>NC_090938.1:644724056-645924056 GCF_040938575.1 Ambystoma mexicanum
TCTCCACACGTATGAATACACACACACACACCTACCTCTGCCTGCGCGCGCGTGTGTGTATGCATATCACCCCCCCCCCCCCCCCCCCCGGTTAAGTCTTAGGCAACACATCATGGAGTACGGTCAGGAAGGTAGGTGCCTGCAGAGCCAATCTTACACGCCTCATTGTGGTCATTGTGTTATGAGGAATGTGTGTCATGGGACGCATAGCACGCAGGTGTGCAATAGTTGAACACATTCAGAGCCTGATTTACACAAATCGTTTCACATGGGGAAAGTCCCATTGAAGACATTTCTGTAAACCAGGCCCTCGGGGAGAGGCCAAATTGATGTAAAACTATGAACTATGTAACCCAGAAAAGTGATTGCCGCGCAGGAGCACAGCCTCTAAATGGTTAACGTGTTTTTTTAAAGCTAAGCAGTTTCCAAAAAAACGAGCCACACTCACAAGACAGTGTAATTCCTGACCTTTGAAGTCTTTACACGGGGCTGCTTCACCCTGTGTTGCTTTCTTTGTTTACTGTATGTGTTAAATATATGGCTACGCTTATTGCACACACATCGGTGATTCGAACCCCTTAATTCATGGGAATGACATCACTCTCATGAATTATGGATTTCAAACACGAGGTTATCTTAGAATCTATTTGACTTGTTCGTGTAATGGCAAAATGCAGCAGCTGTAATGAGTGTTATCGTTGAATGATACCGCCTCGCCGCTCTGTTGATACAAACAACAAAAACAGCTGGGGCATGGGCCTCTTGATTTGTTTATTGTCATCTCAACAGGACCACGAGATGGCATTATGGGGCCACAATGACCAGTTATGTAAGTACGTATGTGTAGGCACCTACCCTATTATACTAAAACAGCGCGCCCCCCCCCCCCCCCCCCCGGATTGTGGAAAAACCACAACAAAGCATTTCTGCATCACAACTGGGAACATTTCTGGGGCAGTAAGTTGTCAAGTCTGAATATTTCGCCCCCACATTCGCACCCCCTCTCACTCCACGAAAGGTGACGTCTTCATTACATTTCCGAGTTCATGTCCTTAGGGGTTCTTGAAGAAAGAATGCAGACGCGTCACTAAAGTTCTCCATTTCTCTAGCTCCACTTTAACGTGAAAACAGGGTATATTTTAACAAGCAGTGTGTCCCCTAAGGGAAGCAGGGTTTTTTTTTTAACCCAGTAGCTGCCAGTGCTTCCAGGTTTGGGGACACAGTTTGTTGCACTTAGAGTTTACATTTAATGAGTGAAAACAGTTTTCTTGAGCGGCGTTCAGCCAACTGAACAATAACGTCTTTCAGATCTGTGTGTGCGTGTGTTCTGGTGAACATGCATATGATATATTTATTGGTTTTTACTGCCAGTTAAGATTATTTTCCTTTTTGTATTATTTATCCCTCCTACAACATTATGTATTTATATGAAAAAATGGAAGTGTACTTTTTTAGTCTTTACTTGTCACTAAGAGCGTTGTGTTCCTGTTGTCGTAAAAACTGTTTCATTTTAGTTTGTGTACCTTACTTAGAGAGACCAATCGTTTTATGTTACGCCCGTGTACCGTTGAACCATGTAAGGCTGCAAATGGAGGCATGAGGACAGAAAGCAGACTGTAAACGTGTATTCCTGACTAGAAGAAGTGTAGCTGCCCTCTTCCCCAAACTCTCCTTTATTTGATTTTGTAGTTCTTTTCTTTTTATTGCTGGAAAGGTTGTCTGTTGAGCAAATCTTGAATAAAAGTTTATGTTTGAAATTTTACCTTGTTCGCTTAGTTTGGCACTGAAGTACTTGTCCGTGTTTTCCCATGTATAGGGCTAAACAGCTTCCCGTAGGCGATATGACCATAATATTGATTTGCACCCCCACCCATTAACAACTAGGCCAGCATCCGCCACCCCCCACACACTCTGGCCGGCGGGGGGTTTGTTTTTCGTGAAATATTCTCCCACGCAGAATAAAGTTCACAGTTTGTCTGCAGCTACAGAGAGACATCACGTGCCCAACCAGCAGGGCAGCCAATGGGTCTGAAATGAAAACAAAGAGAAGCCATTACTCACAACAGACCCCGAATTTTCAGGCTCTGCGTTAAAAAAAAGTGATGAGGGGAAATTAAACTAGTAAATAAAACCGGAGATGCGAGTACAAGCGTATTCTATACGACATGGGTATCGGAAGACGAGAGAACGGGGGTGTAGCTTATCAGAGCAGGGGAGCGTGGGTGCCTGGCTCCGAGGAGCCTTGTTTTATGGCTAGCAATTACAGGGAGGTTTATGGGCTGGAAATGGCGGAGAGCTGTCAGATGCGGCGGCCAGGCCCGGGTGCAGAAAGATGCCCTTTCAGCTCTCCAATTAGCCGCCGCCGCCTTCGGATTCTGGGCGCTGCCAGCCATGGGCTCCCTGACCGGAGACGAGGGGCAGAGGAGGGAGCCTGCCCAACGGCTCGGTCCCGGGGCCCGCAACCCAGCCGGCCCCGGCGGCCAAGTCGGCTTTTCTGGTTGAGTTCCTCGGGTCCTGCATAATACGTGGCCGCCATGTTGCTTCGTTTTTTGTACGGCTCCAGCCCTCTGTGGGAAATTCCGCGAGAGCGCGAACGTAGCCACGCAGAGGCGGAGAGGAAGATGTCCGCCTGGGCCCCAGGCCCTGGCTGCTCCCCACTCCCTCCCCCCGCCCCCGAAGTTCCCACACACTGCGTGTTTACACAATTCCCGGAGACTGCGGCAGGCGAACGGAATGTGCATCGCCTCCCTCGCCTCGCCCCTTGGCTGGGGAGAAAAGATGAGAAGGGGGTTCACCTTTGCCAGTGAGCTCACCAGCCCCCCCTCCTTTGTTTGCCCAAATGCGAGTGGAAAAATCGGGAGCTAAGTCTAGACTCCAATGTCAACCCAAACCAAGTAACACTTCACATCGAATAGGCCCCGAAATCTCGGGATGTTTCATCCGTTTTTAGATCATTTGTCCCACGGAGGTGTGGCATGGTGTGAGAATTTTAAAGGACCGAAATACATGTATCTCGAACATTCTTCTTTGCCCAATATTCAAGGGGTGTGCGCTCGTTTCCGAAAGCGGGGCCGGGTAGGAACTGGGAGGAGCACAGAAGCAAAGTTAGGGAATCCCTGGGCCCTGAGAGCTACATAAATATTGCGTTTCACTTGCAGCCATTCGTTTGTAAAATGCTGTTGTCTTTTTCTTGGGCTCCAGCCCGGGCCTCTCTCTCTCTTTTAAGGCTTCCCCACCCACACACACTCTACTGACAATCGCTTCCTAGCTCCGAGCGGCGGCCTCCAGCTTCCCACTCGCCCTGGCAGAAGCCGAGCAGGGGGTGGGCAGGCTGTGAAATGAGAAAGGACAGCCCGAGTCACATACAATCCCGGCGCCTTGGCTTCTCTCTAAATACGCTTCTTTCTCTCGTCTGCCAAAGCAGGGTGTGCCTGTTCTGTGGGGGCATTTTCTCTTCTTCTGCTGCTGCTGGGTTGGTCTATTTTGCTGTCCTCTCGCCGGCTCTCGCGAAGGCCACAATTCTTTAGTGTGCAGCGAGGCCGAGCTGTCAGGGAGCTGGGCTGTCGGAGATTGATCGCCCTCCGCCTCTGGCCTCTACCCGGCCTCTCTTTACCACTCGGGCCCATCGCATGCATTTCGTACAACAACAAGAAAGAAAGTTTGGCGGTTCTCCTGTCTCCATGGGATACAGGCTGAACGCCATGAGCCCGTCTCACCCAGCCTAGCCTGTGCCTTGCAAATATCAGGGGCCTCCTGCACTTGGGAGGACATCGCTGCTCCTGAGAAAGAAGTGGGCAGGCCCATGGCATATACTTACAGACTGGCAGGCCTGCGTGCTCCTGGGCGAGGTGCGCTCGGTCCCCGTGCCCTCGGCTCCCTGTCTTGGGTAGTCTTGTTCAAAGGGCGGGTTTGCCCTCTCTTTCTGTTGGTTGTATATAATTGGGGCTACTTGAGGTTTCCTCCTCCACCATTGCCGGGCTGTCCATGCCTCAACTTCTGGAAGTTCTTTTCTAGCCATTGCTTCCATTGTGCCACCCCCCACCCCCCTCGCCTCAGTGTCAAAACTTTAAAGATTTATGGCCCGGCTTCTTAATTGCCCTGCCTGCCAGATTGCGCTAATCACCCCGCCGCCCTCCTGCCTTCACTGTGCCCAGGTAAGGAAACGGTTAAAAGGGAAATATTCCTGGACTGGCAGAGCCACTGGCGCTCAGCTCCGTCTCTGCTTCTCTTGACACCTGGGAGGGGGCGGGGGAGGGGTCGCAATATAATAGACTATTTTAGGCCCCCATCTGACCCGATCCCGGCCTGTCGTGGGGGGATGGGACATTGGGGATGCTTCCCCTCGATTTTTTGAATCAATTAAAGGAAATAATGCTTTCTGTTTTCCACCAGGCCGCGGCTGCCATTGGTCAGGGCTGCTCACGTGATCAGGATTTGGCTGCAATTTCGCCTTAGCCTCCAGTTTAATAGAGCGAGGTCCCCATCCGCCCGTATTAGCAGCAATATAGCGTGGATAGGGCCCGGCACATCCAGGCTAGGGGCCCGGCCGCGTCCTGCTCCCCGGCCTGGCCCTGGGAGAGCCATGAATTTTGGATTCGAGAGGGAGATGGGGTTTATCAACAGCCAGCCTTCCCTCGCCGAGTGCCTGACGTCCTTCCCCGCTGTCCTGGAGACATTTCAAACTTCATCAATCAAGGAGGCGACGTTAATTCCTCCTCCTTTCGAGCAGAGCATCCCCAGCCTGAGCCCGAGCCTCCTCGGCGGCCGCAGCACCCAGCCCAGAGCCCGAGGCCAGAAGAGGGCCCTCAATGGCGGCAGCCAGCAGCCCCCGCACCCGGCCCTGGCCCCTCCGGGGGGGCCTCTGGCCACAGAGTTCCCTTGGATGAAGGAGAAGAAGTCGGCCAAGAAGAGCGCCCCGACGCCGGCCTGCTCGGCCTCCCCCTCCCCGTCCTCCTCGGCACCGGCCTCGGCTGCAGGATCTCCTGAAGGTAGGTACACACAGCACAGGGGAGCAGGGCCATTGTCATCTCGGTGCACGCTGCATTGGGATACTGCTGGCACCCCTAGTCTGGGGGGCTCCCCGCGGCCATGGCTGCGTTTAGAGGGATTTCCTGCACGCGGGTGTAGTCTTTGGTACAGGTAAAGCCCTTTCTCCTGGACTGCGGGTGACATATCCGCCATTTAAGACCGGCATTTCTCTGGGTCCCTCTATCAGGCCCCCTCCCTGTTTCAGGGGATTCTGAACCCTTTGTGTGTTCTCTTATTTGAGGGTGGGGGTATACTTATGACGGCGTGGCTATCACAGGCTGGAGCCTTTACAGAGGCTCCTAAAATGCTGCAAAGCGGCACGAGAGGAGCAGGCTGCACCTTTCCAATCTAGCCCCCACCCCAAAAGGGAAGCTGGCGTCCTGTTTATTCCTGTGTCCCCGAACCTCCTCACGTCAACAGAATCCAATGTTTAATAACATGGCATAACGGCTCTGTCCAGATGCACTTGCACGCATCCTGAATTATGCCAGTGCGGGCATCCTGTGACTGCAGCCTTTCCCTGCTCACTGGGCATTTATTATACGAAGGCTACAAGGGCAACTCAAGTGGGCCCTGACCCAAGGTTGGCAGGAGGCCTGTATCCTTGAGGTGCCCGGGCATTATTTATGAAATGGTGCCAGCACTCCCCAGCCCTGCCCGGCTGGGAGCCCGTAAATGAACCTTGTGTCCATGCAGGGC
The DNA here is from genome assembly GCF_040938575.1 of Ambystoma mexicanum. Taxonomy (NCBI): domain Eukaryota; kingdom Metazoa; phylum Chordata; class Amphibia; order Caudata; family Ambystomatidae; genus Ambystoma; species Ambystoma mexicanum. The sequence continues at coordinate 644,729,784 of NC_090938.1, forward strand.
GTGCATGTGGTAAATGAAGGGTGCCAGGCCATCTCAGCAGGGGTGCCCTCCGGTTCATTCTGAGCGAATGCGGTGTGCCCGCAAGGTGTGTGCGTGTGGCCGTGGCGCGCAGCGTTGTGGGCAGGGGGGCTCTGTGGCTGTGTGTTTGCTCAAGCTCTTTCTCTCGCCCTCATGGCTGCTTGGCTTGTGTTTTGCAGACACCGAGGGGCTGCAGGAAGGCAGCGGCTCCAGGAGGCTGCGCACCGCCTACACCAACACCCAGCTGCTGGAGCTGGAGAAGGAGTTCCACTTCAACAAGTACCTGTGCCGGCCCCGGAGGGTGGAGATCGCCGCCCTGCTGGACCTCACCGAAAGGCAGGTGAAGGTCTGGTTCCAGAACCGTCGCATGAAGCACAAGCGCCAGACCCAGCATAAGGACCCTCAGGACGGGGAGCTGCCCTTCCAGGGCCACGAGGACTGCGAGGACGAGGGCAGCAGCTCGCCCCCGCGAGAGCTGCCCACCCCCCTCGGGGACCCACTCAGCCCCGAGCCCCGCACGCCCACCACCCAGTCCCCGTCCACAATGGAGCTGGGCGCCGCAGCTGGCATAGACAATGCCTTCCCCGAGCCGCAGGGCGCCGCCGCTTTGTTGCCAGACCTGGGCTTCTTCTCGCCAGACCCCTGCCTGCAGCTCTCGGAGGGCCTGTCCCCCAGCCTGCAGGGCTCTCTGGACAGCCCCGTCCACTTCTCCGAGGAGGACCTGGACTTCTTCACCAGCACACTGTGCTCTATAGACCTGCAGCATCTGCACTTCCAGTAGAGCCGCCCTCAGCCCGCCATAATGTGGAGTGACCCCGGGACTCGGCCAGACTCCCAGAGCCGTGGTCCTTCCCCTAGAACCGCCCGCCGCCCACCCATCGCGGGCTCCCGACATTCAGGTACCCCCCAGAGATTCCCGCGACCGCGGACCCCTCACGGCAGCGGACGAGCCCGATTGCAGACGCTTCAAGTGAATTCTCAGGAAAAGCAAGCCGTGATTTTAGACTCCGCACGAGGCAAAACGGTTCCACTTTTTCAGTTTTAGAGGTAGACCTATTTATGGAGATTCTTTAATAGTAAATGGCAAATTATTTATTGCACATTATTTTCATAGAATAAATGTCTTTATAACAAAACACGAAAAGGTCGTGCCTTGTTATTTCCGTTTGAGGCTAGAAGCTGCGCCGCGCACACGGGCGGTGACATTGTAAGTAGTTTCTCGCTGTCCTTTTACAAATTACACCTTTGCTTTAATTTTCTACACATTGTTTAAATTAAAATACATTTGAAACTATACCTGTCTTTTTTAGTCGAGCAGTACAGGCAATGTAATTAATGTTAGCGCATTTCTAGGGAGCGCGTTTCTCCCATCTGTCAGATTTCGCGGTAATGTTACTATGCTGTTTCATGTGCATTTAGTAAGGTTCATGGAGGGGCTTTTTTGGCCATCGGAACCGGGGCGGCATTTGAAGTGTGTGGCCGTAGCGCGGTCAAATACTGCAGGCCGGGCGCCGCGGCCCGTAGAGCGGCTGCTCGCGGCTTCTGAAATGGGGCATTCTTCTTTACGGGGGCCGGGAGGGGCTCTGCAGTCGGTTCGGGGTGATATGTGCCACCATCCCACAGAGCTAGGCTGGCATGCTGGCTCGGCTGCTGGAGCTGCGCTCGCCGCTCCCGTCCGCCCTCCTCGGAGGGCTGGGCAAGGGTGGGCTCCGGGCGCAAGGAACCGGGCCCGTGGTGGCTTCTCGCCGCTCGCCCACGCGTCCTCTAGAGAGAGCTTCCTCCCAACATGTAATCTTAAACCGAAAACTCCTATATCAAAGGAGGCTTCGAATGAAAAGGGGCCAGCCGAGGAATCGCTCCCTGCGACACACAAACATAAATCATATTACGTCTTTGCAAAGTCACAGCCGGGTTCTCGGGGTAGCAGAAATTTGGGAGGCGTTCAAGCCCGACTCCTGCATGTGTTGGGGGCTGGGGGGGTGGGGGCGTGCAGAGGCGGTGTGTGGGTGCAGAGGCGGTGTGTGGGTGCAGAGGCTCTCTGACAAAGCAGATCAAAATGGCGAAGCGAGAGGCCAGGGGAAGGCAAGCGGCCATGATGGCCAGAACCTTCTGCTCCCATCTCTGCCTCGGGAGAGGAAGGCGAGAGCCAGGGCAGTTCCCCCGCACAAGAGAAACCCGTGCACTCGCCTTGGCCCGGCCCTCTCCCGTGCGTAACACTTAGGAATCGTTTGTCATCTGAAGAATGCTCAGTGCACGGCTGCAGGCGCCATTGTTCATGTTGTATCCAGGCCCTTTTCAAATAATGCGCGCTTCTCCAAGCCTAGACCCGCCATTCTTGGGCGTTCCTGTAAATAACTCCTATAACCACAAACGAGCTGATTGAAAGGGCTTTATGCTAAGGAAAGGAGGCCTTGGCCGCGTTCTGGGATTCGGTGCCTCGTTTAAAGGCGGAAATGAGGGAGCAGGCGCCCCTGTAGCAGCGGCTCGGCTCGGCAGCGGCGTGAATGGGCCGGTGCCGGCCTTTGAGTTAATGGGCGCATTTGGAGATTTCATAGCTGGGTTGTTGCCCCCCTCTCCATTGCATGCGTTTATGTATTCTGCTGAGGGGGTGCTGTAGAATTATCCCTCCTTAGATGTAAAGGTAATTTATGGCGCTGGGGCCCTGGAGCCGGTACAGACTAGGCCTCGCGCTTGAGGCCCAACCTGGAGTGGGGGACCGCCAGTCCTGGAAGGGATTCCATGTTTTATGGCCTGGCTCCAGCCAAACATTGCTTTAATACTTGTAATCATGATTACAGGTCTGCAACCTGGACAGAAGGCATTCTCAGAGAGTTGGGGGGGCCGAGGGGGGGGAGCTCCCCACGTTATTGGCTTCCTTTCTCACTTGATATACAAGTAATTATATTTTGATTTCATTGCTAATTCATAACTGTTCGGCGATTCGTTATTGTAATTATACCTTTGTAGCGGGAAGCCCTGTTATTGCAAATTGTTCTCATAATTTCCCAACAGGAACACATGAAATGTCGACTCGTGGAGTCTGGGCAAGGCTGGCTGGGCGTTCACGGGTCTACTTCCCAGACCCTGGACGGCGGAGCTCCCCTAATTTAACGGAGGGTTTCTACGGCGGGGGCTACACTATTATTTATGTTTTGTAGCACATCTCCGCCCACGAAGTCCCCCACACAGACACAGGCATAGCAAAGCCCCTCTCCGCGCTCACTCAATGAACCCAATTCGCGCGCACATTGTCACCTCGACCCCACTTTTGGTACTAGGACAGCCATTCTCATTTGGTTGCATTCGTGCATGATTTGGGGAGGTGCCAAACAGGACTGCAGCTGCAGGTGCGGCTGCACCTTTAGGTTTCACAGAGGCCTCTGCTGCCATACACCACCATAGGGACTGCTTCATGTCCCTTCCCATTTCCCCGTTATTGGGTATTGCCGGCTAGATAGCTCAGCCGCAACGTGCTCGCCTTGGAGGAGCAACACAGGTTCGATCCCCGAGTCCGCGCGTAGAAACCAACCGCTGGGTATTAAGCGCGTTATACATAACCTATCATATATATATATCATTTCTCACAGCAAGTATATACTATGGAAATGCTCACACTGGACTACGCCCTTCCTTTTCTCTCCATGTATAGACCGCACCACCCCAGCTGTCTCCTTGCTGCAAAGGCGGACCTCTGAAGCTTTAACGCTTCCACAATGCATAGCCCACCATGCCTGCTTTTGGCTTTCACAAACTGGGCCGAAGCTTGCCACAGCCCCATGCCTTGCCTATATCATTTACAAAAAATAACAGTTGAGTTCTTCTGCCCTGGTCTTGCTGCTGGCACCAGCTTTCCAGACCACTGTACAGAGCATTATTGGCCCAATTCTTGCACATTATGTGGGGCTAGGAGCCAAGTGAGCTTTTTCTTAATATCAAAATCCTATAAGGGGATTTATCAATATATAGTGTATCTCCTGTTTTTTGGGGAAACTAACTTAACTACAAAGGGGAGAAGTACCACTATACACACTGGGAAGTGACGTCACCGGAAGTGAACATATCCTGAAGTGACATATGCACATTTCATTGAATTTGTATTTCCACTCTAGCTATGTATCACATCATTCCATACATTCATTGTCCTATGACAGACGTAGACATTTCTTCAGGATTTATTCTATTAAAGAAACCCACAGCCGGCACGTGTTTTGACCTAAACAAGGTCTTCGTCAGGGAAAATGGTTGAAACGTAGTCTAGAATCTTGTCACCCACAAAGGTTACCATCATTGTTTGACTCCTCGTGTTGCCTGCCAACGTCATTTCACTCCTTTGTCAGAATGGTGTCTAATTCCCGAATCAGGTGAGGTGTTTCCTCAAGGTCGTGCTTCTCAGTGAGTGTCCTTTTATCTGCTACTATCTTTCCATCCTCGTGCCAATAAACTGTGCAACTTCTGACTCGTGTCCTCACACTCTTCTTGACCAGTTATAGTCCCATACATAATGTGTGCATCTATAAATGCGGAGTGCTTGTAACTTATAACCCTGGAAGGAGACGGGCCGGAACAAGGCAGAGCAGGTTCTAGCAAAGTTTGTCTTGTCTCGGTGTCGTTCTTCCCCGTATCTAGGCCAGCCCAGCAGTCCTCAAAACAAACTACCAAGGGCAACTTTAACCCGTGATGCAAACTCACCATTGCACTAACTTCTCTGTAATATCAAGATGCTTGCAGCGCTCGTGGAAACTGAAGCATTAGCTAACTTATTACGGGGTTCGTGTACCAACAGCACACGCCTCATATCTTTTGAATACACTGTCCAGCAAGGTATATATGTCTTTGATTTTACATACCTTTTTCTTGTGAGGGTATTAAGACACATGAAAAGGTAGTGAGCCCAATTTTCATTACTTGATCAGCGCGTTTTCATTCTGAATAACTATCAGTGACCCATTTCGAATACAAAATATGGTCATTCTTATGTTTCCGAAATGCTCTTTGCTTTTATGCAAATCGCCAGGATCGGGTTCTCTGAAGAGATAGGGTCTTGTCTTGGGCTCGGGCTCCACCCATTAGCCCAGCCCAGATAAACCCCAAACCAGCCCGAATGGGGCAGGGTACCGAGAGTACATTTTTCCCATTTCCAGCACTTTCTATAACAGTACTGGCTGAGCATAAAAGGTGAGAACATCGTATACACAAGGCTCTGTAACCAAACACATCCTGAAAAAGCAGAATATCAACGTGAGACATGGCACGGCCCCCTGGTAAGAGATTTGTGTAGCATAGTGTTTGGTCTCACAGCGGCTACATTGCTTACTTCAAGTGGTTACCACACAGCAAATATCTTTTTTTAAATTCCCTCGATTTGTGCCGGGGCTAGAGTGAAGGTGATGACTTGAGAAGTATTGGGGGATTGCAGCACAGCAAGGTCCAGGGGACCAGAAGTAGGAACTTGGAGATTGGTTAGCTGTGCATGGAAACTCAACCATGTAGAGGTGGGATGGGGGCAAAGGTACGATTACAAGGTTGCAAGTTGCAAAGTTAAGTATGTTGTTGCGAGTGAAAGAGTTCAGAGTGAAACCTAGGTATAGGTAAGAGCAGTAGGCAAGGTGACTAAGTACTAATGATAATGCGACTTATTATACACGATTTTGTGAAGAAGTGGGTGAGTAGAGAACACATCTTCCTGAACTGCTTGTGTCAGATCACTGTTCAAGAAAACCCCAAGGTTGAAAGTCGTGCAATAAAATGTGTAAGGGCAAGAGAGGGAGGCTGTGCCTTCTGGAGGTGGGGTAGATTACATTGGTCTTGGAGGAGTTGCGCAAAACACATAGAACGTTCATCCAGGGACAGATGTCTCAGACATGGATTTTACTAGAGTGTAATCCTGAAAGAGGTGAGAGTAAGAACGCCCAAATGAGGAGCGGAGTTTCTCAAGAGAGGAGGAGTATTGGGCAAAACAGAAATTGGTTAGAGGAAGAATTGATTCCACAGCTGGTAGTGCTCTGCGCTCAATATTTTGTTTTATTTGGGTTGCTTCATTGCCTCTTGGTTGAGACGTGTTTCAAGCCCTGTGTGGACTGGGAACCAAAAGAGACCCTGGAAACACATTTCAAAGTGGCCCCATATTACATATTTTAAGCAAGCCGAACCCCTTTTCCATAAAAGAAGAATGGACATGAAGGCCCATGATTCAGAGGGCCACCGGGAAATCTCCAGAGTTCCCTGTAGGCCAGTCCACCCCTGCATACATAGTGCCTACTCACGGCTACGGTTATCCAGTGTGCTAACTGGGATAACACAGGAGTCTGCCACCTCAACAGAGTCCACCACATTGAGAAAGACCAGTCTGCTATAGATTGTGAGCCATGCAAATAAAACAAACTATTGAGTGCAAAGCACCATCCATTGTGGAAACAATTCTTTCTATAACTTGATTCTTCAGCTTTAGAATGCTTCTAACACTTAGGTGCTTTAACTACCACTCACATTGGTTTAGAGAACAATTGCTCACCACTGAAGTTGCTGCTCAAGTGTGGTAACCTCTGACCTCCACGGGGCAACATTCTTCCGAAAAGAGAAGTGGGCCAAGGAAGATGGGTGGTACTGGTGGTTTGCAAGAGCCAGGAAATAGTAAATGAGCGCCGAGATAGATAAGAAACAATCCAAGAAAATGCCTCATGAATTCCAAGCTCCGATATAATCACAAGAATAGATGCTTGATTACTAGGTAATTAATATGGTAGCCGGACGGCTACCAGGAGCTACTTTTGTCTCTCCAGGCCAACTGTTGGCCTACAAACATTCCCCCATTGACATTAACTCTGGGTGTTTGGGAATGTGTCTAAAGGAGCATTATTTACCGCACATCTAGAAGACATTTAAATCATAATGGGCCATATGAAATGGACAAAATAATATAATTTGCCTCTCAATTGTAAGGTAGATTTGCAACATGGTAGGCACAAGCCCCTCGTTCCCTCAAGGAAGCTCCTGCAGGAGCTTATTTTAGCTCCTGATATACTAATCAGCACTGCGATCCCTGTGAGGTCCACAAATCCTTATTTTGATGTCTCCCTCTGTCTCTCTGTCTCCCTCTCTCTCCCTCTCTCTCTCTCTCTCTCTCTCTCTCTCTCTCTCTCTCTCTCTCTCTCTCTCTCTCTCTCTATATATATATATATATATATATACAGAATTAGCCATTTCAGCCAAGTCACACACAGTACAGTGCCACCCAGTAGCCATCACTGGAAGCTCACCTCCAGTTCAGTGCCAGATGGGCAATGCCTTGTGGGCATACAATTTAGCTCCAATGTCAAGAACCACTTGCCATATCCCACCTCTACTAAAAGCAGATACTGCTCTGTCAGTTTTTTTTTACTTCAAGGCAGGGTGGCATTGTATTTCATTTCATCATTTGTATAGCGACTTTCACCATGGGTATGTTCCCAATGCGCTGTAGGCTGAAAGCTTTCGGAGGGACTGATGTCTGAAGTATAGGACACATTCCGAGGTGCTAATATGCGTGTGTGCATAATGGCTATTAAAGGTTATGAGGGCTTGGCCGAGTCCCTGCTAGTCATCCATATCTAATTAGCATGAGAATGGGTGGAGACATGTACACTAGGGAAATAAGCTGGACGTTGTATGTAAGAGGATAGTCTTTTATGTGTGTAGCTACAGTTCACATTTTTTGTCATGAAAGGTAGCCACATTCTTATGGCAGAAGTGTTGAGCAAAGTGTCATTCGAGTTGTATGGTGAAATACACTTGGCCATTTGCAAATGGTTCTAGTTGTAAACCAAGCCCCTCAAAATCCACTCATTTCTGCTCTAGTCACCAGTCTTTCCCTCACTCGCCGACCGTCCCCTTCCCTTGTCCCCTCTTTCCCCCATTCCTCATCCCAATCCATTCTTTCCTTCACTCCTCACAGACCCTCTTTCCAATGCCTATACCAAAGCCAAAAGTACTGGCTTTGCTGATGCATATTTTTTACGCAGTGGGAAGGAACTACTAAATGCTTAGAGAATGAGGTTGGGCTGTTACCATTTGTATTTTACAGCTGTAAATTCCAGGCATGCGGCAGGATTCCTGTGCGGTCTAGCAGTCAGTAGTGATCGGCTTGGGGCCCCATTTAGTAACCAAAAGTGCCCAATTAAAACTAAAAGAGACGACCAGCTCTTTATCCAGAGCTTTGTAAAGGTTAACATCTCCACATTAAAAAAAAGTAACGATAATGGAGGGACTGAAATGGCTGCATACAATTAGGAATGTGATAGTGGCCCTCATTACGACCCTGGCGGAGTACCATGGTGCAATTTGCACCATGGTCCATAGCGCTAAGCTGCCAACTCCGCCATGGTGGTTGGCGGACTTACCGCCCCATTCCGACCTTGGCGGGGCGGTAAGTCCCCAATCCCCATATACCCTTCCCCATTCCCATTTTTGCCCCATAGGGTATAATGGGAGTGGGGAAGGCGTTAATTACGCCACCGTAAATTACGGTGGCGTAATTAACAACAAGTCCCGTAGCGCCATGGATTTTTCCGCCTGGAAAAAGCAGGCGAAAATAGCACCATGGCGCTACGGGAACTCGTAGTCAGGCGGAAAGGTACGCCATGCTTTACGCCGGCGTAAACCCCTTTCCGCCAGGGTCGTAATGAGGGCCAGTATGTCCCATGTATTTGCCCTGGGATGTGATACAATGCTTTTGATGTACTTTCCAAGCATTAGGACCCCATCTGCACAATGTGGCATATATTTCGAAGTATCTTGGTGTAGCACCTGCCTAAAGCTTGTCGGGGCCTCTCGTGGATGAATGTGGAGCGTTGGTATTGCCAGAGGTGGAAGACAGCCCTGTCTGCACCCTTAAATTCCCATGTTAGTCTCATTTCTTTTTTATTGTGTGGCAACGTTTAAGAATACTACGCTGTCGACTGGTTAAATTGCACCAGTCTGCTGGAAGGACCTTTGTGGATATCTCACTAATTTGCTTTAAGTGAATGTTCAAAATGTTCCAAGAATTCTTCAAAAATAATAATAAGTTCAATTAGTTGTAACCAAAAAATCTTTTATTTAGAAATCTGCATTTGTCTGAGGCCTTTAGCAAGCATTATATTATCCAATGCATTTCGGCCTGTGCTAGACCTTTATCAGGGACTATTAGTGATCAAAAGATAAAGAATAAAAAATAAAGATCATGTTATCTAATATGTTAATAACAGCATACATTTTCATTTAATCCAATACAGCATTTTACATTGTACTTAAAGTTTGCTCCAAAATGTACCTGTATTAAACGATGCTTCTAATCTTAGGCCTGTTTGTATTCAATTCCTTATTGGAGAATTATCCAACTCTGCTTCACTCAAACATGCTTGTTTATATTTTGTTATATGCCCTTTGTGCAGCTTGCTTCTCTTCTTGATAATCTAAATGATAACCAATGTATACTTTAAATTTCAGCAAATATCTAGTGCCAAATGTTTCTATCAACTAGAGTTTCACTTGCTCTCAAAAAGAGTCTTACCTGTAGTAAACAGATGTAGAAGCAGCCGGGCACCTTGCTCGCGTGAAAACACGTTGCTGGTTGCTCGGGCTGCTTTTATAGTGCAGAAAATGGTGCCGGCGCGCAACGGGATGACGTCATCAACGTGATGACGTCATCGCGTGCCGGCGTCCATTTTGAAATGTTGAAAAAAAAAACAATTGGATGTCGACTGTTCCTTTGTGTTTACCAATGTACATATACAAACTTATAATGTGTTTAACTTCTGGGGTATTAGATCTTTTTTAGTTTCCCACATACTTGGTTTCTTAGAGTATTAACTCTATATTCCTGAACAAAGTAAAACCAACTACAATTCACATGTTCCAACATATACAGAACCTCATGTGGAATTACAACAGCAATAATTCATATGAGAAAATAACTAATAATATTAAAATTTATGTGTGGCAATTATACCATAATATGGAACATGTGAATTGTAGTTGGTTTTACTTTGTTCAGGAATATAGAGTTAATACTCTAAGAAACCAATTATGTGGGAAACTAAAAAAGATCTAATACGCCAGAAGTTAAACACATTATAAGTTTGTATATGTACATTGGTACACAAAAAGGAACAGTCGACATCCAATTGAAGTTTTTTTTTTTCAACATTTCAAAATGGCCGCCGGCACGCGATGACGTCATCACGTTGCGCGCCGGCACCATTTTCTGCACTATAAAAGCAGCCCGAGCAACCAGCAACGCGTTTTCACGCGAGCAAGGTGCCCGGCTGCTTCTACATCTGTTTAATACAGGTAAGACTCTTTTTGAGAGCAAGTGAAACTCTGGTTGATAGAACCATTTGTGACTAGGTATTTGCTGAAATTTAAAGTATACATTGGTTATCATTTATATTATCAAGAACAGAAGCAAGCTGCACAAAGGGCATATAACAAAATATAAACAAGCATGTTTGAGTGAAGCAGGGTTGGATAATTCTCCAATAAGGAATTGAATACAAACAGGCCTAAGATTAGAAGCATCGTTTAATACAGGTACATTTTGGAGCAAACTTTAAGTACAATGTAAAATGTTGTATTGGATTAAATGAAAATGTATGCTGTTATTAACATATTAGATAACATGATCTTTATTTTTTATTCTTTATCTTTTGATCACTAATAGTCCCTGATGAAGGTCTAGCACAGACCGAAATGCATTGGATAATATAATACTTGCTAAAGGCCTCAGACAAATGCAGATTTCTAAATAAAAGATTTTTTGGTTACAACTAATTGAACTTATTATTATTTTTGAAGAATTCTTGGAAAATTTTGAACATTCACTTAAAGCAAATTAGTGAGATATCCACAAAGGTCCTTCCAGCAGACTGGTGCAATTTAACCAGTCGACAGCGTAATATTATTTCATACTTCCCTTTGCAACGGGGAGGAATCTGGCGACAGGACCAAATACTTTACTAAGTTTAAATTACTGAATTAACTTACAACGTAGTGCCCACTCTATTCTTTCTTTGGACAACGTTTAAGAATACGACTTTTCACACATACACCCACATATAATAACATATCTAAAATACAAAAAGAAAAGAGTGCCAAATTCTTTTTTTATACAATATATAAAATCGACTCAATCGGCCTCATAAATTGGCCAGTGCGGTAAAAAAAGTGCATCTGGTAAAAAAGTGCCAGTATTCATGGATACCAGCACTTTACCGGACCAGCCGAATACAGGTTTGCCAGTGGGGCACCCAGGTTACCTCCAGCCAAAGCTGGAGGTAAGGTAGGCACCCTACCGGCAAAAAAAGCTGTCATTACTGACACTGGTATTGCCGGTGCCATTAATAACGGCAAATCCCCTCATGGAGTACTATGGGATTCCATGAATGGGGATTTACACCATCACTGCAGCACTCATGATCTGGCGGCATGCTTGAAACGGTAATAGCCTTTGCCGGAATCCTGGTGGGTTTGCCGCCAGGATACCAGCAAGATTAGAATGATGTCCAATTAATCTAATAAGAGCAACTATCAACAAAAATTGCCAACCTCCTAAAATACACTCCCAAAAATAAACCTAATTTTCTTTTTCATCGCTGAGTGAGGTCTCTTACATCAAATCCACTTTACACCTTAAGATGCTGTATAAGTGTGCTTCTCGGGCAGGGCTGTTTCACTGCAGCAATCACCTTTTGGCAGCAAACCTCAAGCTATAGTGGTGGGTGCAGAATTTAAGAATGCACAATAGAGACCATTTGACTTTACAATTACAGCAAGCTAACCTCTAGGTACACATGGTGCCACTTGTGCACACTTAGCGCACACACAGGACTTTTAGGGGGTTCCTCTTTAAGAAATGGGAGACACTCTCCATGTATCTTTGTGAACCAAGAGGAGGTCTAGTATATTCTATTGTTTATCGACAGCCTCAGTCTCGAACTGGGGTATAGGACAATACACTTTTATTTTTATTGAAGAAGAACATGGTGTCATTTTGAACAGTAATTACTTCAAAATAAGCAAAGACCAAGATTGGAGGTAGTCCTAGAGTAAGGTGACTTTACATAAGAGTATTGTTTGAATGAGTTATGTATACCAGTGGTGAAGGAGGAAGAATGGAAATATATGCAGGCACTGGAGAACATAATATTTTTAAAATTGACAGCCTGATGCCAGCAAGTACATATTTACAGATTACAAAATGGTCCTCAGGGCAGAATGCAAAGGAGGGGGTTCAGGTGTTTAGTTTTGACAGGGGGTTAGAAAGGTTTGATGGGTTCCTTTGATCACTAGCAGGTTGAGTTTGAGCTGTGTTCTGAAGAGTTCCGCTGAAGACATATCTTTGATGGCCAGGGGGAGAGCATTGGAATGGACCAAGTATGGAAAAGGATTAAAAGTAGTAAGCGGCACAGCAGAAGTGGGCTGCTACAGATGAGTGGAGAGTTGGAGAAGGAGAGTACAGTGAAATATAGTCAGCAAAATACTGCGGGCAGGGTCAAAGACCAAGGATGAATTTAAAGACAAGCAGCATGACTATAAAGAGGGAGTGATTTTGCATGGAGAGCCATCAAGCAGAGTGAAGGGAGATGGAGGTTGTGAGCAGATTGAAAAGAGTAGAGGGGTAGATCAAGAAGTAGGCTTGCGTACTAGTCCAGTTTGCAGAGCAGAGACAAGTGTTTCAGTCAAGTTGGTACACTGTTCTCATGTTAATGAATTTAAGTCTGGCTGTGCTGGCAGTGGGCATGCTGAACTGAATGAGTTCCAGGCTGCTATCAAAGAGAACCCCAAAGTCGTGAGCTATGGTTGAGGACGTTCGGGGGAAAGAGGTGGGAGAGGGAACAGTGGAGTTGCAGGAAGGGACAACAATTAATGATGCATGACGCAACATACTTCTAACCTTTGGCAAATGGTTGTTAGGCAGTTGGGTGTGCCTTTAAGGATTGCAGGTATGTAAGAGGTGAAGCAGAAGATCTGGGTATCATCAGCAAAGTTGTGATAGTTAAAACCAAAGGAGGAAATTAGTTTGCAGAGGAAGGGGTGTATAGTGTCAAGGGGATGGGTCTGGGACTAATCCTTGAGGTAAACCCACTGGCAGGGGTGTCAGTGGGGAGGACATGCTGGAATCCTATTAGATGGAAAATGAGTGGGCCGAGAGGTAGGAGGCCACAGAGTCGAATACAGTGCCCTTGAAGCTAAGGAGAGGAAGAGTGTGAAAGAGGAAGGGATGATCCACAGTGTCAAATTCATCAGAAAGGTTTGGAAGAATAGAATGAAGGAAAGGTGAAAGCGGCAGGCAGCGGTAAGAGAGTTGGCGATGTGGATAAGAGTCGTCTCAGGGGAGCGTTTTCGCCAGAATCCAGATTGGAGGGGGTCAGCAAGTGAATGTACAGGGAGATAGTTGACTGTGCTTTTGAAGACCACCCTCACAAGGATTTTGGAGTAGTCAGGAAGGAAACAGGTTTGTAGAATGAGGGGTTATTTGGGTCAACACTTTGTTTCTTATGACTATGGCTATTTTATAACAGGCTGGGAAGATACCATTGGAGAGAGAGAGAGAGAGAGAGAGGTGTTGAATAAGGCAGAGAGGTGAGCGATGCAAGTTCCCTAACAATTTGTTGTGCAAAGGAATACATTAGAATGCATGATTGGTTAGCATCCCAAAGGAAGGGTAGATGTGAACTGGAGTCTTCCAGTCCCTTAAAACGAGATAGCAATACTCTTGAGATGAATGGGGATGCAAAAGTTACTCAAGCATCAATAATCGAAAAGACTCAGGTAGTTGGCAAAAGTATAACTGTTTTAATATCAAGTATTATCATTATTTTTTTAATTGGTATTTTATGGTTAGTATATTACAAGCCTTTTTTGCCATTGCAGTTTTAGACATATACATTTTCTGAGATAAACCACAAAACATTTAAGAATAAAGAAATGTTATTATTATTTTTTTTTTAACCTTTTATTTAACTTTGCACAGACATCATACTAGTCCTGACAAATAGGTAAACATATTCAACAACACCACATTACATTTATCGAGAGCATGCATTTAGATTCCCACAGCCTTTTCAGTTTACTTCTTCAGCACATCTATCCGCCAGATATTGTCTGTACCTCCCCCATATATCCCTGGGGCGACTGTAGCACGACAGCAAGCCGGCATAGACCTCTTCACGGTCATTAGTCCAGGTCATGTCGTTTTCCCAATCGGTTGCTGTTGGTGGATCCTTATTCTTCCAGCGCATCAAAATTGCCCTTTTGGCCACAACCAGTCCCAGATTGAGCAGTTAACGCCATGTGGGATTCATTTTATCAGTTGCGCCCAGCATATATATACCTGGATCCCACACCATCTGCTGATCCGCCATCTTATCTAATGCAGCACATACATCAAACCAATATTTAGATAGCCGCGGACAAGACCACAGCATATGCAACAAGCCCGCTTCCTCGCTCCCGCACCTGGGGCATTTACCCTCTGCTGTAGGATACATGGATTTAATCCTAGCCGGTGTACAATACGCTCTGTGAAGTACCTTATAATGTATGAGACGATATCGTGAGTTTTGAGAGATGGTCTTGGTCAATGCACATAGTTCGGCCCAGCGCTGCTCAGTGATGGTCAGGCCCAGGTCGAGTTCCCACTGTCGTCCAAGGCTAGGGGCTCTCTATTAGATAGTGCTATTTTGTATAATGCCGAGGCAGAGGTCCGGACTTTCCCCGCCGCGAGTAGGTAGCCCAGACCCAGATGTATCTGGGGTTCGATAGGAAACGTGGCCCACACCCTAGCCATAGCTGAGCGGAGACGTAAATATTGCAATCTCTGCAGAGGATTACTGCCAATAATAACAGCCATGGCTTCCCAACTGACAAAATGGTTATCCAAAAAGAGATTGCCGAACCTAATTATGCCCTTGGCCCACCAATGCGTGGCTAGAGCCCTGTCCTGGGTGGGGGGGAAGGTAGTACGCATCCCATATTGGCATGTTCGGGTGATACAGGATCTCGTGTGTCAAGCGACCAGCAATTCTACCCCAAGCAGTGCAGGTCGCCAGTGCAGGGTTGATCGTGTTATCGTATCTGACCTTAGCATTGGCAGGTTTGTGCAGTAGTTTCAATGGGCCCAAAGTATGCGTCTCCAACAGTAAACGTGGGACCTGGGGGTTACCCTCTATCCAGTGAACAGGGTAGTGTGCTTGGGCTGCATTATAATAGAGTTCAAAATCTGGGGCGGATAGACCGCCCTGGGAGTATGTACGAGTTAGCTTACTCCAACTAAGTCTGGGTTGACCACCCCAAATAAATGTTGCGCACGCCCCCTGGATTCTAGTAAAAAACATCCTACCAGGCCATATCGGAATAGTGGTAAACAAATAAAATAGCTTGGGTAAGATTATCATTTTTATCAGAGCAAGCCTACCCATCAATGAAATAGGAAGCGACTTCCACCTCTCGAGCTTAATACAGAGGGCGTCTACAATCACTGCATAGTTGAGAGCTCGAACACTTTGTGTAGTACATGCAATTTCCACTCCTAAATATTTAACCCGGGAGGGTGACCACATTAGTTCGTACAATTTGGTGGGCTCAGGGGTGGCATCTGTACGTGGGAATATTTCTGATTTGGTAGTATTCAGTTTTAGCCCAGAGTGTATCCCAAATTCCCTGACGTTACGCAATGCTTTACTAAGATTGACAGCAGGGTCTTTTAAATATAACATTATATCATCAGCAAAGACAGTGATGACCTCAACCCCACCCGCTATCGGGATTCCCAAAGTCCTGCTATGAGCCCGCAAGAGATCAGCCAGAGGTTCAATCACCATAGCGAATAAAAGAGGGGATAATGGGCAACCTTGTCTGGTGCCTCCGGCTAATTCTAGTGTATCTGACAATGTGCCATTGATGCATAGTCTAGCATATGGTTTCGTATACAATAATTTGATCCACCTCATAAAATTTGGGCCAAAACCATAATTCTTTAACACCCCAAAAAGGAATGGCCAGTAGACAGTGTCAAAGGCCTTTTGCATATCAAGAGCCAAGGCCACCCCGCACACATCCTGCGGTATTGTCGCCAGAATGTTAAAGCAGCGGCGGACATTCAACGCTGTGGATCTACCCTGTACAAAACCGGCTTGATCCTGATGGACCATGTAAGGCATCAAGGGCTTCAAACTGGTGGTCAGGATCTTGGCGAAGATCTTTGCGTCGGTATTAATTAGGGAAAGTGGCCTGTAAGAGCCGCATTCCTGTGGACGCTTCCCGGGTTTCAGGAGTAAAGTAATAATTGCCTCACGGGTTGTTTCCGGGAGTATCCCAGTCTCAAGGGCCTCCGTCCATACAGCCAGGAGCCGAGGAGCGAGGACGGCAGAGAACTCTTTGTAGAATTCGCCCCCCAGCCCGTCAGAACCGGGTGCCTTGCCATTTGGCAGGGATGCGATGGCCGCAGCTATCTCTGTCTGGGTCAAAGGGCTTTCAAGTATCCCTCTTGTTTCAGAGGAGAGAAGGGTGGTGGGTATCTGCGTTAAATAGTCATCAATTGCGTCTTCCGTTGCCTCGCTTTGCGGGGAGTATAATGCAGCGTAGAAGTCATAGTCATAGAAGACCCGACACACACGTCTTCACACTTAGTGACCACCACTCCATCTGCCCGTGTGACACAGGGTATGTTGGAGTTGCCTCGCTCCCCCCTTACCAGTCTCACCAATAATTTACCTGGACGTTCCTGCTCCCCATATCGCCTGGCTGATGCAGGTCGGTCGAAGTAGCGGATTTCTCGCTCCACTGCTTCTTTATATTTCTCTAAGTGTATTTTGATGTCAAGGTTCGTCTGAGAATTTGGGGAAGTAGCATATTGTGCTTGTAGCCGCCCTAAGGTTAATTCTAACACCCTCAATTCTTTACGAATGTCCTTGAGGACACCCAGCTCAGTGGACATGGCAATCCCTCTAATATACACCTTGAAGGCCTGCCAAAGTATTGATTTGGTGTCTTACTGTTCCCTTGTTTTTCCCGAAATATTCATCAATGTGTTCTGCTAGGCTGGTCTTATAAACATGGTCTAGTAAGGCCTCAGATTCAAACCTCCAGGGAGGTCTGCGCGGGGGAGTTTCGGGGATACGTATATTCATTACCACCGGTGCATGGTCTGTAAGGGTTCTCAGCATAATCTCAACTTTCAACACCCTCCCCAAAATTCCTTGGGATACCAACCACATATCAATCCTCAAGTGCATGTCATGTACCGAGGAGTAATACGTATATGTGCGTTTGTCACCATGCAAGGAGCGCCAGAGATCCCGCATTTCTAAGTCCGACATGTGCGCGTGTATCATACGTGCAGCTTGGGTGAGTGGCCTGGTGCTTACAGAGGTGCGGTCCAGTTGGGTATTCAATATGGTATTAAAGTCCCCTCCCATAATCACTTGAGCCTTGGGGTACCCAGCACATTTACGAAAGATCGTTCTATAATATTCAGGGTCATCTATGTTTGGACCATAAAGGTTAATAAGAAGCACCTCCATCTCAACCAATTTGCCATGTACGATCACATAACGCCCTTCCGGATCGCACTCTGCGTTTAAGTGTGTGTATGGCAACGATTTGTGTATCATAGTAAGTACTCGTCAGGCTTTGGACTACCCCACCCTGGGGCTATCCTATCTGCTTGTTGGCCCAGTAAATGGGTCTATTGCAAAAATGCAATCTTCGCACCCAATCTGTTTATAAGTGCCAATATTTTCCTAGCCTTCACCGGGATCCCCAAGCCTCTGACATTCCAGCTTATAAATGTAATCCCCTCAACTTCCCTCTCAGCCATTGATTGCCTAGTGCAGAAGAAGTAGCTCTATGACGCTGCACCCCTCTCTATTGCCATATAACCACTTCATATTTGTCTGTGCATTTTTAAACTTAAACCCCAAATACCCCACCCTCCCCACCCCCTCCCTCATAGTCCCCCGAACTTTGACTATGCATCCCCTTCCCCTCCAAAATCCCCTTCCCATAATATAACCAGGCAGCCGCCTCAGGGGGCGCTTCTGCAGCCGCCTCGGTCCAGGAGAACGATTCATCTAACCAAACATTCCTCTCTTAGGTTGCTAATACACTTCTAACTGTTATACACATTATATTGGGCCACATTACCAGCACCGACATCCACTGGTCACACAACGCCACACCAGTCCAGGGTCTCACAGAGGACCATTATTATACAGTAACAATATTCAAGAGATCCTTCTAAGCAAGCAGAGCCATGAGCACTTCCAATGTAGCGATAAACACCCATCCAAAATCCCTCGTTGGAGCCAATAACTGGGTCATCGCTGCACAATATTTGTTAGTCATTGCTGCCCGACACTGCAACCTCCTGTGGATGCTTTGCCAGTATAGGAATTGTAGACTCCACGAAAGTGGCAGCCTCCTCCGGGAAAGTGAAAAAATATGTCTTGTTATTTATTTATTTTATTTATTTTATTTATTTATATATTCATAACGCGCCGCAGCTCGCAAGCATCAGGGCGCGACAAAAAGTAGAAGAGATCACAGGACTACATAAAACAGAGAAGAGATGGACTCAGTATGAGTGCAGAGCTGAGTATGTAACAACTACCGAAAAAGTAAAGTTTTCAGCTGCTTTCTAAACGAAAAGTACTTACTTTCCAATCTAAGGTGGCCTGGAAGCTCGTTCCAGAGAGCAATTGCCTTGGTGGGAAAAGCCCTCCCGAGTCCAGTGGCTTTTACTCTGGTATGGGCAGCTTTGAGTAGCCCTTGTTTAGCTGATCTTAGACATTGGCTTGGTTCGTACCAATTGAATTCCTTTTTGAGATATGATGGGGCCGTGCCGTATAGGCAGCGGTGAACCAGCGTCAAGGATTTGAATTTGATGCGCTCCTCTATGGCGAGCCAATGAAGGCTGATTCTGTCTTGGGTGATATGGTCGCGCTTGGGTTTCCCGGTGATGGTCCTAACCGTGTTATTTTGAATTATTTGGCATTGTTTGATGCAGTTGTTACTAGACCCAAGCATCAATGCATTCCCATAATCGAGTCGGGACAGGATAGTGGCTCTAGCGATGGTGACGCTATTTTGGCGTTAAGGTAGGGCCTAATGCGGCGTAATAATCTCTGGTAATATTGGCAATTTCTTTTGAGGTATGAGACTTGTGCCTCAGCTCCTAATGAGGATTCCAGGTATATGCCGAGTGTCTTGACTTTGTTTGTGACTGTGATGTTGGAGTCTTTAATGTTGAATGTAGAATAAGCTGGGCCTAGATTGGATAGGGCTTTTTTGGATCCAAATGTCATAAGTTCTGTTTTCGAACCATTCAAGCACATCCAATGAGCCTTCATCCAACTCTCTATGGTATTGTAGATGGCTGACATTCTATTATTATCTGTGACATGGTCTCCACAGAGTTCTATGATCAACTGTGTGTCGTCTGCAAAGTTGGTGAAATAAATGCCTAACTGTGAGAGGAGGGCGCAGAGGTAGCGAATGTATAGATTAAAGAGGAGAGGGGAGGAGCTGGCTCCCTGTGGGACGCCGCAGTCCACAGGAGTCGAACTAGTGGAATGTCCGCCCCAAGTGATTTTAGAATTTCTGTCCTCCAAAAAGGAGGATATCCATTCAATGGCATCATCAGCGTAGTTACCTGCTTTTCCCAGGGCCTCTCGGAGCTTCCCATGATCTAATAAATCGAATGCTGCCGAGAGGTCCAATAGAATGAGCAGGCCGGCTTTTCCTTTATCCAGAATTTTCAGCATTTTGGATTGAAGATCGAGTAGTGCTGATTCTGTACTATGTGCACTTCTAAATCCAGATTGCTGGGAGTGTAGTAGATCATGCTTATCTACGTACCCTTGGAGTTGGTGCGTGGCTTTTTTGTCTAGGATCTTCAACAAAAAATTGCAATTTGTGATGGGTCGAAGATTTTGTTTTGTATTGTATTGTAGGCAGAGCCTGGCTGGGTATAGCATAGCATATGGGACACCTCTCTCATGTAGCATCGTTTTCACTCCCACAAAAGAGCGGCGCTTCTGTTGAACAGCCAATGTGAAATCAGGGAAAATTCGAATTGTGGCGGAGCCCAACTTCAGATCCTATTTGCTCCTGGCTGTTCGAAGAGCTAAATCCCTGTCTCTATAATTCATCAACCTGGCTATGACAGGCCTTGGGTAGGGTCCAGGATTAGGGCGAGGGGCAGGGGATCTGTGCGCCCTTTCAATCACAAACATTGATGACCAGCCAGGGTTCCCCAGCAATTCCTTGAGTAATTCTTCCGTCGCCGTCTCCATAGGGCCTTTTAGAGCATCCTCGGGCACACCTATTATGCAGATATTGTTCCGCCGGGACCTCGCCTCCAAATCCTCACATTTGAGCTTCACGGCTCCCAAGTCCTTGGCCATGTCAATTACAGTGTTTTTCAGAGATTGGAGAGTGTCCTCAGCCGCACCAATACGACTCTCTGCCTCTGTAATACAGTTAGTGGCCTTCTCCAGTTGCGTCTTAATCGAAGAAACATTAGTATTTATGCCATCCAGTCTCTCATTCAGGGCAGCAAAGCCCTGCTGCATTGCAGAAAAAAACGCCTGAGGGTCCATGGTAGCCGGCGCAGCCATGGCCGAAGGCTGCATGAACGCCTCAAGGCCGGCCCTGGTGGTATCGCCCGACCTCGGAGACTGGATTGTGAATTTTTCCATGGGGCTCTTTCCTTTCTTAGGCGCTGCACCCCTGGGCATTGTATGTGGAGATGGTACGGAGATCAAGCTCGGGCACCCCCAAGGAAATGGGATCAGCGCAGCAACAAGCCCACACTAGTTCTTGACCACTTGAACTATAGGCAATCCTCGAGGCGCTGCAGCCCCCCTCCACCCACACCGGGCCACCCCCGCCAGTAGGGGGGACCTCCCCACAGCAGCAGGCCAGCCCCGCGGACCCGAAGAATATCTCAAATAGCTGCTGCTTAGTGATCATGACCAGCACCATGAAATGATCATAGGCACGCCCAGCCCACTAAGTCATAGCTCTTGGGGCGTTATCTCACATGCGCTGGAAAGGGGTCAGGCCGTTCCCCACTGCAGAACCAAGTCACTGTGCGACAACAGCAGATCTGTGGACTATCTCACCCCGCCAGGCTCCTAATGTTTCCTTCGCACATTGAAGTCGTCTTCCCAAGCAGACAAAACCAAACAGCGCAGTTGAGGCCACCTTCTGAGTGCTGCACGACGCAATGGAGAGCGCCCCCCACTCACACCTGTGGGCCGAGATCACCGTCAAACATAATGGAAGCATGCATAACGCTATTGGTATGATCCAGGTATTACCAGCTGTGCCCTAAACCATGTTCCCTGCTGCCTCAAGGTCCATACTAATTAAGAAGTGCCCCATCCCTGACCAAATGGTGTCATGCCTCTCTATTTCCACAGGGGGGGGGCAGGTGTAAAGCAACAGCGCCACTGTGCACAAATTATGTTGTAGTTGGAATGGGCCGTTATTGCAAACTGAGCCCAATCAGGTGTGCACGAAGCGGTGGGAAAGTTATCCCCCCGGATCCTCTTTACGGAGTCAGAATCACAGGAGGGGCCGAGCGCAAAGTGGCAGGGTCTCACCTTGATGTCCTGCGTAATGGCGTGAGGCTTCCCGCATTCCGCATGCCAACAGGTCCGCATGTGTGCGCGGGCACTCAGTGGCGTGATTCTTAGCGCCCGCGGGCTGACAGCAACACCAGACGGCCAGGCAATGCTCCCTGGACGGGGTCCATAAAACGCCAGCAAGCCGGCCGCAGATCAGACGGTCCAACTATTTATTTGCAATGCGAAGGTGGGCCGTTCAGCTCCCCTCCCCCACCTCCACGGAGACAAGGCCAGCTCCACGGACCCGCGGGGCTCTCGACGAAGCTCAGGTGCCCTTTGAGAGATTCCCGCAAAGTCTGATATATGGGTGGAGGGTGCTTTTATAAACCACCAGCTGGAATTTTCGCTCAGGAACGTAAAGTATTGCAGGAGTTATGGCTCCCGGACCGAAGGCTGCCACAGGAGCTCACAAACAGAGCGCCATTTTGGTCCGTGTGCAACAGCGCCCCCCAGAATAAAGAACTGTTAAGGTGACAGTTAATTAATAAAAGCTTCATAAGTCTTTTAAGGATAGTGCTAGTCACTTTGTTGTGCTCCACCTGGTGAGCACAGAGACTGTTGGTTATTATTTTTCTCTGATAAGTTCTTAAGTCTCTTGCAGATTACCAGTATTAGTTTGACCAGGGCTATTGTGAGTCGCAGCCGTGGGCCTCTTAATAGCTCCAGCTACCATTCTTAATCTGTTTGAGAGGTGTTATACATTGTGAACACTGTCATTAATCGAGATCTTATTTTGTTTAGATCGCTGCAATATAATACCAGGTGTTTCGTTGTTTCTATATTGTCATCTTGGAGGCACAATCTACAGTTTTGTTTCTTGGTAGCTCGTTTTGATAATATTTCACCAGTGGGAAACAGGTTCAGCCTAAACCTCAAATATTGGTCTCTAAACAAGTCATTTGGAAAGATTTCCAAATATCGATGAATGGTATGTAGGGCTCTCGCTTCCGGGAAGGGTCTTCCATACAGCTTGAGCTTTTGCCTGTCCTTTTGTGTGATGATCCAGTCATTCCTGTAGAGCTAGAGCTTGTCTGGATTCTCTGTCAAGGTCTGGTCGGATTCATCTAAATCGGCTATTATCGCCTGGCAAACGCTCCTCCATTCTTGTAGAGTCTGGTTTCGATTTTTCATGAGCACATCATTTAGTACTTCAAAACCAGACTGCGTTGGTGGGTCTAGGCATTTGGGATAGAACGCCAGTGATTTCCATGTTGAAATAGCCTTTAATGAAGTCAGTCCGAGTTCCATGCACACAGCTTGTATCGGCATACCCAAAGGTAGTCTCAGGACTTTTTTCCTTTATCAATTATCTAAAACAGGGAGTTCAACGGACGTCTCAGCGTAAGATCTCTCAATGCATCTTAAAAAAGCATTCATTTAGAGCAAAAAATCATCATTGATGACGTAAACCTACGTATTGATAACGTCATCCTACACGGGAAACTACAAACTTTGGGTCTCAGCCTAAGTTACTAGGGTAATACAGACGTTGACCCCTTGCTCACTATTCTTAGAGAGGCACTGCACCACCTTACTGATTAGGGCCGGCCAGGCCGAAACACATATCTGGGGTTGCTGTTAGTACCTTTGTTCAGACATGAATTTCCTAGCATTTTGGTGCTGGACTGCCCTTGGGCAGGTCAAAGACTCCTATGTTGTGGACATTTCTCATCTGTGAAAGAGATAGTGAGCTAAAAAATCTGGTTGAGGCTCCCCTGCGACTGAGTTTAGTTTAGTTTAGTTTATTTATTTATTTATAGAGCGCTCCCAGCTCTTAGGCAACTGGGCTCTGATCTTACAAGTTGAACAAATACAAACAGTTTAAAGAAGCTGAACAACAATAGAACCATATTTTTACAAAATTGACAGATATACAGCAAGAGCACATTTTACAAAATTTCAAGGTAAACATAAGTCCAACCTGTGGTGTAGGATTAGCAATTTATAAGTAGGATATGCAGCAAGTTTGTCTTGTGTGGAAGATGTAAGTGAAGTGGTTATCAGGGCAAGGTTAGATGATAGGTCTAGCTAATTCTTGCTCATGGAGCCAAACTTTGTTTTTTTTTCAGAATAGGTGGTAGGATGGTTTGTCTCTTAACGACACAGGGAGGGCATTCCACGTTTTGGCAGCAAGGACCGGGAAGCTAACCCCGCCTGCTCGTTGTAACTTGAAGCGAGGAAACTTGACACAGTGTCCGTCATTACGACTTTGGTGGTAGCCATGCCGCTATTGGCGGCATGGCTGCGGCCAAAATCGGGTCTGGGTTCCCAGAATGGGGAATTACCGGGCCATTCCGAGTTTGGAGGGCCCGGTAATTCCTCCCTTCAGGAACCCGGACCTTCCCCATTCCCATTTTAGCCCCCATAGGGCTGAATGGGAATGGGGGAGGGAGCAAACAAGGGGCCGATTACGAGCGCCCCGTTGATTGCTCCCTCTTCCCCTCGCGGGACCCGCTCTGCACGTCTGGTAAAACCAGACGTGCAGAGCGGGTCCCGCGAGGGTACCTCGTAATCAGGTGGTACGGGATTGACGACGCCGGCACCTTTACCGGTGCCGTTAACCCCTTACCACCTGACTTATAATGAGGACCAGTGTCTCTGGGTTGATCTGATAGGGCGTATAAATGTGTGGCGGGAGAAGGTGTCAGGCAGGTAGGTAGGGACTTCTTTGGAGAGGCATTTGTGAGTGAGGGACAGTGTTTTGTTGGTTATTCTTTTGTTAATATTGAGCCATTTTAGTGAGTGTCTGGTTTCCGACGTGAAGATTCCTAGGGATGTTTAAAGCTGCGCGAATGGCGTTATTTTGCAGAACTTGCATTTTATTGAAGTTTTGTTGAGAAGTGCCCAAATATAGTGTGTTACAATAATCCAGTTTAGAGAAGACTAAAGCTCTGGCTATTATAATGAAATTCTCTGTGGAAAGGTATGGGCGGCAAGCTGTGATAAGCTTACAAGTGTAGGCAGAAAGTTAATTAGTCTAGTTAGTGTTAATGCTGAAACCAGGTAAATTCCTAAAGTTTTTACCACATTGGCTACTTTGATTGTGTTTCGTCAATGTTGAAGGAGGAGAATAGTGCATCCAAGTTATTCAGCTTGGTAGAGAGACTCCCAGAACCCCCCTGTTTTGCAGATCAGCCACCAAGGCCATGGCTCTAATTGCAGTATCCGAAATGGTGGACCAAAGTCTCCAATAAATCCTGAGCAATTATTTTGGCCTCAGCTAGGCCTGATTTAAACATTTGTTGCTTCTCTGGTGGAAGAAAAACTTGGAAATCCCTGAGCTCTCTCCGCAGTTTCTGAATAGTAGCAGCCAAGCGGGTGTCTGTGTTGGCTTGCCTGAAATGGAGTGAGGCATTAGTGTAAACCTTGCACATATAAAATAAGACTTCAGCAACTTGTGCTCCTTGTTAAGCCATGAAGCTGAGGAGGAAAGCACACTAGAAACATCCAGCTTGGCATAAAGCAAAGCTTAAGCCAGTGCTACCAAGTGCATTTGACTGAACCTGTGTGGGCCCTTTAAGACGAGGTAACAGTATCTGAGATGGATGGGGTTGCAGATCTTACTCACACATCAATAATCAGACAGACTCAGGAAGTTGGCAAATATTAACTGTTTTAATAACAAATCTTTAAAACAGGGAGTACAAGGGACATCAACGGATGCCGCGCAGCTCGCTCAATGAGTTCTCGAAAACATTTACTAAAACACATTTATATAATAAAGATTCGTCATAAGTGACGTCTCACTACGTGGCAAAATAAGAAAACCTACTGGGTGATATGATAGGCTTAAGGGGAACATCTAACTATACTTTCTTTAGGGGATTGGGTTGTGATTGGGTCTCTAAGATCAGGTTGACAACTAAGCCCATCCCAAGTGCAAGTCATCTTCCATGTTAGATAATACACAATATACTATTGGCTTTTCAAACTATAGGGCTCCTTAATACGCGGCCCTGTACAATTGGTTGGCACGCTTGCACTCTTCTGGAATATTCCACACACTAGCAGCACGCAAGCTGGTCACCCAGGTGCATGTGTGTTGGCCTGGCCATGCCTCCCCACCCAATTAGCCCAACATCCAACATCACTCCTGCAGTCTACCATTCAATTACATTGTTTGAATTCGGCCTTGCAAAGGCTCACTGTGCCTGAGAATAAAAGGGAGAGAAGGCATGGCCTTATCTTCTGGTCTCGGTGTAGCTCGCCCCAAAGTCTATTTTCCTCTGACCATGTGACTAAAGACCACGTTTTGTGCTCCTTCGTTGTATTTAATACTTTTAAATTAAGACATCTTGGCACTTCCAGTGTTTTTTCATTACACCTCAAACAGGAGCTCAGCTCACATTGCATGTTATTGTATCTTCTAGAGTTGTTAGCCAGGCTCTTGGCGGCCCTGACTCTTGACACTGGGCCAGGCAAGCCTTCTCAAATCTTCGTTCGCCTCCAGTTATTTTATTCAACTGAGCCCCACTTCCAGCCCTTTCATTCACAGGGTCCAAGTTTGCTAAAATGCCTCATGGAACATCCATATTATATACATTCCTAAGTATATACATTGGTGCATCACCTGCAATCTATTCACTACATAGCCAGCCTCATGATTACTTTGTCTACTTGCGTTACTGTGTCTGTACATTTGTAAAATGGGTTTGCATTTTCTTCAGTGCTTCTCTGCACGTGTAATCTTCATTTCACTCCCGAAATGTTGCTTACTTCGCTACTTCGCCATCAGATTCTATAACGTCTATATTCTTTTTTCATTGGCATCTCTTCTATGTGCATCATTTCAGCTTCTTATGACGTCACCAATCTTTTCTTTCACTCATTTTCCCACTTCTTCCGGAAATTCCTTCAGAAGACCGTCATTTCTTCGTGGATACATATAGGGTTTTCTCAATCGATATCTTGTTTCAAGAACTCTTTGCGGTATATGTACAAATATTGGCTTTGCGCATGTTGCAATTTCCGATTGCCAACATATAGACAGAATGGGGGCGGGACTTCCGGTAGAGGTTCTTGGCTTCTCCTCTACACTCCCCCCTCTGGTTGATTTATCGACCACTCTCCCATCAGTCTTCACATCTAAACATCCTTTTCTGAAGAAGTGCTTCTTTGGAGTCTATGGGCTTCATTACATGGATGGCGGAGAACCATGGCGCTAATAGCGCCCTGGTTCATGCCGGTAAAATACTGGCACCGCCTTGGCGGAAAGGGGAATTACCGCCACATTCTAAGGTTGGCGGGGCGGTAATTCCCCCTTCCACCATTGCCCTTCCCCATTTTTGCCCCATAGGACATAATGGGAATGGGGAAGGTGCTAATTATGGTACCGCAAATTGCGGTACCGTAATTAGATCCCTGGGTCCCTTTGCGGGTTGGTTTTTTAAATTCCCCAACCCGCAAAGGGACCTCGTAGTAAGGCGGTAAGGATTTACCGGTACCGGTAAAATACCGGTATCGGTAAATCCTTATCGCCATTTATTACTCCCTTCAGACATCCTGCTGATTTCACATGTTCATCAATACTCCAGGTCATAAGACTGCATTGCCCATTCGGGTTGCAGTAGATCCATCTTCGCACATACTTCTTGTGGTTCTTCGGATACAGGAACTTTGTTCCTTCTGGTGCGTGAATACTGGCCTTTACAAAACCCAGACTCTACCTCACTCATGATGTTAATTCCTGTTGCGTTCTTTGCGGTCCTCTTGCAATGTGTGATTATTATTCTGACCACACAGAATCTAAACATGATCATCACCAACAAAGCTCCAAGAAACTTGAAGATATTCACCATCCATTGTGGAACACATGAGAAGATTGACGCGAACCAGCTATCATCAGCAATGTCTTCCACTTCATCTTCCATCTTGACGTGCAAATTGGTCAACATCGTTATGGCCTCTGTCAAAGTCCCATTCTCTTCATCGTGAGAAGGTATGAATGTGCAACACGATGCTCCAATTTTGGCACAAACACCGCCATCCATTGCTGTAATCATATATGGGACATACCTGTTCTGAAGAGTCATCATTCTTATGGCTCTCAGCTCTTCCTGGATAGCATTGAATCCCTTTATGGTAGTGTTGATCGTCTGCAGGAGCTCCCATCTGGTTATCTGTAACCATCTGGCAATTGCCATCATCTGGATTCCTGGCATAAAGATTGTTGTGAACACTGCTGAAGTCTGGCTGAACAACATGTGCTCATACGGAATGTTATTGAAAGCTTCTATCAATTTAGCTGAGAAATAGTTCTCCCTCCTTATTTATTTACTTTAATATCCTTGTCCGATTAAGTACTCCAACTGACATCCTCTTTCGTAGATGAGCATCTGCTTTTGGGAACTCTCCAATATTCAGATCACTCTTTGGTATCACTAGTGCTGGAACATGGACAATCACCATAGAACACAGTTCTCTCCAGTCTCTGGGCAGCTTCATGTATGCTCTGGATCCGCAGGCCCTGTAGTGATCCTTTATTACTACTGCCCCATCCTTCATTCCTGGTACATTGCTGATTCGACCGCACTGTTGATTCT
The DNA here is from genome assembly GCF_040938575.1 of Ambystoma mexicanum. Classification (NCBI taxonomy): domain Eukaryota; kingdom Metazoa; phylum Chordata; class Amphibia; order Caudata; family Ambystomatidae; genus Ambystoma; species Ambystoma mexicanum. Next base: position 644,757,991 of record NC_090938.1, read on the forward strand.
CTCCAACTTTTCTCATGCCATTATTTCTGAAGCATAGCTCTGCACTAGCCAGAGGCACTATCTGCAATGGGCCTCCTTTGTCTTTGACCCATGGTAGCAGCTTTGCAAGTTTCAGTCAAAGGGGTTTGCATGCTTTTTCCACACAATCTATGACAGGTTTGTGGTGTCCTGTCACTGCCACAGCTCTGCATAGTACTATGTCTTCTTCCCAGCCATCTGGAGAAAGTACTGTTCCCCAGATCTGCATCTGGCCTCTTTCCTTGCATCTTTGTATTTCTTCATCAGTTTTTCCTTGTCAATTGAGCTTTCTATTTATCTCTCATCGGATTCCTGCTCCTTTCATTCCAGGCTGTTTGTATCCTATCACATGATCTCTGGTTTGCGCTCTTGCTCTTGCCTTCAAATCCTGAACATACTCATCTTCTTCTGGAGCAGACCATTCAGTCACCCATACCAAGGATGCTGTTGGACCCTGGAACTGACCTCTTGTGTGGCAGAGAGCAAGGTGAGTCAGGCAATGAGCCGTCTGGACGTCTATCTCTATAGCTATGAATATTTTAGACTTCCCCATAGCATGAGGTAGGAGAGCACATACATAGAAATCCTCAGAGGTTCTCTTTCCTACCTCCTTCATGTGTTGATACCACATGTTGTTCCCCAAATGTGCTGTACTATCTAGATGATTGTTAAACTCATAATCATCTTCCCCAGCACTTCTCTTGGGTCTCTTTTCCTTGCCAAAAGAATGTGTGCGTAATGCTCATGGAGTACATCAGTCAACATTCTTCCTACAGGAGGAATCATAGGAACACTTGTCAGAGAAATAGGTGACCTTACATGTGTCACCCGTGTAGGGCTAATCACATATGGCCTTGGTCTCCTTACAACATCTAAATCTGCATAGGTCAATGGAGTGGGGATAATCAAAGGCACTCCTTCCTTTCTGGAACCAGCAAGGTAAGCAGCGTGCATTAGCAAAAACAGGAAAACAATGATAGATGATGTGCACACATATATTATGCACCAGTACATGAGAACCCACCATTGGTGTTTCTCCACATGTCGTTCAGTCTGCTCACTTTCTGGAATTGCATTATTCTCAATGGACCACATCGTGCCTGTGTACTACTTTTTAAGGGAGGAAAACACTTCTTTAATCAGACAGCCTTGTCAGATGCTCAGGTAACTGCAGAATTTGCTCAATTATCGCTGCCAACAATCTTCTAATCACAGGGCCATTCTTAGAATCCTGCACAAAAGTGCCAACGTCAGTGCTAGGCCCAACAAGAGCAGGGTAAGCTTGGAGTATACAAACGAAGACAGCAAGAAGTAGTCTATAGACATCGACATCAGACAGAACCATTAGCCTGACCAAAGAGAAACTCAGTGAGGAAAGAATCGGGGAACTACTCCCTCTTCCAATCGTCAAATATCAAATCAAGATCTGACATTTTTTAGTACACCAGCACTTTCTAAAATCCAAATTGAGATGCTTTCTGTGGCTCAAGAACCGTTACTTTCTCACTCCTGCTAAAATATATATAAACAGTGTCCGGGGTAGGTCACAGTCCAAATGCACTCTTACATTTATTTAATCAGCAATCTTAACTTCCTTCTTTGTCGTCATCGATCGAGTCTGCGCATGCTGAACTGCTTCTTCTTGTCTTGCTTTCGAATCGGGTGGAGGTGTTCCAGTCTCACAAGCGTATAGCTTCACATCGCCCAAGTGAATCCAGGCATGCCTTTCTTGGACTTTTACTGCAGATGGAGTAATATTCTCCACTATATATGGTCCACTAAATCAGCGCTCATGCCACTTCCTAGTGAAGGTGCGTATTAAAATGGGATATCCAATGAATAGTTTGGGTACAGGTAATTATTTAGGTCTGGTTGCTGAATGGTCTTCATCTGTGTCCTGAGACCGACACCCCTTACGCTTGAGTTGATCTGAAATGACAGAGATGCTAGCAGTCATACATGTTAAATATGCACGTAACTCATTTCCTAACAATTCTGCAGTCGTCTGTGCATCACTTCTACTCCTCGATGGAGGGGACAGGTTGTTTTCATTCGCCTTCCTGTCACTAACCCATGGGGTGTGAGGTGGTGGTCCAACCAAGGCTGATTCCTTAATGCATATAATGCAAGGGGCAGGCAATACAGCCATCCATTTTTCAGTGTCAACTTCAATTTGGCAATTCTCTCTTTGAGAAGGCCGTTAAGTCGCTCACATTTTCCGTTCGCTTGCAGGTGATAAGCAGAAAAAATGTGTGTTTTATACTTCCCAATAGACTGATCTGTTCAAATACTTCATTAACCAAATGGGGCCCATTGTCAGTTCTCAGCGCCTCACAGACTCCCCATCTAGGAAAGACGTCTCCGACTAAAAACCTTGCAGCGCAAGTGGCATCAGGGTGTGTACATGGACCAGCTTCAATCCATCTCGAGAAGGGGCACACCACCACTATCATATACCTATATCCACTACATACTTGAAACATGATCGATGTGTAAATGCTGAAAAGGACCGTTCAGTGAAGGAATTACTCCTCTGAATGTTTGCAATGTATGCCCAGCGGGAAACCTTTTACATACGATGCAATTTACTACATAAAATGCAACGTGTTCTAACAGGTTTGGTACAAACTAGTCTTCTGCAATATCTACAGCAAAACTCTCCCTAGTTTCATGTGCAGGGTTGTGTAGCTACCCTTAATAAGGCAACAGGCATCATCGGCTTTCCAGTGCTGCCCTGTCCCCACAATGCTTCAGAGGGGGATAAAGAACACCCCCTCCGTCTCCATAGTTTCTTCTCTTCCCGAGGAGCACTGCCTTGAACTTCCATCAACTGTGTTCTGGAAAAATGCTTAAACCCTTCATTTATAATCATAATCATAACCACTTTTTCCTTCACATCTGGAGTATCAAAACTAGAAATATCTAGAAAAGATGCAACCCTTTTGGCCCCTTTGTTTGCGGCTTTGTTCCCACATGAAATAAAGTCTGTTCTCTACACGCTAAAAAATCTAGATTCCCAATTCAGTCACTTCACCATTGACACCATTAAAATTCCTGTCTCAGATTCTGTCAAAACTCTTGGAGTCTACCTGGATTCCAGCCTATTCATGGATAGACAAGTCAACGCAATAGCCTCCGCTGCTGCATATCATGCCAAACTAATCAACACAGTCAGACCCTTCCTCTCCAAAAAGAACTGCACAAACATAGCCAGAGCCTTCACTGGCTCTAGGCTAGACTATTGCAATATACTCTTTCTAGGAACATCCAATAAAAACCTAGAGAGACTAGAAGTCATACAGAACAATGCTCTCCGGGTAGCCCAAAGCATTGCTAAAAGAGAACACATTTCTGAGGCCAGAAAATTAGCCCACTGGCTCTCAATAAAGGAAAGGTTTGTCTTCAAAGCACTGACACTGACCCACAAGTGCATTCACCTCACTGCTCCTGCCTACCTCTCACAAAGGATCCACCCCGTCTCCACTACCAGGCCAACCAGATCACCGTATACCAACATGCTCTCTGTGCCACTAGTAAAAAGAGCCAGAGCAGGCGGATCCAGCTTCCCTTATCTCGCACCCACTCACTGGAATGCCCTACCTCCGACTATCCGAGGTGAGGCCTCCCTCACCACCTTCCGCAAAGCTATGAAAACCATCCTCTTCACATAAGGCCCTTCACATCAGCATGAATACTTATCATATGACCCTTTGCATAAGTTGTAATATAATGACCAAGTGCAATATCTGTAACAACAGTATGGTGTTTTGTAGTATTCATAATGTGTCAACGACCGCTACCATGCCTGTACCTGTGTAACTAAGTTCTTGCAAGTAACAGCACCTCAATGCCCCTGGGCTGCTTGTGCGCTATATAAATAAATAAATAAATTAGTATATGCTGCGCATTTAACTACTGCAATGGCTACTGGGAGTTGTAGTGCTTTAATAAGCCTGTCCAATAATGCCGCCTGTTGCACTGGAGAGCCGTCCTCTCGGAGGAAGCCCCTCCCTCTCCAATGTGCTAACCCTGCATGCACGGTTGACGTCACGTCGGCGGAGTCACTGTACACTGTTACTTCCTGCCCTGCTGCTTGTTTCTCGATCACGACAATAAGCGCCACCAAATCTGCAGCCTGTGCCGAAAACTGAACCGTAGTTTTGCACTTGCTACCACTTCAAATTCCCCATTAGCTCTGTGCCTTAGCATGGCTGAACCTGAATGCCTTTGCCCATAAGTTTGATACATTTTTGATGACCCGTCACTAAAGAGAACCCCCCCTGCTAGAGCATTCTCCTCCACCCTTGGGATTTCGTCATATAACTCTTCATAGTTAGAGCAATCATGCACTTGCTCATCCGCTGTCACAGGTTTGGCTACGAACGTGGCAGGGTTCACTATCTTACACCTGAATATTTTGATCATTGGATTCGATATAACTACCTCACACGCAGAAGCCCTCTGAGATGTCAGTGTACCTTTAGGTTTCTCCAAAACCGAAAAACAATGTATGCTCAACAAAAATCATCATAGAACACCCCATCACAATGCTTGTAGACTTCTCAATAGCGAACGCATTAGATAACATTATGACGTTGGTGATGACAGGGTACGTTTGGCTATGCTGCCCACTAATGCCATTAAAATAGGTGGAGCTCATGGTGAGCATCTAGTGATGTCAGCTTGAGGGGCGGGTGACCTGAATTAATGCAGCGAGGGCACTTGAACTTAGGGTAATGGATTAACGGATAAGATTAGCACAAGATGGCACTACTCGACCCGTCTTTTTCGCATGTTTTAAAGTGAGAAAAACTGAGGAAAGTTGCATTGGATATTTTTTTAAGAACAATTGATGTATGCTGTAAAATACATGCCAATACAATTTCTGACCAAAATACCCCTTAAATATACTTTCACAGTTAGATCAAAGACTTCTATTTATTTATTATTACATTGTTTGGATATCTGTTTAGAGCATGCATATAGTGCCATTTTTGTATTATTCCAGGCATTGTCTACTTAAGCCCCAATGCAACAAGAGCAAATAAGGATCGCAAACCAAAGGTCAAGACCTACCCTACTCCAATCTGCCAGCCCCCCTCTACTCCTCCCTCCCCTCCTGCCATCCCACTCCCTCCTTTTTGGATGCAGCAAGAATACCCACTTCTGCAACTGGATAGATCCCCATTCAAATCATAAGTGCACCATAATGGCCAGGCTGTTGTGAAAAATGACAACGTACTAATAACTCCCATTGTTTCAGTGCTGCTAAACTCTATGCAAACCTGTGCATATAATGTATGCATGCCTCTCTTTCGAGATATTTTTTTTAACGTGTGACCTTTTCATATTCCATTGTCTAAAGAGCGGCCTTTCATGACCTGTCCACTGAATTATTCACTAGCATGCAGGCTGACATTTCACTCACTAAGGTATATATTGGGAGTGGTATTCTTGCAAGGTGGTGAAGGAGGGAGGTGTACATATTATTCTGAGCCTGTGGAATGATCCCTTATCAATAATTCACTCGGCAGTGGTTTCCCTCACTCTGGAGTGAGCCTTTGTAGGTTCCAGTTTGTCCCTGTAAAGTTAATGTGTGCTGGATGAGGGGGCTTTTTAAAGGTCACCAATGTAAAAAACTGACAAGTTATCAATACAAATCTTCTAACACGGGCCTTCTGCATGCAATCATGACTTCTAAAAGTTGCTTCAGGCACAGATAACATCCCAGTCTTATTCACAAAATAATTGTACACCCACGGAACTGACTTAATAAATGGGAACTCTCCAGAAAACTATCTCTGCTCACAGCAACCTGCCTATTTGTCCTAATTAGCCAGGCTGAAATATCGGGTAAAAGAAGAAGACATATTCAATACAAGCCGGATTCTTGGATAGCTGTAAGATTTCACCAATTTCACCATTTAGCCTTGCTATTTATTGCTTTCTTCCCAGCACCATGTACCGAGATGTATTGTTACAGAAGAAATACCAAAGGTATCCAGCAAACTCAGCCGGATTCATGCGAAGAACACAATGACTGAAAAAGGAAACAGAAATCATTAAATATTTAATTCATGGTTTATTTTAAATCAATGAAAAGGCTATATTCAAAGCTAGAATGAAAGTTATGTAATACAGAAATTGCCCCCAAAAAGATATGATGCTGGAAAGTTGCATTAAGGGTAATTAATACAAATAAAAATCATGCCAGGGCCAAGTGTTTTTTTTCTTGAATAGGTATTTGATATACATATGCATTTTTAGACATTTGGGAACCACTGATGCTCAGGAACCATTTGATAGCTGTTGTTTGTAAGGAAAAGTGAGTGGGTTAGCAGTATTGGGTTGGGCTTGGAAAAGTATGCTGTGATGTGGCGAGTTAGGGTGGATGATGGGTGGTGTTGCAGTGTGGGTGGGTAAGTTATGAGTAGGGGCTGGGTGAGCTTTGTGGGTGGTGTTTAGTTGATGGGATACATTAGGAAGGGTGGTGTTAGCTATGGGGGTTGCTGGTGTGAGAAAGGGTTTGCTCTGGTGGACGTGGGGCTGCTGAGGTGAGCCTGGGGTTGCTGGAGTAAGCTGGGATGTCAAGGCTGCTGGGGTGAGCTAGGGAGGGTGGAGGTTGTCTGTGTGAACTAGTGTGCATGGGGGGGATTGCTGAATGAGCACAAACGGGTCAGGGACTGTTGGGTTGAGCTAAGGCCTTGCTGGAGAAAGCTTGTTTGGAAGGGGGATTTCTAGGGTGACCTAGGATCTAGCTGGGGTGTGCTTTGCATTGCTGGGGTGATCTAGAGGCGGTGAGCGTCTGGAATTAGACTGTGTAAGGGGCATTGCCATGGGGAAATTAGGTTGCTAGGTAAAGAGCAGTGGATGGAATGCTGGGATTAGCTAGAGTGTAGTAGGGTGAGCTTTAACTGATAAGTGGGGTGCAAGGGCATTGTCTTGTACAGTGTGGGGCATGCGGGGCATGGTCACCCTCATTGACATAGAGTCAAACTTGCGATTCTGGGCAGCGTTCAGCTGTGTTCAGACCTGTTCCTCATAGTAGATGTGAAGGTAGTACCCAAAATGATTGTTTACAATTGATTGTATGGTAAATCTGGCCGAATTCAGCCAGTACCATTCGATCGATTGTAAACGATCAGTTTGGTTAATCAATACCAAACATGGAGAGCAGGGGTTGCGGGAGTGTCCGCCGCTACCCATGTTTGGTAGTGATGGCCTTTGTGGGTAGCGAGTGTGGAGGCAGGGGTGGGCAAAAGAAAAAGAAAAGCAGACCCTGCAGCATCGGATCCGACCCGCGTAGGAGGGATGAATCTGACGCTGCTGGGTCAGAAGATGAGCAGACCTCAAAAAAGTAAGTAGGGGGTGACTGGAGGAGTATATTGGGGTTGTGGGTGGTTTATGTTTGGCCCAATTAGGCAATGGCAAAATTGTCTTCGTGGCCGAATTGACCACAGTGCACAGTCTAGTGTTTATCTAAAGCAGATTGTGTGCATAGGTATATTGGGCTTACCTTTACTCGACTGTTATTTCTCTTATTTAGCGTAAATTCGTACAGGCGGTGCGATTGATGTAAGCAGTATGAGCCGCGCTGATGTGTCTAAACTGGATGTTTGATTAATCTGAATAGTAGCGCGTACGTCACGTGATCGTGTTACGTGTTGTCATGTGGAGCGCCATGTTGGATTGGGATGTTCTGTAATACGTGATCGTATTTGCGTATAGTCGTGCGAAGCACGCCATGTTGGAATGGGGTGCTTCGTTTTCTATCTCGTGTATAGATTGTGCTACAAAGTGTATTTGAAAATGTACTGATAGGAAGGTAAAGCTATGTTGGTCTCGAATTATGTAAACAAGGCGAAAATACTACAAATGAAAACGGTAAATACACTGTTTTAAATTCACATATTAGACCCTAAAGCCTGTCGTGGAGATCCTTACATATAATGTTCTTACATGTTATAGGCTAAGATACATGTTAGAAAAACATAACTTCATTTCTGGATTGCAAATGGAGGCGGTCATACAGATTTGTTAAATATCCCATATGAACTCGAAACAATTTACAATGCGAAAAATGCACTGTGTTGTATCAAAACAAAAACAGGGTTTGTTTTGAAACCCTGGCAGAACCCACATACATATCGAAATAACCAGACCCTCCAGCTTATAGCGATTTTGCGATCCTGCAAAATGCCGCGAAAACGGCCGTTTTGCGCAAAATGCCGCAAAAACAGCAGTTTTGTGCAAAAACAGCATCTTTTAAAAAAAATTTTTTTTTACTTTTTTTAAAAGTAATCTGCAAAAATTACTGTTTTAAGAAAAATTATACTCAGGGTGCCAGGTTCTCAACTTTTTTTTTTTACACAAGAAATGAAATGCGCTAACACATCTCATCACTTGCGCCCCAAAAAAGTGCAGCCCAATCCACAAGGGACACATGAATGGGCACATTTTATATGCGTGCCCATTCAGATGGCCTTTTTCACATCCTTGATCAAATAAAGTGCCGTTTCTGTCAATTTAAAAGCGCATCCCTCATTTCCAAGCAAGATGCACTTTTAAATGTGTAGAAATTGTAGGCAACCCTACGCGCACAGGATGTGGGGCTGCCACTGCATGACAGGGTCTTTCCTGACCCTGTCATGCATTTCTTTTAAGGTATGAACCGCTGCTGTATCGCTTGCATTTCTGTTCCTCAAACAGGATAAAAATGAATTTTTTGGGTTGCATTTTACAGCGGCAGGCACCTGGAGGGCCTGTCCCTGTGAAAGGTGCTGGGAGCTTGCAGAACACTGTGGGGAGAGCGATTCTATTCAAAGTACTGCCCATTTTGATGACAAAAATCTATCGAATGTTCCAATTTGACCTATTTAGTCCAGTACTATTCGATCAATTTTTATAAATACTGAACATGTGTTGTGGGGGTGTCACCCACTCCCCATGTTCAGTATTTTTGGTCTAGGGTGGTTGCAGAAGTGTTTTCCCCTTTTTCTTCAAAATTGGAGGCGGGGACAGAAAAAAAGAAAATAACGAAAAAAGGACCCTGCGGAGTCGGATCCGACCCGCGTTAGAGGGACGGATCTGGCACCGCAGGGTTGCAGGGGAAGCGGCAGCGACCAAACAGTTAAGTAGGGGAGGGGGTGGGGTGGTGGTGAAAGGTACATTTTGGCTTGTTTGGCAGAAGTGCAAATCAATTTGCAGCGAAATTGACTACGGTCAATTCCGCCGCAAATAATTACACTTCGGTCAAACAACCCAGAACACCATTCAAGGGAGCTAGCCAGCGCACACTTTGCGCTACAGCTGAAGCCTGTGGAAATACGCTGGTCACTTTTGAGAATAGGGTGACCTGCTCATTTCCAAAAACGGGTTGTCTAAAAATAGCATATCCTCCGTTCTTTTTTTAAATGCCCCATTATTTGAGGAACTGGGTCAAAATGGACATTTAAAATTTTTTCTAAAAATGGTTAAACTATGAGAGAGAGGGAGAGTGATGGGTGAGATGTGAAGTGATAGGCAAGAAAGCAGAGGGAGAGCAGTGGGTCAGAGGAGGAAGCGCTGCACAAGAGAGCAGAGGAAGCAGTGATCTGGTGGGCCAGAAATCTGAGAGCGAGCAGAGGTACAGAAAGTAGAGGGAGCATGTGGTCAGTGAGCCAGAAAGCAGAGAGGAAGCAGTTGGCCGGAAAGAGGCAGTGAGCTGTAGATTGGGAAAAAGGATGAGGGAAGAGTGCGATAGAATGGGAGAAAGGATGCAAGATGCAGAAGCAGCACAGAATGATGAAGGACTGTATATTGCGGGAGGAAATGTAGAGTGTAAGGAGTGTGAGCTGGGAATATGATTTGGAGTGTGGCAGGGGCTGGGCAGTGCAAATTGTGACTTGACAGTGTGACATAGCACGTGAGTATTTGTATGACAGAGTGAGAGGTTAAGGAATGCAAGTTGTGATGGAGAGTTGGTGAGATGTGTGTTGGTGAGAGAGGTGTGTGGGTGTTTGGGGGATTGGAGAACATAGAAGGGGAATATTTTCAGCATTACAATTGATAATGATCAATTTAGTTAATACTATTAAATAGGCATGAACATTAAACCAGAAATGTAGCCAAATCAAACACTGTTCTGCCAAGCCAGAGACATCTGGGACTCTTCCTATTAAATGAATACAAAAGATACATAATACTGATACCCTGGCTCTCTTGTAGCCTTGCACTATGCCTATTTCCTGCAATGTGGCAATCTTACACCCTCCAGTTAATACAAAATGCCCCTAAAACATGCTGCAATAAATAAAGTTTCGTGCCGCAAAATTTGCCATTTCATGCCGCAAAATGTGCCATTTCATGCCGCAAAATCCTGGAAGGTCTGAATAACAAAGCCGAGCTATATAAATTCGTTTGGTATAAGGAAAAAAATGTAAAAGTACAGAGAGAAAATATATATACACATAACATTCTTCAGATTCATTTAACAAATGACCATGTATGGCTACACATAAATGCAAATCATATTTGTCATGAAACGCCTAATCGTATCAAAGAAAATGATGGCGCTCCTGGTCAACATTTAAGCCCGTATAAATTGTGTCCATAGACCAAATCCAAAAGGCTTCTCTTTTGCGAAGACGTTTTTCCAGATTACTCCCTCTTTTTGGTGGGGAAAGTTTCTCTATCCCATAACATTTGATTTATCTAGGTCAGAGTTCAGGTGATGCTGGTGAAAGTGAAAAGCTAAACGAGATTTCATGTCCTTATTCTTAATTGCTCTCAAGTATTCTCCTATTCTGGTTTTTAACGTTCTTATTGTAATGCAGTATTGTGCGGTGAAGTGGTGAGGTAGTGAGTGTAGTTGAGGCAGATGAGTTTGGGTTGGTGGATGAGCGGGGTGGAGGGGTGATATAAGGTGATGGAATGTGGTATGGTAGTGGATGGGACTGAGATGCTGGGGTGAGTTTGGGTGGGTTGTTTGTGTGAGCTGAGGTGAGGTTGTGGTTTGGGTGGTGTGTGGTTGACTATTTTGGTGGGTATGGTGATATGAAAAGGTGTTCGGGTAAGGGTGGGTAGGTGGTGAGGTAGTGTGTGGGGCAGTGGAAGAGTTAGGTACTGGGTGTAGCTCAGGTAGAGGAGGAAGTTGGATTGGTAGTTGGAGTGAGATGGTTGGGTGTGGTGAAGTAGTGCAATGAGATTGTGGTGTGAGGTAACTTGGTGGGTGAGGCGGCAAGATGGTGGGGAGAGTTTGGGTGGGCAGTCGATTTGTGTGCGTGGACTGATGTGAGGGTGTAAAATGAGGTTGGAAGGGATGGGAGTCAGGTGATGAAAGGGTGGAGAGAGGTGAGGCTCTGCAATGAGGTTGAATGGGTGGGGTGTTGTACTGATGGGTGGAAAGGTGGTGTGGGTAGGGCTAGGTGAGATACTGCATTGTGGTTGGAGAAATTAATAGTTACTCACCGCAGTGACTAACATACTCCTAGTCCATAGGCCACTTTTCCTCCATACTGCATGGGCGTCCCTGGTTGTAGGTCAAAGGATCGACAACCAAAGGGTCGAATGGTCAAAGGATCAACACCAAAGGACTGAAAAACAAAGGATCGATTTTTTTTTTTTTAATTATTTATTATTTTTTTTTGGGTGGTCCCTCCCAACCCCTGTTTTTGTGGTAAAAACCACTTTTTGTCACTAAACGAAAACCCCAAAAAATATATAATTAAAAAAAAAATTGATTATTAGGGGGAAGGATGGTGTGAAGTATGGAGGAAAGGGGACTATGGACTAGGAGTACGTTGGTCACTACGGTGAGTAAATATTAATTACTCCTATGTCCCATCCCCTTTCATTCATAGGCTGATTGCAACCGAATTTAGCCCCAGGGTGGAGAGGTGACACTCCTTAAGAAAACAAGTTCCTTAGAACTGCCTGTCCGAAAGCCGCGTCAGATTTAGAGCCGGCGTCCAAACAGTAGTGCTAACAGAAAGTCGAAGGGGTGGCACAGGTGTCCGCTCTGCTTATGGCCTGCCACGGGACCTGCCTCTGGAATGTGACCGCCGCGGCATTGGCTCTGACAGCGTGTGCATGCATGTTCGCTGGAAGTGATTTGTGCTACCCCTGATAGACCTCCTTGATGGCCGAGACCATCCACCTTGCTATAGAGGCCTTGGATGCCTGATACCCGGGCCTTGACCCGCGAAAGTGACAAAAAGAGCATCCAACAGGGCTGTTTTAAAGGAGATCAGCCTGATGTCCTCAGATGCCATTGGGCCGAAAGGTTTGTGCGCCAGGGCACCCAACACTACATTGAGGTCCCACACCGGGTGTGGTTTCTTGATGGGTGGGTAGAGCGTGGTGATGCCCCCCAGATGTCATTTAACCACCAGGTTGGAGGAGGAGAAGACCTCCTCCTCTGAGCTCCTGTAGGCTCCTATGACTGCTAGGTAGGTGCGGCATGTGTCTATTTGCTCCCCTAGAAGGAAAGTGCATCCCCCAACATGCAAGTAAGAGGGTTGATCTCCTTAGAGTTCGCATAGTGACAGAACCTAGTCCATTTACCTTTGTACTGGTTTCTAGTAGCCATGCTCCTAGCGCCCTGACGATGTCTAGGTTAGCCTGTGACAGGCTCAGATGCTTCAGTGTGACCTTCTCAGGAACCACACTGCGAGGGCTAACTTCTGTGGAGCGGGGTTGATGACCCTGCCCCCTGCTGCGAGAGAAGGTGAGCTGGGTCCAGCGGCAGGTGAATGGGAGGCCTGTCCGAGGTCCGAGAACCAGGGTCTCGCTGGCCACCAAGGAGCTATCAGAATGATGCAGAGTTGTCATGATTCTCATATCTTGCAGATCACCCTGTGAACCAGCAGCGTGGGATGAAATGCATAGGCTTTCATGCTGTTTCACTATATCTGGACTATGTCACCCAGAGAGCCGGGGCCCAGAACCTGCCATGATGCAAAATGTGGCCACCTCCTGTTGGACCAGGTGGCAAAGAGATCCACCTGCGGATGTCCACATGTGCTCAAGATACCAAGCAGGACCTGATCATTCAATTGCCATTTGTAATTGTCTGCTCCCAGTCTGTTGAGTATGTCTGCCTCCAGGTTGGACTCTGCCGGGAGGTGGATAGCACTCAGGTAGATGTTGATCTCCAGGGCTCATTCCCGCATGTTGATCACTAGACTGCACAGCGGAGGGGACCTGGTACCCCCCTGCTTGTTGATGTAATACATGCTGGTGGAGTTGTCTGTTTGAAGAGGAAGGAAAGCCCTGAGAGCGAGCCAGATAGCCTTCAGCTCCAGCCAGTTGATATGGGCTTCTTGATCCTTAAGGGACCAGACTCCATGGACACTGTGGTTGTCCAGCGTAGCGCCCCAGCCTTCCAGGGATGAATCTGTGGTGATAGTGACCTGTGGGGCTGCCTGCCGGAGGGGCTTGCCAGACCGCAGGTTGCAGTCCCTGAACCACCAGGTGAGGTCCGGGTGGAGAGAGGGAGGAATGCTGACAAGCGCAGCTTGGGAGCCATGCTCCTGATTCCATGAGGCTGCAAAGTGCAGCTGTAATCTCCTCATCTTGAGTCTTGTGTGGGGTATGGCCAGTAGTACCGCTGCCATGATACCCAATAGATGCTGGTAACACCAGGCTGAGGTCACCTCTCGGCTGAGGAAGTGATCTGCGGCCCTCTTGATGGCCATGATCTTGTCCTCTGAGGGGAAAACTCTCTCAGAGCTTGTGTCCCATATGAGGCCCAGAAAGGTAAGGTTCTGTGTAGGCAGCTGCTGAGACTTCTTGAGGTTGATAGAAAATCCCAGCTTGTGGAGTGTGATCGTAAGGGCGGAGGAAGTGTGGTGATCCACCTCCGGAGATATTGCCCTGACGAGCCAGTTGTCCAGGTACAGGTAGACATGGTGGCCCTGGGCCCTGAGGAGGGCCACCACTGCATTCATAAGTCTGGTAAATACCCTGAGGGCTGAGTTGAGGCCGAAGGGTAGAACCTTGTATTGGAAATGCGAGCCCATGATCCTGAACCGTATAAAGGAGCGATGAAGCTACCAAATCAGGACGTGTATATACGTTTCCGTCATATGCCGGGAGCACATCCAGTCTGCCCCACACAGTGTCTCCGCAATGAGTGCTGGCGTAACCATCTTGAATATTTGAAGCAGGAGGGAGAGGTTGAGGATGGAGAGGTCCAACACAATTCTCAGGCCAGCCTGGTTCTTCTTTTGTATGGTGAAAATCTTAGAGTAGAAGCCCAAGCCTCGACGGGAGGCTGGGACTTCTTCCACTGCCTGGCTATCGATGAGCAAATTCATTTCCGCAAACAGAGTTGTTGTCCCAATCTGTAGGAGTGGAGGCGAGGAAGGAGTAGCAAGAGGAATCGGTAGGTGGGATAGGATGCAGGGTTCCGCGAACCTCTGATGCCAAAACTTTGCGTGAAGGCAAGCCTGCCCCCACCAGAGACACACGGACCCGAAGGGCGTGTCATGCCTTCTTTCCCTCTGAGGCTGGTGCTGAGGAGGGGGACTGAAAGAAGACCTTGCTCCCCCCTTGTGTTGTTTGCGCCAGTGCAGGGGAATGGTCAGGCTGTCTAGACCTCTGTTCTTGGAAGCCCCGGAACCCACTGAACGCACGCCCCCTTTATCAGACCGTTGATGCGACTGGGTGTACGCCTTGGCCGTGGCCTTCGTAAAAATAGATGAAGACTTTTCAATTTTGGAACTGTTTTTCTTTTTATTTAGTTCCTCATCAGTGGTGAAGTGAAAGAGGTCGCTACCCTTGAATGGAGGGTCCATATGCGTTCCTGGACATCCGGGTTGAACTTGGTATCCCGTAGCCAGGCAGTCCTTCTCATGTCTGTGGCAAAGCAGATGGCCCTGCCTGAGATGTCAATGTGGGCCACGGTGGACTCCATGATGTCCTGCGCCACCAATTTGGCTTCTGCCAGCCCCGTCTTGAAATGTGTCTGGCTCTGCACCAGAAGTTCTGGAAGGAAGTCAGCTATTTTCTGCCAAAGCCTCTGGTTAACGGCTGCCAGCATGGCAATCACATTGGATTGACGAAGGTGTAGTGAGGCGTTGGAAACCTTCTTTCCGTAAGCCTCCAAGATCTTCTCCTCCTTGCCTAGAAGCGCAGAGGATGAGGTGGCCAAGGTCGAATGAGGCTTGGAGTAGAGTGACGCTGCAGCGATCACCATCTGGATCCCTGTTCTATCCGCAGAGCGTAGAGTGAGGACCTCGGCCAGGACCCCTGCCTCCGGTTGTTCGACCTCGGGTTGAGGAAGCCCCAAATACTCTGCCAAACCTGCGAGCCGTTCGTGGAAGGCCTTGGCTGAAGACAGCGTGTCAGTGTTCTCCTCCTCATCAGTGTCCACAAGGATGTCCGGAGGTCCGGAGCGGGTGGAGGAGTGCTGGGCGCCGAGGGCTTTGGTGTAGGAACCAGAGCCGGTGACTGCTGCGGAGGCTGGTATGGGACGGCCTGAACTGTGGGAGGCAGAGGAGCCAGAATCTGAGGAACCGGAAAGGGCAGCAGGGGCTGCACAGGGGCCTGCGGCGCTGGAGCTATAGGAGGAATAACTATAGGTGCCGGCAGAGGGGCCGGAGGGAGCATGTCCCTGATCACATCCCTAATCTGTCTGGTACTAAGGTGTAGCCCCTCGGGTGTACACCTGGTAAAAGAACATTGCAGTCCCTCAGCACTGTCCCCGGAAGGATCTAATGACCCCTCGGCCTGGCGGCCGGTAGTTGAAGCAGCCTAGGTACCTCAGCTGGTGCGAGAACTTGAAAAGTTCCTCCCGCTGTGGCATTTCCTTGGGAAGGAGCCGCGCTTGGGGGATGCGATTGAAAAAAATGGGCGTACCTTGAGCCTTAGCTTGTGCCTGGCAAAGTCCTTCAAGTCCTCTGGAGTCGACTTCTCGAAGAGCTCCCTCCACTAAGCTATCCTGTTCTTCAGAGTGTGCGGTGTAAGCGTGTCGCAAGCGGTACAACCCTCCCAGCTGTGAACAGGGCCAACGCAGCAGAGACCAAGAGCGCGGGGGTCGGACATAGGAAGAGCATGGATGGCATGGATCCACGACTTCCGTCCATCCACCCGTATCGCCGTCTGCGTTGCCCAGAGTACTTGATAGGGGCCACGCCACCTGGGTGCTAACGATGACTTTCTTTCAAAATTTTGAAACAGCACCCAGTCTCCTGGCTCCAGCGCGTGCCCCGGACCGGTCTATCTCACTGGTAATGCCTCCTGCACCTGCTGATGAATCAAACGCAATTTCTGCATTAAAAGGCCATAATAAGTACTAAGCAGAGGATATTCTACCTCTCTAAGTCGTCTTGGCTGAGGTGCGCACCAAAAATTTGCCGGCCTCCCCATTACGATTTCGTACGGGGAGAGCCCAGTTTTAGCCTGTACAGACGTACGCATGCATAATAGTGCTATTGGTAATGCATCCACCCAACTCAACTTGCTTCCTGCACATATTTTGCTGATTTTTGACTTGAGAATCCCATTGTGCCTCTCCACAAGACCGGCCGAACTCGGATGCTTTGAACTATGGAGTCTCTTATCAATCTGAAGACCTGCACATATCTGTAACACCACTGCACCCACAAAATGTGGTCCATTATCTGACCATAGGACACGGGGCAAGCCAAAACGGTAAAAATATTCTTTAAGCATTATTTTTGCCGTGCTCATTGGTGTGCAGTCTTTTAAGGGATATGCCTCCACCCACTTGCTGAATGCACAGATCACCACTAAGACGTATTTCAAATTTTGGCATCTCTCCATCTCTATGAAATCAAAATGGATCACCTCAAAAGGCATAGAGGGCGGGCCAAAACTGCCTATTGGAGTCACTGTTCCCTTTCCTACATTGTGTTGACGTGATACAGTTCTGCACCAACCTCTCTGCATTCTTCTTTATGTTTACATTCTGCCATACTGTAGATAGGTGCTGTATTATCTTTTTCGCACATATGTGAGTAGGGCTGTGGGCCATTGTGACCATTGCAGTCACATACGAATTTGGCAACATCCAGTTTCTAGTTCCCTTGTCCAACCAACAACCCTCCAGATCTAACTCAGCAGAGCCCTCTGCCCACCCTTGTATTTCATCGGCCGTAGCTTCGGCCTGCATTTCTTTGACAGTGGCAATTCCATTTTCTATCATACAGGGTACTTCCTCAGTCTGAACCGTCATCATTTTGGTATTTAAATCAGTGGCAGTTTGTTTCGCAATTCCGTCTGCAAACGCGTTTCCCTCTCCTACTTTGCATGTTACCTTTTTGGGTGCCTCGCATTTCACTATGGCTAGGCGCTTTGGAAGCGTGAGTGCAGACAGCAATCATACAATCAAAGGGCCATGTTGAATTCTGGCACCATGTGATGTCAAAAACCCTCTCTCAGCCCAGAGTCGACCAAAGTTATCAACCACCCCAAAAGCATACTGACTATCAGTATACATATTCACATTCAAATTTTCAGAAATCTCGCTGGCTCTGGTCAATGCTATTATCTCGGCGGCTTGTGCCGAGTTGTAGGGGATTCTTTTGCTTTCCACAACGCTCTCTAGGGTAGTGATAGCGTACGCGGCAGTTGTCGTGCCGTCAGGTAATTTAAAACAAGAGCCGTCACAAAAATAACTCTCGATCTGGCTCTTTCTGTGGGGTATCACTTAAATCAACTCTCCCCTTGGTTTCTTCCTCAGTGACCATTAAGCAATCATGGGGGGGTGATTCATTCTCCCCAATTTCTTTTATGGGTAGTGGCATTAATTCTGCAGTATTCAAAGCGCTACACCTCATAATTTGGATATGGGGCGCGAACAAGATAATCTCATATCTTGTCAATCTAGCAGAGGTGAGGTGTTCCGTCTGTGTTCTATTTAATAGTACATCTATGGCATGTGGCACCATCAGAATTAAAGTATGCCCCAATACCATCCCTTCCGTTTGTTTCACTGACGCAGCAGCCGCCGCGACAGATCGCAAACATCGTGGTAGTGCGCGCGCTACAGGGTCCATCGCAGAAGAAAAATAGCCGCATGGCCTATTTCTTCCACCTTGTTCCTGTGTCAAAACCGCCAATGCACATCCTTCACTTTCACACACAAAGGCCCTCATTACAACCCAGGCGTTAAGGGGTTAACGGCACCATAAAAGGTGGCGGCGCCGTTAAACCCTTAACGCCTGATTACGAGGTCCCTTTGCGGGTTGGAGACTTTAACGACTGCTTTTTGCAGGCGTTAAAAACCAACCCGCAAAAGGACCTTGGTGCTAATTACGGTGCCACAATTTGCGGCACCGTACTTAGCGCCTTCCCCATTCCCATTGAGTCCTATGGGGCAAAAATGGGAATGGGGGAGGGCCATGGTGGCATGGGGAATTACCGCCCCGCCAACCTCGGAATGGGGCGGTAATTCCCCATTCCGCCATGTCGGAGTCGGTAAATTACCGGCATGGACCATGGTGCTATTATCACCATGGTCCAATGCCAGGGTCGTAATGAGGGCCAAACAGTCTAAAAACCTTCTCATAATTCGTCGTGCCCAAAACTGGAGCAGAACATAATGCAGTTTTCAATTGATCAAATGCTTTCTGACATTCCTCATCCCACTGTAAAGGCATAACCGCATCCTTTCTAGTCAAATTCACCATCGGTTTCACAATTAACGCAAAATTACCAATCCATTGTCGGCAATATGAAGCCATGCCTATTATGGCTCTGACTCCTTTCTGTGTCTTTGGAATAGGCATACAAGAAATACTTTCTATGCGTTCTGGCGTTAGCCTTCTCCCTTCTTTCGAAAATAGGTAGCCCAAATAGGCCACCTCCTTTCGATTATATTGAAATTTCTTCAAACTAGCTTTATGGCTATGTGCCGCTAGGTGTGACAGTAGTAATACAGTGCTTTCTTTACAAATCTCCTCTGTGTCAGCAGCTAATAATAGATCATCTATGTATTGCAAGAGTACGCAACCAACTGGTAAGTCTAGCATGTCTAGCTGCTCTTTCAATGCTCTACTGTAAATACTCAGACTTTCCGTGTAACCTTGCGGAATCCGCGTGAATGTAAATGATCGTCCTCCTAATGTGAACGCGAACAAATATCTGCTGTCCTTGTCCACCGGAATGCTAAAGAACGCATTTTTTAGATCAACTGCACTAAAATATTCTGCTGAAACAGGTATCATTGTCAATATTGTAGTGACATCTGGCACTAAAGGAAACTGTGGATCTGCTACTTTGTTTAGCACGCGCAAATCAATTATAAAACGGTATGGTACTTCATTGCCTCCTTTTTTATAAACTGGAAGAATCGGGCTGTTGCATGTACTGCCTGTAATTTCTTCAATCACCCCTAATTTCACCAAATCTGTAACAATACTCTTCAATCCTTTCTCACCTTCAGCCGAAATTCTGTATTGGGGAATTCGCGGTAGGGTAACACCCTCTTTCAAAATTATCTTTACTGGTTCTATTTTCAAGCATCCTACATCACTGTCATGCATTGCCCATATACAGGTTGGCACTTTACTTAGTTCTCCTAGTAAAGTTTCAGACATGAATTCTGACACAGGGGCATCTTGTGGCCAAATCGTCAGGAACACCCCGTCTGCTGTGCAATGTATAACGGAACCTAATTTTTTCAACAAATTTAATCCCAACAGGTTCTCCCCACAATTTTCTGTTAAAAGGAAAGGACAATGTTCAGTGAATGGTCCTATAGTAACTGGGACTGGTTGGGACACTGGGTTTATGACTGGTGTAGCTGCGAACCCTACGGAAACATTCTTTTGCCCTGACAGTGGTATATCCGGAACCAAGTGATGGTCTATTGAACACTTTTGCGCTCCTGTATCTACAAGAAGCGGTGCTCCTTATTCCCGACTCTCATTTCTACGTAGGGTCCTCTCTGATTCACGGGAATAGACACTGGTTCCAACCCCTGTCCTGGGCTGTCCTATTGGGGAAATAACACATCGTCCGATGTGTAATCATTACTGTTACTGTAATATGTGTTTGGCTGTGTATCAAAAACGTTCCCACTCCTCTATTTCCCCCACTCTGGTTTCCATATCATACTGTTGGTTTTGCTGTCCCTGACTCTGGTTAGGGGCACTTTGGTTTTGGGCTTGGTTTTGATTACCTCCATTATTGTGGTGCTGCTGCATACTATTCCTATTTGGTCCATTCGCTCCTT
Organism: Ambystoma mexicanum; assembly: GCF_040938575.1. Classification (NCBI taxonomy): domain Eukaryota; kingdom Metazoa; phylum Chordata; class Amphibia; order Caudata; family Ambystomatidae; genus Ambystoma; species Ambystoma mexicanum. Next base: position 644,778,191 of record NC_090938.1, read on the forward strand.
GGGGACCTCTATACTGTCTCCTCTGACCAGACCCATTTCTATTCTGCAGATGCGGACATTGCGCTCGCCAGTGTCCTTCCTCCTTACAATACGCACACTGATTTGGTCCCACTGTTCCCACATGCATATTTGAATTACTCCTCCCTTGTGCGTTCCCTCTCCCTCTATTGTGTCCTGCTACTTGCTGCAGTAGCACCCGTGTTTTCAGATTTACCCTATCCTTCTCCTCTTTTTCTTTCTCCGCAGTCACTCTGTTCTAATATTGGGCCATGTGTAATACTTCGCCCAGCGTTTTTGCTTGCCATGCATTCTCTGATGTCATTATTAGGTTCTGGATTGGAAGTTTTAACCCCCTCACATATTTGTCAACAAATAACCTCTTTCCCGCTTCCGAGCTCACATCCTGCCCACTGAAGTCTGTAAATACTCCTTCAAACCTGTTAAAATAATCTGTAGCTAACTCATCCTTGCCTTGTACACATGCAGTCAATTTGTCCCATTGAATTCTTTTCTCTGGGACAATTTCTTTTAATTTCTGTACTATGCGTGCTGGTAATGCTACCAGGTTTTGTCCCGGTGTTCCTCCAACCGCTTTATTCCTGTCTTCTATTATCAAGTCCGCCCATGTGGCGCCAAAGGTCGTTATGTCATCCACCTTTCTTATTTGCTTCCATATGTCTGTTGGCAGGATCACTGGGAATATTAGGTCTATGTCACCCATGGTAAGCACGGATGATTGCAGGCAGGACTCTACTTCCTTGTAAAACCCTGCAGGATTCTTTCTTACATCAGGAATCGTCTGCTTTATGTTGTTCACCTCCTGTCTGGAAAAGGGGAAATGCACATATTGGGCGGTATAATGGGCTGGTGTTACCTGTGCCGCTATATTGCCCACTGCGGGAACCTCTACTTTGGGCACAAAGGTAGGTGGGACCTCTCTCATAGGAAATACCCCACTTACTGTCCCTCCCCCTTCTCTCATGTGTAACAATATTCCCAGATCAAGCAATAGGGCTGTTTCTCCTGTCCCTCGCTCTAGTGCTCTCTTGTATACTGCCATTATTTCAGGTGGGCTGGCCTTATCGTTTTTTATATCTTTGTCTAGTAAATGGTCAGCCATCGACTGCAGTGCTTTTCTTTTCATGGGCATGGAATATTCATCAAATATCTCATGTTTCTCCATTGTGGGGATACTGGGATCCGACATCCATCTAAACGCTTCTCATATACATACTTTCAACTTGTCGCCCCTCTGCACTGACGCGATTGAATGTTGTCGTTGTATATACGGCTCTGCTCTACAGCTTCCTTCCTATGTCTCCCGATATCCTTACCCCTGTACCCAGGTGTAGTAAACATTTCGGCATAATCATTATCTAATTCATCTTTAAGTTCAAAAAGTCCATATACATATTCTCTCACTTCTTTATCCCTCTCCCTACAGCGTGCTAATGCATTCAAATCTAACAATCGCAGCGGTGGTAATTTCCCAATTAACTGTTTCCATTTTTCCACCAAATATTCACCCCTGCATTCCAACACTACCTGTCTTTCGTTGCTTCTTCGGAAGTCATACATCGAAGCCAATGCTGCCGTCCCATCATTCCCGTCTATATACATCTCTGCCTGTGGCTGCAATTCCACCTTCCTTTCTTTGCTGATCGCACTGCGAGTTACCCTTGTGCATCCCCGTTGTTCAGTCCCGCCTCTCGCCCCCGTGGTTTCAACTTCAACCCCGGGAGGAACGGACGGTACCAAGTCTGTGTCTAAGGCGGGAGGTGCGGATGGGACAATGGGAACAGGGAGTGACTGTTGTGGGCCTGATTGGCTAATAGGAAGTGTTACATGCGCCGTCTGTGGCTGTGGGAGGGCTTGAGCTACAGGAGGGAGAGTTTGGGCTATGGGCAGGGTTTGGGCACTAGTTACTGACGTGTTTGGCCTCCCTTCTGATCTTGAGCCTTGTTTTGTATGGTTCAATATGTTTTCTATCAATTCATCTGCTATGTGTAATTCTCGTTGTGGGTATATTTTTTCTATATCCATCTGGTCACATCTACCTGACCTCCTTAGACTCTCCGTCCACTCCTCCTCTTCCTTTTCTTCCGCTACTTCACCTTTCGATTTATGCCTGCGCGCATGCTTCGCTCTACTTCTAAATCGGAGCATTGCTTCCCTTCTCCAGTCCTTAACGATATCAAATGCTGCAGGACGTGCTTTCTTTCTTATCAACACCCTTTCCAAGTTATCTATTCTCGCTATCTCAAAACTACCATTAATCGGCCACTGATGGTCTTGTTGCTTTCTGGTTTGCCTATGCCAAGTCTCACAGAATATTATCGCTCCCAAACCATACTTCGCATACATCTCATACGCGGGTGTTCCCCCAGGTGGTGCAATTTGGCCACCTTCCAAAGATTGTCTATCACAGCGGAAAAACCCTTCTAGGGTGGACAATACCCCAGACATGTTTCAACCTTCCCCCTTGTTAATCAACCTTACCTAGGGCGTTTGATTTTGCAAAGTCAACTCTCAACCAATATCAGGATTACTTTGAATCGGGGAATGACTCACCTGATAAATCAATTTGTCCTTTCGGACACAAGTCGTCTGTATACTGACGCAACCAATGACGTTGTGTCTGCGTTTCTTGGCTTCCGCCTCGTTTCGGGACCCTCACCTCCTTGTTCTCTAGCCAGGCACGTCAATCAGGGATCAGATGGGTGCAGAGCTGCAAAGGAGTCTCTCATCGCTTCTACAGGGCACCTCGAACACCTTTTGATCCCGGCTCGATCGTCCCGTCCTCGCCTTTCTCCGCCTTTACTCAATTACAACATATGCGATGGAACAAGTGGGGGAGGGTCCCTGTTCTGGCGCCATCTTGAAAGGGGCCCCTAGGGGTCCCTTACGTCTATGGAAACAAGGCGAGTCACCACACACGATAGATACGCCAGACATGAGGTTGTATTCCCAAAGCTAGGGTTTATTGCAAAGCAAATAGTCTCAGTTGGCCAACTCGGTCTCACGCTGTCATGATCTCTGCTTCCAAAGGGTCAGGACTTACCCAACTCCCTTGGAAGCAGACCCATAACCCCGGTTCCGGGTGCCGGCCAGTCCCAATAGGGACCTTTTGGACCCTGTCCTGGCGCCAGTGGCACCAGGCTCATAAATATGCCCAGTCCCAGCGCTGGAAGCGCCGGGCTCATAATGCTTGGTTGGACTTACCTGCAGCAGACCATGCTGCTTACTTACCTGCCAGTTGAGCCCCTGATCCTCTTCTGTTTGGGACTACTTTTCCTGTTGGGTGGGGCAGGAGCCACTCCCTAGGTTCAGAACACTGGAACTCTTCTGGAAAGCAGGAACTCTTTTCTTACCTAGGCGAGGCCGTGGAAGGAGACACCTAAGCACTACAGGAGGCTATTTAAACCACACCCGATGGATGAATCTTGCTTTGCGTTATTCTGCATTCTCTGCAGCAGAACGCTCATCGTGTCTTCTGATCCTGTGCCTAAGGGAACAAAGGCTTACCATCCTGGAATCCAGTCTTCAGCAGCACCTATAAAGACAAAGAAAGAACAGGTTAGCACTACGGTCTTCAGTGACAGCGCATCTCTTACCTGGTCCAGCGGCTGTCACCAACGCCTCGCGCTGCATACCTGCATCTGAAAGACAAAGGCTTAACGACTCTTCGCACGCTCCGGAGGTCTTCGCGCTGCATTCCGGCATCTGAAAGACAAAAGCTTACCGGCTCTTTGCACGCTCCGGAGGCCTTCAACGCTGCATCCCGCATCTGAAAGGCAAAAGAAGGTGCGTTTAGAGACATTGGACAACTTTACTACTCACGTGCCATCACTGCTTCCCACGCCGAAATCAGCGGGTATCCCAGCACCCTTCAGCTTCTCTAAAGCTCCGAACTTGTACCTGCAAGGTAAAAGAGACAGTTAGTGCGCATCGTGAAGCAGGCAACAAGCGCTCACTTATGTGCTTCCAAGCGCTTCTATTCCTCACGCGGGTTCGATCCTCAACTCTCTTCAGCCCGCCATCCGCCATCGCCGGAACCCTGCAAAACAAGAGGTATCATTACAAAAGAACTTTACATAAGTCAAAAGCCATACTCACGTGCTCCTTGGCACCGCTCCACAGCAGCTACGCCTTACCCACTTAAAGACTTTTAAGACATTTGAAGTGCCCAGAACTTACCGTTCGTGCAGTAAACGATGGACAGCAGTCCTCTGAGGTCAAAAGGCCTGCACCCTTATCCAGTGAAGAAACTGGTTACGGCACCCTGCCCCCGAGGCAGATGGAGAGCTCGGCGTTCACCTACCTAAGGTGAGATCGTTAACCTTTGGGGTCCTACAGGAGAAGAGAAAGGGAAGAGGAGAGAGGCACCCAATAACCCCAGTTCATTAATCCCATATTTTCTATCTGCAGACATCTTACTCTCCGAGTCAGACACACAGTGCACAGAGGTCCAGCCCGAGGAACCAACCGTGTGTTACACATCACCTTTGAAGACACGGCATTCACCCAGTCAAGACCGGCGCCTCTGCGGGAATCAGGTGAGCGTTACACACGCCCCGTGACGTGTATCACTAGACCTCGAGGGACGCAAGAGAGTGAATTACGTATATCAGTTACATATATATACAAAATGCATATCATACAATCAGCTATGACATGTTTAACACCCCCCCTTTATTGGGTTTCTTTGAACTCGGTGTCATGATGGACACTTTCGACAATTATGACACCTTCAAATATCTATTCCAGTAACAATATGCAATTTGTAAGTCATCTTTCAGTTGTTGAACAGAAGACAGTGCCTCTGTTCTTGGAAGCGAGCTACATACGGGGGAAGAATCGCATTCCAGACCTTGGTATCTATGAGGTGCTATTCGTGTACTGGGAGCCGACACGCTCTAACAGGGCTCAGTAAAGGGGGGCCGTAAGAAGAGCATAATTCAAGCCTTTAGCTGCTTTATTCTAACATATTCTACCATATAACAAGACTGGCTGGCAGCTGCGAAATGATTAAATGCCCTGCATCTCTGCTTCAAGGCTACATTCGGGAGGGAGCAGGGCATTCTTTCCTGGCGCTGCTTACGTTGTGTTTCAACAAACTCTTGTTATCCTCGTGGCCCTGCGGCCTTGTCCTTTCATGTGCAGACAACAATGTTTTACAGTCGAGCAGTGTAAGCAGAAATGTACTGCGAAGCAATAAGAACAGAAAGCAATGAGCAATGGTTAGAAAACAAAATGGCGATCCTTGTTACATCAAAATGGCCGTTCATTGGCAAACTCGGAAACCTATATGTCTGTCATATCGTGCATGAGACGGTTGGCCCGCGGCCATCAAAATACCTTTGCCGTCACATATGAGAGGTATCGATTTTTCTAGACTGACAGTGCCACCAATGATCTCTGCTTTAATGCCAGTAAGACTGAGATCCTCCTCTTTGGGACACCTGCGCCCTCATTTCCTCTCCCTCTCTGGCTGCCCACTCTGGGCGCTCTTCCTTTTGACGCTAAGAACATTGGTGTTATCTTTGACTCCACGCTCTCCTTTTCTCCACACATCTGACGTCTCTAAGAAGTCAAACATCAGCTGCACCTCCTCAGAGGTATTCTTTCTTTTCTCACTTCCCCCCAGAAACTCACTGTCTCCAGAGCTCTGGTACTCGCAGGCTGGACTATTGCAACAACCTCTTTTTAAATATTCCTGTCTCTACTCATCGACCTTTACAACTTATCCAGAACAGGACTGCAAGACTTGTCCTTGGCCTTAGCCCAGGGATCATATCTTTCCAACTCTGAAATCTCTTTCCTGGCTCCCCGTGGCTGCAAGGTTCAACTTCAAGACCCTCTGCATTTCCACAAGGCTTTCTGGGGCCTGGGACTGCTCTACCTCCAACTTTCTCTTCCAAAAATCTTCCTTCTCATCTACCCCCAACTCTGAGGGTCAGACACTTCTCCAAGCAGAGTTGGGGGCAGATCTAACTCCTTTGCTAGGGCCTCCCTCTGGAACAGCTTCCTTGCAACTCTCAAACTTGAGCAGAACCACCTTTGGTTCCAGAAGCAACTCAAGGCCTTCCTTTTCGCTTCTGCTTTCTCTACCCCTTCCTATCCCCTGCTGATGCACCAGACTGCTACATGCAATGGTCACTCTCTGAACTCGGGCCCAGGCTGCCTCCGGGCTCCCCAGCACTTAAGGGTCTGTATCTGCAACCCTACAGTGCCTTCTCTCTGCACTTATGAGCCACATGCTGGCTGCACGTGGGAGTTAACTGCACTTCCTCCTGGCACTTCTCCCCTCTTCCCTGCACTTGCACGATCAGAATGACACAAGGCCTAGTAAGATCGTTATTTTGTCCTCCCTTTGTTTCCCCCTCCTTGTCTTGGCGCATTAGAAATGCCACATCATATATCATATAAAGCGCTTTATATATGTGAGAGTTGAATCACTGGAGCACTAAATAACTGATAAATGCTGGGTATGCTATGCACTTCCTTTTTTTCTTAAACAAGTCACCCGAGTCTCTATATTGAGCATACATCCAAATTTAGCCAGCAAATGCTTTAGCTGTCACAGTGGAATGACTGATAAATTGCACAAAATCACTTGCACATGCTTGTGGATCAGTCCTACTACGAGAAACCAAATGAGCATTCTATTTGTAAATTAAATATAAACTAATAAAATGCAGCTTCTGTGGCAATCTGCTGCCCAGGCCAAGGCCTAGTTGGCATTATGTTAATGAGTCTGTAGTGACGAATACAAAGGATTTGTCACTTTTTCCCTGGGGTTTGGGGGGCAGCACACCCCCTTTGAGGTGAACCCGCTCACCCTTCCTAGGCGTTTGGGAAAGTGGGACCTCACTGGGAATGACTCCCTTCAAGGGGACTAGGATTCCCATTCCTATGGGGAGCTCCCTGTAACTATCTCCATCTATAGGAATTTGAGAAACTGATGTTGAATTCAGTTGTGAGACTCAAACTAATACTGAAGTGCCTTTGGATGTTTGGCTCAAGACCATGCTGGTCTCTCCGAGGGCTAGACTGCTGAACATAAACAACCTGCATCTTTTTGATCCCTGAATGAGAATGAAGGCATGATCACCCTTGAATGGGCAAGCAATACGCAGAGGCGAGTCTCTAACGTAAACATGTAATCGAGGGGTGGAGCCATGCTGCACAGCGAAACCTGTGGCGTGGAAGGAGCTGGATGCTGCTGAGCCGGCATAGCTGCGCAGAGTCGGTGAGGCCAAGGCCGAGCAGACCTGGCCTTCTCTAGAGGCGCGACTATGCAGAGGAAACAATGCGCCCAGTTCCCGAGAAACAACACCCAACCCAAAACGCTAGGGAGGAACGCTTTCTCTGCTGGCAATGAGGCAGCCGAGGAGCAGAGAAACAAGACAATCTCAACACAAAACTCGCTAGTGTCCTGAGAAGGAGCGTCAGAAAGCCGTAGAGAACACCATCGCTATCAAGCAGGCGCCACCTCAATGGAACAAACCTGTGACATAGAAGGTACCCAGGTTGCTCATAGTGGAGGCGGGTGGAGAGACCGGAGAGTGAAAGGGGAAGAATGAAGGACCACCCTAACCCCCATACTCTGGGCATAGAAGCCCAGAGAGAGGGAGAGAAAGACCCAAGTAACAAGGGTTAAAGGAGCCAGAGAAACCAGACTATTGTAATCAGCCAAACGGTTCACCGAAACAATCAAGAGGCATATGGCCATGGGGCTACCAATACCTCTGGGAGATAAGTGAGACGTGGGGACAGAGAAATCCACGAGAGCCAGAGTGGCCCAATAAAACAAGTGAAAAACAAATTTGAGGGGAACACAGAGCCAATCAAGACGTGAACCTAGTGGGGAGAAACCACCAAAGTTGTGGGGAGGGAGTAAGGAGGTAGCCCTCCACCTATGACAAATTGGACATTTGATCTTTTCAGGAACTTGAGAAACTTTTGTAACTTTGACACATGGTGAATAACTGTTAGACCAGGGAGAGTTGTTGTTTTTCTATGAATAAGCACTGGATCCGAAACAAGGAGGGGTCCAGCACTCTGAGGTGGCTCAGGCTTGGTCAGTCCTGCTTCCTAGGAGTCCGGAGGATCTTCCTGGAGCTCTTGGCCAACTTAAAAGCAACCCACATAATCTGGTGTTCCACTCACTGGCGTTTCAGTTTTCAGCAGCAACTCTGTGGAAATTCAACCAGCTCTGAGAGAATGTCCAGGTGGCGTACTTTTGGAGTTGATTGGTCCCACCAACTCAAGGGTGGGGGGTGGTGGGGGAGTGTTTGCAGGGGCTTCTCTGTCGATAACTAGTTTGGAGTTTCAGCACAGCAGCTGGGCTTCACCGGGCAAACCAACAGTCCAGCAGTTGCAGCAGGCGTCCTCTTCAAGTTCTTCTTTGGTTCCTTCATCCAGTGGTCGACTCTGCCTTCCAAGCCAAAAGCCTCGCCTTTTATTCAGTTCTCTCCTTTCATTCCAGCCTTGCTGTCAGTCACCCAGCAGGGTGGCTGTCCTTGCCGGACAGTCTGCCGGCCAATCACTACATAGTGTATTTAGGTCTCCTAGGAGACCAAGCACAGGGAGTTTCAGGCACCTCCCTCACCTCCTGCCCCCACCAGACACCCTGGAGCCAGAGGTGGGCTTCACTCGTGAATCCCGCCAAAGGCAAACCAAACAAAGGGACCAAACCTGGTTTGACATGCAGAGTAAATCTCTAGAAAGACCTTTCCAAAAAGAAATGGCGAAAAAAGAAGACTGGGGCCATTTTGACAAAAATGGCATCCTTTGGTGCTTAACTGCAGCAGCGAAACGCAGCCTGCGGTAAATGCCCAACACGGTAGTTAAAAGTAAACCACTGCCATTCATCGAGGGAAGGGTGATATAAAAATGTTACATGAGAAGCTAGACAAAGAGGATACTAAGTAACCCCTCCAGAAACCTATTGAAGATTGTGTGCTGGGTCTAGAAAGTTTTTTTGTTGAAACTATTTTTATTATTTTTATTAACAACACTCCAAACATTTAGGACATTCGCATATGAGCTTCACATTGTTATATTCACGTGTTGTGCTTCACAGTCCTCCCCCTCCCACCCTCTTAACTCGAGCCCCTGCTTCAATGCCACCAGCTTGCGTATCTCCGGGCTTGTCTTCCTCATTAATCCCCCTCGTATTGTCCTCACTTAGTTTGGCCTGGGAGGGTCCTACCATCGTGGCCACCAATTGTCTCCACGCTATCAGGGGTCCCGCTTCCTCCTCCCCTCCCCTACTGATTGCTTCACACCAAGCTACCGTTTCTGAATCTGCCCCCTTCTATTCTGGTTAGTTGGGCTGCCTTTCAGCCCATTGCAATTCTCCATTTGGCCAGGATGTAGGCCAGATTTTATATCTTGCTAATGTGCTTCAGGTTGCCTGGTCTGTCAAACCACCCCCCCCCCCCGTGCTGGGTCTAGAAAGTTACAAAAGGAAGTAGTCAATTTCACTTTACTGATCTTGGAAACAGTAGTTTATGCAGGAGAAGGTATTTGAATCTACGTACTTGAACCTACGGGAAATCTGAAGGACTCCTCTGTGCCACTGCACTGAAGGTGCTGTGACGCAATGTGAAATTATGCCTATGGAGTTTGTCAGACTCCACAACCAAAAGAAGCACAATTCATTAGAATACATGGGTGGGAAAAAGGGTCTCTCTCTCTCCAGGTTAAAGAAAATATCAAGTCCTCAAAATCCAGCAAAGTAGCTAGGGTTCCCTAAGGTAGAGGGGAATTGGCACATTTCTGAGAATTCTCCCTAACAAATCCTAAAATGCTAGGAAAATATACATGCACAGTGCTTGTTTGCTCCAGGAGCATCTACACACAACACTGCGAAACTGAATGGAAAGAAACCAGTCTGCAGTTCCTTTTTTTGATAGGCCTCAGAGAAATAAATTCTATTTCTAAGGCTTCAGAGAAATGAATTCTATTTCAAAGGCTTTTCTCCATGGCTTCCAATTACATCCATGTATATAAAAATCAAAAGCGTTCTGGTTTCTGTAAAGTGGCCTGACATTTGCACTGCCATCTGGTCTACTAAACTTGTGTGTAAATAATAAAGCTGTTGTATTTTCGGGGTTCTCATGTGTACAGGGGCCTGGTGGGAACCTTATCTGGATGCCTGTGCATAGGCAAGTAACTGTAATGAAACTCCTGGAGAAGACTGGTTCTGAGTGATGTAACCATCATTGGTTATCGGAAAGACTAGTTATACAAAGACCTCCTCTGCGTTGAAATCTTTAATCTATGGAACATATACTTCCTTGTCCTAGCAGATACTCGTGTTGATAAAACAAATGTTCAAATTGAACAAAATTGAAGTATGAGTCCAGTGTTCTCTTCTGCAGAGCTTTTTTGTTAATTCTTTACAGTAGTCTGGCATGGTTACAGGTGTCAGGAGATATCAGACATTGAAACAACATTTTCCATCATTGAGCATTGTTACTCTTATTTATTTTATTTATGTATTTCTATTTCGCCTGCATGCATCGGGGCGCATACATAGACACAGTGAAGACTGAACAATTAAAACTAGACAGGCAGAGCTAGAAAATGTGTAAGGGTACAAGGGATAATCATTTCAAAAGTACTGTTTTTAGAGCTTTCCTGAAGATTTTTAAATCTGGTTCGAGCCTGAGAGCAAGGGGCAGGGCATTCCAGAAGCAGGGCGCCTTAGCAGAAAAGGATCTACCGAGGCCCTTGGTAAGTTTTTTTAATTTTTTTTTTTTTATAAACATTTATTTAATTGTGGCACATCATTTGGCAAAGAACATAAATGTTAGTTCAGACATTCGTAATCTTATCCATTTACAACTCGTATCATATACAGTTTTATCATTTCGCACACAATTTAACATTCATTTTCTCTAATTCCCCTCTTCGTCCGAACTGACCATCAGGGCTTGGAGGTATGCTCGCAGTGGGGCCCATATGTCCTTGGGTCTAGAGCAGGCTTGAATTCACTGTACAAACGTCGCTTCGTTTTCCTGTGTGAGAGCCAGACTTTTAAGCAATGCTTGGACTGTGGGAGGCGATCTAGACTTCCATTTCAGGAGTATGTCTCTTGGCTACTGCTCCTGCTACGCCGAATAGTCTATGGACCTTAACTGAGGTCTTTCCAATGTCCCCTAGTAGGTATTTTAGCGGGGTCGCTGGGATTTGGGTATCCAGTATGTCACTCATCTTCTCTGCCACTTCTTCCCAAAACTGACGGATCGGTGGGCAGTGCCAGTACATATGTATCGCATCTGCCTCCAATGTTCTGCATACAGGACAGGTTGATTGTTTGGAGGAGTCAAATTTGGCAATCTTTTTTGGAGTAATATGTAACTGATTTAGGATTTTGAACTGGATTAGGCGGAAATTGGCGTTCAGAGATATGTTTTTCGTGTATCTACAGTAGTGCGTCCATTGTTCATTGATTTCCAAGTTGAGATTTTTCTCCCATTTAGAGCGCATCGTGTTTGCCGAGGGGGTGTGCGTCTGTACTTTCTTGTATATTTCGGAGACGCTGCTCTTGCACCCTTCGGTGTTAGTATGTCTGCAAAGAACTTATGTACCGGGGGTTCTTTGGGGAAAGAAGGCCGCCTTTAGGCGATGGTACTGTAATGTCGGAGTCAGGCCTTTGCCTATTCAGTCCAGTAATTCGGCTATAGTTATGAAGCACCCCTCAGGGAAAAGGTTGCCCAATCTGGCTCTGGGTCGCAGCGGTCCAGCAGGGTACGGTCCAGAGTTGGTTCGAGGTCCGGATACGCCCACAGTGGGGCGTGCGGCCAGTAGGGTGTGTCGCATTGGACTCTCTTCAGGATCTGCATCCATGCTAGAACTGTTGAAGTCACTGGGTCCACCCCTGCTCTCTCCTACTTTACCTTGGTGAACAGCATCCCTCGTAGGTCTTTCGGGGCCGCCGCACACTCGTCAGCATGTATATGTGCATACTGTTCTGTGTCTTGGGACCAATATCTGGCAAAGTGAGCTTGGACCGCATAATAGTATAGCAAGTAGTCCGGCGTGGCCAGTCCTCCTGTATCATAGTGTTTGCACATCTTAGTCCATCTGATCCTGGGTACACTGCCTCCCCACACAAAGTGAGCGCTATGTCTCTGTAACATCTGGAAGAATCTGCGGCCCGGCCAAATAGGAATGCTGCTGAAGAAATATAGCAATTTGGGGACAAGGTGCGAGACATTCCCTGGGGAACTGCGAGGGGAACCCGGGAGGTGGGTTGCAAGGAAAGAACCGAAGCTTATCTCACCCCTCCTGTCTTCTAGAATCGCCCCTTGATTATCCAGATCCCAGGACAGGCGAAGGGTTCCTGAGAGCATTCCAGCTATTCGAGAGGCGCCCCCGTGGACCAACAAAGTGAGCGTTACAACGCGTACCAACTGAATAAACTCCAAAGGGCACAAAACGCAGCAGCCAAAATGCTACTTGCGCTCGGCCCAAGAGACGACATCTCCCCAGCCCTTAAGACGCTGCACTGGCTCCCGGTAGCCCGAAGGGTGACTTTCAAAACCTTATGCATCTCACATCGAGCGCTGCACAAAACCGGATCTCAATATCATCAAGAAAAGCTAAAACCCTATCACCCCCCCTCGCACCCTAAGATCAAGCTCAGCCGGCCTCCTAGTCATACCTAAGACAAACTCAGTCAGGTTAGGCGGATCATCATTCTCAGCCTTGGCCCCAAGGCTGTGGAACTCACTCACACCCAACATCTGCCTAACTGAGGATAAAACGTCTTTCTGCAAACTGCTGAAAACCTGACTCTTCCCCTAAAACCAACCCGTACCAAACTAATCCAAACAGACTAACATCATCTCAATGACTCCAACCCAACAAACTACCTGATGCGAGAAATTGACAGCTAATAACCCCTAATATAAACTAGAAGGACAAGCAGAATTAAACGAGTAAACTAGATCAAAGCAGTGAAGTGCTTAATAAGAATGAATCATACGGAAACAGTAAAGAGATTTAAACTCCTGAAATGGACAAAATGCATGAGGAGTGAACGAAGAGAATGGCGTGGATGAAATAGTTAGAATGGATGAGGCGTGTGGAACAGAGGAATGCGCTGAGTGGAATAATGCATGAGTGGAAGAACAGATGACTATGTAGTTCGAATGAGTGTAAATCAAATGAGTATGGAGATCGGATGAATGTATAGAACGGATGAACATGTTGAGCGGATAAGTGTGTAGAACGGTTGCATGTGCAGAACGGACGAGCGTGTAGAGCGGATGAGTGTGTAAATTGAGAGAAGCGAGTAGTACGAAGGAGTGCATAGAACGGATGAGCATAAACTGGATGAATGCGAAGAACAGATGAGTATGTAGAGCGAAGCGCATGTAGACAGCATGAGTGTGGATAGCGGATGAGTATGGAAGTGCGGAGAGTGTGTAGCTCGCTGGAGCAGACGAATGTCCAGACTTGGCGAATGTATAGAGCGGATAAGTGTATAGAGCGGATGAGTGTATGGAGCGGGTGAGTGCATGGAGCGGGTGAGTGCATGGAGCGGGTGAGTTGGAGTGGGAGAGTGCATGGAGCGGGTGAGTGCATGGAGCGGATGAGGGAATACAGCAGTTGAATGTAGAGAGCAGATGAATATATAGAACAGGAATACTGCGTATTAGCAAATGACTTTATAAGGCTGATGGGTGCATATTGCTATTGAATGTGTGGAAAGCACGATTGCATAGATCGGATGTGTGCATAGATCGGATGAGTTCGGGGAGCGGACGAGTGCGGGGTGCGGGCGAGTGTGGGGAGCAGGTGATTGCGTAGGGTGGGTGAATGCATAGAGCAGATGAAGTGCATGCAAGAGGATAAAGAGGACAAATGCCTAGAGCGGATGAGTTACATAGTCCGGGTGAGTGCATAGAACGGACAAGCATGTAGAACAGATGAGTGCGGAATGCATGCAGAGCTGATGAGTACGTATAATGGATGAGTGCCGAGAACGGATGGATGAGCTGAGCGGAAGAATGTGTAGAGTGGAGGATTGCATAGAACAGACTAGTGGGTAGGACCAACAAGTATATAGAGCAGACAAGTACGTATGAGCAAATGAGAGCTTACGAAAAAGGGGTGCGTAGAGGGGGTGAGTGCATAGAGGGGGTGAGTGCGTAGAGGGGGTGAGTGCGTAGAGGGGGTGAGTGCGTAGAGGGGATGAGTACGTAGAGCAGGTGAGTGAGCGAAACAGATGAATGCATTGGGCATGTGAGGGCATAAAGTGGATGAGCATCTAGAGCGAACGAGCGCCTAGAGCGAACGAGTACCTAGAGTCGAACGGACGTGTTGCATAGAGTGGACGAGTTGCATAGAGCGGATGAGTACGTAGAACGAACGAGCGCAGATTGCATGCAGTACTGATGATTACGTAGAATGGACGAGTACGTAGAGCTACTGAATGCCGTAGAGCTACTGAATGCGTAGAGCGGATGGAACGAGTGAAGCATGTTTATTGAATCTATATAGACAGAACAAATTATGTATGTGAATGGAATCGATCACATATATGGATCAAACGGGTGCCGGACGTGGATAGAACGGGTGACGTACATTGATAGAACGGCTGACATATGTGGATAGTACGGGTCCCGTACATGGATGGATTGGATGCTGTATGTGGACGAAACGGGTGACGTAAGTGGATGAAACTTGTGAAATAGGTGGATGGAAAGTATGAAGTATGAAGATGTTACGGGCGAAATATGTGGATGAGTGCATAAAACAACTTAGAATACATAAAACGGATCAGAATAAATAGAGCGCATTTGAGTGCGTGTGGCGGACAGGAGTGCGTGTGACGGACAGGAGTGTGTGTGGCTGACAGGAGTGCATGCATGAACCTGACAAGAGGGTATGCATGGGGCAGACAGGAGCATATGCATGGGACAGACAGGAGAGTATACGTAGGGCAGACAGGAGTGCATGCGTGGGGCAGACAAGAGTGCATGCGTGGGGCAGACAAGAGTGCATACGTGGGGCAGACAAGAGTACATTTGTGGTGTGGACTGGAGCACGCGTGGCGGACTGGAGCGCGCGGGGCGGACTGAGTGAATGAGTGCATCGAGCTGTCCGGAGTGTGTGAGCAGACTGGGGTGCATGGAGCAGATAGGAGTGCATGGAACGGACTGGAGCGCATAGAATTGCGTGACGTATGTAGTATAGTTTGAAATGCAGAGAACGCTTGACAGGGCATATAACCCATCATTTCACACCACCACGCTTACTCTCCCCTTTACACCACCACTCAACTAGAACACAGAGATACTATGACACCATTCGGTATAACTGTTCTCATACCAACATCCGCCACATACTACCCATCATTCTAAGTAAACACTGCTGGTTACACCCCTCCCAGCCAGGCGTTTTCCTCAGGCCTAACGCAGCCACATTCGGTCTGGATAAATCCTGCCAGAACAAACACATACTCTTGATCTCTCAACCACCACATCTACTGCTAAGAAGCAGCTATTACACGAATACCGCACCAGCTGCACACATACCCGGTGCTCATGCGCACCTTTGACTCTCGCTGCTCTCTCTACTGATCTGAACTTCGGTTCCCAAGGGTGTTCAACCTACCAGCACCTTCAGACCATACCAATGGTATATAAGGCGCTATATAAATGCAAAATAACATAACATAACATAACATATGCCGACTCCATGTAAAATGGTAAAAGGCACATTTTAACTGAGAAAAACAAACAGCAGCATGATACATGAGACTGCCATACATTAAAAGTCTGTGCATTTGGAAAATAAAAATGAATAGTGACTTATATCTAAAAGTGAAGCCAAGTGACATATATCATTTGACACAAACAGAAACACATACTTTCCAACATACAAATTGACATTATTGAAAAGGAAAGGCCTTCTTGGTTTTAAAGTGGACAACGGTTTTCCATGTTAAACTGTGGCCCATGTGTGGACAATTCAGAATAAGGAACAAGTTACCTACCTGTAACTGTTGTTCTCCAGCATGGGCCTGGCATGGATTCACATGCTCATGAATATTCCCCGTCGTCAGGCTGGAAATCCTCGGTAAAGAAAAAATCAGTTTCAGATTCGTTTCTGAACTGTCTTTCTACTAGTAACCAATCACTGGTCTCTGGGTCATACTGCCCGCAGCCAATGACTGCCCTCTACCTAAGCCCCTACTCAGGCAGCCATCTTCAGATTTGTTAGCACGTAAAGTGGCAGTAGGACCAAGAGAAGTGCCGCAGAGGGGTAGGCGGGAGGGTTCGCATGTGAATCCATGCCAGACCCATGCTGGAGAACAACAGTTACAGGTAAGTAACTTGTTCCTTCTCCAGCATGGGGTCTGACATGGATTCACATACTCATGAATACAAGAATACATAGCAGTACACACATGCACAACCACGGGAGGTGGCAAGGCTCAACATTAAGCATTTCAACAACTCAACATTAAGCATCTCTTACCGCCTCACCAGGCTCACCTTCAGGCGAAGAGGTTGCGCAGCACTGCCTAGCCGACTCTGGAGTCCTCCCTGGAATCCCGGTCGACGCAGTAGAATCTCGTGAAGGTGTGAGTTGACCTCCAGGTAGCAGCCCTGCAGATGTCCAACAGGGGCACACCATGGTAGCAGCGATCACTCTGGTTGAATGGGCTCTCGGACGGCCAGGCAACAGTCGGTTTGCCAACCGGTGACAGTGCATGATGCAGCCGGAGAGCCATCTGGAAATGGAAGCCTTCAAGAGGGCCTTCCCTTGGTTGACAGGTCCAAAGTTCACAAACAGCTGTGACGTCTTCCGAAAACTCTTTGTGCGTTCCACGTAGAACTTCAGCGCTCTAGCCAAATCCAGCGAGTGCAAAGTCCTCTCAGCCGGCGACGAAGGCGACAGGAAGAAAATAGGTAACACCAAGGGCTCGTTGAGATGGAGGTCCGACGGCACCTTGGGCATGAAGAAGGGGTGAATCCTCAGCACCACCCTCGTCTCGTGGAATGGCGGTTTACAGGAGAGGGCCTGGATCTTTCCCACTTGTTGTGCGGTGGTGATGGCCACAAGAAACACTGTCTTCCACGACAGGAACTTCAACAGTGCCGAATGCAGAGGCTCGAATGGCGGACCCATGAGCCTGGTCAGCACCACTTTGAGCTCCCACGCCGGGGCCAGAGCCTTCATCAGCAGGAACGATCGGAACAGTCCCTCCTTCACCAGGCGATGAGACCATAGAGATGACTGCCCCGGAATTCTGGTGTAGCGGGAGATAGCCGCCAAATGGATCTTGATGGAGGCATGCGCCAGCCCCGCCTTGACCAGCGATAGCAAGTACGGCAGCACTTGAGGGGCCGTAATCCGCAGAGGGTTAATCTTCTGTTCATGGCACCAGACAGAGAACCTATTCCATTTGTGTCCATAGCACTTGAGAGTCGAGGACGCCCTGGCCTTTGCAAGCACCTCCTTGCAGTCCGCCAGGATATCGTACCCTCCGAACTCTAGTTCAGCGATCCTGTGTCGGGATGGAGGATGGCGCCTCCTTCCCTGGTGAGAAGATCCTTGCCGTTGGTACTTTGACTGGGGGGGATGCTGACAAGTCCAGAAGGTACGGAAACCAGATCTGCCTTGGCCATGCCGGTGCAACGAGGATCATCCTGCACCGGGACCGTCTGAGTTGACTGATGAGTTGCAGCAGCAACAGCAAAGGGGGGAACGCATACAGGAGCAGACCATCCCAGGGGAATGAGAAGGCATCGCCCATGCTCCCCATCTGGGGAAACCTCCTGGTGAACCTCCGGCTTTGGCGTTAGTTGCCGTCGCAAATAGGTCGATCTGGGGATTGCCCCATCGTCAGAATAGGAGATCCGCTTGATCCTGCCGCAGTTCCCACTCGTGGCACGAGCGCAGATCCCAGCTCAGTGAGTCGGCGATGGTGTTCTTTATTCCTGCTAGATGGAAGGGTACCAGGAACATCCCCTGGGTGACGGCCCAGTGCCACAGATCCTGCGCTTCCTTGGATAGGGCTGGGGATCTGGTGGCCGCCTGCTTCCGGATGTAGAACATTGTGGTGGTGTTGTCGGTGAAGACCCTTACCACTTCGCCATTGAGGGACTGAAGGAACGACCTGAGGGCCCAGAACACTGCTCGGAGCTCCAGGACATTGATGTGTAGTGACCTCTCCTCCGGGAGCCAAAGGCCTCTTGCATGGAGATCTCCGGTGTGGGCCCCCCATCCCTCCATGGAGGCGTCGGTCGTCACTGTCTCCTGATGTGCCGGGTCTGGAAGTCCATGCCTGCATATAGAGGCGCGCAGGTGCCCCACCACCGGATTGCTTGGCGGAAAGTCTCGTTGAGTGAGATCCTTTCTTCGAAGCTGCCTGCCACTTGCATCCAACGAGCGGCGAGGAACTCCTGCAGTGGTTGCATCCGTAGCCTGCATAGGCGCACGAGATAGATGCACGAGGACATCAAGCTGAGTAGGGACTTGATGGACGTCCATGGTCAA
Organism: Ambystoma mexicanum; assembly: GCF_040938575.1. Taxonomy (NCBI): domain Eukaryota; kingdom Metazoa; phylum Chordata; class Amphibia; order Caudata; family Ambystomatidae; genus Ambystoma; species Ambystoma mexicanum. The sequence goes on from NC_090938.1 coordinate 644,796,722, forward strand.
CAGCGGTCGTACCTTGTCCAGGATGGCCTTAGTCCTTTCCTCCGACAGCGAAGCCTTTCGTGCCACTGTGTCTAGTCTGGCTCCCAGGAACAGGGCGTCTTGCAACGGTACCAAGTGGGATTTCGCAAAGTTGATCGAAAATCCCAGATCCTTGAGCAGTTGGGTGGTCTTTGCTATGTGATCGACGGCGAATTCCCTTGACTTAGCTCTGATGAGCCAATCGTCCAGGTATGGGTAGATGTGGATCCCTCACAGGCGCAGCCGCGCCGCCACTGGTGCTAGGCACTTGGTGAACACCCTGGGTGTTGACTTCAATCCGAAGGGAAGGGCCTTGAACTGATAGTGTCGCCCTTGGACCACAAATTGTAGGAATTTTCGATGTCCTTTTAGAATGGGGATGTGGAAGTAGGCATCCTCCAAGTCCAGCAACGATAGGAAGTCGCCTTCCTCCAGCTGTCCCAGCACGTGCTGGAGGGCGACCATCCGGAATTTATGGGACTTGATGTACTTGTTTAGACGACAAAGGTCCCGGATGGGTCGCCAACCGCAGGTCTTCTTCCGGACGAGGAAGTAAAGCGAGTACACTCCGGAGCCATGCAGTCTCTTTGGGACAAGTTTGATCGCTCCCTTTCTTAGCATCGCTTGTACCTCCAGCAGCAGTTGAGGGACATGGTTTTCCTTCCTGGCCGTGGGTGGAATACGGGAATACCTTTTTTGAAATTCCAGAGTGTGCCCGCGGCCATGGTACCCAGCACCCAACGGTCGGTGGAGATGGGCTCCCACATGCTGACAAATTTCGCCAGCTGGCCTCCGACCGGGGGGCTCGGGTGGGGGCCCGATGCGACGGCCGGTTCAATCTTGTTTCGTCGCGGCCTTGCTGCCTTGGCCTCCTTGGCGACGACGACAGGATCCTCCGATCTTGCCGTGTCCTCAGTAGGCTTCCTGCGACGAGGAGCGGGCCGCTTGGCGGTACGATGAGGAACCGCCAACGAATCCTTTGGAGGCACCTTGCTTACCTCCAGAGTTCCAAAAGGATGGCCGTCGTTGTTGAAGAACGCCCAAGGCCCGAGCCGTCTCGGTGTCCACCTTGATGGCCTGCAGTGACTTGTCCACTGTCTTGCTGAACAGGTTGTTCCCGTCGAAGGGCATGTCCAGAACCCTGGTCTGCACGTCCTGGCGGAAATCGGTGGCCTTGAGCCAACTGCACCGGCGAAGGCAAACGCTGTTGCCCATCTGGCTAAACCCGGTGTCGGCGATGTACGTGGCCACCGTTATGGTGTGGTCCAAAGCCACCTCACCTTCCTGTAGGATTTCCAGGACCTCAGCCCTCTTGTCGTCCGGGAGGAAGTCCAGGATCGGAGCGATCTTGAACCACAGCTCCCTGTCATAGCGTGCCACGATCGCGAGGGCTTTGACCATTTTAATTGTCGTCGCCGCCGACGAGATGACCCGTCATCCCATGGCGTCCAGCTTCTTCCCCTCGCTGTCTGGGTGGGATGTAGAAGTTGAGGCCGTCGCACCTGCTGATTTCTTCTTGGCCGCTGCGGAGACCACTGAGTCCGGGGACAGCTGTGTTCTAAGGCACATAGGGGCATAGTCCGGGACCCAGTACTTCTTTTCGTACCGGTCTCTCTTAGTGGGAGTCGTGGCCGGGTTCTTCAGGAGTGCCAACCCCTCGTCCCAGATGTCGTCCAGTAACGGGACTGAGAGTACAGTCTTCCTCTTGGCCTCCCGTCGTTGGTAGAGGAAGCTCTCCTTCTTCTGTTCCTCAGAGCAGAGCTGGAAGAGCTCAGATGCCCTGGTGATCATGGCGTGGAAGGAGCCAATTTCGTCAGGGGGGCAGCCCGGGGAGGTGGTGATGGGAGGTCCATCCCGTCGTCACCACTGTCGTCATCCGTCCCCATTGTTGCCGTCTCCGTGCCCATCTCATCCCTCAGAGGTAGGGATGAGGGTGAAGGCTGGAAGGGGCGAGGAGGATGGACTTGTCTCTGCTTGTTAGGTGGGCTCCCCGACGGTTCGGGCTCTGCAGGGTCGTCGGTGGGGGCTAAGGGCATCCTTGTCCTTATCTCCGTACACAGGGCCTGTATAGCCATCAAGATAGCTCCTGAATTGTCCCCTGGTACGGGTACCAGCTGCAATGGGACAGACGGATGGGGTGTGGGGCCCTCCGTGGCCCTATCTTCCTCGTCGGCTCCCCCGTCGCTCTCTTCGTCGGCCTCCTCGGGATCCTTCCCGTGGGCCCTGGATTCATCGGACTTCCTGTCCAGGATCCTTTGGACACTAGCCAACTCATCCTCAAAGGTGGTATCCATGTCCGTTATGGCTACAGTGCCCCCCCTCTTTCTCCTGCTGGGGTTTCACAGGGGTCTTCTCGATAGGCAGAAAAGAAGATTCCCTCCGGGGTGGCAGGGAATCTCTAGCCCCTTAAGTCGTCTCCACTTGGGAAGCCTCTGTGGGTTTCGCCAGGGCCACCACGACTCCTTCAATCGAGGCCTTAGCCAGGTGAATCAGGGCCTTCACGACCTTGGGCATGCCTGAGGCCTTCACATTGGGGGGAGGGTCACCGCCTCGCTCCCCCTCGGCTGTCTCCGTCGGGTTCGACTCGGGCTTCTCCCGAAGCTTTCCCGGGTTCTCCGACTTCCTTTTCACCAAGCCAGAGCGTTGGCTTGTGGTTGATGGCATCGGTGATAATGCACCCTGCCTGGCAGCCGAGGAGCCTGACCGATCGGCACTCCTGGTGCACGCGGACTCGCAGTGCTTTGCTTTTTGTTGGGCCCCCGTTGCCGGAGCACCCTCAAAGGTTTTAGAAGACCACTCAGACTTCTTCCTCTTCTCACCTGCTGCTGGGCTCTTCTTCTCCAGCCAGTTGGTGAGCAGAGTACGACGATCCTTCATTGTCCGTTCGGACATGTTCTTACAAAACGCACATTCCTTCTCCACGTGTGATTTTTCATCAAGAAGGCAGTAGAGGCACTGAGAGTGCTCATCCTCCTTAAGACGTTCTGTAGTCTGCATCCAGGGCAGCTCCTGAACAGCTTGGATCCAACAGGCGTCATTCTTCCTTTGTCCTGGGCCATGTCCACGCGGGGTAGGCCTCAAAGATCTTCTGGAATCCTCTGAGAAGTGGAAACTCGACGAAAAGATGCACTTGAGGGGTGTTGAAAATTCCAAAAACGGGTCCCCATTGATCGGAAGTAGAAGCGGTGGAGCTTGAGGCTCGATTGACCGAAAATATAAGAGTAAACACTTCGAAAAAACACAAAACGCAGTAAAACCTCAAGAGCTACAGCACGAGGACTCCCAACACTTGAACGTGTGGTACAAATTTGAAGATGGCTGCCTGAGGAGGAGCTTAGGTAGAGGGTAGTCATTGGTTGGGGGCAGTATGACTCAGAGACCAGTGATTGGTTACTAGTAGAAAGACAGTTCAGAAACGAAACTGAAACTGATTTTTTCTTTACCGAGGATTCCCAGCCCAGCCCGACGACGGGGAATATTCATGAATATGTGAATCCATGCCAGACCCCATGCTGGAGAAACACTCATGTCCTTTCAACTGTTAGATTAAGGAAATACATTTACCCATGGAAAGAAGGCCCAAATACAATGTATGGAAATAAAATGTATGGCATGTAAAACACATCTTCTGATTTAAAAAGACATTGTTTTCAGCTTGCAAATGTGATTGTAGTTTGTTTTTGCAGTATCCCCATTGAACTGCTGGGCAGTGTATCTGGATCTCTCACCCCAGAGACCTTTGGGGTGACACATACCTGAAATGCAGTTCTGTTTCAGCAAAATGCTAAGAAATACACCTTTGGAGATTGAACCCAATCCACATAAGGGGTCAGATAAGTGAATACTGGCCTGACCTTTCAGATTACTTTATAATCCCAGTAAACAGGGCCTCAGCATCAAACAGGCCTAATGGACTAAATTGCTGAGCTAGAATAACAAGGAGCCAAGCAGATTGTCCAGGTCATGTGACTTTTGTAGAAAAAAAAACTGCTTGACTTCTGAATGTGAAACTGAAGACTTCTATATTAATGTATTGCTATGGAATAACATGGAACTCCATTTCCTTAATAAAAAGAGAACTGTGCGTCCCAGTAAACTCACCAAGGACTCATAATAAAGATTGCAAAAAGCCTGTCAGTTCTATGTAAATATCAACATCATGCAATGTGTGTAATTTGAGCTAGAGAAAAATGGAATTTTGACACTCCTATAAATGACAGAAATCCATAACTTGGTGAGCTGGTAGAAATTAAACTTAATGTGTGTTTTGTGAAGTTTGATGTTCCTATTTGTGTGTATGAATAAACTGTGAAAATTGATGCTCACTCCAGGAAGCTCATGCCACGGTCAAAGTAGCGTCCCTAGACCAGGCATAAATCGCTTATTCTGAAAATATATATTTTAGGGTAGTTATCGGTAAACTGAAGAAAGCTGTCATGTTATGACTTTCTGGGTGGAGTCAGGGAGCTCATGCTCTCAGGGCCATGCCCCCATGTGCTTCTAAATTATTATTTTTTTTAGTTGATTTATTCACAGTTTTCAATCACATTACAACTAATACTGTTCTGTTATTGTTACTTCCACAGTTTGTACATTTTAAGCCACCTGGTTTCTCATCACTGCACTTTAGTGATCATGAGGTTTTATATATTATTGTCAAAACATTTAACATGAACACATTACCTTCTCGTAACCCCCCCTCTCCCTAACTCCAACCTGTATGGTGTCAATATTACTGTTTGGAGTTTCAGGGGCTGCCGCTCCTTTTTGCACAAAGACTTCCCCCTTTACCATTACTTCTTTCTTGCAGGGTCAAATCATATGTACATTCTTAAGTAGCAATGGTTTGTGAAAGTGAGTTACCCTATCTTTTACATATTCATGGAACAGTTGCCATACCGACATAAACGTATGGTATGTCCCAGCTCTCAGAGCACATACTTTCTCCGTGGCCAATACTCCCCAAATCTTTACCCACTGCCAAACTACTACAGGTCCTTCAATGTTTTCCACCCCTGAGCTATGGTCATTTGCGCTGCTATTATCAAGTGTGTAATGAAGGTGGCTTTATTGCCATTTGCCACATAGACACACTCCACTGCTGCTCCCAGCAATATCAATGTTGGTGAGTCTGGTAATTGTGCTCCCGTTATTCCTTTTATATGCCCCATAATCTCTTTCCAATATATTTTGGCTTTGGGGCAAGACCAGCACATGTGGTAGATGTCCCCTCTTTCCCTGCATTGTCTCCAGCATAGGGGAGGGAAGCTTGCATTAATCCCATGTATCCGGTGGGGGGACAAATACCATCTATAGCAAAGTTTGTATGCAGTCTCCTTGATAGCCGTACATTTGGATGTTTTATTCACTCTCTTACAAATCTGTTGCCATTCCTCTTCCGTGATAGGGGTGCACAGGTCCTTTTCCAATCTATACATGTATAGGAGTCTATTTCCCAATTGTGCCCTGTCCAACAGTCTATATAGAGTATTGATAGTCCTGTAATTGTCAATCCCTCTTGTAATGTTAATTCTAGTCCGATGGGGGCTTTGCACCTGCCTTTTGACCTCCTTCTGGGTGATCCAATGCCTAATCAGCACCTATTTATATTGGTCGCCCTCATCTATACCAAATTTCTGTTAACATTCTTCAAAGAGAAGGGGATTTCAACTTTGGTAGAATTCCCCCAGTTAGGGGTTTCAATCCCATCCAGGTGTCCCAAAATGTGGGTGTCTGTCCCGGAGTAAAGTCTATAGAATAAGCCATTGGGGAATATGGTCCTAATCTCCGGGGCATTTTCTGCCTCTTAAGTGCTTGGTCCCATCCCCTGAACAACATTTTGGTTTCCTCCAGGAGTTGTCCTTTTGCTCCTCAAGCAGCAGTGCGCATGGCATGTAGAGCTCTCAGGGGAATGGCCGTAACACATTGTTCAATCTGGCACCATGCTTTTTGTGTTTCGTCTGCCACCCATTTCAGCATTGGGGATCCCCAGCCCTCCCAGAGGCGTTGGACGTGATAGGAACTTCTTTTGCATTCTTGATTTTTTCCTATGCCAGATATAAGAAATGATCTCTGATTGTAATGTCTTAATCATGCAGGATGGTATTTCCACTGGGAGTGAGCCCACAATATACAATAATCGGGGGAGCAAAGTCATTTTAACGGCTGCTATGCAGGCAAACCAGGGTGTCCTATCTGTGCAGATTCTCCGTTTAATTGTTTCCACAGTGGGATTATATTTGCCCCATATAATCCTTTATGTCCCGTCATTAATTGTATCCCCAAGTACTCTATGCTCTCATCTTCCCATATCAAGGGGTGTTCCTCACTTAATTTTATTATGTCCCCTGGGTCTTCAGATATATTTAAGGCTTTGGGCTTAGTGTAATTTATGGTACATCCTGAAACTATGGCGAACATCTGTAATCTTCTCATCACTCCATGTAACGAGGTCTTGGTGTCTCTCAAAAATAACAATATATCATCTGCGTAATATATCATCTGCGTAGAGCGCAATTTATGAATTTCTTTTCCACTCATTATCCCCTGAATCCCCTGGTCCCTCCTAACTGTAATCGCCATTGGTCCCATATCCATGGCAAATATCAAGGGAGATAGGGGACATCCCTGACGCACGCCTCTCCGGATTCTAATCTGTACTAAGGTTTGCCCATTAATGAAAAGGTTTGTTGATGGTATTTGAAAGTTTGCTAAACCAATTTTTGTAAAATGAGGTCCACATCCAAAAGCCTCAAGTACCCTCCACAAATATCCCCAGTCTCGACTGTTGAAAGTTCGTCGGGCGTCCAGTGCGGCTATGGAGAATGTTTGCCCTGTTCTAGTCCCCAGATCTTTTAAATCTATGGCTCGATGTATGCTGTCCTGCGTGGGCTTTCCTACAATAAACCCTGCTTGATCTACATGGATTATATTCGGGAGTTCCTTCGTAAGTCTGGCCGCTAGGATCTTAGCGTATATTTTAGCGTCACTATTTAGTAGGGCAATGGGGCGATAGTTGGCGCAGTCTGTGGGGTCTTTCCCAGGTTTGAGGATTAATACTGTAGTTGATTCCCCCATATCTTCAGTAACATTCCCTAGCCCATCAGGCCTGGTGTCATATTGCTTGGTAGGGATGATTTTGCGTTGCTTACTTCCTGCACCGTAATAGGTAATACTAAGGCTTCCTTTTACTCTTTAGGTATCTGGGGTGTTTGTAATGCTTCCATATATCTTGCTTGAAGGAGAGGGTCTAGTCTCTCATGTTTCAGCAGACCTGTGTGGAATCTTTCCATGATGCTAATCTTATCAGCCTCTGCAGTAAATAGTTTGTCTTGTTCGTCTCTGAGTTGGGCTACGTGATTCCGGGCTCTTTGCTTTCTCAGTTTGGCTGCTAGGATTGGCCTTCCTTCCCTGTGTATAGTATGTTTGTTTAGTGTTTATTAAGGTTTGTCCTGAGCGGTCTGCCACATGTGCTTCTAATTGCGTCCTAACCTTTCGAAGTGCCCTCAATGTTTTTTGTGTCTGCCGTTTTTTGTGGTGTGCTTCTGCTTCCTTGACGTCCACCTCCAATCTTCTCCTTATTACTTCCTTCTCCCTGACGTATATTATGGATTGGGATATAAACTCCCCCTGAACCACCGCTTTCCCTGCATCCCAGACTATCTTCCAGTCCATTTCCCTGTTATAATTTTCTTTAAAATAGTTGTCAATTACTTTCTCCATATGTGTTCTGAGTGCTATGTCCCTCAGAGTAAGCTCATTCAATCTCCAATATTTCTGGGTTCCTAGGTTACCTTTGTTTATTTCAATTTGTAGTATCACTGGGGAATGGTCGGATAGATACTTGACCCCACTTTCTATGTGTACTACCTGGGGATAAGTGTCGACGAGACGTGAACCATATCTATTCTAGAGTAGCCTTTGTGTACTGCTGAGTAGTGGGTGTAGTCCCTCTCCACATTATGAAAGAATCTCCTTTTCTCTATGGCCTCCAGATCTCTAAATAGTTTCCCCAACGGCTGCCTATTCCTTTGATCTGCAGAAGTGGGAGGGAGCGTGTGAGAGACGGGCCTCAACGACCGGTGGGGGGTGTCTGTACTTCCGCTCCCTATATGGTGGAGGAGAGGCACAGGAGACCCCAGCCAAGATTCTCTATTCGGTAGCAATGGTCGAGCAATCAAGGCCTAGCTTCCCAGGAGGTGATGCAGGCTGGTTCTTAAGTACAGTGTAGTCCCCAAGCCCCCACAAAGGAATATCCACACTCTGTATTGGTTAGAACACAGTCTTTATATAATCAATAGTTAAGGTTATGTACATTTATCATAGTAACTCACTTTGTACTCCGGCAAAATCTACAATGGCAAATATTTACAATCCTAAAGTGGTACCACCCTAGATCTCATTATAGTGCATTAACAATACTGTACAATGTCACACAGACCAATAGAGTGAAACCAGCAATAGAGAGAGGAGAGAAAAGAAGATGGTTAGGCAATAGGCAGAATACTGGCCCCTACCACTAGGCACAGTTCTGTGTGGAGATCCCCCCACCTGGGCAACCTGTAAATAAAGATATAGCACACGCCCAGTCCATATATTGCTCTGCAAGTCTTATTCTCTCCTATAATGTTTTTACCCCCCCCCAATGTACCTGGTGGAGTCGAGCTCCTCGAAGAGGCGTCGACAAACGTCGAGGAACTCGCTGTTCGGCGACGGGGAATCGACGGCCCTTCTTGAATGCCTTCCCTTTCAAGCGGGAGGCACGGGGCGTTGAACGTCCGTCGACAAGCGAGGTAGAACGATGTTGATGAGGCAGCAGCTTCGTCCAAGCGGTGCTCGTCGGCGTCAGAACGTCGGCGTCCTGCAAGGCGGAGGTGTGCGGGGCACCTCGATGACAATAGTTCTGGACCGCAAAGATTGTAGAGACGGAGGCCCAGCAAGGGCGTCGAGTCGTCCGAGTCTTTGAGGTCGTCGGGTGGCGGGAAACCCACCCGCAGGTTTCTCCTCGGCGCGTTGGTCGTCCTCGACTTTCTCCGGCAGGATAAGCGGTCGACGATGCGGTCGAGAGAGTCCTTCGATTGAATGTTCTTAGGCAAAGGAGCGGACGGCTCCAGTCGTCGGCGGCACGGCGTCAAGTGGTTCCCACGGCTGGGCAACACAACTTCGACGGGCCTCCAGCGGTTACACAAACCTGCAAACCCTGGTCGACGGCAATGGACTTCGACGGCGTCGATGTCCGGGTGCTTCACTTCGATCTCCTCGGCGGTCCCGTCTCGGGTCGACAGCCTTTCGAGGGTCTGTCTTCCAGGGCGCTTCGGCGAAGATGGAGCGGTGCTCGATGGTCCCTCGGAGCACGGGAAGAGGGTGCCTTACCAGGTCCTCTCTTGGGTCAGCCCTTGACGTTCTCGTCAGCCTTCAGATCGGTCGAAGCAAATGCCACAGCAAGTCTTCTTCTTCCAGCTGGACGTCGAGGATCAGCAGTTCCAGTTACTCATAGAGTGGAGACTCAGCTCCCTGGCTGCTTTAGGAGCACAATGGTCACTTCTCAACCAAAGGTCCCTTCTGAACACTTTTTCAGTGGTGAGAGGTCCCCAGATATACTATCCTCTCTCTCATCCACGCTGCTGGCACACACTCAGCAGCCAATCATACTGCAGGCCATTCATGCAGTCAGTCAGCCAATCAGGCACACAGTGCATTCAGGCCACACTCCTCCCTTCCAGACACTCACAACAAGGAATGTGGATTGGGACAAGTACCCAGCCATTCAACACTACACACTGCATTCAGGCCAGTTTCGGGCAGGGCTGTCTCAGTCTTTGTCTCTCATGCCAGAAACCAGACAACCACAACAAGGAGTGTATATTGGTCACACACTCCATTCACCCAGGTCCCACCCACAGGAGGTACCCACAACATACAGTCACTGGGAAGGCTCCAGCCAGTCTAGCTGGGCCTTCCCAACCATACCATACATGGAACTTCCACCCAACAGCCAGTCAGGGGGAAGGGACAGAGACAGGGCTTCCCAGGACTTTGGGAAAACAAGATAACAGCCCATAGAAAGCAAGAGGCCACAGGGGCCATCTTGTTTCCTATCAGGAATCAACAGATCCCAATGGCAGGGCCGGGGTATCCCAAAATGGAGGACACCCGGAGCACCTGTCAATTTCAGCACAGAGCTGCCACCAGCCCATACCCTGCTCTGCGGTCACCCACAGGTGCCCAAAAACATACACTAGGGGCACAGGGTTGTACCCCTACCCATGGGTGCCATAAGGGTATCCCATGGGTCTGTTCACCAAACCAAAAGCGAGAGCTGCACTGCCAGGAGTCCCACATGGACTCTGGGGCAGAAAACATAACAGAACACACGGTAAAAACAGTAATAGGACAAGGATTCAGAGGCCCTGTCCCTCAGATGCATTTCCAGCATCACAGTCGCCCCCCCCCAGACTGAGGTGGAGGGTGTCTAATCTCCCACGGGATAGACACCCTCATCCAGACGGTCAACATACCTTCTGGAAAGGCCATCTGCATTATCGTGACTCTTCCCTGGTCTGTGCTCTATGGTGAAGTCTAGCCCTTGCAGGCTAATGGACCACCTGAGCAATTTCGGGTTCTCACCCTTCATCTGCATAAGCCACTTCAGGGGCTTATGATCTGTTTGGACCTTGAAGGTAGACCCTGTAAGGTAGGGCCTAAAACGCCTAAGGCTCCAAACTATGCTAAAACACTCCTTTTCAATAGTAGCCCACCTAAGTTCTCTACCCTTGAGTTGTCTACTGATGAATATGATAGGGTGTTCTCTCCCTTTGTCATCTAACTGGGACAAGACAGCTCCAATTCCGGTGTCGCAGGCATCCGTCTGGACGATAAAGGGTCGGCTGTAGTCAGGCGCACTCAACACAGGTGCCCTACACAGACTTTCTTTCAAGCCATCAAAGGCCCGCTGACAGTCTTCGGTCCAAGTAACCTTCCTAGGCTGCTTGGGTGACGTTAGAGCTGTCAGAGGTGCAGCTATGGTCCCATAGTCTGCCATGAAATTGCGATAGTACCCAGTGAGGCCCAAAAAGGCTCTCACCTGGGTTTGAGTAGTGGGAGTCTCCCAGTTCTGTACATCCTGTACTTTACTGGCGAGAGGTTGGATTTGACCCCCTCCTACCTCATGACCAAGATAGGTAACTTTCCCCTGAGCTATCTGGCACTTGGTGGCCTTGATAGTGAGGTTAGCCCTTTTCAAGGCCTGCAACACCTTATCCAGATGTGTCAAATGCTCTTCCCAGGTGGAACTGTAGACGGCAATGTCGTCTAAGTAAGCCACACAAAAGGCTTCCAGCCCACTGAGCGCATGGTTGACCAATCTCTGGAAGGTGGCAGGGGCATTCTTCAACCCAAAAGGCATGACCCTAAACTGGTAGAGTCCCTCAGGTGTTGAGAAGGCCGTCTTTTCCTTGGCATGGTCCGTCAGAGCTATTTGCCAATAGCCTGAAGTAAGGTCAAAGGTGCTCACAAACTTGGCAGCACCGATGGTGTCCACAAGCTCATCAGCCCGGGGCAATGGGTGAGCGTCAGTTTTGGTGACGGCATTGACTCCTCGGTAGTCCACACAGAACCTCCAATCCTTGGTACCCGCCTGGGAACTTGCCTTGGGGACAAGGACCACTGGACTGGACCAGGGACTGGTTGAGGGTTCAATAACACCCAGATCCAACATCTTGGCGACCTCAGCCTGGATGTGGTTCTTGACGGTATCTGACATACGGTAGCACCTGCTTTTGACAGGCACACTGTCACCAGTGTCAATTTCATGCTTACACCACGGTGTAAGGCCTGGCTTCAGTGAAAACAGAGAGGCGTACTGTTGGAGCAAAGCCCTACAGGCCCTCTGTTGCTCTGTTGTCAAATCTGGAGAGAGATGTACTCCCTCCACTGACCCATCCTGAGGGTTGCTATGCAGCAAATCAGGAAGGGGCTCACTCTCATCCTCTTCTTGCCCGGAAGCTAGCAAGAGACATGAGACTTCCGCTCGCCGGTGGAAAGGCTTGAGCCTGTTGACATGGAATAGCTGAGGGGCTACCCCAGGGGCTCCCATGTCAACCAGATAATTGACTTCGCCCACCTTGGAGATGATCCTGAAGGGTCCAGTCCACTTGTCTGCCAAAGCTCTAGGCTTGGTAGGCTCCATCACAAGGATTTCCTGTCCCGGAGTCCAATCCACTTGCGAGGCTTTAAGGTCATGCCAGTACTTATTCAATTCCTGGCTGGCCTTGAGATTTGCTGTTGCCTGACCCATCATCTGTGTCATCCTCCGTCTGAGGCCTAACACATAGTCCCCCACTTGCTTGGCGGGACCCGGAGGGGTGGCTTCCAAGCCTTCCCTGATCAAGGCGAGGGGCCCCCTCACAGGATGTCCAAAGAGTAACTCAAAGGGGCTGAAACCAACACCCTCTTGAAGTACCTCCCTGTAAGCAAACAGCAGGCATGGCAGGAGGAGATCCCATTTCCTCCTTAGGGGTTCTTCCAAAGCCCCTAGCATGCCCTTGAGAGTTTTATTAAACCTCTCAACCAGACCATTGGGCTGCGGGTGGTAAGAGGTGGAGAACTTGTAGGTTACCCCGCACTCTTTCCACATGGTTTTCATGTAACTCGACATGAAGTTAGATCCTCTGTCAGAGACAACCTCCTTGGGGAATCCAACACGGGTGAAAATGCCCAGGAGAGCCCTGGCAACCACCTTGGCCGTAACCGTCCGAAGGGGTATCGCCTCAGGGTACCTGGTGGCATGATCTACCAAGACCAGGATGAACCGATGTCCACCTGAAATGGGAGGGTCAAGGGGACCGACGATGTCGATGCCCACCCTCTCAAATGGGGTGCCAACCACTGGCAACGGCTGCAGTGGGGCAATGACACTGCCTCCAGTCTTGCCAGACAACTGACAAGTTGGGCAGGTCCTGCAGTGGGACTCCACTTCTACTCCCATCCGTGGTCAGTAGAAATTGGCAGAGAGCCTCTGCTTAGTCTTCTTGGTCCCAAGATGACCAGCCAAGTCCACATCATGAACCTGGTGGTTCAGGCTTAGTGGGCTCACTAACAAGGAGCTCACCCTCCCAATAAATCCGGAAATTCCTAGGCACCTCTCCTTGTGCCTGGGCCAGGGCCTGTTTCCTCAGTCCCTCGAGAGAGTGGCACTCTCTCTGTCCCTTACAGAAGTCCGCCCGGGAGGGTCCCCTTCAGCTAACAAGCATTGAAGGTCGGGATGATCCTCCGGGTTGAGAACCTCTCCCACAGGAGAGTCTTCTGCCTCTTCTCCCAAAGGAGTTGAGTTTGGGTTTTCCACTGGACCCAGCCCGTCCGGAGCATGGATCCCAATGGGTGCTGTCGGAACAGCAGGAAGAGAAGGTTTTCCCTCCACAGAGGTGGCCTTCTTGGTCTTCCTTCTTCTTGCCTTAGGCCTTGCCTTTGGCTCGGGTACCTGACCCACAGCCAGACCCGGTGTCACCTGTGACCTAGTGACTGCAGCAGCAGTCATGGGAAGACCATCCGAGATCAACCCCAACTCTACTAGATCATTCCCTAACAAAATGTTAGCAGGGACATTGTCCTGAACCAGGACAGGAAGCTTCGCTGTCTTGTCGCCAATCATGAGTGTGACTAAGGCTACAGGTGATAATTTGGGAGGCCCACCAGCTAACCTGGTGGTTTGCAGAGGAGCACCTTCATAGTCCTCTGGCCTGAGCAGGGTCCTGTCCACCACTGTCATGCTTGCCCCAGTGTCTCTCAAACCAGTAGAAGGCTGGCCATTCAAGAGGACACTTCTCAAAAACCTACGGGTGTTCTGTGGGATAGTCGCCAGTACTTCCGCATACTGGTCCCAGGCCCCAAGGGACACTAAGGAAATCTCCACCGGAGCACCAAAGGTGATCCCGGCAGAGGAGGGGAGGACCGTGGCCTCCACCTCAGACACGGGGTAAGGGTAGGTCAGGCTGACAGCCTGTACTCCAAGTGCCTTACCTTTACACTTGGGGTCACCCCTTTTGTGATCCAGAGCCCCACAGTCCCAACAAGCGCCAGGAGTGCGGGGTACGGTACTGGAACCACTGGGAGCCTGCTTTGCAGCAGGTGGACCACTACTCTTATTCCCACCCCCAGATGACTTATCCCCACTAGATTTTTGGGTCTTAGGAGAGGAAGGTTTTGGTTTACCCGACTGTGACTGCTTGGGGGACTCCTCAGCTTTCTGAGAGGCCCCCTTCTCTTTGTCCTTGTCCTTCCCACCGGAGTCCTTAGGGGACACCCGGTGGGAGACCCACTTGTCAGCCAACCTAGCCAGCTTAAAGGGGTCCAAAATGTTCTTGTCAGCCACATACTGACGCAGCTCTGGTGAACAGGCTTCAGAGAAATGCTCAAAAAACAAGAGGTGGGACAATTCAACAAACGTCTTAACCTTGTATCCATCGATCCACCCCATCATGTTCATGTGCGCAGCACTCACCCAGTCAACCCAAGACATATTCTCCTTTTTCTTAAAATCCCTGAACCTTCTAAGGTATTGGGTAGGTGTCTTGCCGAACTTGGCAATCAAAGCAGACTTCATACACTCGTACTGACCCCTTTCTTCCACACTCAGCTTCAGAATACAGTCATACCCGGTTTGAGGCACTCTGCTTAACAAACACTTCGCACAATCTCTTTTATCCACATCATGAATCTCACAAGCCATTTCAAACGCTTCAATCAATTGGAGGATAGCCGAACCCTCCACAAATACACCAACCAAATCTTTCATAAACTTGGTGGCTGGGGACCTGACACTCTCACTGGTTCTAGCAGAAGTCTCCACTCTAGCTTTCTCTAGCTGGATCCTCTGACATTCAGTGTGCTGGCTCTTGAGTTCAAGGTCCTTATTTTTGAGCTCCACTTGTTGAGCCAACTCCTCTTTCTTAAGCTCAGCATCTATTTCCAACTTGCGGTATTCAAAGGCCAATTTCATCCTTAATAACTCAAGCTCTAAGGAATTGCTGGAGTTTGGAACAGAGGCAGCAGGAATGGCGGCATTCCCAGAAACAGATTCAGCAGAAACCCCAGGGGCAGAGTCCTCATTGGTTGCATTCCCCCCCTCATCAAGAGTTTCACTATCAGTCTGGTAGTCCACCAGGGCAGCTATCAGCTCCGCCCTAGACTTATCCACAAAGTCTAACTCCCTAGCTTCACAAGCACTCTGGAGAGCCTCCAAGCTCATCCGAGTTAATTTGCCATTTGCAATAGACTCCATTGTTTGTAATGCAGTTACCTTGTACACAACTAAACCTTAATTTAATAAAGGGCAAATATCCTTTGTAAGTGGCACGGTTTATACACTGATTCTTAAAACCATAAGCATCCCACCGCTGCCACCAGTGTGAGAGACGGGCCTCAACGACCGGTGGGGGGTGTCTGTACACCCGCTCCCTATATGGTGGAGGAGAGGCACAGGAGACCCCAGCCAAGATTCTCTATTCGGTAGCAATGGTCGAGAAATCAAGGCCTAGCTTCTCAGGAGGTGATGCAGGCTGGTTCTTAAGTACAGTGTAGTCCCCAAGCCCCCACAAAGGAATATCCACACTCTGTATTGGTTAGAACACAGTCTTTATATAATCAATAGTTAAGGTTATGTACATTTATCATAGTAACTCACTTTGTACTCCGGCAAAATCTACAATAGCAAATATTTACAATCCTAAAGTGGTACCACCCTAGATCTCATTATAGTGCATTAACAATACTGTACAATGTCACACAGACCAATAGAGTGAAACCAGCAATAGAGAGAGGAGAGAAAAGAAGATGGTTAGGCAATAGGCAGAATACTGGCCCCTAACACTAGGCACAGTTCTGTGTGGAGATCCCCCCACCTGGGCAACCTGTAAATAAAGATATAGCACACGCCCAGTCCATATATTGCTCTGCAAGTCTTATTCTTTCCTATAATGTTTTTACCCCCCCAATGTACCTGGTGGAGTCGAGCTCCTCGAAAAGGCGTCGACAAACGTCGAGGAACTCGCTGTTCGGCGATGGGGAATCGACGGCCCTTCTTGAATGTCTTCCCTTTCAAGCGGGAGGCACGGGGCGTCGAACGTCCGTCGACAAGCGAGGTAGAACGATGTTGATGAGGCAGCAGCTTCGTCCAAGCGGTGCTCGTCGGCGTCAGAACGTCGGCGTCCTGCAAGGCGGAGGTGTGCGGGGCACCTCGATGACAATAGTCTGGACCGCAAAGATTGTAGAGACGGAGGCCCAGCAAGGGCGTCGAGTCATCCAAGTCTTTGAGGTCGTCGGGTGGCGGGAAACCCACCGGCAGGTTTCTCCTCGGCGCGTTGGTCGTCCTCGACTTTCTCCGGCAGGATAAGCGGTCGACGATGCGGTCGAGAGAGTCCTTCGATTGAATGTTCTTAGGCAAAGGAGCGGACGGCTCCAGTCGTCGGCGGCACGGCGTCAAGTGGTTCCCACGGCTGGGCAACACAACTTCGACGGGCCTCCAGCGGTTACACAAACCTGCGAAACCTGGTCGACGGCAATGGACTTCGACGGCGTCGATGTCCGGGTGCTTCACTTCGATCTCCTCGGCGGTCCCGTCTCGGGTCGACAGCCTTTCGAGGGTCTGTCTTCCAGGGCGCTTCGGCGAAGATGGAGCGGTGCTCGATGGTCCCTCGGAGCACGGGAAGAGGGCGCCTTACCAGGTCCTCTCTTGGGTCAGCCCTTGACGTTCTCGTCAGCCTTCAGATCGGTCGAAGCAAATGCCACAGCAAGTCTTCTTCTTCTAGCTGGACGTCGAGGATCAGCAGTTCCAGTTACTCGTAGAGTGGAGACTCAGCTCCCTGGCTGCTTTAGGAGCACAATGGTCACTTCTCAACCAAAGGTCCCTTCTGAACACTTTTTCAGTGGTGAGAGGTCCCCAGATATACTATCCTCTCTCTCATCCACGCTGCTGGCACACACTCAGCAGCCAATCATACTGCAGGCCATTCATGCAGTCAGTCAGCCAATCAGGCACACAGTGCATTCAGGCCACACTCCTCCCTTCCAGACACTCACAACAAGGAATGTGGATTGGGACAAGTACCCAGCCATTCAACACTACACACTGCATTCAGGCCAGTTTCGGGCAGGGCTGTCTCAGTCTTTGTCTCTCATGCCAGAAACCAGACAACCACAACAAGGAGTGTATATTGGTCACACACTCCATTCACCCAGGTCCCACCCACAGGAGGTACCCACAACATACAGTCACTGGGAAGGCTCCAGCCAGTCTAGCTGGGCCTTCCCAATAATACCATACATGGAACTTCCACCCAACAGCCAGTCAGGGGGAAGGGACAGAGACAGGGCTTCCCAGGACTTTGGGAAAACAAGATAACAGGCCATAGAAAGCAAGAAGCCACAGGGGCCATCTTGTTTCCTATCAGGAATCAACAGATCCCAATGGCAGGGCCGGGGTATCCCAAAATGGAGGACACCCGGAGCACCTGTCAATTTCAGCACGGAGCTGCCACCAGCCCATACCCTGCTCTGCGGTCACCCACAGGTGCCCAAAAACATACACTAGGGGCACAGGGTTGTACCCCTACCCATGGGTGCCATAAGGGTATCCCATGGGTCTGTTCACCAAACCAAAAGAGAGAGCTGCACTGCCAGGAGTCCCACATGGACTCCGGGGCAGAAAACATAACAGAACACACGGTAAAAACAGTAATAGGACAAGGATTCAGAGGCCCTGTCCCTCAGATGCATTTCCAGCATCACAGAGCGTTTTATCAAATACAGGGTCCATCACACAATTAAAGTCTCTGCCGATAATTACCTGCCCTTCACACCAGCTTTCTATTTTCTGAAGCATTTCCTTCAAGAAGAGATTCTGCTTCTCGCTAGGAGCATACATTACAATTATTGTGTATATATGAGATCCTTGAGTACCAGAAACATTCCCTCTGGATCCCTGTGAAGGAATTGCTTTTAAAAGGACAATTTGGCACCTATCAGAATTGCAACCCCCTTCTTCTTTGTGCCACTAGATGCATAGTATTGTTTGGGGTAGGCTCTATGTGACATTCTCCTTTCATCCTTGGGGAGGAGGTGCGTCTCCTGAAGGAGTACTATTGCTGCCTGGAGTTTTGTTGACATTCTGCCGGTATATTCAGTCCCTGTACGTTCCAGGTAGCTACATTCACTTCAGCCATATTCAGGTAAATTTAGTACCAATTTACTCATTTCCACCGCTTATTTCCTTACTTTCATCAGACTTGATAAAGTTTTGAACCATACAACAACCCCTTCCCAACTCCCCAAACTCTGTCCCCATTCTTGGGACCCACTCTGCGCACTCGGTCAATCCTTAGTTCATCCTTATTTCATCTGGTTGTGATCCAGTCAGCAGGCGCCTAAAGCATTGCTGCATGGTCTCCTTTAGGTTGTTGTCTAGAACAGATTCCACCAGGACCTTAATTCTGATGTTGGACCGTCGAGACCGGTTCTCAGGGTCCTCTGCCTGCATTTCCAGGTCATGGGTAGCTCTAGCTACTTGTTCAAGTAGGACGCTATTTTGCTTGACTTCCTCTGACATTTCTGATAGGCCGTCCTCCGTCCCATCCACTCTATTCCCAAGGTCATTCATTTTTCTAATTTTCTGTACTGATATCTTCAGCTCTTCTTTCAACTTCCCAAATTATTCCTGGAACTATTCCATCATTCTGCTTTCCATTCCTCTCAGGCACTCCTGCAGTTACTTCTTGTTTAATGCCATGTTGTGGGGGTTCTTGGTTGTATCCTTTCCCCTGATTTGATTCTCTGTCACTGGTGTCTGTATGTCTTCCTGTTGTTGTTGTCTCCAACAGCACTCCAATGGTCCTCTTTGTGTATTGGTCAACTTTTTAGCTCTTGCTGTGGTGCTCCTTGATTTCGGCCCTGACATCTGGGAGTTTTCCCCCTTATTCCGAATACTGCCACTGGTGGTATGTGTACATTTCCTCAGGTGTGCGCCCAATTACTCTGCCCATTTCTCCTTATGGGGGGGGGGGGAATGGGCTTATTGGTTGAAATGTTGAGTGTCCTTGTACGGAGGCTTTAGGAGTCTCTGTAGTGGTAGTTCTTGCCTCCTCCCCAGGCTATGTATGGCCAGAGTGTGCTTTTAGTGTCCCCTCTTCCTGTAGTTTAATGGGCGCACAGCATATTTCGTGTGCTCCAAAAAAAAGGGGGGGACTACCAATGGATCCCTACTGTCCTTTATTCAATGCTCCCGCTATATTGGACCACTTTAAGATAGAAGCCCTTGTTTCACCTTGGCCTTTTTTAACATACTCCCATCTCATTAACTTTTTCTCAGCTGTCTAGGTCTCTAGTGACCCGGTTTTGTTATCTTCTACTCTCTGATTTTGCAGGTTTTAATAGCGTGGCACAGTGTCTTTTGTGCCTCACGAGCTGTTTTGTCCCCTAAACACCTCCTCACGTGCCTTGCCTCTCCATAGCCTTTCTCGGGTAATAATTACTGTGCTACCCGCACTTGGTCCGAGTACCGGTGTCTGTTTACTGCTGGTTCCAGCTTTAATGGCACCTTAATTTCTCCGTTCCCCAGGCGTCCCTCCTTTCAGTCCTATCGCTTTAAATATTTCCCCCACACATCAACATTCCTTCCGCACTGGAGTCTTTCACCCCGCTCGGCTGTGTTGCAGCTCCGTCTTCTGCGTGTCCTTCCGGGGTCTCAGGTGGCATATGTCCTTACTGCCGCTCTTCCGCTCTGTCTGCCTCCAACGCTGCCGATTTCTTCGGCAGTGCGTAGGCCACTTCACTTCCCGATATGTATTTCTCTGCTGCGGGGAACTCTTCTGGCACCCCGTTTTCGATCAGGACGTTCTCCGCTTTACTGTGCCCCTCGCTGCTGTTCCGAATCTGCTTTGGGAGGTTGGAAGGCAGCAGACACTCGACACCTGCGCTCATCGACCTCTGTGCATGTTGTGGAGGATGAGCTATTTTCGCTGGCTTATGTCACCTTATATCACGGCCCAGAGCGGAGAGCAGAGATGCGCAGCCTCACGCTCCGGGAGCCATCTTGGAAATTGGCGCACCTCTAAATTTAAATGGTAAGAAGGTTTTTTCTGGTGAAAAAGGTTCCATCTCCCAACCCTAGTGAGGTACGCCCATACAGTATGGAGGAAAGGGGGCGGGACGTAGAAGTAAGCCCTGCACAACAAGTCAGGGGGTTGGAGACCCATCTTAGACCTAAGGGTTCTCAACAAGTTCCTACAATTGAGCCGTTGTTTTTCCCCATTCAGATTAATGAGTGGGATGAGCCTGTCCTCACCGGAGTATGCCTGAATAGCAGAAGAAACTTCCTCAGCAAAGCACTATTCAGGAAACTCCCAAAAGATCAGACCACCCCCACAATTAAGTTGATTGATAAATGGGAAGTAGGTCTGGAAACCCCAAATTCCGAACATCTCCCGCCTAGAAGGTGTATGCTCATAAAGCCCATTGGTGACAAAAGCATAGAGCATAATTGCTGGGTCGTGACAGATGCCCCTTCTTTCTTTTATTTAGGTAGTGACATTCTCAACTGATTCACAATCAATTTTTACCTGATTAATTATAAAGCCTGATCATGACTGGGGGGTAACCCCATGGGCTTTGACAACCCTGAAAAAGCATTCATCTCAATTGCTACCTTATGCAGTTGAAGTTCAAGTGAGAGAAGAGGACACCATCCCAGGACAGGTGCAACAATTTACGATTCTCCTCAAAATTAAGGGAGGACACAACCTCAAAAATCAGGATGCCTATATACATTTGAATTATTATCTCTAACACGGTTTGTATTTACATCCAACACCCCTAGTCAACCTAGAACATGACACCATTTGAATATTGGTGGATAACAGCAACCCTCAAAGAATCACTTTGGTTGCAGACACCTTTATTGGAATGGCAGTTGATACCCAACATTATTCTATTTATTTAGGTAATTAAATCATTGGACCAATCTCAAATGGCTGCTTCAGTATCAACGACGGTATCCCTCCTGAAAATGTTTTCACAAGATAAGGGGGGAATTTCTTGGTGTACTCTTCTGGCCCTTATGGGGTGGAAGAGGTGACCTGTGACATCAGGAAGGTTGAGGTGGTATTCCGAGTTAACAATGACTACCTTGCATCCTTGGAACCTAACGTCCAGGTCAACACCATAATAAGAGATCGCTCCACCCAACTGAAGGATACTGCTGAAATTGCCAAGCCCGAGGTCTTGCCAGGCTTCAAGCAGATGGTCGAAGAACGGATCAATCTTGCTGATGCCTGTGAGACCAAGGAGCATAGACAGAAACTAAAACAGTTGTTCCTGGATTTCTAGGATATCTTTTCAGTGGACCTGTATGACTGTGGACGTACCCAGGAACCCTGAGATGGCTCCAGTATTTGTAAAACAATACCGGTAACCTCTCGCATCCATGGAGTCACTCACAGAGATTATTAAAAACCTCAAATCCCGTGGGGTAATTTGTCCAATCCAAAGTACCTTTAACAAACCGGTACTGGGGATACTCAAACCCAACAGCTAATGGAGACTATGGGCCTCATTACGACCCAGGCGGTAAGTTACCGCCTGGGCCGTGACATTACCACCATGGCGTAAACTACGTTTACGCCATGGTGGTTGGCGGACTTACCGCCCCATTCCGACCTTGGCGGGGCGGTAAGTCCCCAATCCCCATTTACCCTTCCCCATTCCCATTTTTGCCCCATAGGGCATAATGGGAGTGGGGAAGGCGTTAATTACGCCACCGTAAATTACGGTGGCGTAATTAACTCCATGGTCCCTTAGCGCCATGGATTTTAACACCTGCTAAAAGCAGGTGTTAAAACCGCCATGGCGCTAAGGGACCTCATACTCAGGCGGTAAGGGTCGGCGCTGTCTACGGCGCCGTAAACCCCTTACCGCCTGAGTTGTAATGAGGGCCTATGTGCAGACCTGAGAGAGTTGAACAAACAGGTCCACATGTCAAGATGGCCACTTCCCTACATCGATCAAAGGCTGGCACAGATCCAAGGATCAAAAATGTACACAGCCATTGATTTAACTAACGGCTACTGGACTGTACCAGTGAGTAGGGAAGACTAATACAAGCTTGCCTTCACCTTCGCGGGCAGCAATACATGTGGACCCGAGCCCCCTTTGGATACATAAACTCCGGCAATGTGCCTATGTAGATGATGTCATAAGCAAGATCTCAACTGTAGAGGAACACATAGCAGAAACACACTATGTTCTGACCCAGTTGCAGAAAGCCAGAGCAAAATTGTCCTTCCAGAAGGCACAGTGCTGTAATACCTGTTTGTACCTCTTACGGCACAAGATCACCCCGAGGGTATCAGTCCCCAGGCAAAGAAGGTGGAAGCCTTATTGAAATTAAAAGACCCTAGTACTCTGCGAGAATTGAGAAGCCTTCTTGGCCTCACTAAGTATAGTAGAAAGTTCATTTAAGACTATGCAGAGGTCACTCGACCTTTGGTCCATTTATTAAAGGCCGGAGTCAAGTGGGAGTGGGGTCTGAAACAAACCGAGACAGTTAAACAACTAAAAAGAAACCTTTCCAAAGCTCGTTGCTTGGCTTACCTCATCAATAATAAGGAGCTCTTCTTGGAGACTGGGTTTTCAGATACCTGCCTAACCGCGGTATTGTATCAAAAGCACAACAAGGTCAAAAAGTTATTTTGTACATGAGCAAAACGTTGTCCTCTGTGGAGTGAAAATTCAATGACTGTGAAAAGGGACGCCTAGCAACAGTGTGGACATTGACAAATTATCGCCTATTCATGCAGGGGGAGCACATCATTGTGGAGACTCCTCTCCAACCCTTGCAATATTTACAAAGTGACTGAATCCGAGCAGGGAACCTAAGTAATTCCAGAGTTATTTCCTGAATTCTGTCCAAGCAAAGCTTTCCTGTGGAGGTTAGATATGGCCAAAACAAGAAGAGTCCTCTAGCGCAAGGCTTGGCTCACTTGCATGACTGTGCTCAAGAAAACTGTCTCAAGGACAAAAGTCTAATCACCAACGACAATATGGAGGTGTACCTTACTCCCACGCACAAAGTCTATGAAGAAGACACATGTCAGGGGATACCCACAGTTTATGTGGATGGATGCTCCCAGCATGTTGACAATAATGGGGGAAAAAAACTGGTGGCTGTCATTGGGAATGCCTGGGTGAATGACTCCCCAGAACCCTCTGCTGGTTACAAAATAGGACCCTGAAGTAGTCAGGTGGCAGAGTTAATGGTGGTGCATCAAGCCATGCTCACTGCAGGAAACCACCAACTCAAAGAACTGGTCATATTCACTGGTTCTGATTATGTCAGGAATGTGTTCGTGGAATGCCTGATTAACTGGAAAAATCGAGGGGTGCTGTGTGCAAACAATAAACCATTAAAGCATGGGAAATTAATCCAGTCAATTGATGATCTTTTAATCTATATTGGGATGGCCATCCATTAGAAAAAGATCAGAGGTCACTCCAAAATAGAGGGTCCACATCAAGCGGGAAATGACTTGGCTTATCAGCTGGCTAAAACCAGAGCTGTACATGGGGAGTTCATAGAAACAGAATCCCTGCTGGATGAAATCCCAGTCACTGCTGTCACCAGGTCCCAAACCCATGCCAATAATGAATTCTCAACTGCCCAGTGGAGTAAAGAAGCCCAAGATGCAGATTTGATTGCTGAACAAAAAGAGGACCCAATTATTGGGAAATGTTATCAACATACTGAAGACCCCATGAATTTTCCACAGACAGAATCGGATTGTACCAAGAAAGAGGATCTCCATGTGTTGATGAAGTTTTCCAAAATGCTCTGAATCCAAGATGGTTTTTTGGTACGGTGATCCCTATATGGATGTGATCAGTGGGTGGTACCAGCCTCATTTCAAAGCCTGATGTTGAGTTATGCCCATGGTGCGGCCACTACCAGTCATAGGGGGTTCCATACGACATTAGACATCTTGCGCAAGGTTGCATACTGGCTCCACATGGGTCAGAACCTCGACATCTACTTAAAGGGGTGTCTTGTGTGTGCTCAATTTCAGCCAAGCTTGCTCACACACAGAGCTCCGCTACAGAAGAGTGGAATCACACTGCCTTTGTCAGATTTGCAAGTCTATTTCATGAGGCCAGTGATTCGCTGCCCTAAAGGAAACAAGTACATGTTGACCTTAACCTGCTTGTTTACCAAGTGGGTAGAATGTCTTCCGGCCTGAAATGTAAGGCAGAGACAGCTGCCACACTAATGATCAACCACATCTTCTCTTGTTTTCGGCCTCCCGCGAAGGATTGAGTCAGACCGAGGAAGTCATTTTACCAGTGGGGTGTTGAAGAAGATTTGGGAGATTCTAGGGGTAAAAAGAAAACTCCACATTGCCTGTCAACCAGCCTCAAACGGGGGTTGAGAGCTACAATAAGACAATTGTGGGAATCTTGAAGATGTTTGTGGCAAACTCTGGGCCTAGTTCGGACATCTGATTACCACTTGTCCTGATGGCTATTAGGTCCAAACCATCTTCTGCAACAAAAATGTCTCAATTTGAGCTCATGACTGGATGAAAGATGGTGCTACCTCAGCATATGCTCTACAGAACACAGGAGCAGACACTGATAAATGTGTCCAATGCCCATGAGTACATTAGACATTTTAGGAAACACCTCCAGCACGCTTTTGTTTATTCTCAGAGCAACCTAGAAAAGTCAGCAGAAGGAGTGAAAACCTACTATGACCTAAAGACCACCAAGAAGGAGTATGAAATAGGTGACAAGGTCTACCTGTAAAATTTTCCAAGGAACTAGACCAAGCAGCGGAAGTTCCTTCCATCTTGGCGTGGTACCTTTGAAATTGTCAATAACATTTCACCTGTTTCCTATAAGATCCCTAAAGGAGAACACACAAAGAGAAATGAGTCCATATCATTCAGTTAAAAAGCTGTCATCCCAGACAAGCTTTACGGCTGATTGAGGAGCCCAGTGTGGGTAGAGCCCAGGAACCATTTGAAGGATGAAAGGAAAGAATGGAGACCTGGATGGAGAATACAACATATATAAAGGGAGTAAGATAATTCCAACTCATGAAGCAATGTCTAAATAAGGATTGAAAATAATAATATTTCTAGGAAAATGTTCATGTAATTCAAATAAATGTCAATGGGCCTCATTCCGAGTCTGGCAGTAGCTGTGCCGTAAAAACCGGCAGGCTGCCGTCGGACCCGGAATAAATTACCGCATCCGGACTTGCCGGATTTACCGGAGCATTACAACCCCGGTGGTTCGGTCATTCCGGAGGCGGAATAACGTTACTCCCTATTCCCAAGGGATAGGACTCCATGGGGATGGGGACCATGGAAACACTGGCACCGTAATTAACGGTGCCAGTGTTTCCCTTTCCGTCTGCAGGCGGGTGACATTACTCTCGTCAGGTCAGACCTGGCAGGAGTAACACCAACCGCCTGCAGAACTTGTAGTTTGCCGGTCCGGAAACAACTGTGGTCGCGGGTCTACCGCCACTGTTGTTACCGGACTGGCAGGGTCATAATGAGGCCCAATGTGTTGTTTGGTTGTCATAATTATGTGATGTAATTTTGTTTTTTTAAATATTATGCTTATTTACTGGGGGAAGGGGTATTGTCTAATATACTTTACCTCTATTTTAGACCCAATAACTCCATTACCTTTACATCCTGGCGGAAGGAGGTCCGTAAAAAGGACGGGTTCCAGGACCCTACCAAAAAAATCTGAAGATAGTGATTCATGCCAGAGCACCCACTTCCTCAGGATTGAAAAAGGAGCAGACATGCTTGTTAGAGGTTACTACATTAAAGTCTCTGTGTATTGATATGCTAATGTGTTCACTGTATTTGACTTTTAACTTTGTTACTGTTGTCGCAACATTCTCACTGACATCAGCTTGTGAAATGTGGAGTCTCAGTAACTGGGGAGTCCCCATTCCAATGAGGTCAGTCGAGAAGTAGTTCCCCTGGCTGGGGTTCGTTACTGGAATTAACTCAATAAAGAGTTATATTTCACTTTATACTGCGTGGACCCGTTATTGGTTTATCATAACAATTTGGCGACAAGGATTTTGCTGCTTCCACGGCTGAGTGATGACCCCTGGCAGTGCAGCGCTGCTGTGAGTTGTTGAGGTAGCAGCTCCAGGAAGGAGGCCGCTGCGTGGAATCGTTTGATAGTTCTTGTGTTCCCTGATGGCCACGGAGGGAACCGAGGAGCTGAGAGTCGGCTGGGAGCTGAAAGCTGGCTGCCCACAGACTAAATTAGGCTCCTGAGGGCGCCAGTGATTGGGGAGCGGCTGCTTGAGTCTTTTGGTGTCCATTTGGAGAGCTCCACTATGGTACCAGGCTGAGGCAGAAACAGCCAGAGGTGGGCACAGTTGGTGCCAACACATATATGTATTAAAAAAAAGGAAATAGAGGAAGAAGGAAGGCGGCGGAGAAAAGGGGTGACAACGAGACATTTGAAAGAGCAAGGATGTGTGAGGTTACCATGGCAATGGGCGTCCAATACATGGGTCTCAGCGGTACCCACGTGATGGATACCCTTGGATGGTCGCTTAGCAACTGAGTATGCGCACTGGTGAGCGCTAAAAAAGGGGACTTTATAGCGTGCCTGTGCGTTCAGCCATCTTGTCGAATAGTAGCCTTAGAAACAGAGCAGAGTTTTAACAGAACTTTGGAAAGGGAATGTGTTTTGGACCGCGGATGTAAGCGCTGCAATTTCGGAGGTATTCCCAGTAGCGGAACATCGATGTCAGCGGTGAATGCAGATGTCAGCAGTGTGTGCATCTTACATGTTTGTGGAAGACTGATGCTAATTTTGGGGAGTGAATTGAGGTAACGCCAGTACTGCATGTAACAGATTTTAAGGGATGGGCCCAGAGACATTATAAAAAACCACAAGAGACACTGTAAAGTGCCAGTACTGCATGAAACAGATTTTATGGAATTGGCCAAGAAACAGTATATTAGTTCACAAGAGGGACTATAGTGGTCTACAGTTGTGTGTTCCATCTGTGAGACATCAACCGGTACCTACAGTGACAGATTCTGATAGAAGGTGCACAAGCATGGCACTACACAGATAGGACAGTGGTGTGCAAGAGTGAGAGGGCCAAAATCACATGATCCAGATGGCTAATGTACCGGCCCCAGCGTTCATTATGTCTACTCCAGGTTAACCAAGAGTAAGGTGGTCTGACTGGAGGGAGGGCTTCACAAAGTATGCTCTGGCCATGTTTGGAGCAAATTACTCAAATGAAAGGAAAGAGGCTCTTTTATTTCATTAAAAGAGTTTGGGTCCTGCAGGGCAGGATGTATTGAAAAAACTACCTGAACCGGTTGGTCTTGAGGGAGCAGGTGCTTACGAGATAACTTTGGCCAAGATTGACAAACATTTTGAAGCAGAAGAGAAAACCATCCTAGAGAGGTACAAGTTTGCCACCAGGGAGCAAAAGAATGGGAAGAGTATCGAGGATTTTATAACAGCACTGAGGGGATTGACAGTCAAATGTCAATGTACCCACTGTCAAGAGGAGCATTTGAGAGACCAATTCATGATAAAATGCAACAATGACAAGGTCAGCCAAGAGATGTGGGGGGAACGCAATCCCACGTTGGCCAGAGCTATAGAAATTCCTAAGAATGTTGAGCATACAGAGAAGTGCATTAAGGTCCTCCAACTTGATAAGGGTGGGGATAGTGACAATAACAAAGTAAGCATGGAGGAGGGTGTTGTACACAAAGTATCAAAGTCGACGCAGAGACAGTCCACGAGTGGGTTTGTGAGAAGAAATGAGAAATTTGACAAGAGAGCAAGGGAAACCTCAAGTGAAGTCAATCCTGGTTGCAACAGGAATGTGGGGCGACAATGGTGTCCATCGAAAGACTTCAAAGGTGTGACTGGAAAAAGATGTTTCAGGTGTGGAAGCGGATCACAGTTGGCATATGACAAAGAATGCATAGCAATCCACATTGTGTGTCGTGACTGTGGCAGGAAGGGGCATGTCGCCCGATGTTGCAGACATTTCAATTTTGGAGGTCAGGTCCAAGAAATCAGCTTTGGTAATGGAGAAGAAGTTTACATGAATTCTGGCAGGGAAATTGTGAACTCAGTACATGCAGTGTCTGGGAAAGTGAAGAAACCTAAACCGTATGCAGAGATAGCAATTCAGGGTGTTCCGGTATCCATGTTAATTGACAGTGGGGCAGATTACACTTTGATTAGTATGGAGGTTTGGAAGGACACGTTTAAATGTTGTACACTGTGGGAAGCGGGCAACAGAGCAAATGCATATGGTAATGTGCCAATAGAGATTTTATGAAGTTTTGAAGGTGAACTTCAATTTAAAGGGAAGAAAGCTCAGACAGACATTTATGTTACGAACAAAGAGGGTGAGCTTCTGTCTTGGAGTGACCAAGCAGAATAGAAGATCAGGTTGGATGCTAGCCACCCTGAACAAGTTCTAGCAGTGGAACGAGTCGAAACTAAAGAGAGTTGTGTGAAAGTTGAAGGAGAAACACAACGATTGTTCACCAACAAGCTTGGATGTTTGAAGGGCTTTGTGCATAAGATTCGTCTGAAGAAGGGCACAGTTCCCAAAGTAGCGAAATTGCACACAATGCCATTGGCATTGCGTAAAGAAGTTGAGGTGGAATTAACAAGGATGGAGAACGAAGGAATCATAGAAAAGGTGCAATCATCTGAATGGATCAGTCCCATTGTTATTGTCAGGAAGTCAAATGCGTCGATCAGGTTATGCATTGACTTGAGACACTTGAATAGCATGGTGATCCCTGACAAATTCCCATTGCCAAGAATTGATGATTTGTTGTTGGAGGTACCAGGAGCTAAACTGTTTTCTATATTGGATCACAAGTCTGCCTATCACCAGATAGATTTAAAAAATTACTCGAGAGATTTAACGACATTCATAACCCAGATAGGCCTGTTCAGATGTAGAAGGATGCCGTTTGGATTAGTATCCAGGGCTAGTGTTTTTTAAAGCATAATGCATAAGTTGCTGGGGAGAGAGACAGGAGTTTTATGTTGTCAGGATGACGTGCTGATTTGCGGTTGTAATGAGCGTGAACATGATGAGAGATTGAAGAGAGTGTTAGGAATATTAGGGGAGGCTGGCTTGACAATTGCTAAAGAAAAATGTACATTTAAGGCAGACAAGGTAGTATACTTGGGCCATGAAATTTCTTGTGAAGGTGTTTAGCCGAAAGAAGATGCTGTTGAGGCTATAACGCGAATGGAGTCACCCAAATGTAAGAGTGATGTGCTATCATTTCTAGGGCTGGTTGAGTTCTATGGAAAATTCATCAGAGGTTTGTCAGACAGGACAAAAAACATGAGGAATCTCACTAGAAAAGGGGTGTTGCTCGTTTGGGATGAGAAGTGTATGAAGGAATTTGCAGACATCAAACAGGCTGTGGTTAATGCTACTGTGTTGAGCAGTTTTGTAGAGTCAAGGAATACATTGTTATTTGTTGATGTGAGCAACTATGGTTTCGGTGGAGTTCTTATGCAGGAGCATGGTTCGGAGCTGCATACTGTAGCGTCTGCATCGAGAACTCTTAAAGAGGTTGAACGTAGGTATTTTGTCATTAAGAAGAAAGCATTAGAGTGCGTCTGGGGTGTGGAGAAGTTTAAAAGATATTTATGGGGATGAAAGTTTACCATTTGAACTGATCACAAACCCTTAGTTAGTATATTTTCCAAAGGGGGCCCGGAAGGTGTGTCCAGGTGCATCATGAAGTGGGTGAGCAGTTTACAATGGTTACAGTTTGTTATGGTGCATGTGCAAGGCAAGAGCAATGCTGTTGCAGATGCGTTGTCGATGTCTGCGGTGCAAGCAGTAGAGAGTGGGGAAGGTACAGTACATGAGAAGGAAGATTCAGGAGAGATTTTTCAAGTGCATAGTAGCGTGAAGAAATCAGAGTGGGACCTAGCTTGTGTGGAGGACACTTTGTATCGGGATGTGGTTGCGTTTATAACTGGTAACGTCATCAAAGGAAAAGAGGGGAAATTGGAAGGTTATGGTAAGGTAAAGAATGAACTTTCTGTCAGGGGTGATTATTTGTACAAAGGTCACACGTTAGTTGTTCCAAGATCGATGAGGAGTGCTGTAGTGGAGTTAGCCCATGTTGGCCATTTGAGTTTAGCAAGAACCAAATGGTTGGTCAGGGCTGATGTTTGGTGGCCGGGAGTGGACAAAGATGTTGAGGAACAAGTGAAGGTGTGTGCAGAGTGTGTTGAAGGTGACAGGGGGCTCAGAGTGCAGAAGGTTCCTATGATTGTGAGGAAGAGTCCTAAGGCGCCATGGGATGAAGTGGCGTTAGATCTTTTAGGACCTTTTAATATCAGGGGCTCGAGAGACTCGTACCTACTAGTTATAATGGATTTATTGTCAAAATGGCCAGAAGCGTTCTTAAAGATATTTCCAGTAGTAGCATAATACGTTTTTGGAACAGTTGTTCTGGAGAGAGGGCTTCCCCAGGAAATGTCTTTCCGATAATGGATTGCAATTGGTGTCCAGAGAATTTAGAGATTTATTGGAGATACATGGGGTTGAACAAGTCACCATGTCGCTATACCATCCCCAAGGTAAAGGTATGTAGAGCATTTCAATAGGACATTAATGGAAGCCATTAGAATTGCAGTTGCCACTGGGGGTGACTGGGTACATACCGTAATGGAAAGGACATTTCAGTACAGGTTGGCTCCCCATAGTGTCACTGGGGTTTTGCCTTTTGTGTTATTGGGAGGCAGGAAACCAAATTCTTATTTATGTCCAGGGTGGATGGAGAGGTCACATCGTGTGGATGTGGATGGTGAGGAAGTGAGAGAGAAGTTGTTAGTTAGTAGCTGTAGGTCTAAGGCACAATATGATGAGAAGAACTGCTGCAGAGAGTTGGAAGTGAAACCAGGTGAGTGGATCAAGGTGAAACTGCCCACCAAGGTCAAGAAAGGGTGCTCGCTATATTTGGAACCCAAGGAAGTAATTAAAGACCTCGGTTCCTCTATACTGGTTAGGGGTGGTGCTGTTTGGAACAAAGAAAGAGTTGCTGTGTTGAGAAGGAATGTGTTGGTTGATGAGTGTGAGAAGGAAGAGAGGTGTTAGAGGTTACTACATTAAAGTCTCTGTGTGTTGATGTGCTAATGTGTTCACTGTATTTTACTTTTAACTTGGTTACTGTTGTCACAACATTCTCACTGACATCAGCTTGTGGAATGTGGAGTCTCAGTAACTGGGGAGTCCACATTGTACTGAGGTCAGTTGAGAAGTAGTTCCCCTGGCTGGGGGTCGTTACTAGCATTAACTCAATGATGAATTATATTTCACTTTATGCTGCGTGGACCCGTTATTGGCTTATCATAAGAGTGCTCCAATGAAAAAAATAAAAAGAGAGAAAAAAAAAAACCCATTCTCCCTTGCTCTTGCATACGAGTGCCCCGAGTCAAAGAGCCAGTCTGGGCGAGTGGGAACTTTTGGGTATAAATACAGCCCAAGAATGATATGAATTGAGAGGACAAGCAAGGCCACTACTGCAAGATTAAAGCGGGCTGATGGATGAGACCCATTGGAATATGCAGGTCAGCCCAGAATACGTACTTTCCAACATGAGGCCTAGTGAATGTGAAATACGGGCCTCACTCAACATTGCCAAAATGGGAAGGCACCAAGGTGAAGAAAAGTGTGCCTTAGAACTTCATACTGCTAAATGTGCCCAATGGCTTCCAAAAGACATGTGTTGCTGCATATGCTGACTTCATGTAAAATGGGAAAAGGCACATTTTGACTGAGAAAAACAAACAGCAGCATGATACATGAGACTGCCATACATTAAAAGTGTGTGCATTTGGAAAATAAAAGGAATATTTACTTATATGTAAAAGTGAAGCCAAGTGACATATTTCATTTGACATGAACAGAAACACTTACTTTCCAACATACAAGCTGGCATTATTGAAAAAGAAAGGCTGAGTTGGTTTTAAAGTGGACACCGGTTTTCCATATTAAACTGTAGCCCATGTGTGGACAATTCAGAATAAACACTCATATCCTTTCAACTGTTAGACTAAGGAAATATATTTACCCATGGGAAGAAGGCCCAAATGCAATGTATGGAAATACAATGTATGACATGTAAAACACATCTTTTGATTTAAAAAGACACTGCTTTCAGCTTGCAAATTTGATTGTAGTTTGTTTTTTTAATATCCCCATTGAACTGCTGGACAGTGTATCTGGATCTCTGACACCAGAGACTTTTGGGGGCGATGCATACCTGGAATGCAGGTCTGTTTCAGCAAAATGCTAAGAAATACACTTTTAAAGATTGAATCCACGGAAGGGGTCAGATAAGGGAATACTGGCCTGACCTTTCAGATTACTTTTACAATCCCAATAAACAGGGCTTCAGCTTCAAACAGGCCTAATGGACTACATTGTAGAGCTGGAATATTCTGGAGCCAAGCAGGTGTCCAGACTAAATGACTGTGAAGAAACAAAACTGCTTGGTTCTGAATGTGAAACTGAAGACTTCTGTATTGCTATGGAATAACATGGGATTAAATTTCCTTGATAAAAAAGAGAATTGTGTGTCCCAGTAAACTCATCCAGGAACCATTTTAAAGATCACAAAAATCCAGCCAGTTCTATGTAAATATCAACATCATGCATTGTGTGTAATTTGCGCTATAGCTAAAAATGGGATTGTGACACTCCTATAAATGACAGAAATCCATACCTTGGTGAGCTGATAGAAAGAAGCATTAATGTGTGTTTTGTGAAGTTTGTTGATAACTATTTGGGTGTATGAATAAACTGCGAAAAACGATAGCTCACCCCAGGAAGGTCATGCTGCAGTCAAAGTAGTGGCTCGAGTCCCTGGCATAAATCGCTGAATTGGAAAATATATATTTTATGGTGGTTAGGGGTAAATTGAAGAAAGTTGTTGTGTTGTGACTTTCTGAGAGGGAAAAATGCAACTTTAAATGTAATTTTAAAAAGATGCATTTTCTCCTCCCCTCATTATCCATAATCTGGACTGCCTAAAACCCTTGCCCTATCGGCTGGCAGATGCCAGACTAGAGAGGTGGGCGAGAAAATTAATGTCCAATCCAATAAGTCGGAATATTGATAATGTGGATGTGTCATGAGTACTTTATAATACCATTACCCTATGACCCAAGGATAAAGTAGAAAAGGGGCTGGGGAGAAAGAACAAACAGATGGAGAGAGAGAGAGAAAGAGGAGGGTGGGAGAGAGACAGAAGCACAGAGAGAAAGAAGGAGAAAAGAAAGGAGACTCATGCTTGGAAAACTGGGAGGCCTGTCTGAGGGAGACAGCCTCCAAACCTGACTGGGCCCTGCTGAGAATAGTGGAGCTGTTGATTCCCGTGGTGTGAGCTGACTCCTACCTGTCCCCAAAGGAGGGACCTAAAAACTGGCGGGTGTCCTGAGCTAAGAACAGAGAGCTCTCATGTAAGTAGATATATCCCAAAGCTATCAAATAAGTGAGGGGAACTACCTGCCTTAATCCTTTCCCTTAAATTGTGGGTGGGGGGCAAAACTGTGGAGACCCTTATCCCAATTGATTGAAAATAATCAATTCATTCCCCTATAAAAAAAAAGATCACAGGATGATTCTTGTTAAAATTCGAAATTAACAAATCTCCTTCCAGTGTCTTATAGACATTCTGCCTCCAATAACGGTACCGAGTCTGCCCTGGTTCAATGGGGACTTACCAGTCTATTCTGACCTTTGCGGGACCGGTAAGTCCCCATTGAAAATGGCAATCCCCATTCCCATTTGAGCCCCCATAGGGATCAATGGGAATGGGGAGGGCGCAAGTAACGGCCCGGTGCATGCCAAGGCCGTTATTTGCACCCTGGTCCCCTAACGGGAACCGTAAGGTACGTTTGGTCCGACCAAACGTACCTTACGGGTCCTGTTGGGGGACCTCGGAATAGGCCGCAAAGGGATTAACGGCACCTGTGTCCTTACCGGTGCCCGGTATCCCTTTGCGCCCAGGTCGGAATGAGGCCCATTGTAGCCGATAAAGTAATTGGGTGACCCCATTTTCCTGTAACCCCCAACTTCCTTACAGACAAGGGGTGTCTCTGGTGCCAAAACAAGAATCCCCAAAACCCTGCTTTTCATTTCAATGTGTGTGTTCCCAGAAGAATTTTCCCATTCATTCCAAATCCCCAAAGCACCACCTTTCATTTAAAGGTGCTGTGTTCCCAAGCAAATGTCCCATTGAATTAATTTCCAAAACCCTGCCTTTCAAATTAAAAAGCCAAACAAAATCCCCAATATATTTCCAGTCCCTAAACCTTGCCTTTGTACCAAGGGGTGTCATATAACTGATGCCTGGGGATGGGGGGGATGCTGAGTGGTATTAGACAGGTTGGAAACGTGACCAAGTCTGAATCTGTTAATCTGTTAAGCGTTTTACCTTGATTGGAGAGGGAAGGAGCTCCCTGAGTTGGGAGTGGCCGTCCAATAAATAGTTGCCGAATTAACAATGAGAATTATTCATATTTGATTATGGGAATGATTATATGTGATGTGAACTAGTGGTATGTTTAAAGGCAGGTTGAATTTCTTCTGGTGACTACCTGTCTATGTCCATATGTTACTGTGGTGACTTCCCCAGCATAACGTAAGAGGACCAACTTCGGCTTTATTCGTTCAGCCAAATAAAGTAAAGATTATAACTCCAAATACAGCCTATTGCTTGTCCCGGATGGTGAGGTGGGACTGTGTACAGGGGATGTTAAATCAGAGGGTATATCGTAGCAAAATAAAACATTAATTTAATCATAAATCCAACACTCCAGGCACCGAAACAAGGGTTAAGGCCAATGAAAGGAAC
Source organism: Ambystoma mexicanum (assembly GCF_040938575.1). NCBI lineage: Eukaryota > Metazoa > Chordata > Amphibia > Caudata > Ambystomatidae > Ambystoma > Ambystoma mexicanum. The sequence continues at coordinate 644,831,704 of NC_090938.1, forward strand.
ATAATCTACACTTTGCTTGATATGGGACGTGCTTACAAACAACGCAGATGATGACACATCTAGTGAACTCATCCTACTGGACATCTCATCAGCATTCAACACCATCAGTCATGAGATCCTACTAAAGGGACTAGAGTACATCGAAATTAATGGAATTGTCTTATGCTGGTTTGCATCCTTTCTGAGTGGGAGAACAGAGGCACCTGTCATGACTCCATTCAGATAATCTCCCTGCAAGTCCTCCAAGGCTCCAGCCTCTCATCTCTTCTCTTCAATATACATCTGACCACCCTGCTGTAGCGCTACAGAAACACTGGAGTCACTTATTCAACATGGCTGATGAGACTCAAATCATCAACAAACTCACAAACAATCCAACAATGGACCTCAACACCTGCCTCACACCTGTGGACGCCAGGTTGACCACTAACAGACTTAAGCCCAACCCATCCAAAACAAAACTTATTATCAGCAATACTACCATCACTGAAGATTGCACCAACTCCATGAACAGATGGCCAGAATGAATGGGACCTTGTCCGCTCCCTACACTCATGGTGAGAAATCTAGGCGTTACAATGGACAGTGACCTCACACTAGAACCACAGGTCAAGGCCATCATAAGTAGCTGTTTCCTTCAACTGTGCATCCAACAAAACATCATACCCAATCATGAACATCAAGATCAATGACAATTATCTCTCTGTTCTATCAAGGCTCAACTATGCCAACAGGCCATACATTGGATTTATGGATTATCTACTCTACACACTACATAGACTCTAACAACAGCAGCCAGCCTACTGCTTAGTCTGAAAAGACACAAAAATGACTCCGGCAAAGCAAACAATACACTTGCTCGCAATCAAAAAGAGTATCAACCTCAAAACATTGTGCTTTGCACACCGCTCTTACTAAGGCAAGGGCCTGCAATCCACCACAAGGAAATTAACACATTACATACCCTTGAAAATACCAAGATTTAGTAAGAATAAGTTACTCATAAAAGTGACTACTGTAGTCTTAGGTTGGAGGTGTACAACCTGTTCCTCTCCAGATGCTATGGATGACAACTTCCATAATACTTCTCCATTAATTTAGCTGGCTAGGGCTGACAAGAGTTGTAGTCCAACACATCTTGGGAGCCAATGGTTGCAGACAACAGTCCTTGGTGACAGCCCCTGTTACTGTTCGGGGTCAGTACCACCGGGCAAAACCCACTTCACCTTCAAATTCGAAGCATGCAAAGGTGTGCTGCAGCATGCCTGCCTGCATTGACTCTGCCCAACAGTTTCACCCATCAGTCCTTTGTCCGCTTATAAGCTTCCATTAGCTAACCGATTTACACTGGACAGAGAGTGAGTCGCAGGGAGGAAAGGGAACTACAGACTAGGATTACATTGTCACTACAGTGAATAACTGATTCTTACTTTTACGTTCCATCCCCTTTGCTCCATGCTGATGGGAGATTTCATTGGATGGAGAACCCAGGGCGGGTGAACCTCTCTAGTGATTTGGGAAGAGGTTCTTGAGGACAGGTTGTCTGAACCTAGTGTCAGCCCTGAAACAGGTGTTTAGACAATAGTGTTTGCAGAAGGCGAAGATGAGGACCACATGGCGGCCTTACTGATCATATCACACGAGTCCCTATGCTGAGAACATACAGCCATAGCTTTCACCCTGATTGGATGGGTATGAAGACCTTCCAGGGCAGAACATTTCTGTAGTGCATAGCAAGCAATGATTAAGACCTGCGACCAGCCACATGGTTATAGGCACCTTGGATGCTTGGGTACCTGGATTATGTCTGCTGAAAGTAACAAATAAGGTGCCAGATTTCCTGATTTTTTTTGTCCTGTCCATGTAAAACTGTAGGACCTCCCGATGTGTAAGCAATGTGGAACAGCATCAGCAGGAAACAAGCTGGGCATGACCACCCCCTCGTTAATGTGAAAATAGCAAACCACTTTGGGAAGGAAGGCTCAGTGAGTTCTCAAGGAGACCATGGGCCTCATTACGAGGAAGGCCGTAGAGGGTTAACCCTCTACAGCCTCATTACAAGGTCTGCTCGTGGGTCCCACTAAGGACGTCTGGTAAAACCAGGTGTCCTTAACGGGACCCGCTAGCAGAAAAGGATATTAACAACAAGCCCGTCATTAACGGGCCGGTTGTTAGCATCCTCTACATTCCCATTGAGCCCTATGGGGGCTCAAATGGGAATTGGGATGTCCCAGGACTGGGTCCCAGGAAATGGAATTACAGGGCCCTCCAAGGTCAGAATGGCCTGGTAATTCGTCATTCCTGGAACCCGGCTACCTCCATACTTGTAATGAGGCCCCATATCTTTGTAAAAAAACGCATACTATCCAGAAGCAGAAAAAGCCTGTAATTCACCAACTCTCTAGACTGAAGTGAAGGCTACCTAACGAGCCATGTTCAGGAGAGGAGCTTCCATTTTGAGGAAACCATTGGTTTGAAGGGTCTTTGAAGGTGAAAAATCTTGGGGTGACTATGTGACTATGTCAGCTGATCTCTCCTTGACAGCCCAAGTGTCTTCGGTGTGTCAGCAGGGGCATTTCCATCTTAAGATTTTAAGGAGAGTGCTTCACTTGATCCCTGCCTCAATGCACCCTCCGGTGGTAGCAGCCATGATCCTTAGCAGGTTGGACTATTGTAATTCTCTGTACCTGGCACAATCTAAGGGGTTAGTTGCCAAACTTCAACGTCTCCAGAATCTTGCCGCCAGGGTGGCAACAGGGACCCCATATTGGCTCTCATATATCCCCTTTGTTGCGAACCCTCCATTGGCTCTTGCTGGCTCAATGCATTCAGTTCAAGTCTCTCTGTATCGTGCATCGGGCTCTGCACTGTCAGGGCGCTGAGTATCTTTGCATCAAATTCAAACGTTACGTACCTAACCGGCTGCTACCGTCTGGCTCGTCTAGCTTGCTATGCGTTCTCCCCTTCCGTCGTTCTTGGATAGGGGGGTGGGCTTTTTCTATTACAGCTGTCCAGCTTTGGAACAGTCTGCCTCTTGTTCTAAAACTGTGTTTGAACCATTTGGCCTCCCGTAAGGCCCTGAAAACCTACTTATTCTAAGCTCTGTTCCTTCAGTACTTCTTCTGATTTATCAGTCTTTTCTCTCTAGCGCCATGATGCCTTCGGGCGACCACGCGCTCTATAAATAGTAGTAACATGACAAAACATAACATAACATGAGTGTGAGCCGACAAAACAATTTTCAGATCCCGTGTGGGGTGAGGTCGTCTAACAGAAGTATTAAGCCTCATTACTATCCCTCTAAATGCCTCCAAGGAAACAAAGCATAATTATTGTGTGTTTTGGTACGCTCTGATAACTGCCAAATAGGAATGACAGGACTCAAGTAAAATGAGCTAATATGCCAGATGTGAAACGCAAGAAAGTACATCATTCAACACAAATGTTATGGGGTAGATCTGATCATCTAGAATGCAGTGTCAGCATCTAATCTATTTGGGTCTAGATTGCGAGCAGGTAGATTTCTTTCTAGCGACCCGAATAATGGCTTTATTGTCTCCAGATATGCCCAGGTCCCATGGTCAGAATGTCAGGGACCCAGCGGATAAGTTCATCAATTCAGGGGAGGGATCAAGAGCTTTGCTCTGCTGCTAACAGAGAAGGTCATGACAATGTAGCAGGAGAATGGTCCCATCAATGCCAAGCCTCATTTCTGAGAAACAAAACTGAGCTGGCTAGAACAAGGCTTTTAGTATGAGAGTGGAATGTCTGGTCTCCACACACCTTGCAGGGACCCTTTGCAGCAGAGGAACTGGAGGAAAAAGCATAAAGGGACTTATCAAAGCGCTTCAAGGCGGGAAGGGAACAAAGGAATACAGTAGTCATTTTTAGGCATTGAAGTTTCTGAATTATCTAAATAAAAATGAACTAGCATACCAGACCTGGGGCATTTCTACTAGTGCAAGTGCCTGACTGGAGGGAAGGAGAGAAGAGGTGAGGAGAAGGGTGAAGCATATAATTATTAGGCTGTTATTGTAGGCCTAACAACTTGTCAGATAGTACAAGTGCATGAGAAAGAGTGTGAAGGGAAGGGGCAGGGGGAAAAGGACATACAGAACAATAAACTACCGTACTAGGTCTGTCAACGTTCAGATTGATTGATGATAGGTCACCATCAAATGTGCCGATGCCCAAGTGTTTCATGCGCACCCAAGCTAGGGAGGGAACACAAAGGGAGGACGGGACAAATGATCTTGCTGGGCCTAGTGCTTTCAAGGTCATGCAAGTGCGCAGGTAGGAAAAGCGAGGGAGGTACAGGAGGAACAAGTGCGCCCAGTCCATCAGGGGCCTGGGTTAAGTGCAGAGAGGTTGTCCCTCACATGGAATGTATTCCAGGTGCAGCAGTGCAAGGCAGAGTGCAAAGTCCCGGAGGCAAGTGTGAGACTGGCGGGAGATCTGGGACCTGTGAAGCTCTGTAAGTGTCAAGACTTGATTGTCGTGAAGATTAGAGGGGCCTCCGTCCCCAAGTACCACACAGAGAGAGATAAAATGACTCTCTAAGCGATCCTTGAGGCCACAGGTGGGAGATGCTGGAATGCCGGAACCACGTAACACTGGAAACCCCAAGGCCCCTGTAAGGCAAACAATTATCAGTACAACCAATCACAGTAACGGTATACAAAATGGGCTAGTAATGTCAGGGAAAAGGCTTACCTAAGTGTAGTAGTAAGGTCACTGCTAACCACACAGGGGCCTGAGATACAGCTACGTGGGGCCGCGTGAGCAGCACCCTCAGTTGATGATAATGGTGACTTGGAAAGGTAATTGGAGTGGTCAGCGCTGTGTATATGGAACACCAGTCACTGGGCACACCTGCAGTTGTTGGCGTGATCCTTGATGAAACAAAATAAACAACCAGATGACTGATCCGAGCAAAAGACGTGGATTCAGGTAAGTTTGTGAGAAGAGCAGATCAATCCAGGGTAGAGCAAAAGAGGTCCGGTAAGACATTCCTGAGGTCAAAACAGCCAGGTATTCACAAGAAAAAGCGCCAGATCCGAAAGAAGAGCCAAAAGAAGTCCGTAGTTCGAGGTCCGAGGTCAAGTTATCCAAGAATCAAGGTTGAATTGCAAACACCAAACAGAGTCGTGAAGAAACAGCTGTGAAGCAATGTGTGATCGCGGGAACTCTGCTTTTATCCCGTTTGTTTCCTTGTCACGTGACCCAAAACAGGATCAAGTAATCGGGAGCTCCTTGTCACGTGGTCCGGAAACGAACGTGACCGCCTGACTCTGCCTGACCCAATGCACCACGGCAGTTGCCAATACAGAAACGGATACAAACGGGACCGAATATGACCTCCGCTGTGATGCAAGGTACCATACCATAATCGAGGATTACTGGCCCCAAGCTGCTCACGCGGCCCCCGACCTGCATGTGTACTGGTGGTGGTAGATGTTGGGATTGGGCATGCTGCGGGGAACCTAGCAGGTGTGGGGACATGATGCATGACAGAAGGTGCATCAGGCGACCAGTCAGCGAAACTGAACAGAGATGGGGATGATAAAGGATGAGGGAAACTGGGGGAGGAGAAAGGAGATTAGCAGGGGAGAGGTAGAGAGAAAGAGGAAGAGAAAAGGAAGGTCTTGAGGAGTTTCCGGAACTTGAGGAGTTCCGGCTCATGACCGAGAGAGGCAGGGATGCTATTCCAGAGGGAGGCACCTGCAGAGGATAACATTCTGTAACGCTCACCTGGTATCCACGGGGATGTCACTCAGCCTGTTCTGACCTCTTACGACCTCAAACCCTTCCCTGGAGGCTATTCGACTGGAGACTGGGCCTGAAACACAGGATTGGTAGAGTTTAACTCCCTATTGTCTCTGTGCTTGAACCCCTTCTTCCCTGGGGTCCAACCCTTCCCTTTGATCCACAGCTCACCTTGTTTTCTTGGATAGTGTGCTCTCCGTCCTCCCTTCAGCGCAGGGGCGCGTTAATTGATGCAGGCTCGTTGCTGCCTAGTTTCTTCACTGGCAAGAGTCCGACAGGTAAGCATAATGAGTCTTTTGAACAGTTCTCTAACTTCGTTCCTTTCCTTCCTTAGATGATGGCCGGCGTCCGGGGATGGCGGAGTGCTGCTGAGATGAGTAGCGCTGAAGGTGAGTGAGAGCGCGATGCACCCCTTTCATATTTCCATTGAACTGAGTTCTTTTTCTGTGTCTTTGTGGTGCTGCAACGTTTTCAGCGTGGATGCCGGTTATGAAGAACAAATGCGGTGGGTAAGCGCGGTATGCGGCGCCTCTAGATGTTTCCACGTTAACCTGGAGTGTCTTTTCCCTCTTGCCAATGGATGAGAAGTTCCGGAGACAGAGTTCCCCCAGAGCGGCTGCAATTCAGGTAAGCGTTTGAAGCTCGTACAGTATTTAAAAATAAGCGAAGATTTGCAGAATGCTTACTAATGCCTTTTTTCTGTTCTTTTCCCTTTTTCTTAGGAAGCGGCGTGCCGGGATGGGAATGACACTGCCGAAGATGCCCGCAGAACAGAAGGAGCGATGAACGATGGGCAGAAGCGCCGCAAGGTAAGGCTGTTCCTAACGGTGTTCTTGTTCTTGCAGGAGCTGAGCGCAGAAGAAAGTTGCAGGCCTACTGGAGACCGATCCGAACACAGCGAGTGTCACGCTGCAGGTGCCGAAAACGCAAAGCATGTTTCTCAGCCTGGGTGTGGCTTAAATAGTCTCTGGGTATCCCAGGTGTCTCTGGGCTGAACCACACCCAAAAGACTAGACCGCACATGCAGTTCTGGGAACTGAAATATGTGGGGGCATCCATCTTGTCCCCATCAATGCACTACAAGTCCAACCCTCAATGTTGTCCTATGGGAGTGAGTGAGTCTGGTGCCACAAGCGCCAAGGCTGACTCCAAGTGGGTCTTTGGAGGGATGGAGAGGCCCATGAGGGCCATGTAGGTGATTGTGGCCTGGCTCCAGCCTGACATCTTGGAGGGCTGGGGACATGAGGGGCAGGAATCATGACACATTCTACCCCCAAATCTCTGTTTGGAGAAACGGCTCACCTGCAGAGAGTTTCAAAGAGGCCGAGTGGAGGGCTCCAGAAGGAGAGTATTTAGGAAGAGAGCGTTGTAGGTAGTGCGGTTCCAGGTCCCAGAAAGTCTTGTGGACTATGCAGAGGGACTTGAACTTGATCGTTGCAGCCACTGGGAGCCAGTGTAGGGATTTCAGCGCCAGAAAGATGCGGTCCTTGGGCCTGAGGCCAAGGATAAGACTCACGGTTCTGTTCTGGATAAGTTGAAGAGGTCAGAGAGTAGAAGTAGGAAGATTGAGAAAGAGACTGTTGAAGTATTCCAGTCTACAGAGAACCAGGGCTCTGGAGACTGTGAGCCTCTGGGGGAAAGAGAGACAAAGTAGAATACCTCTGAGGAGGAGCAGTTGGTAGTGGAACTTTTTGGAGATGTCTGAAATGTGAGAAGAGAAGGAGAGTGTGGAGTCGAAGATGACCCCCAGATTTTTTGCCTCACCAGTGGATGAGGATGCAGGATCAAGAGAGGCCAGCCAGAGTGCAAGCTTGAAAATGGGAGCAGGGGTCCCAATGAGGACGATCTCTGTCCTTGCAATCCATCTGTCTCTGTGTATTGCAATCCATCTCCCAGAGATTTGTGCTTGGTCTCTCTGCAGGGGGCCAAAAGAGGGCACTTGTGATTGTGGGGGGTTGCGCACAGATCCACAGTTGGCTGACTCCAGCAAAGGAAAATAAGAAGGAGCATAGAATGTTTGAGCTCCCATTTGTGGCTTGAATGAATGGATTCTGCTTTGGTGATCGTCTTTGATGTTGAGGGCTCCCAAAAGATGGACCGCTTTGAGGGAAAGGTACTGGGAGAGGGCCCATCCTGTGCTCGACACTGCCAGTTGGCCAAGAGGATGACGATCTGGTGCCCACTGCTTGCTTATGTAAAACATGGAAGTGGAGCTGTCCATCTGTATCAGGGCTGACCTCCCATGAAGCACCAGTAAGAAAGTCTTTAGGGCAGTAAAAATCACCTGTAATTCTAATACACTGATTTGTAGCATCATCTGCTGAACTGACCAAAGGCCATGAATCTTTAGGCTCTTCAATTTGGCACAACCGACAATTGACAAAATCATAGCGAGGCAGCACCCTGCATGGGAAGGCTCCTAAAATAGAATCCCTCGAGTCAAATTATGAAAATCGATCCACTAGTCCAAGTCATGCAATATAGAGTGGGGTATCTGAATACACTTGGCTTATCTCCCTGAAAACTGATTCAATGAGATTGACAGGTATACATGTATACATCTCATCTTAAGGTGGGCCATTGGAACGCACAAAACAACTGCAGCCATAAGTCTTAGAAGTGTTAAGAACCACAGGCAGAGCTGGTGTAACGCTCACCTGATTCCCGTAGAGGCGCCGGTCTTGACTGGGCGTATACCGTATCTTCAAAGGTGATGTGTAACACACGGCTGGCTCTTTGGGCTGGACCTCTGTGCACTGTATGTCTGGCTTGAAGGGTAAGATGTCTGCAGATAGAAAATGTGGGATTAATGAACTGGGTTATTGGATGTTTCTCTCTTCTTCCCTTTCTCTTCTCCTGTAGAACCCCAAAGGTTAACGCTCTCACCTTAGGTAAGTGAACGCCGTGCTCTCCATCTGCCTCGAGGCAGGGTGCTGTAACCAGTTTCTTCACTGGATAAGGGGAGCAGGCCTCTTGACTTCAGAGGACTGCTGTCCGTCGTTTACTGCACGAACGGTAAATTTCGAGTAATTCTAATGTCTTTAAAGTCTTTAGTAATGATGTCTCTTGTTTTGCAGGGTTCCGGCGATGGCGGATGGCGGGCTGAAGTGAGTTGAAGATGGAGCCCGTGTGATGAATAGAAGCGCCTGGAAGCACGTAAGTAAGCGCTTGTTGCCTGCTTCACGATGCGCTCTAACTGTCTTTTTATTTTGCAGGTACAAGTTCGGGGCGGCTGCAGGGTGCCGGAATACCCACTGGGTTAGATGTGGAAAGGAGTAATGGCACGTGAGTATTAAAGTTCCCCAATGTCTTTAAACGCACCGTGTTTTGTCTTTCAGATGCTGGATGCAGCGCCGAAGGCCTCCGGAGCGTGCAAAGAGTTGGTAAGCTTTTGTCTTTCAGATGCCGGAATGCAGTGTGAAGACCTCCGGAGCGCACAAAGAGTAGGTAAGCCTTTGTCTTTCAGATGCCGGAATGCAGCGCGAGGCGTTGGTGACAGCCGATGGACCAGGTAAGTGAAGAGCTGTCACTGAAGACCGTAATGCTAACCTGTTCTTTCTTGTCTTTATAGGTGTTGCTGAAGACTGGATTCAGAATGGTAAGCCTTTTTCCTTAGGCCCAGGATCAGATGCAGAAGACACGATGAGCGTTCTGCTGCTGAGGATGCAGAATAACGCAAAGCAAGATTCATCCATCGGGTGTGGTTTAAATAGCCTCCTGTAGTGCTTAGGTGTCTCCTTCCACAGCCACGCCTAAGAAAAGAGTTCCTGCTTTCCAGAAGAGTTCCAGTGTTCTGAATCTAGGGAGTGGCTCCTGCCCCACCCAACAGGAAAAGTAGTTCCAAACAGAAGAGGATCAGAGACTCAACTGGCAGGCAAGTAAGCAGCATGGTCTGCTGCAGGTAAGTCCACCCAAGCATTATGAGCCCGGCGCTTCCAGCGCTGGGACTGGGCATATTTATGAGCCTGGTGCCACTGGCGCCAGGACTGGGTCCAAAAGGTCCCAATTGGGACTGGTTGGCACCCGGAACCTGGGTTATGGATCTGCTTCCAAGGGAGTTGGGAAAACCCTGACCTTTTGGAAGCAGAGATCATGACAGTACCCCCCTCAAGGCCCCTCCCAAACCGGGCTTCTCCGGGGGTTTTGGCTTGTCAGGAAATGTTCAGTGAAATCTTTTGATTAGGCGAGGAGCGTGGACGTATTCAGCAGGTTCCCAGGATCTCTCTTGGGGGCCGTAGCCTTTCCAGTCAATTAGGTAGAATAGTTTAGATTTGGAGATGTTGGAGTCCAGAATGCATTTGACTTCAAACTCGAGTTCTCCATCAACTAGGATAGGTTTTGGAGATTTGGTTAGTCGGGTTTGAGGTTGCACGGGTTTTAATAGAGAGACGTGGAAGACCGGATGTATCTTCATGTGCGGGGGCAAGTCCAACTTGACCGCTACTGGGTTTACTATGGTAGTGATGGAATAGGGACCAAGGTATCTTGGGTTGAATGTGCGTGGCCCTTTTAGAGGTAGATATTTGGTGGATAACCAGACTTGATCCCCTACTTGATATTGAGGGGCTTCCTTCCGATGTTGATCTGCTCCTTTCTTGTATTGTTCTTTAGCCCTTTGAAGGTGAGAAACAGCTTCCTTAAAGGCTTGGGTGATTGTAGAATGCAGGTAGTCTACTGCTGGTGTTTCAAGATCTTGGAGGGGATCCAACTCTGAGGTTCGAGGGTGACTGCCGTACAAAAGAAAAAACGGGGTTTTCCCAGTTCCCGAATGGACAGAGTTATTGTAGGCATATTCGGCTATCCAAAGGATGTCTTTCCAAGTTTTTTCAGTTTGTTGCAGCATGCAGCGTAAATACTGTTCCAGAGTTTGATTGGTCCTCTCGGTTTGTCCGTCGGTCTGAGGGTGGTGACTGGTCGATAGTCTCACATCAATTTGAGCCGACCGACAGCAACTTTGCCAAAAATGAGAAATAAATTGACTACCTCGATCCGAAATTAGAACTGAAGGAAAACCGTGCAGTCGGACGATGTTTTCGAGAAATTCTCGGGCCAGAGTTGCTGCTGTTGGCAAGCCTTTGAGCGGAATGAAATGCGCCATCTTGGAGAATAAGTCCACGATTACTAGAATCGTATTGTATCCGGAGCATGGAGGTAGATCGGTGATGAAGTCCATAGAAAGCGTATGCCAAGGGCGAGGTGGGAAGTCAATAGGGCGTAAGAGGCCTGCTGGTCTTTCCTTTTGACTCTTGTTTTGGGCACATACTCCACAGGACATTATAAAGTCTCTGATATCTTTTTTCCAAGACGGCCACCAGAAGTAGCGCTTGATCTTTTCTGAGGTCTTGGCTATACCGGGATGTCCTTCCATTAAAGAATCGTGATAACAAGAGATTACTTTTTTCTGTAAATCTGTGCTGGGTAGGTATAATCGTTCTTGGAAATACAATAAGTGGTCCTTTACTGCAAAGTCCTTTCCCTGCAGATGCCAATTCTGTATGTCTGCTGGAGTTACAAATTGCCTGGCTTTATCCTTAACTTCCTCTATGGATTCTGTGGCGATTACACCCAGAATTCTTTGTTCGGGAATGATTGGTACAGGTTTAGGGTTGATCAAGTGTTCTTCCACTCCCATCCGAGAAAGGGCATCAGCTTTACCGTTTTTTGTACCAGGTCGATAGGTAATTATGAAGTCAAACTCGGCAAAGAATAATGCCCAACGGAGTTGTCTAGAGGATTGGGCTTTTGCGGTTTTCAAATATTGCAGGTTTCGGTGATCCGTAATCACAGTAACGGTGTGTCGGGCCCCCAGCAGATAATGCCGCCAAGCCTTAAAGGCAGACTTGATAGCCAGAAGTTCCTTGTCAGTAATCGTGTAATTGATTTCAGGAGGCGAGAATTTGCGTGACCAAAATGCCACGGGATGCAACTGATTGGTTACCGGGTCCTTTTGTGATAGAACTGCCCCCATGGCAAGGCTTGAAGCATCAATTTCCACGATGTAGAGGAGTTCGGGGCGAGGGTGTTTTAAGATTGGTGCAGAGATAAATTTAGTCTTCAAATCCTGGAAAGCTTGTTCCGCCTCGGTAGACCATTCAAAACGTTTGTTTTTCTTTAACAAGGCAGTGATGGGCTGGACTATTCGAGAGAATTCGGGGATAAACCTGCGGTAAAAGTTAGCGAAGCCTAACATGCTTTGCACACCTTTTACGGAGGATGGTGATGGCCATTTGAGAACTGCATCGACCTTCTTTGAATCCATACGCACTCCGCCAGGTGATAATATGAATCCCAAGAATTCAACTTCAGTCACGTTGAAAACACATTTTTCCAACTTAGCGAAAAGTTTGTGTTGACGCAATCTTTCGAGGACCATTTTCACGTGTTTCCGATGTTCAGATTCCGATGAAGAATAAACGAGGATGTCGTCAATGTAAACAACAACACACACATCTATGAGCTCTCTGAGGACATCGTTCATAAAATATTGAAAGGCGGCCGGGACATTACAAAGTCCGAAGGGCATGACCTGATATTCAAATAGCCCATACTTGGTGCGGAAGGCCGTCTTCCATTCATCGCCCTCTTTTACTCGTACCAAGTGGTAAGCTCCTCTAAGATCCAGCTTTGTATATATGCATGCTTTTCTGACTTGGTCCAGGAGTTCAGGGATCAAAGGTAACGGATATCTATTCTTAACGGTGATCTGGTTCAGGGAGCGATAATCTATACCAGTTCTAAGGTCTCCTTCCTTTTTTGGAACGAAGAACAAAGCTGAAGAAGCAGGGGACTTGGAAGGACGAATAAACCCATTTGCCAGGTATTGATCCAGGTATTGTCGAAGGTGAAGGTTCTCAGGCTCGGTGAGGGCATAAATTCTACTACAAGGAGGAGTAGATCCAGGTATCAGGTCGATCTGGCAGTCATAAAACCTATGAGGAGGTAGAGAGTTAGCCTGATCCTTCCGGAAAACATCTTGGTATTCTAGGTATTCGGGAGGTAACTGGGGAGTCTCTGAAGAAATTGCTGCCAGTGCAACACCAGGTGGAGGGTGACAAGTAGAGACACATTCTGGAAACTGGACCGTTCTTGCTCGCCAATCGATCAGAGGATTGTGTTTCTCTAACCAAGGTATTCCTAGAATAATCTGAAACTGAGGGGCCTTGATCACATCGAACACGATCTTCTCATGGTGTCCATCTTGACTTACTAGCGTCACTTCTTGAGTGGTATGCGTTACTGGCCCGGAGGCTATCTCCGTACCATCTACCGTAGTAATGACGTCCTTTACAGCCTTGGGACAAAGAGTTAGATTCATACTCAAAACCATTTCATGATCCACATAATTGCCGATGGCACCGCTGTCGACGTAAGCTTCAATTGCATGTAATCGATCCGGATTATCAGGGCTAATGAGGACCATAGGTATCACGAAATGCGAGGTCACGGAACTGGTTTTCACGCTCGGCAAGAGGACCTCTATTCTTGTCGGGCGAGGTCGTTTCCCTGCTCAGAGTTTGTAACTTTGGTAACTGCAGCTCCTACTGCCTTCTTGGCAGGTTTCACCGGACAGTCTCGAAGAAAGTGCCCTGAGTTTCCGCAATAGAGGCATAATTGCAACTGTTTTCTCCTTTCCCGCTCCTTTTGTGTTAGAGGACCTTTCAGACCCCCTTTTTGCATGGGTTCCCCGGAGTCTACTCCTTTGGAAGGAGTTGGCGGTTTGGAAAATACTCGAGCATCAAACTTGGAATGATCGGCCTTCCTGTTCTGCAGTCTGTGATCTATTTGAACGACTAAGTCTATATGGTCCGAACAATCTTGTGGGGGATTCACTACTTGGGCTAACACATCTTTGAGCTCTCCGCGTAGACCTCTATAAAACAGCGTAATCCTTTTGTCCTCAGGCCAGTGAGTTTCCACTATCAGTCTGTTGAAAGACGCAATATAAGCCAAAAGGTCTTGATTACCTTGTCGCAACGAAAGAAGCTCATTGTCCAAGGCCTGCCCCTGTGAATGTCTTGCGAACAGTTTTTCCATACTGAGCTGAAAAGCTTGAAAATCATGGAGGACCGGATCATCTTGATTTACTAGAGGGATCGACCAGTCTGCCGCATTGCCACTAAGGTACGAAAGCACGAAAGCTACTTTAGCTTGATCAGTTGGAAAGGCTGCTGGCCGGCATAAGAAATGCAACCGGCACTGATTGATAAATACTGCAAACCTCTTTGAGTCACCAGAAAATCGCTCGGGCGGAGCCAGAGGTACATTCCCAGGTAGGTTGATCTGCACTGGATTCATAGAGGATGTAGAAGGAAGATTTCCCCCAGATGCGGGTAACGGGGTCTGTCCGGCTTGTGACTGTAGCAATTGTCTAGCGAGATCATCTGTTCGCTCCTTGGAAATAATCAGTTCCCTTCTTAGAGCGTTCGTTTCCTGACGGGCTGCATGCACTTCTGCCCTTAGTTCCCCAAGTAACTGGGCTAGCTGGTCGGTATCCGAGGTTTCCATAGCGCCTGGACGGGAGTTTTGTGGTAGGCTTTGCGTTCTGTAACGCTCACCTGATTCCCGTAGAGGCGCCGGTCTTGACTGGGCGTATACCGTATCTTCAAAGGTGATGTGTAACACACGGCTGGCTCTTTGGGCTGGACCTCTGTGCACTGTATGTCTGGCTTGAAGGGTAAGATGTCTGCAGATAGAAAATGTGGGATTAATGAACTGGGTTATTGGATGTCTCTCTCTTCTTCCCTTTCTCTTCTCCTGTAGAACCCCAAAGGTTAACGCTCTCACCTTAGGTAAGTGAACGCCGTGCTCTCCATCTGCCTCGAGGCAGGGTGCTGTAACCAGTTTCTTCACTGGATAAGGGGAGCAGGCCTCTTGACTTCAGAGGACTGCTGTCCGTCGTTTACTGTACAAACGGTAAGTTTCGAGTAATTCTAATGTCTTTAAAGTCTTTAGTAATGATGTCTCTTGTTTTGCAGGGTTCCGGCGATGGCGGATGGCGGGCTGAAGTGAGTTGAAGATGGAGCCCGTGTGATGAATAGAAGCGCCTGGAAGCACGTAAGTAAGCGCTTGTTGCCTGCTTCACGATGCGCTCTAACTGTCTTTTTATTTTGCAGGTACAAGTTTGGGGCGGCTGCAGGGTGCCGGAATACCCACTGGGTTAGATGTGGAAAGGAGTAATGGCACGTGAGTATTAAAGTTCCCCAATGTCTTTAAACGCACCTTGTTTTGTCTTTCAGATGCGGGATGCAGCGCCGAAGGCCTCCGGAGCGTGCGAAGAGTTGGTAAGCTTTTGTCTTTCAGATGCCGGAATGCAGTGTGAAGACCTCCGGAGCGCACAAAGAGTAGGTAAGCCTTTGTCTTTCAGATGCCGGAATGCAGCGCGAGGCGTTGGTGACAGCCGATGGACCAGGTAAGTGAAGAGCTGTCACTGAAGACCGTAATGCTAACCTGTTCTTTCTTGTCTTTATAGGTGTTGCTGAAGACTGGATTCAGAATGGTAAGCCTTTTTCCTTAGGCCCAGGATCAGATGCAGAAGACACGATGAGCGTTCTGCTGCTGAGGATGCAGAATAACGCAAAGCAAGATTCATCCATCGGGTGTGGTTTAAATAGCCTCCTGTAGTGCTTAGGTGTCTCCTTCCACAGCCACGCCTAAGAAAAGAGTTCCTGCTTTCCAGAAGAGTTCCAGTGTTCTGAATCTAGGGAGTGGCTCCTGCCCCACCCAACAGGAAAAGTAGTTCCAAACAGAAGAGGATCAGAGACTCAACTGGCAGGCAAGTAAGCAGCATGGTCTGCTGCAGGTAAGTCCACCCAAGCATTATGAGCCCGGCGCTTCCAGCGCTGGGACTGGGCATATTTATGAGCCTGGTGCCACTGGCGCCAGGACTGGGTCCAAAAGGTCCCAATTGGGACTGGTTGGCACTCGGAACCTGGGTTATGGATCTGCTTCCAAGGGAGTTGGGAAAACCCTGACCTTTTGGAAGCAGAGATCATGACAGCTGGCTTGTTTGCTCCAAAAATGGGTGAGATTCATGCCAGAGATGAAATATCCTCACAACCTTGGAGTCACAGCCAAAACGAAGAAACATTAGCATCTGGGTGGGCACAAGAGTGGCTTTCTTGAAGTTGATGAACAGAGTGTCCACCAGCATTCGGGCCAAAGCAAGAGCATTTGTCTAACCAAGGAAGCACAATTAACCACTGCATCCATGAGCTTGGTAAAACTTCTCTGTGATGCATTGTGCCCAAATGTTATAACCTTCCTTTGGAAATGGAATTTCCTGGAAAAACCTGAGGTATTTCTGGTGTTGTTTCCAAATCGGGACATGCAGATATACATCCTTGAGGCCAAATGCACAGGACCAGTTGTCCTTCTGTACAACTCCCAAGATTTGAGCCGGAATTATCATCTTAAATTTTCAGTGGGAGAAAAAGATTGAAGGAAGAGAGGTCTACAACTGCCCTCAGTCATGCCTAGTTCTCCTTGAATACCAAGAAAAGTCCAAACAAGACCCATGGCCTCTCTGGTTGGAGGAAACTGGTTGTATTGCTTGCATAAGAAGGAGATTGTTGATTTCTTCCAGGAGTGAGGTAGAGCACATCTTGATGAGAGAAGCAGCGGGAGGCAGAGGCGAAATTGAGAGGTGATAGCCACTGGCTACCACAGAGAAAATCCAAGGATCCTGAAAAATTGCTTGCATGTATTCTAGATGAAGAGATAATCTGCTGCCGATGTTTAATGGACCCAAATTCCCCAGTCATTGTTTTTAGTATCTGTAGAATGAGTGGAGGGAGCTACGGCAAAGAAACCGTTAGAGGAGGTCATGGTGTGCCTTTTTCTGTGGGTGCTGGGAGAGCAATATGGGTTTTTGGACTTTCAATACTGATAGCTTTGAAACCCACCAAACACCCTTTGTCTTGAGTCTCTGACATAGAAAGGCTGATGAAAAGGCTTTGAACCCGATTTCGCTAGAACTGCTAAAGATTTGGCAGTCTGGTAAATTTTTTTGGTTTATTCACAGTGGTGGAATGGAGATATAAAATTCTTTCCTCAACCTCCTGGGTGAACTTGGTAGAGTGCATCCAGACAACTCTATGCATGTCTATAATTCTCCTTCTTGCCATATCGATGCAGTGCACAGAAGCTTCTAACAAATCCTGAGCAATGAGTGGGTTTGAGTTCCAATCTATTTTTTTCAGGTGCATCATATATTGGGCCTTATTAAAAGTCTGATGGTTTCCCACAAGGAAACCTGGCAGGATACCACCAGACGGAATTACATTTCCCACCACTAGGTCTGCTGAAATTACCATCATATTACAAGTGACGGGAATGGTGGGAATTCCCCATTCCACAATTCCGGTAATACCTGCTATTTTTTGCAGGTTAGAGCCTTATCTCCAACTCTTGGCTGGAGGTAAATCAGGCACCTCGCCGGCAAATTTGGTGTATGCCAGTGCGGAAACGTGCCGATAAATGGAATTACCGACATGGTAATTCCGCACCGCCATACTCGGAATGAAGCGGAAAATAAAAAATTGACATATAAAAAAAATAAGCGACTCACCGTAGTGACTGACGTACTCTTAGTCCTTAGTCCCCTTTCCTCCATACTGCATGGGCGTCCCTTCCAAGGGACGGGAGACAGAACCCTTTTTACCAGAAAAAACCTTCTTCCCCTTTAAATTTAGAGACGCGCAGGGGTGCAGCCCTGGGAGGATGTGCTGCCCTGACTCCGCCCTCCGGTGCCACACCTCAGTCCCCATAGACGCGTCGACAATAGATTAACATTGCCTAATGACACCAGTTTTATTAGGGGGGAGGTTGGTGGGATGTATGTAGGAAAAGGGACTAAGGACTAAGAGTAACTTATAATTACTCTTACGTCCCGTCCCCTTTCCTCCATACTGCATGGACGATTACAACTGAGTGTAGCCCCAGGGTGGAGAGAAGCCCTTCCTTAAGCAAACAGGTTTCTAAGAACCGCCTGTCCAAAAGCCGCATCTGATCTAGAACCGGCATTCAAACAGTAGTGTTTGCAGAAAACCGAATGGGTGGCCCATGTGGCCGCCCTGCTTATGACCTGCCAGGGGACATGCCGCTGGAACGCGATGGCCGTTGCCTTAGCTCTGACCGCATGGGTATGCATGTTGGCTGGCAGTGGCTTATGCTGTCCCTTGTAAGCTTCTTTGATGGCCGAGACCATCCAATGGGCTATGGAGGTCTTAGAGGTCTGATACCCTGGTCTTGATCCGCCGAAGGTGACAAAAAGTGCGTCCGACATGCGGAAGCCCTTGGTCCTGTCCAAGTAGAATTTCAGGGCACGCCTGACATCAAGGCACTGCAGAACTCTCTGTGGCTCGTCTTTGGGCTCGGCAAAAAACATAGGAAGCACTATTTCTGCGTTCAGATGGAATGCAGAAGGCACCTTGTGCAAGAATGCTTGGTGTGTCCACAGGACTACTTTATCCCTGTGAAACGTAGTATATGGCTCTGAGGTGACCAGCGCCTGGATTTTGATGATTCTGCGAGCCGAGGTGAGGCCGACTAGCATGGTCGCCTTAATGGTCACCAGCCTGATGTCCGCAGATGCCGTTGGTTCAAATGGTTTGTGCGCCAGGGCACCCAGAACTATGTTGAGGTCCCACACGGGGTGAGGCCTCTTGATGGGCGGGTAGAGCCTGGCGAGTCCCATCAAATGTTTCCTGACAATTGGGTTGGAAGAGGAAAAGATCTCCTCCTCCAAGTTTCTTTAAGACCCAATGGCTGCCAAGTAAGTGCGTCAAGTGTCCACTTGTATGCCTGAGTGGGCGAGGTGTGCCGAGAAGGAACGCACGTCGTCCAAGGTACATGCAAGGGTGTTGATACCCTTAGAGTCTGCCCAGTGGCAGAACCTGGTCCACTTGCTCTTACACTGGGCCCTGGTAGACCTGCTCCAGGCACCCTGTATGATCTCTAGATTAGCCTGGGAGAGGCTGAGGTGACCTAGCGTTACCTGTTCAGGAATCACGCTGTGAGGGCTAGTTTCTGTGGTGCGGGGTGGGTGACCCTGTCCCCCTGCTGCTCCAGAAGATGTGCTGGGCCTGTCGGGAGGCGAATGGGCGGACTCTCTGAGAGGCTGAACAGCTCCGAGAACCATGGCCTGGCCGGCCACCACAGTGCTATTAGAATGATGCTGAGGTGGCGAGATTCCTTGATCTTGCATATCACCCTGTGTACCAGTGGAGTGGGCGCAAAGGCGCATGCTGTCGTTCCGTCCCACTGAATCTGGAATGAATCGCCCAGGGAGCCAGGGCTCTCACCCTGCCAGGAAGCAAACAGTCAGCACTTCCTGTTGTCCCATGAGGCAAAGAGGTCCACCTGGGGGTGCCACCATTTGTAGAAGATTTCCTGCAGTACTAAGTCGTTCTACTGCCACTCGTAGTTGTCCGCCCCCAATCTGCTGAGCCTGTCTGCCTCCAGGTTGGATTTCTTCAGCAGGTGGACAGCCGAGAGGTAGATGTTGTTCTCCAGGGCCCATTCCCACATGCTGACTGCGAGCCTTCACAGTGGGGAGAATCTGGTACCTCCCTGCTTGATGACGT
This sequence comes from Ambystoma mexicanum, assembly GCF_040938575.1. NCBI lineage: Eukaryota > Metazoa > Chordata > Amphibia > Caudata > Ambystomatidae > Ambystoma > Ambystoma mexicanum. The sequence goes on from NC_090938.1 coordinate 644,851,053, forward strand.
AGAACATGCAGGTCGAGTTGTCTGTCTGAATGAGGACTACCTTGCCCTCGATAACCGGAAGGAATTTGTATTTGTATTTGTATTTTATTTATTTGTAAAGCACTCCAGACCCAAAGGCAACCGGGCACGTATCTTAGAACAACAGGTATATATGGCAATGGTTACTGTTACAATCGTACAAAGGAGCAAGTTAAGTAAAGTACATAGCAGTGCAAAAAGGCAAGGCGGTTGTTGTCAAGTAGTAAGGCGACAATCAGATGGCATGTAAAGGTAATTTAGTCAAGTGTGGCGGATAGCCAGAGCTTAGTCTTTTGTTTGAATAGAGTTGGAGAAGGTAAGGATCTGATGGTGAGTGGCCATGAAATCTAGAGTTTAGCGGCTAGAACTCAGAAGCTTACACCTCCGGCTTTCTGAAGTTTGTATCTGGGGATGGTCAGGGAGTGTGCTTGGGTGGATCTGAGTGACCGCGAGGGTATGTACTGAGAGAACCGAGACGCTAAGTAGATGGGGGCCTGGTTGTTTACACATTTGTGTTTAAGGGCCAAGGATTTCAGTGATATCCTTTGGGCCACTGAGAGCCAATGTAGACTCTTCCTTGTTTCAGAGATGTGTGCAGATCTGGGAATATTAAGGGCTGCTCTAATAGCATTATTTTGAATGACCTGGAGTTTGTTGAGGTTGCGTTGGTTAGTTCCTTGATAAAGTGCATTGCAGTAATCGAGTTTGGATATAACCAGTGTCCTGGCTAGAGTAATGCAATTCTGTGTGGAAAGGAATGGGCAGCAGGCTGTGATAAGCTTACATGTGTAAGCAGAGGCAGCAACAACCGCATTAGTCTGTCTATTAAGGGAAAGTGTAGAATCGAGGTAGATTCCCAGAGTTTTTGTATCTTTGGACACTTTGATGGAGTTGCCATCAATATTGAAGGTGCTGAAAGATGGGTCAAGCTTGTTGAGTCTCTGTTGGGTGCCCAAGATGAGAAGCTCTGTCTTGTCATCATTGAGACAGAGCTTGTGTTGGGCCATCCAAGCTTGGATGACTTAGTAGGTGTCATTCAAAGATTTGGAATCGGCCATGTAGTCACCAGTAATGGGAAGGAGTATCTGGTTGTCATCAGTGTAGTTGGTGTAGGTAACACCCAGATAATCAAGCACATCAAATAAAGGTTTGGTAAATACATTGTAGAGTGTAGGTGATACACAAGACACTTTTGGCACTCGACAGGTGACCGGAGTTGGATCTGCAGATGAGGAAGGTGAATATACTCTCATGTGTCTGTTGTCCAGGAAAGAGCTGATCCAATTAGTGGCTTTTTCAGAGAAGTGGGCAGCTGGTTTCAAGTGATGGCAGAGGACTTGGTGATTGACCAAATCGAAAGTTGCTGAGAGGTCAAGTAGTAGTAAAAGGGCCAGTTTGCCATTGTCATTTAAGTCCTCAATTTGAGTTTTGAGATCTAATAGGGCTGTTTCTGTCCCGTGCTTCGGTCTAAAGCCAGATTGTCTCGTGCCAAGTAAATTGTTAGTTTCCAGGTACTTCTGGATCTGTAAATAAGCTGCTCTGTCTAGTATTTTTAGAAGGAACGTGCCAGTAGTGATGGGTCTGTAGTTGGAAGGTATCGAAGGGTCCTGAGTAGGTTTTTTCAGCAGGGGGATGACCCAAGAGTCCTTGACATTGTCAGGGACGATGCCGGAATGAAATGAAGAGTTGATAAAGGAGGTGATGAAAGGGGCAAGGTTGTGTGCCGATTCGTTAATGATGGGTGCAGGGCAGGAATCACCTAGGCAGTTGGAAGGCTCTGAGCGCCAACCATATTGCCTTCAGTTCCAGCCAATTGATGTGGTACTCCTGCTCCTGCCAGGTCCAGGTGCCATGGATGCAGTGGTTGTCCAGAGTGGCCCCTGAACCCTCAAGAGAGGAGTGCGGGGGGATGGTGACCTGCAGGGTAGGTTGCCGGAAAGGCTTGGCCAGCCGAAGGTTGCAATCCCTGGACCACCATGTGAGGTCTGGGTGAAGTGATGGAGGAACATTGATCATCTCTGACTGAGAGCCTCATCTCCTGGTTCCAAGAGGCTGCAAAGTGCAGCTGTATCCTCCTCATCCTGAGTCTCGTGTGGGGGATGGCCAAGAGAACTGCTGCCATGAGACCCAGTAGGTGTTGTTACCACCAGGCTGAGGTCACATCTCTACTGAGGAAGTGTGCTGTGGCCCTCTTGAGGGCTGTGAACTTGTACTCCAAGGGAAAAACTCTCTCGGAGCACGGGTCCCAAATGAGACCCAAGAAGGTCAGTCTCTGCGTGGGCTGCAGCTGCAACTTCTTGAAGGTTGAGTGAAAAACCCAGCTCGTGCATTGTGTTTATAAGAGCATGTGAAGTATGGTGCACTGCTTCCGGGGATGTCGCCCTGACGAGCCAGTCGTCGAGTTACAGGTAGATGTGGTGGCCCTGCAACCTGAGGAGGGCCGCCACAGTGTTCATCAGCCTGGTAAAGACCCTGGGGGCCAAGTTGAGGCCAAAAAGAACGACCTTGTATTGGAAATGTTAGCCTACGATCCTGAATCGTAGAAAAGAACGATGAGGTTGCCAAATCGGGACGTGTAAGTACGCGTCCTTTAGATCCAGGGAGCACATCCAGTCTCCCTTGCACAATGTCTCCGCTATCAAAGCTGGCGTAACCATCTTGAATTTTTGTACACGTAGGGAGAGGTTGAGGGTGGAAAGGTCCAGCACACATCTTCTTCTGAAAGCCGAAAATCCTGGAGTAAAAGCCCAAGCCTCGCTGGGAGGCTGGGACTTCCTCCACTGCCTGGCTCTGGAGGAGCGAACGGATCTCCGCCAAAAGAGTTGCCGTCCCAACCTGTGGGAGCGGAGGGGAGGAGGGAGGAGAGGCTGGGATAGGGAGGCGGTACCCCGTGGAGACTACCGAGAAATTCTGGCACCAGAAATGCGCATGGAAAACAAGCCTGTCCCCCACTGGAGACATGTGGACCTAGAGGGGCTTGTCATGCCTTCTTTCCCTCTGAGGCTGTTGTGGAGGAAGGGGACTGGAAAAAGCCCTTACTCTACCCCTTTTTGTTGTTTGCGCCGATGTTGAGTCGCCGAACGGTCAGGCTGCCTGGACCTCCGCTCTTGGAAGCAGTGGAACCCTCCGTATGTACGCCCCTTGTCCGAGCGCTGCTGTGGCTGGGTGTACGTTTTGGGCGTGGTCTTTGTCAAGATGGATAAACACTTGGCCGTTTGTGAGCTGTTTTTCTTTTTGTCCAGCTCCTCGTCCGTTGTGGAGTGGAAGAGGTCACCCCCTTCGAACGGAAGATCTAAGATGCGATCCTGGACATCCGGATTGAATTTCGTAGCTCAGAGCCAGGCCGTTCTTTTCATGTCCATGGCAATGCAGATGGCACGGCCAGAGGTGTCAATGTGGGTCACGATGGACTCCATGATGTCCTGCGCCACCATCTTGGCCTCTGCCGATCCCGTCTTGAATCGTGATTGGCTCTGCGCCGGAAGCTCTGGGAGGAAATTCGCAATTTCCCACCAGAGCCTCTGGTTAACAGCTGGCAGTTGACTGGACGAAGGTGCACGGACGTGTTGGAATACAGCTTCTTCCCGTACGCCTCCAAGATCTTCTCCTCCTTGCCTAGCAGCGCTGAGGTCGTCTGAGGTTTAGAGTATAGTGATGCCACAACGATCACAGAGGAGTGTGGCTGAGGATGGCCCAATAGCAAGAGTGTATCCCCCTCCATCTGCCTGTAATTGGCGTCCAGACGTTTGTTCACCGGCTGGACTCAGTGGGGCTTGAGCCAACACTTCTTGGCCAAGGCAACTATGTCCTTCTACATCGAGATCACTGTTCTAGTCGCAGGGCATAGCGTGAGGACTTCTGCGAGGACCCCCTCTGCTGGTTGCTCGACCTTGGGTTGAGGAAGGCCCAAGTACTCTGCCAGCCCGGTCAGACGTTTGTGGAAGGCTTTGGCCGAAGATGGCGTGTCGGGGTCCTCCTCCTCATCAGTGTCCGCCTGTGGGTCCTGTTGGTCAGGGGCCGGAGGAGGGGAGTTGGGAGCCGGGGGCTGCGTGAGGAGACCGGAGCCAGAGGTTGGGGCGGAGGCTGTTGCGTAACCGCCTGGACATGAGGCTGGACAGGGGCCAGGGGCATCTGCGCCGAAGCCTGCGGTGACGGAGCCATTGGCGGGAGCACATGCCTGATGGCGTCCCTGGGGATGTCCACCATCCGAGGAGATTTCATGAGCCCGAGGAACTGTTCATAGAACCTGTCCTCGCGGGCCGCATTGGTGTTAGGCGATATTGACGGGGTAGCAAGGGGCTGCTGGAGCCGTTGCGTGCTCTGCCCATATGGACACATCGGGAACCTGCCTTGCGCGAAGGAAGGGTAAGCTGTAGGCCACATACCTGGTTGACACCAGTCCCACCTTGACACACGATCCTCTACCTGCTGCCTTCCCTGGAGCGGTGTCAGCCCGATGTCTGGATTTTCTGGCACAGCGGCCATTTTGTTGAGCTGCCTTCCACGTGCCTACATCGTGTTGCTCAGCTCACTGGGCCCCGTCCAGGATTCTTGAGTGTGGATCATGGGGCCTACCCTGATCCTCAGGCCGAGGCCCGCTAGGAATTTCACCCTCAGCGGATCTGCCAGTAGAACTGCGTATAGGCGCCCCCTCGGACATGTACCATGTACTAGGGCGTAGCCCCTCAGGTGAAGACCCAGTAAAAGAACCTTCTGGTCCCTCAGCACTGTCACCGGGAGGATGTACTGACCCCTCGGCCTGGTGGCCGGTAGCGGATTCAGCTTCGGTTCTTGTGTTGGTATAAGGACCTGAGCGGTCCCTCCCGCGCGGGCGAGTCCCTGGGAAAGAGTCTCCCTTGCGGGGTGCACTGGAAAAGAGCGGCCCTACCTTAGGCCTGGATGGATGATAGACAAAGTCTTTTAGGTCCTTTGGAGGCGATCTCCTGAAGAGCTCCCTCCACCTGACTAGTCTGTTCTTCAGAGACCTAGAGGAAACCGTGTTGCATGCGGTACAGGCTTGCCAGCCATGGTCTGGGCCAAGGCACCATAGGCAGAGGGCGTGGGGGTCTTTAGTCGGGAAGAGCCCATTGCAGGATGGACACCTGCTGACCCCTGTAGAAGTCGACATGCGCTGGGGAGGAGCGTGATGCCTGAGGACCGAGTACCTAAATGATAAAAAGACAAAAAAGACAGAAGAGAAGAAGTCTCCATGCTTGGAATTACATGGCCGAAGCCAAATCCAGGAGCGCTGGCGAAATCGGCCCGTTCCCGTCGATGTGGAAAAGGGGACTGATGTGTGGCGCTGGAGGGCAGAATCAGGGCAGCGCATGCTCCCAGGGCCGCACCCCTGCGCGCCTCTAATTTTAATGGGGAATAAGGTTTTTTCTGGTGAAGAAGGTTCTGTCTCCCATCCCTTGGAAGGGATGCCCATGCAGTATGGAGGAAAGGGGACGGGACGTAAAAGTAAACAGATAAGCTGGGATTCAAACTTGGATGGCGTGGCTAACCTTTCACCACAAGATCATGCGAGTCCCTTTGAAAGAACAAGGCAAACAAAACCTATTGAATAAACAAGACGTGTGTGCCTCCTTCACAGGACAGGCTGTCCTACAAATGTCATCCTAATACAGCAAACAAATACTTTTCATAAAATAATTTTGCTAAAAAGGGTTTGTTTGCTGTGTTAGGATGGCATTCATAGGACTGCCTCTCCTATGCACGTGTGTTTCAATTATATGCTCCATGGCAGCAACAAGCACAAGCTCCCAGTAGGGACTTATGCTTAATTACTGCTGCAAGAGCATTGAATTAGAGAAACAGATAACATTGTTTCTGTATACAAAAGGGATGCCTCCAAGTCATTTAAAATCATGACTTTAGAGCAGATTTGCTGCTCACTTTACATATGACCTTTAAAAGAAATGTGAATATTTATTTTTATTATGGGAAATATTTTAAAACATTACCATTTTTGAGAGAACTTTTCCTTTAAGAGAACCTGGGGAAGAGGTCCAGCGTGAGGTTTGAATCAGAAAGCAATTCTTTGGCGGACAAGTGGTTGCCCTGGCTCAATTGAATGCTTTGAACTATCCTGGAGTTTACCTATTTGGCAGTAATCTGTGTCAGTATGCCAAAGGAGTGTTTTTGGTTCTTCTCATCTGCCGCTTGGAGTTCGTAGGATTTGGGTGGCGGGGCGAGGTTAGTTATAGTTTATTGAACTGCCAGGTCAATAGTGTTTTTCAGAACATTAGTTGATCCTGAATTGTGCAAATTTGCCTTGGAAGAGAGTTACAAAGCTTGGCTGTAATGATGGGGAAGTTGAGCCACTGTGCCGCTTTATGACATATCACAGAATTAGGAGCATGTCGCTGCTTGATATTAAAGGCCTTCTCTGGCGGGATGCAATGATTCTGCTTCAGATTAATCTGGCTCCATGACCGTGCAGGACGCGTGAGAGGTGCAAAAACATTGAAGTTTATTTTCTTTTCTTAACCAGTCAGAACGTTGATAGTGCTAGTGGAATGTGTTCCCTACAGTTGAGTTTCAGTAACAACCTTGTGGCTGTGTTCTGGATTTGTTGCAGTTTCTTTGGTAGTTGACCTCACTGCCAATTAATATGCTGCTCACATATTCAATTCCAGATAAAACCTGTGAAATGACAGTGTAGTTTCTATGTGGAAAGGTGATGAAGGGCATTACCCACCAGATCAGCGTAAGTGGAAAAAAAACCTTCTTAACCAAGGATTTGATTCAACCTTCCAGGGTTAGACCACTGGTCATCAGAATTCCACAATTCCTGAATACTTTTGATGCATCAGAGGGTAAATCCATCTTTGCATGTCATGGGATTGTTACAGGTGGTGTAGTTTTAGCAGGGCAAATCATGGTATCTCTCTTGGCTAGTTTCAGTTTCAGTTTGTTTCTGGTCATCAATCAGCTCACTTGTGACTGTAATCTTGTGAGGACAACATTGGTGTCTTGTTGGCTGTGAGTTGGAAGGTGATGTGGGTATTCTTTGTGTTGCTACAACAGGTGAGTATGTGTTTCTTGGTGAGCCCAATGAGTGTGGCTATATATGTTGAAGAGCTGGGGTGATAAACCTGATTGGGTCAGCTTGTGCATAACCAAGGTTACATTAAAGAGGAGCTATTTTGGCATCACTGTATTAACTCCAACAGTATAAGACTCATGATGGCACTGTACAATGTTTGGCTGAAGGTGGAAACAAGACTTAATATAACCATATAGGAGGATATAAAGAGGAGTTGATGTATAGCCATCGCTGAAATCCATGAGGGGCTGTTGGCTAATACAGGACACTATTTATACAGGAATTGTAACAACACTGAAATTAGATTGATATTCCATCTGAAATTTTTATTGGAGAATATACGGTAGTATGTGGTTAGACCTGGTTCTTGAACTATTGTAAATGTGAACTTAAAATGAAGCTGTTTTATATGGTTTTTAGGAAATGTATATTTAGAGAATTTAATGTATTGGGCCTCATTACGACCCTGGCGGTAAGGGGTTTACGCCAGCGTTAGCTGCGCCGACCCCTTACCGCCAATTACGAGGTCCCTTAGCGCCATGGCGCTTTTAACACCTGCTTTTAGCAGGTGTTAAAATCCATGGCGCTAAGGGACCATGGAGTTAATTACGCCACCGTAATTTACGGTGGCGTAATTAACGCCTTCCCCACTCCCATTATGCCCTATGGGGCAAAAATGGGAATGGGGAAGGGTAAATGGGGATTGGGGACTTACCGCGCCGCCAAGGTCGGAATGGGGCGGTAAGTCTGCCAACCACCATGGCGTAAACGTAGTTTACGCCATGGTGGTAAAGTCACGGCCCAGGCGGTAACTTACCGCCTGGGTCGTAATGAGGCCCATTGTCTTTCGTGGTAATTTCTTATGCAACGTTTTTGTTAATTACTGATGATTTTCTCATTATTGTTCCTATTTAGGTATATTTTATGTGTAAAGTTTCATTGTAAACTAAGTCACAATAAATTATATTATTATAGATAAACCTGATTGCTGTGGTACTCCACAGATTATGTTTCATGTGTATAATCTGTAGGTACAAAGCCAGAAGGCTTCTGTTCTGTATTTACCAAATAAAATCACCCTTTACAGTATATAGTAATACCATAGTGTGAGAGAATGGAAGTGTCTTCCACTCGTTCCTTAACTTAGATGAAGAAAGCGCTGTAGGTTGACCAAACAAGCGGTTTGAAGGTACTGCACCCTACTCCCTTCAAAGTTGCTTCCATACTAGCAATACAAGGCATGGTAAAACGACATCTGACTTTTTGTTCAAGGGAACCTCAAGGGCTCTTACTATATACACTTCTGCCTTTTATAGTCAAATTGAACCATTCAACCAAACCATTAGTTGGGAGATGGTAAGTGGTGCAGTGTGGGTTTGTCTACACTGTAGGGAAATCTAATTCAAAGTAAAGATGAAGAGCAAGGCACCATGTTCAAAACAAACATGTACACTGCAGTCTGCACACTGCATTTGAAAAACACCAGTGCAATATTTTCAATAATATTATTTATTTCATATATAGCGCTGCACATCCAAAGGTTTCAGAGTGTTGAAATAACAGATTACATTATTACCCCACAGAGTGGTACTCAATTTATCAACCTCAGACGGATGAAAGGCTGAGTTGATCCTGCTGGGATTCAAACCTGCCACAACAGACTGTGCACCAGGGGCAAGTGCTTAGCTCACTGTGCTATCTGACTGGCTCACATCATGGCAAGTCCCCTCACATCAAAATATAGTGACAATGCCGGAGATAAATATGTCCAAGTACCAGAAAGCATTCTGCAACTTTTATTAAAATGGGGAACTGCTTAATCTGAGGAGAAAAAGAACAGCAATTTAAAATACGGAAAGAAAAACAAATTTGTATTTTCTGCTGTTGGTTGTTTATTTTCCCTTGCAGAAATCAGGGGTTGTGGTTATGAAACCTACAGATGTTGAAAACGTGGGCCTGTGATGGGAGTTTAGTAGGCCAGTGACATTGATAAATTACTGTGTTTTTGGTGAAAATGTGAAATCTAGGGGGACAGAAAAATGTAACTTTAAAAGGGACAATTGGGAGAAACCAACCTGAATCAAGCGTCTCCTATGGGCTTGAACTCTGACATTTGGCATTCTGTTCAATTCACCTCCCCAAGAAATGAGATGTGAAGACAGATCACATGCGTTCTCAAGAGGTTGGAATCCCTTTAGGTTGAGCCATAATGATAATGACAGTCTCTAGGACTCAGTCACGGTGCAGCCGAAATTAATATCAATCCTAAGGCAGCGTTTTATGGCTGCATCTGTGTATATTAGGCTTAAGATAATGACAAAATAATGGGAGCTCAGCTTGGACAGTGGATCTGTTTTGCCTAATCTGCTATTTGAATGTCCAGGCTATTCTTGAAGGAAGAAAAAAAAAACCTGGAAAGACTTTCGGCCTCATTACTAGTTTGGCAGAAAGGGGTAAAGTTGGCGGTAACTTTACCACAACACCAAATTACATTTTCGGCCTGGAGAGGAGGTATATCCTCCAACTCCCCGCTGAAAAATCGGCAGAATTATCAGCATTACCACAGTGGAAATTCTGATGCAGTAATTCCACCCAAAAAGCCCCATTGAGTCCAATGACTCAATATAAATGGGGAATTACACTGCCACCACCACTAGTTATCCGGCGGATATTCCGCCAGACCAAGTGGCCTTAAGAAAAGTTGTTTGGGCATAATTCCATAAAACCCCAAAGAACTTCAAATTTCAAACACTGTAATGCTACCAGGCAGAAGTCATAAAATATTTATCCCTGAACTAATAGCTAAAGAACTAAAGACACTAGATGCTCTGTAATTGACAGACCAAATTACAGATGCCTTATAACATTTTGGGGAAAGAAAAATGCTTTATTGGATTCATATTTCTGGTTATATCTCCCAAACAGAGGGTCATGGCAAGTTAATTTGTTTTGTAAAGCATTGAGTTTCAATATGTCAATGAGATGAAAGAAACATTATTTTTCTAATGTGATTTTTAACTATGCAAATTAGGCAAATTTGCATTTGTAATACAGAAATGTTGCATGCAGTGGCGAGCCTGTTACTTTGAGGCGGGAATATAATTTGAATATAAATGTAGACGTGAGTTAAATGGAAACATTTGTAAGTTATTAACAAATGAAGCTATCATGATGAGAACTGCATTGTTTGATTCGTGCCAGAGAGAGAAATCTGGTGAGCTGATTGGGAAAGTGGTCATATGTGTGCAATTTACTATTTCAGAATGATACAATGTTTAATGCAAGGAATCTCAGAGATGACATCATATCAAATGGGAGGGAAACTGAGTGTAGAGTTTACTCCCATCAGACTGCCCCTTCATAAATATGCCAAATGAGCGCAAAGGGGTATGTTTACTGCACTGTCACTTTTGGAGCACTGTCCAATCACATACTTCACCAATTAAATTATGGAAATGATGCACACCTCAAAACGGTGGGAGTTTGGGTCTATAAAAGATTCAACACGCACACACTAGGGATACACTGACAGACTCACTAGCTCACCCACTGACTGATGGAGAGGAAGAAGAAGAATTGATAAGAACTGTGATGAATCGTGGGATTATATCACTTCTCCCCATGGCGGGGCTTCCCTGAGGGGCTAGGGAGGTATGGGGGCTACCTGATATTACCCCCAAGGGTGGTAAAAAGTGGGAGGACCTCACAGGAACAGACTTCCCCCATGATGATGGTGACTCCCATTCCATGGTGGAACTTCCCAACCCCATATCTATGAGTTCCCAAAACCCCTAAGATCTGTGACAAAAAAAACCTCTGCTAGTACCACTGTATGTTATTGTGACACTCCTCCCTTTCTTCATATAATACCTAATTCATTGGGCCTCATTATGAGGTTGGAGGTAGCCATGCCGCTATTTGCGGCATGGCTGCCTCCAAACTCGTTCCAACTCCGGCCTGGTGAATGGAGCAATTACCGGTCCATTCCGAGGTTGGAGGGACCGGTAATTCCCCATTCACCAGGGCCATTCCCCATTCCCATTTGAGCCCCCATAGGGCTCAATGGGAAGGCGGCAATAATGGTACCGCAAATTGAGGTACCGTTATTGTCCCCGGTGTCCCTATGCGGGTCCCGTCCTTAACGCCTGCAAAAACCAGGCGTTAAGGAAGGACCCGCAAAGGGAACTCGTAGTAGGGCGGTAAGGGATTCCTTACCGTCCACCTCGAATTGAGGCCCATTGTTTTATGGAGATATTGTGAAGAAGAAGATAACAGGAGTTATACAAACTACTCTTGCATGTGACTTCCAAAGTATTGAGAAGAGGTGGCCCAGAGGAGGTCTGAAGAGTGCCTCATCGATACACACATGGAGCTTTGACATTGCGCTGGGAAGGACCCAGCTACTGACCATAAAAACAAACAAAGGACTGTCCGAAAGGGAACCAGAGAAACAGGAGAAGTCAGCATGAAAACGCACCTGCCTGGGAAGTTCAAACCAGCAAACAAGAAGCAAGATGGAGAAGCAAGTCCTTGGTAAAGAGGATGTGGCTGGAAGCTCAGAGGAAGCTTTGGGAGCTTGGCGGTGGAGTATCCTCAGAGAGGTGGACCGGTAGGTCCCTTAACAACAGCGAAACCCCTGAACCGGGAGCCCTCCGCAACCAAAGTGGGGTAGAGAGTGTAAAGACTGGAGGGGGGGTCTGCACTTACGCTCTCTATATGGTAGAGGGGAGGCACAGAGACCCCTGCCAAGATTCTCTATTATGGTAGAAATGGACGAGCAATCAAGGCCTAGCTTCTCAGGAGGTGATGCGAGCTGGTTGTTAAGTACAGGGTAGTCCCCAAGCACCCACAAAGGAATGTCCACACACTGTATCAGTTACAACACAGTCTTTATATAATTAATGTTCAAAGGTATATACAATATCACGATAACTCACTTTGTACTTCGAAAATCAGCAATGGTAAATATATACAGTTTCTAAAATGGTACCACTAACATTATTAGATCTCATTAAAGTGCATACGGTCAGAATGACACACAGATCCAAATAAAGAGGAACCCAGCAGTAGAGAGAGGAAGGAAAGAAAGATGGTTGAGCAATTGGCAGAATACTGGTCCCACTACCTAGACACAGTTCTGTGTGGAGATCCCCCCACCTGGGCAACCTGTACAAGAAAGATACAAGCCCAGTCCCTATATTGTTCACACTCGACTTTCCAATAGTTCTGCAACCCCAAAGTACCTGGCGTTGTAGCGTTCCTCGTCGGGGAAACCGACAACCCTTCTTGAGTGCCCTCCCTTTAAGGCAGGCGTCACGGGTCGTTGAACGTCCAACGGAGAACAGGTCGAGTTACGACAGTGAAGTGGCTGCGTCGTTCCTAGCGGTGCTTGTTGACGGGGAAGCGTACATGTCCTGCAAGGAAGAGGCGTACGGGGCACCTCGGTGTCAATAGTTCTGGACCGCAAAGAGTTGAAGAACTGTGGCCCAGCAAGAGCGTCGAGAGTCGTCGGCGTCTTTGTGGTCTTTGGGTGGTGGGAAATCCACCAGTGGATGCTCCTCGGCGCATCGACGGTCAGGCCTTCTCCGGCAGGATACAGCGGCGACGATGCGGATGAGAGCGTCCTTGGATCAATGAAGTTCTTAGGCAACAGGAGCATGGCGGCTCCAGTCGGCGACGGCGGTCGGCGACAGTGGCGGACAACAGTCCGGGCGCTTCTCCTTGGAGTTCCACACCAATCCCCGTCTCGGGTCAGCAGCCTGTCGAAGGTCTGTCTACCAGGGAGCTTAGGCAAAGATCGGCTGTGCACGATGTTCCCTCATAGCTCGGGAAGAGGGCGCCTTACCAGGTCCTCTCTGGGTGAGTTCTTGAGGCACAGCAGCTTTCAGATTGCGAACGAGAGCAACAGCAATTCTTCTCGTCCAGCAGGGCTCAAGGTTAAGCTTCAGTTACTCCAGTTACTCGTCGTAGTGGACTTCATCTTCCGAACATGATTCCTAGCAGTGAGAGGTGCCCAGATATACTGTTGATCTCCCATTCATTCCGCTTGGTCACACTCAAGCATCCAATCACGACTACGGGCATTCATGCAGGCAGGCAGCCAATCAGGCACACAAGGTATTCAGGCCATTCACTTCTCTCCAGACACTCACAACAAGTTATGTGTATTGGGACAAGTACCGAGCCATTCAACACTCCAAGCTGCATTCATACCGGTTTCGGGCCGGGCTGTCTCAACCATTGTGTCAAACACCAGATACTAGACAGCCACAACATAGAATGCATATTCGTCACACACTCCATTCACCCAGGTCTCACCCACAGGCATACCCACAACATACGGTCGTTGAGAAGGCTCCAGCCAGTCTGGTCGGCACTTCCCCCACACTACCATATACGGAACTTCCACCCAACAGCCAGTCAGGGGGAAGGGACAGAGGCAGGGCTTCCCGACACTTCGGGAAGATCAAGGTAACAGGTGATGGAAGGCAAGAGGCCATGGGGGCCATTTTGTCTCCATCAGGAATCTACCGAAAAACATACACTAGGGGCACAGGGTTGTACCCCTACCCATGGGTGCCATAAGGGTATCCCACAGGTCTGTTCACCAAACCAAAAGAGAGAGAGCTGCACTGCCAGGAGTCCCACATGAACTCCTGTGCGGAAAACATGACAGAACACACGATAAAAACAGTAAAGGACAAGGATACAGAGGCCCTGTCCCTCCGATGCATTTCCAGCATCACAGAGAGAAGCAAGGAGAAACTGGTAACAAAAGACGAATGCAGAAGAGTGGCCACAACTTCCCAGGAAGAACCTGCAACGTGGTCCCAAGAAGAAAGAGGTAACAGAAACTAAAGAAGACCCAGTGGGGCCTTGGGGGAGATGAACAAATGCATGAGGAGGGATCGCCCTCATCTCAGTAATTCTTGCACAACTGATCAAAGCATCGGGAGGGATCTCCCTTGTCACAGTGGTTGGTGAAGTGCCAAGTGTGACATTGTTAGTAAAAAGTGCATCGGGAGGAATCTACCTCGTTCCGTAATTGTTGTAAAGCTGATCAAAGCAATGGGAGGAATTTCCCTTGTCACAGTAGTTGGTAGAGAAGAGCCAAGAGTGATGTTGTCATTGAGAAGTGCATCAGGAGTGATCTCATTCACCTCAGTAATTCTTGCAAAACTGATCAAGGAATCCAGAGGAATCGCCCTTGCCTCAGTAATTCTTGCAAAGCTGATCAAGATATCAGTAGGGATCTCCTTTGTCTCAATAATTCTTGTAAAGCTGATCAAAGCATCAGGAATGATCTCCTTCGCCTCAGTAACTCTTGTGAAGATAATCAAAGCTGGAGCAACCTCCCTCCTCTTATTGACTGTTGTGAGGATAAACAAAGACTTGGGCGTAATCTCCCTCATCTCAGTAACTGTTGTGAAGATAACCAATGTCTCAGGAGTAATCTCCCTCGTCTCACTGACTGTAATAAAGTCAACAAAAGTGAAGTAAACCTCGTAAGTGAGCTCCCTCATCCCAGTATCTGTTACAAAATGTGTCAAAGTGTCATTGGACCACAGAAAATAAACGGAGGTGGAACATTTAAACTAAACCTGAGAGAAGACTGGAAAGAAACTCAAGGTTTAATAAGAATGGTTATCAAACATCCGGGAGAGGGGACGCATTCTCTTGGTTATATTACAGTTTTTTAGCTTATAAACCAAAGACGAAGCCTTGAGAACAGTACAAGGCTTAATAAGAAGTTGATTCAGAAACTAGGGCAGCAGTTGCCAATATTGTCAAGACACTTAACCATTGATCCAGGAGGAGTGAGCCATCCTTCTGGTATACTATTTCTTTGAGGAATATTAGTTCTTAGCTAAGACCTTTGGACACAATCACAAAGGTGGATACCAGTGAACCAGGAGAACAAAGTAATTCTCCTGTTGTTCTTTATGTTGTTTTGTATATTGTGGTAGGGTTGGAGTTAGGTAGTTTTGGAAAGAGGAGAGGATTTTTTTTTAATTTGGACAACCACCCTGACAATGAGCAACTGAATTTTCCTTACTTAGGGAATACACTTCAGAATAAGGAGAGAAAGGCTTTTTTCCTTATTGTGAGATAAAGAAGCACATACCACACCACCCCTTTGTCCAACTCCTTTCTCCAGCATGCCACATGGTATCAGGCCTGGAATTGCATCAACCTGATACAAAGTTGACAAATGCTATAATGTCATCTGAGCCTGAGAACTATGGAAATAGTTTGGGATACAGATTTCATGGCTTGAGTCCTGAAACTGTTTTTCGGGTTAGGAAAAAGGTAGGGGGAACAGTTACCAGCTTTTTAGCCCCCGTGATTACTGGATCCCTGGTACAGATAAGGCTGTAATTTTCTTAGACCTACAGCTAACTGTTTCTCACAGATTAGCCAAATACGTAGCCCCCTCCGAAAAGCCTTAGTGGGAGAAGGGTCTAAGGATGTTACCCCTGTTATCTTGTGGGAAAGACGTGAATTTAGCTATCCCAAATTATTTGTCTCACCCCATTGAGCTTCAGAGAAAAGATATGGGGCCTCATTACACGGTAGGCGGTAAACCATGGTGCTATCAGCACCATGGTGGCCGCCAGTACCATACCGGTACCACCATGGAGGAAAGGGGAATTATCACCCCATTCCAAGGTTGGCGGGGCGGTAATTCCCCCTTTCTCCATGGCCCTTCCCCATTCCCATTTTTGCCCCATAGGACATAATGGGGATGGGGAAGGAGCTAATTACGGTACCGCAAATTGCGGTACCGTAATTAGCACCAAGGTCCCTTTGCGGGTCCCAACTTTAATGGCTGGTCTACACCAGCTGTTAAGGTCGGGTCCCACAAAGGGACCTCGTAGTAAGGCGGTAAGGGTTAATGGTCACCGGTACCCTTACCGGTGACCGTTAACCCTTACCGCCTTCCGTGTAATGAGGCCCATGGTGTGGTACTTAATATATGAAGCCCTTCTAGGGAATCCAACAAACTGGGAGAGTCAAGGAAAATCTGTAGATGACTAGGGGAAACAACAGCTTGGGGAGACCCCTCAGGAATTTCTTTGCTGGACACAAAAATGGAGAGTGAGATTAACCCTTGCCTAATTGACAAAATAAACAAGAGGTAGCACCTCCTTCAGAAGTGTTGGATCTGATCATTGCCAGCTAATTAGGGGAAACTCCAACCCCATAGAGAAAGAAATCCTAGAGACGCTTAAGTCTACTTCCTCCATGTCATCCCGCCAACACAACCTTTTGGTAGCACCTAACATGGGGGGAGAACAATCAAATCCAGAAAACATCCTATGTTACTCAGATGGGGTATGAGGTATCTAACCTGATAACAGCAACAGAGTCACCAGAAATTACACAAAGTAATGGTTCCCCTATCTTCACAGAAGAACTCCAGTGCGAACCAATGTTAGCAGCTCTACCATTATCTCCCCCTAATGAACACGCTTGTTATTCTTGTAGAAAATCTGGTCACCTAACAAGATATTGCCCCCTTTACCTAAGAGTTCCTCGCACCTCGCCATCCGGGAGAGAACTTAAAGAGATTACAGCTCACCAAATAGAAGTTTCCCAACTATCTGTTGCCTCAGTCCTGTCTTCACACACAGCAACCATAACCCCCACCTTTTGGAGAAAAATGATTATCTTGCTCGTCCCCAAAGGGTAAGAAATCAAGGAAAAGGGGCATAACCAATTTCATTTCAGAGGGGATCAAAACATCTACAGGGTACCCGCCATCATACATCAACAGAAAGTTTGGGCCAAATTAGGTAGCGGGAGTAAAGGATGCGCTCTATGTCCAGAAGTACTATCCTTCGGGTGGAAGGTAACACCAAAAGAAGTGTGATGCATTCATGGGTATACAGAGGCTTATCCCTTTACTAAAACTCTACTGAGCATCTTGGGGAAAGAGATATTGATGTTAGTGGCAGTAATTCCGAAGCTACCTTCCCAGTTAATCATAGGTAGCAATGTTCCACCATTTCTCCAATAGTTGTCACAGATCGCGCAGAAGGACCTTAAAATAAGATCCCCGGGGGTATATAACTTCCAATCCAAATAGAACTAACAAGAGCAGGGCTTCCCGAAGAGGTTATAGTAGGCACAGATTTTTCTAACTTTGATCAATTAATGAGAAATAATAATAAAACCTCCATGACCGATACGCCCTTTAACACCTGGGAAGAAAGTGGGTTTCATGTAGAACCAAAGGTATGGGACTGGAGTCAAATTACTAGGGATTCAAGTAAGAATAATTGTTTTTCTGAGACACAAACCTCAATTCAAGAAGGGGAAGCCAGTTCCTTTAGGGGAAGGATATGTGACAAATAGTGGGATTACTTCACTTCTCCCCACGGGGACAATGACATTGTCATTAGAAAGTGCATCTGGGTGAATCTGCCTCATCACAGTAATTGTGGAGAAGTGCCAAGAGTGGCATTGTCAGTGGAAAGTGCATCAGCAGTGATCTCCCTCGTGTCACTGATTGTTTTAAAGCTGATCAAAGCATCAGAGAAATCTCTCTTGTCACAGTAATTGGTGGAGAAGTGCCAAGAGTGACATTGTCCGTGAAAAGTGTATCAGGAGTGATCTACTTCGCCTGAGTAGTTCATGCAAAGCTGATCAAGGTATCAGTAGGGATTTCCCTTGCCTTAGCAATTCTTGCAAATGTGATCAAGGTATCAGGAGTGATCGCCCTCGTCTCAGTAACTGTTGTGAGGATAATCAAAGCCTCTGAAATAAGCTACCTCGTCTCAGTTACTGTTGTAAAGATAAGCAACGCCTCAGGAGTAATCACCATCATCTCACTGACTGTGGCAAAGTTAACCAAAGTAAAGTAAACGTTGGGGGTGACCTCCCTCATCCCAGTACCTGTTACAAAGTTTGTCAAAGTGTCACTGAGCAACAGAAAAGAGAAACAGGTAGAACATTTAAACTAAACGTGAGAGAAGCCTGCAGAGGAGCCCAAGGCTTAATAAGAACCGTTACCAGACATCCATGAGAGGGGAGGCAGCCTCTTTGTTATATCGCAAAGTTTGGTAACTCATAAACCAAAGCAGAAGCCTTGAGAGAAGTACAATGCTTAGTAAGAAGTAGGTTATTCAGAAACTAGGGCAGCGGTTGCCAATATTGTCAAGACACTTAACCTTTGGAGCAGAAGGGGGGCGTCATCCTCCTTGAATTCCATTTCCTTGTGTAATATGAACTCTTAGTTAAGACTTTCGAACACAATCACCAAGGTGGATACCAGTGAAACAGGAGAAAGGAGGCATCTTTCTGGTGTTCTTTATGTTGTTTTTTATATTTTATGTTATAGTGCATTTGTACAGTGCCTTATGTACCATTGGTATGATCTCAAAGCGCTGTAGGTTGAAAGCCCTCGGGGACTGTGGTCCATAGCAGTTGAGAGTAATGTAGCATATAGTGCTTGGGTGCACATGGTATGTGTGCAAATGCTGCGGATTACACGTGTTGGCTGCGCTCCTGAGCTAAGTGTAGTGCAGTGAATGTGAGAGGTCAGTGTTAAGTGTGCAGCATGGAGGGTGGTCTCCGAGTCCGCATTCTGGCTGCCATGGTGCATGTGCAGAGGTTTATGTGTGCTGCTAGGCCGTTGTTTTGTGGGTTATAGCTCCGTTATACCAGGGTGTTGAGATGTGATATGAGCAATGTAGGTATGTGTGCAGCTAGGCCAAATTGATCAAGGTGTGTAGCTGTGTTCTATGATTTTTTGGTGTAAAGTGGAGGGTGAGCATAATGGTAGGAATAAGTATATGCGTCTACTGGTGGGTGACTATTATATTTGATGGATATGGCGCTGAGTTCGCCGGATAGTGTGCGCTGGGGGTTTGTGATTATGGATTTCATTCAGGAGCTGGCTTTGGGGGAGAAGCCTGTTTCCGGTTTGTTTATAGACATTTTAGGCTGAGTTGGTGGGTGATTGGTGGGTTATATAAGATTTCTTGAGAGCGATTGGGCAAGCGTAGTTGTTTATTTCATGCCGGAACAGGGTTGATTAGTTGATGTTCCTGGGTAGAGGTCGTCTCCATTGATACTAAAGTAACAGCAATGCTTTGGAGGCTGTGTTCGGTGCATGTAGCTTTAGCTGCAAAGGTAGGAAATGTATCAGTCTCCGACCCATTGCTGTGGTGTCATGACTGCACTGCTTTTCGGGGTGAGAGGCTTAAATTATTAGTTAGCAGTATTCCATGGCTCACATGGTATGTTTCAGGTTAGTGCTTGTTCTTGTTCACAATGGACTTTGGTCATTGGGGGTTGGTTTATGGCCCTTTAGCAGATCATTCATGGATTTGGAAGAAGCCATGTTTTTACTGCTTTACGGAAGGCCATGTAATACTGAGTGTGACGAATATTGGGAGTTAGCGAATTCCATAGGGTTGGTGCCAAGGTTGAGAAGGCTGTCCCTCCCAGTCTAGCTGAGTTTGAGGCTGTGGTCCTTAGTAGAAGGGCTGTGCTGAACCTCAGGGTACGTGATGGGCGGTAGCGTACAGTCTTCTCTTGGAGGTATGATGGGCCAGACTTGTGTACTGCTTGATGTGTGATGCATAGGATTTTGAAAGTGGCTCTTTGACTAAACGGAAGCCAGTGGAGGGTGCAGGAAGCACGTGAGATGTGTTCTCTTTGTCCCAGAGCAAGCAGGAGTTTAAGAGCAGTGATGTGGACTCAAAGGAATTTGTTATGTTGGTATGATGGAGCGGCTATGTACATGGAATTCGCATAGTCTAGTCTGGGCATAAGAATTGACATAATAGAGGTCAATCTGTTGGGGAAGGAGAGATAAGGGAAGATGTGTATCACTAGCCTGAGGTGGTAGTGACAGGATTTGGATACGTTATTGATCTGCTGGGACAGGGTTAGGCCTGAGTCTAGTATGCATCCAAGTTCTTTGACTGTGCTGCTGGTTGAGGGGGGAGAGCCGAGGGAGGGTGGTCATGGGAGTGGTTGAGGGAGTAGAGCAGTGTTGCCACATATCATGATTTCAGTTTTCCCAGGGGTGAGAAGGAGGTGGTTTCTAGTCATCCATTGGTCAATATCACTGAGGCAGACTGCTAGGTCGGGGGGTGGGGTGACCAGAGCTTGTTTTGGGGATTTTCAGGATAATTTAGATGACGTCGGCATAGCTTTAGCATGTGAGGTTGTGCGAGCAGATGATCCCTAGGAGTTGGGTCATGTAAAGTTTGAACAGGAGCGCAGAGAGGCAAGCACCTTGGGGTAATCTGGTGTTCACTGGGCAAGCAGGGGATGAAAATGTGGGAAGGGTAGTGATTTCTTTTCTGTTGCTAAGGAAAGAGGCAATCAAAGAGAGAGCCAGATCCAAGGGAGTGGAGTCGGTTGAGAAGAGTTGAGTGGTTAATTGTGTCAAAAGCTGCAGAGAGATCAAGGAGAATCAGAGCGGCACACCCTTCAGAGTCGGAGGTGACTTTGAGGTCGTTCCAGATCGAGATCAATGTGGTTTCTGTTCCAGGTCGGGGTCGTAAACCAGACTGAGTAGGGTCCAGTAGGCCATTGGATTCAGAGAAAAGGTTCAGCTGAGAATAGTCAGAGCGGTCGATGAGTTTCGCTAGGAATCCAGTGTTGGAGATGGGCTTTTAGTTGGATGGCTGCAGGGGGTTGAGACCTGCTTTTTTCAGAAGGGGTTTGATATGCGCAACTTTGAAGGGATCTGGGAAGGATCCAGAGGTAAAGGAGTCGTTAAGTATGGACCTTGATTTTTCTCCAGCACAGATGGAGGAGAAGATTTCTTTGAGGAGGGGGGGGCATAGAGGGGTCAAGGGGTGAACCGGAGGGTCTGCTGCTGGAGAGTAGTTTGTGGAATTCCACACTCGAGATCGGCTTGAAGGAGTTGAAAGTCGGCACTGCGGCTGGAGGTGGTCTTGAGCGGGGGGAGTCGGTGGGGGTGGGAGGTTGGAGAGTTTGGTGTTAAAGGCGGCAGTGTTGTCATGTGCTGTTTTGTAGAAATGATTGGAGAGGGAGTCACAGAGCGCTCGTGTGGGCGTGTAAGGGCAATGGTGCAAGTGGGCTTCCCGAATTCTGAGATTACCCTGTGGAGCTCTTTACTACTATTGTAGCAGTTTAGGATTCTTTTATTATGGTAGGTCTTTTTGGCCTTTCAGATCTTGGTTTTGTAGTTACGGTGATGGCGAGCGAGCAGGGATTTGCTACAGGGAGTTTTTGTTGCCCGCCATTTGCGCTCGAGGGAGCGGTTGTGGGTTTTGATAGACTTCAGGTGGGGTGTGAACCATTTGGGGATTGGGCCATTACAGGTGCGTGCGGGTCGTGAAGGGGTGAGAGGGATGAGTGAGTCATTGAGCAAGGAGTCAAAGGATTCAATAGGTAGAGGTCTGTCTGTGGTTGGGAGTGAGCGTAGCAGGCCTTCAGCTCGGTCAGGTAGTACCTTGACCATGTTGCAGCATTTGTGGTCTTTTGGTGTGATTGGGTTTATGAGGGGTGGTGGGGTGGGTGTGTGGATAGAGAAGTCTAGGGCTGAGTGATCAGTCCAGATGAGGGGTTTGGGGGTGGACACCGAGACGAGGTCAGACGAGGAGCTGAAGTTTGCATCAATGGGGTAGCCTTCGGTGTGGGTGGGACCAGTAGAGTACCCGCAGAGGTTGAGTGCCTATAGGCTGACGATCAAGGGTTGGGTGATGGGATTGTTGAGGTTGTCAAACCAGATGTTGAAGTCGCCTAGTAGGGTGAGAGCTGGGTGGTTGACCAGGAGGGTAGCTAGAAAGTCACAGAGATCATTTGCAAAAAGTCTGTCATATCCCAGCGACCTGTAGATGAGTAAGAAAGTGTGTGAGGAATTGGCCGAGAAGGAGGGTTGGATCAGAAGGGATTCGCAGTTAGCTGTGGATGGCTGGGTTTCGATGAGAGAGGTGGATAAGTTGGATTTGTGCAGTATGGCAATTCCGCCACCCCTGGTGGCTCTGTTGTGGGGGCTGAGAGTGTAACTGGGAGGAAACGCCTTGTGTGCAACTGGTTTATAGTCGTCTCTGAACCATGTTTCAGTAATGAAGATGAGATTAGGGTTTACTGTGGATAGAAGGTTGAAAATGCTGTGACGGTTTTTGGCCACAGAACGTGCATTGAATAGGAGGCAGTTGACTTGGGGTGGGGGGGCTTAGTGGTGTTTGTGGCGAGATGGGCACTATGGGCCAGGCTGTGTGTGAGGGTGGAGGTGGGTGAGGTTGATGGAGAGTGAGAGTGATTTGGCTCAGTAGAGAGTGAGGGGAGGAGTGGGCAGTTTGGGCCTGCTGAGGCGGCGTTGGGTAGTGGCATGCATTGGGGAAAAGGTAAGGCGAGGTAGGACAGATTTTGAGGAGTTTGAGGGTGGGATTGTCGGCTGGATGAGGGGGTTGGAGGAGGGATAGTGACATATCTGTGAAATAGTGCTTGGTGATGGGTGGGGACGGGAAGGGTCAGAGGGGGTTTGGTTGATGCATTGGGTGGTGTGGGCTTTGGTGAAGGTCTATGGGGAGAGGTTCTGTGTGAGTGGGCAGATGAAATGATGGTGGCTAGGGGGTAGTGTGGTGTGAGCCTGGAGCATTTGCTGGGGCTATGCCTGGTATTGTCGGGAGGGGTGCGTGGTGAGAGTGTGGGAGAGTTGGAAGGGAGAGGGGGATGTTAGGAGGACAAGGACCATTCCCTGAACAAGTGATTGTTGAGGGTTGAGGGTAGGAGATGGACTGCAGGGTTCTTGCAGAAGCATGGGAGGTGTGGGGTGGGGTGGGGTGAAAATCTGCAAGGAGAAGATTTCCGGGTTGGGATAGGTGCAGTTAGGGTTGTGTAAGGAGCGCCAGCGGGCTCCTCTGGCCTGGGAGTTGGAAGTAGCAAGGTGAGTGGTTCTTGGTGATGAGGGTAGAGGAATTGTCCGTGGGTCTGAAGGGAGTGGGGAGAGGAGTGTAGAATTATAGGGTGGAGTTTGGAAACTGTTGAGGTAGTTAAGGGGTTTTGTTTGGCACACCAGAGTGCTCCTCTAGCTTGGGAGTTAGAGGTACTGCAGTGAGCAATGGAGTGGGGGTGATGGTCATTCTTGGCAAGTGGCCTGGTGGAGGTGATGTGTGAGGGCAGGCCCTCAGCGCAGGTGGATGGGGGCATGGAAGGGCAGGGATGATTTGTGGTGTACTGGGTGGGTCCTCTGGTGTGTGTGAAGGAGGCAGTGTGAGGGGGGTGTGATTGAATTGGGGCGTCAGAGTGTGGGATGGTTCTGGGGTTGGAGGTAGGGAGCTACAGTTGTGTGTGGAAGGAGACTGAGAATTGCACAGCTAGAGAAGCTAGCAAGGCAGAGGTCAGTTGAGAGCATGAGGGGGGTGGTATTGCGGTGGGAGGTGGTTCTTAGGTTAGGGGTAGGGAGGCGTGGTTGTGTATGGATGGAGTATGGGAATGAGGGAGTAACAAAGGTGGTGGTGTGGCTAGCGCGTGAGTGAAGTGGGGCGTCGGAGTGTGGAATGTTTCTGGAGTTTAGAGTAGAGGGGGGTGGTGGTATGTGGATGGCGTTTGAGAATGAAGGTGCTAGCAAAGCAGCAGTAGGTTGGGCACGGAGTGAATTTGAGAGAATATTTCTTTCAGATGTTGATTGTGAAGTTAGAATGGGAGGGTTGTGTATTGTATTGTAATTTTGGGTGGCTACCTAGTTGTGCAGGTGCAAAGAGGAGTTGGTTCATGTTCTGTTTTGGTGCTGTTGGGAGTGTTGGCACTGCTTGTGAGGGGGAGCATTGCGGCAGGTGGGGTTTATCCGGGTTGGGTGGGTCACTGCAGGTTGGGAGTGCTGGGATCGGATATTTAGAGGCGTTACTCACTCAAGTCTTAGAAGATGCAGTTGCTGCTAAATAGCTATGATTAGGGCAGTGGTATATGTAGTGGTACCTAGGGATGTCCCACCTGAATAGTAGGAGAAAGGCCGCTGCTCTATCAGTTGGGGTACGGCTTTGGGATTCCTAAAGTCGGGGCACACTAGCAGAAGGAGAGAGACTTAAGATTATAACACCTTGATAGTTGAAGAAACACCTAAAATGGAGCCACGGCTGCAAATATAACAGCTGCTAGCTTTGAGATTCCTAAACTTGGGGGCACAGTAGCAGATGCAACAATAGCTAGCTTTGAGATTTGTAAAATGGGTTCACAGTAGCAAATGCAGCAGGACCTAAGATTGTGACACCAGGCAATTATGAGAACATTTATAATGGGGGTATAGTAGCAAATGCATAACAGCAGCTAGCTTTGAGATTTCTCAAATGGGGCTAAGGTAGTAGGTGTAACAACAGCAGCTAGCTTTGAGATTTCTGAAATTAGTGCATGGTAGCAAATGCAACGACACCAGCTAGCTTTGCGATTTCGAAATTGGGGCCCAGTAGCAGATTCTGTGAAACCTAAGATTGTGACAGCAGGATATTATGAGAAACACTTATAATGGGGGCACAGTATCAGATGCAACAACAGCTAGCTTTGGGGTTCCGACAATGGGGTCACAATAGCAGATGCAACAACAGCTAGCTTTGAGATTCCTTAAATGGGGGCACAGTAGTAGAAGCAGAGATACCTAAGAGTGTGACACCCGGATATTACGAGGAATACTTATAATGGAGGCACAGTAACAGATGCAACAACATCTAGATTTGAGGTTCCTACAGTGGGGGTACAGTAGTAGAACCAGCGAGACCTACGATTGTGACGCCAGGACATTTACGAGGAACACTTATAATGGGGGCATAGTAGCAGATGCAACAACAGCTAGCTTTGAGGTTCCTCCAGTGGGGGGTACAGTAGCAGATGCAACAACAGCTAGCTTTGAGATTCCTACAATGGGGCCACAGTAGCAGATGTAGAAACAGCTAGCTTTGAGGCTCCTACAGGGGGGCACAGTAGCAGATGCAACAACAGCTAGCTTTGAGATTCCTTAAATGGGGGCACAGTAGTAGAAGCAGAGATACCTAGGAGTGTGAAACCCGGATATTACGAGGAATACTTATAATGGAGGCACAGTAACAGATGCAACAACATCTAGATTTGAGGTTCCTACAGTGGGGGTACAGTAGTAGAAGCAGCGAGACCTACGATTGTGACGCCAGGATATTTAGAGGGACACTTATAATGGGGGCACACTCGCAGATGGAACAACAGCTAGCTTTGAGGTTCCTACAGTGGGGGTATAGTAGCAGATTCAAGAACAGCTAGCTTTGAGATTCCTACAGTGACGGTACAGTAGCAGAAGCAACAACAGCTAGCTTTGAGATTCCGACAATGAAGGCACAGTAGCAGATGTAGCAACCGCTAGCTTTGAGGATCTTACAGTGGGGGTACTGTAGCAGATGCAACAACAGCTAGCTATGAGATTCCTAAAATGGGGGCACAGTAGCAGATGTAAAAACAGCTAGCTTTGAAGTTCCTGCAGGGGGGCACAGTAGCAGATGCAACAACAGCTAGCTTTGAGATTCCTTAAATGGGGGCACAGTAGTAGAAGCAGAGATACCTAAGAGTGTAACAGCAGGCTATTACAAGGAATACTTATAATGAAGGCCCAGTAGCAGATGCAACAACATCTAGATTTGAGGTTCCTACAATGGGGGCACAGTAGCAGATGCAACAACAGCTAGCTTTGAGATTCCTTAAATGGGGGCACAGTAGTAGAAGCAGCGATACCTAAGAGTGTGCCAGCAGGATATTACGAGGAATACTTATAATGGAGGCACAGTAGCAGATGCAACAACATCTAGATTTGAGGTTCCTAGAGTGGGGGTACAGTAGTAGAAGCAGCGGGACCTACGATTGTGATGCCAGCATATTACGAGGAAAACTTACAATGGGGGCACAGTAGCAGATGCAACAACAGCTAACTTTGAGGTTCCGACAGTGGGGGTATAGTAGCAGATGCAAGAACAGCTAGCTTTGAGATTCCTACAATGGGGCCACAGTAGTAGAAGCAGCGATAACTAAGAGTGTGAAAGCAGGACATTACGAGGAATACTTATAATGGAGGCACAGTAACAGATGCAACAACATCTAGATTTGAGGTTCCTACAGTGGGTGTACAGTAGTAGAACCAGCGAGACCTACGATTGTGACGCCAGGACATTTACGAGGAACACTTATAATGGGGGCATAGTAGCAGATGCAACAACAGCTAGCTTTGAGGTTCCTCCAGTGGGGGGTACAGTAGCAGATGCAACAATAGCTAGCTTTGAGGTTCCTCCAGTGGGGGGCACAGTAGCAGATGCAACAGCAGCTAGCTTTGAGATTCCTTAAATGAGGGCACAGTTGTAGAAGCAGCGATACCTAAGAGTGTGACACCCGGATATTACGAGGAATACTTATAATGGAGGCACGGTAGCAGATGCAGCAACTTCTAGATTTGAGGTTCCTACAATGGGGGCACAGTAGCAGATGCAACAACAGCTAGCTTTGAGATTCCTTAAATGGGGGCACAGTAGTAGAAGCAGAGATACCTAAGAGTGTGACACCCGGATATTACGAGGAATACTTATAATGGAGGCACAGTAACAGATGCAACAACATCTAGATTTGAGGTTCCTACAGTGGGGGTACAGTAGTAGAAGCAGCGAGACCTACGATTGTGACACCAGGATATTTAGAGGGACCCTTATAATGGGGGCACAGTCGCAGATGGAACAACAGCTAGCTTTGAGGTTCCTACAGTGGGGGTATAGTAGCAGATTCAAGAAAAGCTAGCTTTGAGATTCCTACAGTGGGGGTACTGTAGCAGATGCAACAACAGCTAGCTATGAGATTCCTAAAATGGGGGCACAGTAGCAGATGTAGAAACAGCTAGCTTTGAAGTTCCTGTAGGGGGGCACAGTAGCAGATGCAACAACAGCTAGCTTTGAGATTCCTTAACTGGGGGCACAGTAGTAGAAGCAGAGATACCTAAGAGTGTAACAGCAGGATATTACAAGGAATACTTATAATGAAGGCCCAGTAGCAGATGCAACAACATCTAGATTTGAGGTTCCTACAATGGGGACACAGTAGCAGATGCAACAACAGCTAGCTTTGAGATTCCTTAAATGGGGGCACAGTAGTAGAAGCAGCGATACCTAAGAGTGTGCCAGCAGGATATTACGAGGAATACTTATAATGGAGGCACAGTAGCAGATGCAACAACATCTAGATTTGAGGTTCCTAGAGTGCGGGTACAGTAGTAGAAGCAGCGAGACCTACGATTGTGATGCCAGGATATTATGAGGAACACTTACAATGGGGGCACAGTAGCAGATGCAACAACAGCTAACTTTGAGGTTCCGACAGTGGGGGTATAGTAGCAGATGCATGAACAGCTAGCTTTGAGATTCCTACAATGGGGGAACAGTATCAGATGCAACAACAGCTAGCCTTGAGGTTCCTACAGTGGGGGTACAGTAGCAGATGCAACAACAGCTAGCTTTGAGATTCCTACAATGGAGGCACAGTAGCAGATGTAGCAAGAGCTAGCTTTGAGGATCTTACAGTGGGGTACTGTAGAAGATGCAACAACAGCTAGCTATGAGATTCCTAAAATGGGGGCACAGAAGCAGATGTAGAAACGCCTAGCTTTTAGATTCCTTAAATGGGGGCACAGTAGTAGAAGTAGCGATACCTAAGAGTGTGACAGCAGGATATTACGAGGAATACTTATAATGGAGGCACAATATCAGATGCAACAACAGCTAGCTTTGAGGCTCCTACAGTGGGGGTACAGTGGCAGATGTAACAGCAGCTAGCTTTGAGGTTCCTACAGTGGGGGTACAGTAGCAGATGCAACAGCAGCTAGCTCTGAGGTTCCTACAGTGGGCGTACAGCAGCAGATGTAACAGCAGCTAGCTTTGAGGTTCCTACGGTGGGGGTACAGTAGCGGATGAAACAACAGCTAGCTATGAGATTCCTAAAATGGGGGCACAGTAGTTAAAGCAGCAAGACCTAAGAGTCTGATGCCAGGATATTGCGAGGAACACTTATAATGGGGGCACAGTAGCAGATGCAACAAGAGCTAGCTTTGAGGTTCCTACAGCGGGGGTACAGTAGCAGATGCAACAACAGCTAGCTTTGAGATTCCTAGAATGGGGGCACAGTAGCACATGCAACAACAGCTAGCTTTGAGGTTCCTACAGTGGGGGTACAGTAGCAGATGCAACAACAGCTAGCTATGAGATTCTTAAAATGGGGGCACAATAGTTGAATCAGCGAGACCTAAGATTGTGATGCCAGGATATTACGAGGGAGACTTATAATGGGGGAGTAGCAGATGCAACAACAGCTAGCTTTGAGGTTCCTACAGTGGGGGTACAGTAGCAGATGCAACAACAGCTAACTTTGAGATTCCTAGAATGGGGGCACAGTAGCACATGCAACAACAGCTAGGTTTGAGATTCCTAAAATGGGGACATAGTAGTAGAAGCTGTAAGACCTAAGATTGTGACACCAGGATATTACGAGGAACACTTATAATGGGGGAACAGTAGCAGATGCCCCAACAGCTAGCTTCGAGGTTCCTACAGTGGGGGTACAGGAGCAGACGCAACGCCAGCTAGCTTTGAGATTCCTACAATGGGGGCACAGTAGCAGATGAAATAACAGCTAGCTTAGAGATTCCTAAAATGGGGGCACAGTGTCAGATGTAGAAACAGCTAGCTTTGAGGTTCCTATAGAGGGGGCACAGTAGCAGATGCACAACAGCTAGCTTTGTGGTTCCTTAAATGGGGACACAGTAGTAGAAGCAGCCAGACCTAAGATTGTGACAGCAGGATATTGTGGGGAATATTTATAATGGGGGTACAGTAACAGATCCAACAACAGCTAGCTCTGAGATTCCTAAAATGGGGCCATAATAGCAGATGTAGAAACAGCTAGATTTGTGGCTCCTACAGGGGGGCACAGTAGCAGATGCAACAACAGCTAGCTTTGAGAATCCTTAAATAGGGGCACAGTAGTAGAAGCAGCGATACCTAAGAGTATGACAGCAAGATATTACGAGGAATACTTATAATGGAGGCACAGTAGCAGGTGCAACAACATCTAAATTTGAGGTTCCTACAGTGGGGGTACAGTAGTAGAAGCAGCGAGACCTACAATTGTGACGCCAGGATATTACGAAGAACACTTATAATGGGGCACAGTAGCAGATGCAACAACAACTAGCTTTGAGGTTCCTAAAGTGGGGGTATAGTGGCAGGTGCAAGAACAGTTAGCTTTCAGATTCCTACAATGGGGGCACAGTATCAGATGCAACAACAACTAGCATTGAGGTTCCTACAGTGGGGGTACAGTAGCAGATGCAACAACAGCTAGCTTTGAGATTCATACAGTGGAGGCACAGTAGCAGATGTAGCAATAGCTAGCTTTGAGGATCTTACAGTGGGGGTACTGTAGCAGAAGCAACAACAGCTAGCTACGAGATTCCTAAAATGGGGGCACAGTAGCAGATGTAGAAACAGCTAGCTTTGAGGTTCCTACAGGGGGGCACAGTAGCAGAAGCAACAACAGCTAGCTTTGATATTCCTTAAATGGGAGCACAGTAGTAGAAGCAGAGATACCTAAGTGTGTGACAGCAGGATATTACAAGGAATACTTATAATGGAGGCACAATAGCAGATGCAACAACAGCTAGCTTTGAGGTTCCTACAGTAGTGGGACAGTGGCAGATGTAACAGCAGCTAGCTTTGCGGTTCCTACAGTGGGGGTACAGTAGCAGATGCAACAGCAGCTAGTTTGGAGGTTCCTAGAGATGGGGCACAGTAGCGGATGCAACAACAGCTAGCTTTGAGATTCCTTAAATGGGGGCACAGTGGTAGAAGCAGCCATGCCTAAGATTGTGATGGCAGGAAATTGCAGGGAATATTTATAATGGGGGTACAGTAACAGATGCAACAACAGCTAGATTTGAGGTCCCTACAGTGGGGGCATAGTAGCAGATGTAGCAACAACTAGCTTCGAGGATCCCACAGTGTGGTACAGGTGCAGATGCAACAACTGTGAAGATAGCTATCTGGTGTAGTAGAGTGGGCTAATTATTACAATAATAAAATACGTTAGACTGTGTACGTTGGACAAGATGTTATTAGAATATAAATAAGGGGCAACTGGGTTGGTCAGTTTAGTGGGGGGGCAGTAATGGCTGCACCCCCTGGCCGTAACCACACTTATACAGTCAGTGGCTGCAGGTTCCACAGGCTAACACAGGCCAACACGGTCTGGGACTTGCTACTACGTGTGCTGCCGACCTTTGCCTCTGGGTCCTTAGCCACAGGGGCTGCACGGGTAGGGGGCTGCCCTGGCTGGCTGCACTAAATGGGTTCATGTCCACCATTCAGGGGAGGTGGGAGTGATGGAGTGCAGGAGGAGGGAGCACTATCAGGAAGTTGGAAGTAGGGGAGAGGAACCAGGGCACACGGAGCACCATAGGTCCTCAAATGCAAATATTTAATTAAAATGCCTCAAGTTGATCTCACAAGGTCTGGTAAGGGTTCAGGGGGCTTTGGACACGCACCTGCGTTCCAGAGAAAGTGGCGAGGAGGCGACAGATGCAGAGGCTAGGCCTCTGCTGTGGATGTCTTGTCCACCAATCAGCGGAGGTGGGAGGGATGGAGGGCAAGAGGAGGGAACATAGCAGCAAGTTGGTAGAAGGGTAAAGGAGCCGGGGCACACAGAGTGGGGTGGGTGCTCAAATGCAAATATTTAATTAAAATGCCTCAAGTTGGCATCATGATGTCTGCTAAGGGGTCGGGGCTTTGCACACTCACCTGCAGTGCCAGAGAAAGTGGCGAGGAGGCGAGGGACGCAGAGGCTAGACCTCTGCTGTGGATGTCCTGTCCACCAATCAGCAGAGGTGGGAGGGAAGGAGGGTGGAAGGAAGGAGCATTATCAGGAATTTGGGAGTAGGAGAGAGGAGCCAGGGCACACGGAGCTCGGTAGGCACTCATATGCAAATATTTAACTAAAATGCCTCAAGTTGGCCTCACGAGGTCTGGTAAGGGTTCGGGGACTTTGCACACTCACCCGCAGCACCAGAGAAAGTATCGAGAAGGCAAAGGACGTAGATGCTAGGCCTCTGCTGTGGATGTCCTGTCCACCAATCAGCAGAGGTTGGAGGGCGGGAGGAGGGGGCGCTATCAGGTAGTTGGGAGTAGGGGAGAGGAGCCAGGGCACACGGAGCACGGAAGGCACTTAAATGCAAATATTTAATTAAAATGCCTCAAGTTGGCCTCACGAGGTCTCGTGACCATCCTAACGACAAGCACCTGTCCTTAGGTAGAGAATGCGCTTTAGAATAAGGAGAGTTTGGCCTTTTTGTTAATTGTTTAATAAAGAAACATTTATACCACCCCACCCCATTGTCCAACTCCTTCCTTCAGCATGGCACATATGGTGTCAGGCGTGGGATTGCATCAACCCGATACAAAGTTGACCCATGCTATAATGCCATCTGAGCCTAAAAACTATGGGAATAGTTTGGTACCCAGATTTCATGGCTTGAGTCCTGAAACTGTTCTTCCGGTTAGGAAAAAGGTAGGGGGTACAGTTACCAGCTTGTTAGTACCCAGAATTACTGGATCGCTGGTAGGGGCAAGGCTGTAACTTGTTAGACCTGTAGGTAACTGTCTCTAATGGATTAGCCACATATGAAAAGCCTTGTGTGGAGAAGGGTCTAAGGATGTTACCCCGGTTATCTGGTGGGAAAGAAGTAAAGTTTGACATCCCGAATTATTCGTCCAACCCCATTGAGCTTCAGAGAAAAGATCTGGTGGGGTACTTAATACATGAAGCCCTGCTAGGGAATCCAACAAACTGGGAGAGTAAAGGGAAATCCGTAGATGACCCAGAGAAATAACAGCTTCGGGAGAGCCCTCCGGAATTGCTTTGCTTGACACAAAACTGGAGAGTGAGATTAGCCCTTGCCTAAGTGAAAATAAAAACAAGATGTAACATCTCCTTCATACGTGTTGGATCTGATCATTCCCAGCTAATTAAGGGAACCGCCAACCCCATAGATAAAGAAAGCCCTGAGACGATTAAGTCTACTTCTTCCATTTCGTCCTGCCATCACAGACTTTCGGTAGCACCTAACGAAGAGGAAGAACAATCTAGTCTAGAAAACATCCTATGTTACTCAAAGGGGGTATGAGGTATCTAAACCGACAGCAGAAGCAGAGTCACCAGAAATTACACAAAGTAATGGTTCCCCTATCTTCGCAGCAGGAATCCAGGGTGAACTGATGGTAGCATCTCTACCATTATCTCCCTCTAAGGAACACACTTGTTATTCTTCTAGAAAATCTGGGCACCTCACGAGATATTGCCCCTTTATCCTGAAAGTTCCTCCCACCTTGCCATCGTAGACAGATCCTAAAGAGCCTACAGCCGACCACATAGAAATTTCCCGGCTGTCTGTTGCCTCAGTTCTGTCTGCTCAAACAGCAACCATAACCCCCACCTTTCGGCTAAAAGCGATTATCTTGCTCTTCCCCCAATTTTAAGAAATCAAGGAAAAAGGACATAACCAACAGTTTTTTCACAGCGGATCAAAACATCTACAGGGTACCCGCCATCATAAATCAGCAGAAACTTCAGGCCCAATTAGATAGCTGGAATAAAGGATGCGCTATAAATCCAGAATGACTACCCTTGGGGTGGAAGGTAACACCAAAAGAAGAAGTGTGATGGATTCATGGGTATACAGAAGCGTATCCCTTTACTAAAACTTCTCTGAGCATCTTGGTGAAAGAGGTATTGATGTAAGTGGCAGTCATTCCAAAGCTACCTGCCCAGTTAATCATAAGATCCCCTGGGGTTTATGACTTCCAATCCAACTAGAACTATCAAGAGCAGGGCTCTCCGAAGAGGTTAAAATAGGCACGCATTTTTCTAACTTTGATCAGTTACTAAGAGAACCTATTAAGTCATCCATGACCTACATGCCCTTTAAGGCCTGGGAAGGAAGCTGGTTTCATGTAGAACCACAGGTCTTGGGCTAGAGTCAAATTACTAGGGATTCCAGTAAGAAGAACAGGTTACTTAACAACTTGTAACGTTCTTTCGAATGGGTGCTCCTCCCACGTATAATTCATCTTTGATATACGTATCTCACCAGCTTCGCTGCTTCGGAATTTTTTTTTCTCGGCAGAGGGCGCTGTGCACAATGTTGTCGCGTTAATGTCTCTCGAGGGCTGCCGTGGCGTGTCAACGTCACCAGTAGTATAAATAGCTTGTGCCGTGCCCGTTGGCGTCAGTTCTGTTTTTTCGTTGTATAACTTGAGGAACCATCCAGGCGTGCCCCAGACTGTAGGATCTTCGGAAACGCAAAGTGTAAATCACGCAAATTGTATAGCGGGGTAGGCTGGGAGGGGCGATGAGGAATAGGTTGGAGGAACATCCAGTCGAAAGAACGTTATCGTTGGTAAGTAACTTGTTCTTCGAATGGATTGTGTCCTCCCACGTATTCCTCATCTTTGATAGACTCCCAATGCAGTGATAGTTTTGGAGGTGGGAGTACTATTTAGTCTTATCATGAATGAAATGAAGTACTACCTTCGCAAAAAGGCCTTCTTGGGAAGAAGAAGAGTCTAAGCAGTAATGCTTAACGAAAGTATGAATTGATGCCCAAGTTGCAGCTGAGCAGATGTCAATTACGAGGACTCCCCTCTGAAGAGCACTGAAGTTGCCATGCACCCCATGGCATGAGCCCGAAGCCCTTCTGGCAGTTCCTTTGCATCTAGCCTGTAACACTCCCCAATAGCTAGAGTAATCCACCGGGATATAGTCTGTTTTGTCACCACTAATCCCAATTTAGGACTGGTATAGCCCACAAAGAGTTGGTCTTCCAGGCGTAATTTCGCCATTCTCACTATATAAAAACTCAGAGGCCTTTTTGGGTCTAGCCTATGCAACCTCTCCTCTTCTTTGCCCAAATGAGGAGGAGGGTAAAAATGTGGGAGTGTTATTTTTTGCAACAAGTGAAAGTCAGAAACTACTTTCGGCAAGAAAGATTATCCTTATGAAAGGTTGTATAAAAACTTCAACACAAGATTTAAATCCCAAGCAGCGACATGGAATGGTACTGGAGGGTACATATTAGTGAGTCCCTTCAGAAATTGGACAATTAATGGAATCTTGAAATAGGAAACCTCTTCAGAGGAGCATTTAAAGATGGAAAGCACTGCCAGGTATCCACTTATCGTCCCAATCTGGACCCCCAAATTGGCCAGATGCAATAGAAAAGAAAGCCCCACAGGAGTGCCGCACTGAAAAAGGTCCACATTCTTGGCCTTGCACCAGTTACTGAATTCATTCCAACGACACCGGTACAGGGATTTGGTTGCTGGCCTTCCGGCCGAAAGCAAAGTGTCCATTACGTTATCTAGGAGGTCCCAATCCTTATATCTCAGCATCTCAGAAACCATTTGTGAAGGCTAAGAGTCTTAACCTCTGGATGGAGTACCCGACCTTCCTCTTTGCATGAGAAGATCCTCTCTTTGTGGAAGACATATTGGAGGGCAGATGGACATGTCCAGAAGGTCCGGGTACCACGTCCTCCTGGCCCTATCTGGAGCAATTAGGATCATGATTTTCCTTAACTTTCTCAACCTCCTGATTACATGAGGAATGACAGGGATTGGAGGAAATGCGTACAGGAGTGGAAATTCCCAGTCCACTACGAACGCGTCCCCTAGCGCTCTTCTTGGAGGAAATTCCCTTGAGCAGTACTGATCGCACTTCCGGTTGACACTGGTTGTGAACAGATCCACTTCAGGGGTTCCCCGAAGAGGGAAGATCTCTTGAAGACTTTCTGAGCTAGTTCCCACTTGTGGGAGACTGTGTTATGCCTCCTCAGAGCGTCCGCCGCTGTGTTCTGCTCTCCGGCTAGGTGAACTGCCGACAGGGAGATTCCTTCTTATATTGCCCAGAACCAGAGGTGCATTGCCTCTCTGCACAGTGGTAGTGACCCTATGCCTCCTCTCTTGTTGAGGTAGTACATGGCCACTTTGTTGTCCGTCATTATCAGGACATTCTTTCCGCGTACAGAGGACAGAAAGGCCTTCAGTGCTAGTCTGATTGCCCTCTGCTCTAAAATGTTGATGTGTAGTTTGGACTCCGATGGAGACCAACGACTGCTGATTGTCAGCTCGTTGGTGTGGGCTCCCCACACTGTGAGTGAGGCGTCCATCACTACAGTTATCTCCGGGCCATGGTTGCCAAAAAGATTGTCCCTTGAGAATGTTGTCCTCACAAGCCCACCGAATTAGGTCTTGAGCAACTCTGCTCGGAACTTGCAGAAGATCCGATATGTTCCCTGAAAATTGGGTCTATTGAATTCTGAGAACCCATTGAAGGGATCTCAGTCTCAAATGGGCCTCTGGCACCAGGAAAATGCGGGACGCCATGAGACAGAGCAACCTCAAAAAATCGAAGGCCAGAAGATGCTGGGCATTCTGAAACTTCGTTACCATCTGCAGAATGTGTTGAGCTCTCACCTCGGGAGGCAAGGCTTTCCCTGAGGAAGTATCCAGGACTGCTCCAAGGAATTGGAGTCTTTGGAATAGTATCATATGGGACTTCTTGTAATTGAGGGAGAACCCCAGTCTGTGGAGGGAGTGGCAGGTTATGCTGAGATGTTCCTGAGCTTGCTCGGGTGAACGAGCCCCGATCAGCCAATTGTCTAGGTAAGGGTAGACGTGAATACCCCCTCTCCTGAGACTCGCTGCCACTACCGCCATCAGTTTGGTGAAAACCCTCAGGCGGAGATCAGCCCGAATGGTAGAACTCGAAACTGATAATAAGAACCACCAACCGTAAATCTCAGTACTTTCTGTGCTTGAGATGGATTAGCACAGGAAAGTAAGCATCCTGAAGGTCCAATGATACGAACCAGTCTTGAAGTTGGAGAGCTTGAAGGATCTGAGAAAGGGTAACCATCTTGAACTTGTCCTTCCTGAGGAACTTGTTCAAGTTTCTTAAGTCCAAGATGGGTCTCAATCCTCCGTCCTTCTTGGGAATTAGAAAGTAGGGGGAATACCAACCCTTGTTCCTCTCCACTACAGGTATATGTTTTATTGCACTTTTCTCTAGCAGGATTAAGATTTCCTGCACAAGGAGCAGATCTGCAATTTTGATAGAGTTGGTTCCCGTTGGATGATCCTGAGGCCTTTTTAGAAAAGGAAGGCAGTAAACTTGAGCTACTGTTTCCAGTGCCCAAGCATCTGAAGTAATGCCCTTCCATTCGTTCAGATGCTGAGAGATTCTGCCTCCCACTGGGTTCTTGTGCGTCAAGGCCTCACAGTGGCTTAGAGGCGACTTCAGCAGTGGCTGAGGGCAAAGATGCCGCTGGAGGGGCTGATTTCGTATGCCTTCCTCATCCACCACAGCGGAATTTTCTTTGTCCTTTCTGTATAGCCTGTCATCTTCCTCTACCAACTGAGGAATAGTAATGAAAAGAACGACCTCTCCAGGAAGATGAGCCCGAATAAGGTTGTTGAGATAATGGAGGCACGGTAGCAGATGCAGCAACTTCTAGATTTGAGGTTCCTACAATGGGGGCACAGTAGCAGATGCAACAACAGCTAGCTTTGAGATTTCTTAAATGGGGGCACAGTAGTAGAAGCAGAGATACCTAAGAGTGTGACGCCCGGATATTACGAGGAATACTTATAATGGAGGCACAGTAACAGATGCAACAACATCTAGATTTGAGGTTCCTACAATGGGGGTACAGTAGTAGAAGCAGCAAGACCTACGATTGTGACGCCAGGATATTTAGAGGGACACTTATAATGGGGGCACAGTTGCAGATGGAACAACATCTAGCTTTGAGGTTCCTACAGTGGGGGTATAGTAGCAGATGCAAGAACAGCTAGCTTTGAGATTCCTACAATGACGGTACAGTAGCAGATGCAACAACAGCTAGATTTGAGATTCCTACAATGGAGGCACAGTAGTAGATGTAGCAACAGCTAGCTTTGAGGATCTTACAGTGGGGGTACTGTAGCAGATGCAACAACAGCTAGCTATGAGATTCCTAAAATTGGGGCACAGTAGCAGATGTAGAAACAGCTAACTTTGAAGTTCCTGCAGGGGGGCACAGTAGCAGATGCAACAAAAGCTAGCTTTGAGATTCCTTAAATGGGGGCACAGTAGTAGAAGCAGAGCTACCTAAGAGTGTAACAGCAGTGTGTTACAAGGAATACTTGTAATGAAGACCCAGTAGCTGATGCAACAACATCTAGATTTGAGGTTCCTACAATGGGGGCACAGTAGCAGATGCAACACCAGCTAGCTTTGAGATTCCTTAAATGGGGGCACAGTAGTAGAAGCAGCGATACCTAAGAGTGTGACAACAGGATATTAGGAGGAATACTTATAATGGAGGCACAGTAGCAGATGCAACAACATCTAGATTTGAGGTTCCTAGAGTGGGGGTACAGTAGTAGAAGCAGCGAGACCTACGATTGTGATGCCAGGATATTACGAGGAACACTTACAATGGGGGCACAGTAGCAGATGCAACAACAGCTAACTTTGAGGTTCCGACAGTGGGGGTATAGTAGCAGATGCAAGAACAGCTAGCTTTGAGATCCCTACAATGGGGGAACAGTATCAGATGCAACAACAGCTAGCCTTGAGGTTCCTACAGTGCGGGTACAGTAGCAGATGCAACAACAGGTAGCTTTGAGACACAATGGAGGCACAGTAGCAGATGTAGAAACAGCTAGCTTTGGTGTTCCTACAGGGGGGCACAGTAGCAGATGCAACAACAGCTAGCTTTTAGATTCCTTAAATGGGGGCACCGTAGTAGAAGTAGCGATACCTAAGAGTGTGACAGCAGGATATTACGAGGAATACTTATAATGGAGGCACAATATCAGATGCAACAACAGCTAGCTTTGAGGTTCCTACAGAGGGGGTACAGTGGCAGATGTAACAGCAGCTAGCTTTGAGGTTCCTACAGTGGGGGTACAGTAGCAGATGCAACAGCAGCTAGCTCTGAGGTTCCTACGGTAGGGGTACAGTAGCAGATGTAACAGCAGCTTGCTTTGAGGTTCCTACGGTGGGGGTACAGTAGCGGATGCAACAACAGCTAGCTATGAGATTCCTAAAATGGGGGCACAGTAGTTAAAGCAGCGAGACCTAAGAGTCTGATGCCAGGATATTGCGAGGAACACTTATAATGGGGGCACAGTAGCAGATGCAACAAGAGCTAGCTTTGAGGTTCCTACAGCGGGGGTACAGTAGCAGATGCAACAACAGCTAGCTTTGAGATTCCTAGAATGGGGGCACAGTAGCACATGCAACAACAGCTAGCTTTGAGGTTCCTACAGTGGGGGTACAGTAGCAGATGCAACAACAGCTAGCTATGAGATTCCTAAAATGGGGGCACAATAGTTGAAGCAGCGAGACCTAAGATTGTGATGCTGTTAATATTAAGTAACTCACAATCACACTAACCTGGTCAGACGGCCAACACGGGAGCAGCAACTGCAGAAAGCAAGAATCTCCCGGAGGAGCCTGCACCCCCACCGCAGCT
This sequence comes from Ambystoma mexicanum, assembly GCF_040938575.1. NCBI lineage: Eukaryota > Metazoa > Chordata > Amphibia > Caudata > Ambystomatidae > Ambystoma > Ambystoma mexicanum. The sequence goes on from NC_090938.1 coordinate 644,889,671, forward strand.
TGCATACCCACGGAGGGGAGGCACGAACCCCAGGGAAACCCTCTGGGGGAAAAAAACCCTGATGAAGCAGATGGAGGCTTCTCGGATGGATGGAATCACTTCACATGTGCATCTTCCATGGGTTGAGGCACAAGCCCTACGGTAGAAAATAGGACAGGTAAGTGATGGATGATGGATAGTGAGAAAACTATGAAAGGAGAGGAAAGGAGAATCCTTACGGGAGTCTGGCTTGAACGGTCATTAGTGATGGAGAGGGAGAGCGTGGCGTAAGGATCTGTTCGTGAGCCTGGTTCTCGTAGCGCCGGGGGGGAAATCCTGAAAGGACTGAATAAGTAAGTATGGGAATGTGAGGGGAAGCCCGAAACCTAAGAAAGAGACACTCACTGTATGAGAGGGGCTCTGGGTCCTACCGAACACCGTACACTTGAACGAGCGTAACGGATAGAGAGGCGCAGGAGAGTCTGGCGTGTTGGAAAATTGATAGTGAGGAAACCTGGAACAAAGTCTCTGGGAAGAGGGAAACCAGAGAGAGAGAGTGAGCAACGAAAGACAGAAAGTTGGTTAGGAAAGGTTTCACCCTAGATTCGAACTTACGGAGCGTCTCTGGCAACAGAAGCGACGCTTAGAGGCGAGTATAGACGATCCTTTAATAGGGTGACGTGACTCTCTGCCGACGTGCGTTGACAGCGTGAATCAACTAGAGCGCTAAGGCTCATTCTGCCAGGCTCTGCAGCCCTCCGTCTTGTAGAATGAAGCATCTTTCTCCTATAGACCACGGACCAGCGTTGGAAAGGTGTAACAGTATGCCCCCTCCTCCTGGGTGGAGAACCCGGCTTCCAGGGATGCAACCGAAAAAACCGCAGCACCTGGAGGGGAGCATGAACCCCAGAGGCCGGTTCCCAAGTCCTTTCCGCTGGAGAATAACCCTTCCAGTCGATGAGGAATTGGAGGCGACCTCTATAATAACGTGAATCGCAAATGTTGGCCACTTCGTATTCAGTCCCAGTATTAGTAACCACTGGGGGAGGTAATGGTTTGGAGGACCGTAAAAACCGGTCCCTAATGGCTAGTTTTACTTGAGAAAAATGAAAAACTGGATGAATCTTAGACCAAGAGAGTGGTAGTGCCAACCAAACAGCAGTAGATCCTACCAAGGTTAGTATTTTGAAGGGCTCGAAAAACCGAGGAGATAATTTGGAAGGAACCAAATGTCTTGGGAGGAATCGAGAGGACAACCAGACATAGTTCCCTACGTTTAATTCTGGCATATCACGGCGAGGTTTGTCCGCATACCTTTTGGCCCGGTCTTGGGCATTTTGGAGAGCTAGACGGGCGAGACTATGTCCTTTCTGAATATCGGCTATAAGACCATCGACACCGGGGAAACTAGATGAGGTTGAAGAGACAGTAGGCACAAAGGATGGGTGGTAGCCATAAGAGCAGTAGAATGGACTAGTCTTGAGGGAAGAATGCTTAGCATTATTGTAGGCAAACTCAACGAACGGTAACAGTTCCTTCCAATCATCTTGAGCTGCAGACACAAAACAGCGTAAGTAGCCTTCCAAGGTCTGATTGAGGCATTCAGTCTGCCCGTTGTTCTGGGGATGGTATCCTGAAGTAAGGGCTCTCTTAATGCCGAGAACGTGGCATACCCTCTTCCAAAACCGTGAGGTATATTGAGGTCCTCTGTCTGATACTATGACCTCGGGTAAACCGTGACGAGAAAACACTTCTGATAGAAATATTGAAGCCATCTGAACCGCTCCGGGAATCTTAACTAAAGGAGTGAAGTGCGCGAGTTTTGTCAAGTAGTCAATGGTGACCATAATGGCCGTGTACTGAGAGGAAGGCGGAAGATCGACTATGAAGTCAGTAGAAATCATTTGCCAAGATCTCTCTGGGATAGGCATTCGGGCGAGCAGCCCGTAAGGAGGGGATCGTGGGGTTTTGGACTGGATACAAGTAGTGCATGCTTTAACATAGTCTTGAACATCTGATTGAACTGTAGGCCACCAAAAATGTCTTTTCACGAGTTCTAAAGTGGACTGGACGCCCCGATGTCCGGCTGCCTTAGAGTCATGGCACATTCGAAGCACTTCTGTTTGAAGGAATGTTGATGGCACCAGAACTTGATCCGCGTGAAAGTATAATTCTTGATTCTTACTAAGGTGATGAGTAAGAGCGAGATCCTTGCATAGGCGTCAACTTCTGGTTGTTTCTTGTTTGAGAAGTTGTAGGAAATCAGAAAGGACTCCGATAAAAGTTGCTGTGGGAAACATCTTTTCAGAACAAAACCGGGAAGAGTGAGGTCTCTTCCGAGACAAGGCATCCGCCCTCAAATTTTGATTCCCTGGCAGGAAGGTAAATTTAATCCGGTAAGGTAGAAAGAAATGGGCCCATCTTGCTTGTCTGCTATTAGTAGTTTGTGCATGTTGCAAGGCCTTAAGATTTTGATGATCCGTGCAAACTTCTATTGCGAAGGGAGACCCGAGCAACAGATGCCGCCATTCCTCGAAGGCCCTTTTTATAGCCAACAGTTCTTTCTCTAAAACTGAATAGTGTTCTTCAGCGGAAGAGAAAGTTTTCGATAGGTAGGCCACAGGTCGTTCTACTCCTTGTTCCGTTCTTTGCAGGAGAACGTCTCCCAATGCATGTTGAGAGGCACCCGTTTCTAAGATAAAGGGTTTGGATTGGTCTGAATTGAGCAGGATAGAGGCTGAGGTAAACAACTCTTTTAAGGCTTCGAAAGCTTGTTGCGCTGGTGGATCCCAAGAAAAGACTGTTCCTTTTTTCAGTAAACGGGTAATAGGGAGTATAATTTCTGAGGAACAGGGGATATATTTACGATAAAAATTTGCAAATCCAAGGAATCTTTGTACCTCTTTGATTGTAGTTGGGGATGGCCATTCTAAGACTGCAGACACCTTTCGGGGGTCCATGGAAATTCCCTTCTTGGAAAGGACGAATCCTAGATACGTGATTTGTGTTTGATGGAATTCACATTTTTCTGCTTTACAGTATAACTGATTGTCTTGCAGACGCCATAACACAAGGTTGACATGCTCGATGTGTTCCTTTAAAGTTGTGGAGAAAATCAGAATATCATCTAAGTACACAATGACGCAATGAAGAAGGAGATCAGAAAATAGATGGTCCATAAATCACTGGAACACAGCAGGCGCATTAACCAGACCGAATGGCATAACACGGTATTGGAAATGACCAAATGGGGTGCGAAAGGCAGTTTTCCATTCGTCGTTGGGAGCTATTCTGATGAGGTGATAAGCCCCTCTGAGATCCAATTTAGTATAGAACGTAGCTCCCCGAACAGCTTCTAGAATGTCCTTTATTAAAGGCATAGGATATTTGTCTGGTATGGTGATCTTATTGAGTCCTCTCTAGTCAATGCATGGTCTTAGTTCCTCTGTGTCCTTCTTGGGGATAAAGAATAAAGAGGCTCCAGCTGGGGATTTGGACTCAGTGATGAGACCATTCTGGAGGTTGGCTTGAAGATATTCCTTGAGCGCACTCTTCTCTCGTTGAGAAAGAACGTACATGCGTCCAAACGGAATAGGTTGATCAGGCAGAAGTTCTATGTGGCAGTCGTCTCTACGATGGGGAGGAAGAGTTGGATACTGGGGTCTAGAGAAGACTCTATGAAATGATTGGTAACATTCTGGAACCTTCCCTAACTGACCTATGTAGGGTACAGCAGGAGTATCTGAAATCTCAGCGGGAAGATGAAGACCTACAGTGTGTTGGAACATGCAATGGGAGACACAATATTCAGAGCCCAAAAAAAGGGTTCCAGCCGTCCAATTTATATAAGGATTATGGAGGCGCAACCATGGAAGGCCCAAGATGACCGGAAAATGAGCGGCTCTGATCAAATCAAAGACTAATGTTTCTTGATGAGAGGCAATCACACAAGTAACAGGTTGGGTTTGTTCCCGAATAGGTCCTGAACTCAAAGGAGAACCATCAACTCCTTGAATGGGGGTGGTAACTGTCTTAGTGATTCTAGCCAACCCATTTTTTGCTGCCCATTGATCATCGATGAAGTTACCTGCTGCTCCACTATCCAGCAAAGCAGGAACCGTTTGAATAGTTTGATCGTGCAAGACAAGAGTCAAGGAAAGTACAATCATGGGGTGTTTGTTAGAAGATGGTTCAAGAGATGATTCGACTCTGATAGGGGAACCTTGATGCTGATCTCCTGCCGTGGTTCCCCTTACGGCAGGGATTTCTCATTTCCCGACTGAGGAGGTCTGGACTTATGGGGAGGAACTATGGGACAATCTTGTAACACGTGGGAGGAAGACCCACAGTACATACACAGCCCTAAGGACCTTCTTCTCTCTCTTTCTGTAGCAGATAACGGTCCTCTGACAGAGCCTATCTGCATAGTTTCTTCAGCTGAGCAAGATTTACTACGGATCGAAACCGGATCTGAATGCGAGCAATGTCCTTTACCCTTTCTCTTTTCTTGAGAGCGCTCTTGCACACGATAATCGATTTGCATAGTTAGGGTTATCATCTCGGCCAAGTTAGCTGGTCGTGGAACCTTCGACACCTCATCTTTTAATTCCTCATTAAGCCCCCGTCGAAAGAGGGTCAGTAAACCGTCATCAGGCCAGCCTACTTCGGAGGACAATTGTTTGAACTGAGTAATGTATGTAATGAGATCCTTATTTCCCTGTTTAAGGTCCTTGAGTCTTTCCTGTGTGGATACCGAGATCTCTTGACGGCTAAACATTGATCTGAGACTGTTAGAGAAAGCCTGGTATGAGTCTAAGATGGCATTTCCTGAAGTAACCAAAGGGGTAGCCCAAGCAAGGGCCGGACCTGTAAGATGAGAAATCAGAAACCCTACCTTGTCCTTATCAGTTGGGAAAAAGCGGGACTTAAATGTAAATTGGACTGTACAGCTGTCCAAAAATTCTTTCAGTTTGTGTGGGTCTCTGTCGAATTTGCCAGTAGGCATAGTGACTGGGGGGGTTTCAGAAAACGCACGGGTAACTTGTAGTTTTAACTGAGCATTATCATGTTTGAGAGTCTGAATTTCTAAAGTCATAGCTTGCATTGCTGCCATGAGATGCTGCATTTGCTGTTCCATGTTCGCGATCGTAACCAGGATCTTTTTTTTTTTTTTTTTTTTTGGGCATCGCTAACTGTTAATATTAAGTAACTCACAATCACACTAACCTGGTCAGACGGCCAACACGGGAGCAGCAACTGCAGAAAGCAAGAATCTCCCCCACAACCCCACCGCAGCTTGCATACCCACGGAGGGGAGGCACGAACCCCAGGGAAACCCTCTGGGGGAAAAAAACCCTGATGAAGCAGATGGAGGCTTCTCGGATGGATGGAATCACTTCACATGTGCATCTTCCATGGGTTGAGGCACAAGCCCTACGGGAGAAAATAGGACAGGTAAGTGATGGTTGATGGATAGTGAGAAAACTATGAAAGGAGAGGAAAGGAGAATCCTTACGGGAGTCTGGCTTGAACGGTCATTAGTGATGGAGAGGGAGAGCGTGGCGTAAGGATCTGTTCGTGAGCCTGGTTCTCGTAGCGCCGGGGGGGAATTCCTGAAAGGACTGAATAAGTAAGTATGGGAATGTGAGGGGAAACCCGAAACCCAAGAAAGAGACACGCACTGTATGAGAGGGGCTCTGGGTCCTACCGAACACCGTACACTTGAATACACTTGAATGAGCGTAACGGATAGAGAAGCGCGGGAGAGTCTGGCGTGTTGGAGAATTGATAGTGAGGAAACCTGGAACAAAGTCTCTGGGAAGAGGGGAAACCAGAAAGAGATTGAGCAACGAAAGACAGAAAGTTGAGTAGGAAAGGTTTCACCCTAGATTCGAACTTACGGAGCGTCTCTGGCAACAGAATCAACGCTTAGAGGCGAGTATAGACGATCCTTTAATAGGGTGACGTGACTCTCTGACGGCGTGCGTTGACAGCGTGAATCAACTAGAGCGCTAAGGCTCATTCTGCCGGGTTCTGCAGCCCTCCGTCTTGTAGAATGAAGCATCTTTCTCCTATAGACCACAGACCAGCGTTGGAAAGGTGTAACAGATGCCAGGATATTACGAGGAAGACTTATAATGGGGGAGTAGCAGATGCAACAACAGCTAGCTTTGAGGTTCCTACAGTGGGGGTACAGTAGCAGATGCAACAACAGCTAACTTTGAGATTCCTAGAATGGGGGCACAGTAGCACATGCAACAACAGCTAGCTTTGAGATTCCTAAAATGGGGGCATAGTAGTAGAAGCTGTAAGACCTAAGATTGTGACACCAGGATATTACGAGGAACACTTATAATGGGGCAACAGTAGCAGATGCCCCAACAGCTAGCTTTGAGGTTCCTACAGTGGGGGTACAGGAGCAGATGCAACACCAGCTAGCTTTGAGATTCCTACAATGGGGGGACAGTAGCAGATGAAATAACAGCTAGCTTTGAGATTCCTAAAATGGGGGCACAGTGTCAGATGTAGAAACAGCTAGCTTTGAGGTTCCTATAGAGGGGGCACAGTAGCAGATGCAACAACAACTAGCTTTGAGATTCCTTAAATAGGGGCACAGTAGTAGAAGCAGCGATACCTAAGAGTGTGACAGCAGGATATTACGAGGAACACTTATAATGGAGGCACAGTAGCAGATGTAACAACATCTAGATTTGAGGTTCCTACAGTGGGGCTACAGTAGTAGAAGCAGCGAGACCTACGATTGTGACGCCAGGATATTACGAGGAACACTTATAAAGGGGCACAGTAGCAGATGCAACAACAGCTAGCTTTGAGGTTCCTAAAGTGGGGGTATAGTGGCAGATGCAAGAAAAGCTAGCTTTCAGATTCCTACAATGGGGGCACAGTATCAGATGCAACAACAACTAGCATTGAGGTTCCTACAATGGGGGTACTGTAGCAGATGCAACAACAGCTAGCTTTGAGATTCCTACAGTGGAGGCACAGTAGCAGATGTAGCAATAGCTAGCTTTGAGGATTTTACAGTGGGGGTACAGTAGCAGAAGCAACAACAGCTAGCTACGAGATTCCTAAAATGGGGGCACAGTAGCAGATGTAGAAACATCTAGCTTTGAGGTTCCTACAGGGGGGCACAGTAGCAGAAGCAACAACAGCTAGCTTTGAGATTCCTTAAATGGGGGCACAGTAGTAGAAGCAGAGATACCTAAGTGTGTGACAGCAGGATATTACAAGGAATACTTATAATGGAGACACAACAGCAGAGGCAACAACAGCTAGCTTTGAGGTTCCTACAGTAGTGGTACAGTGGCAGATGTAACAGCAGCTAGCTTTGTGGTTCCTACAGTGGGGGTACAGTAGCAGATGCAACAGCAGCTAGTTTGGAGGTTCCTAGAGATGAGGCACAGTAGCGGATGCAACAACAGCTAGCTTTGAGGTTCCTTAAATGGGGGCACAGTAGTAGAAGCAGCCATGCCTAAGATTGTGATGGCAGGAAATTGCAGGGAATATTTATAAAGGGCGTACAGTAACAGATGCAACAACAGCTAGATTTGAGGTTCCTACAGTGGGGGCACAGTAGCAGATGTAGCAACAGCTAGCTTCGAGGATCCCACGGTGTGGTACAGAAGCAGATGCAACAACTGTGAAGATGGCTATCTGGTGTAGTAGAGTGGGCTAATTATTACAATAACAAAATACTTTAGACTGTGTACGTTGGACCAGATGTTATTAGAATATTAATAAGGGGCAACTGGGTTGGTCAGTTTAGTGGGGGGGGCAGTAATGGCTGCACCCCCTGGCCGTAACCACACTTATTCAGTCAGTGGCTGTTGGGTGATGGCTGCAGGTTCCACAGGCTGACACAGGCCAACACGTTCTGGGACTTGCTATGACGGGTGCTGCCGACCTTTGCCTCTGGGTCCTTAGCCACAGGGGCTGCACGGGTAGGAGGCTGCCCTGGCTGGCTGCACTAAATGGGTTCATGTCCACTAATCAGGGTAGGTGGGAGTGATGGAGGTCAAGAGGAGGGAACATAGCAGCAAGTTGTGAGAAGGGTAGAGGAGCCGGGGCACACAGAGTGGGGTGGGTGCTCAAATGCAAATATTTAATTAAAATGCCTCAAGTTGGCCTCATGATGTCTGCTAAGGGTTCGGGGCTTCGCACACTCACCTACAGTGCCAGAGAAAGTGGCGAGGAGGCGAGGGACGCAGAGGCTAGGCCTCTGCTGTGGATGTCCTGTCCACCAATCAGCAGAGGTGGGAGATATGGAGGGCGGAAGGAAGGAGCATTATCAGGAATTTGGGAGTAGGAGAGAGGAGCCAGGGCACACGGAGCTCGGTATTCACCCATACGCAAATATTTAATTAAAATGCCTCAAGTTGGCCTCACAAGGTGTGGTAAGGGTTCGGGGGACTTTGCACACTCACCCGCAGCACCAGAGAAAGTATCGAGAAGGCGAGGGACGTAGAGGCTAGGCCTCTGCTATGGATGTCCTGTCCACCAATCAGCAGAGGTTGGAGGGCGGGAGGAGGGGGCGCTATCAGGTAGTTGGGAGTAGGGGAGAGGAGCCAGGGCACATGGAGCACGGAAGGCACTCAAATGCAAATATTTAATTTAAATGCCTCAAGTTGGCCTCACGAGGTCTTGTGACCATCCTAACGACAAGCACCTGTCCTAAGGTAGAGAATGCTCTTTAGAATAAGGAGAGTTTGGCCTTTTTGTTTATTGTTTAATAAAGAAACATTCATACCACCCCACCCCATTGTCCAACTCCTTCCTTCAGCATGGCACATATGGTGTCAGGCGTGGGATTGCATCAACCCGATACAAAGTTGACCCATGCTATAATGCCATCTGAGCCTAAAAACTATGGGAATAGTTTGGTACTCAGATTTCATGGCTTGAGTCCTGAAACTGTTCTTCCGGTTAGGAAAAAGGTAGTGGGTATAGTTACCAGCTTTTTAGTACCCAGCATTACTGGATCCCTGGTAGGGACAAGGCTGTAACTTGTTAGACCTGTAGGTAACTGTCTCTAATGGATTAGCCACATATGTAGCCCTCCTGAAGAGCCTTGTTGGGAGAAGGGTCTAAGGATGTTACCCCTGTTATCTGGTGGGAAAGAAGTAAAGTTTGTCATCCCGAATTATTCGTCCAACCCCATTGAGCTTCAGAGACAAGATCTGGTGGGGTACTTAATACATGAAGCCCTTTTAGGGAATCCAACAAACTGGGAGAGTAAAGGGAAATCCGTAGATGACCCAGAGAAATAACAGCTTCGGGAGAGCCCTCCGGAATTGCTTTGCTTGACACAAAACTGGAGAGTGAGATTAGCACTTGCCTAAGTGAAAATAAAAACAAGATGTAACATCTCCTTCATAAGTGTTGGATCTGATCATTCCCAGCTAATTAAGGGAACCGCCAACCCCATAGATAAAGAAAGCCCTGAGACTATTAAGTCTACTTCTTCCATTTCATCCTGCCAACACAGCCTTTCGGTAGCACCTAACGAGGAGGAAGAACAATCTAGTCTAGAAAACATCCTATGTTACTCAGAGGGGGTATGAGGTATCTAAACCGACAGCAGAAGCAGAGTCACCAGAAATTACACAAAGTAATGTTTCCCCTATCTTCGCAGCAGGAATCCAGGGTGAATTGATGGCAGCATCTCTACCATTATCTCCCTCTAAGGAACACACTTGTTATTCTTCTAGAAAATCTGGGCACCTCACAAGATATTGCCCCCTTATCCTGAAAGTTCCTCCCACCTTGCCATCATAGACATATCCTAAAGAGCCTACAGCCGACCACATAGAAATTTCCCGGCTGTCTCTTGCCTCAGTTCTGTGTTCCCAAACAGCAACCATAACCCCCACCTTTCGGGGAAAAGGGATTATCTTGCTCTTCCCCCAATTTTAAGAAATCAAGGAAAAACGACATAACCAACAGTTTTTTCACAAGGGATCAAAACATCTACAGGGTACCCGCCATCATAAGTCAACAGAAACTTCAGGCCCAATTAGATAGCTGGAGTAAAGGATGCGCTATAAATCCAGAATGACTACCCTTGGGGTGGAAGTAACACCAAAAGAAGAAGTGTGATGGATTCATGGGTATACAGAAGTGTATCCCTTTACTAAAACTTCTCTGAGCATCTTGGGGAAAGAGTTATTGATGTAAGTGGCAGTAATTCCAAAGCTACCTGCCCAGTTAATCATAAAATCCCCTGGGGTTTATGACTTCCAATCCAACTAGAACTATCAAGAGCAGTGCTTTCCGAAGAGGTTAAAATAGGCACACATTTTTCTAACTTTGATCAGTTACTAAGAGAACCTATTAAGTCCTCCATGACCTACATGTCCTTTAAGGCCTGGGAAGGAAGCGGGTTTCATGTAGAACCACAGGTCTTGGACTAGAGTCAAATTACTAGGGATTCCAGTAAGAAGAACAGGTTACTTAACAACTTGTAACGTTCTTTCGAATGGATGCTCCTCCCACGTATTCCTCATCTTTGATATACGTATCTCACCCGCTTCGCTGCTTCGGAATTTTTTTTTCTCGGCAGAGGGCGCTGTGCACAATGTCGTGGCGTCAATGTCTCTCGAGGGCTGTCGTGGCGTGTCAACGTCACCAGTAGTATAAATAGCTTGTGCCGTGCTCGTTGGCGTCAGTTCTGTTTTTTCGTTGTATAACTCGAGGAACCATCCAGGCGTACCCCAGACTGCAAGATCTTCGGAAACGCAAAGTGTAAATCACGCAAATTGTACAGCGGGGTAGGCTGGGAGGGGCGATGAGGAATACGTGGGAGGAACATCCAGTCGAAAGAACGTTACCAGTTGGTAAGTAACTTGTTCTTCGAATGGATTGTGTCCTCCCACGTATTCCTCATCTTTGATAGACTCCCAATGCAGTGATAATTTTGGAGGTGGGAGTACTATTTAGTCTTATCATGAATGGAATGAAGTACTACCTTCGCAAAAAGGCCTTCTTGGGAAGAAGAAGAGTCTAAGCAGTAATGCTTAACGAAAGTATGAATTGATACCCAAGTTGCAGCTGAGCAGATGTCAATTACGAGGACTCCCCTCTGAAGAGCACTGAAGTTGACATGCACCTCATGGCATGAGCCCGAAGCCCTTCTGGCAGTTCCTTTGCATCTAGCCTGTAACACTCCCCAATAGCTAGAGTAATCCACCGGGATATAGTCTGTTTTGTTACCACTAATCCCAATTTAGGACTGGTATAGCCCACAAAGAGTTGGTCTTCCAGGTGTAATTTCACCATTCTCACTATATAAAAACTCAGAGGCCTTTTTGGGTCTAGCCTATGCAACCTCTCCTTCTCTTTGCCCAAATGAGGAGGAGGGTAAAAATGTGGGAGTGTTATTTTTTGCAACAAGTGAAAGTCAGAAACTACTTTCGGCAAGAAAGATTATCCTTATGAAAGGTTGTATAAAAACTTCTAACACAAGATTTAAATCCCAAGCAGGGACATGGAATGGTACTGGAGGGTACATATTAGTGAGTCCCTTCAGAAATTGGACAATTAATGGAATCTTGAAATAGGAAACCTCTTCAGAGGAGCATTTAAAGATGGAAAGCACTGCCAGGTATCCTCTTATCGTCCCAATCTGGACCCCCAAATTGGCCAGATGCAATAGAAAAGAAAGCCCCATAGGAGTGCCGCACTGAAAAAGGTCCACATTCTTGGCCTTGCACCAGTTACTGAATTTATTCCAACGACACCGGTAAAGGGATTTGGTTGCTGGCCTTCCGGCCGAAAGCAAAGTGTCCATTACGTCATCTAGGAGGTCCCAATCCTTATATCTCAGCATCTCAGAAACCATGCGTGAAGGCTAAGAGTTTTAACCTCTGGATGGAGTACCCGACCTTCCTCTTTGCATGAGAAGATCCTCTCTTTGTGGAAGACATATTGGAGGGCAGATGGACATGTCCAGAAGGTCCGGGTACCACGTCCTCCTGGCCCAATCTGGAGAAATTAGGATCATGATTTTCCTTAACTTTCTCAACCTCCTGATTACATGAGGAATCACGGGGATTGGAGGAAACGCGTAGAGGAGTGGAAATTCCCAGTCCACTACGAACGCGTCCCCTAGCGCTCTTCTTGGAGGAAATTCCCTTGAGCAGTACTGATCGCACTTCCGGTTGACACTGGTTGTGAACAGATCCACTTCAGGGGTTCCCCGAAGAGGCAAGATCTCTTGAAGACTTTCTGAGCTAGTTCCCACTTGTGGGAGACTGTGTTATGCCTCCTCAGAGCGTCCGCCGCTGTGTTCTGCTCTCCGGCTAGGTGAACTGCCGACAGGGAGATTCCTTCTTATATTGCCCAGAACCAGAGCTGCATTGCCTCTCTGCACAGTGGTAGTGACCCTACGCCTCCTCTCTTGTTGAGGTAGTACATGGCCACTTTGTTGTCCGTCATTATCAGGACATTCTTTCCGCGTACAGAGGACAGAAAGGCCTTCATGTCATGATGCCTACCCCCGGAACACCAGGCCAGGCCCAGCACCCCCGGAAACAGGCATCATGCCCTCGGGTAAAAGCCCAGCGGCCCCTTATAGGGGCTCTTTGGACTCAGTCCTGGCGCCTTTGGCACCAGGCTCATGTTGGACATCAGTCCTGGCGCCATAGGCGCCAGGCTCATAAAGGGAGGTGTTTTGTGCACTTACCTGATGCAGACCATGCTGCACGCTTCAGGCCTCCCTGAGACCTGAAAGGGACTATTTTTTCATAGGGACTATTTTTTCACTCGGGCGTGGCCAGGGAAGGATACATACCTAGTTGGGGAAGGATACATACCTGGGACTTCTTTGGAAGCTATTTAAGCCACGCCCAGACAGCAGCTCATGCTTTGCGTTGTTCTGCTTCCTGCAGCTTAACGCTCACCGTTTCTGCTCCTGTTCCCGGACTCCAGCCACGCCCGCCTCGAACCTGGAAGACCTGCAAGGAAGGAAGAGAAGAGAAAGGTGAAAACCAAGGACTATTTCAAACTTCTTACCTGCATCCGGAATCTTCTCGCCAGCATCCCTGAAGAAAGACTTCCATTTAAAAGCATCGCGTTGCTCGCTGCAGCGCCACGCTTCACTCACCTGTCCTCGAGACATCTCCCGGCTCCATCGCGGCTGTCAGCATCAGACGTCACATCTCTGCACCTAGGGGAGAGAGGAAGAAACAAAAGGTGAGCAGAAGGAACACAGAAGGAAAGCCTGATTAACAGCCATAATACTTACTGGCTTTTCTTCCACATTTCGGGTCGGCGCCGCCCTGTTGGCAGGTACCATACCCCGGCCCCTATGGGGAAAGGACAAGAGACATTTCTGGGGCATGATAAGGACATTTAGAGGGATCGCCCTCATCACTACTCACCTCGGCAGTTTAACCCCTCGACGCATCGCCTTCATTTTGCACCTGAAATAAAGGACAGATCACAGGTTAGAAAGACAACATAAAGGGGGCCTCACTTGAACTTTGAACTTTCATACTTACGGCGCATCGCTCAGGAAAGTCAAGTGGATTTTGCCAGCGCCATTCTGAAATCCAGTGAAGTAACTGGATGAACGCGTGCCCCTGCACCAGAAGCAGGATGGAGAGTTCATCCTTCCAAACCATAAGGTGAGCTTAAACCGGGGTTTGGAGGAAGTTAGAGAGGAACAAAGGGGGAAAGAGGGGAGCTAGCACACTATTCTGCAGACTGTTAATCCCCTTTCTCATCTGCAGAAGGATATTCCTATGGGCCAGGCAAGCACGATTTGGAGGTCCTGTCCAATCGGTGTTCCGGGTCCTGGCATCACGCTAGAAGAGGCCACAGCAATCCAGACTAGACCAGCGCCCCCGTGGGAACCAGGTGAGCGTTACAGAACGCGAAGCCTTCCTACAAATTCCCACCCAGGCGCTATGGAAACTTCCGAAACTGACCAGTTGGCCCAATTACTGGGGGAATTACGGGCCGAAGTACACGCCGCTCATCAAGAGACTAGTGCCCTCAGGAGGGAAGTGATTGTAATAAAGGATAGAGCTGATGACCTGGCTAGAAACCTTTTGCAAGGTCAAGCTGGACAAACTCCTTTACTCGGTTCCGGGGGGAACCCCGCTCCTGTGGTTTCCAGTAACCCGGTGCAGATTAATCTACCTGGAAACATGCCACTGGCCCCACCTGAACGCTTTGCTGGGGACCCCAAACGATTCGCCCGTATTCATGAATCAGTGTCGTTTGCACTTCCTATGCAGACCTGGGGCCTTCCCTAATGATCAGACCAAGGTAGCCTTTGTGTTGTCATATCTCAGCGGCTGTGCTGCCGATTGGTCAGTCCCACTGGTAACTCAAGATGACCCGATTCTTCGTGATTTTCAAGGATTTCAAACAAGCATGGAAAGGTTATTTGCTCGACACTCCCAGGGACAGGCTCTGGATGACGAACTTCTATCTCTGCGACAGGGCAATCAAGACCTTCTATCCTACATTGCAACCTTCAATAGACTAATTGTGGAAACTGGTTGGCCAGAGGATAAAAGAATCACGTTATTCTATCGAGGTCTACGCGGAGAACTTAAAGATGTCATGGCACAAGTTGTAAATTCGCCCCAAGAATGCACTGAATATATAGACTTAGTGGTCCAATTGGATCACAGGCTGCAAAACAGAAAAGCAGATCGATCCAAGTTTTAAACCCGGGTGTTGGCCAAGACCCACTCTAACCCCAAGGGGGCTAATGGCTCGGAGCCTATGCAAGTCGGAGGGGTTAAAGGACCCCTAACTCAAAAAGAACGGGAAAGAAGACGACAGATGCAATTATGCCTTTATTGTGGGTCCTCTGGACACTTTCTACGAGATTGCCCGGTTAAGCCGCCCAAAAAGGTGGTAGGAGCCGCTGATAAAATCCATGGAAACTCTGTATCGGGAAACGACCACGCCCGGCAAGCGTAGGGGTCCGCTTGCCGAGCTTGAAAACTAACTCTCAGACCTTGCATTTAATTGTGCCAATGGTCCTCGTAGATCCGGAACAGCCTAAACGGTTGCATGTTATAAAGGCATACATCGATAGCGGGGCTATAGGAAACTATGTGGATCGAGAATTGGTCTCTAGGATAAACCTACCTCTGCGTCCTAAAACCAACAAAGATGTCATCACCACAGTAGATGGAACCGAAATTGCCTCTGGACCGGTAACACATTCCACAGCTGAGGTGACACTTGTAGGTCCGGATGGCCATCGGGAGGCAGTTGTGTTTGATGTAATCAAGGCTCCACAGTTTCAGCTTATTCTCGGAATCCCTTGGTTAGAGACACATAATCCTCGAATTAATTGGCGAGCGAAGAGAATAACCTTCCCGGATTGTGCACAAACCTGCTACTCAGAAAATCCAAAGGTTAATCTAGCATCAGTAACCTCTGTCCCCGTGCAACTACCTCCAGAGTACCAAGACTTTCAGGACGTCTTCCAAAAGGAACAGGCCAACACGTTAGCTCCCCACAGATCGTACGATTGCCAAATTGATCTGGTGCCCGGTGCACAACCCCCTTGTAGCAGGATTTACGCCCTTACTGAACCAGAGAATCTGCATTTGAGACAATATTTAGATCACTACCTCGCCAATGGTTTCATTCGCCCGTCAAAGTCCCTGGCATCCTCAGCTTTGTTCTTCGTGCCTAAAAAAGAAGGCGACCTTAGAACTTGTATCGATTACCGCGCATTGAACCAGATAACTGTTAAAAATCGTTACCCACTGCCTCTGATCCCTGAACTCCTTGACCAGATGAAGGGCGCTTGCGTATACACCAAGTTAGATCTCCGGGGGGCTTATCATCTGGTACGAGTAAAAGAAGGCGACGAATGGAAAACGGCCTTCCATACAAAATATGGACTATTCGAATACCAGGTGATGCCTTTCGGGTTGTGCAACGCGCCTGCAGCCTTCCAATTCTTCAGGAACGATGTCCTTCGGGAACTCATCGATGTCTGTGTTGTCATGTATATCGATGACATTTTTGTGTACTCCTCTTCGGAATCTGATCAAAGAAAACATGTCAGGGCCGTCCTAGAGAAACTGCGCCAGCACAAACTGTTTGCCAAGCTGGAAAAATGTGTTTTCCATACCACCGAGGTTGAGTTTCTCGGATTCATCCTGACACCTAAAGGGGTCCGAATGGATTCACAGAAAGTGGATGCCATCCTCAAATGGCCATCACCTAGTTCGGTGAAAGGTGTCCAAAGCATGCTTGGTTTTGCCAACTTTTATCGCAGGTTTATCCCGGAGTTTTCACGTGTGGTGCAACCCATCACTGCACTCTTGCAAAAAAATAAACGTTTTGAATGGACCGAGGAAGCCGAACAGGCCTTTCAGGAGTTGAAAGCTAAGTTCACGTCCGCACCTATTTTGAAGCACCTGCGTCCCGATCTCCCATATATAGTCGAAACCGACGCGTCCAGCTTAGCCATGGGAGCTGTCCTGTCTCAGAGAGACCCTGAAACCAACCAACTGCACCCCGTAGCATTTTGGTCCAGAAAGTTCTCGCCACCGGAGATAAATTATGCGATCACCGATAAGGAACTATTAGCCATTAAGTCCACCTTTAAGGCTTGGCGGCATTATCTCCTCGGCGCCCGGCATACCATCACCGTGATCACTGATCACCGAAATTTACAATATTTAAAAACTGCCAAGGCTCAATCATCTCGACAGCTCCGATGGGCTTTGTTCTTTGCTGAGTTCGATTTTGTAATCACCTACCGCCCCAGCTATAAGAATGGTAAGGCGGACGCTCTATCCCGAATTGGAATGGAAGAAATAGACACAAACTCAGAACCTGTGCCGATAATTCCCGAACAAAGAATTTTGGGGATAACCACTTTACAAACCCTTGAAGACATTCAAGCACGAGTGAAACAATTCCTGGACTCTTCAGCCTTGCAGGATTGGATCAAAAGGGGGTCTAACTTTTCAGTCAAGGATGGCTTACCTTACTTCCAAGGACGCTTATTTTTGCCAGAAAAGGAATTGCAAGAACTGGTTATTTCCCGTCATCATGATACCCTGATGGAAGGACATCCTGACATTGCCAAAACAGAGGAAAAGGTTAAACGACAATTCTGGTGGCCTTCCTGGCGAAAGGATATTAAATCTTTCGTGATGTCCTGTGGAGTTTGTGCCAAAAACAAAGGTCAAAAGACAAGACCCGCCGGTCTTCTTCAGCCCTTAGACATTCCACCAGCACCTTGGCACACCCTGTCACTAGATTTTATCACGGACCTGCCCTCTTGTAATGGTTACAATACTATTCTGGTCGTGGTGGATTTATTTTCCAAAATGGCCCACTTTATTCCGTTGAAAGGATTACCTTCAGCCTTTGTTCTTGCCAAGGAATTCCTCGAAAATATCATCCGTTTGCATGGATTCCCGTCCATACTAGTCTCCGATCGGGGAAGCCAGTTTATTTCTCATTTTTGGAAAAAGTGTTGTCAACTCGCACAAATCGACGTAAGATTCTCGACCAGCCACCACCCACAGACCGATGGTCAGACGGAGAGAACGAACCAGACCCTTGAACAATATCTACGATGTATGTTGCACCAATCGGAAGGGTAATTGGAAGGACATTTTATGGGTGGCTGAATATGCATACAATAACTCGATACACTCTGGAACTGGTCAGAGCCCCTTTTATACCCTATATGGACATCACCCTCGTACTTCAGACTTGGACTCACCTCTGAGCCTTGAAATGCCCACAGTGGACCATTTGCATTCTACGATTACTCAAGCCTTCAAGGATGCAACTGCACATTTGCAACATGCGAAAGGGAAATACAAAAAGAATGCGGATCTGCATCGAAGAGAGGCGCCTCCATACCAAATAGGGGATCAAGTATGGTTGGCTACCAAACACCTATCACTCAAGGGGCCTCAAACTTTTAATCCAAGGTATTTAGGCCCTTACTCGATCAAAGCTATAATCAACCCAGTGGCAGTCAAGCTCGATCTACCAGCTAACATGCGGATTCACCCCGTTTTTCATGTGTCACTTTTGAAACCAGTGCACCCAGGAACCAGATTAACAAAGCCACCAGAACCGATTCAGATAGATGGGGAGCCTGAATTCGAGGTGAAGAACATTTTGGATTCTAAGATCTCAAAATCAAAACTTTTCTATCTAATTGATTGGAAAGGGTACGGGCCTCAGGAAAGGTCTTGGGAACCCAGTGATCACGTACATGCACCTCGGCTGGTAAAAAGGTTCCATCGGAATTTCCCAAACAAACCGAAACCTCCAGAAGGAACGACCTTGGGAGGGGCCTTGGGTGGGAGTGCTGTCATGATGCCTACCCCTGGAGCACCAGGCCAGGCCCAGCACCCCCGGAAGCAGGCATCATGCCCTCGGGTAAAAGCCCAGCGGCCCCTTATAGGGGCTCTTTGGACTCAGTCCTGGCGCCTTTGGCGCCAGGCTCATGTTGGACATCAGTCCTGGCGCCATAGGCGCCAGGCTCATAAAGGGAGGTGTTTTGTGCACTTATCTGATGCAGACCATGCTGCACGCTTCAGGCCTCCCTGAGACCTGAAAGGGACTATTTTTTCATAGGGAATATTTTTTCACTCGGGCGTGGCCAGGGAAGGATACATACCTAGTTGGGGAAGGATACATACCTGGGACTTCTTTGGAGGCTATTTAAGACACGCCCAGACAGCAGCTCATGCTTCGCGTTGTTCTGCTTCCTGCAGCTTAACGCTCACCGTGTCTGCTCCTGCTCCTGGACTCCAGCCACGCCCGCCTCGAACCTAGAAGACCTGCAAGGAAGGAAGAGAAGAGAAAGGTGAAAACCAAGGACTATTTCAAACTTCTTACCTGCATCCGGAATCTTCTCGCCAGCATCCCTGAAGAAAGACTTCCATTTAAAAGCATTGCGTTGCTCGCTGCAGCGCCACGCTTCACTCACCTGTCCTCGAGACATCTCCCGGCTCCATCGCGGCTGTCAGCATCGGACGCCACATCTCTGCACCTAGGGGAGAGAGGAAGAAACAAAAGGTGAGCAGAAGGAACACCGAAGGAAAGCCTGATTAACAGCCATAATACTTACCGGCTTTTCTTCCACATTTCAAGTCGGCGCCGCCCCGTTGGCAGGTACCGTACCCCGGCCCCTATGGGGAAAGGACAAGAGACATTTCTGGGGAATGATAAGGACATTTAGAGGGATCGCCCTCATCACTACTCACCTCGGCAGTTTAACCCCTCGACGCATAGCCTTCATTCTGCACCTGAAATAAAGGACAGATCACAGGTTAGAAAGACAACATAAAGGGGGCCTCACTTGAACTTTGAACTTTCATACTTACGGCGCATCGCTCAGGAAAGTCAAGTGGATTTTGCCAGCGCCATTCTGAAAACCAGTGAAGTAACTGGACGAACGCGCGCCCCTGCACCAGAAGCAGGATGGAGAGTTCATCCTTCCAAACAATAAGGTGAGCTTAAACAGGGGTTTGGAGGAAGTTAGAGAGGAACGAAGGGGGAAAGGGGGGAGCTAGCACACTATTCTGCAGACTGTTAATCCCCTTTCTCATCTGCAGAAGGATATTCCTACGGGCCAGGCAAGCACGATTTGGAGGTCCTGTCCAATCAGTGTTCCGGGTCCTGCGCATCACGCTAGAAGAGGCCACAGCAATCCAGACTAGACCAGCGCCCCCGTGGGAACCAGGTGAGCGTTACACTTCAGTGCTAGTCTGATTGCCCTCTGCTCTAAAAGGTTGATGTGTAGTTTGGACTCCGATGGAGACCAACGACTGCTGATTGTCAGCTCGTTGGTGTGGGCTCCCCACCCTGTGAGTGAGGCGTCCATCACTACAGTTATCTCCGGGCCATGGTTGCCAAAAAGATTGTCCCTTGAGAATGTTGTCCTCGCAAGCCCACGGAATTAGGTCTTGAGCAACTCTGCTCGGAACTTGCAGAAGATCCGATATGTTCCCTGAAAATTGGGACTATTGAATTCTGAGAACCCATTGAAGGGATCTCAGTCTCAACCGGGCCTCTGGCACCAGGAAAATGCGGGACGCCATGAGACAGAGCCACCTCAAAAAATCGAAGGCAGGAAGATGCTGGGCATTCTGAAACTTTGTTACCATCTGCAGAATGTGTTAAGCTCTCACCTCGGGAGGCAAGGCTTTCCCTGAGGAAGTATCCACGACTGCTCCAATGAATTGGAGTCTTTGGAATAGTATCATATGGGACTTCTTGTAATTGAGGGAGAACACCAGTCTGTGGAGGGAGTGGCAGGTTATGCTGAGATGTTCCTGAGCTTGCTCGGGTGAACGAGCCCCGATCAGCCAATCGTCTAGGTAAGGGTAGACGTGAATACCCCCTCTCCTGAGACTCACTGCCACTACCGCCATCAGTTTGGTGAAAACCCTCAGGCGGAGATCAGCCCGAATGGTAGAACTCGAAACTAATAATAAGAACCACCAACCGTAAATCTCAGGTACTTTCTGTGCTTAAGATGGATTGACACAGGAAAGTAAGCATCCTGAAGGTCCAATGATACGAACCAGTCTTGAAGTTGGAGAGCTTGAAGGATCTGAGAAAGGGTAACCATCTTGAACTTGTCCTTCTTGAGGAACTTGTTCAAGTTTCTTAAATCCAAGATGGGTCTCAATCCTCCGTCCTTCTTGGGAATTAGAAAGTAGGGGGAATACCAACCCTTGTTCCTCTCCACTACAGGTACATGTTTTATTGCACTTTTCTCTAGCAGGATTAAGATTTCCTGCACAAGGAGCAGATCTGCAATTTTGATAGAGTTGGTTCCCGTTGGATGATCCTGAGGCCTTTTTAGAAAAGCAACGCAGTAACATTGAGCTACTGTTTCCAGTGCCCAAGCATCTGAAGTAATTCCCTTCCATTCGTTCAGATGCTGAGAGATTCTGCCTCCCACTGGGGTCTTATGCGTCAAGGCCTCACAGTGGCTTAGAGGCGGCTGCAGCAGTGGCTGAGGGCAAAGATGCCACTGGAGGGGCTGATTTCGTACGCCTTCCTCATCCACCACAGCAGAATTTTCTTTGTCCTTTCTGTATAGCCTGTCATCTTCCTCTACCAACTGAGGAATAGTAATGAAAAGAACGACCTCTACAGGAAGATGAGCCCGAATAAGGTTGTTGAGGTTGCCAAATGGAGACGCTAAGGGACTTAGCTGCCGTCTTGGAGGTCTGCAGCTTCTCTATGCTTTCATCCGCCTTGCTGCCGGACAACTTTGAGCTGTCAAAAGGTATGTTGAGTAGCCTGGCCTGCACGTCCGGTGTAAACCCCGATTTCCTCAACCATGCAAATTTGCACAGTACTGTGCTTGCAGCCATGTATCTGCTAAAGCTGTTAGCAGTATCCAATCCTGATTGAAGACACTCTCCCATCACCTCCTTGCCATCCTTAACTATATTCAGAAAGCCTTCCCTTTCCTCGCCTTCCGGAATATGTTCAGCTGCCATTTTACCACTGTCCCACAGGGTATGGGTAAACCTGGCTAGGGTACAGCGAACATTAGTGGACTTTAGGGCCATACTGCCCAAGGTAAACACCTGGCGAGCCCGACTGTCCACTTTTTTATCGTCTCTATCGGGAGGAAATAGAAGGATAGGCTGACTGTCTGGTGGAAGTCGCAGCTTGGACCACCAAGCTCTCAGGCGTAGGGTGCTTGCTGAGATAATCAGGGTCACTGGTAGATGGCATATTTCCTGGCAAATCTCCTATTGACAGCTGACCAGATTCATGATTTTCCCAGTTAGCTACCACCTTCCTCTGAAGGGCCTTATGAAAAGGTAGAACAGGGTCTATTTGGGCACCCTGGTCCAGGATGTCTGTCATGTCATGTCATGTCATCATGTTCGAAGGTTGGTGAGGCCCTACTCCAACCCATGTACTCTGTGACCCTGTTCATAAGATTCCTATACCCTGAATCTGCATGGTCTGAAGGGTCAGGTTTAGCAAACTCCAACTCTGGTGATGTATCAAGACCACTGGCAGAGTGGAGGGAGTCGCAGAGATCTTTCATTCTTGACTCAGGGACGTACTGGCTCCTGGTCCCGCGAAAGGGAAATTAACAGACCCTCCAAGGTCAGAATGGCCCGGTAATTCCCCTTTCATGGGACCCGGAGCCGGACACGAGTTTTGTGGTAGCCATGCCCTTGTTAAGGGAATGGCTACCTCCAACCTCCTAATGAGGCCCATTGACTTTAAAAAGGCTGTCTTCTGTATAGGTCTGTATGTTTTCTCCTGAACCAGAATTTGCCTCGATGGAAGTACAAGGTATCGTCGAAGACGTCGATGACGTATTCGAAAAAAGGAGTAAATGTCTCCTTTGACTTCGGCGTGAAATTGTCGAATGTTTCGACGTCTTATGCTTCTTTGCCAATATCGGAGACGGGCTTGACTCTCGTGTTGAAACCTTTGATACCTTAGCATCGGGTCGAGAATGTCGAGTTTCCGACCTACTACTTGACTTAGCCGAAGTAGTTTTTGACCTTTCTGCGTCGTCCAAAGGAGCAACCAGGGTCTGGCTCTTGCGAGGCTCTTTTGAGGGGGTCTGGGCCGCATTCTCATAGATTGGCAACATTTGTACCCTAAAAGCATTCCACTTGCTGGGGGAATCAGACCAAGTCGGGCATCGTGTAACCTCAGTGGAGGTGTCTGATGACGAAGAGGGAGACCTATGATGTCTCTTCTTCGCCTTATTGGAAGAAGAAGACGAAGATTGTCTCAACCTACTCTTCGACCGAGAACTCTTCGAGTGCTTATGCCGAGTAGAGTCCATGAATTCACCAGACCTTTTATATTTCTTCGAGGTGGCCTTTGAAGCTTCCCGCCACAATGCCAATTTACCTTTGCGTACATGAAGAGCTTTTTCAGACATAGACTGACACAAGCCACAGTTGTCGGTCTGATGGCCAGAACCCAAACACCAAAGGCAGACACGGTGAGGGTCTGTTATCGACATTTTCGGCCCAGTCGTGGCATTTTTTAAAACCTGACTTAGGAGTAGAATGGGTCAAAGAAGAAGACATTTTCCTGCGGGAAAAGAACTAAGCGCGCCGTTAACTCGATGCGAAGCAATCGGAAAACGGAACTGAAGCCAACGGGCGTGGCACAAGCTATTTTTACTACTGGTGATGTGGACATGTCACGGCGGCCCTCGAGGGACATCAACGCCACAATATCGTGCACAGCGCCCTCTGCTGAGATTATTTTTTTGCCGAAGCAGCAAAGCTGGCGAGATACGTATATCAAAGGTGAGGAATACGTGGGAGGACACAATCCGTTCGAATAATTAGAAGAGGAAGCCAGTGCCTTTAGGGGAAGTGACAAATTGTGGGATTACGGTGCTTCACCCCATGGGGAACCCTTTCCATGTGAGGCTATGGACGTAAGGCGTCTACCTGATATTCCGCCTCGGGTGGTAAAAAGCGGGAGGACCTCACCTTTGAGTCCACGTAAACCCTAAGAACTGGAAGAAAATCCTCTGACAGTACCACTTTATGCT
The DNA here is from genome assembly GCF_040938575.1 of Ambystoma mexicanum. Lineage (NCBI taxonomy): Eukaryota > Metazoa > Chordata > Amphibia > Caudata > Ambystomatidae > Ambystoma > Ambystoma mexicanum. The sequence continues at coordinate 644,913,189 of NC_090938.1, forward strand.
ATTGTGTCACTCCCCCCATTCTTCATATAAAGAATAATTCATTGGCCCTCATTACAAGTCAGGCGTTAAGGGTTTAACGGCGCCGTCGGCACCGTTAACCCTTAACGCCTGATTCACACTTTAACGCCTGCTTTTTGCAGGCGTTAAAGTCCAAGGCGCTAAGCGACCTTAGTGCTAATTACGGCACCGTCATTTACGGTTCCCTTATTAGCGCCTTCCCCATCCCCATTATGCCCTATAGGGCAATAATGGGAATGGGGAAGGGCAAATGGTGAATGGGGAATTACCGCCCCACTCACCTTGGAATGGGGCGGTAATTCCGCCATCCACCATGTTGGAATCCGGCATGGACCATGGTGCTAATAGCACCATGGTCCACCGCCTGACTTGTAATGAGGGCCATTGTCTTATGGAAATACTGTGAAGAAGAAGATTACAAGAGTTATACAAACTACTCTTGAATGTGACTCCCAATATACTGAGAAGAGGAGGCCCTGAGGAGGCCTAAAGAGTGCATCGTCGATGCACACAAGAGATTGCGCTGGGGACGACACAGTTAACGACCAGAAAAACAGAGAAAGGACTGCCCAAAAGGGAACCAGGGAACCCAGGGAAAAGCCAGCATGAACGTGCACCTGCGCGGGAAGTTACAACACGGCAACTGTAGACATAGAATCAAGTACTCATTGAGAGGACATGGCTGGAAGGTCACAGGAAGCCTCTAGAGCTAGAAGGAGGCCTGGCCAATGCAGAAGTGATAATCCGGTTAAGGGTGGAGTGAGCCAAGTGAGGTGGACAGTTAGATCCCTTAACAACAGCGATAGCACTGAACCGGAGGCCCTGCATAACCAAATGGTAGAGAGAAGTGAGGAGGGACTGGTAATGAACGACAACACAGACGAGCAGCCACAATGTCCCAGGAAGAACTGGCGACGTGTTCCCAAGAAGAAAGAGGTAAAGCGAACCACATTACACCTGGAAGGGGCTTGGGAAAGAGTAACAAATGCATCAATAAGAATCTCCCTTGTCTCAGTAATTCTTGCAAAACTGATCAAAGCATTGGGAGGAAACTCCCTCATCGCAGTAGTTGGTGAAGAAGTGCCAAGACTGACATTGTTAGTGAGAAGTGCATCAGGAGTGATCTCCCTCGTTTCAGTGATTTTCGTAAAGCTGATGAAAGCATCAGAAGGAATCTCCCTCATCACAGTAATTGGTGGGGAAGAGCCAAGTGTGACATTGTCAGTGAGAAGTGCTTCAGGCGTAATCTCCCTCACCTCAGTAATTCACGCAAAGCTGATCAAGGCATCAGGAGGGATCTCCCTCGCCTCAGTAATTCTTGCAAAGCTAATCAAGGTATCAGGAGGGACCTCCTTCATCAAAGTAAGTCTTGCAAGGCTGATTCAAGCATCAGGAGGGATCTCCCTTGTTTCAGCAATTGTTGTTAAGCTGATCATAGCACTGGGTGTGATCTTCCTCATCTCAGTAATTTCTGTGAAGATAAAGCCTCTGTAGTAATCGCCCTCATGTCATTAACTATTGTGAAGATTTTTAAAAAAAGCTTCAGGAGTAATCACCCTTATCTCAGTAACTGTTGTGAAGATGACCAAAGCCTCGGGATTAATCTCCATTGACTCAGTAACTGTTGGGAAGATAAGCAAATCCTCAGAAGTAATCTCCCTCTTCTCACTGACTGTGCTAAAGTCAACCAAAGTGAAGAAAACCTTGGGAAGGATCTCCTTCCTCCCATTACCTGTTACAAAGTTTGCCAAAGTGTAATTGTACCACAGAAAATAGAAGCAGGTGGAACATTTAAAATAAACCTGAGAGAAACCTGGAAAGACACTCAAGGCTTAATAAGAATGGTTACCAGATATCCAGGAGAGGGGAGGCCGTTTCTTGGCTATATCTCACAGATAGTTAACTCAAAAACCAAAGCAGAAGCCTTGAACGAAGTACAAGGCTTAATAAGTTTATTCAGAAAGTAGGGCAATGGTTGCAAATATTATCAAGACACTTAACCATTGGACCAGGTGGAGGGAGGCATCATCCTGATACTCTATACCCTTGTGGAATATGAACTCTTAGTTAAGAATTGTAAACACAATCACCAAGTTGGATACCAGTGAACCAAGAGAAGGGAGTCCTTCTCCCGGTGTTCTTTATGTTGCTTGTGTATATACTGGTAGGGCTAGAGTTAGGTAGTTTTGGACAGAGCACAGGATTTTTTCATTTGGACAATCACTCTGATGATGAGCACACAAGTCTTTTTCCTTAGATAGGAAGGAAGGGAAGAGTTAGGCTTTTTACTTATTGTTTAATAAAGACGCGCTCATACCACAACACCCTTTTTCCAACTCCTTCCTCCAGCACGCTACATATGGTGTCAGGGTGGGATTGCATCAAACTGATACAAAGTTGAACCACGCTATAATGTCATCTGAACCTTAGAACTATGGGAATAGTTTGGGACTCAGATTTCAAGGCTTGAGATCTGATATGATATGATATGGCATTTAAAACGTGCCTATAGACAAGTGTTTCAAGGCGTGACAATGCATGGAAGGGGAAACAGAGGGAGGATAAAAACAGCGATCTTACTAGGCTTAGTGACATTGATATCACGCAAATGCAGGGGAGCGGGGAGGGGAGAAGTGCCAAGGGACGGGGGTGGGAGGGTGACAAGTGCAGGACAAGGAATAAAAACACAACAAGTAGTGCAGCAAACAGGGGGCAAGTGTGAGTGTTGGAAGTGCAGACAACAGGTATCTAATAAGTGCAGGAAAGGGGACTGTATGGTTACAGATACAGACCACAAGTGCAGGGGGTGCCAGGAGGCAGTGCTGGTATGCAGCAGGACAGGCGGTGACCTTGGCCAAAATTCAGAGGGTTGCCAGGTGCCCCGTGCATGTATCAGACAGGAGATTAGTAGGGGAGAGGAAGAGGGAAGGCAGAAGCAAAGAGGAAGGTCTTCAGGTGTTTCCAGAGATGGTTCTGCTCAAGTTTCAGAGAGGCAGGGAGGCTGTTCCCGAGGGAAGCACCAGCCGAAGAAGGAGATCTGACCCCAACTTGTTGCCTGGAGAAGTGACTGACCCTCAAGGAGTTAAGGTGGAGGAGTAAAGAGCTTGAGTAGGGTAGGAAGATAGTTCCATATAGAAAGTTGGAGGTATTGTGGTCCCAGGCTCCAGAAAGCCTTATTAACAATGCAGAGGGTCTTGAACTTGATCCTTGCAGCCACTGGGAGCCAATGGAGATATTGTAGAGCTTGAGAGATAAGATCCCTGCACTTGAGGCCAAGGACAAGTCTCGCAGTCCTGTTCTGGATCAACTGTAGATGACGGAGTGTAGAGGCAGGTATATTTAGAAAGAGGCTGTTGCAGTAGTCCAGCCTAGAGAGAACCAGAGCTCTGGAGACAGTGAGCTTCTGGGGGAAAGTGAGGAAAGGAAGAATAACTCTGAGGAGATGCAGCTGGTAGTTTGACTTTTTCCTGAAACTGCTCTTCGGGTTAGGAGGGAAAAATGTAGACACAGTTACCAGCTTTTTAGTCCCTAGGATTAATGGATCCCTAGTAGGGATAAGGCTGTAATTTCCATAGACCTACAAGTAACCATCTCTAACGGATTAGCCACATGTGTAACCCCTCCTAAAAAGCTTTGGTGGGAGAAGGGTCTACGGATGTTACGCCTGTTATGTTGTAGGAAAGAATTGCAGTTTGTCAACCTGAATTATTCGTCAAACCCCGTTGAGCTTCGAAGAAAAGATCTGGTGGGGTACTAAATATATGAAGCCCTTCTAGAGAATCCAATAAACAGAAACAGTCAGGGAAAAGCTGTAGATGACCCAGGGAAACAACAGCTTGAGGAGAGCCTTCGGGATTTATTTTTTACTCGACATAAAAATGGAGAGTGGGATTAACCCTTGCCTTTTTAACAAAAAAACAAGTGTTAACATCTCCTTTAGAAGAGTCGGATCAGATAATTCCCAGATAATTAGGGGAACCTTCTACCCAATACAGAAAGAAAGCCCTTAGACTTTGAAGTCTACTTCATCCATGTCATCCTGCCATTTCGTAGCACCAAACGAGGGGGGAGAACAATCTAGTTCACAAAACACCCTAAGTTACTCAGAAGGGTATGCAGTATTTAACCCGATAGCAGAAGCAGAGTCTCCACAAATTACACAAAGTAATGGCTTCCCTATCTTAGATGGAGCAATCCCGGTTGAACCAATGATAGCATCTCTAAGATTATCTCACACTTGATATTCTTGTATAACATGTGGTCACCTCATGAGATATTGCCCCCTTTACCTGAGAGTTTCTCCCACCTTGCCATCCGCCATCCAAGTGAGCACTACAGCAGACCAAATAGAAGTTTCCCGGCTGTCTGTTGCCTCAGTCCTGTCTGCCCTATACAGCACCAATAACCACCCCATTTTGGGGAAAAGGGATTATCTTGCTCTTTCCCTAAGGGTAAGAAATCAAGGAAGACGGGCATAACCAACTGTTTTTTCAAAGGAGATCAAAATATCTACAGGGTACGCGCCATCATCCATGAAAGCTTGGGCCCAATTAGATAGCGGAGTAAAGGATGCGCTATACATACAGAATTACTACCCTTGGGGTGGACGGTAACACCAAAAAAATAAGTGTAATGCATTCATGGGCATACAGAGGCTTATCCCTTTGCTAAAACTCATGTGACCATTTTGGGGAAAGAGATATCAATATTAGTGGCAGTAATTCCGAAGCTACCTGTCCAGTTAATCATAGGAAGCAATGTTCCACAATGTCCGCAATGGTTGTCGCAGATCGCCCAGATAGACCTTGAAATAACATCCGGGGAGTATATGGGCCTCATTACGAGTCCACCGACCCGGACTTAACGCCACTGGTATAACCATACCGGCACCGTTTCCGTGACCGTCAAATCACGACCCACGATTCCAGAAAAACCACCACCACAAACCGCCGCCGTGGAGTTAGGGGACCCGTAAAATGCATCGGCGGGGAAACTCCCCAGTTACCGGCAACACCAAACACCATGGGCATCATGAGTACCACGGACATGGAAACACCACCATAAAAAGGGTGGAAAAACCGTGGCCACAGAGGCGGTATCAGAGCCACCGCGAACATGACGTTAAACAGTGCCTGGTGAGCTGAATCATGACACAGGTGCAGCAAATGAGCCCAGCTGGACCCAGTAGGCCACTGGGAGCTTATAAAAAAGGGCCACACCCAGGCCAACTCCAAACACAACTATGCAGGCAGCAGCTGCAGCAGCATTGGGACTGGGGCTATTGAACCTACAGGCAGCAGTGCACATGGTGGCAGTAATGGTGCAGAGGAGGATGAGGTGGAGGCGGAGGAGTCTCAGGCGGCATTTAGCAAACCCTGCACCCATGCCAAACCCAATTGTGCAGCTGGCACGACCCTGCATGCTGCTTGCAATACCCCGCATCTGGGCCTCACCCTGGAACCTGACCCCAGGACAGATCCACACATTATACCGGCTGGACCGTGCAACAATCATGTACATCACCGCCATGATTGAGGACGACATCAGCAGCCACATTGCCATTTCGACCGCAATCCTCCCCCTCCTGAAGGTGGTGTCAGTACTGCATTTTCTAGGCACCAGAACTTATCAGCACACAGTTGGTGAGCTGCACAGGCTCTCACAACCCTGTTTCTCTAAAATATTGGGACAGGTATTGGATGCCGTGCTGTGCCATGTGTCGGAATACATCGCCCTACCCCGTACCCTTGTACAGGTCATTGCCAGCAAGTTGGCCTTCCATGCCATGCCAAATTTCATAGGTGCAGTAGACTGCACCCACATAGAGCTGACAGTACCATGTGCAATGGAGATGGTGTACCGCAATAGGAAACAGTACCACTCATTGAATGTACAATGGTATGTGACGCCGGACAAGTGATTACACATTGCTGTGCACGTTTCCCGGGGTCAACACATAACTCAATGGTCCTGCGGAATTCGACATTGCCACGCTACATGGAACTCTACGCTGGACAAAGCACATGGCTATTGGGTGAGTACAACTGCCAATGCACAGGCCCTGTGGAAGGGGGTTGTGTGTCCAGGGCAATAACTTGTGTGAGTGGGCTGCTACAACTGCACATGCATCACCCCCTGGCCCATGTAATGGATGGTCAGCATAATCCACACATTACAATCCCTTGTAAGTGATGCTGGATATGCACTCACACCATGGCTGATGACGCCTGTACGGAGGCAAAGGAACAGGCATGAGGAGGCGTACAACAGGGCACACGTCTGCACACGTGGCATGATTGAGCGGACATTTGGCCTACTGAAGGCCAGGTTCCGCTGCTTGAGCAGATCTGGAGGATCACTGCTCTTCAACCCAGTGAAGACGGGTAGAATTGTGCTTGTGTGTGCCATGCTGCACAATCTGTGCATGCGCAGGAACATTCCTCTGCCCCCAGACACAGAGGATGATGATTTACTTTTGAGAGACTGCACATTGACAGTATTGCATGGATATGGCAATGCCGGTGAATAAATGGATTGTCTGCAAATTAAATGACTGATGTCCACTTATTATGGTTTTTTTCAAAGGTGTTGTATTATTAACAAACCAGGAAAGAAGGTGCATTGGGTAGGGAAGCTGTACACCCGTGTCCACCCACCACCCAAATGTACCCACCCTCAACCAGGCCCCAAACAACTAACCCCCTAATGGACCTCCCCCATCACCCAAACGTACCCACCCCCACCAGGCCCCAAACAACTAACCCCCAATGGACCTCCCCCACCACCTAAACGTACCCACCCCCAACCAGGCCCCAAACAACTAACCCCCTAATGGACCCCCCCCCACCCAAACATGCCCACCCCCAACCAGGCCCCAAACAACTAACCCCCTAATGGACTTCCCCCACCACTTAAACGTACCAACCCCCCTACACCTATGGTGTCCCCAAATGTCATGTTACTGCCACCCCCACATGGCACTATTTGCGGGGGTGCTTATGCGCAGGAGTGTCCTTGCTGGTGGGTCCAGTCAGCCGACTAGAGCCCTCTGTGGGCTGCCAGTGGCAGAGCTGGATAGGGTGGTGGTGGCTGAGGTGACTGTTGGTGTGACTATGGGCACGCGTCCTTGAAACGCCTGCTGGGCAGCCAACATTGACTCCGCTATGCTGGATTGCACACTGTTCCCTTCCCTGACATGGCGTGCCAGGGTGACAATGGTGGTCGCAAATCGTCCAATGGACCTGGAGAGCCGATGTACCGATGTCGCATTGCTCTCACGCTGCAGCCTGGCCTCCTCCCACTGATGCATGGCCTCCTCCCGCTGCAGCCTGGCCTCTTCCCGCTGCAGCCTGGCCTCCTCCAGCTGCCTTTCCACGAGCTGCGTCAGGATGGCCTGTTGTTGCTCAATGTGCTGCAAGCGAGTACTGAGCTCAGCCATGTAGGGCGTTGGGGAGCGCATGGGGCTGTGTAGATCTTGGGGGCTGAACTGTAGGCCATGGATGGGTGACAGCTCATCCCTGTTGTCCACCTCACCCTGTTGCACTACTTCGGCCTGCATGGCCGGGGCACTTCCATCACTCGATGCAGCCTCCTCAGCAGTGCAGATGGGCTGCAAGATGGCATCCGGGGCCATGGTGGGTGCCTGCATGGGGATGGTGGCGTCCGCTGGTGTGCCCGATGCAGCCGGTGTGCCCGATGCAGCTGGTGTGACTGATGCAGCTGGTGTGCCCGATGCAGCCACTGTGCCTGATGCAGCTGGTGAGCCCAATGCAGCTGGTGCTTGTGTGCCGGAGCAGCAAGCATCGTCCTCCTGGGCAGAAGTGCTGCGTTGGGCACGTGAAGGTGGCCGCTGCGTCGCCTCTTGGCCATCATCGCTGTCACTTGACACGGCTGTGGGGATACAGAGGGCATGCTGTTAGTTGTGTGATGTTACTTGATGTGTCCATCACATGCATCAAACTGAACGATCCATGACCACTTGCATGTACACACTTGTGACTATTGATGCGCTCAGGTGTGTGTGTCTCTGCTTCCACTCAGGCACGCACTGTGTGCATTTCCAGGGGTCATGCATTGGGGATGTGTTACTTGTCATCTGAGTGGTCAGCGGGTCCATTGGGTCACTCCTGCCCTGGCTGGGGGGGGGGGGGTCATTGTGAGTGGGTCCATTGGGTCACTCCTGCTCTGGCTGGGGGGGGTCAGTGTGAGCGGGTCCATTGCGTCACTCCTGCCCTGGCTGGGGGTGGGGGGGGGTCAGTGTGAGTGGGTCCATTGGGTCACTCCTGCCCTGGCTGGGGGGGGGGTCAGTGTGAGTGGGTCCATTGGGTCACTCCTGCCCTTGCTGGGGGGTCAGTGTGAGTGGGTCCATTGGGTCACTCCTGCCCTGGTTGGGGGGGAGGGGGTCAGTGTGCGTGGGTCCATTGGGTCACTCCTGGGGTGCATTCACACTTATGGCTTTGTACTCTGTGCACTTACTGGCATCTGCAGGTGGGCTCACTCCTGCCTCTGCATCTCCGATGCCGTGGATGCCCTCGACGTGCAGGACACTGCTGCAGCACTCCTCCCACGATTGCAACTTGTGCAGTGTGCAGCGATGAGGATGTGCACCCGGAGCTTGAGGTAATCCCTCCTCTTATGGCAGTCCTTCACAGAGTGTGTAGTCACACCGACCGCTGTGCACTTGCTTGCTGCCTCCGCCCACACCTCCTTGCAGCGTTGCTGGGTAGCGTGCCGCTGGTCTGCGCTAAAGAGCATTTCTGCATGCTCGACAATGTGCTCCACCAGTACTGTGAGCTTAGCCTCACTGAAGCGCTGCTTTCGCTGTCTGCATGTTGGGATCCTGGATGCCATGATGGTTTTAGATGTGTTGTCAGTCTCAGGGAGGTGTTCTGACCTGTGGTGTCTGAGGATGGCAGTGGATTGTGCTTTATATAATGGCCGCCTCTCTGTTTCCATTTTTTTTCCCACGGTCATGGTATTTCTGCTTCCGGTGATTCCATGTCCGTGACGGCGGGGGCGGACACAGGTTTTGCACTGTTTTTTGTGGCGTTATGTCCGTGTGCGTTGGTGTTTATGTGACGGTGGTGACACCGTTTCTGCCTCAGTGTTTTGCGCGCGACCTACATGCCGTAATCGGCCGTTCATTCCGCAACTTTGCGGTCGCGGAAACGGAGTCACCGTCGTCACGGAATCACCGGATTCCAGCACGGCGGACTCATAATGAGGCCCTATGACTCTCAATCCAACTAGAACTATCAAGAGCAGGGATCCCCAAAGAAGTTATAATACACACAGATTTTTCTAACTTTGAGCATTTAATGAGAGAACCTAATAAATCCTCCATGACCTATACACCCTTTAACACCTGGGAAGAAAGTGGGTTTCATATAGAACCAAAGGTATGGGACTGGAATCAAATTACTAGGGATTCCAGTAAGAAAAATTATTTTTCTGAGACACATACATCAATTTGGGAAGAGGAGGCCAGTTCCTTTAGGGGTAGGGTATGTGAGGAATCGTGTCATGGTGGAACTCCCTAACCCTCTTACCTTTGGAGTGCTCGAAATTCCTAAGAACTGTAAGAAAAGCCTCTGACTGTAACACTGTATGTTATTGTGACACTCCTGCCTTGCTTCAAATAAAGCATAATTCATCGTCTTATGGAAATACTGTGAAGAAGAAGATTACATGAGTTATATAAACTACTCTTTTATGTGACTTCCAAAGTACTGAGAAGAGGTGGCCCTGAGAAAGCCTGAAGAGTTCATTATCGATGCAGACAAGGGACTTTGACATTGTCCTGGGGGGGAACCTGCTACCGACCATAAAACAGAGAAAGGACTGTGCGAAAGGGAACCAGAGAAACCAGAGAAAAGCCAGCGTGAAGACGCACCTGATCAGGAAGTTAAAACAGAGCAACCAAGACGCTAGATGGAGAAGTAAGTCCTTGGTTTAGAGGATGTGGTTGGAAGGTCAGAGGAAGCCTCAGGAGCTAGAAGGAGGCCCGACTAATACAGAAATGATAATCCGGTTGACGGTGGCGTGACCTCAGCGAGGCGGACCAGTCAGTCCCTTAACAACAGTGATGCCACTAAACCGGAGGCCTTGCATAACCGAACAAGGGTAGAGAGAAGCGAGGAGGGACTGGTGATGAATGATGAACAGAGAAGAGTAGCCCCAATGTCCCAAAAAGAACCAGCGACGTGGTCCCAAGAAGAAAGAGGTAACAGGAACCACAGTAGACCCAGCACAGTCTTAGGAGAGAGTAACAAATGCATCAGGAGAGATCTCCCTCATTTCAGTAATTCTTGCAAAACTGATCAACGCATCAGGAGGGATCTCCTTTGTCACAGTGGTTGGTGGAGAAGTGCCAATAGTGACATCATCAGAGGAAAATGTATCAGGAGGAATCTCCCTCGTCACAATAGTTGGTGGAGATGTGCCAAGAGTGACATTGTCAGTGAGAAGTGCATTTGGAGTGATCTCCCTTGCCTCAGTAATTGTTTTAATGCGGATCAAAGCATTGGTAGGATTCTCCCTTGTCACAGTAATTCTTGCAAAGCTGATCAAAGTGTCAGGAGGGATCTCCCTCACCTCAATAATTCTTGCAAAGCTAATCAATGTATCAGGAGAGATCTCTTTGTCTCAGTAAGTCTTGCAAAGCTGATCAAAGCATCAGTAGGGATCTCCCTCATCTCAGTAATTGTTGTAAAGCTGATCAAAGCATTGGGAGTGATCTCCCTCATCTCAGTGACTGTTGCGAAGATAAACCAAGTCTCAGAAGTAATCTCCTGTGTCTCAGTAATTGTTGCAAAGATTAAAAAAAGCCTCTGGAGTAATCTCCCTCGTCTCATTGACTGTGGTAAAGTCCACCAAAGTGAAGTAAATCTCGGGAGTGATCTTCCTCATCTCATTGACTGTGGTAAAGTCAACCAAAGTGAAGTAAACCCCAGGAGCGATCTACCTCATCCCAGTACCTGTTACAAAGTTTTTCAAAGTGTCAATAAACCACAGAAAATAGAAGGAGGTGGAATATTAAACTAAACCTGAGAGAGGACTGGAGAGAACCTCAAGGATTAATAAGAACGGTTATCTGACATCAAGGCGAGTGGAGGCATTTGCTTGGTTATGTACAGGAGCTGGTTATACCCCCACTCAAACTGAATGTAGTGGAGATAGACCCCCTCCACCTCAAACCAAACGTTGATAACTTATCGGATTGATCAAAGACTTTAAATGTTGCAAAAATCAGAACTATAGTGCTTTGCAGAAAAGCACTTTGAAGGACGATCTATTTTATGGGGTCAGAATGTCTTGTGTGATAGAAGGTTTGTTAAGTAGTATATGCTTAGTATAAATTACTGAACAACTAGATTCGAATCGGAGCAAGTATCAAATTTTGACCAGGAATACGGTAATCCGACATTTTTTTGATAAGCCAGGCATGGTCAGGCACTTTCTAAGATGGTGGCTTTTCTGCTAATTCATGATGACATCAATCGATAACCTTTTTATAAAAGTTCATACAGAGTCCATTGATGAAGGAGGAGCTAGGTAGAACCTGTTGAGACTAGTTTTGAGTGGCAGCTAGGCCAACTAATAACAAGCAGGAAGAGGGGTTGTACATTGATCATGCCATTATAGGCCAACGAATCACAGGCAGGAAGTGGGTTGTACTTTGATCAGGCCATCACCTCACCTTCCTGGTGTACATAAGAGCGGCAAAGCTCAGAATTGTTAGGAGAGTTGCAGAGATGTATTTGGTGCTGTATGATGTGTCCTGCCTGCTGGAAGAAAATACACTTGATGTCTTTGAAAATCCTGCTTCAGTTTCCTGATGTGTTTCAGAGTGCCTTCCTGACCCAGAGATCCCAATGCCCATTGTGGGGGTGATGGTACCCTCATTTACACATGGCGAGCCAGCCAGGAGTCTTAAGATGATATTTCTTCAAGACAAAATGAACCTGGAAAGAACAGGTAACATGCTATGGGGTCTGAGACAGGGGGAGAGAGAGAGAGATGGGGTGGGAGGCAAACTGCAGTTGCCTGCACATCAGTAAAGAGAAGCGACTCACAGGCCTGATAGCATGGGAAGGGTCCTTGGCACCTGGGGATTGGAGGGGACTATTTTTTGGCAGTTTTCCAAGAAAAATTATTTTAAAGTTCTTTTTTGGAAATCTTCCAAAAAATATTTAAATTGGGTTATTTTCGGGGGTCTAAAGACAATGTATTTATTTAATTTTTTAATTTTTTTATTGTTTTTATTGATTTGTACGAAACAATTTTTACAAAAGAAGAACATTCCAGCGTCTCCATAGAGGACCTGTAAAAAAGTTTCCAATTCTCAGACTGGTCCGTTGTGGAGGGAGTACATTCATTCCTGGGGATACAATTGGGTATCAATGTGTCTGCAACCCAACCTACCTCCCCTTTTTTCCCCAACAAACCCAGTATCCTACAGTTTCAGAGTCCAATCCTAATTTAACCAAGCACAACATCAGGGAGCTGGTGGAGGGGCCTTCTTGGTAATGCAATCCAGGCCAATTTGTCTGAAAAAACCCACTACTGCAATTGTCCATTGGGTCTTTCCACCACTGATTAACCGAGTCCACCATTCTTGCTCGCAAAGGGTTTGGAAGTCCTTGAAGAGGGAACTTAGCCAGGTCTTCCTCACTTCAGTAACTCCCGAACAATGGAGGAGATGTTTCATTGTCTTGACCTGGTTTGGGATCTTGCAATAGCGACAGTTATTAGAAGGTATCATGCCTCTTTTAGCTAAGATATCATTGGTGTGAAGCAGGTTTAATCGGATCCTTAGGAAGCTGCTCCGAAATCCCTGATTTGGAAATTTTGCTAAGTAGGCGGGAAGTTCATTCAGTTTGTTATGTTTCGGTGGAAGATCTTGAGTGAGACTAAACGAAGCTTGAGTTTCGATCCAATCGAAAATGAGTAGCTTGTCATTAACATTTGGGTGTTTTGTAACAATTCTTCCTCTGAGATTCCTATTTTGTTCAGAATCTGTCTATTTTTGTCCTTCCAGTTGGTTAGTATTGCGATGTGGTCACCCTCGATTTCGTCTTTGATAATTTTGAGAAGGGCCTTTGATGAAGGTAAAATGATTTTTCTATAGAGCATCAGCCCAATTCAGTCCTCTATGGCTTCAAGAGATGACGTGCAGAGTTCTCGACGAATAAAGGCCATAGGAGTTGACTGAGGGAGTGTCAGGACATTCTTCGAAAATCGGCCTTCTAATTTCTTCCACACTGTTGCTTGTAAAGCCGGAAAAGCCTCAGCACCATAAGTCAGAGTTGGTATGACTTTTGCTCTGAAAAACATTCAATGACAGTTGCAGAGAGAACTTTCTGTTCACTGCCTTTGTTTGGGCTATCAGAGATACCATCTTTTCATCAAGAAAATCTTGCATCTGAGTGCTGATGTTCAAAACTGTTCCGAGATATTTAAAGCTTTTGACCCTCTCAAGAGGCATCCCGTCTACAAAAAGTTTGTAGATTTCTTGTTGGTCCAGCTTTTGGGCAAAGGACATAAACTTAGTTTTTTCTTTGTTTATCTGTAGGTTGTTTTTATCCAGGTATGTGATTAAATTCTGCAGCTGTCTCTGAAGACCCACTGGCATCTGATCAATTAAGATTATGTAGTCCACACAGAGTAGTCTTGGAATTTTTTTATTTCCTATCATTGGTGGAAAAGCTCGGACGTTTTCTTGCGAGTCCATGAAATCAGCTATATAGGCATTATATAGCGCCCGCGCCAACGGACAGCCCTGCTTCGCTCAACGCGCAGTCAGAATTTCCTTAGATAAGAGGCACGCCCTGTTCAGTCTAATTCTCATGTATGTAGATGAGTATAATGCCTTTTCAAGAGCAAGGATGGATTTTGGGCATTTAGGCTGGGCTAGTTTCTCCCAGAGTCAGTCCCGGTTGACTCGGTCAAAGGCTTGGACCAAGTCCACGAAGACCAAATAAACCGGGGGGCTTCCTTCCATTGTCTTGGCCTTCAGGATGTTAAGCAATAGAATATTCACTGTGGTGCCCAAGCCTTTGACAAAACCAGCTTGGAAAGGGTCTTGATAACCAGTATTCACTGTCCATTGTTGTAATTCATCCAGCACAAAGGAACTAAAACGTTTGCCAATGGTGTCCAAAAGGGCAATAGGTCGATAATTGCAGGGATTGTCTTTTGCCCCTTTTTTAAAAATAGGGACGACGTGAGCTTCTTTCCAAGATGGTGGTATCGCGCCTGTTTTCTTACAATTTGAAAAGATAGCGCTCACGAAAGTTGCCCAGCTTTTTGAATGTTTCTTTAACTCGTAGTTGGTTATCCTGTCAGGTCCTGCTGCTCTCAAGTTGTTCAATTTCTTAATTTTCACCCTTATTAGCGTTATCTTTGTGGGAATGACCCAATCCAAGTAATGGGAAACCATGGACGAGAGTTGTTCATTCGCTGGTGACTTGTATAAGTCAGTGAAAAGGGGCTATCCAAGTGTGTTAGTCTCCATGGCTCTTGGTTTAATTAGTGTCCAGAAGTCCCTGGACCTCTTCCCACAGAGAGTGCATAACATTGCTTCTGAGTCGGATTGGTAAAGTTCACAACGCTGATGCCGCAACCACGATTTATACGTCTTGTCCATCGCTTTAGCATTAGCGAGTAATTTTGGGTTGCTTGATAGTTTAGCGATCCTCTGTGCTCGTCTCACCAGCCGTCACTTCTCTACTAATGTTTTGTCATAGGTGTCAAGATTGGTTTTAGTCGAATTGGAATGTGGAGGCTTCTGTGTCTTATATGCTACCAGTAACGGATTGTTATCAATTATAGCCCAATTCTCACTGTTACGTGGTGCGTGGCTGACTTGTAGGTCTCAGAGAGATCTTCAATGGCTTTTGCTGTCATTCTAAGGCATCTATTACCATCACAGCTTTCCACTTCAGCCGTCATAAATGAAGGTATTAAGGCAGGTGCTTTCCAGACTGTTGTCAAGATGTTGTGGTCACTGTCTGTTCTTGGTTCTGGTCACTTTAAAGGAGCCGATTATGGCCAGGAAGTCGCGCGATACAAAAGTGTGGTCTAGTGTCAGGCCTGTGTCATTGCACTCCCATGTAGGACACAAAGGGTCTGTGTGATATTTGAGTTGATGTAAATTATGGAGGTCTTTTGCAGACATTAGTTGGTTCCATTTTGAACCCCTTCTGTGTGATGGGTAGTTAATGTCTTTCCAAGATGATTTCATATCTCCATCAAGGCATGTCGCGTTTAAGTCCCCAGTTATAACTATGTGATCAATTTTATAAGTGTCCTGGGCGTTTTCAAGAATTTTGTCCATCTGCTCAATGTAACTCACTGTGGAAATTGCAGATGGATTCCAGTATGAGTTGATAAGGAGGATCAGCTCATCTAAGGCCCTTTCATTGGTCTTTTTTGAAAATTCTGTAGTAATTAAAGTCGCCAAGATTTAATCTGATGTCAATAAAGTAGTCTTCGGGTGAAATCCACTCCCAGATCGTATGGCAGTAAGCAGACCAGATGAAGGACGACCTTTGGGGCCTTTTATGGCTGGGGAAAAGGCCATTTCATAGCCATCTTACGTTGGTTGTGAAACCAGCCAGGTCACTTGCAGAGAGAGTATGTCGAAGGCTCCCAGGTTCACGTCAGAGGCCTCGGTGAGGTGTCGAAAACCACAGGTATTCCAAGATCCCAGAGTATACGTTTCCTCCAGGTTTCGATGTTGAACTTTCCCGTGCTCCTCCTCCCCCTTGGTCCCGATTGGTCTTGATGGCTAAATGTTTGTATGGTCCATATGAACTATAGAAGTCCAAGTCCAATTTTTTATACACTTCTTGTCTTCACAAGTAGCTTGAGGATTCCAGGTCGCTGACAGTTGAGGCAGCTTTTTTCCTTTTGGTGTGTCCTGTTTAAATGTTATTTTGAGATCGGTGAGGGGGCCTTTTAAAAGACTGGCCCTTTCACTGACTCTGATCTCCTGTACTGTATCGTCAGCTGAATCCTGGCGCCGCCTTCTCTTTTCAGTCAGTTGCGCTTCGTCTGCAAAGGAATCATGCTTCCTGGCTGATTTTGAAAAGGAGACTTTCCTTGCGTCACAGGACTGATTTGTCTGAGCAACTCTGTTGTCGGACCTACGATCTGTGGTAACCTTACTTGCGTGTATCACAGAAAGTGAGCTATCGGAGTCTCTCCTTATATGCGTCGTTTTATCAGTGCTTTGGCAAGAGGTACCAAACTCCCCATGGAAAATTTCTTTGAGATCGTAGCCCAGGGACCAAAAGTTCTCCACCGCCTTGTTCAGTAAGACCTTTGCTTTAGTGAGGAAATGTGAAGAAAGGAGGCACCTGAGCGTTCTTCATATACAGGTTTCACTATTTTTATATCATTGGGATGAAGGCCGCTCAGACCTGGAATTCCGTCGCAGAGCTTCTGTAGAGTTCGATGGTTCAAAATTAAGTTGTCCTTCTTGTGTGATATTCTCTCCAACTTGAAAGATTTAGAGTCTTGTATTGATCCATTTCGCAGGTTGTTAGGTACTGGCTTGTGGCTGCCTGTAGCTTTCGTCTGACCTGCTTTTGGGGATAAGTTGTGTCTGTGTTCATATGTTGGTCCTCTCTCTGCTATTGTTCGAGGTACTCCAATTAGCTGAGTGGGCAATTCTATCTTTGTTCGATAACTCTTCCATGAATTTTGCGACTGGGCTGTATACCGTTCTAGTCGTCCTTCTTTTCTGGACATCTTTGTCGTGAAACTTGGGTGAAGATAAGCAGTCTGCCCTGCGATCCCCTCGTGCCAGAGGGGTATCACGGCCATGTATCAGACTGTATTTTTCTTCAACTATGAAGAATGGGGGGGAGCAAGAGCTATCCTTCTCTGGTTTCCTTCGGTTGACTTCTCAATCTCCTGTGACTCCGCTTTCCTTTTTTTTTGAGGTTGCACAATCAGTTCTGACTCAGAGTCCTCCATCGTGTAGAGACTCATGTTCAAGAGATCAACAGATTCCTCACCTGATATTGAGGCCTCCTTGTTGTGTTTTTCATTGGACTTGTAGGATGGAGTAAGTTTTTGACTGGGAAGAGCGTCTTTGCCAAGAACTTTCAACGTCACTGGGGCGGAACCATTGTCCCTCGTGTTAGGGAGAATTCTCATTCTATGGCTAATTTCCCTTACCTATAAAGTCCCCCAGCAGCTTTGCTGGATTTGAAGGGTTTGTTTCTTTTTTACCTGCTAAGAGTGAGACTCTTTCCCACTCTTAGGCATTTTTGCTATGTGTGTTCCAGGCTGTTTTTGTGTTTAAGGCCTATGGGATCTTTCTCAACCCCATAGGAACCATCTTTATTCACATGTGTTACACAGCACCCTCAGTGCAGTGACACAGGGGTGTTGTAGCGACCCCCAAACATAGACACCATACCCTGGGACTGACTTTACTAGTCAAGTCCCTCTCTCAAAAGTTTCTGGCTGGTGGCAGTGGTTACTACCATAAATATTCGACCGCAAATATTTCCCTATGGGATTTTCCCATTGTTCGAGGCTACCACTTTTTCTGACAGCCTCTAACATACCGCCGGTGTATTTTAATATTAACTTTACTCCGGTAGGTTTTTATTGCCAGAACTTTTATATAACTTCTTTCTCGTGTCTTCCTCTAAACTCCTAAACCAGGTCGGGGATCCTTTGTTCGTCCTTTTGGCGGGCTTCTGCCGAGAAGCCCTCCTTTCGGCGCCACTGAGTCTGGGGTGGGTCCATTGTGTGGGCGGGGGAGTAGGACTCCTGGACAGGGTTGCCTCAGCAACCCATATCACACTCTAACCTGACAGGCAGGAGGGTCTCCCACCAAGATGACCACTCCACTGTTTGAGTGACAGCTAGGCTGCATGAATGGGGATCTTTTTGCATAAAAGCAGGGTCCTGAGGACTGGAAGAGAAAGACCTCACCACTGAAACTAAGAAGCCGAAGAGGAGAGAAGCTAAAGACATCTGCAACGACTGAACCACCGGTGAAGCCCTGCTGCACCGTTTCACCACTTTTCTCCACACGACGAGAGAAGATCTTCACCTGCAAGAGCCTGCTTCCCTTGAACTGGTGGGGCCAACCAGTTTGCCAATCGCCTTCCCAGACCTGCCTTGGTCAAATCTCCCTTACCCTGTACTCGGAGGCCGGATGGCCAGGCATCAGTCCACCCGGACCGCGATTTAAAGGAGCGTACCTTTTATTCGTCGGGCAGCACTGCGGCTGGTTTCATCCCTGTGTAGTGCAGTAACTCGAACCTTCCTCCATGACGAGAGCCTCTCTTCCTCTGCTGGCTCAACCGAACTGCAGGAACTACCAGGAACAACCGCCACCGCAGGAGCCACTTCTCCATTTTAAGGTACATTATTCCGCCAGGCCGCCCTTTCTTCGCGGTAGCACTAGAGGTGTTTTAAATCCTTTACCTACCTGTTGGGTTGGCCGCCCCTCTCTCTTAACATTGTCTTTTCAACGTCTGCATCCACCTTTTCCACTTCGTTAACCAAAGACTTGACTGCAGCTACAAGAAAATGTTTGCTCCTGGGCCCTTGCCCTGTACCAACTGACTTTGGCACCACAGGCCTACTGACTCTGGTCACATTTGTTATATCTGCCTTCTCTAGATTGATTCTCAGCTAGAACTGGGTGGTGCACCTATTTCTTTTAACTACCCTTTCCTCCCCATTTTTAAACCTTGTGAAATGCCATTTTGCTCAGTTTTCATTTAAGTATTGCTTATACTGATGCACTGCCTTGCTTAAACTGGTTTACAATATGATGGGAAGTGTTGCTATGGTGTGTAAGAACATATTTCTATATAACTTGTGCTTTCCCTCCCTTGTGAGGAATTGTTAGAGGATTTCCTGTGTGTAGTTGTCACTGTTCCATTTTGCTCAGTTTTCAATCTGGTTCACTGGGTCTACAATTTAACTTGGGAGTGTCTATATTTTTCCTTTGACTTAATTTAACTTGCTTGATCACTGTGATACATGTGTTTTATTACAAGTGTATAAAATAAATATATATATACTTTTTAAATACAAAGTTTTGGTCAGTGTTTCCTTGTTCCATAGTCTAGTGAGCCTATTGTGTAAACCCTGAATACTGCTCATCTCCCTCTTGAGATAAGTCTGAGTGCTCAGCCACAGCTACCAACTAAATCTTTGTGGTACAGACTGATACCAAAGGGTATATTTATTGCTCTCACCTGTAGTCCTAATATTGTGTAGTGCTCCCTAAGGGAACTGCACAGGATTCTACCTAACACTGGTGTACAGCGGTGAGGATAAAAGTATTGGGTTTACATTTTAGAGTTCTGCTAGTACTTTGGTTCAAATACCCACAAGGCTAACTATCACAACAAGTTTATTTTAAACAAAAGTCAAAATTGTGGAAAGTTACAGCCAGGAGACCCTCCTTACTAATACTGCTGATTATTTAAGGGATCTGTGTAGACAGAAAGGTCTTCCTGTCAAAGGCAAGAAATTAGAAATGATTGATAGACTATTAGAGAAACAATGTCTGGATAGTGGTGCTGTAGTGCCCCCTACTCCAGCAAATGTAGCAAATCTTGAGAAAAATAATGCTGATGATGTTATTGTAGAAACAGATGAGGAAGAGGAGGATAACAATGTCACCCCCTCTGGCCCTCTACCTGCTCAAAGGCCTCAACCTATGGCTACTGGACCCTTACCAGGCCCCACATTAAGTCCTGCATTTATCTCACTAGAAAAAATGAGACATGAACTTGAATTCAAAAGAACTAGTGCCCAAACTGAACAGAGACATCAAGAACTAAGGCTCAAAGAAATGGAGCTCAACCATGAGCTTGAGATGAAGACATTGTCTTTAGAAAATGCTTCTCTCCCCGAATCCTCCAGATCTTCCAGTCCAAAAAGACGCCAGATGCCTAAAGAGATTGTGGGTATGTATGAACCTAAATTGGATGTATTAGATTGGCTTGCTATGTTTGAATATAATCATGGGCTCCAGGGTATCACAGGGAATCAGTTGATCCCCTGGTTATTCTCTAGGCTCCCCCCTGTTGCATCTGATGTGGTAATGGAGTTGGGGTAAGTGGATAGGATGGATTATGAATGTGTAAAGCTAGCTTTGATAGCTAGATTTGGGAAGATTCCTTCCCAGTACCATAAGAGGTTTAGGACCCTCAAAAAGCATGATAGTACCCCTTGGGCTACTTGGGTGAATGAGTGTTTGAAGAACTTAGAGGGATGGATTAAGGGTTATAGAGTTAACACTTATGAAGGAATGAGAAATCTTGTAATGATGGAGTCTATCTATGATGCCTGCTCTCCTGAGCTCAGACAGCACTTGGCTGATTCTAAGGAAATGGATCCTAGAAAGTTAGGCAATGCTGCTGACTTGTGGGTTGCCAACAGGGCTACCCACAAGGATTCAGGGGTCACTCAGAAAAAGGATGAGGGAAAGCAGCCACCAAAAGGGAACCAAGAGCCTTCTAATACCTCCCATCCCAAAGAGGGCCAAAAACAACAAAATAACCAGGGTAAGCTCCAAGGGAAACCAAATAGGGCTAGTGAGTTCTCTGGTGTTCAACCAGAGAGAGGTCAGCAGAAGCCCCCATTCCAGAGAACATTTGGAACATGCTATGTCTGTGGGGCAACTGACCATATCAAAGGAGATTCCAGGTGCAAGGGTAAACCTGCAGGGATCAGCACAGTCTCCTTATCCTTCACTCCTGAGGAGGAAGTACAAATGGCTAGTGCTCACTTTGAATTTTTTGCTGAAGAACCCTTGAGTCTTCAAGCAAATGTATCCTTAGAGTCCATGGGTCTGGTTAGCAAACAGAAGAACAAGTTACTTACCAACTAGTAACGTTCTTTCGATTGGATGTTCCTCCAACGTATTCCTCATCTTAGATGTATTCCATTCAGCTTTGCTGCTCTTCGAATAAAAACATTTCGGCAGAGGGCGCTGTGCGTCGATGTCGTCGAGTCGATGGTCCCTTGAAGGCCTCCGTCGAGGGTGACGTCATCGGGTGTATAAGTAGCACGCGCGGCGCCCGTTGGCCTCAGTTCTGTTTTTCCCCCTTTTTATCATTGATCTTGTACTGTGTAGATTGTGCCGGCAGACAGGTATGATCCTTGCGAGATTTGATATGGCAATAACCCGGAAAAATCTACAGAGGGGTAGGCTGGGAGGGCGATGAGCAATACGTTGGAGGAACATCCAATCAAAAGAACGTTACCAGTTGGTAAGTAACTTGTTCTTCGAGTGGATTGTGTCCTCCAACGTATTCCTCATCTTAGATAGACTCCCAAAGCAGTATGGACAATTCCTCTGGAGGAGGGGGTAGATTTTTCGATACTCTTAGATGGCTGAGTATAGTACTGCTTTTCCAAAAGTTAGCTCCCTAGACTGGGAAGCATCCAGGTTATAGAATTTTGAGAAGGTGTGTAGCGAAGACCAAGTTGCTGCTTCGCAAATGATTCTTATTGGAACACCTCTTTGAAGGGCCATGGAGGAGGCGATGCCTCTGGTGGAATGAGCCCTTAACCCTTCCGGAGGGTCTTTTTGAGCTAGTCTGTAGCATTCTGAAATGCAAAGCACAATCCAGCGTGAAATTGTCTGTTTTGTCACTGATTGACCCAGTTTCCTTCCTGTGTGACCTATAAACAGCTGGTTGTCCACTCTAAGTCTGGAAAGTCTAGAGATGTAAAAGCTTAAAGCTCTTTTCGGATCCAACCTGTGTGATCTTTCCTCCTCCTTCGAAGGATGGGGTGGAGGGTAGAATTCGGGTAAAACAATTTTCTGACTTAAATGAAAATCAGATAATACTTTCGGTAAAAATGATGGTTATACCCTCAACACAACTCTGTCCTTATGGAACACAGTATAGGGTGGCCCAGAAGACAGTGTCTGCAATTCGCTCACTGTTCTTGCTGATGTTAGAGCAACCAAGAAGGCTGTTTTCCACGTTAGTAATATTAATGGACACGTGTGCATAGGCTCAAAAGGAGCACACATTAAGAATTTTAGGACTATATTTGGATCCCAGATCGGTACCTGAAATGGGTGAGGAGGAAACACATTAGAGAGTCCTTTTAAGAATTGTATTATCAAAGGAATTTTGAAGTAGGAGCATTATTCCGATGAGCGCTTGAAAATGGAAAGTGCCGCAAGGTAACCTTTTATTGTTCCAATATTCAGACCTCTATGTGCTAGGGTCAGAAGGAAAGATAATACTTCCGGAATAGAACATAGAAAAGGATCGACATTCTTTTCTCTGCACCAGTTGCAAAACCTTTTCCAACGGCAACAGTATAGAGACTTTGTTGCTGGCCTTCTTGCCGAAAGCAACACCTCCATAATGTCATCTGAAAGGTTCCAATCCCTATATCTCAGCCTTTCAGATTCCAAGCATGAAGGTTGAGCGTTTTGACCTCTGGATGGAGAACCTGACCTTCCATTTGAGAGAGAAGGTTCTCTCTCTGAGGAAGACGTACTGGAGGACAGATGGACATGTCTAGAAGGTCCGGGTACCACGTTCTCCTGGCCCAATCCGGGGCAATTAGGATCATTCGGCTCCGAAACCTTCTCAGACTCCTGATGACCTGAGGAATGACGGGAATCGGAGGGTACGCATACAATAGTGGGAAATTCCACTCCACCACAAACACGTCCCCCAGGGCTCCTCTCGGGGGAAATTCCCTTGAGCAATACCTTTCGCATTTTCGGTTGATTCCAGTTGCAAACAGGTCTACTTGAGGGGTTCCCCAAAGGGCGAAGATCTCTTGAATGACTTCCTGAGCCAGTTCCCATTCGTGGGATACCGTGCTCTGCCTGCTCAGAGCATCTGCCGTCATATTCTCTTCCCCGGCTAGGTGAATTGCTGTTAAAGAGATTCCCTCCCGAATCGCCCAATACCAGAGCTGCATTGCCTCTCTGCACAGGGGTAGTGACCCCACGCCTCCTCTTTTGTTTAGGTAGTGCATGGCCACTGTGTTGTCCATCATTATCAGGACATTCTTTCCCCTGACAGATGGCAGGAAGGCCTTCAGCGCTAGTCTGATTGCCCTCAGCTCTCAAAGGTTGATATGTAGTTTGGACTCCTATGGAGACCAACGACCGTTGATTGTCAAATCGTTGGCATGAGCTCACCACCCCAGGAGTGAGGCGTCCGTCACTACTGTGATCTCTGGCCAGGGTTGCCAAAAAGGTTCTCCTTTTAGGATGTTCTCTGTACAGGTCCACCATAGAAGGTCTTGTCTGACCTTGTTCGGAATCTGAAGAAGATCTGTCATTTGACCCGAGAACTGGGACCACTGAGTCTTTAGGGCCCATTGAAGGGATCTCATCCTCAAGCGTGCCTCTGGCACCAGGAAGATGCAGGATGCCATGAGGCCGAGCAACCTTAAAAAGCCGTAAGCCTGGAGATTTTGGGCATTTTGGAATTTGGAAACCATCCAAAGAATGTCTTGAGCCCTCGACTTGGGAGGCGAGCTCTTTCCCAAGAATGTGTCAAGTATAGCTCTTATGTACTGAAGCTGTTGGGAAGGTGTCATTTGAGACTTCTTGAAATTGAGGGAGAAGCACAGTTTGTGGAGGAAGTGGCTTTCAGATGATCCAGTGCTTGCTCGGCAGAGCGCGCTCTGATCAACCAATCATCCAGGTAGGGGTAGACATGAATCCCCCCTCTCCTGAGGTGCGCTGCCACCACTACCATTAACTTGGTGAAGACCCTCGGGGCGGAGGTCAACCCGAATGGCAGGACTCGAAACTGATAGTGTGAGTCGCCAACTACGAACCTCAGGTATTTTCTGTGTTTGAGATGAATCGGCACATGTAAATAAGCATCCTGGAGGTCCAATGACACCAACCAGTCCTGGAGTTGAAGGGCCTGAAGGATCTGAGAAAGGGTAACCATCTTGAACTTGTCCTTCCTGAGGAACTTGTTCAAGCTTCGTAAGTCCAAGATGGGTCTCAGTCCCCTGACCTTTTTGGGGATCAAAAAATACGGGGAGTACCAATACTTGTTCCTCTCCGCTGCAGGTACTGGTTCTATAGCACCTTTCTCCAGCATGGTTAGAACTTCCTGCTGTAGGAGCGGGTTTGAAAGTTTCAACGGGTGTCTCCCTGGTGGATTGCTTTGAGGTTGCTTTAGAAAAGGAAGGCAATAGCCTTGGGCTATTATTTCTAGAGCCCAAACATCTGAAGTAATGGCTCGCCATTCTTGCAGATGCTGCGACAGCCTGCCTCCTACATGTGTTTTGTGGTGCAAGTCCTCA
Source organism: Ambystoma mexicanum (assembly GCF_040938575.1). Taxonomy (NCBI): domain Eukaryota; kingdom Metazoa; phylum Chordata; class Amphibia; order Caudata; family Ambystomatidae; genus Ambystoma; species Ambystoma mexicanum. Next base: position 644,937,501 of record NC_090938.1, read on the forward strand.
AAGTGGTTTTGTGGCGGATGTTGCAGCTGCTGATGGCAAAGAGGCTGCAGCTGGAGCTGGTTTAGCATGTTTTCCTCATCCACCACGTGTGGCCTTTCTTTGGCCCCTTTGACTGGTTATTCCTCTCGTCTTCCCGTATGAGGTGTAATAACGATAGGATCGTCCCCTCCATGATTGCCCTTGCGCACGAAAATGCTGAGGTTGCCTAATAGCAGCTCCTAAGGATTTTGCCGCTGCTTTTGAGGTCTGCAACCTCTCAAGGCTCTTGTCATCCTTGTTGCCAAAAAGGTGAGACCCGTCAAAAGGCATGTTCAGGAGGCGGTTCTGTACGTCCGGTGCAAAACCCGACTTCCGTAACCACGCAAACCTGCGCATTGCCGTGCTAGTGCCCATGGACCTGCTTACACTATCCGCAGTGTCCAATCCAGATTGAAGGGATTCCTGCATGGCCTCCTTTCCATCTCTAACGATGGCTAGGAAACCTTCCCTTTCTTCCCCTTCTGGTATGTGCTCCGCCGCCATTGCGATGCACTCCCACAGAGTGTACGAAAATGTTGCCAAGGCACATGTGGAGTTGGCAGATTTTAATGCCATGCTCCCGGCTGAAAATACCTTGCGTGCCCAACCATCCACACGCTTATCGTCCCTGTCTGGAGGGATGGACGGGTACGCAAGTTTGTTGGAAGCTGTGGCTGCCTGTATGACCAAACTCTCGGGAGTTGGATGTTTTGACAGCTAGCCGGGGTCGCTACTGGCTGGGCGGTATTTTGATGCGAGGGATTTATTTACCGGAGGAATAGAATCTGGAGTTTCTCAATTCTTGGCCCCCCTGTTTTGTAAGGCTACATGAAAAGATAGTACTGGGTCTTCAGTGGGACCATCCCAGAAATACTGACAGAAGTATTACAGAAACTGGGCCTAGGCACACAGCGTCTTTAGAAGGAACAATATAAATATTTTTAGTTGGAATACAAGGGGCTCAAGTGTCGTTAGAAGCAAAGAAACACGATCATATCTATCTAGCCAGGGAGATGTAGTTCTATTGCAAGAAACCTGGCTGGTAAACCCACTAAATATTGAAGGATACACAGTCTACTGTTTATCAGCTGCGCAAAAACCACCAGGACGTCCCTCAGGAGGACTATTGATAGCACTAAAAAATTTAATTTTTAAAAATGTCACAGAAATATGGAAAAATCCCCAAGGTATCCAAGCATGTAGAGCCGAAGTAAAATTACAAGAAACTATTACAACTTGGATCTTTGTAAACATTTACTGGAACCCTGCAACATCGAAACTAAATTGCTTCTTAGAAAACCTAGCAGCACTATTCGAACTACTAAAAACAACCTTAGCCGCTTGTAAAATCGTGATGGCAGGAGATTTTAATGCAAACTGCCTACATCCCCAAAAAGGAGGCTTAGATCGAATGTCTCAAGGGAAAATCAGTCAGGGGAAAAAGTGGCAGGAATTTATGGAAGAATGGGATCTTCATATGGTAATGTGCACACTAGAAGGCGACCAAGAACCATACACAACCTGGAGAAGAGCGAATACATCCTCCGCCATAGACTATATTTTCGTTTCAAAAACCCAACATGCTTTGCCTTCTACTCTAAAAATAAAACAGGAGTTAGGCAGTGATCATAGTAGATTGGAGCTGTCATTTGAAAATATTATAATAACGGAGGCTGAAAGAGAACTTCAGCTGCTAGAAGGTAAAAAAGGAAAACTCAGAGTTACAAAATATAAAGATGGGGGAATCAAACTAAATGGAAAACTTAAAGGGCTCCCCGAACATTTTTGGAAAACGCAATGTGACCCAGAACGATTTATCAATTTTCTATGGACAACTCTAACGCCCAAATATTCAGCGGGAGAAACCAAACAGAAACATCTTCATGCCTTCGATGAACTCACACAAAGAAAAAAAAGAGAGCATAGAAAAGCTCTAAGAGATATAAAAAGAGCAGGATACTCATTTGGAAAAATGAAAATGGAGATAAGAAATCAAAAAGCAAATTATAAATCATGGTCAATTTCGCACAAAGCCCATCGGATGCAAACAGATGGCGAGCATATACTTAGCACCCTTAGAGAGAGAAACAGCAAGAACTTCTGGGAAATATTGAACAAATTCGAAGGGGACCAGACACAATCATTATGTAATCTAGTGTCAGAAGATAATTGGGTGAGATATCTGACAGAAACATTCAAGAGTAAAATCAACTGCGAATTCAAAAACAAAACAGATATCCACTGGCAACTAAACTTTAAGGAGGAGGATATACTCGAAATCATAGTCAACTCATCGACATCTAAAGCTTCGGGACTAAATGGCCTGACTTACCAGGCATTGAGAAATGAACCAGTGCTGTGGTCAAAACTTTTATCCACTCTCTTCAAGGAAATACTAAAACAACGAACATTCCCAGCTTCTTGGAAAACGGCTCTCATAGTACCCTTTTTTAAAACTGGGGATCGGAGAATAGCAAGTAACTACAGACCAATAGCACTGCTGGACATTGAAAGTAAAATCTTCATGAAACTTCTACTGAATCACATCATGAAATGGGTTGAAGAGTCCAATATTTTATCACGCTATCAAACAGGATTCCGCAACGGCCACTCAACATCCATTAATGGACTGATCCTAAATATCCTAAACGAACAAAAAAGAGGGGGAAAAAAACAAATAATGTATGGAGCTTGGATAGACCTTTCCAAAGCATTTGATCAGGTAGAACGAGTACTACTTTGGGAAAAACTCCGAAAATGGGGAATGCCAGAACCACTATTATCAATTCTAGTGGAGCTATATAAAGATACTAATTTGAGAATACGGCTTGATGAAATGGGACATCTCTCAAGACTGGTTGAAGTGAATAGAGGGGTAAGACAAGGCTGCCTGGGAGCGCCCCTGTTCTTCAATCTGTTCTTGGCAGACATGGGCCCTTTTTTGCAATCATCTGCTTTGTTAAGCCCAATGTTAAATGGGAGGAAGATCTGTTGGCTTGCATATGCAGACGATATAGTTCTCCTCGACAGAACACCGATCGGTTTACAGCATCTACTTGATAAAATGAATGAATATGTGGAACTAAATAAATTGACAGTTAATCCAGCCAAATCAAACATTTTGATCTTTAAACATCCACTATCAAAAACGAAATGCAGAAACTGGAACATGGGAGGAGAACAGATAAGAACCGTTGAAACCATAAAATACCTGGGATATAACATTCATGCTCATCCAGCAATATACAAAGCAGAAAACAAAATCAGGGCGAAAGTCAAACAATTCACATCACAAATGATCAAACTAAACTATACATTTTGCAAGTTCTCCATTCTCCCATTGGTGAAGTTCTATTTAGCCAAAGTGGTACCAGTCATCCTATATGGCTTAGAGGCAAAGCCGGATCTCTGGTTTGCAAACTGGGACAATTTTGAGGGCCATCTATGGAAAAAAGCTCTGGGCCTCCCAGATTGTGCATCTTTAAAAAGTCTGAGATTTGAATTAGGTCTAAAATCACTGAACTGTATGGCAGACTGGAAGCTCATCTCATTATATCAAGAAATAATAACGAGTAAAGACTCGACAATGTATGGAGATCTTAGACATGAAGCTCTACAAAAGAGATCAACCATCCTCGCCTCATTGGAAGAGAAAACGATGGAAAGACTGGATGCAGTAGATCTAAATGAAGAGATCTTGGCCCTAAATCCACTTAAAGTAAAAAAAAGACTCGAACAATGGGATTGGATTAAAACGGTAGAAAAAGTAAGAGAAGACCCAACACAAAACACCTTCTTGAAAGGAGAAAAGAAACTTGGGTGTCTCTCCCGATATCTCCTGAAGTATCCCAATAGGAAACTGCGTTCAGACGTCCTTAGAATGAGACTGAACCTTGTCCATTGTGGTGCTGTTCTAGTGAAACGCAACCAAGGAGACATGGCAAAACAACTATGCTCAGTCTGTGAAAACCCTGCCAAACAAACACTAAGACATGTACTAATGGATTGTGAAGGCACATGGCCACTACGATTTAGACTTTTTAGAGATCTCGTGCGGAGGGAGGAAGACATAATTACAGACCTCCTCTGGGAGAGAATCATCTCGGGCACCAATGCTGCATTGATGTTTGCAGCAACCCAGGTCATAATAGAAAGTGGCCTGACAATCTAATATAAAGTAAAGTAGAAGTATTTGTAAATTTTGGAACCAGCAAAAGTTAGGAACATTTAGGAGGGTTGGTGGATAACAATGAAATACACTTGCAAATTTTATAATTTTATTATTTTGTAAAGGCTTGTGCCAAAACAAATAAAAAAAAAAAAATATGTCTGTTAAATCGTTCTGGACGAATTGTGCTGGTGGTCTAGCCCATCCCAAGTAATCTACCACCTTCGTCATTAACTGACAGTAAGATGGACTGGCATGCTCTCCTGGATCTGGTCTACCGAAGTCATTCTCAGGAGAGGTGTCAATGCCACTTGCATTGTGTAAAGACTCCACCAAATCCCTCATTCTGCTTTCCTCTGAGATCAAGCATTCTGGGACATTTGGGGTGCCATACTCCAATCCAAAAGGTACATTTTCCTCCTCGGATCTCTCCTGTTCCAGGATTCTACCTAACACTGGTGTACAGCGGTGAGGATAAAAGTATTGGGTTTACATTTTAGAGTTCTGCTAGTACTTTGGTTCAAATACCCACAAGGCTAACTATCACAACAAGTTTATTTTAAACAAAAGTCAAAATTGTGGAAAGTTACAGCCAGGAGACCCTCCTTACTAATACTGCTGATTATTTAAGGGATCTGTGTAGACAGAAAGGTCTTCCTGTCAAAGGCAAGAAATTAGAAATGATTGATAGACTATTAGAGAAACAATGTCTGGATAGTGGTGCTGTAGTGCCCCCTACTCCAGCAAATGTAGCAAATCTTGAGAAAAATAATGCTGATGATGTTATTGTAGAAACAGATGAGGAAGAGGAGGATAACAATGTCACCCCCTCTGGCCCTCTACCTGCTCAAAGGCCTCAACCTATGGCTACTGGACCCTTACCAGGCCCCACATTAAGTCCTGCATTTATCTCACTAGAAAAAATGAGACATGAACTTGAATTCAAAAGAACTAGTGCCCAAACTGAACAGAGACATCAAGAACTAAGGCTCAAAGAAATGGAGCTCAACCATGAGCTTGAGATGAAGACATTGTCTTTAGAAAATGCTTCTCTCCCCGAATCCTCCAGATCTTCCAGTCCAAAAAGACGCCAGATGCCTAAAGAGATTGTGGGTATGTATGAACCTAAATTGGATGTATTAGATTGGCTTGCTATGTTTGAATATAATCATGGGCTCCAGGGTATCACAGGGAATCAGTTGATCCCCTGGTTATTCTCTAGGCTCCCCCCTGTTGCATCTGATGTGGTAATGGAGTTGGGGTAAGTGGATAGGATGGATTATGAATGTGTAAAGCTAGCTTTGATAGCTAGATTTGGGAAGATTCCTTCCCAGTACCATAAGAGGTTTAGGACCCTCAAAAAGCATGATAGTACCCCTTGGGCTACTTGGGTGAATGAGTGTTTGAAGAACTTAGAGGGATGGATTAAGGGTTATAGAGTTAACACTTATGAAGGAATGAGAAATCTTGTAATGATGGAGTCTATCTATGATGCCTGCTCTCCTGAGCTCAGACAGCACTTGGCTGATTCTAAGGAAATGGATCCTAGAAAGTTAGGCAATGCTGCTGACTTGTGGGTTGCCAACAGGGCTACCCACAAGGATTCAGGGGTCACTCAGAAAAAGGATGAGGGAAAGCAGCCACCAAAAGGGAACCAAGAGCCTTCTAATACCTCCCATCCCAAAGAGGGCCAAAAACAACAAAATAACCAGGGTAAGCTCCAAGGGAAACCAAATAGGGCTAGTGAGTTCTCTGGTGTTCAACCAGAGAGAGGTCAGCAGAAGCCCCCATTCCAGAGAACATTTGGAACATGCTATGTCTGTGGGGCAACTGACCATATCAAAGGAGATTCCAGGTGCAAGGGTAAACCTGCAGGGATCAGCACAGTCTCCTTATCCTTCACTCCTGAGGAGGAAGTACAAATGGCTAGTGCTCACTTTGAATTTTTTGCTGAAGAACCCTTGAGTCTTCAAGCAAATGTATCCTTAGAGTCCATGGGTCTGGTTAGCAAACAGAAGAACAAGTTACTTACCAACTAGTAACGTTCTTTCGATTGGATGTTCCTCCAACGTATTCCTCATCTTAGATGTATTCCATTCAGCTTTGCTGCTCTTCGAATAAAAACATTTCGGCAGAGGGCGCTGTGCGTCGATGTCGTCGAGTCGATGGTCCCTTGAAGGCCTCCGTCGAGGGTGACGTCATCGGGTGTATAAGTAGCACGCGCGGCGCCCGTTGGCCTCAGTTCTGTTTTTCCCCCTTTTTATCATTGATCTTGTACTGTGTAGATTGTGCCGGCAGACAGGTATGATCCTTGCGAGATTTGATATGGCAATAACCCGGAAAAATCTACAGAGGGGTAGGCTGGGAGGGCGATGAGCAATACGTTGGAGGAACATCCAATCAAAAGAACGTTACCAGTTGGTAAGTAACTTGTTCTTCGAGTGGATTGTGTCCTCCAACGTATTCCTCATCTTAGATAGACTCCCAAAGCAGTATGGACAATTCCTCTGGAGGAGGGGGTAGATTTTTCGATACTCTTAGATGGCTGAGTATAGTACTGCTTTTCCAAAAGTTAGCTCCCTAGACTGGGAAGCATCCAGGTTATAGAATTTTGAGAAGGTGTGTAGCGAAGACCAAGTTGCTGCTTCGCAAATGATTCTTATTGGAACACCTCTTTGAAGGGCCATGGAGGAGGCGATGCCTCTGGTGGAATGAGCCCTTAACCCTTCCGGAGGGTCTTTTTGAGCTAGTCTGTAGCATTCTGAAATGCAAAGCACAATCCAGCGTGAAATTGTCTGTTTTGTCACTGATTGACCCAGTTTCCTTCCTGTGTGACCTATAAACAGCTGGTTGTCCACTCTAAGTCTGGAAAGTCTAGAGATGTAAAAGCTTAAAGCTCTTTTCGGATCCAACCTGTGTGATCTTTCCTCCTCCTTCGAAGGATGGGGTGGAGGGTAGAATTCGGGTAAAACAATTTTCTGACTTAAATGAAAATCAGATAATACTTTCGGTAAAAATGATGGTTATACCCTCAACACAACTCTGTCCTTATGGAACACAGTATAGGGTGGCCCAGAAGACAGTGTCTGCAATTCGCTCACTGTTCTTGCTGATGTTAGAGCAACCAAGAAGGCTGTTTTCCACGTTAGTAATATTAATGGACACGTGTGCATAGGCTCAAAAGGAGCACACATTAAGAATTTTAGGACTATATTTGGATCCCAGATCGGTACCTGAAATGGGTGAGGAGGAAACACATTAGAGAGTCCTTTTAAGAATTGTATTATCAAAGGAATTTTGAAGTAGGAGCATTATTCCGATGAGCGCTTGAAAATGGAAAGTGCCGCAAGGTAACCTTTTATTGTTCCAATATTCAGACCTCTATGTGCTAGGGTCAGAAGGAAAGATAATACTTCCGGAATAGAACATAGAAAAGGATCGACATTCTTTTCTCTGCACCAGTTGCAAAACCTTTTCCAACGGCAACAGTATAGAGACTTTGTTGCTGGCCTTCTTGCCGAAAGCAACACCTCCATAATGTCATCTGAAAGGTTCCAATCCCTATATCTCAGCCTTTCAGATTCCAAGCATGAAGGTTGAGCGTTTTGACCTCTGGATGGAGAACCTGACCTTCCATTTGAGAGAGAAGGTTCTCTCTCTGAGGAAGACGTACTGGAGGACAGATGGACATGTCTAGAAGGTCCGGGTACCACGTTCTCCTGGCCCAATCCGGGGCAATTAGGATCATTCGGCTCCGAAACCTTCTCAGACTCCTGATGACCTGAGGAATGACGGGAATCGGAGGGTACGCATACAATAGTGGGAAATTCCACTCCACCACAAACACGTCCCCCAGGGCTCCTCTCGGGGGAAATTCCCTTGAGCAATACCTTTCGCATTTTCGGTTGATTCCAGTTGCAAACAGGTCTACTTGAGGGGTTCCCCAAAGGGCGAAGATCTCTTGAATGACTTCCTGAGCCAGTTCCCATTCGTGGGATACCGTGCTCTGCCTGCTCAGAGCATCTGCCGTCATATTCTCTTCCCCGGCTAGGTGAATTGCTGTTAAAGAGATTCCCTCCCGAATCGCCCAATACCAGAGCTGCATTGCCTCTCTGCACAGGGGTAGTGACCCCACGCCTCCTCTTTTGTTTAGGTAGTGCATGGCCACTGTGTTGTCCATCATTATCAGGACATTCTTTCCCCTGACAGATGGCAGGAAGGCCTTCAGCGCTAGTCTGATTGCCCTCAGCTCTCAAAGGTTGATATGTAGTTTGGACTCCTATGGAGACCAACGACCGTTGATTGTCAAATCGTTGGCATGAGCTCACCACCCCAGGAGTGAGGCGTCCGTCACTACTGTGATCTCTGGCCAGGGTTGCCAAAAAGGTTCTCCTTTTAGGATGTTCTCTGTACAGGTCCACCATAGAAGGTCTTGTCTGACCTTGTTCGGAATCTGAAGAAGATCTGTCATTTGACCCGAGAACTGGGACCACTGAGTCTTTAGGGCCCATTGAAGGGATCTCATCCTCAAGCGTGCCTCTGGCACCAGGAAGATGCAGGATGCCATGAGGCCGAGCAACCTTAAAAAGCCGTAAGCCTGGAGATTTTGGGCATTTTGGAATTTGGAAACCATCCAAAGAATGTCTTGAGCCCTCGACTTGGGAGGCGAGCTCTTTCCCAAGAATGTGTCAAGTATAGCTCTTATGTACTGAAGCTGTTGGGAAGGTGTCATTTGAGACTTCTTGAAATTGAGGGAGAAGCACAGTTTGTGGAGGAAGTGGCTTTCAGATGATCCAGTGCTTGCTCGGCAGAGCGCGCTCTGATCAACCAATCATCCAGGTAGGGGTAGACATGAATCCCCCCTCTCCTGAGGTGCGCTGCCACCACTACCATTAACTTGGTGAAGACCCTCGGGGCGGAGGTCAACCCGAATGGCAGGACTCGAAACTGATAGTGTGAGTCGCCAACTACGAACCTCAGGTATTTTCTGTGTTTGAGATGAATCGGCACATGTAAATAAGCATCCTGGAGGTCCAATGACACCAACCAGTCCTGGAGTTGAAGGGCCTGAAGGATCTGAGAAAGGGTAACCATCTTGAACTTGTCCTTCCTGAGGAACTTGTTCAAGCTTCGTAAGTCCAAGATGGGTCTCAGTCCCCTGACCTTTTTGGGGATCAAAAAATACGGGGAGTACCAATACTTGTTCCTCTCCGCTGCAGGTACTGGTTCTATAGCACCTTTCTCCAGCATGGTTAGAACTTCCTGCTGTAGGAGCGGGTTTGAAAGTTTCAACGGGTGTCTCCCTGGTGGATTGCTTTGAGGTTGCTTTAGAAAAGGAAGGCAATAGCCTTGGGCTATTATTTCTAGAGCCCAAACATCTGAAGTAATGGCTCGCCATTCTTGCAGATGCTGCGACAGCCTGCCTCCTACATGTGTTTTGTGGTGCAAGTCCTCAAAGTGGTTTTGTGGCGGATGTTGCAGCTGCTGATGGCAAAGAGGCTGCAGCTGGAGCTGGTTTAGCATGTTTTCCTCATCCACCACGTGTGGCCTTTCTTTGGCCCCTTTGACTGGTTATTCCTCTCGTCTTCCCGTATGAGGTGTAATAACGATAGGATCGTCCCCTCCATGATTGCCCTTGCGCACGAAAATGCTGAGGTTGCCTAATAGCAGCTCCTAAGGATTTTGCCGCTGCTTTTGAGGTCTGCAACCTCTCAAGGCTCTTGTCATCCTTGTTGCCAAAAAGGTGAGACCCGTCAAAAGGCATGTTCAGGAGGCGGTTCTGTACGTCCGGTGCAAAACCCGACTTCCGTAACCACGCAAACCTGCGCATTGCCGTGCTAGTGCCCATGGACCTGCTTACACTATCCGCAGTGTCCAATCCAGATTGAAGGGATTCCTGCATGGCCTCCTTTCCATCTCTAACGATGGCTAGGAAACCTTCCCTTTCTTCCCCTTCTGGTATGTGCTCCGCCGCCATTGCGATGCACTCCCACAGAGTGTACGAAAATGTTGCCAAGGCACATGTGGAGTTGGCAGATTTTAATGCCATGCTCCCGGCTGAAAATACCTTGCGTGCCCAACCATCCACACGCTTATCGTCCCTGTCTGGAGGGATGGACGGGTACGCAAGTTTGTTGGAAGCTGTGGCTGCCTGTATGACCAAACTCTCGGGAGTTGGATGTTTTGACAGCTAGCCGGGGTCGCTACTGGCTGGGCGGTATTTTGATGCGAGGGATTTATTTACCGGAGGAATAGAATCTGGAGTTTCTCAATTCTTGGCCCCCCTGTTTTGTAAGGCTACATGAAAAGATAGTACTGGGTCTTCAGTGGGACCATCCCAGAAATACTGACAGAAGTATTACAGAAACTGGGCCTAGGCACACAGCGTCTTTAGAAGGAACAATATAAATATTTTTAGTTGGAATACAAGGGGCTCAAGTGTCGTTAGAAGCAAAGAAACACGATCATATCTATCTAGCCAGGGAGATGTAGTTCTATTGCAAGAAACCTGGCTGGTAAACCCACTAAATATTGAAGGATACACAGTCTACTGTTTATCAGCTGCGCAAAAACCACCAGGACGTCCCTCAGGAGGACTATTGATAGCACTAAAAAATTTAATTTTTAAAAATGTCACAGAAATATGGAAAAATCCCCAAGGTATCCAAGCATGTAGAGCCGAAGTAAAATTACAAGAAACTATTACAACTTGGATCTTTGTAAACATTTACTGGAACCCTGCAACATCGAAACTAAATTGCTTCTTAGAAAACCTAGCAGCACTATTCGAACTACTAAAAACAACCTTAGCCGCTTGTAAAATCGTGATGGCAGGAGATTTTAATGCAAACTGCCTACATCCCCAAAAAGGAGGCTTAGATCGAATGTCTCAAGGGAAAATCAGTCAGGGGAAAAAGTGGCAGGAATTTATGGAAGAATGGGATCTTCATATGGTAATGTGCACACTAGAAGGCGACCAAGAACCATACACAACCTGGAGAAGAGCGAATACATCCTCCGCCATAGACTATATTTTCGTTTCAAAAACCCAACATGCTTTGCCTTCTACTCTAAAAATAAAACAGGAGTTAGGCAGTGATCATAGTAGATTGGAGCTGTCATTTGAAAATATTATAATAACGGAGGCTGAAAGAGAACTTCAGCTGCTAGAAGGTAAAAAAGGAAAACTCAGAGTTACAAAATATAAAGATGGGGGAATCAAACTAAATGGAAAACTTAAAGGGCTCCCCGAACATTTTTGGAAAACGCAATGTGACCCAGAACGATTTATCAATTTTCTATGGACAACTCTAACGCCCAAATATTCAGCGGGAGAAACCAAACAGAAACATCTTCATGCCTTCGATGAACTCACACAAAGAAAAAAAAGAGAGCATAGAAAAGCTCTAAGAGATATAAAAAGAGCAGGATACTCATTTGGAAAAATGAAAATGGAGATAAGAAATCAAAAAGCAAATTATAAATCATGGTCAATTTCGCACAAAGCCCATCGGATGCAAACAGATGGCGAGCATATACTTAGCACCCTTAGAGAGAGAAACAGCAAGAACTTCTGGGAAATATTGAACAAATTCGAAGGGGACCAGACACAATCATTATGTAATCTAGTGTCAGAAGATAATTGGGTGAGATATCTGACAGAAACATTCAAGAGTAAAATCAACTGCGAATTCAAAAACAAAACAGATATCCACTGGCAACTAAACTTTAAGGAGGAGGATATACTCGAAATCATAGTCAACTCATCGACATCTAAAGCTTCGGGACTAAATGGCCTGACTTACCAGGCATTGAGAAATGAACCAGTGCTGTGGTCAAAACTTTTATCCACTCTCTTCAAGGAAATACTAAAACAACGAACATTCCCAGCTTCTTGGAAAACGGCTCTCATAGTACCCTTTTTTAAAACTGGGGATCGGAGAATAGCAAGTAACTACAGACCAATAGCACTGCTGGACATTGAAAGTAAAATCTTCATGAAACTTCTACTGAATCACATCATGAAATGGGTTGAAGAGTCCAATATTTTATCACGCTATCAAACAGGATTCCGCAACGGCCACTCAACATCCATTAATGGACTGATCCTAAATATCCTAAACGAACAAAAAAGAGGGGGAAAAAAACAAATAATGTATGGAGCTTGGATAGACCTTTCCAAAGCATTTGATCAGGTAGAACGAGTACTACTTTGGGAAAAACTCCGAAAATGGGGAATGCCAGAACCACTATTATCAATTCTAGTGGAGCTATATAAAGATACTAATTTGAGAATACGGCTTGATGAAATGGGACATCTCTCAAGACTGGTTGAAGTGAATAGAGGGGTAAGACAAGGCTGCCTGGGAGCGCCCCTGTTCTTCAATCTGTTCTTGGCAGACATGGGCCCTTTTTTGCAATCATCTGCTTTGTTAAGCCCAATGTTAAATGGGAGGAAGATCTGTTGGCTTGCATATGCAGACGATATAGTTCTCCTCGACAGAACACCGATCGGTTTACAGCATCTACTTGATAAAATGAATGAATATGTGGAACTAAATAAATTGACAGTTAATCCAGCCAAATCAAACATTTTGATCTTTAAACATCCACTATCAAAAACGAAATGCAGAAACTGGAACATGGGAGGAGAACAGATAAGAACCGTTGAAACCATAAAATACCTGGGATATAACATTCATGCTCATCCAGCAATATACAAAGCAGAAAACAAAATCAGGGCGAAAGTCAAACAATTCACATCACAAATGATCAAACTAAACTATACATTTTGCAAGTTCTCCATTCTCCCATTGGTGAAGTTCTATTTAGCCAAAGTGGTACCAGTCATCCTATATGGCTTAGAGGCAAAGCCGGATCTCTGGTTTGCAAACTGGGACAATTTTGAGGGCCATCTATGGAAAAAAGCTCTGGGCCTCCCAGATTGTGCATCTTTAAAAAGTCTGAGATTTGAATTAGGTCTAAAATCACTGAACTGTATGGCAGACTGGAAGCTCATCTCATTATATCAAGAAATAATAACGAGTAAAGACTCGACAATGTATGGAGATCTTAGACATGAAGCTCTACAAAAGAGATCAACCATCCTCGCCTCATTGGAAGAGAAAACGATGGAAAGACTGGATGCAGTAGATCTAAATGAAGAGATCTTGGCCCTAAATCCACTTAAAGTAAAAAAAAGACTCGAACAATGGGATTGGATTAAAACGGTAGAAAAAGTAAGAGAAGACCCAACACAAAACACCTTCTTGAAAGGAGAAAAGAAACTTGGGTGTCTCTCCCGATATCTCCTGAAGTATCCCAATAGGAAACTGCGTTCAGACGTCCTTAGAATGAGACTGAACCTTGTCCATTGTGGTGCTGTTCTAGTGAAACGCAACCAAGGAGACATGGCAAAACAACTATGCTCAGTCTGTGAAAACCCTGCCAAACAAACACTAAGACATGTACTAATGGATTGTGAAGGCACATGGCCACTACGATTTAGACTTTTTAGAGATCTCGTGCGGAGGGAGGAAGACATAATTACAGACCTCCTCTGGGAGAGAATCATCTCGGGCACCAATGCTGCATTGATGTTTGCAGCAACCCAGGTCATAATAGAAAGTGGCCTGACAATCTAATATAAAGTAAAGTAGAAGTATTTGTAAATTTTGGAACCAGCAAAAGTTAGGAACATTTAGGAGGGTTGGTGGATAACAATGAAATACACTTGCAAATTTTATAATTTTATTATTTTGTAAAGGCTTGTGCCAAAACAAATAAAAAAAAAAAAATATGTCTGTTAAATCGTTCTGGACGAATTGTGCTGGTGGTCTAGCCCATCCCAAGTAATCTACCACCTTCGTCATTAACTGACAGTAAGATGGACTGGCATGCTCTCCTGGATCTGGTCTACCGAAGTCATTCTCAGGAGAGGTGTCAATGCCACTTGCATTGTGTAAAGACTCCACCAAATCCCTCATTCTGCTTTCCTCTGAGATCAAGCATTCTGGGACATTTGGGGTGCCATACTCCAATCCAAAAGGTACATTTTCCTCCTCGGATCTCTCCTGTTCCTCAAAAATTGAGGTCAAGGATCTGAAAAATTCCTTCCTAGAGAGAGGCTTGAAAAGGAGAAGGAAGAGGTGTAGTACCAGGCTGTAAAGGAATTACATGATTTTTAACTTTTTCCTTCTCTTTTTCTGGCTGCCCTGGCTTGGTTGGAGGCTTTGGTGCCGAGGGTTTCGGCGTCGACGTCGATAAAGGCGTCAAGGGCGTCGATGACATAGTGGTCGTCGACAGGGTCTGCTTTGAGGGCGTCGAGGCGGCCTTCAACGGTTTCCCCTTCGAGGTGTGATAGGTCTCGGACGGCGTCGGTGACCTTGAGGGGTCGACTCGACTTGAGCATTTATCGCTCGGCGTCCTGGAAGGTTCCCTATCCTTCCTTTTACGATCACCCAGACTCGAGGGCGAGCGAGTGTCGGAGCGATGACGCTCCCGGCCGGCTTCCGAAGAAGGCGCGGACCGAGGCTTCGCCTTCTCAAACACCTCCATCATTTTGACCCTGAATGCTTCCCACTCTTCGGTAGACAAATGTTTTGTGGGGCATTTCATTTTCAGAGACTCGTCTGACAATGAGGTGGAGGGAGACCTATGGCGTCGTTTCTTCGACTTTTTCGACGAAGACGACGAGCGATAAGAATCGCTTCGGGATCTAGATCGATGCCTTTCGCGTCGAGGAGATTTTTCCCCATGGGGTCTCGACTCGACGCTAGAGGCTTTTCGATCCTTCCGACCTACCTGCAGCTTTCCTCGCAAGGCCTTCCCTGTCATCGCCTGACACTTCGAACAGGCCTCCATGTCGTGGCCTTCCCCGAGACACCACAAACACTTGCGGTGCGGGTCCGTGATTGACATTTTTGAGCCGCACGACTTGCATTTCTTACAACCCGATCTCGGGGTCGTGGTCGGCATCGATGACGAGGACATAATTACTTCTCGTTATATTATATTTCTAGACAGAACTCGAGGCGCGCCGAATGTTCGAAGCAGCGTAACTGCGGAAAAATGGAACTGAGGCCAACGGGCGCCATGCGTGCTACTTATACACCCGATGACGTCACCCTCGACGGAGGCCTTCGAGGGACCATCGACTCGACGACATCGACGCACGGCGCCCTCTGCCGAAAAAATTTCCGAAGAGCAGCAAAGCTGGATGGAATACATCTAAGATGAGGAATACGTTGGAGGACACAATCCACTCGAATAGGGGTGTATATGACTCCCTTCCAGAAAACTCTAAAGTATATTACATGAACAGTGTTCTTGTCAATGGCCAGGATACTCCTGCCAGGAGAGGCACTGGGGCCAGCAGAACAGTAGTGGATGAAAGTTTTTTCAAGCCTGAGGATGTTGCTGAGGCACCCAAAGGTCCTACTAAATTTTCTGGAGGCCCTGTCCAGATGGTTCCTATTCTACCAGCCCTCATTCAGTGTAATAACATTCCTGTCAGTGTTCAGACTGAGGTACCTGGGAGAGTCCTGTTGGGGAACCATCTAAAAACTCTAGGAGTAGTATCCAGTACCCCCAGGCCTCCAAGTATGGAGAAGCAGAACCAAACCAAATTGGCTAGAGAAGCCACCTTAAGGGACCACTCTAAGCCTGTGGGAACCTCTACAGAGAACCCCACTACAAGCCCTGGTGTCAGTAAGTTGACCTCTAACCCAGGCAAATGGGAGCCCCAACCAAGCTCCATCATTGTTCCCCCAGTTTTAGAGTCTCTGACCCCCCCTACTTCTGAGGAAGATGTGGATAGACCAACTGGGCCCCACTCTAGACCGAAGGGAACTGGTAATTATCAATGCTGGTGGAAAACCAGAAAAGGAAAGTCTAAGGCCAAAAACCTTCAGACTGTTGGACCTTCTACAGAAGACTCCAACCCAAATCCTAGGATTAGGAGGGAAGCTCCTAAAGTAGGTAAGGTTAGATCTAGGAGGACTGGGAAGCAGGTAAATTGCCTAACCCCAACCCCTCCACCCAAGAGGCCTAAGAACCCAACCTGCTCCCAACAGAGAGGTGGTGAGGAACCCTGGAGGCCCCACTAGATCTAAGGGAATCATTTATAAGGACCCCTTGAAAAAGCCTAACACAGGTTCAGGAGTTGTACCAACTTCTGAGGGAGTGGTCAACCAGATCCCCTATAGATTTAAAAAGAAGGATATTTCTCAAAGGGTTTGTAGGTCATATAGCTTACAAAGGAAAACCTTTGATTTTACCATTGAGCACAGGTCAGGATGTCACCACCAAAATGTTGATGGTCTCTCTAGGATGTTTATAACCGACGAGATGTAAGAGACTCATCCAGGAGTGGATTAGATCCTCCTGTCCCTTAGTCTGGGGGGGGGGGGGGTGAGTGTTAGGGAGAATTCTCATTCTATGGCTAATTTCCCTTACCTATAGAGTCCCCCAGCAGCTTTGCTGGATTTGAAAGGTTTGTTTCTTTTTTACCTGCTAAGAGTGAGACTCTTTTTCCCACTCTTAGGCATTTTTGCTATTGTGTTCTCAGCTTTTTTTGTGTTTAAGGACTATGGGATCTTTCTCAACCCCATAGGAACCATCTTTATTCACATGTGTTACACGGCACCCTCAGTGCAGTGAACCAGGGGTGTCGTAGCGACCCCCAAACATAGACTCCATACCCTGGGACTGACTACTGTCTCCCAGGGCATGTACAGTCCCCCTTGACTTTACTAGTCAAATCCTATGAACTAAACCAGTACAACCCATCTTACTATGGAGGTACTGGAAGGGGTTAATAGTTTTTCCCCTATGTTCATTTTCGAGAGGGTACCGTACAGTCCCTCTCTCAAAGTTTCTGGCTGGTGGCAATGGTTACTACCATAAATATTCAACCGCAAATATTTCCCTATGGGATTTTCCCATTGTTCGAGGCTACCACTTTTTCTGACAGCCTCTAACAGACCGCCAGTGTATTTTATTATTAACTTTACTCCGGTAGGTTTTTATTGCCAGAACTTTTATATAAATTCTTTCTTGTGTCTTCCTCTAAACTCCTAGCCCAGGTCGGGGATTCTTTGTTCATCCTTTTGGCGGGCTTCTGCCGAGAAGCCCTCCTTTCGGCGCCACTGAGTCTGGGGTGGGTCCATTGTGTGGGAGGGGGAGTAGGACCCCTAGACAGGGTTGCCTCAGCAACCCATGTCGCACTCTATCCTGATAGGCTGGAGGGTCTCCTGCCAAGATGACCACTCCACTGTGTGAGTGACAGCTAGGCTGTATGAATGGGGATCTTTTTGGATAAAAGCAGGGTCCTGAGGACTGGAGGAGGAAGACGTAGCCACTGGAACTAAGAAGCCGAAGAGGAGAGAAGCCAAAGACATCTGCAACGACTGAACCACCGTTGAAGCCCTGCTGCAGCGTCTGACCACTTTTCTCCACACGACGAGAGAAGATCTTCACCTGCAAGAGCCTTCTTCCCTTGAACTGGTGGGGCCAACCAGTTTGCCAATCGCCTTCCCGGACCTGCCCTGGTCGAATCTCCCGTACCCTGTACTCGGAGGCTGGATAGCCAGGCACCAGTCCACCCAGACGGCGATTTAAAGGAGCGTACCTTTTATTCATTGGGCAGCACCGTGGCTGGTTTCATCCCTGGGTAGTGCAGTAACGCGAACCTTCCTCCACAACGAAAGCCTTTCTTCCTCTGCTGGATAAACCGAACTGCAGGAACTACCAGGAGCAACCACCACCGCAGGAGCCACTTCTCCATTTTAAGGTACATTGTTCCGCCAGGCTGCCCTTTGTTCGCGGTAGCACTAAAGGTGTTTTAAATTCTTTGCCTACCTGTTGGGTTGGCCGCCCCTCTCTCTTAACATTGTCTTTTCAACGTCTGCATCCACCTTTTCCACTTCGTTAACCAAAGACTTGACTGCAGCTACAAGAACATTTTTGCTCCTGGGCCCTTGCCCTGTACCAACTGACTTTGGCACAGGCCTACTGACTCTGGTCACATTTGTTAGATCTGCCTTCTCTAGATTGATTCTCAGCTAGAACTGTGTGGTGCACCTATTTCTTTTAACTACCCACACCATTTTTTTAAACCTTGTGAAATGCCATTTTGCTCAGTTTTCATTTAAGTATTGCTTATACTGATGCACTCCCTTGGTTAAACTGGTTCACAAACTGATGGGAAGTTTTGCTACGGTGTGTAAGAACCTATTTCTATATAACTTGTGCTTCCCCCCCTTGTGAGGAATTGTTAGAGGATCCCTCGTGTGTAGTTGTCACTGTGCCATGTTGCTCAGTTTTCACTCTGGTTCACTGGGTCTACAATTTAACTTGGGAGTGTCTATATTTTTCCTTTGACTTAATTTAACTTGCTTGATGACTGTGATTCATGTGTTTTATTAGAAGTGTATAAAATAAATATATATCTACTTTTTAAATACAAAGCTTTGGTCAGTGTTTCCTTGTTCCATAGTCTAGTGGGCCTATTGTGTAAACCCTAAATACTGCTCATCTCCCTCTTGAGATAAGTCTGACTGCTCAGCCACAGCTACCAACTAAATCTTTGTGGTACAGACTGATACCAAAGGGGATTTATTGCTCTCACCTGTAGTCCTAATCTTGTTTACTGCTCTCTAAGGGAACGGCACAGGATTCTGCCTAACACCTCTCCGTTAAAGTGCTTGTGTGGAAGATATCTTCAGTTCCTTTGTTGTAACGTTCGCTGTGGGGTCACTCGAAGTGTCACCTAGTCTTTTAGAAAAGATTCCATAGGAGGAGGTGGTTTCTGTCCCTTTCTCCTCGACAACCATAATTTTGCGAGACTCTATTGGTCATAACCCAGAGATTGCCCCGAGAGTAGATGTGGCAGGTATAATAGAACCGTTGGCCCTGGCTTTCTTCTTCTGAGTCTGGGATTCTGTTGCAATTGCTGTTGGGACTTTTCTCTTGGTCCCTCTAGAATTGACTGTATTCTGTTGGGCTTCCTCAGTATTGGGGCCCAGACCGGTGTTTGGGGCAGACTTAAACAGCAGCGCAGAGTTACTTTCATCTGTCGGCCAGACAGGCATTTGTCAGTTTGAGATGCCACAGTTACCCTTGGTGCAGTTAAACCTGTGCAGTTGGTCGGGGCATCTTTAGTTTGGGTACCACTTGTTTCATCCAGTGTAGTTTTCCCCTCCTTATTAGCCAGCATATATCCTTAAAGAAACAATTTTGTGTGCATTTGGACAATGAGGGTCGTTTGGTCTTTAAGTGTGTCGTTCAGAGATTCATAAAGCTTACAGAAGGGAGCCAGAACTATTGTGATAGTTGGCATTATCGTCATCAAATCAGCTTTCTTGGAAGGAGTTTCTTTTATAGCAGGACTAGCTTGGTCACTCCCCCGTTTGTTTGACGGGGTAAAAGGTGCTGAAAACTCCCTTAGCGTAAAATAATCCAAACTCTTTCTCAGCTGTAGGTCACGTGCTTTATGGTCTCTCCTCTCCGTCCTCACTCTAGATGGAAAGCAAGGGCTTGCACCCGTATTGTTCAAAGGAGGGTGGGTGTACTCGGGTCTTGAAGGCGAAGTATGGTTCTCGTCGATGGGGGAGTAGTCCCCTGCCTTAGGGCTCGAGAACTTGTTCGCCGGAGGTTCGGTGCAGGGCTGTAGATCTTGGATTATGCTCTGAGCACTCTCACTGTTTTTAACCTCTGCAGGTATGGCCTGGGGGTGCTTTCGAATTACCAGGTCGTCACTCTTCGATGGAGATAGAGTACAAGGACCTTTCTCGTGGTCTTGTAGGGTTGTCTTGTTTGGTTTACCAAAATGCCACTTCCTTATTGGAAGAGGTTGCTCTAGGCAGTCTTTCTCTAATTGCAATTCTTCATCTGTTGTTTGAATATTGTCAAGTGGACACCCCCCTTTATTAGGTATTTCAGACCTCTCCTCAATGCACAGTGGCTTATTAGGTAGCGGGAGGGCGTTCAAGAGTTCCGCACCTTCAATCAGCACGGCATCCGAGATTTCGTCATTTTGTACACAAATTGACATCAATTTATTTTTAAATGTTTTTATTGGCATTTGTAAATGTACATACATAAGAAAAGAATATCTGTTAAGCAACTTCTTTGGGTCACATCGTCTGATGCATATGTTGTGTGCCAAATAGTCTTATAAAAATACAACAACAAATAAACAAACCAACAAAACAACAACGTTGACTGTCCCACCGTGTATTAAGGCCTTGTATTCCTCGTTTCTAGGTTAGGGGCATGGGTCTGAAGCTAGTTCTCTGTATTTGTCCACTCAGGACGGGGACAAAGTTGGGTGGTTAGGTTTGATGGGCCGTTCTTTGCTGGGTGTTGTCTTCTGGGGTTCGGGGGGGACAGGCTCAGGGGGGTTTATAGGTTGTTGAAAAGATCATGTTTCTCAGGAGGGCCCTCCAAGCCTCTAGCGTGTTGCTCACGTCGTCGCCTCCCCGTCTGTTCCCCTCCTCCCAGGCTCTGGTCTCAGCCGTGGTCCACCTCTCCATCTCTTTGATCCAGGGCTCATACCTGGGGCCTGCTGGGGATTTCCAGGCCATGGCAATTGTCCTCTTGATTAGCACGCAGGCCATATCCATAATCTTTGCTAGGTGCTTGATTTTAGTTAATCTTGGGTAAGTGCCCAGTAGGCACTCCTTGGGTGTCCATTCGTATGTCTCTAGGCCAGCGTTCCTGCAGGTTTGTTCGGCGGCCTGCCATAGTTTCTGAGATTTGGGGCAGGTCCAGAACATGTGGATCATGTCTGCCAGGTCTGAGGAGCACCAGGGACATTTTGGGTCGGCTGTGTTGTTGAACGTGGATATCCTGTGCGGGGTCATATATGTTCTGTAGAGTGTGTTCAGCTGGATCAGTCTAAACCTGGCATTCCTAGATACCTCCTTTGGGTATATCAGGGCTCTTGACCACTCGGTCTCCGTGATTTCGGTTCCCAGGTCTGTCTCCCATTTTTCTTTCAGCCTCGTGCTCTTTGGGTTGGATCTGTTGTTTATTTGGGTGTACAACCTGGATGTCGGTCTCCATCCGTCGCTGAGTTCGTATATTTCCCTCAGGAGGGGATGTGCCTCTGGCTCCTCGGGCCATTCGGCCCAGTTCTCTTTGGCTGCATGTTTCACTCTTTGGTACCAGAGGAATTGGCCTGGTGGAAGTCCATCCCTTTCTTGGAGTGAATCGAAGTCCCTGAAAAGTCCCTCGTAGAACATGTCCCCCCATGTGTAAAGGCCGTAACTCTCCCATCTCCTCATCGTTGCTAGGTCACTGGAGGTTTTACAGGTGTCGGCCAACATGGGAATGTCGGGTGTGTATGAGTGTTGTAGTCCGACTATGGACCTCACCCTGCTCCATACCTGTCTCCCCACCTCCAGTATCATGGGTGGGTTGGATGGCCCTGCTCGAGTGTTCCAAATTAGCTCTTTGGGGTGTAGCGGTGAGGAGAATTGGGATATCAGATTTAGCTCTGCTGTGGGTTCATCCGATAGCCATTTTGCTAGGTGTGTCGATTGAGCCGCCAAGAAGTACCTTTGGAAATCGGGGAGTTGGATACCGCCTTCGGCGTATGCGAGTGTGAGGACGTTTAGAGTGAGTCTGTGCCTGGCTCGTCCCCAAAGAAAGTCTCTCATCATGGATTCTAGCTTCTTGAAGAAAGGTGGGGGGATGTAGTATATCACGTTGATGAAGTAGTAGAGGAACCTGGGGAGGATTATCATTTTGGATATTGCAGCTCTGCCCATCATGGAGAGCGGGAGCTTCGACCAGAATTGCATGGATCTACGCACTCCGCTCATTGCCGCCTCGGTGTTGTACTTGTGGGTGGATATTGGTTTGTGTGTGATGTCCAGGCCTAGGTATCGAAAGGTGTCCACCTGCCAACGGATCCCGATCTCTGGAAGCTCTTCCACAGGTTTATCCTTTAGCCTTGCAAGTGGGAACGAGCATGACTTCTGTCTACTGAATCTGATCCCTGAATATTTCGCGAAGTTGTCCAAAACATTCAGTACAATCGGGGCGTTTTCGAGGGGGTCGCGCAGGTATAGAAGGACGTCATCCGCGTATAGGGAGATAATGTTGTCCGACCCACCAATGGTGATGCCAGCGTCGAAGAACTGTTTCCTAAAGTATATTGCCACTGGTTCCAGACCTAGGATATACAGCATTGGTGAGAGCGGGCATCCCTGCCTGGTGCCCCTCTGGATGGGCCAGGCCCTTGATACCATAGCGCCTGTTTTTACTCTTGCTACTGGGTCGGTGTAGAGGACCCTGATCCAGCGGATGAAGTGCTCTCCGAGTCCAAACTCCCTCAGGGTCTCTATCAGCCATTCCCAATAAATAGAATCGAAGGCTTTTATGGCATCCAGTGAAAGTACTGCTAGGTCCTCCTCGCTTTCGGTCGTGTGTGCTATTATGTGTTGGAGCCTCCTGAGGTTGGCAGTGGTGTTTCGTCCAGGAATAAAGCCATTCTGGTCCTCGTGCACCAAAGATCCGATCACCCTCGAAAGCCTCTTAGCCAATATGGTTGTTAGTATTTTGGCGTCGTAGTTTAGGAGCGCCAGTGGGCGATACGAATCGCACCTGTCGGCTGGTTTGCCTGGCTTGAGCATTGGGGCGATAAGAGTTTCTCTCATGGTGTTGGGGAGAGTGCCCGACTCATATGCCTCCATGTATACTGCATGCAGTACAGGGGACAAGGTCTCCTCGTAGGCTTTGTAGAATTCTGGGATGAGGCCATCTGTTCCGGGGGACTTGCCTGTGGGTAGGGATCTGATCTACACAAATTGACATCAATTTGGTTTTGAAAAACTTTTGGAGCGTATTAGAGATCACTTGATTTTTTTGATTAGCACAAGGATTACTCGTTTTGGCCTGGGGTTGTTCAATTTGGCGGCCTTTTTCAATTTTTTCCCCAGCTTTTTAGTGATGTGTTGAGGGTAGTTCAAGGGATTGTGGTTAACTTCCACTGTTTGTGGTTTTAGCGGAAGCAGATCCACAAGCTTGTTCAGCGGGGATAGAGCCACCAGCCCCCCCCCCCGAGCTGTTGGACTTCAGCTGCCTCTCAGACCACTCGAGGGCGCCCCCACCTGTGGGCCCGCTACTCGCGTTCCCCAAAGTTTCCGCCTCCATAACCCCCCCTGAAAGGCCACCTCCAGGGGGCGGAGCCGGACCCTCCAAGCTCCAGTGAATCTCGACATCCACCGTCAAGCTGGGCCGGAGGGCGGATCCGCCGGTGAGGAGCTGGGAAGTGAGCCTGTCTGCAGCATCTGGCTCTTCTGCCGGTATCCCCTGCAGCTCGACATCCGCAGAGCCGGCGTCGCCCGCCAAGAGAGCCGGAGTAACTGCTAGCGCCTCCAAGGGAAGATTGCACAGTAAGATGTTGTTCAATGTTTGCTGGTCCTCACCAGCAACTGCGGCCGACGGGGTTGGGTGCAACATTTCTGAGTTAGGCTGGGCGGCAGTAGGAGGCACCTCTGCCACATGTTCATTGAGCTCGGCACCCTCTCCCTCCATCTCTATCCATGGCGGCCGCACTCTGGACTGGCATTGTTGCTGGGGCTCTGGGCCAATTGGTCGAGGTTTGGGTCGGGTTATGGTTCATAGGGCTCAGTGTATTAGCGTTTGGCGACTGGTCCACAGCAATAGGCAATTTTCCAGGTGTGCCCTTGGAACCCTTGCTCTTACCTGGGTTCAGTGCGCGTGGGCCAGCCGAGGACGACTTCCATTGTAAGTTCATGGGGGTTAAGCGTGCTTCGCCATCAGATCCTCGGAAGCGGCTGCTCCTGAGATGGCGTGTTTCCTCCTCCATCCGGATGTTCAAGGACTGCCAAAGACTACAGACAACTCAGCAGTCTGCTCTGCGGGGAAAGTCTGTTTTTAAAGAGTAAATGGGTCCTCCCACTCACACGATAGGCACTGTAGATAGACTCAGCAACCAGCAGGTAAGGAATTGGGTGACTGCCAAAGACTGCAGACCACTCAGCAGTCCACTCCACGGCCTCACCGTGGGGAAAGTCTGTTTTTAAAGAGTAAATGGGTCCTCTTATTTAGTCACTTTTGGGAGACCCATCTTACAAAAATAATTTCTGATTTTTTCTGAAAGTTTTTTAGAAAAAACTTTAAAGTCACTTTTGGGAGACCACTCTTAGAAAAATTGTTTTTTAGTTGTTGTTTGAACAGCTTTCAGAAATAACTGTAACCACTTGTGAGGAACCCCCCTTAGAATTTTTGTTTGGGGAAAAATCAATGTTTTTAGAGTATTATAAATAACAGGATTGGGGTAAAGTAACTTAAGAAACAATGAGTGTTGATTATTAAGCAATTGACTTGAGGAGAGGCCAATCAATTGAGTTATTGAGAAATTTACTTGAGGAGAGGCCAAGCAATTAAGAGGTATCCTGAGAAAGAGCCACGATAAAGAGTACGCCCAGTGCCTGCGTTTTAAAGAACTTAACAGAAGAAGTTATATCTAAGGTCCCATTTGAGGATGATGTAGGCTACGCAACTCGTTTAAAGACGGTTTTAAAGAGAACAACTTACATCCCAATCGGGATATTTATTAGGGGCAGCGAGCCTTGAGGAAAGTAGGCGATGATTTATGTGTGCCAGCCAGTCTATTATGTTTGTCAAAAATGTTATTCATGTGTTGTATTATGTGTTATATGTGTGCACTGCACATTTGGTTATTTGTTTGTTTGTTAGTTTGCTTGTTTATTCATTTCTAATGCGCACCAGACCCAGAGGTATCAGGGCGCAGCAGTTAAAGACAATGCAAAGCTTAGGTTACATAGTTACAAGTTATAAGAAGGAATAAAACATATATACAGGTTATGAGCAGGAGTGCTACATATATACATCATGAATAAAACATATATACAGGTTATAAGCAGGACTAATACATATATACATCAGGCCTATGTTAAGAAGTACTTTGCGGGAATATACAGATACAGTACAGAGGTGAAGGTAGCCCAACAGTCCAGCTTACCTGTCAGTGGGTTTGAGCAAGTTAATGTAGTTGCGTCTAAAGTTCAGGGATGGTTGATCTTCTCTAAGAAAGTGTGGCAAAGAATTTCAAAGTTGGGCTGCTTTCATGGGAAAGCTGCTGCCACCTACCTTGGACAGCTTGAATCTGGGGATAGTGAGGCAGTTGGCGTTACTAAGTCTCATAGGTCTGGTGGATGTTCTCTTAATAAGTCTATACATGAAGTAGCTGGGGGCAGCACTGTTTAGTGCTTGATGGGTGAGGGATGCTGTTTTTAGTAGGATTTTATTGTGGGTTGAAAGCCAATTATGTTGGCGCCTAGTCGCTGAGATGTGTGATCTTCTGGGAACACCAAGTGCGGCTCTTATGGCGTTGTTTTGGAGGATTTGTATCCTCTGAATGATTGATTTATTGGCACTGATGTAAAGGGCATTTAAATAATCTAGCCTGGAGAGTATTAAGGCTCTGGCCAGGATCATGCAGTTGTCACTCGACAGAAAGGGTTTGCCGGTCCTAATAAGCTTACAGGTGTAGGCGGTGGCCGAGGACATTGATTTCACTTGTTTGTCGAAGGAAAATGTGGAGTCAAGGTAGAAGCCAATGGTCTTTACCTCCTTTGCCACCTTGATGAGGTTTCCATCAGTTATGAAAGATGAGTACTCCTGGCTTAGTTTCTTAAGGTTGGTGTGGGTGCCCAGGATGCTAAGCTCAGTCTTGTCATCATTCAGGCATAGACCGTGGGTCACCATCCATGCCTGGATGATGAGATACACCCTATTCACCAAGGCCAAATCCTTGTAATGCCCGGAAAGTGGGAGGACAATCTGAGTATCATCTGCATAGTTAGTGTAGGTGATACCTAGACGGTCCAGATTATTGATCAGGGGCTTAGAAGAAACATTTATTTTTGACTGAGTTAGAAAAATTGGCATCAAGCCAGAAATTAAAGTGATCAATTATGGAGAAAATAAGATATAAATATGAGCTATGGATAAAAACGCACATGTGTGCATTGTTTAAAGGTATGGCAAATGCAATATTAAGTGAGAGAAAGTAGAAAAGGTTTGAAAGAGTGGTCACCTTTGAACCCTTGTAAAAACGAAAATCCAGTAAATAAAAGTAAAATGTATAAAGGTGCACAGGTGTGCATTGTTTAAAAGTATGGCAAATGCAATATTTAGTGAAAGTAGAAAAGGTTTGAAAAAGTGATCACCTTTGAACCCTTGTAAAAATGAAAATCCAGTAAATAATGGGTTAATCCTTGTATTTGCCAAAAATAGACCTGCCGAGCTGCTTAATTAACCTCACATGAAAAAAATGTGCACTAGCTTTGTTACAAATGAAGAGTAGATAAGACTCGACAAAGATTTGACATTTTTTATTTTTCTTCAGACTAGGTAGCTGCGAAGCAGGGGGCTGTAATTGTGCCAGAGAATTCCTTTCTTGCTTAAAATAATGGAGTTGAGATATATACAAGGCTCCTGTGTAGAAAAAAAAAGAGATTTATTTTGGATGCGTAGTTTGGCAGATAGCTGCGCACTGCTGGAGAATGGATAGTGTTTGCTTTAAGGGATTAAAAAAACAATCAGTTAGATGAGATAATCTATGTTCACAGCGAACAGTCTATTGAATGCAATGTGATTCAGACTGTGTGCGACACAGTGTTTAAGAATTACAGAAGCTGTTTTTGAATTATAAAAGGTTGACTGATTATGTGGTGAAATAAAGATTGAAGTCTCGTATTATTTGAACACTTTTTGCATGAACTGTATCTCATTGTGAGGGCAGTGCTTTGGTCATGTTAAACTAGCTGGCAATTAATGTTTTCTGATGGGTGCCTTTTTGAGAAATGTCCATGGTTTATTTGGTTTTATGTGTGACAAATAGCAGTACAAATAGGAAGAGAAGGAGGCATGTTATTCTTTAAAATAAAATGGGTTTTTCATATTGCGCCATGAACGGGAGTTGAGAATAAGAGAAATATTGCCATGAAATTATAGCAGGAAGTGCAAAATATAGGTAAATCTATACATTTGCACTAAATAAATTTGCACAGTAGACAGGTGTCAAGCAAGGGAGAGATGTTCCCAGTGCTATATATTATGTCTGATAATTTTGAAGACATTTGGAGACAAAAGTGGACAAAATTTGTATAAAATCACAAAAGTTGAGAGAGGAGTGTAGCTGAGATTCAAAATGTGTTTTTGTGTGCAAAATACAGCAAAAAGCAGATCAATGTGCTAGTGGACAGTGGTATGGGAAATGACTGAAATAAATGGGAAAAAACATTATTTGACAGACATTTTTGTGCTAACATGACACATTTGGAAAAATATTAAATGCAGCTTAAAAGAAGCGGTAAAGCATTGAAGGAAGTGCTAGCAAGCTGTACCTGCATATACAGGCATCCACGAAGATGCACTGACATGAGAAAGAACACACCCACGCACACATGCAGAAAAGTACACATGATTTTATGGAAGTGTAAGTAATCTGTGCACCATGGACAATGCATTTAAGAACGTGCACCCACACTTGCAAGCACACACCCACGAATACACAGAATGTCTTTTACAAGTTGAAATGATAGCTGACATAGAGAACAGCTTGTCCTTTTTGGAAAACTAGGAAGGGCAAAGATTTGCGTATTTATATTTAGAAATACCGAGATTCTTGCACTATGCAAGCGAGAATGAAGAACATCAATTATATTTTACACCGGTCGTAAGCAAAGACTGTTTGAAGTAGACATGAAAGCATTTTGGGAACAAAAAGGAGTTCTGGTGAGATTGCAGGAGAGGAATGCAGCACTAGCGCACATTCTGGCCGGCCTTGAGGAAAAGTCTGCCAAAGTTAAAAATGCTAATGATAAAGAAAGTTGTGAATGCAGCACTTAGTGAGTGCATTGCGGGCAAATAATTAAGTGTTACGCAGGCTTTTCTAAACAACAGATTGCACCCATACAGATGTGGCAGAGTGCACAGTGCACATAGGCATAGAGTCTTATCTGTGGACAGGTTGATTTAAAATAAAGACTAGAATGGCAAGCGTGACATTAGTTGGGGACAAAAATATGTCAGATCAAGACGGGGAGAATCTTTTGAGAGAAACAGGGTGCTAGTACATATGATCCCAACGGGAGGGGTGTTTTTAAAAAGACAAAAAAGTGGGACGGTCACACCCAGACCTACAAAAATAGAGGGCCTCAGAATCATTGACGTGGCTAAATCGACCTAGAAAGCAGTTCCATGGTCAGAGGGGGGACTTGCCACCATATGTGAACAGGCTAAGGTCACAGCCAGGTAGAAGACAGCGTAGATCCATTGTCCCTGTTATGAACAGACAGACAATGGGAGATGAGATTAATGCGAGTTTGGGATTTCACAGCTTCCTTTGTTAGAGAAAGAAGGAGCTAGGCCACTGCATATAAACTCGCTATATATGGATAAGGACAATTTAAGATGCAAACTTTAGAGTATAATTTCCAATGCTGGGAAATGGACACAAGAACTAGAAAAAATGACAGTAAGAGACACATTACCTACAGGAGACATTTAAGGTCTTCGAGCTGCTATTCTTGGGGAAAAGGGCTGATGACATTCGGTCAAGGGTAGGATATTTGAGTATTACCACGTTGAGCACAGCTCATGATGGAACACAGTTTAACAATGGTAGGGTGGCAGTCTGGAAAGCTCTTAAGAGTGCTGTATCCGGACTCACCAGATATGGGAGCTATAAAGATGTCAAGGGCGGAAAGAGCCTGTGCAGAAGCAACTTAAGAAATTAGTGGGCTTGGAAGCAAAGCCAGAGTCAGAAATTCAGCTGACCATCGCACATTATTGCAGATTACTGCAAGAAAAGAATTAAAAGAAAAATGATGCTAGGAAAGGTACAGAGGTGAAATCAGTGTAGAAAAAATAGTCAAAATACGCCAAGAAGAGGCAATGTTGACTAGTGGGGAAGGATCAGATTCACAGCAAACAGCAAGCATGCCGCAGGTGAATAACCAAAGGTAGTTTGATCAAGGTGATAATGGATTCATACCAGAGGGTAAGGAAGGCTCCCGAGGTAGAGGCTTTCAGAATAATCAGGGAAATTCTCAGAGTAAGCCAGGTGGGTTTCAAAGCATGCAGAATAATAGTCTTAACATGCAGGAGGGGCAAATTAGGAGACCTCCTGTATGTTGGACATGCAGTATGTCAGAGCACCTTGCACGCATGTGTAGAAGCCAAGGATTCGTACAGAAATGGCCAATTCTCGAGAGGGGAGACAGGACGCCCCCTAGGGTATAGCTCGCAAATCAAAGAAGGGGTTTTGTGCCCAGGATCAGACATTATGTCAGACATGAGCACTGGGATTGCAGCAGGTTGAGCAGCTTAGGAAAGGTGCAAAACAAGTTTACGGCAGAGGGCAAGTACAGTGAGCCCACATGCAGGCTCAGCAATATGCAAACACGAAATAAATAGTGACACAAAGGAGTAAAGGTGTTATTATAAAAGGGAAACATGCTTTTACAAAAACAGAGGAATGCATGCATCCAAAGTAGGACAGCCTCATAGGGGGACTTTATGCGTTCAGAATGGTTAGTGGCACTAGGCCTCAAAGAGTGCAGAGAATTAACATGGCAAAGTGAGAGCAATTTTTGTTCTAATGATAGACATTGGGACTGTATGTCCATGCAGCAAAGACAGAAAGGTGGTGAATGAATATTAGAAGATTGAGGGTGTTTATTGAAGACTATAAATGTAGGTTTTTGCCTAGTGAGGAATTAGTAGTCTCTGAAGGAGAGTGTGTTGTGACATATTTTTGTTACATTTGTAACAGGCACTTGCCAACGTTTTGAGGAATGGAGTAGATAATACAAGCCTAATCATGATGATGTTGTTTAGGTGATTAAGGAAAAGCATGTTTTGTTTTGGGAATGCACCATTTGAATATGGGCGTGTCCATAGTGGCATCTACAGGGCAAAAAGCCAGATGAGACGTTTCCGGTAGAAACCAGAGGTTTTTATTGTTGTTGCAAAAGCGCAGTATTATAAATACCTGTGTGACTTAGTGGAAAAGTGGTGAGAGTATTTGGTGAATTTAATCTCAGACCACGGTTATTGATGAACAAAGAGGGGGGGGGCAGGTAACCTCCATGAAATTAGAAACAGCCGTAGTGTAAAGAAACATGACAAATGATCAAGGAGTGAATAATAAAAATGGATCATGGAGGATAGTAATGGTTCTCATGAAAAGGTTTAGGTTAAGTAACATCATGGATGGCGATATATCTAAATAGGGCTTATTGAAGTATAAAGGGATGCTTTCTTTAGGAACATCACACATTAAAAAGAAAGGAAAGGTAACATTTTAGTATATATGGCAATAATGTAGCAGCATCCAGTATAAATTAAAGAAGATTGGAGAGAGTGTCAAAAAAGTTAGGTGAACTTTGGGCCTTTTGGCATGGGTCCAGAAAAATAAATTAGAAGATGAAAATAAATTATTTATTTTAAACCTTATACGAGTGAAGAGCTCAGTTTAAAAAATGTATGCCCTTTGGATGAAATAAATAATGGATGAACAGAAAAATGAATGAAGACATGATTGGATGAGTGCATTAATGGACAGAAAAATTAAACGCAGCATTAAATAAGCAAAAAATCTAAAGTTGAAAAACAACGGAACCAATGAAGGTTGAAGGCCAAAATTGAAAAAGTTGCGCGTTGCAATAAAAAAGAATTACGGAATTAAAATGAAGAAACCAAAAGGGATATGGTTGACCAGAATTCGGTTAACCAGACAAGGAACATTTTGTACAGAGCCAATTCAAGAAGAAGATACAAGGGTAAGTAAAATACAATTTATTGAGTAACTGTAACATTGTTGGTTTATGTTACAGATGAAAATCATGGACCTTGCGTGAACCAAGGGGGAATGTCTGCATGGCCTTGATAGGGAAAGAGACAGTATATTATAATGCAGGTAAGTGTTAGTAAACAGGGAGAAGAGAAAAGAAAAAATAGGTAGGGACTGGTTCACACCACAGGATGTGGACACACTGTTGATCATTATTAGAAGTAAGAGGACCAGGTGAGTAACAGAAAAAGAGGCAGATAGAGACACAGTGGGGGTCATTACGAGGTTGGAGGTAACCATGGCGCTATTAGCGCCATGGCTATCTCCAAAACCTCACCGATTCCGCCCTGGTGAACGGAGCTATCACTGCCCCATTCCAAGGTTGGCGGGGCGGTAATTCCCCATTCACCAGGGCCCTTCCCCATTCCCATTTGAGCCCCCATAGGGCTCAATGGGAATGGGGAAGGCGCTAATAACGGTACCGCAAATTGCGGAACCATCATTAGCTCTAAGGTCCCTTTGCGGGTCCTGTCCTTAACGCCTGGTAAAGGCAGGCGTTAATGGAGGACCCGCAAAGGGAACTCGTAGTAGGGCAGTGAGGGATTACCGGTACCGGTGCCCTTACCAGTACCAGTAATCCCTTACCGCCTGGGTCGTAATGAGGCCCAGTGTCTTCAATTATGAAGCAATTATTTCCCAAGATAGGTGCAATCAGGTGTAAATAAGAGTAGCATATAGATGAAAGCATGGCCATTTCAGACAACGCAGGACATAGAAGACGTCAAATGAAAGGTGGGTAACCTTTTATAAATTTTAATAGTTGGCAGGATGCCAACAAAGGTAGTGTTTAAACACATATAGAAAAATGTTTAAGAAAGGCAAACCATGATGTTACAATATGAAGGCACGTAGTAAGAATTGGTGCCATAGTCTAGAAAAAAACAGGGGTAGACTAGATTAGTGTAGTGAGTTAAGGAGGAGATAATGTGCAGCAAAATGTTTTATTTTGTTTCAACAGAATGAAAACAAAGCACAGAAATAAAATGACCATGGTTCAACGCGACTGGAAGGAAGATTGCGAAGGAAAGGTGAAGCAGATGCAGCAAAGCAGAATGAAGCATTTACAGCATAGTAGGAAGCACATGCAGCAAAGCAGAATGAAGCATTTACAGCAGTGCGGGCGAAGACCGTTCAGCCAAGCAGAGAAAAAGACTAATTATCAGCCCTAGCATTATACAGGGTTAATGAGAAGTATGATTATTTTGCGCACCAACGAGTTAGGGAAAGCCTATGAGTTAAATGGGCTGAAAAAAGATAGAAACAAATCTAGAAAACATTTGTTGTTAGCAGAAAGGAGAAAGAATTTAGGTTAGGAAGAAACTTGACCTCCTTGCCAGTCCCCGAATGACTTTTGTCGATTTTCAATAGAAAACAGCAATCCCTGCTAAAAAAATGTCCTCTTCTGCTACAGATGCACCTAGGAGATGGAGAAGACGACAACATGCTTTTTTGAGATGTTGTTATTGTTTATCATGTATTATTTTAAGTGTCTCTACATTTGAGAATGTCGATGTAGGGGACAGATAAGTATTTTCCCTTGAAGGGATATACAATTTTGTAAATGAAAGAAACAAGCCCAGAAGACATAGCGGCAGACAAAATGAGACAGGCAGATGTATTTATTGCCTAAATAATAGACGCAACTGAATATGTATATTATAAATAAACCAGGTCCCAGCAAGCAGACCACATACAGTAAAGTAAAAGTGACTATGTACAATAAAGGGAGAGAACCAGTAGCTTTGGTATACAAAGAACCAACATGTCTGATGAAACTTTTTCTATAAGGTAGGGATGTTCAGAAAATAAGACAATAACATTTTGTTTAGGAGGCAGGAGCGTGTGAAAGGCATATGAGAGTAGATTTTAAGGGTTGGGTTGAGAAGAAATGTATTGATAATAGAGATATACTTATTTATTTTTCAAAGGAAACTCATTCAGTTTTATATTACAGATGGACAACGAGGGACCTATGTGATTCAAAGAACTGGCAGCATCCGACCATGTGAGCAGAAAGAAGTCACCGAGGAACCCAACCACATGCCCAATTATAAATCACCCTCGTTCAAAATTTTTCAGCAAAAGAATCCACCATCCTTGTGTTCCCTAGCTAAATGCCCCTGGGTGTTGACATTCAAACTGAAATATGAACTATGAGTACGAGTGCTCTGTGGAAATTAAGAGACACTAAAATGCGACAGGATTGGCCTTTAAAGTAAAGGGCCCAAGGACTTGCTGCAAGACAGCCCAAAAAAGGACAAATTTAACAGCACAAAGACAGTCCGTGGATGCCAAACCGAGATGAGTCGGGTGGAAGATGTACCAGTGAAAAGAAAAAAACAGAACTTTTGAAGCATTGAAAAGTGGCATGGAGAAGAGAATGGGAGCAAGGAAAAATGTCTTGGGGTGGGAGTGACGGAAACAATGTGGAGTATAAGTCACATGTGAACACTGTATGATGAAATGGCGGTGGGTTACCTCAAGGAGTGACTGTCTCTTAAAAATCTCATAGTGGCTGTAAATTTATCTGAAGCATATAGTTAGTTTAAAGTTAATTGGGTAATGGAGGTGGGGCTCAGATAAAAGTAAATAAATGTAGTTTTTAGGGACACATACATGTTTAGACTAGGAGAGTATAATGTGTTGGTACTGACGTTGAAGAAATGTGTTAGGATAACCTCTTAGGTTGAAGTAAATTGTCTTATAGAAAAGGGTGATTAGGTTAGAGTTGTGTAGATACATTGAAAACTGAGGAGGGTGGACATGGGTATAGTGATATGTATTGAGTAAATGACTAAATACAATTCAGAGGGGGGAGTGTACAGGAGCTGGTTATACCCCCCTCAAACTGACTGTTGTGCAGATAGACTGCCTCCACCTCAAACCGAATATTGATAACTTATCGGGTTGATCAATGACTTTAAATGTTGCAAAAATCAGAAATATAGTGCTTTGCAGAAAAGCGCTTTGAAGGACGATCTATTTTATGGGGTCAGAATGTCTTGTGTGATAGAAGGTTTGTTTAGTAGTATATGCTTAGTATAAATTACTGAAAAACTTGATTCAACTCGGAGCAGGTATCAAATTTTGACCAGGAATAGGGTAATCCGCCATTTTGTGATAAGCCAGGCAAGGTCAGGCAATTTCTAAGATGGTGGATCTTTTTTAAGATGGTGGCTTTCCTGCTAAGTCATGATGACATCAATGGATACCTTTTTTACAAAAGTTCATAGAGAGGCCAGTAATGAAGGATGAGCTAGGTAGAACCTGTTGAGGCTAGTTCTGAGTGCAGATAGGCCAACTAATCACAAGCAGGAAGGGGTTGTACATTGATCAGGCCATCCCCTCACCTTCCAAGAGTGTATATAAGAGAGGAAAATCTCAGAATTGGTAGGAGAGTTGCATAGATGTCTTTGGTGCTGTATGATGTGTCCTGCCTGCTGGAAGAAAATAAACTTGATGTCTTTGAAAATCCTGCTTCAGTTTCCTGCTGTGCTTCAGAGTACCTTCCTGACCCAGAGATGCCAATGCCCAGTGTAGGGGTGATGGGACCCTCATTTACACACAGATTCGATGGTTAGATAATCCATCGAAAAAAGTACGCTTTTGAGGTCCCGGAAATATCACACGACCTCTGCCATTCGTCGTGAGGCTCCATATAGATAGCGGTTTTTAGAATAACGCAAAGTCTTGCAAGATAGGTTAGACGGGTCCCCTCCTTTTCATGCATAAACCCCTCCCGCCGTCTACAGGAAGCTGAACGGATGGAAAGTTGAAGAGGCCACTGAGGAGGCATGCGATCCCGAGATTTGGAAGTTGAAAAATTTGAATGCTCAGCTCAAACGAAAGGGGTGTAGGGCAACGCAGAAGACAGAAGGAGATGCCACAGCAACAGGAGCTGATCAGTTGTGTCTTCCAAGACTTTTTCCAGGAGATGCAGT
The DNA here is from genome assembly GCF_040938575.1 of Ambystoma mexicanum. Lineage (NCBI taxonomy): Eukaryota > Metazoa > Chordata > Amphibia > Caudata > Ambystomatidae > Ambystoma > Ambystoma mexicanum. The sequence goes on from NC_090938.1 coordinate 644,972,548, forward strand.
TCTAATTCGCAATTTCACTCAAAAGAGGCACGAACCTCTTTTCAAAAGCCCTTTCATTGTGGAAGATGTCACGCCATCTGCAGTAAAAGTGCAAGGCATACGTGTTACACATTGTGGGAGGTGGTCTCTGTGGGCTCGCAACCGGTTGTGTGGTACTCTTCATTACGCGACTCCCGAGAATCCTGCTCAAGATGACTTCCATGCTGAAAGTAGCGGTCTAGTCTTTTCACGTCTCTCCGAGACGCTCTTGCCTGCTCACGTGATCCTTCATCAAACACGGAAGCCGACAACTCCTCGCGTCGCTTCTGTTTCAACAGACGCTCCGTGAGTTTGCTTCTAGGTATTTCAATATCTCTGCCTCTTCAAACTGACTTCTCCGACTAACGCTGTAATCTTTTTTATCTCAAGCTCTCGTCTCCGGACTCTCCCTTCCATTCCGGTCCTCCCTTCTCTCGGGATTTCTCACCGAGCCCAGATATCCATCGGCGTTACAATTATGCCAACCCTGAACTCGTCTCTTCTGAGATTCCCGATAGCCGTAAGTGCCCTTCTATCAGAATTCCTTTCCTTCTCTCCCGATTCGGATTCTGACCCTATTATTATTTCTTGTAGAGCTCTCGTCTCCCATTCACTTCTCCCTCGAGGCCCTAGATCCATCATCCTATCCTTCACTCCTGCCTCTGCTGGTGAGACACCCTTACTGTGTCATTTAATTACCACTCCCATTCCATTCTTTACAAACTTACTCTGACCATTTTCCTTTGTTCATCCAGAGGAAGCCTTCCTGCCTGCCTTCCACTGCCACTAATAGAAGACATTCATCAGCTATCCGGATCCACGACACTTCCAGATTCTACCAGGGTTTTCTTCCCCATCGAGGGTTTCCCTGGCGACCCTGTTCCTTCCGCTGGTTATTCCTACTCCGGGTCGGAGAGGACAGGGCCGTCCTAGGGTGGCTTTCACTGCTGCACTTGGTTGTTCTCTGGCGGTCTCCTCGTTCTGTCAAGGTGAGATTATTCACACTTTGTTAATTATTACAGGAAGTAGTATTGAAATAACAGTCGAATTAACAGTAAGCGACGCCCAAAAAATATAATATTGACATACGAAGACCATTATGGAACAACAAATGCAGCAATTAATGGCCGCTATGCAGGCCATGTCTTTAGAGGTACAGTCACTTAAGCAGGACAATGTACAATTACGACGACAAGTTGCTAGAGCATTTTCTGACACTCCCCCGTTCACATTACACCTGATAATGTATGATGGCGACCCTTACAAGCTCAAAGAATTTCTTGATAGCTGTACAGTCCAGTTTACACTTAAACCCCGTTTTTTCCCAACGGACAAAGATAAGGTGGGGTTTGTGATTTCTCACTTATCTGGACCCGCATTGGCATGGGCCACGCCTTTGGTTACCTCAAACAATGTAATCCTTGATTCTTATTCTGCTTTCACTAATAGCCTAAAATCCATGTTTGGGAGAAAAGAAATCACAGTATCCTCTCAGGAAAGACTCCTTGACCTACAACAGAGCAGAAAGGACCTATTAGGGTATATCACCCAATTGAAGCAGTTATCTTCCGAATTAGGATGGCCGGTTGGGGGTCTTCTTACTCTTTTTCATAGGGGATTAACAGACGAGCTGAAAGACGAGATTTCTAAAGTTGCTCGCCCAGCCAACCTGGCAGACATGATAACTCTAACCATGCAAATTGAGTACCGTTTACAAGAACAATCCTATGAACGTAAAAAGAGCAAGGGTACCCGATCCTTTAGTGAATATTATCCGACAGGAAATAAACCACCCGTCCAAAATGAAGAGCCCATGCAGATCGGAACTGTGAGGGGACCACTATCTGCTTCTGAAAGAGAAAGAAGAAAGACTTGTGGACTGTGCATGTATTGTGGTTCCTCTCAACACGTCTTGAAGGATTGTCACTTGGTTCCTCCATGACGTACCCCAAATCCTAAGTCGGGAAACTTCAAAGCCCTCAAGGGGAAGAACGGTAGTGGCTCCAAATCTTATTTCCCCATATCGAATGGGAATGTCGCTTGACACAGCGACTTGCCAAACCATGCCGGTGGTATCTTTATCCATGATTCTGTCAGGACGAGTTTTAACGGGCATACATCCTTGATTGACTGTGGAGCCGCAGGCAATTTTCTGGACAATGATTGGGCCACGAAACATGAGATACAACTTGTATCCAAATCCATCATTACTCCCATCCAAGGAGTGGATGGGAACCCATTGAGCTCCGGCCCGATCAAGGAACAGACCGAACTGATTACTTGTATGGTTGCCAACCATAAAGAGACTTTGGTTTTTGACCTTATTAAAGCCACTCACTTCCCTGTCATTTTGGGTCTCCCATGGTTACGACTCCATAACCCATATATAAATTGGTCAGCTGGTACTCTATTCCTAGGGTCTGAGTTCTGTGTAAATCATTGTTTGTCCCAGGAGTCTGTGGGTGTTCATATTCCCAATTAAGTGTCCAACCTTCCAACAGGACCCACCATAAATCAACTAGAGATCGTCCCTCTGTGTCATCGAAAGTTTCAGTCAGTTTTTGAGAATCCCATATTTCCCACTCTACCTCCTCATAGGCGGGACGATTGTCATATTAACCTTCTTCCAGAACAACCCATTCCCTTTGGCAGAATGTATGTTTTGCCCCAAAAAGAAAAGGCAGTTCTAAAGGACTATCTCCAGGCCAATTTACGTAATGGTCTAATCTCTGAGTCAGACTCCCCAGCGGGCGCTTCTCTTTTTTTCATTCCTAAAAAGGATTCTGATGAACTCCGTCCCTGTATCGACTACCGAGGTCTCAACAAAATTACTTCTCCCGATAAGTACCCCATGCCTTTAATATCTGACATCATAGAGGCAGTCCGGGGGGCTTCTGTTTACACGAAACCCGATTTCAGAGGAGCTTATCATCTCATCAGAATAGCTCCTGGGGACGAATGGAAAACAGCTTTTCGCACCCCGTTCGGACACTTTGAATATCATGTGATGCCATTTGGTCTAGTGAATGCACCAGCAGTGTTTCAGCGATTCATGTATCACTTGTTTGATGACATGTTCCATTTCGTAATCATATACTTGGACGATATTCTTGTTTATTCCTCCAACCCGAAAGACCATATCAATCATGTTAACATAGTTCTCGGTCGACTCCAATCAAACCATCTCTACTGCAAAGCCTCAAAGTGTGTATTCCATCAGGAGCAAGTTACATACCTAGGTTTCGTGTTATCTAGCCAGGGCATATCTATGGATCCAAAGAAGGTGTCCGCAGTCTTAGATTGGCCCACTCCCTCCTGTGTTAAAGACATTCAGCGATTTTTAGGCTTTGCGAATTTCTACAGGAAATGTATCCCCTGTTTTTCTGAAATCATTCTGCCCATTACACACTTACTAAAGAAGAACGTCACATTCTTCTGGAACGAAGCAGCCCAAAGTGCCTTTCAAACTCTGAAAGAAATTTTCACTTCAGCCTCTATTTTGATCAACCCTGATCAGACCAAGCCATTTATCGTGGAGACTGACGCCTCTCAATACGCATTGGGAGCTGTGCTGTTACAACTCTCTGATCAGGGGGAAGAAAGACCAGTCGCGTATTTGTCTAGGACATTCAACGCAGCAGAACTGAATTATTCAGTCCTTGAGAAAGAACGTCTAGCTATTAAGCAGGCCTTCGAAGAGTGGCGGCATCTACTGCTGCGATTTTCTTTTCCTGTCAAGGTTCGCACCGATCACCAAAATCTCAGAGTACTCCAGAATGCCCAGACCACCAACAGTAGACAAGCTTGCTAGGCCTATTTCTTTCTCCCCTTTCGGATCGAATTCACCTTCCTTCCTGGAAAACATAACTTAAGGGCCGACGCTCTTTCTCGAAAAGATTCTCCAACTTCTAATTTCTGTACTGAAAGGATGTTCCCCACAGCACGGTTTGTTGCTGTCCTAAACGATTTTCTTCAAGAAGTACTGTCAGCCACTAATCAGAACACATTCCCATGTGAAGAAATTGCCGCTAAACATCAGCTCAAGGAAGAGAGGGGCCATTATTTTCGAGGAGCTCAAGTTCTGATTCCCACTCCTTCCTTACAACAAGAAGTTCTACAAATGTGCCACGACTCCCGAGCAGCTGGCCATCGAGGATACGCCTCAACCTTGGAGCACATTCAACGACATTTTTGGTGGCCAGAAGTAAAGGCAGATGTCTGTGATTATGTTGCAGCCTGCACTATTTGCTCTCAGACTAAACTCCTCGGATGTCCCCTCTGGGCTTACTTTCAAGGATGCCCATTCCTGACCGACCTTGGCAGATAATTTCCACCGATTTTGTTTCAGACCTATCTTCTTCTGAGAATAAAACCACTATCATGGTCACCATCGATTACTTTACCAAACTGGCGCATTTCACCCCATTAGTGAAACTTCCTGGAGCAGCGATTATGGCAAAGATCTTTCTTTCCGAAATCTTTTCTCGACATGGACTCCCAGATACCATTGTATCGGATCGAGGCCCCCAATATACCTCCCTTTTCTGGCAGAAGGTATGTCACATTCTGGGAATCAAGAGAGCCTTAGGTTCCGGATACCATCCCCAGACTAACGGGCAGACGGAACGTTTAAACCAAACTTTGGAAGGATATTTGAGATGTTTCATCTCAGCAGCCCAGGATAATTGGGTCGAATTGCTCCCATTTGCAGAGTTTGCCTACAATAACGCCAAACATTCTGCACTTCACACCAGTCCCTTTCATTGTTCCTATGGTTATCACCCTTCATTTGTACCTACCGTTTCTATTCCTGATTCCTGTTGCCCTGGGGTTGACAGTCTTATCTCGGATATACATGAGGGTCAAAAGCTAGCCAGACTATCACTTCAAGAGGCTCAAGATCGGGCTAAGAGGAACGCAGACAAGCATCGTCGGGCAGCCCCTAATATCCCCCCGGGATTTTCTGTTTGGCTGGCATCCTGATTCCTTCCCCGGCATCTTGTCCCCTCTAAATTATCTCCCAGGTGTTTTAGACCCTTTAAAGTCTTATCCTGGGTTTGGTCTGCTGCAGTCAGACTCGCCCTACCGACTTCCTGGTCTCGGATTCATCCAGTGTTTCACTTATCTCAAATCAAGTTGGTCGTTCCGGACTGTTTTCGGAGATCGGGAACCCCTCCTCCGCCTCCTGTCTTCACTGCTACTGGATCTGAATATGAAGTGGCCAATATTTGTGACTCTCGTTACAGGAGGGGTAAACTGCAGTTTTTGGTAGATTGGAAATGCTATTCACCTGCTGAACGGTCCTGGGAACCAGCTTCTGGAGTTCATGCTCCTAAATTGATTCGACGGTTCTTTCTTTTTCACCCAGGTAAACCGGGTTCTCCCCCCAGGAAGAGGGGGTATACTGTTACACATTGTGGGAGGTGGTCTCTGTGGGCTCGCAACCGGTTGTGTGGTACTCTTCATTACGCGACTCCCGAGAATCCTGCTCAAGACGACTTCCGTGCTGAAAGTAGCGGTCTAGTCTTTTCACGTCTCTCCGAGACGCTCTTTCCTGCTCACGTGATCCTTTATCAAACACGGAAGCCGACAACTCCTCGCGTCGCTTCTGTTTCAACAGACGCTCCGTGAGTTCGCTTCTAGGGATTTCAATATCTCTGCCTCTTCAAACTGACTTCTCCGACTAACGCTGTAATCTTTTTTCTCTCAAGCTCTCGTCTCCGGACTCTCCCTTCCATTCCGGTCCTCCCTTCTCTCGGGATTTCTCACCGAGCCCAGATATCCATCGGCCTTACAATTACGCCAACCCTGATCTCGTCTCTTCTGAGATTCCTGATAGCCGTAAGTGCCCTTCTATCAGAATTCCTTTCCTTCTCTCCCGATTCGGATTCTGACCCTATTATTATTTCTTGTAGAGCTCTCGTCTCCCATTCACTTCTCCCTCGAGGCCCTAGATCCATCATCCTATCCTTCACTCCTGCCTTTGCTGGTGAGACACCTTTACTGTGTCATTTAATTACCACTCCCATTCCATTCTTTACAAACTTACTCTGACCATTTTCCTTTGTTCATCCAGACGAAGCCTTCCTGCCTGCCTTCCACTGCCACTAATAGAAGACATTCATCAGATATCCGGATCTACGAAACTTCCAGATTCTACCAGGGTGTTCTTCCCCATCGAGGGTTTCCCTGGCGACCCTGTTCCTTCCCCTGGTTATTCCTACTCCGGGTCGGAGAGGACAGGGCCGTCCTAGGGTGGCTTTCACTGCTGCACTTGGTTGTTCTCTGGCGGTCTCCTCGATCTGTCAAGGTGAGATTATTCACACTTTGTTAATTATTACAGGAAGTAGTATTGAAATAACAGTCGAATTAACAGTAAGCGACGCCCAAAAAATATAATATTGACATACGAAGACCATTATGGAACAACAAATGCAGCAATTAATGGCCGCTATGCAGGCCATGTCTTTAGAGGTACAGTCACTTAAGCAGGACAATGTACAATTACGACGACAAGTTGCTAGAGCATTTTCTGACACTCCCCCGTTCACATTACACCTGATAATGTATGATGGCGACCCTTACAAGCTCAAAGAATTTCTTGATAGCTGTACAGTCCAGTTTACACTTAAACCCCGTTTTTTCCCAACGGACAAAGATAAGGTGGGGTTTGTGATTTCTCACTTATCTGGACCCGCATTGGCATGGGCCACGCCTTTGGTTACCTCAAACAATGTAATCCTTGATTCTTATTCTGCTTTCACTAATAGCCTAAAATCCATGTTTGGGAGAAAAGAAATCACAGTATCCTCTCAGGAAAGACTCCTTGACCTACAACAGAGCAGAAAGGACCTATTAGGGTATATCACCCAATTGAAGCAGTTATCTTCCGAATTAGGATGGCCGGTTGGGGGTCTTCTTACTCTTTTTCATAGGGGATTAACAGACGAGCTGAAAGACGAGATTTCTAAAGTTGCTCGCCCAGCCAACCTGGCAGACATGATAACTCTAACCATGCAAATTGAGTACCGTTTACAAGAACAATCCTATGAACGTAAAAAGAGCAAGGGTACCCGATCCTTTAGTGAATATTATCCGACAGGAAATAAACCACCCGTCCAAAATGAAGAGCCCATGCAGATCGGAACTGTGAGGGGACCACTATCTGCTTCTGAAAGAGAAAGAAGAAAGACTTGTGGACTGTGCATGTATTGTGGTTCCTCTCAACACGTCTTGAAGGATTGTCACTTGGTTCCTCCATGACGTACCCCAAATCCTAAGTCGGGAAACTTCAAAGCCCTCAAGGGGAAGAACGGTAGTGGCTCCAAATCTTATTTCCCCATATCGAATGGGAATGTCGCTTGACACAGCGACTTGCCAAACCATGCCGGTGGTATCTTTATCCATGATTCTGTCAGGACGAGTTTTAACGGGCATGCATCCTTGATTGACTGTGGAGCCGCAGGCAATTTTCTGGACAATGATTGGGCCACGAAACATGAGATACAACTTGTATCCAAATCCATCATTACTCCCATCCAAGGAGTGGATGGGAACCCATTGAGCTCCGGCCCGATCAAGGAACAGACCGAACTGATTACTTGTATGGTTGCCAACCATAAAGAGACTTTGGTTTTTGACCTTATTAAAGCCACTCACTTCCCTGTCATTTTGGGTCTCCCATGGTTACGACTCCATAACCCATATATAAATTGGTCAGCTGGTACTCTATTCCTAGGGTCTGAGTTCTGTGTAAATCATTGTTTGTCCCAGGAGTCTGTGGGTGTTCATATTCCCAATTAAGTGTCCAACCTTCCAACAGGACCCACCATAAATCAACTAGAGATCGTCCCTCTGTGTCATCGAAAGTTTCAGTCAGTTTTTGAGAATCCCATATTTCCCACTCTACCTCCTCATAGGCGGGACGATTGTCATATTAACCTTCTTCCAGAACAACCCATTCCCTTTGGCAGAATGTATGTTTTGCCCCAAAAAGAAAAGGCAGTTCTAAAGGACTATCTCCAGGCCAATTTACGTAATGGTCTAATCTCTGAGTCAGACTCCCCAGCGGGCGCTTCTCTTTTTTTCATTCCTAAAAAGGATTCTGATGAACTCCGTCCCTGTATCGACTACCGAGGTCTCAACAAAATTACTTCTCCCGATAAGTACCCCATGCCTTTAATATCTGACATCATAGAGGCAGTCCGGGGGGCTTCTGTTTACACGAAACCCGATTTCAGAGGAGCTTATCATCTCATCAGAATAGCTCCTGGGGACGAATGGAAAACAGCTTTTCGCACCCCGTTCGGACACTTTGAATATCATGTGATGCCATTTGGTCTAGTGAATGCACCAGCAGTGTTTCAGCGATTCATGTATCACTTGTTTGATGACATGTTCCATTTCGTAATCATATACTTGGACGATATTCTTGTTTATTCCTCCAACCCGAAAGACCATATCAATCATGTTAACATAGTTCTCGGTCGACTCCAATCAAACCATCTCTACTGCAAAGCCTCAAAGTGTGTATTCCATCAGGAGCAAGTTACATACCTAGGTTTCGTGTTATCTAGCCAGGGCATATCTATGGATCCAAAGAAGGTGTCCGCAGTCTTAGATTGGCCCACTCCCTCCTGTGTTAAAGACATTCAGCGATTTTTAGGCTTTGCGAATTTCTACAGGAAATGTATCCCCTGTTTTTCTGAAATCATTCTGCCCATTACACACTTACTAAAGAAGAACGTCACATTCTTCTGGAACGAAGCAGCCCAAAGTGCCTTTCAAACTCTGAAAGAAATTTTCACTTCAGCCTCTATTTTGATCAACCCTGATCAGACCAAGCCATTTATCGTGGAGACTGACGCCTCTCAATACGCATTGGGAGCTGTGCTGTTACAACTCTCTGATCAGGGGGAAGAAAGACCAGTCGCGTATTTGTCTAGGACATTCAACGCAGCAGAACTGAATTATTCAGTCCTTGAGAAAGAACGTCTAGCTATTAAGCAGGCCTTCGAAGAGTGGCGGCATCTACTGCTGCGATTTTCTTTTCCTGTCAAGGTTCGCACCGATCACCAAAATCTCAGAGTACTCCAGAATGCCCAGACCACCAACAGTAGACAAGCTTGCTAGGCCTATTTCTTTCTCCCCTTTCGGATCGAATTCACCTTCCTTCCTGGAAAACATAACTTAAGGGCCGACGCTCTTTCTCGAAAAGATTCTCCAACTTCTAATTTCTGTACTGAAAGGATGTTCCCCACAGCACGGTTTGTTGCTGTCCTAAACGATTTTCTTCAAGAAGTACTGTCAGCCACTAATCAGAACACATTCCCATGTGAAGAAATTGCCGCTAAACATCAGCTCAAGGAAGAGAGGGGCCATTATTTTCGAGGAGCTCAAGTTCTGATTCCCACTCCTTCCTTACAACAAGAAGTTCTACAAATGTGCCACGACTCCCGAGCAGCTGGCCATCGAGGATACGCCTCAACCTTGGAGCACATTCAACGACATTTTTGGTGGCCAGAAGTAAAGGCAGATGTCTGTGATTATGTTGCAGCCTGCACTATTTGCTCTCAGACTAAACTCCTCGGATGTCCCCTCTGGGCTTACTTTCAAGGATGCCCATTCCTGACCGACCTTGGCAGATAATTTCCACCGATTTTGTTTCAGACCTATCTTCTTCTGAGAATAAAACCACTATCATGGTCACCATCGATTACTTTACCAAACTGGCGCATTTCACCCCATTAGTGAAACTTCCTGGAGCAGCGATTATGGCAAAGATCTTTCTTTCCGAAATCTTTTCTCGACATGGACTCCCAGATACCATTGTATCGGATCGAGGCCCCCAATATACCTCCCTTTTCTGGCAGAAGGTATGTCACATTCTGGGAATCAAGAGAGCCTTAGGTTCCGGATACCATCCCCAGACTAACGGGCAGACGGAACGTTTAAACCAAACTTTGGAAGGATATTTGAGATGTTTCATCTCAGCAGCCCAGGATAATTGGGTCGAATTGCTCCCATTTGCAGAGTTTGCCTACAATAACGCCAAACATTCTGCACTTCACACCAGTCCCTTTCATTGTTCCTATGGTTATCACCCTTCATTTGTACCTACCGTTTCTATTCCTGATTCCTGTTGCCCTGGGGTTGACAGTCTTATCTCGGATATACATGAGGGTCAAAAGCTAGCCAGACTATCACTTCAAGAGGCTCAAGATCGGGCTAAGAGGAACGCAGACAAGCATCGTCGGGCAGCCCCTAATATCCCCCCGGGATTTTCTGTTTGGCTGGCATCCTGATTCCTTCCCCGGCATCTTGTCCCCTCTAAATTATCTCCCAGGTGTTTTAGACCCTTTAAAGTCTTATCCTGGGTTTGGTCTGCTGCAGTCAGACTCGCCCTACCGACTTCCTGGTCTCGGATTCATCCAGTGTTTCACTTATCTCAAATCAAGTTGGTCGTTCCGGACTGTTTTCGGAGATCGGGAACCCCTCCTCCGCCTCCTGTCTTCACTGCTACTGGATCTGAATATGAAGTGGCCAATATTTGTGACTCTCGTTACAGGAGGGGTAAACTGCAGTTTTTGGTAGATTGGAAATGCTATTCACCTGCTGAACGGTCCTGGGAACCAGCTTCTGGAGTTCATGCTCCTAAATTGATTCGACGGTTCTTTCTTTTTCACCCAGGTAAACCGGGTTCTCCCCCCAGGAAGAGGGGGTATACTGTTACACATTGTGGGAGGTGGTCTCTGTGGGCTCGCAACCGGTTGTGTGGTACTCTTCATTACGCGACTCCCGAGAATCCTGCTCAAGACGACTTCCGTGCTGAAAGTAGCGGTCTAGTCTTTTCACGTCTCTCCGAGACGCTCTTTCCTGCTCACGTGATCCTTTATCAAACACGGAAGCCGACAACTCCTCGCGTCGCTTCTGTTTCAACAGACGCTCCGTGAGTTCGCTTCTAGGGATTTCAATATCTCTGCCTCTTCAAACTGACTTCTCCGACTAACGCTGTAATCTTTTTTCTCTCAAGCTCTCGTCTCCGGACTCTCCCTTCCATTCCGGTCCTCCCTTCTCTCGGGATTTCTCACCGAGCCCAGATATCCATCGGCCTTACAATTACGCCAACCCTGATCTCGTCTCTTCTGAGATTCCTGATAGCCGTAAGTGCCCTTCTATCAGAATTCCTTTCCTTCTCTCCCGATTCGGATTCTGACCCTATTATTATTTCTTGTAGAGCTCTCGTCTCCCATTCACTTCTCCCTCGAGGCCCTAGATCCATCATCCTATCCTTCACTCCTGCCTTTGCTGGTGAGACACCTTTACTGTGTCATTTAATTACCACTCCCATTCCATTCTTTACAAACTTACTCTGACCATTTTCCTTTGTTCATCCAGACGAAGCCTTCCTGCCTGCCTTCCACTGCCACTAATAGAAGACATTCATCAGATATCCGGATCTACGAAACTTCCAGATTCTACCAGGGTGTTCTTCCCCATCGAGGGTTTCCCTGGCGACCCTGTTCCTTCCCCTGGTTATTCCTACTCCGGGTCGGAGAGGACAGGGCCGTCCTAGGGTGGCTTTCACTGCTGCACTTGGTTGTTCTCTGGCGGTCTCCTCGATCTGTCAAGGTGAGATTATTCACACTTTGTTAATTATTACGGGAAGCGGTATTGAAATAACAGTCGAATTAACAATACGTGCTTGGATTTTCCTCGTGATGTAAAGATCTACAATGGAGAGCCCGCATCACCCTCACCCCCATCCGAAGAGAGCATCAGGGAAGAACCACATCACGTGCAGACTAGATCTATGATGAGAAAGAAGTACGCAGAAGCTGTTGCCGAGTAAAACAAAGAGTTTTTAGTGGACCGTGGCTTATTTCGAGAAACTCCTTTAAGTCACTATAAAGGGTGTTAAGGAAAAATTAAAGTTCTTGAGCCACAGAAACCTGTTGACATTGGACTGAGGCACACTTAAGCCTTGATTGAAAAAAAGAATATGCCACATTCTAAGTTCCATTTTCAACATCGGGGAGAGGGAAAAGGTCCCCTATTCCTGTCTTATTGAAAATTCTTTCCTAGGGTGCCTATGGTGGTGCCTAATGACAACACTTCATTCTTCCAATCTTTGTGTTCATCTCATGCTCTTACCCTGCAATGGTTGGGAGAACTAATAATGCTCACTTGTTCTTGCAAGATCCAACAAAATGGCCCAATTGTGAGAAGATTGCTCATAGCTATAACTGAGCAGATCCTTCAGCTTTCTGAGTTCAGAGTGAAGAACACAAATGCCCCTGCCACCGGATAATGCTCATAAACTGGCCAGCACAGTATTTCTTTATCTGATAGAGAAATGCCCACATCTTGTTGGGAGAGAAACCAATGTCCGAACTTTCCTGAGAGATCTGAGAAACGATGTAGCACTCAATTAAATATTGGGAGACATCATCAACAAAGTGAAAGGATACTCTGTGAGAACCTTAAGGACGGTGTGACACTTCCAAGGAAGAAGATCAAAAAAGGGCTACTGAGTGAGGAACCTTTTGTTTCATGCTGAAAGAAAATCTTCATGTTTATTTATTTATTACATTTGTATAGCGCACAGCAGCCCTTGGGCATCGAGGCGCTGTTACTTGCAAGGAGCTTAGTTACAGGGTGGGGAAACAGGGAAAAGTAGTCAAACATTGAACACATATAAATTAGGATACATATAGAAATGGTACATTTATGCAATTTAACAGGTTAGGTGGTGATCGTGGCATATCTCAGGTGAAGAGAATAGTTTTCATCGCTTAGCGAAATGCCATGAGAGATGTCTCGCCTCAGAGGGTAGGAGGTAAGGCATTCCAATGTGAGGGTGCGAGGTAGGGGAAACTAGAGCCACCTGCTCTAGTTCTTCATACCATGGGCACACAGAGCATGTTGGCGTAGGGTGTTCTAGTTGGCCTTGTGGAGGTGGTGGTGTGGATCCTTTGTGATAGGTATTCTGGTGCGGAGAGGTGGATGCACTTGTGGGTTAGTGTCAGGGTTTTGAATATGATCCTCTCTTTTATTGGGAGGCAGTGGGCTGATTTCCTGGCAGCAATAATGTGATCTCTTTTGGAGATGCCCTGAGCTGCACAGAGCGCGTTGTTCTGGATGACTTGTAGTCTATCCAGGTTTTTTGTGGAGGTTCCTGGGAAGAGTATATTGCAATAGTCTAGCCTTGAGCCAGTGAGGGCTCTGGCTATGTTCGTGTAGTTTTCTTTGGAGAGGAAAGGCCTTGTTGCGTTAATGAGTTTGGCATGGTAAGCTGCAGAGGAGGCGATGGCACTAACTTGTCTGTTCATGGACAAGTTAGAATCCAAATAGACTCCGAGGGTTTTGACTGAGTCTGAGACTGGGATTTTTATGGAGTCAATAGTGAAGTGGCTAAACTGGGAGTCAAGGTTATTGAGCAGGGACAACATTTAGGGGTCACTAGAGGTCGCAACTGCGACCTCTGAGGTCTCCCTTGCAACCTCTGTGGTCTTGTGGTCTCCCTTGCAACCTCTAAAAAAAAACAAACAAAATGTTTTTTTTTTGTAATGCAAGCTCCTGGGCTGTACCCAGCACCATGTGGCTCTTTACTTATGGAGTGGCTGGCTTTCTTATTCAGGCCCCTTAAAAAATAAGAAAAATAAGAACAGGAGTGCCACAAGTCTAACACTTTCACCACTGACTCTAAGAATAGGAATACCAAATAATATGTCTTTCTGGAATTCTATACACTAATTGCTAGAATCATTAAAGGTTTATTTCAGGCACACTTCAGGGGGTGAGTCACTGATTTAGTCTCTTCTTAAACGCATCAACTCAGCCTTTCATCCTTCTGAGTTCGATAAATGAGTACCAACACAGGTTGGGTGATATTAGGTGTATATTTTTTCTTTATAAAGCGCTTAAGCGTAAGTGCTATATAATAACACATCATTATCATTTGGTCATGGACGTCTGCTTGCATTCACAGTGATTTGGTAATATGGGCCTATACACACTGATCTTAACGATACATATGGCGATCCATTCTTGTAATAAATGTACATTAGATTATAGTGATATCGTAACCATATTTTTTGTAGTGTACAATGCTATGTGATGCCACTTCCTGTTTCGTCAACGGGTGAAAGGTCGTGTTCCATCGCTTCCTGTGATATCACTTCAGGGTGGGGTCAAATTACATCACTTTCTTTGATGTCATCAGGTGTCAAGGGTCGTGTGATGTCACTTCAGCTACTCCTGGTATTTTGGTGAAATGACGACCCGGTTTTTGAGTGTGTCAGGGAAGCCTACCAGAAGAAGTTCACTCTTGTAAGAGTTGAGGCATAGTCCGTTGGCTGCCATCCAAGCCTGGATGGTGTTGTAGATGTTGTTGAGCATAGTGGAGTCTGTGTCGTAGTTGCCGGTGAGGGTGAGGAGGATCTGGGTATCATCCGCGTAGTTTGTGTAGGAGATACCCATAGCGTCAAGGATGAGAAAGAGCGGGCGAGTAAAGACGTTGTAAAGGGTGGGGGAGAGGCAGGATCCTTGGGGTACTCCACATAGCATGATGGTGGGTGAGGCGGAGGCCAGGTCAGAGAATACTTGCATAGTTCTGTCTTGTAGGAAGGAGGTGATCCAGGCCGTGGCGTCAGGGGAGAATCTGGCTGTGGAGGAGAGGTGGCGGCAGAGGACTTTGTGGTCTGTGAGGTAAAATGCTGCGGAGAGGTCAAGGAGTAAGAGTAAGGCTGGCTTGCCTAGGTCTCTGGCATCGTCCATCTGGTTTTTTAGGTTCAGTAGGGCGGTTTCAGTCCCGTGCCTTGGACAAAAACCAGATTGACGCAGCTCTAGGAGCTTGTTTTCTTCAATGAAGTGTTGCACCTGCAGGAAGGCTGCTTTGTCCAGTATCTTGAGCAGGAAGGGGACAGTGGTGATGGGCCTGTAGTTATTCGGGGAGGTGGGGTCGAGTGTAGGCTTTTTTAGAAGGGGGCGGACCCAGGCTTCCTTGAGACAGGAAGGGACTTTCCCAGTGGCAAATGAGACGTTGACAAAGGCAGTCAGGAATGGTGTGAGGGGACTGGCACAGTCTTTAATAATAGAGGCAGAGCAGGGGTCACCCTTGCAATTGACGGTTTTAGGGCCCTCATGAGGTTGATCATGTCTTGTTCCTGTTGGCTTTGAAAGAGAGGTGTGAGGAGGGTTGCAGGGAGTGGGAAGGGGTAGGGGTAGTGGAGATGGGGACAAAGTGTTTAGTGGACTGTATTTTGGCTTGGAGCAAGCTAAGTTTGTTGCGCATGGCTGTTTGAATATCATCACACCATATCTTGTCTATGGTGAAGTTCAGGTGGGCGGGAGTTGGGGTATCTAACTCTCTGAAGATAGAGAAGATCTCTTTTGTATTAGAATTGGCACAGGCGATTCTAGATTCAAAGGATTTAGCTTTAGCAAGGATGATTGCCTTCTTGTACTCTTTTGAGCGGACGTTAAGTCCAGTTTGTCTTTATCCGAGTGGGAGGTTTGCCATCGTGTAAGGGCTAACTGTTTTTCAGTGCAGAGTATGAGGAGGTCAGGGGTAAACCATGTATTGGAGTGACTAGTGAGTTTAAATTTGCGGGGTTTAAGTGGGGCTATGGAGTTGACAGCTGATTTGATAGCTGCATCGTAGGAAAGTGCGAGGGTTTCTGGGTCATTTAAGAACAGTGGTCTGAAGGCTGGGCCTTGGAGAAAGGGTAGTAGCCTTTCTTTAGTCAGTTGGTGAGAACTTCTTGTGAGTGCTGGCTACAAGGCCTGCAGAGAGGAAGTAGAGGATTTTGAGGTAGGGCTGCTAAAGGAAATGATGTGGTGGTCAGACCATGTGGTGGGGGTATTACCTGTGATGGTGATAGGGCAGTTGTGTTGAGTGATCCAGTCCAGGGTTCTGCCTAAAGTGTGGGTAGGATCGGAAATAGAGTTCTTGAACCCTAGGGTCCCAAGGGCTGAATTGAGGGATTTGGCAGCTGGGTCCTTAGAGTAATAGAGACGTAGATTGACGTCACCGAGTAGGATAACTTTGGAGGGTTTATTGAGATTGTCGGAGAGGAGGTACGTGAGTGAGGCCTGGAAGTCGCCTACGGGAACTGGGGGCGGTAAACAAGGTGTAAGGCAATGGTGCAATGGGGAGAGAGGCTGAGTTTGAGTTGGAGGTAGTCGCTGTTATTGGTCGTGGATTTCTCAATCTTTCTAATGGATAGGCAGTCTTTGGCTATTAGAGCTACACCTCCGCCTTTGGATGGATGATGTTGTCTGATGATAGAGTATCTAGAGGGGAGTGCAAGAGAGAGTGCAGGGCCTGAGGCTTCATGTAGCCAGGTTTCTGTGACCATGAGGAGGTCCAGGTTTTGGGTGGAGATGAGGTCATGTATGTCTAGCGCATGAGCATTGATGGACCTGGCATTGACCATGGTGCATTTTAGGTGCGATTCAGTAGTGACTGGGTGGGGAAGAGTGGGTGGGGTAGACGTGGTGAGAGGGGTGGTGGGCACATGGGTGGTTCTATCTTTGGCAGTATTGGTGGTCTTAGTAGTCCAACTTCTAGGCTGAGGAGACCCGGGTAAGGTAGCATTCAATACATTGCAATTAGAATTGAGGGAGGTAAAATGTGGCATCACAGTGATTACATCAGGGGTCCCATTTTCTGGGGAGGTGGACACAGATGAGGTAGCATTCAATAAATTGCAATTAGAATTGAGGGTGGTAAAATGTGGCATCACAGTGATTACATCAGGGGTCCCATTTTCTGTGGTGGTGGACACAGATGAGGTAGCATTCAATACATTGCAATTAGAATTGAGGGTGGTAAAATGTGGCATCACAGTGATTACATCAGGGGTCCCATTTTCTGGGGTGGTGGACACAGATGAGGTGGTATATAATGCATTGAGGTTTGAGGTGGGCGAGTCAAGTGTGATACGGGTGGTTGTTGCTGTTTTGTGAGAGATTCGTGGGTTGGAGGAGGGCACTCTTACAGTACGGTCGGGACCTGAGGTCTGGATTGTAAGCGCGAGTTGCGTGAGCTCGTATACGGTAGTAGTGATACTTGTGTGGGCTCAAGCGTGCGGGCGCGTAATCTCATTAGTCTATATATGAGACAGGCATGGTTATAAAGAGGATTGGGACCAAGCTCCTTACCTTGAACGAGTGGCAGGGGTCTGCGGTAGTCAGTAGGCGAACAGCGAAGAACTGCAAAGAGCACTGGCCTTTTCTCTTTTCATCCGGTCAGAGGCCAATTCGTGGCATTCATTGGGATTTTGAGTACATTATTGTATAGTCAGCCTGGTAAAGTTGATGTAGGAACTTTTTTGAGACGATTCCACAGATTCCAGAAAAGTGCAAGATGTTGCCCCATTAAAAATACTTTTTCCTTCCTTAAAACATAATATGGGCAGCATCAGTAGCAACTTCATCATGGAAGATCATGACAGACGTCCACGATGTATTAAAGGTTATTGTTTTATTCACACCTGTATTTTGTTCATAGTAATACTGCTCTCACTCACAGTACAAACGTTTTATTATGAGCACATAAGTAAAATGAAAATTCCTGTGTATCCTCCTGTACAAGAATACAAGAAAAGAAGGATACAGACGTGGCAACTACTACGCAGCCGAGTCCTTATGTGATTGTCCCTACTCTAGAATACACACACGAGCACCTTGTCCTGTGATAACTGAACCCGGGTTAGTTTCTAAAAAGAAGTCACACATGGAGATTTAGCGAGACATTTTTATGCCTAAGGCTTACATTGAGAAGATGAAACTCCAAGAACGTTATCCTACTCAGGTAGCACATGAAAATGCGGCCAGTTCACTGACGAATGGCTCTATGATTGGTCCAGTAAGAAAAATCTATGCTGATGTACTTCTTAAAGAAAGAACGAGATCCAGGAGAAATGCTACAGAGGTTGATCATGAGCTAAATGATTACCTGGACAGCACAGCACACTTGGGGAACAACATTTGGTATCAGCATATGAAAGAAGTGGGAAGGAGCACCTTGAAGGAGGAGTGCTTTGTGTGCACACTTCTGCCTTATAGTATGGGGAAGTCTAAAATCTTCATAGCTATTGAAATGGATGTCCAGACAGCCCATTGTCTATCACAAATAGCACTTTGCAGAACAAGAGGCCAATTCATGGTTCCAGATGCCTATCTCAAATGGGCAACTGAAAAGACAGATCCAGATGAAGATGACTATGTACAAGATACAAAGACAAGAAACAGAGCTCACACCAAGAATCACGTGATCAGATATGAAAAGCCTAGAGTGAAAGGAGCTGGAATCAGATGGGAAGTAAACAAACGACTTGAGAGTCCAGGAAAAACTGAAGAAAACATCTCACACTGGAAAAACAGAGGCCAGATGCAGATTTGGCGAACAGTGTTATCACCAAATGGATGGGAAGAAGGGGTGTTAATCTGCAGAGCCTGGATGATATATGATCGCCCAGAATTGACTGTTTGGAATTGTCATGCCACGGCGGGTATGGCGGATGTGGAATCGCTGGCGGTTCTGTCCGCCGTAGCATTTCACTCCTCGTCTTTTCCGCGTACCGCTCTAGTCGTTGTACGCGATCGTGACCCGGAAGTATAAATCACTTCACTTCCGGGTCGCATACGCGTTGCAACGTTTCCGGGTTCCCTCCTGTGTTGCTGCCGCTCCCGTTACTGGTGATATTCCTGCCTTTCTGCCTTTCGTTTCGCTGTTTCCACGCAGCTGTGTTCCACCCTTGTTTCTCTGCCTTGCGCATTGCCTCGTCCTTGTCTAGCCTTCCTTTCTCCTTTTCCCCTTTCTTTTTTGCCACTTCTTACCTCTTCCTTTACCCCTTTTTCTTTTTCCCCTTCCTTCCCAGTTTTGTCCTTCTTTCCTATCCCTTTCACCCTATTTGGATCCTCCTCCTGCCAGACCTGTGCCTGCTTACCGGACTGCCTGTGTTTAATCCCTTGTACCTATTTGGAACTTCCGTCTACCAGACCCGTGCCTGCTTACCGGACTGCCTGTGTTTAATCCCTTGTACCTATATTGGAACCTCTGCTTGCCCGACCTGTGCCTGCTTTTCGGATTGCTCTTCCATCAGCGAACTTACCTTCTTCGATCATCCACCTGAAATACTACTTCTAGGGTTTTTTTGTGCCTTCCGGCTTTTTTCCCCCTGTGAGGCGCTCTCGGTAGGATAACCCCCATTGCCCCTACCTAAGTGGCACGGTGGCATCCTATTGAGGGCGTCCCTATTTTCACAAGAAAAAAGAGAAGCCTCCACGACATAAGGACGGAAAGATCAAGCAGAAAGAGGAAGGTGAGGAGTTGGGGGAAGGGGGAGAATCCGCCATTTCATCAGAAGAAGAAGATATAACCGACATTAGTGACAGTTTGCAACGCCAACAAGAAACTGAGATGGCAACCCCCCAGCACGTACAGGAACTTATAGCTGCTGTCCAAAACCTTAATTTGGAGGTTCAGAACCTTAAGACAACCAACGCGGCATTGCAGTTAAGAATGAATGAACGGGAGCGACCCTCTGCAGACCTACCTTCACTCCCTTTGGTTTCAGGCAAATTTGATGGATCGCCGAAACGAGCCAAGGAGTTCTTAGATGCCTGTAATCTCCACTTTTCCTTCCGTCCGCAGACCTTCACATCAGATCATGCCAAGGTAGGATTCATGATTACCCACATGACGGGTAATGCCCTGGCGTAGGCCACCCCTTTGGTTAACCAACCAGATCCTGTGCTGCAGAACTATAATGATTTCAGAACTCTGCTTCAGCAAACATTTCTACGCACAGAAAGCACCTTTCTGGCCTCTGAGGACCTCTCAGACATCCGTCAGGGAAACACAGATCTTCTCTCCTACATCACTACATTCAAGCAGATAGCCACCGAAGCTGGCTGGCAGGAACAGGCCCAATATGCCATTTTCCGTCGAGGGTTGAGAGAGGATCTCAAGGATGAACTGGCACGTATCGACCGTCCGTCCTCCTTTTCGGATCTCATCACGGCCGCTCTTCCGATTGATTTCCGGCTCTCGGAACGACGGTCAGAAAGAAAAAAGAACAAACTTTACAGTCTCCCTCCCCTAGAAGCCCAATTGCCTTCTTCTCTACTGTGATGCTGGAAATGCATCTGAGGGACAGGGCCTCTGAATCCTTGTCCTTTTTCTGTTTCTACCGTGTGTTCTGTCATGTTTTCTGCCCAGGAGTCCATGTGGGACTCCTGGCAGTGCAGCTCTCTCTTTTGGTTTGGTGAACAGACCCATGGGATACCCTTATGGCACCCATGGTTAGGGGGTACAACCCTGTGCCCCTAGTGTATGTTTTTGGGCACCTGTGGGTGGCCCACAGAGCAGGGTATGGGCTGGTGGCAGCTCCATGCTGAACTTGACAGGTGCTCTGGGTGTCCTCCATTTTGGGATACCCAGGCCCTGCCATTGGAATCAGTTGATTCCTGATAGAAAACCAGATGGCCCCTGTGGCCTCTTGCTTTCTATTGCCTGTTGTCTTGTTTTTCCCAAAGTCCTGGGAAGCCCTGACTCTGTCCCTTCCCCCTGACTGGCTGTTGGGTGGAAGTTCCATGTATGGTATTGTGGTGAAGGCCCAGCTAGACTGGCTGGAGCCTTCCCAGTGTCTGTATGTTGTGGGTACCTCCTGTGGGTGGGACCTGGGTGAATGGAGTGTGTGACCAATATACACTTCTTGTTGTGGTTGTCTGGTTTCTGGCATGTGAGACAAAGACTGAGACAGCCCTGCCCGAAACTGGCCTGAATGCAGTGTGTAGTGTTGAATGGCTGGGTACTTGTCCCAATCCACATTCCTTGTTGTGAGTGTCTGGAAGGGAGGAGTGTGGCCTGAATGCACTGTGTGCCTGATTGGCTGACTGACTGCATGAATGCCCTGCAGTATGATTGGCTGCTGAGTGTGTGCCAGCAGCGTGGATGAGAGTGAGGATAGTATATCTGGGGACCTCTCACCACTGGAAGAGTGTTCAGTTCAGAAGCGTTCAGAAGCTGAGTCTCCACTCAAGAGTAACTGGAACTGCTGATCCTCGACGTCCAGCTGGAAGAAGAAGACTTGCTGTGGCATTTGCTTCGACCGATCCGAAGGCTGTCGAATTCGTCGAGGGCTGACCCGAGAGAGGACCTGGTAAGGCGCCCTCTTCCCGTGCTCCGAGGGACCATCGAGCACCGCTCCATCTTCGCCGAAGCGCCCTGGAAGACAGATCCTCGAAAGGCTGTCGACCCGAGACGGGACCGCCGAGGAGATCGAAGTGAAGCACCCGGACATCGACGCCGTCGAAGTCCATTGCCGTCGACCAGGGTTCGCAGGTTTGTGGAACCGCTGGAGGCCCGTCGAAGTTGTGTTGCCCAGCCGTGGGAACCACTTGACGCCGTGCCGCCGACGATCGGAGCCGTCCGCTCCATTGCCTAAGAACATTCAATCGAAGGACTCTCTCGACCGCATCGTCGACCGCTTATCCTGCCGGAGAAAGTCGAGGACGACCAACGCGCCGAGGAGAAACCTGCCGGTGGGTTTCCCGCCACCCGACGACCTCAAAGACTCGGACGACTCGACGCCCTTGCTGGGCTCCCGTCTCTACAATCTTTGCGGTCCAGAACTATTGTCATCGAGGTGCCCCGCACACCTCCGCCTTGCAGGACGCCGACGCCCCGACGCCGACGAGCACCGCTCGGACGAAGCTGCCGCCTCTTCGACATCGTTCCACCTCGTTTGTCGACGGACGTTCGACGCCCCGTGCCTCCCGCTTGAAAGGGAAGGCATTCAAGAAGGGCCGTCGATTCCCTGTCGCCGAACAGCGAGTCCCTCGACGCTTGTCGATGCCTTTTCGAGGAACTCGACTCCACCAGGTACATTGGGGGGGTAAAAACATTATAGGGGAAAATAAGACTTGCAGAGCAATATATGGACTGGGCTTGAGCTATATCTTTCCTTACAGGTTGCCCAGGTGGGGGGATCTCCACACAGAACTGTGCCTAGTGGTAGGGGTCAGTATTCTGCCTATTGCTGAACCATCTTATTTTCTCTCCTCTCTCTATTGCTGGTTTCACTCTACTGGTCTGTGTGACATTGTACAGTATTGTTCATGCACTTCAATAAGATCTAGGGTGGTACCACTTTAGGATTGTAAATATTTGTCATTGTAGATTTTGCCGGAGTACAAAGTGAGTTATCATGATGAATGTACATAACCTTAACTATTGATTATATAAAGACTGTGTTCTAACCAATACAGAGTGTGGATATTCCTTTGTGGGGGCTTGGGGACACACTGTACTTAAGAACCAGCCTGCATCACCTCCTGAGAAGCTAGGCCTTGATTGCTCGACCATTGCTACCGAATAGAGAATCTTGGCTGGGGTCTCCTGTGCCTCTCCTCCACCATATAGGGAGTGGGAGTACAGACACCCCCCACCGGTCGTTGAGATCCGTTCTCTCACATCTACCACCTTCACATCAAGGCAAAGAGGAACCGATGCAGATCGGTACTGCTCGTGCACCACTCACCCCGGAAGGACGGAAGAGACGAAGGGATGGCAACATGTGTATGTATTGTGGAGCCTCTAGCCATCTGTTAAGGAACTGTCCTGACGTCCCTCCGAGGCGTTCGGGAAACGAGCTCCCTCGGTGAGTGTTGGGACGCACTCCGGAGGGGCCATTCCTAGTCCTTACGCAACTCTGTCGATAGCATCTTCTGGTATACCGGAGGATTCTAGGTTGATGGTTCTGTCAGTCACTCTTACTGTGGGCAGGACCGTGGTCCCAACTCAGGCTTTACTCGACTGTGGTGCAGCCGGCAACTTCATAGATAACTTGTGGGCTAAACAAAAGGGCATAAATCATCTGGCCAAACAGGAGGATCAGAAAGTCGAAGGAGTGGATGGGGAGCCTTTGATTTCCGGCATGATCACACACACCACTGAAGAATTACACCTAAATATCCAGCAACATACCGAAAAGATCTCGTTTGACATCATCCGAGCAGCCCATTTCCCTATCATACTAGGGATAAGCTGGCTCCGAAAGCACAACCCTCACATTGACTGGGCAAAGAACGTACTCAGTTTTCAGTCCACCTTTTGTAGATCCGAATGTCTACCTGAACCAAAGTTTGAGACTGTACAGACTACCAGTGTTTACGACTCCAGACTCATACATTGTCTTCCACATCATCTACAAGAATACGCACAGGTAGTGACAGAAAAGACGCCTAGCGATCTTCCTCCCCACCGACCGGAAGACTGCTGTCTGGATCTTGTTCCTGGCGCACTGGTACCTTTCTGTAGGATGTTCCCTTTATCTCTCAGAGAAAGACACTTCCTCCGGGAATCTCTGGATAACAATCTGGCCAACAGGCTTATAAGACCTTCAAAATCACCGGCTGGAGCTTCACTGTTTTTCATCCCAAAGAAGGACACACAAGAGTTGAGACCCTGTATTGACTACAGGGGTCTAAACAAGGTGACCATTAAGGACAGGTATCTCATGCCTCTTATCACCAAAATCATTCAAGCTGTTCATGGTGCCACAATCTTCACAAAATTGGATCTCCGGAATGCCTACCATCTTCTCCGGATCCAAAAAGGGGATGAATGGAAGACAGCTTTCAGGACCCCCTATGGGTTGTACGAATACCAAGTGATGCCCTTTGGGCTTGTCAATGCCCCTTCAGTGTTCCAGCGTTTTATGGACCGGCTTTTTTCAGACCTGCTGTGTCAGACCACGATTGTCTATCTCGATGACATACTGGTGTATTCAAGAACTCCGGAGGAACATGTAGTCCATGTCAAAGAGGTCTTCCAGAGACTAAGAGAAAACCACCTCTCAGTCAAATTAGACAAGTGTGTCTTTTCTGCAACCTCCATCCCATATCTGGGTTTCATATTATCCAGTCGGGGTGTCGCCATGGATCCCCGCAAAGTATCTGCCATTTTGGAATGGCCTTCACCTAAATCCATCAAGGATGTACAAAGATTCCTAGGTCTGGCAAACTTTTACCGGAAATTCATATCCAACTTTTCCCACCGGATTGTACCTATTACCACTCTACTCAAGAAAAGCTCCAATCCATTTCCCTGGTCCAGCGAAGCTGAGGATAGTTTCCACAATCTCAAGGAAGCCTTCTGTACCGCCCCCATCCTTCAGCAGCCAGATCAAGACCGCCCTTTCATTGTCGAGACAAATGCTTCTTCATCAGCTATGGGGGCAGTTCTTTTGCAGGAACATCAAGGAGTGGAACATCCAGTCTCCTATTTTTCCAAGACTCTCAACGACAGCCAAAGGAACTACTCAGTCATAGAGCGCGAATTATTGGCCATGAAGTCAGCCTGTTTGGAGTGGCGTCACCTCCTACAAGGAGGTAAACACCCATTCTCCATCAGAACCGATCACAAGAATCTACAAGTCCTGCGACAGTTCGAGTGCTACAACACACAGCAAGCACGTTGGGCTCACTTCTTTGCCCAGTTCGATTTCGACATTACCTACATCCCAGGGCAACAGAATTTAGTCGCGGACGCTCTGTCTCGCAGAGGAGACTATGTGACAGAATCCGACAGGACACATGATCTGATGTTCCCTTTGACAAGGCGAATAGGAGTACTGTCCACTTTCTTGAGGCAAGTGAAAGAAGCTTCAAAAGGGGGTTTTGAATCTGAGAGACACCCACAAGACATTGTCTACGATGTCAAAGAAGGACTCTACTTTGTGGAAGGCAAATTATATCTACCCACTCCAGAATTTCGGAGATTGGCGTTGAAGTGGTGTCAAACTCCAAGTTGGCAGGTCATCGAGGTACCAAGGGCACGTTGGATTAAATGCAGAGGCACTTTTATTGGCCGGAGATGCGACGAGACGTGGCCTGTTATGTACAATCCTGCGTGACCTGTCTTCGCAGCAAGAGTTCCCGTCTTAGTCCTTTGGGGCTTTTGGAACCTAATCCTGTTCCCGACGGTCCTTGGGAAGTTGTTTCTACCGATTTCATCGTGGACTTGCCTCCTTCTTAAGGGTTAACATGCATTATTGTGGTGATCAATTTCTTCACTAAAATGGCTCACTTCTCCCCGTTACCAGGTGTACCGACAGCAGTAGCTATGGGCGAAACATTCATCAAGGATGTCTTTCGTCTCCACGGGATGCCAAAGAAGATCATCTCAGATCGAGGTAGCCAATACACCTCTCGTTTCTGGAAGAATCTCTGCAGCCGTTTGGGTATAGAGAGAGCTCTAACGTCCGGGTTTCACCCTCAGTCCAACGGACAGACGGAACGTCTGAATGCCACCTTAGAGCAGTACCTACGATGTTACGTGAACCTTCAACAGGATAACTGGGTTTCTCTACTACCCCTGGCAGAGTTCTCTTACAATAACTCCTTTCATACAACTCTCGGTTTCACCCCTTTTTTCTGCAGCTATGGCTACCATCCCCGGTCTATACTGCCGGTCTCTAATGTCTCCACCTCTTTACCCACAGTTGATTCCACTCTCGCCTTGTTGAGAGACGTTCACCTGCAGGCTAAACACAACCTTAGCGAAGCACAAATGAGATACAAGGGTCAGGCCGACAAACTTTGGAAAACAGTACCTGATTGGGGGGTGGGTTCTCAGGTCATGTTGTCCAGAAGATACCTACCACGATGGATACACCCTTCCAAACTCTCCCCTAAATTTCTGGGCCCATACGAAATCACCCAAGCCATCAACCCGGTAGCCTTTCGTCTAAAACTACCCAAGAGCCTTCAGAGGGTTCACCTGGTGTTTCATGCCTCACAACTTAAACCATTCCATGCAGACATCTGGTCCCGTAAAGAGAAGAAAACCCCCTTGCCTGCCACTTCGACCCAGGAGGAATTTGAAGTAGCCCAAATCTGTGACTCCCGATACCGCCGGGGACGGCTGGAATTCCTGATATGGTGGAAGGGGTATCACTGGTCAGAAAACTCTTGGGGACCAGCCTTTCATGTTCATGCCCCACTTTTGGCCCGCAGGTTTTATCGCTCTCATCCGCGTAAACCGGGGGGAGGCCTCACTAGGAGGGGGCATACTGTCATGCCGCGGCGGGGATGGCGGATGTGGAATCGCTGGTGGTTCTGTCCGCCGTAGCATTTCACTCCTCGTCTTTTCCGCGTACCGCTCTAGTCGTTGTACGCGATCGTGACCCGGAAGTATAAATCACTTCACTTCCGGGTCACATACGCGTTGCAACGATTCCGGGTTCCCTCCTGTGTTGCTGCCGCTCCCGTTACTGGTGATATTCCTGCCTTTCTGTCTTTCGTTTCGCTGTTTCCACGCAGCTGTGTTCCACCCTTGTTTCTCTGCCTTGCGCATTGCCTCGTCCTTGTCTAGCCTTCCTTTCTCCTTTTCCCCTTTCTTTTTTGCCACTTCTTACCTCTTCCTTTACCCCTTTTTCTTTTTCCCCTTCCTTCCCAGTTTTGTCCTTCTTTCCTATCCCTTTTACCCTATTTGGATCCTCCTCCTGCCAGACTTGTGCCTGCTTACCGGACTGCCTGTGTTTAATCCCTTGTACCTATTTGGAACTTCCGTCTACCAGACCTGTGCCTGCTTACCGGACTGCCTGTGTTTAATCCCTCGTACCTATTTGGAACTTCCGTCTACCAGACCCGTGCCTGCTTACCGGACTGCCTGTGTTCAAACCCTTGTACCTATATTGGAACCTCTGCTTGCCCGACCTGTGCCTGCTTTTCGGATTGCTCTTCCATCAGTGAACTTACCTTCTTCAATCATCCACCTGAAATACTACTTCTAGGGTTTTTTGTGCCTTCCGGCTTTTTTCCCCCTGTGAGGCGCTCTCGGTAGGATAACCCCTGTTGCCCCTATCTTAGTGGCACGGTGGCATCCTATCGAGGGCGTCCCTATCTTCACAAGAAAAAGGAGAAGCTTCCACGACATAAGGACGGAAAGATCAAGCAGAAAGAGGAAGGTGAGGAGTTGGGGGAAGGGGGAGAATCTGCCATTTCATCAGAAGAAGAAGATATAACCAACATTAGTGACAGGAATGCCCAGGTGGGGTGCAAACCGTTGTGGCCAAAACTTGCTAAACTATTGACCTGGGTCGAGGACAGAGGAGGACCCTTGCAGATAGTACCTTTGGAAAAACTGAAGTTGTGCTTTAGAAAAAATGGCACAAGAAAAGTCAGAGAAAATTAGAACTGCAGTCGGATTGTTGATGCACCAAAGATAAATCTTGGGACAGCAGTGATCATGGATCATTATTGGGCTTGTGGATCAAAAGCATATATGAGATTACCCAAAGATTGGGAAGGAATATGCACCTTGGTGAATGTTCATGTTCCTGCATTGGTGATTCCTAAAAAAAGTGATCTGAATATTGATAGTTTCCCGAAAGCAGATGCTCATCTGAGGAGGAAGAGCTCTGTGGAGCTAGTTCATTGAATGAAGAGAGAGAACTACTTTTCTGCCAAGTTGATAGAAGCTTTTGACTCTATCCCATATGAACACAGACTGTTTAGCCAGACTTCATCTGCATTTACGTTAATCTTAATGCCGAGAATCCAGGTTTGAGCAAATACTAAATGGTTGCAAATAACCAGATGGGAATTGCTGCAGGCGATTAATACAACCATAAATGGATTCAGTGCTATCAAGGAGGAGCTGAGAGCCATAAAACTGATGACTCTTCAGAATAGATACATCTTGGACATGATCACATCTATGGATGGAGGTGTTTGTGCAAAAATAGGAGAATTATGTTGCACATTCATACCTTCTCACAATGACGAGAATGGCACCTTGACTGAGGCCATAGAAATGCTAACAAAGCTACACGTCCAGATGATAGACGAAGTAGAAGACATTGTCGATGACAGCTGGTTTGAGTCACTTTTTTCTTGGGTTCCACAAAGGATGGCAGACATGTTCAAGTTTCCTGATTGTATTAGTGTTGCTGGGATTCTGTGTGATCAAGATAATAATCACACACTGCAAGAAGACAGCAAAGAAAGCCATAGGGATGAAGATCATGATTGATGTTGAATCAGGATGGAAGGCCAGATACTTAACAGATGATGAGATCAGAGACTTTGTGAAGGCAAGTAACCATGCGTCTGAGGGAACAAAGTTCCTGTATCCAAAGAACCATAAGGAATATGTGGGTAAATGGATCTATTGTAGTCCAAGTGGGAGTCAAAAATATATGGATCCCCCAAAAAAAATGTTCAGCCAAGGATGTTTAGATTTGATAAATGATGGGAGAGTGGTCAATGAATCAGCCAGAGGGGGGAGTGTAGAGAAGGAGCTAAGTACCCCCACCTCAATCACCTCGTCCATATTGCCTATCTGTTGGAAACCAGAATATGACACACGTACAAAGCCATTTGAACTACAGATACCAAGGAGAATCCTGGAAGCAAGGTTCCCAGAGAGGCAACCATGCCCGCATATGAGACAGTATGATGGCTGTCTGAGTGATAGTCCGAAAGAAAACAGGACAGTTGAATAACGAAGAGAAATAATGACATCACACAGAGTAGAGCTGATGCACGTAGAGAGGAAATGCAGAGACCAGAGAATGCAGGCAATTCTATAAGGCATCAAGAAAGTATTGAGATCAATGACATCTTGGGATCAAGATGAAGAAGCTTATGCTACAGAAATAATGAAGATATCAAGCTATTTCACACATGTAAATATGCAAAGAAACACAGGCAGACAAAGTATTCTTAAGGCTAGCTTTATAGTAAATAGTGCGGCATGCTCCACCATATACATATATATACTGGAGTCAGTAAAAGATGGATTTTCACACTATGTACGATAGCAGTGCTGAGCAAAAAGAAGGAAGGCTGCATTTTTCATTTTCCAAATGTGGTCATATCAGACTGGGGTGAGCTGGCATTGGATCCAAATCGGGTGAAAGAACGAAGCTTCTGTTCAGAAGACATAGACAAAAACAAGAAGACGTCAGAGGTCTATAACAAGAGTAGTATTTTAATACACCGAAAGCTCAATTTCATGGTCTTCAGTCACGTGGGGAGAAGAAGTTGGACGAGCATGATGGTCACACCTACGCCGCACGAGGGCAGAGTGTGCCTTCACTCCCCTGAATTGTTCAGTAGCAAGGAACATTTCCAAGGACAAGTTCAAAGCCCTAATTGACGGCAGACCACTGAGGCGATGATGGATGGTCATCGTAATTGGTGGGAAGCACGATTAAGATGAGCTCTCCAGCACCTGGATGCTCAGCCTGCGTGCTGCTAACGTAGGTTGGGAAGGTGCTGACGAAGGTTAGAAAGTAACCAATGATAGAGGACCACATGATCAAGGGTCCTATAGTTGTGTAGCCAATTAGATGTCATATATTTAGTGACGTTCATAGTGACATATTTTAGGGAAGGGCTTAGTTGCCCCACCTGATCTTAAGAAGCAAATCACTTTATTCCACTGCCCAAATGACTATGGATCGTATACCTAGATGATCTGTTTAGACCCTTTCACATTCACATAGGATGATGTTAGTGATAAGCAGGTTAACGTCATCAATGACGAATATATACTATAAAAATTTAATTTTTTATGAAATGCTTTGAGAAGTCTCAAGAGAGATTGTGATGAGGGATGTATGTTGATGTCCGTTGTGCTCCCTGTTTTAGATAATTGATATTAGAACAGTTATCCTTTTGCCAACTACCTGAGTTTTTTCGATTATTGATGTTTGGATCATTTCTGCATCCCCATCCATCTCAAGGGTATTGCTACGTCATCTTAACAGTCTTGGATATCCAGTTCAGTTATATCACACAGTTTGTTAACTCAGAAACCAAAGCAGATGCCTTGAGAGAAGTACAAGGCTTAATAAGAAGAAGTTGATTCCGAAACAAGGGCAGTGGTTGCCAGAATTGTCCAGACACTTAGGGCCTCATTACGACCCAGGCGGTAAGTTACCGCCTGGGCCGTGACTTTACCACCATGGCGTAAACTACGTTTACGCCATGGTGGTTGGCGGACTTACCGCCCCATTCCGACCTTGGCGGGGCGGTAAGTCCCCAATCCCCATTTACCCTTCCCCATTCCCATTTTTGCCCCATAGGGCATAATGGGAGTGGGGAAGGCGTTAATTACGCCACCGTAAATTACGGTGGCGTAATTAACTCCATGGTCCCTTAGCGCCATGGATTTTAACACCTGCTAAAAGCAGGTGTTAAATCCGCCATGGCGCTAAGGGACCTCGTACTCAGGCGGTAAGGGTCGGCGCTGTTAACGCCGTCGTAAAACCCTTACCGCCTGAGTCGTAATGAGGCCCTTAGCCATTGGACAAGGAGGAGGGGGTCATACCCCTAGCATTCTATATCCTTGTGGAATAAGAACGTTTAGCTGAGACTTTTAAACACAGTCACCAAGGTGGATACCAGTGAACAAGGAGAAGGGAATTATTCTCCTGGTGTTCTTTATGTTGTTTGTGTATATAGTGGTTTGGCTAGAGTTAAGTAGTTTTGGCTAGAGGATGGGACTTTTTCATTTGGACCACCAGCCTGACGAGGAACTCCCAAGTTTTCCTTAGGTAGGGAACACCCTTTATAATATGGAGAGTTAGGCCTTTTTACTCATTGTTTAATAAAGAAATGTTCACACCACACCATCCCTTTGCCCGGCTCCTTCCTCCAGCATGCCACACAAGAAGGAGAAGGACTAGATTGCTCTCCTTTTGGACTCATTGATGGATTATCAACAGAGACTGTAAGTGAGGTCTACCAGGAGTTAAAGCCCCAGGCCTTCTTCAATTGAAGAAATAGCAAACAGGCTGTGGAGGAGAGCTGTTTCCATCATGCTGACCGGTGCCCACCTTTTCCTAGAGGGGGAGGATTGAACCAGTCCTAAGAGGGTGCTCATTTGCCTGTGATGAAGCCAAAAGAAATTCTTAAGACAGTAACTTGGGGGGTGTTTGCTTGGTATCACTGCGCTTAGTAGTGTGTATCCAGTTAGTTGTAGACTGCTGCTCTTAGACGGTGCCTGAGGTTTTCCCCGAACCTCTGAGGTAATAAGTCAAAAGAGTGCTGGAACTTCTGGTTGGCACATGTCCAATTGATTCCAATTTGTCATGTATTCCATGAAGTATCAAGTAAGGTGCGAACAGTGATTATTTGATTCTTAGATCACTAGTTTATTGAAACCAATTAGCATATGCCCATTCTGCTGACACGTGTTTCGACCAATACTTGGTCCTTCTCAAGGCTTGGCTAGATATTGCTTAACTATGAGATATGCATTTAAAAATGCAACATGTTAACATTCAATCATGCATTGTCTGTATAGTAATCATCACAATAATGTAATGGGTAAACCAATCATAATAGACAATGCATTGTATAAAGTTGATGGGGGGGGGACAAAGACGGTTTGGTATGGGAGGGAATGTTAGGGGTTAGAGAGAAAAGAAAAAATCCAAAAGCAAAAAATAATGAAAGAAAGGAGAAAAGACAAATGTCAAATTTCACTCTCATTGGATAGTGCATATCTTAATATATAAATTCATTCATGGTAGTGTGCTTAATAACAGGGCCTACTCCACAGAACCATATGTTGTAGCAATCCTCGTATTACCCTTAGGCTGCAGCACAATATGTTATAGCAATCCTTGTATTACCCCAGTCTATCTCATTATATGACGTCTGGCTGTAGTGAAATAGTGGACAATTAAAATGACAGTGTTTAGTAAGACCTTATAGTGTGCCCTTTTGTGCAGAGTGCCTTGATATTATTGTATTGCCTGTGGCTTTATGTTGGTGCATATATTATACTTTAAGCCTGCAGATGCCAGCACATTCCATCTAGTGATCGTTATGCTCATTATTGCATGCAAGTTCTCACCTATGTTTCAGATCTTCGCCTTAGATCGGCTCTGTTTAAAGGTCCTTTTAAGGTACCTTGAATTAGAAAAGCAAGGTTGCTTAAAATGTTTCCTCATGTTCAAATGTACTGTTTACCAGAGGCTATAGTCCTATATCCCTACCTTAAACCTGGGCTCCTTGAAACACTTGTGTTTAGGTGCGTTATAAATGCCATATCATATCATATCATCTTCCAAAGTACAGCAGTCCCTGTTTTAGCAAGGGACTGAGCTGTGTTCTATGCAGTAAACGAAGCAGGAGTCATATTTCCTATATTGTTTGTATTCCTCCAGGGACAGATAAGTTGAGGCCTTCAATCCCCCTGAGTTCTCAGTGCATAGATACAAGACAATGCCAAGTTCAAAGCTAAAAGTCCTGACTTTTGGCCTAGATAATCAGAAAGGGTATCCTAACTGGGAAAAGCAGCAACTTTGTGGCGCTCCACCTGGCCACTATTGTTGCTCATGTGCTGATGACCTGCCAATTGCCACGGTTGGCAAAGCCAATGCCAACCAATCCCCGTCCTCCAATAACGCTATCCTATATTTGTTGCACCGGCCAATGAAGAGATGACATGTATTCACTGCTATCAATTTAGATGTGGTTTCAGCTGGAGCCATCGATAGAGCATAATCAATGGAAAGGCTAACCCTTATGGATTATATACAGAGATGATTTCCTTAACCAATCCCTCCACCCCGTAAGTTTTTGTAAAAAAGAGGGTCATGAAACTTCAGTTATGATATGGTTTGTGTTTTTAATCTGTTGTGAATCTCGAGAATGATGAGTGCGTAGAGACAATTTGTGTTTGCTCCTGTCCCTGTTTGATGTGGATTATTAATAAAACAGGCTTGTCATTTACTTTGACTCTTCTGTTTTTGGGCACACAATATCTCAGCCTATCTGGTCTGCTCAAGGCTGGGATTTCCCACCCTATCATAACATAGGATTTTTTTTATGTTTATGGTTTAAAAAAACCTTTACAAAAAATGTGATGAATACAAAATTAAAACAACTGTTACCTTTCAATTCATATTACAATAAAATCACTCAGTTCAAAACAACAAAAACATTTAGACAATACAATTATCCTCCATCTTACAAATCAAATTTTGACTATGCCTGTGCCCCTTATAAGCAAATTCATGTGAGAATAAAGTCAAAATTCCGAACATACAAAAACATTAACAATACGGTTAACCTCCATGTTACAAGACAATTTTAAATGGGCCTAAGACTCCTGTCTACAATTTACAATAACCTATAAATCACCCATCATTGATAGGCTTTCAAGTCGCCTCATTATCTATATTTCTTTTATGAGACAGGGCTTCCTCCATGATGTCTAGGAGCTTCGTTAGCCTAAGCAACAGCTGTTGGCTATTCTCCCACTTGCATAGTTCCCACAAGCTCTCTCTCCACATACTGGATGAGGTAAACAGAAAGGAGCCAAAAATCGCAGCCCTCGTTAGTTCAAAGAATGTGCAATCTATTGTCAGGTGCTTCAGGGTTTCCAACTCATTGTAATGACTACAAAAGCGACATCTTCCAGTCGAAATATCCACCAATTTATGATCCCAATACTGTACTTTTTCATTTGTCATGAGTTGGTTTAGTTTAAATCGTAAATAGGCTTTTCTCACTTTATTGCACGGAAAGATTTCTAAATATCGTGCACAGTCACCCCATTTTCTTCTAAATTTAGCGTATTCATAGTAGGTTTTACTATTTCCTATTTTATCCAACATTACGCAGCAATAATAGGACTGGAATTTCCTTTTACATGCAGGAAGACCGGCCACTAAGGGCCTCATTACGACTTGGGTGGTAAGGGATACCGGGCACCGGGAAGGAGACTGGTGCCGGTAATCCCTTAATGCCCAATTCCGAGGTCCCTTAGCGGGAACCGTAAAGGACGTGTGGTCTGACCACATGTTCTTTACGGGTCCCGCTAAGGGACCAGGGCGCTAATTACTGGCCTGCTATTAGCAGGCCCGTAATGACCGCCTTCCCCATTCGCATTGAGCCCTATGGGGGTTCAAATGGGAATGGGGAATGGCTGGTTGAATGGGGACTTAACGGGTCCTCAAGGGTCGGAATGACCCGGTAAATCCCTATCCAACCGGACCAGACCAGACCCAGACCCGGTATTGGAGGCAGCCATGGCACTAATAGCGCCATGGCTACCTCCAATCTCGGAATGAAGCCCTAAGTCTTCTTTAGCAATCATTGGGCCTCATTCCGAGATTGGAGGTAGCCATGGCGCTATTAGCGCCATGGCTGCCTCCAATACCGGGTTCGGGTCCGGGTCCAGGTCCGGGTCCGGTCTGGTTGGATGGGGATTTACCGGGTCATTCCGACCCTGGAGGACCCGGTAAGTCCCCATTCAACCAGCCATTCCCCATTCCCATTGAGCCCCTATAGGGCTCAATGGGAATGGGGAAGGTGGTAATTACGCGCCTGCTAATAGCAGGACAGTAATTAGCGCCCTGGTCCCTTAGCGGGACCCGTAAAGAACGTGTGGTCAGACCACACGTCCTTAGCGGTTCCCGATAAGGGACCTCGGAATTGGGTGGTAAGGGATTACCGGCACCAGTCTCCTTACCGGTACCCGGTATCCCTTACCGCCCAACTCGGAATGAGGCCCCTAGTCTTGACCACCTGCCATAGCTACCCTGATTGGTCTGACTTGTCCAGAGGTTACCCTGTTCCAAGAAACTAGGCTGGCCTTCTGAACCTCTGCCCTCCAAGTC
Source organism: Ambystoma mexicanum (assembly GCF_040938575.1). Classification (NCBI taxonomy): domain Eukaryota; kingdom Metazoa; phylum Chordata; class Amphibia; order Caudata; family Ambystomatidae; genus Ambystoma; species Ambystoma mexicanum. Next base: position 645,007,227 of record NC_090938.1, read on the forward strand.
AGAGTTCAGAAATCCATCTGAACACAAGATAACTCTGCACTGCAGTTAAGAGCGAACGTTGTGCCAAATCGTTTTTCACCCATTTCAGCAACCCCTCCCTTTCAGTTTCCTTATGCGGGAGAGACCCCTGCAATCCCTGTACCCTCCCCAACCCTAACGTCTATCGGGTGGGTCAAATCCCACCTCCCCGAACCCAATATCCTTTTTCCCTGAGCCACACCAACCACGCATAACATTCACACCGACACATCCACCCTGCCCACATAGATACACAGACCCCCACTCTTTCCCCAAAGCCCCCTCCTTACCTTCCACACCCCAGCATTTTCCTGCCTCTGCTATGCACAGTAAACACATGCGCAGTCCATGACAGGCCCATGTTCAATGAAAGTGGCCTGTCGGCAGCGCTGGTCAGATCCGAGATCCGGCACCAGATGTGTTGCGGGATCTCTCGGGATCTGGCCAGAGTCAGCCGCCCCAAACCCCCGCTCTGCGCTGGGGAGAAGGAGAAGAAAATGCCCCCACGAGCGAACTGTAACTTCCTCTGGTGACCCCATGGAAGAGGTCACAAGAGGAAGTTACAGTCCTCAGCCACGACCCGGTTGATTTATTTATGCAATGTTTGTCGGATACCTGTATCCGATAAACATTGCATAAATAAATAGATATACAGGTATCCGACAAACATTGCATAAATAAATACCCTTATTAAAACGATCACACAGGATGCATCCAACACACTGCTTTCAGGGGGGAGCTGCAGGAGCTATGCCGGGTGGGGTTCAAGTAAAAGAAAACATTGCTTATGGCGAACAGAAATCGCTCTGTTTGAACAGTACCCAAGGAGAAGTTTTTTTTAATAAAATGGCATGCAAATTGTGCATTTTAAAGAATATTTACTCGGCAACACTGGTCAAAATTATTATCCACATAGTGAAGTAACTCATCGCCAGTGCCATGGAAGTGGTTTAAAGTGGAATTGATATATAGTTTGGAAAAGAAACAGCATGAAAGAAATCGCGCCGTTTTAAACTATTATTTTGGACATTTCCTTTGATCGGAGGTCAACTGCCAGCTCTGCCCCCTTAACTCTGCCTCCTCGGGCAACGCCCCCAAACACCACCCATCCCCAGCCCTTGTGGGATCCCCCACCAATTTTTTTTCCATTTCCACCACTCAGGGAATTCTTTTCGATGAAATCGGCTGGTTTCAGAAAATGTGTGTTCCCACTGAAAACTGAACAATAAAGGAACTGGGGCAAAGTTTGAAGACACAGGGAGACAGATGATCAAGGTCTTGGGTGTGCAAGAAAGTCTTTTATATGATTTCATTATCATACAACCAGCAGACTCTAAAGCAGGATACACTGCTGATGGCTTTGAGCAACTTATTAAGATCATAGTTCCTTTAAGAGCAACTTTGAAGCAAAGTAGAAAATGCATTGTATTGACAATGGGCCTCTTTACGAGTTAGGAGGTAAGGGATAAACGATGCCCGTAAAAGATTACCTGCATCGCTTACTGCGCCCGTCCATTACGACCCACCAACCCGCTATTAGCGGTACCGTAAATAACGGTGCCTCTATTAGCGCCATTGGCGCGGGCACGCGACCTCACATGCTGGCAATAGCGGCATGGCGTAAACAGGAGCTGAACACCAGTAATGCGGACATGCTAATAACGGCCTACAGAAGACAGAAAAATACCTTACCGGCATGGAGCAAATACCGGCATCGCGGACCACCCATAAACGGCCATGTGCAGTGTTCCCAACTGCCACAGGTGCACACAATCATCACAGGTGGAGGCAATATAGACTGGGCCAGCACAAAAGGAGCACACCCCACCCAGTCACACACAAACATTATTCCAATACTAGTAGCATTGCTGGGGCTGGAGGACATGATTGCAGTGGAACTTCAGCAACAACAACAACAACAGGCAGCACAGAGGAGACGCAGGAGGAGAAGGAGGGTGAGGCAGGCACAGCCTGCACCACCATTGCAGTTGTATCACACAGGCGGCCCCCAATCCCTCGAATCAGATCCAATCCATTCAGCCTAACCCCTGAGCAGATCCACACCCTGTACCGTCTGGACCGGGACACCATCCCCACCATTGTGGACATGATACATAACGACATTGCCAGCCTCATAGACATCCGTACCGCCATCCCCCCTCTACTGAAGGTGGTGTCTGTGCTCCACTTCCTGGCCACAGGCACCTACCAGCACACAGTAGGGCAGATGCATGGCATATTACAACCATTAAACCAAAGTTGGCTTCCATTCACTGGCCGGCATCCCTGGTTGCAGGGGCGCCATCGACTGCACCCATGTTGAATTTGTGGTCCCACATGCCATGGAGGCAGTGTACCGCAACCGTAAGTTATACTACTCCATCAACGTACAAATGGTATGTGACTCAAACAAGATCATCACACATTGTTGTGCCCAATTTCCTGGATCAACCCATGATTCAATGGTCATGCGGTACTCCACGATACCACGCTACATGGAACGACACGCAGGGCACAGATCCTGGCTACTCGGTGAGTTGCATGTCAGGCTCATGGCAGCGCGATGTGGGTAGGTGATTGGGGGGTGAGATGCATACTTCACCTGGCTGAGATGGGTGGGGGTGAGATGACATCTTCGCCTGGCTGAGATGGGGGGGCGGGAGAGATGCATACTTCACCTGGCTGAGATGGGGGGGTGAGATGCATACTTCACCTGGCTGAGATGGGGGGAGAGATGCATACTTCACCTGGCTGAGGTGGGGGAGGTGAGATGCATAACTCACCTGGCTGAGGTGGGGGGGAGATGCATACTTCACCTGGCTGAGATGGGGGGTGGGTGAGATGCATTCTTCACCTGGATGAGATGGGGGGGAGATGCATACTTCACCTGGCTGAGATGGGGAGGGGGGTGAGATGCATACTTCACCTGGCTGAGATGGGGGGGAGAGATGCATACTTCACATGGCTGAGATGGGGGGTGAGATGCATACTTCACCTGGCTGAGATGGGGGGAGAGATGCATACTTCACCTAGCTGAGAGTACCTGAGAGGATGGACCATTCTCATACCCCAAAGCAGGCCAGACCGACCTGACACCTGACCCCAAAATGCAAGACGTAAGATGCCCTACCATGAAATTCATGCAGTGCTACAACTATTCCATAGCCATCAACATGTACACTGCACATAATCAGACTGTAGCCCCCGCAACACAATGCAGTGACAAGCAATTAGTATGGCCAATGCACAGCACCAAATACTATCATCAAAAAGGACAGTTGTCCATTACTGCGTACAAAGGAGTCACATGAGGGCAAAATACATGAACACACCCCTACACCAACACAGAGGTCCACCAAAACAGCATGTTACCATCTGTCGTGCAGAGTGAGATCATCATGAGTCTGCCATCAACGGTGACAGGATGAAAGCATACAATTGACTACACATCACCCAGATCATGGGAACACCCGTCGTGGACTACCACAGTGCATGAGCACTCACAAGGAATAGGACACCCCTGCGCCCACTAGACGATGCCACGCACACCTGTCGATCAGAAGAATTCACACATTTCAGTCACATCATGTGGCTCTATTCATGCATGGATATATGGGTGCAAACAGGAAATAAATGCCTGCTATGGTGTCATTGATACAGGTCCCATATGATGTGATCACTTACACATAACCATTGTTGCACACATGCAGGTGATGCAGGCTATCCCTTGAAGAGGTGGCTCCTTACCCCAGTCCGGAACCCGCAGAACAGGCACGAGGAGGACTACAATCGTGCACATACACGTACCGGGGTGGTGATTGAGCAGACAATTGACCTTTTGAAGGCACGGTTTCGCTGCTTCAGCAGGTCTGGTGGGGCACTCCTGTACGGGCACGAGAAGGTGGGCAAGATCGTCATGGCATGTATCATGCTACACAATATGACGGAAGGTGCCTCTGCCCCCTGACGCTGAGGATGAGGAGGGTGGAGATGGGGCTGCACTTCAGGGAGGCAACGATGCACAGGAGGGACGTGCCGTGCGTCAGACTTTGATTAACCAATGTTTCTAGCACACATGGATGCGGAGTGTGACATGGATGTGGGACTCAGGACACTGGGTGTGTCAGGGACATGGACACTGTAGACTGTTCACCAATAAAGCACACATACACAATAAGCAATGTCCGCTCATGTGAATTCTGATTTCACAACAGGTGTATTAAAGAAATATAACATATTAAGTGCACAAGCCCTCCACCCCACACACCCTATCCTCCCTCCCCCCTCAACTCCCCCACACACCCTATCCCCTCCCCCTCCCCCCTCAACTCCCCCGCACACCCTCTTCCCCTCTCCCTCCCCCCCTGGAGTCCTGGTCATGGCTGTCTGCGTGCCTGTGGGGGACCAAGAGAGGGAGGGCATTAGTGATGGGTCTACGTGCATCGGGCATACATTGGGGTAGCTGCATATCTATGGAATGGCAGGTATTTGGCGTTGGAGTAGTGACATACGGGTTGCTTGCCTTTTGAGTGGGTCATGCAGGGATGCGTCTGGGCAGAAACATATTTGGGGTGCATCATGCATTTGGACGAGATGGTGCTGTGCACTGCTTGTAGGCAGTGTGGAGTACATGTGTCTGGTGGACCCTGCTTTGCATCATTACACTGTCAGTTCAGGGGGACATCATCATGTTTTTCATTACAGTGGTTTATTTGGGACACCTACCTGCATCAGCCGATGACGGGGCTCCACGCTCCATATCCCCCACTCCCTCGATAGCCTCCATTCCTATGGTGCTCGCATAGGTCTCCTCCCAGCGGGTCATCTTTATGGGTGAGCCAGCTCCACCACCTGTTGCCATCCCCTGGTTACGATTTGCAGAGATGATGTTGCGGACGCATAACCGCAGGTCATCCCAGCGCTTCCGGACATCTTTAACTGTGCGTGGGGTGGTGCCAACGGCACTCACTTTATGCGCCACCTCCGCCGAGATCTCTTTTTTTTGCATCAGTGCAGGTCGCCGCATATCATTGGAGAAGACAACATCCCCATTTTCTGCCAAGGTGTCTGCAAGCATGTTGAGCTCTTCTTCTGAGAAGCGCTCCTTGCGCAGGCGCGCAGCACCTTTTTTAAGTGCCTTGGGCATTCTGATATGCTTCAGGTATATATTGGGACAGGTGTGGTGGTGATGTGGGTCCTGGGTACAGAGGATGGCAATGGATTGTGTTTTTAAAGATGGCCGCCGTGCTCTTTCCCGTTCCTGTGCAGTGACGCTACTTCCGGTTCTGCCTATTAGCGGTTACTGCTAATAGCGTTTTTTGGGTCTTTAGAGGCATGGCGGTAAGGTCTTTACCAGCATGACGCAAAGCTCATGCCCGCGTAGTTGTAATAGCCCTCTAATAGCGGCCTCCAAGCTACACGGACACGGTGTTTGCTCCATGCGGGTAAGGTCTGGTACTTACCTCCAACCTCGTAATGAGGCCCAATCACTACAGACCAAATAACATAATGGGCCTCATTCCGAGATTGGAGGTAGTCATGGCGCTATTTGCACCATGACTACCTCCAATAACGGTACCGGCACCGGTATCGTTCAATGGGGACTTACCGGTGTAGTCCGACCTTTGCGGGACCGGTAAGTCCCCGTTGAAAAAACCATTCCCCATTCCCATTTGAGCCCCCATAGGGCTCAATGGGAATGGGGAAGTAGCTAATAACGGTACTGCAATTTGCGGTACCGTTTTTGGCTCTGATTTCCCTTAACGGGTCCCGTCCATAACGCCTGGTCAGATCAGGCGTTAAAGGAGGGACTCGCTAAGGGAACTAGTAGTAGGGCGGTAAGGGATTACCGGCACCGGTCTCCTTACCGGTGCCCGGTATCCCTTACCGCCCTACTCGTAATGAGGCCCAATGTATTTTGCAGAGTTAAGTAAAACAATGTCCAACACACCTTTTGGATATGTTAATAACCATCAATACTTTTTAGTTTATGCTGCATAGGAGCCTGCAATGGCGTAATCTACTAAACTCAGGGTGGTGTGTACCTGTGGTAATATCAAGAAACACGTTATGTGCCGGTAATGCAGTTTGTCCAAAAGAGGTCCGTGTGCTGCACATCGATTTCACAAGTAGGGTGCAGCTGCAACTGCAAACTCATTCCGTTCATGTCACTTGTGCAAAAAACAATACTCAGGCAGAACAAATGTAAACATGTTGTTTGTGCTTCAGGTATATGCTCGTCATCCCGGCTTGTTGAATGTGAGGCAATTCTTGAGGTGGGGAATGGCGTGGGCACAAATGACATTTATGAATAATTGGGTGTCAACGGAGCGTAGGTGGAGGGAGATGCCAGGGTCATTGTGAAGTGTTCCCAGTGGCCCTGTGAATAGATTAAACATCACCAGCGAGAGTACTCAGCCTTCTGGGACTCCACGGCTGGCTGGACAGTGGTCTAACATGAGGTGGCCCATCTGCAGAGTTTGGTGCCTGTCTGAGTGTTAAGAGGCAACATATTTAGCATGTGGCTGATATGCCCATTGTATTCATGAGTAGGTTGGTCAGTGTGAGATGGTCAACCATGTCCAATGCAGCAGAGAAGTTGGGATGAACAGGAGGCTCGCGATTCCTTGTTCATGAGGACGAAGAGTGTCATCTTTGACCTGGATGATGGCTGTTTCAGTACTACATTTCTATCGGATACCAGGTTGGTATTTGAGGAGCGTGCTAGGTCGGTAGTTACGTCGATCATGTGTAGAGGAGGTCCCAAATAAAGCCTGCACTCCAATCGTCCATTTTGAAGTTCCAGGAACGTTCACACCGAGATATGTGACATATGATGAGCAAATAAACAAGTAGGTTGCCGCGGTAGGGTTCTGCTCAGTGCCTGTTAGAAGAACAGCACCTATTGAAGCACCAGTACCAAGGAAACCATGGGCAGTAAGGTATCCATTGAGAAGACCTTGCCAACAAATGAAACAAAATGAAGATCATCTGAGTACAGTCCCTGAAGAAACCAAAAAGGCCTTAATGGAAGACGATTGGTGACATCACGAGGGCCCGGACTGACGTGCAGATAGAAGAAATGACAACCAGAGAATGACACACAGAGACGAAACGCCATGAATAAGGATATTGTGAACCTAAAGTGAAAGGATGATTTCAAAATGCAAAGAAGTTTAAAGCTGTAAGCAAGATGAAGATATTCTACCAGTTTACACCTGTAAATATGCTTGGAACCGCAAGAAAGCTAGGAAAACAGTGCGGCTTGCTATGCTTAGTAGAAGAGTAGTGCGGCAAGCACCATTATACATAATCTACCTCAAACGAAGCACATTATTATAAGTATATTTCTACTTTGCACAAAAAGTAGAATCAATCCAGGTCACTAGAGGCCAAACAAGAAAAGATTCATATTCTAGCAGAACGAGAAGGGACGGCTGAAGCGAAACTCAGCAGAGGCAACTCGTGCCAGGAGAGCCAAGGTCATACCAATAGAAGAGGCAAACAGTAGCTACATGTAATTGAAACTAAGAACAGAATATCCTGCCTCTGGAAGGTTGAGATAAGAAGGCGAAGGCAGGTGGCAGGTGAAACTAAAATCAAATACACGAATTGAGGGAAAAGAAGCAAATTCACGGTGTCCTAATCACGTGACCAGCCGAGCAAGAAGAAGCAAGGGTTCACACCTATGCTTGGCACCGGACCAAGCAGAGATATCAGAACCCTTTCCAGACAGAAGATGCAGTTTCGAGGCCAACCGCAGAGCGCTAATTGACACGTGGCTAATAAAGTTATGACTGATTGCAACAAGAACTGGATGAAGGCCGAGTAACCGAGGGGCACCCCGCACCTGGCCGGCCATTCTGCATGCTGCTAAGTGAAGTGGAAAAGTATGCATGGGGTTGATGCCAAACCAATCACCGATGGGATGTCGTACTTTTAGTGACATCTACAGTAGTCATTTTGAAGGAAGGGCTTAGATGCCCACCTGACAGTTTTTACCCAATCCCCTCACTCCATTACCATATACAAATATAGGGCCTCATTACACGGTAGGCGGTAGCCATGGCGCTATTAGCGCCATGGCTAACCTCTATCGCCGTCGGAGTCCGGGTTCCAATTTGCGGTACCGTTATTAGCTCTAAGGTCCCTCAGCGGGAACCGTCCATAACGCCTGGGCAGACCACACGTTAAGGACGGGACCCGCTGACGGACCTTGTAGTAGGGCGGTAGGGGATTACCGGCAGCGGTGCCCTTACCGGTGCCGGTAATCCCCTACCACTTACCGTGTAATGAGGCCCATAGTACCTGAAGTAAAGTCACCTTTTCCTAACCAATAGAATTACATGTTAACTTTTGAGTATTACATGTCAATTATGACGAGTTTTGAGTATAAATCTTACAACTTGTATGAAGTTTGTTGGAGTTTGAAGCGAGAAGGACGATCGCATAACTGCTGACATCCATGTCCCCCCCCCCCCGTTTTTTGTACTTGTCATTAAACGGACTCTCCTTACCAAACCATTGAGTTATCCTTATTGATTGGTGTTGGAGTAATACATCTGGACCCCCATCCATCTCAAGGGTGCAGCTATCTCGTCTTAAAGTACTTCTGAGCAAACCTCGGCTCTATGGGCCGAGCCGGGGGTCTCAGAGTACACATGGTGGACTTCTTGATGATTTTTCCAATTAATGGGAGGCTAGTGATCGGTCGGTAGTTCTTGGTGTCGTCTTGGTCCCAAGTGCGTTTTGGAGGAGAGGTTGGATTAATATTGTTTTTAGTGTGCTTGAGAAGGTGTCTTGCATGAGTGAGGCATTAACTTTTTCGAGGAATGGGGTGAAGGTGGTCCCCTTTAGGATAGCAGCCGGAAGGGCACCATCTCTGCATACAGTTGGTTTATGTGATGCTAGGGTGTAAACAAGACCCTTGGAGGTGAGAGGAGTGAAGGCGTTATGCATTGTGGATTTGAGGCCAAGCGAGCTGCCCATTTTGCAGTACCAAACTGTTGTCGTATGTTTTCTATCTTGATGATGAAAATCTTGTTAATGGCTTTGTAGTCTTCTGTAGACTCGGGGATTAATGGGTTGTAAGATTAATTGGCGTGTTTTGGGAGCACAGAGCACAGCACCACTGCACAGGATCAATGTATAGCATGTTTTTTTATGCAGCACCACTGCATGGGTTTGGTGCATTGCTATGATGCAATTGTTTCAAGCTATGTGTTGCCAGTGCAACCTATGGACATGTAAATGAAGACAGGCTACACAGGTAAAAATAAACCATTTTCTCATTTTGAAAGCACACATTTTTTCACATTCAAAATGCACACCATTTTATCACTTGAAATTCCTCTGTTGCAAGAGACACATTTGAGAATTAATAAACTAACCTCATTAGCAAAACTAACCTGATCTTAACTTCTTAATAATATAATGTGTTCTCCACTGCAAAATGAGGCAGACTCTGAAAGTCATCCAGATTTTTTTTTTCTCTGTGCTGCTTTGTCCACAGTATTTGCAGGAAGCAAAGATTCGAATAAGCAGGAAATCAGTTTTGTTACAGTTGCTTACTGTAAAAGATTTCTATTGTGTGCAGAAGCAGGATAGGACATAGGGGGTTCTTATTGGACAAGCATCATATTAGAGGCTGTAACCAAGTTTTCCTGTAGAATCTGGGGGAAGGAGAGAGGGAGAATACATTTTACACAGCTCGGGGAAAGACCAGACTGGTGGCTGGGGAGTTCCTGATTGAAAAAGCAGATCCCAGCTGCACTGCTGCAGAGACTGGGAATTCCAGAAAATAATCCCTGGTTTGAGTAACGGCAGATGCCTGTTCTCACTGGGGGTGCTTGAAGAGGGAATTGCCACATCCAGAAGGCGACCAGCCGAAGAATTTCACATGCTGAACAGATTAGGTAATTATACATTGCAAAGTACGGGGGCATTGTGCATGAATGCGAAACTATTCAGTCAGTGTAGAAGAAAGAATTCCAGTGTTTTATCAACATGTTTAAGGTTGCGACTGTTCTCATCGCCCTCTTCTCATTTTGTTACAGATAATGTTGACTGTGCTATTTCATTTATTTTTGTAAAAAGAGTAAGATCGAGTTTAAATGCAATTTTTATAATACACAAAAATATCTGAAAGCAGACGGGTAGTGTGTTTTATTTTCTCTTTCCTTTGTGCATTTACCATTACAGTGCTGATGATGTGGGGAGATGTTTAGACAGTGCAATTGTCATTTTTAAGGTAGCTAAAAATAAGACTTGGCTGCAGCTGTGTGCACGATTTCATTCAGTATGAGCAATTATAAATAACTGTGTGTGTGAAATAGCCTGCTGAAGGTAAATGAGTCAGCAGAAATAGAGACCCGGGACATAGTTCACTATTGTATATAAAATAGTGAGTGTTGTACCACATGTTAGCTCGCTGTTGTAAATAATTCAGTGAGAATTGCCCATGGTGGCACACTAAAAATGAAATTGTGGTATTTCTGAAAGGTAGGCCTGAGGTCTCTCTAGTGATCACACAAACAATCTAAACAAAAATAAGGGGTTCTGGATATTAGGGCCACAAATAAAACAAAGGAATTATGCTCACCAAAAATACCACCTACCACGCATATCAACTAAATATGTCTGTGTACTGAAATAATGCATATCCACCGTGTTATTATTATACCTAACCTAATCTGAGTACAAGTAGTGATTGTTGCTAAATTATTTTGGCGGTAAGAAAATACCGCCAGGGCCCAAATCTACACAAAATACCCAACATATTTATGGTGCGTTGCAGGCCAGGAAAGTGATCATAGAGCACCTACTGGGCGTGGTAAGTGTGTCTCACACTGCCATCTGTATATTAAAGGGAACCCATTTCATAATAACAGTGTGTCACCAAAAACGAATTTCAGAATGTCACAAAGGGAAACCACATTCTCAGACTTAGTGCAATATTTAGAGGCAAAGTTGTTTGCACATGGGACGTGGTCATCGAACAATGCCACAGAATGGCACGACCGCATTCAGGGTGAAAGAAAAACTAGACAATATTTATGCAGAAGGCAGCATAATTCAGGTCTGCCTTCTGAGATTATTAAATGCAGCTGACAAACATGCAGAGAAAGATTGTCTGATACGGCTATGTGCCAAGATCTGGTTTATATTGAATAGGTCCCTGCGAATGCAAGAAAATGATACCCAGCTAATTAACAGGTCAAAGACTGACTTAGATTGGGCAAGTAAAAAAGAGGAGATGTTAAGAACAGAATTAGAAGGATGTCAGAAAGACATGCAATTAAAATGCAGAGATTTTGATATTCAGTTGTCCAAAAGCAAGAAACAGTTTGAAGACGGTGAGCAAGAATTGGTACACTTAAAAGCCTTAGTGGATCACATTAGGCAGGATAAAGATGAGATTGTTTCAGAAATGCAGATTTTACAAAAAGAACATTTTGAAAAAGAAAGTGATCTCCAAGGTGCAGAGCAAGAAATGGTTAAAATGATTCAAGAAAGAGACAAGAGAAACAAAGAATTCAATGAATGCCAAATGCAAATGTGCGACATGCAGGAGGTAATAAATAAAATGAGTGATGAAAACAACTATCTGCAAAATAAAGCACACAGGCTCCTTAAAAAGTGCAAAGACTTAGAACAACAAATATGCATTCCCAGGTCCTAGGAGAGGCGGCAGGGTACTACATTCAATGGAGTGGAGGTGAATTCTAGTTCTGCCCAAAGAGCTAGTGCTCCAGTGACTGGGCCGGTGAATGAACTTGGTTGCAGCGCCCTTGGGGGATTTGATACTCCCATTGGGGGCAGCCACCAATCCCATACACCTGGAACCAGGATTGAGTCACCAAGTAGTGCAATTCCATGCATTGCAACAAGTAGCCCCATAAAAATAATGAAATCTATTAAAGCTCTGATCAAACCATTTAGAAAAGGAGGGGAATGCTGCATTGAGGATCACTTAGAAGCGGTTCATGACATTTTTAAAGCACGCTAGATACCTAAGGAACAGTACAGACAATATTTTCATTTAACTTTAGATGCTCCGACGGCCAGCATCATAAGGGGATTAAATGAACAGCAGAATATGACATGGGTGGAGTTTGAAAAAGAAATTAGGCGTCATTTTTCTCCTTTCCAGTCATTACAGGAGGCAAAGAAAGTTGCTTACACACTTACTGCTGGGCCTAATACACCCCCTCGCCAGTTTTTACAAGACTTAAAAAGAGCATTTTCTCGCTTTGATGTATCTTTTGACACCAATTCTAATGAATTTAAAACCCCCTACATCCATGGGCTACAGAAAGACATCATATCCCAATTGGTTCGTGAATTTGATCGTGACAAGTCCCTTGAGTGGATTGTGCATCAAAGCACAAAACTATATGAGGTACTCTATTGTCAGGGTAGAGAAAGTGATAAAATGAAAGATACTAGACCTAAATCTAAAGAACCCTCAGCAACAGTGATGGAAATCAGGTCAGCCAAAATGTCCCTTGAGTCTGCTCAAGGTCCAGGTAAAAATAATTTGGCACCTGAACAAAGGGTTAATCAACAAAGGTCATCACACTCTGCACCAATGTTTCAATCACAATCCTAGTAATAGGGAGAGCTACATCAGTCCTAGGTATTTAGGAGATAGGCCCCGGGCAAGCTATCGGCCTGATATGTCAGGTATGAACTATAATCAGGGACAAAACAAAATCAAGATCAAAGAAATGATGGTCCTTACCAGACATTGGGGACACAGAGCAAATTTGATCCCAACACCATGGTATATGGTAATCAGGATAGACCCCGATATCTGGATCGATTTGCTGATAATGGGAATCAACATAGGGGTCAGTACCCACAACATGAGAGACAGGACATGAGACAGAACATGAATTACACTCCACGTCAGTACAATGATTCCTCACCAGGGGACTACAACCAAAGGATGGGAGCACCCCGCTCCCCTCCACAAATGAATCAAGAGTTCAGAAACTATCCCAATAGAAATCACTCACCTGAGAGGTATCAGAATAGATCCAATCAGGGAGAAAGCAACCAATATCGATCTAGGCCACAGAGGGAGAATTCTAGAGAGATGGAAAGGTTCCAGTGCCCTGAGGCCCAAGTGAAAATGTTAGCTGAACAAATAGGGAAGCTTTGTACAGCACAAAAACAGTCATTAAAGGAGGGGGCTGATGGCCATAGCAATGACCGGGGGGCTTCTTCTGAAAAGTGACTAAGTACTCATGATAACTACAGCGCCGAAAAGACAGATTGCTCTGATGTAATTTCGCATAATGACTCTGAGATGTCTAATGATTTAAAACTGAAAATGCCAGTAAATGAACATGTAACAGAAAGTGCAAATACTTCTAAAAGAGAGGTACAGTGTAACCTAGAGCTAAATCAAACATTGGAGATTTGTACAAATGAAATAAGAAAACCTGAAACTCCAAGAGAACAAAGAGACAGATTTAAGAAAAATGACTCATGCATGGGGAATACCAGTAAACAGGGAGTAAGTGGGGATGCTATGATTTCTTCCCTGGGCAGTCAAAACAATGACCAAACACAGGCAGAAAAAGGAAATACTCCAAAGGAGGGTACATGCCAATCACCTGAAGAATTCTTTGAGCCACATATTTTTGAAGAGGCTGAAAGGGCTGGTACCACACTAAATGATCACAAATGCACAGAATTAAACAATGACAGATTGCTGAATGATGTTGTTACACATGTTCAGTTGAAGGGTTGTAATGTGGCCTCTGATGATACCTGGATGGATAGGCGAACAGTGGCCACACTCCAAAAAACCTCTGAACATGGAGAAATGAATAAAGTCTCTCGCGCAGAAATGGGTAAAAAGGAGGGAAAAATGTCTTTCCATTTACCAATGTGCTTAGCCAAAAGTGAAAAAGGCCTGAGAAAGGTGAGTCCTGATATCAGTAAGAATTCACACTTCTTATGTGTATTAGAGGAAGTTGAGGACAGGTATTATGCTCCCATCACTGTAGAAGAAAAATGCCAAACATTTGCAATGATTGAAACTGGCGCACAGGCCACAATTATGGTCAAGGAGCTGGTAAAGAGTATCAACGAAGGGAGATCCCCACAGAATCAGATCACAGTGAAGGAAAATCAAGGTCCATTGCATAACTTTAATGGGGAGGAGGTGCCCATCATAGGTGTAACTGAGGTTGACATAAAAATAGGAAAGCACAGAATGAAACAAGAGGTATTGATCACATCTATTTGTGAAATTCCATTTCTGATGGGGACAGATTGCCTGAAAAGATTGTCTCCTCTCATAGATGGGGTGAATGGAGTGCTGTGGTCCTTAACCAAAAAAACATTGAGACCTAAGAAACTAAAATCACAAAACAGCAACATAAATGAATGTCACACCGTTGCCAAAACAAATGATGCTGTGGAGATATATCTCCAGAATAGTTGCATACCTAGTGTCACTGTTATATTGATGTGTCAAGACAATATGCAGAGCGACAATGAAAAACTACCTGTACAAATATATTTGGACCCAAGGAAAAATTGGCAGACCGCCATAGATGAGCACACATTACGTTTTTATTTAAATGAAAATATATGCAAACAAAATATTACTCCTAAAGCATATTCAGAAAAACACATTACCACTCTTGCTGAAATACACATGGAAGATGAGCAACCATGGATTCATGTTGGTATAAATGACGGTTTTAAAACAATAAAAGCCACTTTAGCGCTTGAACAGGAGAGGAGCTTCATTAATGAGAAATTGTTGCAAAAAATAATGGAGAGGGAGGAAATCCCGAAATTTAGGATTAAAAACCAATAGGTTTCTGGGTGGGACAGTCCAGACTTTGAAAACCGAATTGCAGGCAGATGCATGCTTAAAGTTAGCATTGGGCAGAAAACAATTTACCATAATGTATGGATAGTGAGTGGAGCACAAAATGATTTTTACATGGGCAATGACATCATGCACAGAATGTGTATGGTGTTAGATTTCCTTAATCAAAAAATATGGTCACGCCTAGGTGGTCCGGCACCTGAATTTGAAGACAAAAGAAGGGCTTATCATTGTACACAACTGGTTCCTTATGCAATCGAATTACAAATGAGGAAAGATACTATTATTCCTGCATTTACAAAACAGTTTGCAATGACACTGAAATGCAAAAATGGACAGCAGATGAAAGACTCTGATGCACTTGTGTGCCTGAATGAATCCATAAAACAGCAAGGCCTGGATTATGAATACATTCCATTGGTAGATATTGGTGAAGGGCCTGTAAGAATTATGGTAAATAATAAGGGTTGTCAAGATATTCATTTAGAGGAAAACTCCCCATTAGGAATGGCCATACAAAAATCACATTATACTGCAGATCTAAATAACATGGTGATTGGAAATATCCCTGAAAAGTATGTAGATGCCAAGGGTGAGTTACCAGAATACCTGGACTCTCAGGCCAAAGGAATATTTAAAATTCATTCTGTGTACCCTTATGATTCAAGTGAGACAGTGGGGGTCATTACGACCCAGGCGCTAAGTACGCCAACTTTACCACCATGGTGTAAACTACGTTTACACCATGGTGGATGGCGGATTTACCGCCCCATTCCAAGGTGAGTGGGGCGGTAAATCCCCATTTCCCATTTTCCCTTCCCCATTCCCATTTTTGCCCCATAGGGTATAATGGGAGTGGGGAAGGCGCTAATTACGCCACCGTAAATTACGGTGGCGTAATTAGCATCATGGTGGGTTAGCGCCATGGATTTTAACGGCTGCTAAAAGCAGCCGTTAAAATCAGAATAGGCGTTAAGGGTTAACGACGGCGTTAACCCTTAACGCGTGGGTCGTAATGAGGCCAAGTGTGCTGTTATCAAGAGAGTTGTATAACATTTGATTTAAATGAAAATGAAACAGAAAATCAGCCCATTGAAGTGGAAGCTGATATGCCAAAATATTTAAAAGTGGCAGCTTTACAAAAAGACACAGCCACACAATTAGAGGAAAGCGCCGAGATTCCCTTACCAAAAGATTTTCCAGAATTTTCCAAAATGGTAGAAGAGCAGATTTTATCAGTGGATGCATGTGACAGCAATGAGGATAGAAACAATCTGAGGGAGATATTTATGGAGTTTAAGGATGTATTTGCAAAAGATGCTTATGATTGCGGTTTAAATGATTTACATGTGGCCACACTACCAGAAGGGTGTAGCAGAAGTCCAGTATTTGTACGCCAGTATAGACTACTGCTGGCATGTTTAGAATCATTAGCAGAGATTATAAAAAATTTGGAAGCTCGGGGAATCATCAGGCCCATTCATAGCACATCCAATACACCTATTTTAGGTGTGTTAAAGCCAAATGGCCAATGGCAGCTATGTGCAGACTTGAGGGAGTTAAATAAAAGAGTACCAGTATCCAGATGGCCACTGCCATTCATTGATCAGGGCCTAGCTCAGGTACATGGTTCAAAAGTATTTACCACATTAGATCTCACCTCTGGATATTGGTGTGTGCCATTGGCAGAGGAGATACAGAATTTGTTTTTCTTTTCGTTTGATAAGACTCAATACGCCTGGCTTAGAACTCCGTTCGGGTACATCGATAGTGGGAGTGAATTTGGCATATTTTTGAGAAAGGCCATGCCTGATGCAGCGGAAAGAGGAACCATAGTTTATGTGGATGATGTCCTAATAAAAAACGAAAGCCTGAAAAGCCAGACTTTCGCTATTTCATTTATTTCTGTAAAAAGAGTAAGATCGTGTTTAAATGCAATTTTTATAATACACAAAAATATCTGAAAGCAGACGGGTAGTGTATTTTATTTTCTCTTTCCTTTGTGCATTTACCATTACAGTGCTGATGATGTGGGGAGATGTTTAGACAGTGCAATTGTCATTTTTAAGGTAGCTAAAAATAAGACTTGGTGTCATGATGCCTACCTCTAAGGAGCCAGGCCGGGCCCAGCAACCCCAGAGGCAGACATCATTTTCCCCAGGGAAGTCTCAGCGGGCCCAAGTCGGGGCCCTTTGGACTCAGTCCTGGCGCCTTAGGCGCCAGGCTCATAGCGGACCCCAGTCCTGGCGCCTTAGGCGCCAGGCTCATAGAAGAGGATATGTGCTTAAGTGCTTGGGTGCACACTTACCTGATGCAGACCTTGCTGCTTCATCCAGGCCCTCTTGAGGCCTGAATGGGACTACTTAACCTGTAGGACTACTTCACCACCCGGGTGTGGTCGGGAAAGGATACATACCTGATTGGTGGAAGGATACATACCAGGAACTTCTTCCAAGGCTATTTAAACCCCACCCGAACAGCCACACATGCTTCGTGTTGTTCTGCACCTAGCAGCTGGACGCTCACCGTGTCAGCTCCTGCATCCTGACTTCAGCCACGCCTGCCAGCACCCTGGAACACCTCCAAGGGGAGAAAGGAAGAGAATAGGAGAAGAAAAGCCCTTTCCTGCTAAATCTGCATCCCGGAGTCATTTCTCCAACGGCCCTGAAAAGGAAGACATCATTTTAAAGGCATTTCGTTCGATCGCTGCAGCGCTGCATTTCACTCACCTTTGCAAGGCGCTTCCATCTTCAGCAGCGATCTTCCGGATTCAGCTACGCCCCGGCGCCTAGAGGAAAAAAGACAAGAACAAAGGTGAGAGGGAGAAAAGGAATAAGGAAAGCTCAGTTTCCTTTTAAGTCTTACCTGTTGGATTATTCCCACTGCATTTCGGGTCCTGCCGTTTCCTGGCATCTCCGGACCCCGGACCCTATGGGGAAAATAGACAAAGACATTGAATGAGTGAATGCAAAGACATTACCTGAGCGCTCATCCAGAACTGTTTCACTTCGGGTCGGCGCCATATCTCTGGCATTCCGAACCCCGGCCCCTAAGGGGAAAAAGACATAAGCATTAGCGCTTGCTACAATTAGACAACGAACATTATTATTAAGCTTGAACATTTGAACAGAACTTTTACAGCGCCTTACCTGAACAGTCAAGCTTACCTGAACTCCCATCAATCCTCAATCCAGTGAAGTTACTGGGTTTCAACGCGCCCCTGCATCAGAAGCAGGATGGAGAGCTCATCCTTCCAAACCCTAAGGTGAGGCTTCACGGGAAATCGTGGAGGAGGTATCGTGGAGGGTTGGAAGGGAGTGGGAGGCTTGAGCATTGTTCCACAGTTGGTAATACTCCCTTTTCACACACAGGAGGGTATCCAACGAGCCAGGGAAGCCAGAATAGAGGGGCCCTTCCTGTCCATCTTCAGAGTTCTGCGCCTTCGACGCCGCCCCTCCGTGGGAACCAGGTGAGCGTTACAGAACACGAAGCCTTACCACAATTTCCCACCTGGGCGCTATGGAGACTTCCGAGACAGATCAGCTGGCCCATCTTTTAGGGGAATTACGGGCAGAAGTGCACTCAGCCCGCCAGGAGACTAATGCTCTCAGAAGGGAACTAATCCTATCCAAGGAAATAACTGATGATCTGGTCAAAATGTAATTGCAGGGCCAGGCAGAGCACACTCCTTTACCTGTTTCCGGAGATATTTCTACAACAATGGGTTCGAATAACCCGGTAAAAATCAATCTACCTGGACACATGCCTTTGGCCCCGCCGGAACGTTTTGCGGGGGATCCCAAGAAATATGCCGTTTTTATGAACCAATGCCATTTACACTTTTTATGCAGGCCCGGGGCCTTCCCCAACGACCAGACCAAAGTAGCCTTTGTACTATCTTACCTCAGTGGCTGTGCTGCAGATTGGTCTATTCCATTGGTAAATCAGGATGATCCCATTCTCCGGGATTTCCAGGGCTTCCAGGCCAGCATGGAAAGATTGTTCGCTCGACACTCGCAGGGACAGGCCCTTGACAACGAACTGCCATCCTTACGACAAGGTAATCAGGATCTTTTGTCCTATATATACCACCTTTAATAGACTAGTTGTGGAAACCGGATGGACTGAAAATAAAAGGATCACATTGTTTCATCGAGGCCTGCGCGGAGAGCTTAAAGATGTTATAGCTCAGATAGTAGACCCACCCCAGGCCTGCGCAGACGACATAGACTTAGTGGTTCAACTTGATCACAGACTTCAAAATAGAAAAGCAGATCGGCTCAAGTATGAAACCAGAGTACCTATCAAGACCCACGTTAACTCCAAGAGTACTGACGTTTCCGAACCTATGCAAATTGGCAGTGTTAAAGGACCATTAACGCAGAAGGAACGAGAGAGAAGGCGACAGATGCAACTTTGTCTGTATTGCGGAACTTCCGGTCACTTTCTTCAAAGTTGTCCAGTTAAACCACCCAAGAAGGTGGTTGGAGCCACTGATAACGAGTTATTGACACCTGGTTCGGGAAACGAGCTAGCCCGACAAGCGTAGGGGTCCGCTTGCCGAGCTTGAAAACAAACTCTTTGACCTCGCATTTTGTCATGCCAATGGTGCGTGTGAACCCAAAACAGCCTCAGCAGTTGCATGCTATAAAAGCATACATAGACAGTGTAGCTATTGGAAATTACATAGACCGTGAATTGGCTTCCAGGATTAAGCTTCCTCTCCGCCCGAAAGTAGCCCAAGATGTAATTACTACAGTTGATGGAACCGAAATAGCCTCAGGGCCTGTAACGCATTCCACAGTTGAAATCACTCTGGTGGGTCAGGACGGACATCGGGAAGCAATCGTTTTTGATGTGATCAAGGCCCCACAATTTCATGTACTTCTTGGAATCCCTTGGTTAGAAACACATAATCCGAGAATAGACTGGCGAGCAAAGAAGATAACTTTTCCTGATTGTGAACCAACCTGTTACCCAAGGAATCCAGCTATGGGTCTAGCCTCTGTAACTTCCACCCGTGTACAGCTACCATCTGAATACCAAGAATTCCAAGACGTTTTTCAGAAAGAGCAGGCTAACACCTTACCTCCCCATCGATCTTACGATTGCCAAATCGACTTGGTACCCAATGCACAACTACCTTGTAGTAGGATTTATGCTCTTACTGAACCTGAGAACCTGCATTTGCGCCAGTATTTGGATCAATACCTGGCCAATGGTTTCATTCGCCCATCAAAGTCACCAGTCTCTTCCGCTTTGTTCTTCGTACCTAAAAAGGAAGGAGACCTTAGGGCCTGTATTGACTATCGCGCTCTAAATCAGATAACGATTAAGAATCGTTACCCTTTGCCCCTGATACCTGAGCTTATCGACCAAGTAAAAGATGCTTGTGTGTACACCAAGCTAGATCTCCGAGGAGCTTACCACCTGGTACGTATAAAAGAGGGCAACGAGTGGAAGACTGCATTCCGCACCAAATTTGGGCTCTTCGAATATCAAGTAATGCCCTTCGGTTTGTGCAACGCCCCTGCCGCCTTTCAGTACTTCATGAATGATGTTCTTCGGGAACTTATCGATGTTTGTGTCATCGTTTATATTGACGACATCCTGGTGTATTCCTCCTCAGAATCTGATTACAGAAACCATGTTAGGGCAGTTCTTGAGAAATTGCGCCAGCACAAATTATTTGCCAAGCTCGAAAAATGCGTTTTTCATACCACAGAAGTGGAGTTTCTCGGATTCATCCTGACACCTCAAGGAATCCGAATGGACTCGCGGAAAGTGGACGCCATTCTCAAATGGCCATCTCCTAGCTCTGTGAAGGGAGTGCAAAGCATGCTTGGCTTTGCCAATTTCTATCGAAGGTTCATTCCGGAATTTTCTCGAACTGTTCAACCCATCACAGCTCTCCTAAAGAAAAACAAACGCTTTGAATGGACTCTTGAGGCTGAACAAGCCTTTCAGGACCTGAAAACCAAATTCACCTCTGCACCTGTATTGAAGCACCCGCGCCCAGATCTCCCTTACATCGTGGAAACCGATGCTTCCAGTTCGGCCATGGGAGCTGTCCTGTCGCAAAGAGACCCAGAAACTAACCAACTACACCCTGTAGCCTTTTGGACCAGAAAATTCTCTCCACCTGAACTCAATTACGCAATTACCGACAAAGAACTACTGGCTATTAAATCAGCTTTCAAGGCTTGGCGTCACTATCTTCTCGGTGCAAGACACACCATCACCGTAATTACGGACCACAGAAATTTGCAGTATTTAAAGCCGGCCAAAGCTCAATCTTCGCGACAACTCCGATGGGCTTTATTCTTTGCGGAATTTGATTTTGTAATTACCTATCGCCCTGGCTGCAAGAATGGTAAGGCAGATGCCTTATCCCGGATAGGCATGGAAGAACCCAATTCGAGTTTAGAACCTGTGCCAATCATACCGGAACAAAGAATTCTGGGCTTGACTTCATTGCAAACCATTGAGGACATCCAAGCTCAAGTAAAACAGCTTTTTGACTCTTCTGCCTTACTGGAATGGAGTCAAAAGGGTCCTCACTACACCGTTAAGGATGATTTACCCTACTTCCAAGAGCGGTTATTTCTGCCAAGTAAAGAATTGCAGGAACTTGTCATTACCCATCATCATGAATCATTAATGGAAGGACACCCCGGTATCGTGAAAACAGAAGAAAAGATCAAACGCCACTTCTGGTGGCCTTCTTGGAGAAAAGACATAAAGTCATTTGTGTTGTCTTGCGGAATCTGTGCCCAAAATAAGAGTCAAAAGAAAAGGCCAGCCGGCCTACTTCAACCTTTGGACATTCCACCAGCACCTTGGCACACCTTGTCAATGGACTTTATAACTGACCTGCCTCCTTGTGGTGGTTACAACACGATTCTCGTAATAGTGGATCTATTCTCCAAAATGGCCCATTTTATCCCTTTAAAAGGATTGCCGTCAGCTTCCACCTTGGCCAAGGAATTTATGGAAAATATAGTGCGGTTACATGGCTTCCCTTCCATATTAGTCTCAGACCGTGGAAGTCAATTTATCTCCCACTTTTGGAAGAAATGTTGCCAACTAGCACAAATAGAGGTGCGGTTAGCCACCAGCCACCACCCCCAGACCGACGGACAAACCGAGAGAACCAATCAGACTCTCGAGCAATATCTGCGGTGCATGTTACACCAATCCGAGTTGAATTGGAAGGACATTCTTTGGATTGCAGAATATGCATACAACAATTCAGTGCATTCTGGAACTGGACAGACTCCTTTTTATACCCTGTATGGTCACCATCCTCGGACCTCTGACCTAGATCCACCTCTGACCCTGGAGATGCCTGCAGTAAATCACCTACATTCCACAATAACCCAAGCCTTCAAAGAAGCTACAACCCACTTACAGCAAGCCAAGAAAAAGTATAAAGAAAACGCTGATTTGCACCGAAGTAAAACTCCTCCTTACCAAGTAGGAGATCAGGTATGGCTAGCAACTAAACATCTACCCCTCAAGGGTCAGCGAACTTTTAATCCCAGATTCATTGGGCCTTACCCCATCAAAGCTATTATCAACCCAGTGGCCTTTAAACTCGATTTACCATCCAACATGCGGATTCATCCCGTTTTTCACGCATCTCTTCTAAAACCAGTACAACCTGGAACCAGACTGTCTGAGCCCCCAGGCCCTGTCCAAATTGATGGAGAATTAGAATTCGAAGTGAAAGACATTTTAGATTCCAAGATAGTTAAGTCGAAACTCTTCTATCTTGTTGATTGGAAAGGATATGGACCTCAGGAAAGATCTTGGGAACCCAGTAACTATGTTCACGCACCACGATTAATTCAAAGATTCCATTGAAGATTCCCGCACAAACCAAAAGCCCCGGAGGAAAAGACCTTGGGAGGGGCCTTGAGGGGGGGTACTGTCATGATGCCTACCTCTAAGGAGCCAGGCCGTGCCCAGCAACCCCAGAGGCAGACATCATTTTCCCCAGGGATGTCAGGGGCAGACCTGGGGGGGCACGCAAAAAGCATGCAGCAAAGTACGCGGCGGCACCTGTAGTGAAGAAACTGGTGGGTGTCCTGCACTATGGGCCACGTGTTGTGAATGTGTGTGGTGTTCAGGTGGGATGGGGAAGGGTGCTGCCATACAGGAGACTGCTTTGTCCTCCCTGTAGGCTGCAGGCGCTGCAAGTGCATCGAGACTACACTTCCCAGCATGCCTCGCGCACAGACAGCCAATCAGGAAGCAGATCGGGCGTGGTACGCCCCAACGCGCATGCGCGAGAACACCGACACAGGGCTTGTGCTCGAGATCGCTGTGGAGGAGGACGTGAGACACCGAGCTCCGTAGGAAAACCCGTGCGAGGGGCCCCGCCCCGCCTGATTGAGAGTCTGGCCCCTCGCCGATACTCAGATAAGTTTGGGACGCATACCCGGGGAATCGAAGCCACGCAATACTCAATCCGTAGAGAGAGTTTTGGGAAGCGCAGGGGGCACAGTCTCCCAGTCCATAACGCTCGCCCCTGCGCCGGCATACGAGATAAGTACAGGCCCTGGGACAAAAGTGTTTAGCAGCGCGAGTCATGCAGAAATGAGGAGCGCAACATCGGCACCATAAAAAGGAGAATACCCGCGCCTCAAGCCACGCGCGGCGAAGCTTACCCGCGCCCCAAACCACGCGCGGCGAAGCTCGCGCTGACACGTTACTAACGACCTGTTTGGCGCCTGGGGAAGAAAGTATGAATGCGGCATGGAGTGAATGACCGTGTGTATGTGTGACCTGGAATAACACATACTTTTTCTTTGTAGCGGAAGACGTGACCTGTCCACACCGTTTTCGGAGACGCAGCACAGACTGACAGCTTCCCAAGGACCGAGCACTCGGACCGGACAATGAACCCAAGCTAAGTGTTGCATGCTAGTTTACCTGTGACAGTGGTTACCCACTGCCAATTGAACTGCTCAAAGGGGTCAAATGTTGCTTATGTGATTCACACTTCAGAAAGCGTACTGTGTGGTCCAGCCTGCAGACTCTGCAGGAATTATCATGTGGTGTGTTATGACGATGAAGGTGTGCAGCAGTTGAACCTCACCCAATTTCCCTCTACCTACCCATTACCTCGCCCTACTCCTTTTCCCGGTTTTCCCACAACCCCCCAACCTATCCAATCAACGAGACCCTAACCCTCTTTCCCTGCCCTGGTCGCGAAGGCCTGCGTAAGCTTCGTCTTGCAGGTATCAAGACCAGTGTGGGGGTAGTTGGTACATCCACTCCTGCGCCAGGTACCGGTGTGCAACCTTGACAGAAGCACAAGCCCACGAATAATCACGGCGCCTGAGTGGGTTTGATACCCTCCCCCGTTTCTTGCAACATGGAGGAGATTGCTAAGGTCCTGCAGGACCTGCAGAACGAATTGGCAGCATCTCGACAGGAATACGCTGCCTTATCGGTTCAAGTCCGAAGTCTGGCAGCACAGACCTCGCCCTTACCTGGTTCAGCCCCGATCCCCATCCAAGTGCAAGTGTCACCAGAGCCCACCGTTCCTCTTGCACCCCCAGAGCGTTATGCTGGGGACCCTCAGAAGTTTACTACTTTCATCACTCAGTGCCGCCTCCAGTTTCTTACTAAACCCATGGCCTTCCGGTCCACCCAGTCTAGGACGGCCTTCGTCATTTCGTACCTCACGGGGGATGCTGCTGCATGGGCCAATCCTTTGGTGCATAAGGACGACCCACTACTCTATGACTGGGATGGGTTTCTGGGTGAGTTTGAGAAGATATTCAATCGACGGGCAGCCACCCTGTATAAGGATAGAGAGCTTTTGACGCTCAGGCAGGGCAACAAGGAGTTGGTAACTTACGTTACAAACTTCAACCGCTTAGTAGCGGAAGCAGAGTGGCCGGCCGACAAGCGAATGTCTCTATTCTATCAAGGCCTGCGGGACGATCTGAAGGATCTAATTGCCCAGGTTGATCCACAGCCGGTGGAATGCTCCGACATGATCGATCTTGCCTTACGGTTGGATCATCGTCAGGCTGAGAGACGGGGCGATAAAAGAAAAGGTGAACCTCGCCCGATGGTCCGGTTAGATCAGTCTCGTGGACCCCGTGGGCAGGTAGAAAGGTCTGGTGGGGATGAACCCATGCAAATAGGTTCTGTCCGAGGACCCTTATCCACGGAAGAGAAGGAGCGACGGAGGAAAGAAGGTGTTTGCCTTTATTGTGGTTTAGCCGGGCATTTCGTGCGAGAGTGCCCCACAAAGCCTAAAAGTCAGGGAAACGTATCCGCTCGGCGGTAGTGGGGGTCACCCGACCGAGCTTACCGGAGGTTAGGGCCCCAGTCACGGACAATCCCAATTATGCTCCCCATATTAAGATATTGGGTCAATTGGGCTATTCAGGGCACCAGAGGATGGTATCCATGCTGGTGGACTCGGGAGCAACGGGAAATTTCATTGATACCAAGTGTGTGGTAGCATTAGGGATCTCCGTTTACCCGAAAGAAACACCAGAGCCGGTTCAGGCGGTTGATGGCTCCCCTCTCAGTTCAGGTCCTATTACTCATTGTACCCAAACATTGACCCTACAATGTGGGGAATCACATTGGGAAGAGATCATCTTTGACGTGATTGCCGCCCCACAGTTCGGGATTATTCTTGGACTACCTTGGTTAAGTAAACATGATCCAGATATTCGTTGGCTTACTGGTCGGGTCGCATTGAACTCCACTTATTGCCAAACACATTGTAAACCAAAGCCCCTCATAGTTCCGTGCATCGTTGGTACTGGAAAGGACCAGCCGGCCAAGCCATGTTTCACAGACCTACCCGACGAATACTCCGACTTTGCGGATGTGTTCAATAAAAAGGCTGCAGAGACTCTGCCTCCGCACAGATCGTTCGACTGCAGAATAGATCTTGAACCGGGAGCTGTTCTCCCGTGCAGTCGTATCTATGAACTGACAGAGGCTGAAAATGAGCATCTTCGCGAGTATATTGCTACAAACCTGCAGAGCGGTTTTATCCGTCATTCCAACTCGCCAGTCTCTTCCCCCTTATTCTTCGTTCCCAAGAAGTCCGGGGAGCTCCGGACTTGTATCGATTACCGCGGGGTAAACCGGATTACCATCAAAAACCGTTACCCCCTTCCTCTCATACCAGTTCTGTTAGACCAGGTACGAGATGCGGTCATCTACACTAAGTTGGATCTTAGAGGCGCTTACCATCTAGTGCGGGTGCGTGAGGGGGACGAGTGGAAAACCGCCTTCCGTACAAAATTCGGATTGTACGAATACCAGGTTATGCCATTCGGCCTCTGTAATGCACCCGCAGCCTTCCAACACTTCTTGGACGAAGTCCTCCGAGAGTTTCTAGACATCTGTGCAGTTGTCTATATAGATGACATTCTAATTTACTCTCGTAGCCCTCAGGAACACGTCCAGCACGTTCGCGCCATATTATCTAAATTGCGGGAACATCAACTCTACGCTAAGTTAGAAAAGTGCGAGTTTCATCGTACCACCGTTGAATTTTTGGGGTATTTCCTGACACCCACCGGGGTACAAATGGACCAGAAAAAGGTGCAAGCGATACTAAGTTGGCCATCCCCTACTAACGTAAAAGAGGTACAATCCTTCCTGGGGTTTGCCAACTTCTATCGGCGCTTCGTAAAAAATTTCTCGGAATTGGTAACACCAATCACTAAACTGCTACGTAAGGGATGCACCTTTGTGTGGGATCAAACCGCTGAACAAGGTTTTCGGCTACTTAAGAGCGCTTTTACTAACGCACCTGTCCTGAGACACCCCGACCTTGCTCAACCATTTATAGTGGAGACTGATGCCTCCAGCTATGCACTAGGGGCCATATTGTCTCAAAGGAATCCAGAATCAGGCCTACTCCATCCGGTGGCCTACTATTCGCGAAAACTGTTACCAGCTGAGGCAAATTACACCATTGCAGACCGTGAATTACTTGCCATCAAAGCCGCCTTTGATGAATGGCGACATTATCTGATGGGGGCTCGGCACACAGTGACTGTAATAACCGATCACCGGAATTTACAATTTATCCGGACTGCTAAAAACTTGAGCCCGCGGCAATTGCGTTGGGCCCTGTTCTTCGCGGAATTTGATTTTATAATTACATATAGGCCGGGGACTAATAACCGAAAGGCCGACATTCTGTCACGGTACCCTGAACCTGTCACTAAAACAGAAAGTGTTCTACAGACCATAGTTCCACTAGCACGTATAGTGGGTGCTACGACTGGACTATTTGAGATGATTCAGCAAGAATTATCCATGCAGGATTTGCACAAGTGGTGTGCAGAAGACCCGCAACATCAGGTAATTGCTGGACTCCCGTATCACGGCCAGCAACTCTTCTTACCCGCTACCAAACTCCAAAAAAAGGCCATGTCTTGGTGCCACGATTCCCCTCTTGCGGGCCATCCAGGTAGGACCAAGACCCAAGAACTGGTATCACGGTATTTCTGGTGGCCTCAGTGGCGGCGAGACGTACAACAGTATGTGAGTGACTGCGATACGTGTGCACGCAATAAATCCGACCACGGTAAACCAGCAGGGTTGTTGTGCCCATTGCCAACACCCTCGGCACCCTGGCGCTCCATCACTATGGATCTCATAGTAGACTTACCAGCAGTACAGGGGTTTACCTCCATCATGGTGGTGGTTGATACGTTTTCTAAAATGGCACACTTTATCCCTTGTATGGGAGTACCAACCGCAGGTCAAGTCGCAGAGCTATTTCTTCAACATATAGTACGCCTCCATGGACTGCCCTCCCACATAACAACGGATAGGGGACCACAATTCACCTCCCGCTTCTGGCGTGAATTCTGCAAAATCATAGGAATGGATGTGAGCCTGACATCGGGCTATCATCCAGAAACAGACGGCCAAACGGAGAGGGTCAATCAGGGGCTAGAACAGTACCTACGCTGTTTTATTGCCAGTCGGGAAGCAACTTGGTTGCAACATGTATGGTTGGCAGAGTTAGCGTACAACAACGCCAACCATACTTCCACAAAGCAATCACCCTTTTACTGCCTTTATGGCTACCACCCCAAGGTACTCCCTGTTGCATTGGCAGAATCCAAGCCGACCCTTCCAACCATAATAGGACGGAGGAAATGCATGGAACAGGTGTGGAAAGAGGCGCAGGATAATCTTGTACAATCCAAGACCATCTACAAAAAATATGCTGACAAACATCGTCGAGCCTGCCCTCAATATCGAGTGGGAGACATGGTTTGGCTCTCCACTCGTAATATAACTTTACATGGACCACGTAAATTACAACCACGATATCTGGGCCCTTTCCCCATAGAACGAATCATCAATCCCGTAGCCGTGCGTTTAAAACTGCCCCCTCAAATGAGAATACATCCAACGTTCCATGCCGCATTATTGAAGCCAGCCCCCAAGGCTACCACGACCCAAAAGCCACCACCTGTCCTAGTACTAGGAGAACCTGAATATGAGGTCCAAGCAATCCTGAATTCTAAAAGGGATAGGGCAGGACAGGTTCTGTATCTGGTAGATTGGGTCGGGTATGGGCCTGAAGACCGCTCTTGGGAGCCCTCTGCTCATGTACATGCCCCAAGACTGCTGCGCACCTTCCATCGCAACTTCCCAGATAAACCCCGGCCTCCACCGGCCTTCCGTGGGGGGGGGAGTGATGTCAGGGGCAGACCTGGGGGGGCACGCAAAAAGCATGCAGCAAAGTACGCGGCGGCACCTGTAGTGAAGAAACTGGTGGGTGTCCTGCACTATGGGCCACGTGTTGTGAATGTGTGTGGTGTTCAGGTGGGATGGGGAAGGGTGCTGCCATACAGGAGACTGCTTTGTCCTCCCTGTAGGCTGCAGGCGCTGCAAGTGCATCGAGACTACACTTCCCAGCATGCCTCGCGCACAGACAGCCAATCAGGAAGCAGATCGGGCGTGGTACGCCCCAACGCGCATGCGCGAGAACACCGACACAGGGCTTGTGCTCGAGATCGCTGTGGAGGAGGACGTGAGACACCGAGCTCCGTAGGAAAACCCGTGCGAGGGGCCCCGCCCCGCCTGATTGAGAGTCTGGCCCCTCGCCGATACTCAGATAAGTTTGGGACGCATACCCGGGGAATCGAAGCCACGCAATACTCAATCCGTAGAGAGAGTTTTGGGAAGCGCAGGGGGCACAGTCTCCCAGTCCATAACGCTCGCCCCTGCGCCGGCATACGAGATAAGTACAGGCCCTGGGACAAAAGTGTTTAGCAGCGCGAGTCATGCAGAAATGAGGAGCGCAACATCGGCACCATAAAAAGGAGAATACCCGCGCCTCAAGCCACGCGCGGCGAAGCTCGCGCTGACACGTTACTAACGACCTGTTTGGCGCCTGGGGAAGAAAGTATGAATGCGGCATGGAGTGAATGACCGTGTGTATGTGTGACCTGGAATAACACATACTTTTTCTTTGTAGCGGAAGACGTGACCTGTCCACACCGTTTTCGGAGACGCAGCACAGACTGACAGCTTCCCAAGGACCGAGCACTCGGACCGGACAATGAACCCAAGCTAAGTGTTGCATGCTAGTTTACCTGTGACAGTGGTTACCCACTGCCAATTGAACTGCTCAAAGGGGTCAAATGTTGCTTATGTGATTCACACTTCAGAAAGCGTACTGTGTGGTCCAGCCTGCAGACTCTGCAGGAATTATCATGTGGTGTGTTATGACGATGAAGGTGTGCAGCAGTTGAACCTCACCCAATTTCCCTCTACCTACCCATTACCTCGCCCTACTCCTTTTCCCGGTTTTCCCACAACCCCCCAACCTATCCAATCAACGAGACCCTAACCCTCTTTCCCTGCCCTGGTCGCGAAGGCCTGCGTAAGCTTCGTCTTGCAGGTATCAAGACCAGTGTGGGGGTAGTTGGTACATCCACTCCTGCGCCAGGTACCGGTGTGCAACCTTGACAAGGGAAGTCTCAGCGGGCCCAAGTCGGGGCCCTTTGTACTCAGTCCTGGCGCCTTAGGCGCCAGGCTCATAGAAGAGGATATGTGTTTAAGTGCTTGGGTGCACACTTACCTGATGCAGACCTTGCTGCTTCATCCAGGCCCTCTTGAGGCCTGAACGGGACTACTTAACCTGTAGGACTACTTCACCACCCGGGTGTGGTCGGGGAAGGATACATACCTGATTTGTGGAAGGATACATACCAGGAACTTCTTCCAAGGCTATTTAAACCCCACCCGAACAGCCACACATGCTTCGTGTTGTTCTGCACCTAGCAGCTGGACGCTCACCGTGTCAGCTCCTGCATCCTGACTTCAGCCACGCCTGCCAGCACCCTGGAACACCTGCAAGGGGAGAAAGGAAGAGAATAGGAGAAGAAAAGCCCTTTCCTGCTAAATCTGCATCCCGGAGTCATTTCTCCAACGGCCCTGAAAAGGAAGACATCATTTTAAAGGCATTTCGTTTCGATCGCTGCAGCGCTGCATTTTACTCACCTTTGCAAGGCGCTTCCATCTTCAGCAGCGATCTTCCGGATTCAGCTACGCCCCGGCGCCTAGAGGAAAAAAGACAAGAACAAAGGTGAGAGGGAGAAAAGGAATAAGGAAAGCTCAGTTTCCTTTTAAGTCTTACCTGTTGGATTATTCCCACTGCATTTCGGGTCCTGCCGCTTCCTGGCATCTCCGGACCCCGGCCCCTATGGGGAAAAAAGACAAAGACATTGAATGAGTGAATGCAAAGACATTACCTGAGCGCTCATCCAGAACTGTTTCACTTCGGGTCGGCGCCATATCTCCGGCATTCCGAACCCCGGCCCCTAAGGGGAAAAAGACATAAGCATTAGCGCTTGCTGCAATTAGACAACGAACATTATTATTAAGCTTGAACTTTTGAACAGAACTTTTACAGCGCCTTACCTGAACAGTCAAGCTTACCTGAACTCCCATCAATCCTCAATCCAGTGAAGTAACTGGGTTTCAACGTGCCCCTGCATCAGAAGCAGGATAGAGAGCTCATCCTTCCAAACCCTAAGGTGAGGCTTCACGGGAAATCGTGGAGGAGGTATCGTGGAGGGTTGGAAGGGAGTGGGAGGCATGAGCATTGTTCCACAGTTGGTAATACTCCCTTTTCACGCACAGGAGGGTATCCAACGAGCCAGGGAAGCCAGA
Source organism: Ambystoma mexicanum (assembly GCF_040938575.1). Lineage (NCBI taxonomy): Eukaryota > Metazoa > Chordata > Amphibia > Caudata > Ambystomatidae > Ambystoma > Ambystoma mexicanum. The sequence continues at coordinate 645,038,293 of NC_090938.1, forward strand.
ATAGAGGGGCCCTTCCTGTCCATCTTCAGAGTTCTGCGCCTTCGACGCCGCGCCTCCGTGGGAACCAGGTGAGCGTTACACTTGGCTGCAGCTGTGTGCACGATTTCATTCAGTATGAGCAATTATAAATTACTGTATGTGTGTGTGTGAAATAGCCTGCTGAAGGTAAATGAGTCAGCAGAAATAGAGACCCGGGACATAGTTCACTATTGTATATAAAATAGTGAGTGTTGTTCCACATGTTAGCTCGCTGTTGTAAATAATTCAGTGAGAATTGCCCATGGTGGCACACTAAAAATGAAAATGTGGTATTTCTGAAAGGTAGGCCTGAGGTCTCTCTAGTGATCACACGAACAATCTAAGCAAAAATAAGGGGTTCTGGATATTGGGGCCACAAATAAAACAAAGGAATTATGCTCCGCAAAAATACCACCAACCACGCATACCAACCACGCATACCAACCACGCATATCAACTAAATATGTCTGTGTACTGAAATAATGCATATCCACCGTGTTATTATTATACCTAACCTAATCTGAGTACAAGTAGTGATTGTTGCTAAATTATTTTGGCGGTAAGAAAATACCGCCAGGCCTCAAATCTACACAAAATACCCAACAGGGTGAAGCAGTGGGTTTGAGTGGTGTTTAACTACCACAAAGGTCCTTTACTTCTGCTGGCGGCCGACGAGATAGTTGATGATTCATATGTGGTTTTGGATCTGATGATGAGAGACTGGTGCACAGTGTGCAAGACCTTGAGGAGAGGGTAATGTAATAAAGTTGTTTGTTATTGAGTGCCTCCCTCTGAGTTAATGTAGAGCCAGGATCCCACAAATCAGTTGGGAGTAACTAGTCTCTTTTGTGACGGAAAAAAAAATTCTGTTCGCAGCAGGGCTTTGGAGCATGGTCACAAACCAGCAGAGTTCCAGCAAGAAGCTATAGCAGCAGCTTCAGGGAAAAAAGGTGTCAAGAGGAGTTGCTTCCTTCTCAGCAACCTTTTAAACAGGTAGGAAACCACACAAAAGGAAGGATCCTCACAGACATCTCAATACTAACAAGCAAACAGCATACATATTTAACTATTTGTAGACAATATTACACTCTCTTGCAAAGCCATGAGGAGGATCCAAGCCACCACTACAGGCACACATCTCATAGAGCCTGACACATGTGGACTCCATCACCACGATGAATATGACTGTGGGCCTGATAAACATGAATGTGCATGTATCCCGGGTGCCAACAATGTCAAACCTGCAACATACAACCGCTGGGCAGGCAACAGTGCAGCAGGCCATCATGCCGACACCAGAGAATAACACGTATGCACTTGATGCTTTATGCATGCAGATGCAAGATGCGCATATAGTGCAGAATTTTGTTGGCAGCAGAGCGCAAATTGCATTACCTTACTGTCTTTCTTATGTCCTAGACCGTAAAATTAAGAGCAGTTCCTCTATCAAGGAAGACCTTGTTGACAAGCCCAATTTTTTTACAAGAAAGTCAGAAATCATGTTATCCCATTTTTAGGCTAAGCCTATTGTACACTGCACGTCCCCACACTTATCCAGTTGTATTTCCTTCTTGAAACAGTACCTTTTAATAAAGCATTCAGGCATGGTGTAAAGATACTGTAGCCTCTCATCATTTATTTAGTTTGCCATTGCAGTTCTAATGCACAAGGTGTGTAAGTCACTGAGCTGCTGTTGGCGCCATGCATAGAACTTGCTAATGTTTGTGGGGAGAGGGAAGCCATTCCGATGCCAGAGCATCAAAATTGCAATGCCCCAGAATGCAATGATCCAGTTTCGGTGTGGTGTGTGTGATGCTGGAAATGCAATGGAGAGACACGGCCTCCCTGTCCGGTATAGCGTCCTTTCATCGACACCTGTTTTTACAACGGGTGCTTTGCCGTAGCATTTCTGCCGGAAAAAAGTTTCTAAATTTTGTTTTGTTTTCGGGGCTGTGCAATGGCATATAAAGGTTTGGGGGGGTCGGGAAAACAAATAGGTAAATGATGGGGGAGGGATGGTTGGGAGGACAACCCCCCAAAAAGAAATTCAAAAAGTTTTTCAGCAAAAATTCCACGGCAAAACACCCGTCGTAAAAACGGGTGTCGATGAAATGACATAGAACCCCCTGTCATTGTCCTGTACTCCTTTATCATGTGTGTTCTGTGTTATTTTCTGCACAGGAGCCCAATTGGGACCCCTGGCAGTGCAGCTCCTCCTCTTTTTGGTTGTGGTGAACAAAGACCCTTGGGGTACCCTTATGGCACCCATGGGGGGGTACAACCCTGTACCCCTAGTGTATGATTTTGGGCACCTGTGTGTTGCCCACAGAACAGGGTATGGGCTGGTGGCAGCTTCATGCTGATGGGACAGGAGCTCCGAGTATCCTCCATTTTGGGATATTTAGGCCCTGCCAGAGGAATCAGTGGATTCCTGATATAAGGCAAGGTGGCCCCTGGGGCCTCTTGGTTTCTATTGCCTATTACCTTGTTTTCCCAAAGTCCTTGAAACCCCTGAGTCTGTCCCTTCCCCTGACTGGCTGTTGGGTGGAAAAATGATATATGGTATTGTGGGGAAGTCCAGGCCAGACTGGCTGGAGTCTTCCCAGTGACTGTATGTTGTGGGTACACCCTTGGGTGGGACCTGTGTGAATGAAGAGTGTGACCAATATGCATTCCATGTCATGGGTGTCTGGTTTCTGTGTGTGTGACACAATGAATGAGATAGCCCTGCCTGAAACTGACATGAATGCAGTGTAGTGTGCTGAAAGGCTGGGTGCTTGCCCCAATCCACATCCCATGTTATGGTTTCTGGGTGGAGTGAATGGCCTGAATTTCTGTGAGCCTGATTGGCTGCCTGCCTGCATGAATGCCCTTCTGTGTGATTGGCTGACTGAGCCTGGCTCAGCCAGAGTGAATGAGGGACAGATGTGATATCTCGGGACCTCTCACTTACCAATTCATTCAGAAGCTGAAATTGAAACTTGAAGGTGATCCTTGAGGCCCAGTTGGAGGAAAAGATTGCTGCTGAATTTCCTTGGATGTAATCCAAAAGCTGTCGAGTTTCTCGAGGACCGATCCAAGAGAGGACCAGGCCAGGAGACCTCTCCCCGAGCTACGAGGGACATCATGCAAAAACTGCTGTTCTTCATCAAGGCACCCTGCAAGCCAGTTCTGTGAGTCTGACATCCGGATAAGGGGTCTGCCAAGAATCCCGAAGAGAGTGTCTGGACATCAAGAGTCGTCGAAGTCCATTGGCATCGACCGGGGTGAGAAGATTTCCATGACTGCTGGAAGCCAATTCGAAACGTGTCACCCAGAAGCAGGGACACCTTGACCTGTGCTGCTCGACGCCTGGAACCGAAAAGCTCTGCATTGCTTAAGAACATTTGAGAGAGGGCTCCCTTGCCATCACCATCGACCACTTTGTCCCGCCGGAGAAAGTCGAGGTCGCCGGCTACCAATTAAAGTCCACCGGAACGTTTCCCACCACCAGAAGCTGACAAAGACGTCCCGAGGATGCTGACGGAGTGAACATCTAAGGTCCAGCCCGGGGTCGAGTCCCAGCCGCCGAAGCTATCCTGAGGTACATGCTGCGGCTGCAGCACCGACAGGCCAGAGGGTGCCAACTGCAATCCTCGACATCTGACACCCGCTGCCGGGCCTGCATCCATCACTGCTGAATGTCTTTTGAGTCCACAGAGTTGTACTTGCGGCACAGAACACTTTGTATCGAGGTCTACCACATGCCTCATCTTCTCTGGACTTCCACCATTGAGTAGACGTTTGATCGTCGAAGAGCACAGCGAAGGTTCCACTATTCCTCAAGTTTCTCGACGCGTGGCTCCTGCTTTAAAGGGAGTCTGCCCTCGAAGGATATCGTCAAAGAACCGTTGAAGAAACTCTCCCACTTCAGGTAAATTGGGGTGGTTGAACGGTTTAACCAAGAAGCACGGCTTATTGAGCATTTATGGACTGGGCTTGTTAATTCTTTTTTACAAGGTGCCCAGGTGGGGGGAATCCTCATTCCGAATTGTGCATCTATATCCAAAAAAAGCATTCTGACATTGCTTAATCTTAACCTGCCATCCTTCCTTATTATCTATGCTGATACACCTTACTGAATGATTTGTATGCTCTACTATAACTGCTAGCAGTTGATGCATCTTAAAGAAATCTAAAATCTAAGCATGGTACCACACAGAATTGTATATATTTGTCATTATAGTATTACCAGAGTACAACATGTGTTATTGAAATATATATATATATATATATATATATATATATATATATATATATATATATCACTAACAAAAAACATTGTTAAAGGGACGTTATGGTTAAGTTGCACTACTACAAACCTATCCCCTTTACTGAAAAAACTATGCTAAAGGAAGGGTCGTCTGGTTACAGTGGCCTACTAAACACCTTTCAACTTCAGTGCAAACATGTTGGTGAAGGGACGTGACGTATGCTTCAGTTGCCGTAAGAACAACCTAGCAACTTCAGTGCAAAAACTTTTGTTACAGGAAAGTTACAGCTACTTTGCACTAACCACAACCTATCTATACCAAGCTTACAAGTAAAACCAAAAAAAACAGAAATTTGCAAGTTAAGGTAAGCTAAGCAACCATAACTGGTGCCACCACTCTGCACTGCTAACACTAACACCCATGACATGAAATATGACATCACAAATGTCATTGATGACATCACTGATGACATTACATGTCTGGCTCCCTCTTTTTTTGTTCTCTGAGATATCTAGGCCAGGTGATTTTCTTCACTGACAGTCAGCAAGTAAACAGTCAAAAGGTACAATATTTGTAGAGCTTATCGTTCTCATATGGTCTTACAATAGTTTATTTACGGTATAGTTACATCATTTGATACATATACATAGGGGAAGAAGCAAGCCTGAAACACGCAATTATTTCTGTGCATGAAGATAACAGGTTATGACCATGTTCTGGTAATAGTCCTGCTTTTTTGTTTACTTTATTTTCCCTGTGTATGCTCATATTTCTATGTGGTGTGGTCTCTTTTTGTTTTGTGTGTAGTAGTAAAATTATGTAGTAAGTGAGGCACTGTTAGCTACCTATGACATGTTTACAGTATGCAAACTCGGAAACGAAAGCATTCATCATTGTATGCATCATTCAACTCTGTTCTTTCCTTCCAACAATAGTAGACATTTTTTCACCACTAACCCATGTCTTCCAGAATAAATGTGGCTTCAATGCCAGCACTGAATGTATAGTAGCAACGTAAAGCAAGGTCTGAAAATCCTCACTGTCTCCACAGCTGTGGTTCTCTGTAGGCTGCAGTATTGCAACAGCCTCGGTCGAAATTTGCCTCCTTCCACTCTACACCCTCTGCAACTCATCCAGGAGAGGACTGTGCAGCTTGTCCTTGGCCTCTAGCCCAGGGATGGTATCTCTCTGGGACTGAAATGTCTGCACTGGCTCCCAGTACCTGCGAGCAATAAGGTGAAAACCCTCTTCATAATGCACAAGGCCTTCTGAGCCCTGGGTCTTCAATACCTGCAACTGTCACTTCGTTAATATGTGCATGCTCCTGCTCTTCCCTCATCCACCTCCAACTCCCTCAGGGTCACTCGCTTCTGCAAGCACCCACTTGGTGGTAGTTCTCTTTCTTTGGCTGGGGCCTTTCTCTGCATTAGCCTCCCTGCCTCCCTGAAACTTGACGAGAACCATTGCTGGTTCCGGAAGCAATGGACAATCTTTCTCTTTGCCTCTGCTTTTGCTCCTCCTCTCCACTGCTGACTTACTGCCTGAAACTGAATATGCACTGGTCACCTAGCCACCCTCTGATGTCGGGCCAGGTCCACCCCCACTCCCCCCTGCCAGTTGCACCCCTGCACTGCCTTTCTGGCAAAACCCTCACTTGGGGACTGTTGCTGTATCCCTAACAGTTCCACCACCTCCAGATGTCTGCACTTATCCATGTACTTGCCACAATCGGCCGTATTTTCACTTCTTGTCATTTTATCTTCTTCCCATGTACTGCACTTTTGCCTCCGCCTACCCATGCACTTGGGCGATCTGAGTGCCTACTGGCCTAGTAGGTTTGTCTCTGTCTCCCCTCTTGTCCCCCTCCCTTGCCTCGCTGCACCTGGCACAGCCAGTGTATAGGTGCACTGGAAGTGGCATATCATACAATTTGACATCATATCATATCATACAACAGGATTCCTGCCCCTTACCTTGCACACTTCCACCATAGGCTTCTGCACTTCTTTGTGCAAAGGGACCTTCTGCCACACTTTTTGTTTACACACTACAACTACAAACCTTTTTGAGCAATGTCTTAGTCTCCACAATCCCATTTCCTGCAAATAGCTGGATATGGCACGTGTAATTATGTAACTACTGCAGAATCTGCTGAGTTTTTGTGCTGTGGGCGGGCAGGGGTTTGGGTGTTTAGTACTGTGTCTGAAAAGATGTGGGGTTTTTTGGTCCTGTTTTTGGTATGTACGTGCTTGCATACCATTTTTTTTTATCTCTTTCGATGCGTTTCTGTTTGCTTCTGACATTTTTAGCGACTGAAGGTGAACGCTTCTCTTACATTTCTACAGGATTCTGTGCAATGCTTTGTCCATAGTGGCAAAAAAACAGCATTGCCAATGGAGGTAAAAAAAATGCCATTTCCTTGAAAGCACTGCAAATCTCGCTCGTTAATGCTGTCATGGTCGGTGCACTGCACAGGAAGTCACACATGCTTCTGTTTATGGAAAACTTCCCAACCTCTGGCTGTGGACAAATTGCTCCGGCATGGTCCCATGCTCCTCTTGGTGGTATGGCTGAGAAAATCAACTTGGAAGTGGGAAAGATCTGCGTCACTGCTGTCATCAACTTCTTGAGGTGATGTAGCAAATGTGAGCACGACATGTACCCCAAATGTAGGCCTCCATAATACACGCCGACTACATCAACAGTACCGACAAAGGCTATACATGTACAGGGAAGAACCATGGCACCAAAACCTCACTCATAGACTGTGCCCCAAAAAAGCCTCCACTCCTTCCAACTAAAGGTTAGCAGCAAAGCCTCTTTCCACGGCATACCTGTGCAGATCTTGCACAAAGGTATCACCCACGATGAGCACTCTGCATCTCTCCATCTCTACCAACCTCACTGCGTCGACTTTTGGGGAATGATATCACTGCCCATTCCTGTCAACCACACCCTCGACACCTGATTGGATAAATCGCACAGTTAATTTCCAAGCCCACCATCCTTAAAAGAGCAGGATGTGCCACATGCGTGTTTTCACCTACAGTGAGTGCAATGCCCCAGTAAAGCAGCAACACTCCTTTTCCCTTTCCACTCCAGCCATGCATGGAAGGCGCTAGGCCCTCACCACAGAAAACACACCATAGTACAGGCTATGGTTAAATGCTCATGTCATGTGCACTGCACTCCCCATCTGCAATTGAGCCTGCCAGCTTTCACCCTGGGCACATATTTGCATGCATGGCTGAATAACGTTGCATTGGGTGTGCTGAACGGTATGTAGGAGGCCTTGTAGGTTAGCCATAGCTTGCATGTATGCTGCTGAGCATGGCCTTTCATGCTGCAATATCTTAAAGTACTCACAAAAGCAAGGTGGTATGTGGCTCCCTATTGTTCAACAGGGGCAATGATGTACACTTTATGCTAATGTACGTATACCAGCTCACTTCTGCTGCTGTACCAAGTCTACAATGTCCTTCACAACCATTGTATAAAAGTCACCAACTTCAAATGCATGCTGATTTCATTGTACATACTATGTTTAAATGCTCATGCCATGTGCACTGCACTCCCCATCTGCAATTGAGCCTGCAAGCTTTCACCGTGGGCCTATATTTGAATGCATTGCTGCATAACGTTCCGTTGCGTGTGCTGAACGTTATGTATGAGGCGTGTACATTAGCCATAGTTTACATGTGTGCTGCTGAGCACGTCCTTTCATGCTGCAATATCTTAAAGCACTGCCTAAAGCTAGGGGCTTATAAGGGGCAAACTATATGAAATGCACATGGTGGCATGTGGTGCCCAATTGTGCAACAGGGGCAATGATGTACACCATATGCTAATTTACACATAGCAGATCTCTTCCGCTGGCCTACCAAGTGTCCTCCACAACCATTGAGTAAAAGTCACCAACTCAAATGCATGCAGAGTGACAACTGCTTGGCTGCATTATGTTCTGGTGGCTGTGACGAAGGCCTAGGCTGTTGGGTGCAGGTGTGGTGAACAGTATGTAGGAGGCTGTGTACATTGGCCATATTTTACATTTGTGCTGCTGAGCACGTCCTTTCATGCTGCAATATCTTACAGCACTTCCTAAAGCAACGGTCTTATAAGGGCCTAACCATAGCAAACGTACATGGTGACATGTGGCTCCCTATTGTGCAACAGGGGCAATGATGAGCACCATATGCAAATGTACGCGTAGCAGCTCACTTCTGCTGCTCTACCAATGTCCTCCACAACCATTGCGTAAAAGTCACCAACCTGACATGCATGCAGACTGACAAGTGTATGACTGCATTACATTGTGGTTGCTGTGATGAAGGCCTAGCCTGTTGGGTGCATGGCCTTCGGCCTACGGCCTTCGGCCATGCACCCAACAATCTAGGCCTTGCCCACACCCACCACAACATAACAAAGCCAGGTAGGCATGTGCCACAATTCAGAAAGGCAACATAGGCACCAGCACTTCTACCCAACCTCTGCACCCTAAAGCAGGAATGCAAGCACACATGTTCCACTTGCCGGAATGCACAAACAAACCACAGGATTTGGCACCACTACCCACTTCCATTCAGAAACCATTGTAATAATGCCAACCAAAAAACACAATCTTCACAACATTGGTCCTGCTCTCCACACTGTACTACGTGCATACAAGCAATACTGCATAGTGCACTACAACTCTTACTAATCTATGAAATGCACACTACGCAGGCACATGTAAGAACCAGTTGCACCATAACCTCTTCCACATTTACACTATTACATTAGTGCACTCAGTGGACATAGTACACGATTAGTCACTGCAGCATCTCCACCCATACACTGCCAACTGTACGATGTTCTACCAATCACCACACCCATGCAACCAACAATGTGTGCAATGCAGCCAAACCACACACACAAAGTGACAATGTGGCACCGACTTTCAACCTGTGGACATACCTTTTCAACCAGTGGACATACTTTTCTGTGCAAGGGCTGCAGCCATACATTAAAGGGGCTACAAACGAACCACACACAGCACACCATAGTACACCCTATCTGTAAATGTTCATGTCTTGTGGAATGCAGTCCCCTTCTGCAAATGTGCGTGCCACCACTCATCACAGAAAGACATCGCTGCTGCAGCTGGCATACCATAACGAAGGCTGCCTGCAATGACCACACAAGATTGTTGCCTGCTGAGGTAACCGCAAATTGGCGTAGTATGTACGGATACCGCTGGCACACCACCGTCTTCTTATAATGAGATGTATCACTTGCAGCACTTCTCACTCCCCCACCCTTTCCATCCCTTCGTCCCACCACCAGATGCCATAAACTATGTTTTCCAGGCTCTTTGCCTCCTCACTGCCGTCCGAAACAACATGCCGGCGTTATCGAAAACTATTCACGCACAACTCGTCACCGTATGCTGCAGTGCAATAAAGATTTTGACCGTGCAGCGAACAGGGAAATGGGACGCCGGAGCAGGGTCAGATATGACTAATTTTAGTGCACACACTGCTACGTACAAGAGGCCCAGCCATGCACACAATGGCTTAGAGACTTGCCACACACACATCAACACTATCCTCAGATACACCATGGCAGCGTTTCCCAAAACCTTTGATGCACAGCACGCTTCTCTCCAGCCAACCACCGGCCGCGTCCAATATTCGCCAACATCACGGTGTACTGCAGGCCAATGAGGCATTGTTCCGCGGAGCGAACAGGGAAGTGGATCCGCGGAGATGGGGATGTACATTTCAGTTCTTTGCAACAAAAGTATGGGTCGGATTTCCACCAAACAAAACAAAAGCACACTTTCTGACACAAGCCCCCGCTCCTCCTGCACAATTGGTGAAAATCTGTCCAGCCGTTTGGCCTGTAGCCGTGCGCAAAGTTTTTCCCCATTCAGTCTATGGAAAAAAAATGTTTTTGAGATCCCCCATACCCCTGCACAAAACCTCACCCAACTTGGTAAAAGAATTCAGAGCCGGCCATATACTTTTTTTGCAATGTTTGGTGACAATTCCTCCAGGGGGAGTGAAGTTATAAGCCGCCGAAAAAGTGGTCTTCCTATGAGCTTAGCAACTTAACCATAACTACACGGCTGCTACCGCAGCTGTGTAATATATATATATGAACCAGAATATTATATAAAGAACTGTGTTAGCACATAACATAGTATGTGGACATTCCTTTGGGGACTCGTTGTACTTAAGAACTAGCCTGCATCACCTCCTGAGAGCTTAGGCCCTGGTTGCTCGTACGTAGCTACCATATAGACTGGGGTGCTCAGTACCTCTATGCTGCCATATAGAGGGCAGAAGTACAGATACCCCCCTCCAGTCTTTACACTGGTGGCAGCAATGGGATGCTAATGGTTTTAAGACTCAGTGTGTAACCTTGCCACCTACAAAATATCCACACTTTATTGATTTGTGGTTTACAGTATAACTAGTATAACTACATTACAAGCAATTGAATCTATTGCAAATGGCAGATTGCCTAGGATGAGCTTAAAGGCACTCGAAGGTGCTTGTCGAGAGAGAGAAATAGATTTTAATAATAAGTCTAGGGCCGAGTTTATAACTGCCCTTGTCGATTAGCACATAATGTAAATGGGGTAGGCTCTGCTGGGGTCCTTACCCCATGTGAAGTCACAGATGTTGCCACTGGAAATATCACCTCTCCTGTCACTTATATTCTGAAACCCAGCATTGTTTCTTCAGAGGATACCTTGGAACATGAGTTATTAAGGATTAAATTGGCCTTTGAATACAAAAAGTTGGAAACTGATGCTGAATTGAAGGAGGATTTGGCACAGCAGGTGATACGCAAAGATAGGGACCTTGAGCTCAAAAACAAAGACATTGAATGTCAGAGAATACAGCTAGAGAAAGCTAAAGTGGAGACTTCAGCCAAACCAGTTGAGAGTGTCAGGACCTCTACCACCAAGTCTATGAACGATTTGGTTGGTATGAATGTGGAGGACTCAATATCCTCCATTCAATAGAAGCATTTGAGATGGCTTGTGGTATCCATGATGATAAAAGAGATTGGGCTTAGTGTTTGTTAAGCAGAGTACCTCAGACTGCTTATGACTGTATTGTGAAACGGAGTGTGGAAGTAATTGAGTGTGGAAGAGGCCAGTATCAGTACATGAAAGCTGCCCTAATTGGCAAGTTTGGCAAGACACCTACCCAATAACATAAAAGGTTCAGGGAATATAAGTAAAGAGAGAATGTGTCATGGGTTGACGGGGTGAGTGCTGCGCATATGAACATGATGGGGTGGATTGATGGATACAAGGTGAAAGCCTTTGTTGAATTGTTCCACCTTTTGTTTTTTGAGCATTTTTCTGGGCCTGTTCACCAGAGCCGCGCCAGTACATTGCTGACCAGAATGTTTGGGATCCTTTCAAGCCAGCCCGGCTGGTTGACAAGTGGGTCTCCCACCACGTGTCCCCTAAGGATCCCATTGGTAAGGACAAGGACAAAGAGAAAGGCACCTCTCAGAAGCCTGAGGAGTCCCATAAGCACTCGGAGTCAAATAAGCCTAAACATCCCTCTCCTAAGACCCAAAAATCTAGTGGGGATGAATCTCATGGGTATGGGAGCAAGAGTAGCGGTTCTCCTGCTGCAAAGCAGGCTCCCAGTGGACCCAGTACAGTACCTCACATTCCTGGCACTTGTTGGGACTGTGGGGCTCTGGACCACAAGAAGGGTTACCCCAAGTGTCAGCCTGACCTACCCTTGCTTCATGCGGAGGTGGCGGCCACTGTCCTCCCCTCCTCTCCAGGAATCACCTTTGGTGCTCCTGCCAAGATTTTCCTAGTGTCCCTTGGGTCCGGGTCCCGCGAGGGGAAGAGTAGGCAGCAAACAACGGGCCAACTCGTAATGGCTCGTTGTTTGCTCCCTCTCCCATTCCCATTCAGCCCTGTGGGGCTGAATGGGAATGGGGAAGGACCGGGTCTGGGTACTTGGAGGGAGGAATTATGGGCCTTCCGAATGCGAAATGGCCAGGTAATTCCTCATTCCGCGGACCCAGACGCGAGTTCGGCGGCAGCCATGCTGCCAATAGTGGCATGGCTACCGCCGAGGTCGTAATGAGGGCCTATGTGTGGTACCACATAGAATTGTATAGATTTGTCATTATAGTATTACCAGAGTACAAAGTGTGTTACTGAATTGTGTGTATATATATATGTATATATATATATATATATATATATATATATATATATATATATATATATATATATATATATATGAACCTTAATATTATATAAAAAAAACTGTGTTAGCACATAACATAGTGTGTGGACATTCCTTTGTGGGGGTTTGGGGACTCACTGTCTTTAAGAACCAGTCTGCATCACCTCCTGAGAGCTTAAGCCTTGGTTGCTCGGCCATAGCTATCATATGGAGAACCTTGGCTGGGGTTCTCTGTGCCTCTACCCTGCCATATAGAGGGCAGAATTACAGATACCCGCCTTCAGTCCTTATAGTGTGGTGTGGGTATTACACGAAGCATAGAAAAACATAATTAAAAATAGGTTGGTTGAACTGATGGCTAATTCCCATGAGACAAAGGAAAGGAGCAGCCACTCAACGGCCCTCTCAACAACCTTTGAGAGGCCAAGTAAATACAAGTATAAGAGAAAGCCCAAAGATGAACCTCTGCCTACTCCTATGCCCCACCGGCCCCACAGGTCTCTACCATCATCCCGGATCTATTACAGGCCCTCAGTTGAATCAGGGCTAGACAAGAGTGTAGCACGGAGAGAGGTACCGCATGCAAAAAGATGTAAGACACCTGATCAGGTATCTAATTAAGAGAACTCTCCGAAATAACTGGGCATAAAATGCATGAAAAAAAAACAGATGGAGCAGGTTCTCAACCATATACATCTGCAACACTGTTTTCAAGAGAGGGACACCCCTTACACTTCTGGAGAGGTTATGATTTGTCAGTTCCAAAACCTAGTGGTGGCTAAACTGCCAGATGTTTAGTTAATGTTAAAGGATATTTATACTGCACACTATCACCACCCTGGCACTGTGGCATAGCTGAAAGAAAGGGGGTAGGTTAAGGTGCATTAGTAGAACAAAGTTTGGATAAAGAAAAAAGGAGCTGTGATGTGCTCTTGGCAGCTTCAGTTCGGTTAAAACATCTCGCTGAGCTTTTTGGTGTGTTATCCGGTCGGTGTCCGTCGTGTGCTGTTGTGTAAGGCTCTGTGTGATGTTATCAGTTGTTGCGATGTAGTGAAGGGTGTGCGAGTTGCTGTGGTTTAAGAGGTATGGTGGTGTTTAGTTAGGGTTTGAGAGGTGTATGAAGAGGGGTGAGGTTTTAGTAGGGTTGATTATTAGCCTTGTTGTCCAAAGAGTCTCACATTCCATATGTGTGTCTTTTAAAGTTTATATGAATTTCTTCCTTATAGTGATCTTGATTCAGCATGACACAGGGCTGTCTCTCACCGCTCTGTCCATATGTTGCGCTAGTCAGTCTCCACAATTCTATCTTTGTTGTTACTTAGGCCAGCCCTTACATCCCAGTCTGTGCCTGATGCAAACTGGTCCCTGTGGATCTATCTAGTTGTAACCTATACACATACACATAGCTTTGTCTGTGTGGGATGCGGTTCTTGCCATCATGTCCAGATTGACGCAAGGGAATCACCATATCTATGTCTCTGTGGATTTTATTTTTTGGGTTAGTCATTTCGGATGTCAGTCCATCTCCAAGAAGTCTGCTAGGGTTTTGTGTGTGTCAGTCTAGTGCATTCCATCTTCTAATTACTAGCTTGGGTGAGGGTTTCTTAGTGTAGTGCTAGTGGTCTTGTTTAGGCTGGCGGGTTAGCTTATATGGAGGGGTAGGGTTGAAGAAAGTTGTCTTGTGAGAGGGAGGTAATAGTTGGATAGTGTGGATGCAAAGTTGTGTTGGGTTGGTGGTTTACACATGGGGTCATGTCTGTCAGGGAATGCTTGTTGGTGGGGAAGGTTGATAATTATGTGGTTCGTGTCAGCCTTGTTAGCTATAATTCTGTCCTGATTGGATAGTTGCTGTTGGTTGGTCCACCCTTGCATTGTCTCTTTAGTTCTTGTGGGTGGTCCCCTTCTCTGTTGGTTCGTGGTGCTATCTGTACCGTCATGGGTTTTTGTCAACTGGCTCGCTTTGCATTTTTGGTTTTATTGTTTCAGTTGTTTCCGTCTGGTTCCAGGGTCTTGAAGAGCCAGGTTTTTGCCGCCAGGTGGGAGAAAGAGGAGCCCTGATGTTTTTTCTTAGCGTATGGCTTTAGTTGCTCGATCTAAGGAGTCTCGTTGGCTTGTAGATGACTATTTTCTTTTGTAGGAATTCTCTCTGGCCGTTGATTGACCTGTGTGTTACGCACATTGTTTTGAACGTGATACGTTGTTTGATTGGAAGCCAGTCTAGCATTTTTAGCGCAGGAGTGATGACTTCTCTTCTAGATAGTTTGAGGAGACGTCTAGCTGCTGCGTTTTGGATGCGTTGCAGTTTCTTCAGCAGGCATTCCGGCATTCCAAGATAGAGGCTGTTGGTGTAGTCGGTTCTTGACATGAGGCCGACGATTGTCAGTGTTTTGTGGGTGAAGAACAGGAATGGTAGGATTCATTTTATTGCGTTTACTTGTGGTTCTGGCTTTTGTGTGTTGTCCATTAGGATTCCCAGATTTTTTACTATGTTTGATGGTGTGGGCGCGGTTCCCAATTCTATCGGCCACGGTATGTTGGTGTTATTCTCTTGGTTTTGGGATATAATAATGATTTCTGTCTTTCCTGGGTTGATTTTTAGGTTGTTGGCGTTCATCATTTCTTTGAGACATTCTCCTAGAGTTGTGTTTTCTTCTTGTGCATCTTTGGTTTTGTAGATGATTTGAGTGTCGTCTGCATAGTTTTAGCATGTACGATTGTATTTTTTGAAGATCTTGATTAGCGGAGTCTGGTAGATGTTGAAGTACAGTGGTGATAGTGAGGATCCTTGCGGTACTCCGCAGTCGTTCACTCGTGGAGCAGATTTGAAGGGCTTTATCCAGACAGTCTCTGTTCTGTTTGCTAGGAATGATTTTATCCAGAGTATTGCTAAATCCCTTATATCTATTTCTTCTACTCTCTTGATGAGGGTGTCATGGCTTACTGTGTCAAATGCTGTGGAGAGATCAAGCAGAATTAGGCTTGAGGTTGTGTCAGAGTCAGCATTTGTCTTTAGGTCATCCTAGATGGATAGGAGTGCCTGTTCTGTTCCTCCCGCGTGTCTGAAGCCGACTTGTGCTTGGTCCAGCAACTGGTATTTTTCTACATGCTCTTGGTCTATTTTGTATACATAGGTTTCTAGAAGTTCTGCCGCGTAGGAGATGTTTGAGATAGGTCTGTAGTTGGAGAGGTCTTCCACGTTGCCACTTGTGTTCTTAAGGAGTGATTTAAAAATGCTGATTTGAAGGATCGTGGTACAGTCCCTGTTGTGAGCGACAGATTGAAGAGATTTCTGTAGTATGCTAATGGTGTTCATTGTGTGAGGATTGATTTGTAGATGTCTGGGGGACAGGGGTCCATGGGCGAGCCTGCTTTCTTGCTATCTTTTACCAACTTGACGAATGTCTCTACTGATATTTGCGGGAAGTTTTGGAGTTTTTGCTCTGGCTCCTCGTTGGATCTGGTTGTGTGTTAGGATTGGTCGGTCTGTTATGTATGATTTGTCGGATGTTGTCAATTTTATTTTTTAAATGGTCTGCTAGGTTGTTGCATAATTTCTGTGAAGGTATCGGAGTGTTGTTGCAACGTGGTCGGTTTCTCATTTCGTTTATGATGGTGAACATTTATATTTGTGTGTTGGTGGCTTTGGTGATTCTGTCGTCATGGTGCCTTTTCTTTGCCTTTTTAATTTCCTTCTTGTACGATCGGATTTGCCTATGGACCTGCGCTTTCTTAGCTTGGTCATGTTCTTTTCTCCATTCTTTACTTTTTCACTTTAATTAATTTGTATCGCGCAGCCATGGACCCTGAGACATAAGGGCGCAGACAAGACAGAAAAAAACAAAGAAAGAACAGAAGGGACGGTGTCCCAGAAGGATAGTGGAGCCGGAGGAAAGGTCAGGGTAGGCCGATCAGTAAAACAACCAAGTCTTGAAAGCTTTCTTAAAGATAGTTAAGGAGGAAAGTTGTCAGAGGGTCAGCGGAAGTGAGTTCCAGAGCTTGGGTGCAGCAATAAAGAAGGTGCCGCTCTCAACCTTCTTTAATTTGCATCGCTGAAGTGCCAGGAGGCTCTGGTTACTGGATCTTAGTGACCTGTTACTGGCCTTCTCTATGATAGAGTCTTTCAGATAGGTAGGCATTACTCCAAGTCTACATTTAAAAACAATTGTTAGAAGTCTAAACTTGGCTCTGGCCTCTACTGGGAGCCAATTTAAAGCGGGCCTGCCCTCAGATACGTGGTCCCGGCGGGCTAAGCCGGCAACCACCATCACAGCTCCATTCTGGACGACCTGCAGTCTGTTGGAATCAACTTTGCAAAGACCGACCAGGAGACTACTACAGTAGTCAATCTTTGCGCCAACAATGGCTCTGGCGATGGATTCTGCATTGGCTTTCGAGATGAAAGGTTGCATGTGGGCAAGCAGTTTCACGTAATAGATGGAGGCTGAAACAGTATTGCTTACATGGGCCCTCATGTTAAGCGCCTGGTCAAGGGTCATACCCAGGATTTTGTTTGGGGAAAGATTTCAACTGACCGTAACATAAATGATTTATAGGCAGGGTCCAATTTAGCTAAGTGCATGGAACTACCAACTATCATCAATTCTGTTTTGCTTTTATTCAAAGCCAGATTATTGCACATCATCCAATTTTCAATCAAAAGGAAAATTTTGTTGAGTTCTAGCTCATCCTGGGAATGTACTTCTGATAAAGGGACGACACACTGGGTGGCATCGGCATAGTTAGAAAAGGTGATCCCTTCTGCTCTAGCATATTGAAAAAAGGGGCGTGTGGATATTATAAAGGCATGGACATGTACTGGCACACTGTGGCATCCCAAATAGCACCGAAACAGGATTGGTTTCAGCCTCCCCCAGGCAGACTCTGCTCTGTCTGTGAGCCAAAAAGAACTTTGTCCAGGAAGCAGCAGAAGGGGAGAAGTTGGCAACCTCCACCATTCTGGACACCAAGATGGAGTGGTCGACCAAGTTGAAGGCTGCAGACAGATCCAAAGAGACTATTAGGGAGGATAGCCCTTTATCCATACTTCCTAGGAGTCTAGACTTCAGTCCAGCAGAGAGGTCTTGGTACCAAACCTGTCTGAAACCTAACTGATAGATGCTGAGGATAGGAAACTGAGTCAGGTGCTGGGCAATTTGCGTATAGGCGACTCGATCCAAAATCTTTAAAAAAAAAAGGTGTATTGGTTATCGGTCTATAACTGAGTGGGTTCTAGCTCCAGATTTTTGTTGTTCCTTAGTTGTGCTTAGTAGTGGGGTGAACCATTTTGCCAATGCTCTTTTTCTTGAACGGGTAAACGTTTTTTCCGGGGAGATGCTTTCGATTGTATCAGCGATCGATTTATGCGTAATAGGTCTGTTTTTCTGTCTAGGTCTGCTTTGTCCAGTTCGGTTGCGGATGGTTTCGTCAGCTCAAGTGTTACTATTCGGTTGCTCGTTTTGATGGCTTTCCAATTTCTCCAGTTTAGTCCAAGAAATGGGAGGAACCAGAGAAAACGGGGGCAGGGAGAGTGTGGAGGGGTCCAGTTTCTTGGCCCGCCTATACCATCTACATATTTCTTTAGAAAAGGCATACCCAGCTACATTAAAGCTGGATTAATTTCTACCCACTTCCTCGGTCCATACTTCTGTAGCATAAGAGGAGGTGGCTCCATCAGATCCAGTTGAATGAATGCAAGGTGAAATAATTGCTAAAATGTAGATATGCAGCATTTAATTTCTCATTCAGAGGTCCCACTTGTGTTGCATACAGTACACAGGTCCTTCTATAGGATTGTGCTACTCTTTCAGCCTCAGCAGAGGATGGGTCTGACTACTGCGACTCTGATTGCTATTGAGAAAATAGCCCTCTTCCTGTCTGACATTTCACACATATTGAATTCTGC
Organism: Ambystoma mexicanum; assembly: GCF_040938575.1. Lineage (NCBI taxonomy): Eukaryota > Metazoa > Chordata > Amphibia > Caudata > Ambystomatidae > Ambystoma > Ambystoma mexicanum. The sequence goes on from NC_090938.1 coordinate 645,056,679, forward strand.
TGACATCTGTTTTTAACGTTAAAGTCAGACATCCTGCCCCAACAAAGAAAAAACGACTTCCAAGGTGCCTTGCCGGTCCATCAAAAAAAAAAAAACTCTCACTCTGAGACTTCCAAAACAAACAATGAAATCCTTTTTTAATACACTGAACTCCAACGCAGACAAAGGTACACTCGCCGAAGTAGTAGCCTGTTCCCTTCCAGTACCTCCTATTGAACCTTTGGCTATCTTGTCTTCTGGGCCTGTCTCGCAAGAGCCCTCTCTTCTACCACAAGAGCTGGCAGTGCCCCGATACTTCCTCCTGTGGTTCCTACCAAGGAAATCTCAGTCACTCTACCTTCTAGTCATGCTCTCCAAGAACCTGCAGTTGTGCCGCAAAATTCAGCGGCGCCCCCAGTGACTATACCCCTCCCCACCTACATCTTATCCCCCACTAGATGCTCTAATCCGGAAATTGGACCTTGCAAGTTCGCAGAGAGTACCAGAGCCTGCCAAAAACATACTTGGTCTAGTACCCAAACAGAACACTGTGGTCCCCTCTGCTAAAACAAGCCCAAATGAGGCCTGTGACCTCACCACTGTCCAAATACGTAAGGCTGTAGACTCCTTCTTATCGTCACATACCCAGGCTCCCGGATTGACACCCATTCAAAAGCCTCGAGAACAGAATTCTAATTTGCTCCAATGGCTCCTTCCGAGTGCTGCCACCCCGAATGTAGGTGGTTCATGTCATCTTCCCCTACCTAGCAGCACTGACTATCCTTTGCCCTCTCGGCATATGGAAACCTCCTCACCTCCACGAAAATCTATTGAGCCAATTGCTAATTCTAACCGACAAGATGATTCTGCATTGATATCCAGACAAAGAGCTTCTGATATCCGAAAATGCCATTCTCTCATTTTAAAATGTTGAGGAGGCAATTTCGGCATTTATGATCTGAACAGACGCAGTGTGTTGAATATTTTTTCAGAATTAGTTGAGCTGGAAGATATCTGTTCTAGTGATATTGAACAGATCGAGTTTATCTCTGAGTCTACTTGTTCGGGAGTGCGTTTGTGGATTCCCTCGGGGATTGTGCTGAATACTATTTGGAAAGCAAAAATGCAGTTGTTCAACATGGGATTCCTTTTAGCGCAAAATCCAGCGTGCATGCATGTAGGAAATGATGTAAAGCATTCAATGCCAATCATACAGAATCGTGAAATGGCAGTGAGAAGTTCTTATCCACCAGTAACTTCCACAGAATGCCCTTGTACCATCACAAGCTGGAACACACAAGGTCACTCCCATCTGCAAACCTCCATTTCCGGCTTCCCTAAGGTGTATGATATTATAGCATTGCAGGAAACCTGGCTTTTACATTCACCAGCATGGAATAACTATGCGATTATACTGTTACCAGCGACCGCAGGCACCAAGGGTCGCCCCGCCTCAGGCCTTCTGGTGGGGGTCAACATGTCAAGGGGATTTTCTGTACAGTCTTGGGATTCGGTGTTTGCTTTTTTTTTTTTTTTTTAAAGATTTTATTGAATTTTACAAACAATCAAACAATATAAACCAAACAGACAGTGCATGTTCCAACAGTTTCATTACACTTTTCTTAATTCCTAACCACTACTCCCTCTAACCCACCCCCCTTGCGAGTCTATTGCATTAAACCTTCAGTTTCCGCATCCTGTGGTTCGGTCTCCTCCTCTACAGGCACGGCCGGGTCAGCTAATGACCCAAACAGTTCGGCTATCAGTGATTTCCAGGCCATCAGGGACCCATTCTCCTCCACCCCCCCAGTGCTACACGCTTCTTGCCATGCCATGGTTTCAGCTTCTGCCCATTTTTGCAAGTCCTTCCACCACACCTCTATCTTCGGCACATGGCATGACTTCCATCCCATGGCAATCCTTCTTTTCCAGGTCCCTCAGCTTACTTACATGCCTGAGCTTCTGTGATCTGGGGAACCCCCCCAGCAGACAGGCCCACACCGTATCCACTACTATCTTGACCCCTCTTTCTTCCAGTTTCTCTTTCACTCCCCTCCAGAATCTCTCTATGATCGGGCATGACCAGAACATATGCACCATGCCCGCGTTCTCCTCATGACACTTGGGGCATGCTTGCCGTCCTGCATTTTCAAACCTCGATATCCTCCAAGGCGTCATATAGGCCCTGTGTGTTATGTACAGCTGTATCTGTTTCAGCCTCGCGTTTCTGGACACCTTCTTATGATACCCTTGCGCCCGTTCCCACATCCCATCTCCCACTGGGGCCCGACCTCCATTTCCCAGTCTAGTTTCAACTGCGTGACCTCCTTCCCCATTTTAGACATCAACATCTCATACAGTCTGGAAATCTCGTGGCCCCCCTCAGCTATGTCGTATATCACGTCTATGGTGGCGTCTAATTCTTCCTCCAACACCGTTTCAGGCCATGTTCTCTTAATCCTCTGTACCACTCTGTGATACATGATGTACTGGCCTTCGTGCAACCCAGTTTCTTCCCGCAGCCCCTCAAAAGTAATACTTGAGCCCTCCTGTCAAATATCACCCATCGTTGCCACCCCAGCCGGTTCCCAGTGGGTCCGGAGTATCATTTGCAGCTGAGCGTCTGCCCCCGTCAATACAAACAATGGTATCTGCGGTGAGCATGGGGACGGGTCCTCCATCATTTGGCATGCCCTGCGCCACACCTTCCACCCCAGTAGCATCATTTTAGGGCGCCCCACCATTTCCGCCCTGGGTACCCACATCATCTCTTTCAAATAAAAAGGTGCACAATCACGCCCAAACAGCCTAAGTTCAGAGGTCTCTTCATCAGAGAGCCATTTGGCAACATACTGCAACTGGCTTGCCACATAGTACGCCTCATAGTTGGCCAGCTTTATTCCTCCTTTGTCATGGAAGTTCTGAAGCTTCCATAACGCCACTGTGTTTCGCGTGCCATGCCACTAAAAGTCCCTACACATGCTATTCAGTTTGGTGAAGAACCTCTTAGGAATCAGGTACGGTATATTCCCGAAGTAGTGTAGGAGCCTCGGCAGGACCACCATCTTTAGCATTGCTCCCCTCCCCATCATCGCCAAAGGCAGCTTTGCCCAAAACTGCATGCACTTCTCAATTTTCTTGATGGCTACTTCTGTATTACACCTATGCTCTTCCTCCACGGTGTTATATATGTCTATCCCCAGGTACCGAAAAGTACTAACCGCCCACGGTACCTGCAATACCAGTAACCTCTCCGCTGGAATCCCTATGTACCCCCCTAATGGGAACAATCTAGACTTCTGGGGGTTCACTGCTATGCCGGACAGCACAGCCTATCTCCCGAGCACTTCCAGAATGTACTAGAGGTTTTCTTCTGGGAATCGCACGTACAGCAGCATGTCATCTGCATATAGGGAGATCAAATGCCGCTCCCCTTTCACCTCGATGCGTATGCTGTCATATTGCTGCCTCAGATAAATCACCAGAGGTTCCAGGGCCAGTATGTAGAGCATAGGAGACCACGGGCATCCCTGTCTAGTACCCCTGCCGAGCTGCCACCTCTCTGATATCACAGATCCTGTCTTAACTCTAGCCAGCGGTTCGCTATACAAAATTTTCGCCCACCTTACATATCCAGGCCCTAACCCGTAGTGCTTCAGGGCTGCCAGCAGCCATGGCCACTTGACGGAGTCGAAGGCCTTGATCGCATCCAAGGACACGATTGCCATTTCCTCATCACTTTTTCTGCCAAACTCAATGATTCTCTGGAGTCACCTATGATTATTGGTAATGTTTCTATGGGGGACATAGCCCGTTTGATCCGGATGTATTAATTTGCTAATGACCCTCTTCAGTCTATTCGCTAGGACAGCCGTTAATATCTTGCCGTCTTGATTCAGCATTGACACGGGTCTAAAGGAACCACAGCTGCGCCCAGGTTTATTAGGTTTAGGGAGAGGCACTATGACAGCCTCTCTCAGTGACTCCGGTAAGCGTCCCATCTCGAACGCTTCCTTTATCATCTCTAGCAGCGGGGAGAGGACCTCTTCTATGTATACTTGGTAAAATTTGCTTGGGAGACCATCTGTCCCTGGGGTTTTACTAGTAGGCAGCTGCCTCACCACCTCCCCCAATTCTTCCAGGGTAATCGGGGTGTCCAATTCCTCTCTCTCCTCCTCGCTTAACTTGTGCAGCCCCATATCCTCAAGCGTTTCTTCCATCATTGCACGGCTACTTACCCCATCTTCTCCGTAAAATACTTTATAATAATCCACAAACGCTTGATTAACTCCCTCATGGGTGTCCTCTATGCTACTGTCGTCTCTCTCTATAGTTCTGATTGTGGCTCTGGGGGTCTCACTCTTATATAACCACGCCAAAAGCCTCCCCGGTTTATCACCTCCCGCATGCTGTCTCTCTATGTATTTTTTATAATTAAGGTTACACAATCTCTCCCAATATTCCACACATTTTTGCTGTAGCCTAAGTATCAATTCTAGCTTGACCGCTGTTTCATCTCCGGCGTTTAAGGCCTCTTCTAATTTTACTTCCGTCTCCCGCAGTTCAGCCGAAACCCCACCTTGTAGGCCCTTGGATTTTGCTATGGCCGCACCCCTCATGACAACTTTGAAGGCCTCCCATAGTGTTCCCGCAGAGTCCACGCTCCCAGTATTTGTTTCAAAATAGTTTACGATCTCCTCCCTCAAATCCTCTCTAAAGAAGGGGTCCCGCAACGCCTCCGCTCGTAGGCGCCATGTCGGGATCCTTGCTCTCGGGGGGCAGTATTGCCACGCAAGAATCAGGGGCGAGTGGTCCGAGAGGACCCTGGCCCTATACTCTATGTGTGCGATCTCTGCTATCATTTCAGGTGATGCGAAGACATAATCCAGCTTCGTTGATAACTGCTGTGGGGCAGAATAATGTGAATATTGCCTTTCCTGGGGGTGCCACACTCTCCATGCATCTTCCAACCCAAATTCATCAAGCAATGTCTGTAGCACCCTGGCTGCAGGGGCCGGTCTATCCAATGTCCCATCCGATCTGTCCACCCTCGGGTTCAATACGCAGTTGAAGTCCCCTCCCCAGATCACCGCGCTTCCTACACATGCGCTCAGGTTTGCACTCAATGTCCTAATGTACGCCGCTGTGTTCTGGTTCGGGGTATAGGTGTTAACAATACTTATCTCCCTGTTCTGCACCAGTCCCCTCAGCATAACCATCCTCCCGTCTAACTCAGCCACCACTTGCAATCGCTGAAACGGGACATGTGGCGCCACCCATATAAGTACTCCTCTAGCGTAGGCAGAGTACGATGAGCCAACCAACACCCCCTTCCACTTTCCCGCAATCATGTCCATCCTCTCACGTGTAAGCTGGGTTTCCTGCAGCAATGCAATATCTATTTTCCGCCTACGCAGATACAACATAACCTTGTTCCTTTTTAAGTAGCTATTAAGCCCCCGCACATTCCATGTGAGTATTTTAAGGTCCCCCATGGCCTGTTGTAGTCCCATTCCTTCTCCTCCAGGTGCAGTTTGACTTTGAATTCCAATCCAATCTGTATAGGCTTGCATCCCATTCTAAATTCCCTTTAACCAAAAACACACCAAACTTCCTGCTCCCCCTCCCTCCCACCTCCCGTCCCTTCCCCAACATCACACCCCCCAACTGTTGGCCAGCTCCATCCCTGGATCTCAGGCTCCCCCGCATCTAGCTCTTTCTGGCTCTCGCCTGTACTCGAAGCTCCGCAGGGTGAGGCCGCCCTAGTGGCCAACCTACTACAACTACAACTATAATTCGGGGGGTAGGGTGCTTTCGCCCTGCCGCTCCTATAGCACATCGGATAACTACACATTGCTATACAATTTAAATATATGTACCCGACACTATATTCCAGTCCATCAAGTCCATTACAATCAGCAGTATTTTATCAAATATCAGCCTCCCACAGCCGCGCCCATTGTTCTTAGCCTTCGCCTAGGTGCCCCTGAGTTGTTCACACGCTGCCTTAAAAGTATGCATACCATATCCCAGTCACTTATCGCGTCCATCTTGGGTCTCTTCCGTGTCTTGTTCCGGGCAGCCCTGCAGATCCAGCCATGGCGTTGCTTCTTCCGGAGTGTCAAAAAAATACATTTTGCTCTTGTCCACCACCTTCAATTTCACAGGGTACAGAAGCATATATTTTATCCCAGCTGCCCGCAGCCTCCTTTTGATGGTTACATAGCTGTACCGTTGCCTTTGGACCAGCATAGTATAATCCGGGTACGCCGTGATGGTGCTCGAGGCCCTTTCGATTGTTCCACCTTTTCGGAAGTACTCCAGTATTTTCTCGCGGTCTTTGTAGTTCAATATTTTGGCGGTTATCGCTCGTGGAGGGGCCAATTCCCTGCGAGAGTGTGCCAGCCCCAATTCCTTGTAGGAGTAAGTTCTCGATGTAATCAGTCGGGTCCTGGCCCTTTTCACCCTCTGGCAAACCCACCATGCGGATATTGTTTCTCCTCGCGCTCCCTTCCGCTTCTTCTGCTCGAGACTCCAAGTTGGCCACCTGTTGCTTAAGGACATGGATCTCCTTTGCATTGTTGGTGCTGGTGTCCGTGTTAGTTTTCACCGCACCCTCCAGGCTGCTTGTACGTTCTGCCAGCCCCCTGACATCTTGTCTCAGCAGGGAGATTCAATGCCCACTGCTTCAATTTTAGCCTCCGGGGAAGTGCGCAGATCCAACATTGCAACCCCCCAAGAGTCTTTCAGCTCCGTAATGGCCTTTAAAATCTGATGATTATCAGCCGCTGTGATGCCCTCAGCTGGTGCCAACGGGCCTTTGGGTGTGATGGCCGCAGGAGACTGTTGTGTTTTGGCAAAAATATCCATTGTGGGTTGTTTGTTCTTATTCTTGCCCACGGCCCCTTGCGCCGACATTTTCCGGCCTTCGTTGGGCCTCTCTATCGCGATTCAGCGTCCGCGTGTCCCCCCAACCATCTTTTCCACTCTTATCGGCTGTAGTGGTTATCTACAAGCAGTCACGCCATCCGCTGCCTCTCGCCGCTGCTAGTTGCTCATCAATGCCGAGCGAGCGCTTCTCGTGCATGTCGTGGTGCGGCCTGTCTTTTCACACCTCCGCTGCCCTCAGGCTCCTGCCGTCCGGGTCAGCACCCAAGCCTTCGCGACCCAAGGCTCACCGCCACAGGGGTTTCGCTCCGTCTCCACTTCGCCATCGTCATTCTTTCCCCGTGGCCGCCGCCTCTATTCGTCCTCTTCGGGTGCTCTAGTTTCGTTTCCTTTGTTGTCGGCCATCTTGTGTGACAATGGACCGAACAGCCGCCGTCGTTCGCCGAGCAATTCCTCCAGAATCCCACTTACGATTCTCTCGGTCTTTATACAGTGAGCAGAACCCACATTCCCGTGCATGTGTGATCAATTCTGGAACCAGTGGAGCGTTTTAAAGGTAGTTTTCACGGATCATCTGTTGGATTATCCGGAGCTGCACAGGAAGCACGTCCTACCCCATGGCTGCCCGAGCCACGGCCCCATTCGGTGTCTGCTTATATACAACTTGTGAAAATCTCATGTCCATCTCACACATTAGCTTTGATTAATGTCTATAGCAACCCTCTTGGGCTATCAGATACTGCTTTCTATCGTGGTATGTCCAGACTGCTTGACCTTATAACTGTCACTCCAGGCATCACAGATACCATCGTTGTTGGAGACCTCAACCTTACATGTTTACATCCTAAAGGCAAAAATACCGTTGCTAAGGTCAAGCGCTGGTCTGCATTCATGCTGGAACGAAATTTTCCCATGACCAATGGTTCTATACGAGGTGACATTCCAGCTCAACGGACGTGGCAAAGGGACACCACATCTAGCACCATTGACTATATGTATACTCATACCAACTTGAATGACCACATACATTCTTTTGAAGTCATTCGCCAGATACATAGCGACCATCACCTGCTAGTATTAACAATAAACTAGGTTTGTGCACCATTAAATCAATCATTTATGCAGCAAAATCTAATTTTCAACAACGCCAAATCCCGTTTTCGTTGGTCTGACACCAACCTTCTAGCCTTTTCCAAGTTGGTCTTTTGCAATAACAAATCCTTTAACCCAGCACAGTATACAAACCTTTTGTTCACTTTCAAAAACCCAATACACAGACATAAGTACCAAGTGAGATAATCTCCCCAACGTATCCCAACAGAACCAGAAGCAAACACTGAAGGACACAAAGGAAAACCTCTCTATAACAACCAACCCCAAATGGAAATCCAACAACCGAAATAGCTTTATCTTCATGGAACACGAGAGGGTTCAAACATCTCCTCTCAGAGGGAGCTACAAACCAAAAAGAAATGGCTATAATATGCCTCCAAGAGACTTGGCTATCGACAGAATTTGTCTGTGATGGGTTTTCTACGTATATGAACCCGGCAATCACCATACAACAAGGCAGACCATCATCCGGTATGATAATCTTGACTAAGATAGACCCCAACTGGTCAATTGTTAAAAAGAAAAACATCCACCCATGGGCCCAATACATTGGGCTTCATTACGACCCTGGCGCTAATGGTTTAACGGCGCCGTAAAGAGCGTTGGTGCCGTTAAACCATTAGCGCCTGATTACAAGATCCCTTAAAGGGTTGGAGGCTTTAACGCCTGCTTTTTTCAGGCGTTAAAATCCAACCCGCTATGGGACCTTGGAGCTAATTACAGCAACCGTAATTTACGGTGCCGTAATTAGCGCCTTCCCCACCCCCATTATGCCCTATGGGGCAAAATGGGAATGGGGAAGGGCAAATGGTGAATGGGGAATTACCGCCCCACCAACCTTGTGATGGGGCGGTAATTCCGCCATTCACCATGCCGGAGACCGGCATGGACCATGGTGCTAATAGCACCATGGTCCAGCGCCTGGGTCGTAATGAGGCCCAGCGTCATCTGTATTTTGACCCCGTCATCCAAACCAGAGCAACCTCCAAACAAAACACACTTAACAATCTTCAACATCTACTGGAATGCAATAGCAATGACTGACAATAAGTTCATAGAATCCATCGACAACGAGTTTGACAAAATAGCAAACCCGTTCGTGCAAACTGAGTTTGTAGTCGCCGGTGATTTAAACATCCACCTTTACAACTCTGAAGGAATCTGTTTAGATATCCAGAAAATATCTCCAAGAGCAAGAAAATGGACTAAAGAGATTGAGATCCGAAAAACTAATACTAACAGAACAACCGCTAAACATACAAGGTCAAATGCCGCCAACATGGTCCAGTGGAAAATCGAAATTGATTATTGACTATATTTACATCTCTGAAGGAATAAAGAACAACCTCATTGCCACAGAAAACTCCACACAATCTAACAGCGAGCATTGTTAAATTTCAATAACATGGCAGACAGAACAAATCGAGAATTTCTCCCTCAACCTTCCAGATCTTGAAATATACAACGGTATATACAACGGTCTAACAAAACTAAGAATAAAACAGCACCAAATGACAGAACTAGTATGTAAATTTGAAAGATCATCGATGCCTGACCATGAAAAACTCAACTATGAATGGGTACTCAGAGACTACCAGACCTTCAAAAGCACCAACTCCATTGTTATACATAAACACGCATTCAATACGGACATCAAAGAAAGGAAAAAAAGGCTTAAAAAAAAATACGCCAACTGAAAAAACTAAACACAAGAGCAGCAAATATCGCCATAAAAAAGGAAAAACAGAATTATTCCAACTCTATCAAATCAGGGATTATTGCAACAAGCGGATGCTGAAGCTATTCTAGCGGCAATCAAAGGGAAAAATATGGAGCAATTATGGTCCCTCCTAAACGGAAACAACAGAACAACAAATATGATCCAAGAAGTCGATCCTGAAGCGTGGACTGCACATTTCAACACTTTATATTACATCAGTACACCTGTACGGACTATCCAACAAGAACCCATCTGTCCACCTTGGAATCTGAAATGGGAAACTGAGGACATCATTCGAGCCATCAGAACTCTAAATCCATCAAGAGCACCAGGCCCTGACTGACTGTCAAACGCAATCCTGAAGGCTGCACCAGAAACCTGGGCTAGCCTCTTTTCCCATCTGCTCCTTATCATAGAAAAAACTCAAAAGATCCCAAGTAGCTGGACGTTAGCCATCTTGATCCCAATTTTCAAAACCAGCGACAGAAAGAACCCACATAACTGCAGACCCATAGCCTTACTCAACCCGCTAGAAAAACTTTTTACAAAGGTTCTGATGAAAAAACGTACCGATTGGGCAGCAAACAACAGGAAACTAGAAAAAGGGCAAACAGGATTTGTAGGCAAAATGGGAACCAACGTCAACTTGATAATACTGAGCCTTCTCAAATACGAAACTGCACTAAGAAATCAACAGGTATATGCAGTTTTCATTGACCTAAAAATGGCATTCGACTCAGTAAATAGAACAAAACTATGGACTAAATTAACAACATGGGACTGTCCACCAGCAATTCTTCATCCGATCAAGGAACTATACACCAACACCTCAGTCCGAGTCAGGCTAACAAAACATGGGAAAGTTACACAACCGATCAATACATTCAACGGACTTAAGCTAGGATGTCCCTTAGCTGCCTGCCTCTATAATTTATACACTTATGACTTTGTCAACTCAATCAAAGATCCACTTGCAAATCCACCGAAACTTAACAATGAATCAGTTCTATCATTAATATACGCTGATGACATCACAGTCATGGATAAAACCCCATCAGGTCTACAAAAAACTCTGGAGAAAGTAGGAACTTACATGAAAGCTAATGAACTTCAGATCTACATATAAAAAACAAAGTAATGAACCTAACAACCCAAAAACAAAGAAGAACCGAAAAGACCCAAAGCTCTACCTCGAAGGCAAAGAAATTGAAACAACAAATGTCATCAAATATCTAGGGGTAATGATAAATGCGTCATCCATGAAACAACAATCGAAAATGCACATCGAAGACAAAGCTAGGTCCCTAGCCAGACTGGGTCGGTTCTATCACTGCAAATTCGGACATATTCCTTCAAATCAACAATCACTTTCTATAAACAAAAAGTTGTTCCCATATTGACGTATGCTGGCGAAACCCTAGCAAACAACCAAGGACTGAAATGGCACCTCTACGAAGCAATATTCTGGAGAAAAACACTGAAATTACCAATAAGTTTCCCCATGACAAGGATCCGATTCGAATTGGCGTTGCAATCATTACAATCCATAATACCATGGAAACAGATGGATCTTTACAGAAAAACAATAAGCCACGAAAAGATCCCAGCCATAGAAATATTGAAAAGCAAAAACAACGCACTGAACGCAACGGTTCTCCAACAATGGACCAATACAATTAAGTCTAAAATGGACGCTGAAGGCATTACCGAAGAAACGCTAACTAACAGGCCACAACATGCAAAACTAACACTACAAAGGAACGACTGGATAAAAACTCTCGAAGACCAGACCAACTATAAACGCCACCAAGTATGCAAAATAAACATAAGAGCTCTACATGAACTTCATCCATACTTGACCTGCTTTCCAGACCGACATACCCGAGATCTCTTCTTAAGGTTCCGATTGAACATCCTACCAACTCAAGACTATCTGAGTATCACTCAACAAACAGAAATTAAATCCGCAGATTGCCGTTTCTGCCAGAATGAGGGAACCAAAGAGACATTGTTCCATGTCATTATGATTTGCCCAGCACTACAAGAAAAAAGAAATCTATTCAAAGAATTCTTCAGAATATCAAAAAAACAGATGACCACAAAAGAACGCTGGAACCAACTACTAAAAGGCAATGACAGACATCTAATTTTAACGGCCATCAAATTTTGGATCGAGATCGAAAAGAATACGAAAAACTAAAAAAAAAAGGACATCAACCCATGGCAATTTTCTGAACGATTCTTTAAAAGACCAATATAATGAAAAGTTTGGTTTACCAAACATACCATTTAAAAAAAATAATTAAAAAATAATTTAAAAAAACAATAACTACGATGAATCTTCGAGGGGCTTCACATAAACACATTTAATCCCCTGGTTAAAGCCAGGAAGACTGAATACCAGTGTGATAAAAAACTAATCTGCAAGCTAAATTTGCCCTCTCATAATCAACAACTGAAATCTGCTAAATGCAAATATCGCAATTGGATGCGGCAACATCAAGCCCATATTCTGCAGCATGATAGTGAACACATGCTTAGATTAATAGCAAATAAAAACACTGCAGAAACATGGGCCGTCTTCAACCAGTGTGGCCATCAGACCCAACCCTATATGCAGATCCTTAGTGTTTCTGAGGGGCAGTGGATCCAGCATTATTCCCACCTATACGCGGACCCCAATTTCTCCAACTCCGCCTACAGACAAGAGGGACAGGGCAAATGGTTTCTAGAATGCTATATGGCCTTGAATCCCAACCACATTGTCGACAAAAATCTTAGACAATTTGGAAGGCAAATTTTGGAAAGCGATCCTCCAGCTTCCCCAATGCATCCCTGTGGTCTATTTGTGCTATGAGCTAGGTTTAACCTCCTTAAATGCACAATACTCCTGGAAGGTTTGCACACTAGTCCGCAAATGTTTGTTGTCAACGAGAGAGGATAACATCCTGAAATTTCTCTTTGACTATATATTTAAAACCAACCATACATTCATTAAATGCTGTTTGCGTTCCACATATACCATCCTAGCCAAGCTGAAGCAGCCCTTGAGATGTTGCTTACCAACCCTGACAAAGTTAAAAATCTAATTTATCGCTACGATTGGATTAACACCAGAGCCAAATCTTTACAATACAAAACGGCCATCCCTGACAAATTTAAACATAAATGTCTAGGTTCCATAGAACCCTACCTTCTCAGGTTTCCATGTAAAAAAATACGTTCTGGATTCTTAACGATGCGCCTCAATCTGTGGCATACTCGACAATTACTTGCTCAACGCAATCACATCAAGTTGGTCTAGCTTTTTGTCGATCCTTCCGATATACAAAAGTCATGGAAACCCTAGAACATATACTATCTCTGTGTCCAGCTCTAATCTGTGAGCGCCTGAAATTTTTCTCAGTCCATTGCAACCATCTAGGGACACTAGACTCAGTACAAAGATGGTCCACATTACTATGTACTACAAATATTTCCCTTCAAATTGCAATAGTTAATTTCCTACATGCTGTGAATTTAACCTTCTGAACACTCTAATGTTATGTCTTGTTTTAATGATTTTGTTTTTCATGAGTTTTATTGTTCTGTCACATAATAATTGTTTTGCATTATACTGCATTGTGTTATATTGTACTGTTTTTCTCTTCTTAAAATTGTAATGTTTTGTATTGAAAAGTTGATTCAATTTAACTATATCAATAAAACATTTTTTTTAAAAGTCAGACATCAAAACTGGCTACAGGTTCTGAAGCTGGACACTGCACAAATGGCCACCCTTTTCCATCTCCCTTTCTTGGAGAAAATGCTCTTTGCCCCCCACCCACCAACTGTGGGAGTTGATGAAGGAAGTGGCAGAACAAATGGAGCTCTCCATCTCTGTCAAAACTAGAACCCCTATGACATGATAGCACGTTCAGCAGTCTAAATCCAGGAACCGCCAAACATATGTCCAGACAAAGATGTAGTTCAACACAAAATGTTAGCTGGGGATATGTAAGGCAGTCCAACCCTCACCCTAGGATCCTTCCTCAATCTCAAAAGCAGCTATGACTATTGTCAGCAGTCAGACAACGTACTGTATTGTTCTATAAATAATCAGCGGGTTCTCAATATAGTACATGACCCGTATGATACTGAATCCTCACAGCATCCAGAAAAGGGGAGCTTCAGAGACACAACCCTCCCCATATACCCTGGCAAAACCTTGGAACAGCTGAAAGAAATTCATGAGCACCTGAAGAAAGGGACCCTTTTCAGAGTGGCAGTAAAATACACAAGTCCAAGAGTTTTTATTAATTCCTCTTTTATTTCTCTTTCCAGCTGAGAAGATTTCAAGTAGCTTTCGACTGGTGATGAATTTAAAGGAGTCGAATTGTTATGTCATTTCGGAGACATTCAGGATGATTTCCATACACTAAGTTCCATTGCTTCTATCCAGAGTTTAACTGGTGACATCAATTGACCTTCAAGATGCTTACTTTCACATCCTTATCCATCCATCGGATCAGAAGTTCCTACACTTGCAGGGAATGGAAAGCACTTCCAGTTTCTGGTAGTGGCTTCATGTCTTCACATAGATAATAGCCCCAAATGTGGCACTTCTTCACTCAGAAGGAATACAAATTAATCCCTACTTGGACAACTCGCTTATCCATGCACCCTCTTACCAGAATGTGCTACAAGATTTCCTCGAGAGTTCTCTATGAACTTGGGAGGTTCATCAACTTAAAACAAAAATACCTGAGGCCTGTGCATATGCATAAACAGTTTTTCAGGCACATTACTTGATACTTACTGAGGCATACTTCCCCTATCCTGACATTGAGCATTTAAGCTCCCATTACCCCTCTTAGCTGGTTGACACTTTCAAGTACATTGCAGGCTTCAAGTGCAGGGTGAAATCACTTTATGAGTGTTTACTGTGCAGTGGGCAAGACTACACCTAAAGCCATCGCCACATCGCCTTCTCAGTGTAAGGTCCCCTGAATCTTGGGAGTATGAAGCTTCTATACCAATGTCGATTATCAGAAGATCTAATATGGAGGATACAGGATGATGGCCTACTGAAGGGAGTGGAACTATACCCAGTGCCTCCCCAAGAGATAACAACAGATGTCCGCCTACAAGCCCCCAACTCGTAGAAATGGAGGGAACAGGCAGTGATTGCAAGAAGACAGGGTCAACTGTTAGTCTTTTGTAGCTAGATTTCTGAGCATTTTGTGAACACATTGACTGCAGCTTGCAGCTAGATTGACAATATTTTGGGGACATATGGAACTGGAGGCATTATTTACTGGATGTTATGGGCAAGGTATATTTTCGGATCTACAGCATGTTGCAACCAAATTGACAGAATTATAGGACCACACACAGCATCTTGGAAGCCATACTGAAATCATGTTAAGGGTGGGACTGGTGGCATTTTGGTGCAGATTACTAGCATTTTTGTGACCAGATTGGCAATAGTTTGACAACTGCCTAAACGAGAAAACAACAATCGTAGAGCCCTCAAATCTAACAGCTACAAAAAAGGCATTCTGACTTGTAGGTCATCACAGGTGAATAACTCACAATACAGCTTCACAATAGCATCAACGCATCCCTCACACTGCTGAAGAAACCTATAATTGACAAGGATAACCTGGTCATCTATTGCCCCATTACGCATGTACCCTTCCTTTGTAAAGTGATTGAGAAGCCCATTGCCATCCAGTTGGATGAAAGAAAATCACTCAAAACAATCTCCTACAGGACTACTAATTCAGGTTTCTGACCACGATGCAGCATAGAGAACGTCATCATACATGGTATTAATGACACTCTACAAATCTCGGACAAAGGAGACCCTGCTTACCCATCCTACTCGACCTCCCCTCTGTCTTCAATACCATTGGCCATGAAACCCAACTAAACATCCTTACAATGAGATGGGCTTTGAAGGGGCATTGTCCAACAGAGAAAGATCAATGCATGCAGAGGAACCCCAACAGACCCCAACATCATCCAATAACCTGTAGATTTCCACAAGGCTAAGTCCTGTCCCCTGTCATCTTGAACTTCTACAAGAAATCTCTGGGGGAAATCCTCACTGACACCAACAGCAAGATACACCAATACACAGATGACACACAGCACAGCCTAACGATCAATTAAATCAATGGCATGTCTCGACTGAAACATAGTCGGCCCCTCATCCAAGCCTGGATGTCAAGTGCCAACCTAACGCTAAACCCAATAAAGATCAAATTAATCTTCCTAAGAAACCCCACCAAACATACCCCAGTCCAGAATTGGCTGCCTGACATGAAGCCCGATGTCTTTGTACATCAACTCAAATCCAGTGCAACATCTCTTGGCTTTACCATAGACTGTGGACTTTCATTCAAAACACACATTGCCAAGAAGACCAAAAAATCAAGAAACAAGCTTGTGCTTCTCTGCAAAGTCAATCCTTTCACCCCTAACTCTATTTTCAGAACAGTAGAGTAGTTTAAGGCCCTAGTCAACTCCCAACTGGACGGTAGCAATGCCTTCCTTGCAGAAATCTCAGGTGCCACATTGGCCCCTCTGAAAGCCATCCATCATGCTACAACACCCCTCATCACAGGACTAAGAAAATTCGACCACATCACCAACATCTTCAAAGAGCTACACTTGCTTCCCCTTCATGCATGCACCATGTTCAAGACAGCCGGCATCACCTACAAAAAAGTCACAACCAAAACACCATCCTTCCTGGCTAAACTCACCATCTCTGGAAGCCAGTTCTCCACCAGAAGCCACAAAATCACCAGGCTAGCAGTAAAGAACAACAAGAGAAAAAAATAGAGGAAACATACATTTTCTTGCTATGCACTGTCTCTGGAACAAGTTACCAACACAGATAAGACTGGTTCTTTCATCCTACACTTCGTGAAAGGACTTGAAGACTCCACTATTCAAAGATGCTCTGCCCCTGCTGCCCCATCCATCACAGCTCATCTGCTACCTTTTCACACTTTTATGTAACATTCTGGAGGCACCCCTACGTACAGAGCTCTGTTGCTTCTCAGCTAAATTCCTGCTTTACACATAGATACATCAAGTCTTGCATGTTCAACACTTAGAGCACACCACCCTCAAGGCACACTCCCTCGCATATCATCAAACGTGTGAATGTTTTTCCTTTTCTCCTAAATCCACACCAGCAAAGTTTGCCTCCTGCTTCTACCTGCATGAGATCTCATATTTTGTCGTGGCGACCTGTTTTTGAAGGCAAATACAAACACGTCTGAAGTAAAACCATTTGGCCCCACTAATGTTCATATACTTTCTCCTCCAGTCATCTCTTACAAGCAATGGGAAAGCGAACAACTTTGGCTTTTGGGTAAGCACGGGATAGGCATTTGCCAGACACTGCCAAAATGGCACTGCATGCTAATATGATGGCAACAGCTGGAAAATGGTGTGAATACCTGGGACAATGATGGTAGTACCTGGCAAATGTCTATCTAATGCATGAACAACAGCCTAAGGAGTTAGCTTTTACATTGTTTGTTTTTGACAGGAATTCAATGCAAGGAACATATGTGTGGATACATATATTGCTTTACAAAACAACTCACTTAAGGCATCCTTGGCTAAGACATTTTTATTACACTACAGGCTGATTTACAACTGTAATTGTTAATTAAGCCATTATCTTTCAAAAGACTGCTTACAAATCAAAAACGAGAGCCCCATAAAATCCCACAGTTCATAGTGACACAATGAAAAAACAATTTTGGAGGCACACTGGCAGCACTTTTGCCTCGGGATTTAAAACTTCTAGGTTTTTAGATGAAAAACATGGTAGAAATATATTGTCAATATTTTGGGAGTAAGATTTACTTTTCATAAAGTATTTTGAAAACAGTTTGACAGCATTTTGGTGAAAACTTTGAGAGCACTTTTTGCTATCATGTTAACAGCATTGTGGGGCCAGACTAAAATATCCTTTGTTAGCTAGATTGTTCGTATTTTAAAGATATAGTAAACGTTTTTTCGGAACATACTGTCAATAATGTGGCTTCTCAACGAGCGCACTGCTCAGGCTAACAGCTTTTGTGGTCTAACTGCATTCTTTTGCACACGCCACGTCTATTTAGACAGGAAGTCTTCAATGCGTAACAAGGCAAATAAAAGTGTACTTTTCTATCGTATTATTTTATGTATATCGATTCCGATTTAGTGGTTGCCAAAGTATGTATGCAGTGTTACGCTCTAATTATAATTATAGCGCTTAAAACATGCGATGTTTCCGTCTTTCCGAGTGTACATATTTAGATTTACAAAAACACGCTTTCAAAGAGCGGGATTTGTCGACACGTATACATTGAATATTCATAGTGGATTAATGAAGATTTGCTCGCGTTAGAGAAAGCAGTCTGGTGTATAATCAGCTGCTCCAGCAGCGTGATTCCTCTAATGATGTCAGTCACATCTCAGCCCTTCCAGAGGAACCGATTCCATTATTCCAGACACTGGACTGTGACACCGCCCAGGGATTCGGGCTGGAGAGAACAGCTAATTATAGCAGAAGCCGTGCTCCAGAAAACCTCTCTATAATCAGCAAAGATGGCTGCGAAAAAGTCTTCAACCTTTCAACAGGAATCTGGTCAAATGTATGTGTTCATACAGTCATTTTATTTCACGTGAAAGTTGACTGCTTCTGTCATTAAGCATTTATCACTTGACTGTCCCCGTAGACGTGTGCGTCATATATGCTTTTTGAAAATATGACTATTACCTATCACATACAATTCCCCAGACTTGGCCATCAGGTCTTACTGATCATGTCATCATGTTTTATTTATTTGGCTTTCATTGCAATGTACCATTACCAACTTGAGACTGCCATGGACAAACAGTACACTTACATTTGAAAAGATACCATACTCTTTATAGTAAAACATCAACCCATTTTGAGCAGGCTATTGTACCATGTAGAGGAATAAATCCCCTTCCCTGCGACCTTTTAGCAGCACAACACGCCGTGTTTGGGCGCAGCGCTTTCGGCGCCTGATGTTTCCCGTGGCCTTGGACGCAGCTCCCATTTAGGTGCCCCTGGATATTGATGACGTTTGATGACAGTATATTTAAGCAAACACTAGCCGCACAGTACATGGAACTGTACTGTGAGTGAAGGCTCCTTGACAACTAGGTTGCTGACAGCCCAAAAGGGACCTGCGCCCAAGGTGCTGCGACGAACGGCCTTCGCTGAAACCACTGCCACAATGACCTGCTTCCTGCATGGGAACCTGGGAAACGCCATCTGGCGCAGTCATGCCTGCTATGTGTTGATGTCACTGCAGGATCTCTCCCGAGACGGCTTCAGCACATGCAGGCCAAATGAAGGTGTCCAGTTCTGCAGTCGACTGTGTAGTTTGTCCCCAACCACTAGTGTGTAGCAGAGGGTCTGTACCGGTCCTGGTAGAAGAGTCTGCCAGTAATGGCATGAAGTCGCTCCCCCAGATCGTGGGCTTCCTGGGGGCCATCGAGGGACTGTCAATTCAGGTCCTTTAGCACCTCTGGGCCTTTTCCTTTTGGGGATACCCCCTTCATTCCTCAGGCCTTGTTGGGGCTATTGTGCTGACTCCCTTCAACCATCTATGAAACCTACTGGTAATACCTTGCAACATTCTTTATATAAAATACCAAGAACTGCTTATAATGTCCATACATCTGGAAATATTGGGACAAGGAGGCTGATATGATATGATATTATGTGGCATTTATAACGCGGCTGTACCCAAGTGTTTCTTGGCGCAACAAGATAAGGAAGGGGAAACAAAGGGAGGACAAAATAACAATCGTACTAGTCCTTGTGTCATTCAGATCGCGCAAGTGCGGGGAAGAGGGAAGGGGAGAATGCATTAACTCACAAGTGCAGCCAACGGGTGGCTCATAAGTGCAGAGAGATGGGACTGGAGGGTTGCAGATACCGACCCTTAAGTGCTGGGGAGCCCGGAGGCAGTGCAAGGGCAACTGGACTGTAACGGTTTATTGAGAAGCCACCCCTCAACACAGGGAGTTCCTTCCCTCCCCACTCACGTGGTTATGCAACAAACTGTTTAACAGATTTTTTTTTTAGCCCGATCTCAGACACATATCATGCCCCTTGGATCCCTTTCCCCTGAGCTAATAATCAGCCAAGAACCATGCTGGTGTATGGGAAATATATTGGCATTTATTTAAATTAACAGTAATAGAAATTAGCACGAAAATATCAAACACACCACTTTATCGGTGCCGCAACACAATCAACTTCTCTCAGCATAAATAAATCACAAAAAGAACACAATCACAATTGTACACTTTCTACCAATTTCACTTCACGAAATAATGACACTGATCAATAATATAATTTCGGCGAAACCTTTGGTTTAAAATAAACACAGGGTGATTTATTGCTTTGCTTTTCAGACCCCATTGCTTTGGTCTATGTTGGGAAGTCAGACAGAAAAATTGGAATGTTTTGGGGAATTTTGGAGTTCAGACACCCCTTACTGAAAGGCCTGTGTTAGGGAAGCTGGATAAAAAGGTTGGACTGATTTAAGAACAAAGACACCCCTCCTCTTCATAGAAGTCAGCGTGAGCTTGACAACAAGGATTACCCAATAAAATGATAGGTTTTTAAAAATATTTTTTGTATTGATTTAGCTGATTTTTATCAACTTTACAATATAATTTTACAATGTTAAAAGATAAGATCCCATACAATAATAAAGACAACAATAAAAAAACGTGCATATCATCAATTTTAACATCGGTCTAGCTTTGCTCATCAAACAATATGTTATACAACCTTTTTTTAATTAAAAATACTAAATCATTTAAACAATAAAAATTCAAGTGCTAGTAATCAGGATTACAACCAATGAATTTCGTGACAAAATCAGATGGGAGTTCTTTTGTTTGTTCAAGGTCATAATTGAATATTGTTTTCTAGTTCAATTAGCAATGCATGTAAACAACCAATGACAGCTATTCTTATTGAAGTCAATTTTCCAGAAAAAAATGAGTTGCCACAACAAATTTGGTGTAATCTCCTGGTAGTCTTGCAACTGTTGTTTTAAATATAGAGTACGAATGTGTTGCCGCATGTGACAATCCACGCCTCGCCTGTATTTCTTTAGTAAGCAACAAATTCAATCTCAAACATAGAAAATCCAATCTATGCGATGGAGAAGGACATTTAAACATATATGGATCTACCACATTTAATACTTTGTCATGAAAGGGATTGTTTCTAAAATGTTGATAAGTTTGACATTTATCTCATGTCCTGATCCAATCATGTTGAAAAAGTTTGATCTTTCTTCCACCAGGATTTTCTACAAGAATTTGAATCGAAAATGTCAACTTCCACTAATATATGAAGAACTGTGTTTTTCCATTTTTGTATAAAAGCATGTTTTGTAGAACACTTGTATTTAGATAAAAACCTTAGCAACATATTTGATTCATGTTCAACCAAACATTTCCTAAAAAGTCCAATCAGCTGCCACAAATACCCTGCGTATAAAGATATGAGACCCAATTCGTATCTGATCCACACAATTGAGACACATTTTGGCAGATTAAGGATTTGCCGCCAAAATTTACTTTCAAACTTTTGCCACATCATTTCCAATGAGATTGCCTTGGTTTCCGAACAATATAACAATATAGGAGTGATCTTTTAATGATATACGTGAGTGCAGGAGTGATGGAAAATGTACCATATTTTGCGTATATGATAATTGTTTGGGAGATAGCTGTAGTCAATTTCCTCTCCAAGCTCTACACGTATGCTTTATCATCATTTTGATAATTAATCACTACACCCAAATATGTGTTCTCCAGTGCAGTTTTCTGCAATGACCATGATGTTATTTTTCCTCAACGCCTCCTCCCATTGCAAAATTAATTGTTGTGCCAAGCCCTGCCACAAAACCTGTTTGACACGGGACACACTGTTGATATGCAATAGTCCATAAATTAAAGTCTCTAAGTATAAACCGAGCAAAATCTTTACCCGGCTTGTCAAGAAGGGCGATCGATCTGTAATTAGAAGGACAAGACCGATCGCCCTTCTTAAATATGGGAACAATGACAGATCGGTGCCAAGATACAGGAATGACCTGAGTTGTTAAAATGTTAGGAAAGATGTTATGTAGAATGGTCGCCCATGCTTGTGGATGTTGTTTGAACATCAGATTACTCAACCCATCTGGGCCTGGGGCCCATGAGCTACTAGATTTTGATATCTAGTACAAAATGTCCTCCTCTGTTATTTGTAACTCTACTTCAGTTGTACACATCGAGAAGCACGGTCTGGTCGTGTAATGAGGTCGAGAATACATATTAGAATAGTAACGTATCCATTGCTCTTCCGATACTCCATTGATTTGTACACGCATTTGGCTAGAGTGTTTGGGCAAGTTAAGCAAAGACCATATCTGTGATGAACTTTTGGCACTAATTGCGCTGAGCATCATTTCACCCTTGCACTGATAGAGTTGGGCCTTTTTAGTTCGCAGCCAATGAGCAAGTTACTTATCAACTGTAACGTTATTTCAACTGGATGTTACTCCCACGTCTTAGATATCTTGTCTCCCAGCTCTGCTGCTTCGGAAAAGAATGTTCACCAGAGGGTGCTGTGCTCGAAGCCGCAGAGTTGAAGTCCCTCGAGGCCGCCGTCGAGCATCAACGTCATCCGCAGTATAAAGGGCTTGAGCCGCGCCCGTTACCTCAGTTCTGTTTTTACGGTGTTAATGGTCGCATCAGTAGATCAGGCTTTCATAGTCCCTTGGCCCTTAAGGAAGTTCAAGTGCAACTGGCCTCAACTGTACGGAGTGGTAGGTTGGGAGGGTCGATGAGGAATACGTGGGAGGAAAATCCAGTCGAAAGAACGTTACAGTTGGTTAGTAACTTGTTCTTTGAATGGATTGTGTCCGCAAACGTATTCCTCATCTTAGATAGGCTCCCAAAGCAGTAATATTTTGGAGAAGGGAGTACCAGAAATTTCAGTCATGGACTGAATGAAGGACGGCTTTTGCAAATAAGCCTCCTTGATATGATGTAGAGTACAAGCAGTAATTCTTCACAAAAGTGTGCATTTATGACCAGGTATCTGCAGCACAAATATCCTGCACCGGAACACCCCTCTGAAGAGCCGTAAAAGTTGCCATGCCCCTGGTTGAGTGAGCCCTTAGCCCACCTGGAGGCACTTTCCCAGCCAATTTGTAGCATTCTGAGATTGCTAGAATTATCCATCTGGATAGAGTTTGCTTAGACACTTCAAGGCCCAATTTGTGTCCTGTATATCCAACAAATAGTTGGTCACATTGTCGGAAATTTGCAAGTCTAGAAATAGAGAAACTGAGAGCCCTTTTTGGGTCCAGTCTTTACTTGCAGGGGGAGGAGGGTAAAAAGAAGGTAAGGTAATCTTCTGTGACAGGTAGAAATCAGGGACTATTTTAGGTAAGAAGGATGTTTGACCTTTAGAATGACCTTGTCCCTATGGAAAATGCTGTAAGGAGGCTTACAAGAGAGTACCTGCAACTCACTCACCCTGCGGGCTGATGTAAGAGCCACTAGCAAAATTGTTTTCAAAGTGAGGAGCCCTAACGGGCAAGAATGTAAAGGCTCAAAAGGGGCACACATTAGACATTTTAAAACAAAATTTAAATCCCATGTGGGAACCTGAAAAGGCTTTGGAGGGTACACATTTGTCAGTCCTTTTAGAAACTGGGTAACAAAAGGCATTTTAAAATAAGAAACCTCTTCCGAGGAGCGCTTGAAGATAGATAGCGCTGCTAAGTATCCTTTAATAGTGCCAACTTGGAGCCCCAAATTGGCTAAGTGTAAAAGGAAAGACAGTACTGTCGGAGTATTACATAAGAATGGGTCCACATTCTTATCCCTGCACCAGATACTGAACTTGTTCCAACGACACCGATACAGGGATTTTGTTGCTGGCCTCCTGGCCGAAAGCAAAATCTCCATTACATCATCCAGGAGTTCCCAATCCTTATATCTCAGCCTCTCAGAAACCATGCGTGAAGGCTGAGTGTCTTGACCTCTGGATGGAGAACCCGACCTTCCTCTTGCGAGAGAAGATCCTCTCTTGGTGGATGACGTATTAGAGGACAGATAGACATGTCCAGAAGGTCCGGGTACCACGTCCTCCTGGCCCAATCCGGGGCAATTAGGATCATGGTTTTCCTGAACTTTCTCAACCTCCTGAATACACGAATAATCACGGGGACTGGAGGAAACGTGTATAGGAGTGGAAATACCCAGTCCACCAGGAACACGTCCCCTAGATCTCCTCTTGGGGGGAAATTCCCTTGAGCAGTACAGTTCGCATTTCCTGTTGACACTGGTCGCAAACAGATCCACTTGAGGGGTTCCGCAAAGGGCAAAGATCTCTTGAAGGACTTCCTGAGCTAGTTCCCACTCGTGAGAGACTGTGCTCTGCCTGCTCAGAGTGTCCACCACCGTGTTCTGCTCTCCGGCTAGGTGAACTGGCAACAGAGAGATTCCTTCTTACATTGCCCAGAACCAGAGCTGCATTGCCTCCCTGCACAGTGGTAGTGATCCTACGCCTCCTCTTTTGTTGAGGTAGTACATTGCCACTGTGTTGTCCGTCATTATCAGGACATTCTTTCCCCGTACAGAGGGCAGAAAGGCCTTCAGCGCTAGTCTGATTGCCCTCAGCGCCAAAAGGTTGATGTGTAGTTTGGATTCCGATGGAGACCAATGACCGCTAATTGTCAGATCATTGGTGTGGGCTCCCCACCCCATGAGTGAGGCGTCCGTCACTACCGTTATCTCTGGCCATTGTTGCCAAACATTTTCTCCCTTGAGGATATTTTGCTTGCAGGCCCGTGAGGCCTAGCAACCCTTGAGGATATTTTGCTTGCAGGCCCGTGAGGCCTAGCAACCTTAGAAAATGGAAGGCCGGCAGATGTTGGGCATTTTGAAACTTTGTTACCATCTGCAGAATGTGGTGAGCTCTCTCCTCTGGAGGCGAGGCTTTCCCTGAGGAAGTATCCAGGACTGCTCCGATGAATTGGAGTCTTTGGCTTGAAATCATTTGTGACTTCTTGTAATTGAGGGAGAAGCCCAGTCTGTTTAAGAAGTGGCAGGTCATGGCCAGATGTTCCTGGGCTTGTTCGGGTGAACTTGTCTTGATTAGCCAATCCTCCAGTTAAGGGTAGACGTGAATCGCCCCTCTCCTGAGACTCGCTGCCACTACCGCCATCAACCTGGTGAAAACCCTCAGGCAGAGGTCAGCCCAAACTGCAGAACCCGAAACTGATAGTGAGAACCGCCAACCACGAACCTCAGGTACTTTCTGTGCTTGAGATGGATTGGCACATGAAAGTAAGCATCCTGAAGGTCCAACAAAACCAGCCAGTCTGGAAGCTGAAGAGCCTGAAATATCTGAGAAAGGGTCACCATCTCGAACTTGTCCTTCCTGAGGAATTTGTTCAAATTTCTTAAGTCCAAAATGGGTCTCAATCCTACGTCCATCTTGGGAATGAGGAAATACGGGGAGTACCAACCCTTGTTGCTCTCCGCTACAGGTACATGTTCTATTGCACCTTTCTATAGCAGGGTTGAAATCTCCTGCACAAGGAGCGGGTCTGGAATTTTGACAGAATTGGCTCCCGGTGGATGATCTTGAGGTCTTTGTTGAAAAGGAAGGCAGTAACCATGGGTCACTATCTCTAGCGAAAACAGAAAAGAGGACCTAAGATTGGAGTCCTCCCGTCCCCTGCACACGCTAGAGGTACGCTACAAAAGCGTGAAAAAAATTACTTAGGGTTAAGGGTTGGTATTCTATTGAAGTGTACATAAAGCAGAAACATAGATTCTAGTATCACTTATTGATAACAAAGGAATGTTATTGTAAAAAGAGGGGATAAATCTCCCATTTATTCATAAAAAATAGTTGAAGCATAAGCAACATATCACATAAATCATCATAGTTAACAAGGAGTCCAGTATTGTAGGCTGACGTGATTCGAGGACAATCCTCTTCTTCAAAAAACTTTGTTGAACTGTTGTTGAACATAGCATAAAAGCAAACAGAGTAGAACAACCGACAAAGGACAGTGTTAGACATGGCCTCAACAAGACAATTAGTTATTCAATACACAATCCTTTTCCTCCCCTGCACCTCTTAACTCTCTAAAAATGCCACATTGGTGGCTTTCATAAGAATATCCCCTTGAAACAAATTATACTGTGGTGTGCACCTTCTTCTTTCTCTTTTCACTATCTCTAGCGCCCAGGCATTTGACTTAACGCCTGCCATTCGTTCAGATACCGAGTGAATCTGGCTCCCATGGGGTCTTGTGGGTGAAGACCTCAGGGTGGCTTTTCAGCGGCTGCAGAAGCAGCTGAGGAGGAAGTAGCCGCTGCTGGGGCTGATCTAGCACCTTTCCCACTTTGGCCTGACCCCTCCCTCTTCCAAAAGAGGAGTAGAAACAAAAGGGACGGCTCCTCCAGGAAGATGACCCTGCGTAGGAGTGTTGCTGAGGCTGTTTTATAGCATCGCTGAGTGATTTAGCTGCCGCTTTCTAGGTCTGCAGCTTCTCGAAGCTCTCGTCCACCTTGCTGCCGAACAGCCTCAAGCCGTCAAAGGGCATATTGAGGAATCTGGACTGCACATCAGGTGCAAAGCCAGATTTTCTCAGCCATGCAAATCTGCGTAGGACCATGCTAGATGCCATGGACCTGCTTACACTATCAGCACTGTCCAATCCTGACTGGAGGCATTCCTCCATAGCCTCCTTTCCATCTTTCACTATCGCCAGGAAACCATCCCGTTCCTCACCCTCTGGGATGAGTTCAGCCGCTGATGTCATACAGTCCCACATGGTGTATGTAAATCTTGCCAAAGTGCAAGTTAAATTAGTGGATTTAAGGCCCATGCTGCCCGAAGAGAAGACTTTCCGGGCCCAAGCATCAACTTCTTTCTCATCCCTGCCCGCTTACCTTTCCGTTCCTTAAGAGCCTTATAGCCTGACAGGAACCACATTCGTTGGGCCGATGGTCAGGGCTCAAACACCAAAGGCAATTGCGATGAGGGTTGGTAATCGACATTTTTCTACCACACTTGAGAAATGTTTTAAAACCGGTCTTGGTTGTGGTTGGAGTCGATGACGAGGACATTTTGTCGAAGAAAAACGGATGCGCCGTTTTGTGACACGAAGCAGTGCTTGGAAAAATGGAACTGAGGTAACGGGCGCAGCTCGAGCCCTTTATACTGCGGATGCCATCGACGCTCGACGGCAGCCCTCGAGGGACCTCAACTCTGCGGCTTCGAGCACAGCGCCCTCTGGTGAATTCTTTTTCCGAAGCAGCAGAGCTGAGAGACAAGGTATCTAAGATGAGGAATACGTGGGAGGACACAATCCATTTGAATCTTGTATTTGCATCTCAATGTTTTCAAGATTCCAGCTCGCTCAGAAAACGGAAGAAGAAAGACTAATTATTTTTGTTTACGAAGGTCACTTTTTCGTTTCTGCACTTGCGGATCAAATCTGTGCTTTTTCTTGTAGTTACAATATAAGTTTCCCACAGAGTGGAATTCAAAAATCTGCAAGGCGTCCGTGTATGTCTCCCCTGTAAATGTGATGTTGGCTGCTGTACGAGATTGAGCTCGTAAAATATTAGGGTTGAGATGACGTAAGGAGTTCTCATTCCAACGAAAACGAGTTCTCGAATTATTAACAATAAGTTTCCCTTGGATGACAGACATTTCTAGAGACCAATGTAGTGTCAGCATCTCATGGTCACTGTGGGTCTGTTTTATTATCTCAATTTTTTTGACTTTGGTATAGGTACACTGGTCTACATATATGTAGTCAATAAGGGACTTACTTGTATCTCTACGCCATGTACTTTGCGGTGGAATATCACCCATTACAGAGCCGTTTAGCATTATTAACTGATGCTCTTTCATAACGGTTGTCCATTTGGTACAAGCCATATTAACCGTTGCCTTTTGTCCCGACAAGCACTGTACATTTAACTCTCCAGTTATTATGGTGTTAGTGATGTCTGAAGCTTCAGTTACCATGATCAACAGATTTTCAAGATCTTGAAAAAACTTGACATCAGATATCGCAACTGGATTTCTGTAGATATTAATAAGAGGTATAGCACCTTTGGGATAAATAATTTTAACCATTTGCAAGTGTTGATTGGGTGCTAACCAGGGATGTATTTTGAAACCTGAGCTAACTTTGACAGCTAACATTAAACCAGAAGTAGGTCGCCCTTTCTGTACAGCTTTCGCAGGATGTAAAATAATGTCATGGCCGTTCCACGTTGGCTGCTCCGTCAGCCAGGTTTCCTGAAGTGCTAATTTTTCAAATGAATTGATTGATTCAGCACTAACACTACACAAATGGGAAACACCTCGCGTATTCCAACTAGTGAGAGTTACTAGATTCAACATATTTCCAGTAGGTAGTTATGGTTTTCTACTTTGACCACATTGTAAAGAACGTTGTCTAGCATTAACAGATGGGGTGAATGTTGTAATATGATTATGTTTGTTAAACAGCCTCTTCTGGGATGACATTTCTGGGTTAGTGAGCTGTTCCATTCTGTTGGCTACATTGAACACTGTAGGATCTTGTGCTATGACAAAACCTAAAGCAAAAAGCTCAATTTTGGCCTGCCATATAATGTTCCTCACTACCCCTGAATGAATCCACAACCTCACCACAGACAAATCAATGTCATTTAAAAATTCTACCTCATTAATGTCTGTTGAAGTGATGTCTTCTAAGATCAGAAATTCACCAAAGATTGAAAGTACGCTTGTCCTACTAAGATCATAAGTGGGATATGGTGATGGACGACATTTCATTATAAGCCGATGATATTGGTTCAATGCATTTTTCGACTTGCAATCCTTGTTTCTTCTAACATCACTTCCACTTTGCAGGTTAGAATATTGGTATTGAGGATTCCTATCTAGATGAGAGGATGTGTTATGATGATTTCAGTGTAGTTCAAGATTGGATTGTCCATGGACAGATCCATGATCCTCAGTCTCTCGGAATGGAGTTTTTTTAGTACCGACTAAAAGATGTGTCTCCTGCTTCAAAATTAAATATTCTTCAATTAATCTCTGAATTTCCGCTCTAATTTGCAGAGACAACCTATCACCCAATAACAGCTCACATTTGTTAGAGTCCATCTTCTCAATTATATGGGCAGGTGTTCTGCTATTCACATTAATAGAATCAGCCACAGTTTGTCTATTGGGCATCCCTTTTTGTGAAGCAGTTATGGCCGTGGGATTTGTTTTTGGTTTTTAACATCTCGTTTAGCACAAGCCATGTTTATCTACTTATTATGAACAGCTGTACTAGCACCACCAGTCTATTTCTTGGGAATTTGAATTTTTCGTATGAATTGTTTAACATTAGATTTAGAAGTGGACTAAGTCAGTTTCTTATTTTGTATTTCTTTTGTAAACTGATATCATCCTATCTTTTCAATTTGTAGTTCCTATGAAACATATAGAGGGTAATTCATAGAAATTCGCAGAAAAGTGTCGCAAGCGGCAGGCGCAGAGTGTCCGCGTGCGATTGTCTGCGCCAGGCACGTGCGCTAAAACCGATTTGTGCGCACAGCGTATTCATGGATTTCAGGCTCCCAAACCAGCCGTGGCGCAGAGAATCGCAGCGACCCTGCAGCAGCGCCAGTAACGCCCCCAAGAACGCCCTTGCGCAAGGAAAAGCCATCAAAATCGCTAAATCATCGCAAAGGGCTGCGCGAACCCTGGACCAGTTCACCGGGCTGCCAAACAGCAAACGCCAAGCGGGGAATGTGTATTTCAGGGGTGCGCGGGAAGTTGCATAAGCGATTGCAGCAGGGTACGTGTATTTCAGGGGTGCGCGGCAAGTTCCACACGCGATAGTCCCAGTGCGAGCAGGGTACGTGTATTTCTGGGGTTTGCGGGAAGTTGCACACGCGATTGTCCCAGTGCGAGCAGGGTACGTGTATTTCAGAGGTGCGCGGGAAGTTGCATACGCGATTTCAGCAGGGTACGTTAATTTCAGGGGTGTGCGGCAAGTTCCACACGCGATTTCAGCAAGGTATGTGTATTTCAGGGGTGCGCGGGAAGTTGCACACGCGATTGTCCCAGTGCGAGCAGGGTACGTGTATTTCAGGGGTGCGCGGGAAGTTCCACACGCGATAGTCCCAGTGCGAGCAGGGTACGTGAATTTCAGGGGTGCGCGGGAAGTTGCACACGCGATTGGCCCAGTGCGAGCAGGGTACGTGTATTTCAGGGGTGCGCGGGAAGTTCCACACGCGATTGGCCCAGTGCGAGCAGGGTACGTGTATTTCAGGGGTGCACGGGAAGTTCCACGCGCGATTGTCCCAGTGCGAGCAGGGTACGTGTATTTCAGGGGTGCGCGGGAAGTTACACACGCGATTGGCCCAGTGCGAGCAGGGTACGTGTATTTCAGGGGTGCGTGGGAAGTTCCACACGCGATTGGCCCAGTGCGAGCAGGGTACGTGTATTTCAGGGGTGCGCGGGAAGTTCCACACGCGATAGTCCCAGTGCGAGAAGGGTACGTGTATTTCAGGGGTGCGCGGGAAGTTGCACACGCGATTGTCCCAGTGCGAGCAGGTTACGTGTATTTCAGGGGTGCGCGGGAAGTTGCACACGCGATTGTCCCAGTGCGAGCAGGGTACGTGTATTTCAGGGGTGCGCGGGAAGTTGCACACGCGATACCAGCAGGGAATGTGTATTTCAGGGGTTCTGGGGAGTACTACACGTGAATTGGCCGTGTGGGTCCTCCCAGGTGTACGCTCCACAACCTCCACGGCCCCTGCAGGCAGCCCACACCATGGGGGACTACCCTGCACCCCTGCCCATGTCCCGCAGGCAGCCCATTCACCATGGGCATGCCCCCCAGCCAACCCACATGTCACCTTGCACTACTGATCAACAATGCATGTCTCCCACCACCCCCACGCCCCAGTAGTGCAGGGGCAGCCTCCACCAGGCCCCCACTCATGTCCCCCTGCACCCCCACCCCCCAGCATCCAGGGTCACCCTATACCAGTCCCCCACTTATGTCTCCCACCACCCCCACCCCCCTGCCACCATGGGCATCCTCCACCAGGCCCCCACTCATGTCCCCCTGCACCCCCACCCCCCAGCAGTGCAGGGGCATCCTCCACCAGGCCTCCACTCATGTCTCCCACCACCCCCACCCCCCAGCAGTGCAGGGGCAGCCTCCACCAGGCCCCCACTCATGTCTCCCACCACCCCCACCCCCCCCCGCCACCATGGGCAGCCTCCACCAGGCCCCCACTCATGTCCCCCTGCACCCCCACCCCCCAGCAGTGCAGGGGCATCCTCCACCAGGCCCCCACTCATGTCTCCCACCACCCCCACACCCCTGCCACCATGGGCAGCCCCCACCAGGTCCTCACAATCCCCAATCATGTGCGTAATGGTCAGCCTCCACAGCCAAAAAGCCCTACCAAGTAACCCATTCACCCACATGGAAATGGAAATCACATGTTACACCCCCAATGTTCATGAAGCTAATGAACCCATCTCCGTCACACACAATTGTTGCAATTGAATGGGAAAACACACAACATGACATGCATGAAACCAATGAGATGATACCACACAGTGAAGTATGCAAACAAAATTGTATTGAAAAAAATAAAGAATGCTAAAGAAAGAAAACAAACTACAATGTGAATGAGAAAAAATAAGCTGCATGTCCGTATAAAAACACAAAACTGGAAATCCAAATCGAAAAATTTTTTGTCCAAAGTCAAATGTAAAAAAATCTCCATGCAATAAAGAACTATGTACAAAAATAACAAGGGTCCATGAGCCCAACTGAACAAAGGAAACCTACTAAAAAACCTACCTAAAAATCAACTATATACAAAAAGTGGAGCAGTGTCCGTCGACTCCAAATCATAATACGAAAGAAAGGAAACCTAAAACTAAAGAACTATATACAAAGGCGGCGGGCAAGTCCAGCGGCTCACTCCGTGGTGTCCCGGGCCAGGGCATCATCGAACTCCTGTTCGATGTCCCGGAGGCGGTCCAGTTCCATGGCCCCGAGGGTCCGCAGGGACGACGCTGTGTCCTCCTCCAACCCCCTGCGGATTGCCTCGAGGCACTCGGCCCGCCTCAGGGCCCTCCGCATGGAGTTCTCCGCCCTGACCATTGTGAGCCGCGCCTCTTCCGCCCGCCACCGCTCCGCACCTATGGCGTGGCCCAACCGCTGCCACACAGAAGACACTCTCTGTCCTGGGTCCCCCTGCCCTCCGGCCGATGCCTGCCCCTCCGAGGTCGAAAGCCCCGAGCCTTCATGTCTCCCACCATGTTGCTGCTGCTGCTGCTCTGCCTCTGCCCGTGCACTGCCTCCTGCTGCCTGCACATTCTCCGCCGGCTGGGGTGCACTTGTTGATGTGGCCACCCCTGCTGGACCTCCGACTCCCGACTGTGGCAGGGATGCCTCCTCCACCAGCCTGGCCGCACCGTCAGAGGCAGCTCCACAGGGCACCCAGGTGACTGATGGGTGGGAAGATGGCACAGAGGACGACTGGCGCGTAGGGGGTCCAGTTGAGGAGGGGGTCGGAGCAAGCCCCATCAGACAGCGGAATCCGGCCTGGGTGACCTGTCCCAGCAGGCTGACGTGGTCAACGAGCCATTCGAGATGACGTGCAGTCTCTCCATGAAAAGACTGCAGGTCACCTCGCATGGCCCGATGACGCAACGCCACACCAGCCAGGACAGGCTCAACCCGGACCTGGATGGCCACGTCCGCAGGCAGAGGAAGGCCAGTTGACGTCAGCTCATCCCCTGCCTGAAAACGGGTCTGGACGTAGGCATCCCTGCTGGTGCAAGATGATGCAGGGACAGGATTGGGGACAGGATTGCACACAGGCACCTCCGCGGCCGCCTGTGCTGCCTCCTGTCCCTGGTCCTGCACTGCACCACTAGCACCAGTGGGATCCCCACCTCCAGACCCCGTCTCTGGTGCTTGCGCGGCCCCCTCCTCCACCAAACCCCCCACCAACCTGGATGACTCCGTGCCATCTTCCCCCGTTGGGCCCTGTGGGGTCCGAGCTGCCCCTTCTGCTGCCGAGGAGTCCAACTGCAACCTCCGCCTCTTGGACCTCCCCCCGGCAGCTGCGGCGTGGGACGCGGCACCGGACTCCTCACTCCCCGACGAGATGACAACATGGGAGGGGAGCCGGGCCTTGCGTCTCCGGCTGGCGGTCGGATCCCCGCCGCTGTGCTCCACAGCACCTTCTCCGCCCTCTTCATCAGTTGACGCTGCAGACAGGGAGAAACAAAACACAGGCATCAGGGCACTGTACAATGGACACATACACGCATGACAGTTGCACATGAGTGGCATTGGCAAACCTCAGACATGTCATCACAATCCCCAACACACATGTCATTGCAACTGGCACACATGAGCCATACCACAGCCGTATCGCAACTGCCACCACCATCCCTACACATACAACAGCATCAGCAGCCAAAGGGGAGCCAGACATCACATGCAACACAGGAAGTGCACCACACATGTACACACACCACCACACTTGCATGCATGTCTACACCTCTGCCAAGTGTCGCACTGTTCAGACGGGCATCCATGTCACATCTGCCAATCAGGCTTCCACATACCGCTGTCACATGCATCCATGTTGCATCACTGTTGCACCCGTGTCCAATACACACACATGCACATGTACACAGTGCTCATACATGCAGCCGAAAACAACATACATGCCTGACATCACGTACATGTCTACTTACATACACATTCATCCAAACATGTGTGCACGCACAACTGCATTTGCCATGCAAGCCCACACACACAAGCACCATCCATGTCTCACACATTACAGCCCTCGCATGTGTCAGCCCCACGGCCCTGTACACCCCCACCCATACTCGACCCCATACAAACAGATGTGCAACCGGCACAATGGCGAATGATCAACACACGCACTGCTCACAATCAGGATGCATGTACACTCACCGCTCGACTCCAGACGGGTCTGCTTCTCTAGGACCTGGACGTGTAGCGCTGGGGATATGCGTTCCAGGACCCCCATCTGTTCTTCCGACAAGTGGCCCCGGCGCCCCTTGGCATCCGCTGCCTTCAAGAGGCGCCGGGCCTTGTTCAGGGTCCTGGACCTGAAGTCCTCCCAGCGCTTCCTGACATGTTGTAAGTCCCGGACTGCCACCCCCTCCGCGTTGATGGCAGTCACGATGTCAGTCCAGATCCGAGTCCGTCCTTCCTTGTCGGCGCGTGAACTTCCGAAGAGGGCATCATACTGCCCCAGGACTTGCTCCACCAGGACACCAACTTCGGTGGCACTGAAGCTGGTGCCCCTCTGCCTCTCTGGCCGGGGGTTGTCAGTGGTTACAGATGGTGTTTGCCCCGACATGACAACCCCAGAGGCAGGAGTGGGTGGGCAACTGGGTCCTGGGGCTGGGCTGTGGAGCGATGGAATTCCAGTCGGGAGTCTTTGGTTCCAGCAGGGGTGGTCACAGCAACAGCACCCCTGGCTGATGTGCAGGCAGCAAATGGCAGTGCACGTGGGTAGCAGGCAGTCAGGCAGCAGCAGATGGCAGGTGGGAGCGTGCTCGGGGCTCTGGGGGGCAGTAGTTCGGCCTTCTGGGCAGGAGCGTGGTCTTCCGTGTGCTTACGCGTGGCCAGCTTGGTACGGAGTGATTTGGCACGTGAAAATCCTGCACGTCAGCGTGAAAACCGAGGAAAGGCCCTTAGCGCGTAAGCGCGTCAGCACGCATACGCGATTCTATTGGACCAAAGGCCCTCAGTGCGTAAGCGCGTCTGTGATGTGAGCCGCACGGGTGTTTCCCACACAGCACGTGATGACAGAGCACACGTGGAAAGACTGCACGTCAGAGTGTCATCGCGTGTGATTGGTGTAAATGGCCGTACACGCAGAAGTGACAATGCGTGTAATTGGTGGAAATGGCCGTACACGCAGAAGTGACAAAGCGTGTAATTGGTGGAAATGGCCGTACACGCAGAAGTGACAAAGCGTGTAATTGGTGGAAATGGCCGTACACGCATAAGTCACAAAGCGTGTAATTGGTGGAAATGGCCCTAGCGCGTAGACGCCGCGTAAGTGACGCTGGACGTGTGGGCCTGTATAAAAGGTACGCGTAGAACACCATTTCCTTGTACGTGCTTTTCGTGGAGAGCGAGTGGGTGAATTCTGTACTTCTTGTCGGTTCACACGCGATTTACTTCACGGCGTTTCAAGTTCGTATTCCCTGTTACCTCTGACAGATTTTTCTCCTTTTTCTCTTTTACTGGTTTACCTGGGCCTGTTCCCTCAAACAGTGTTCCCTTCTACTGTTGTCCTGTCTCCTCAGACAGCGTACATATCTTCTTTTGGCGGGGGTGTTGCCAACCAAACGCGCTCCTTTTTCACGCTTTTACCTGGCAGACGGTGAGTCACGCACGTATCTAACATCTGTGCTTGCCCCGTGTGTAGCCTACCCCTTCAGAGGTCATTCTAGGCTGCGTGTGACACGCATACGTTCATTCTTGTGTAACTGGGTGCCACAGCGTAGTGCAGGTTTTTCTTTCTGCACACGTGGTCTAGGAGGGGTTGCGTGCACGTCATCTCCCTTTTTTGGGGCTCCTGTGCGTAGCGTGACCCGTCATCTTTCCCCAGGGGTTACAATCAGCCTTGCAAGAGCACTAGGGTACAATTACCATCTGGTACCCAACCCCTTTGACCCCCAATTGCCCAGGACAATATTTTACTGCCACTCCCATACGCACATTAACATCAGTGCCATGGCTGGGAGGCGAGGATTCCGTAAGGGTGGCAAAGGTGGAAGAGCCACAAGTGGTGGCCGTGGTGGATCCGGTAGGGGATGTGGTCGTTACTTGCAGGGTGAGCCTGTCCCCCCATGTGTGGAGGACCAGTCAAGGGCACCCATAATCCCCCCCCCACCCTCCCGTTGAGGCTGATGTGGCTGACACCATCCATGCTCAGTCCTTGTTGGACCAGCCCATTGTGGCACCAGACCTGGCTGACTCCATGGCTGACTTCCATCCACCCCAGCCCTCACACACCCAGCCCGGACAGTGTCGGTCCTAGTCCATGCTGCTGATATACCCCCTGACACCATCACACTAGAGCCAATGCCTGCACCAACTCCCATGCTGAGTGTGCAATCCCACACTCCTGATACAGAGTCCACCAGGGCTCCTGCCCCTAGTGTCCAGAGCGGCGCAGGACACTCAGGATCACCACCACCTTCCAAGCGGAAGAGGAAGAGTGCTCGTCCGGCACAGGCTGATGCCCCAGACACGGCTACACAGTCCGGCCCGTCCA
Source organism: Ambystoma mexicanum (assembly GCF_040938575.1). Lineage (NCBI taxonomy): Eukaryota > Metazoa > Chordata > Amphibia > Caudata > Ambystomatidae > Ambystoma > Ambystoma mexicanum. Next base: position 645,092,809 of record NC_090938.1, read on the forward strand.
GGAAGCCCAGCTTCACGGATGACGAACTGAATGCACTTGTCGAGTATGTGTCAGCACATGACAACGAGATGGTCATTGTTGCAGGATCCAAGACCACACCTGCACAACGCCAGGCACACTGGCAGACCGTTGCGGACATCGTAAGTGCCCTTGGAATCGTGAGGCGCACAGCCAATGATTGCTATAAGCGCTGGAATGACCTAAAGCGCAGGGCAAAGTGTAAGCTGGCCTCAAGTCATGCCGCAACTCTAGTGACTGGAGGTGGGTCTCCAGTAGTAGACATAGAACTCACTTCACATGAGTCAGTCGCTGGGACCTACGTCACGGAGGAACAGATCCAAGGCGTGGGAGATTTGGCTGATTACGAGGCATTGTCCGGTGAGTGCACATGCATGTGTGTGTCATCCATGTGCATGGTGTGTGAGGGCTTCTGTTTGTGTGCCAGGTGAGAGTGTGTGCGCCTGAGTCGTATGGGTCAGCCATGTGCTTCATGCAATACATCCTGCGCAGCTGCATTTGGCCATAGCTGTATCCCTTCTGCCAACAGTAGACATCTAGCCCAACTGCACGCCAGTTGCCCTTGAAGTGTCACCTTGCCACAATATTGTTGCAAAATTTTCCACTGTTCATTTAGTCAGATTTTTTACATTCCTCCACTTTTACTAGGCATGTCGCAGTCCTCTAGTCACATGTCTGACATGGCTATGGTAAAGTGGAGTGACTTTGTTACCTGGATATCATTTGTTCAAACATGTCCCTGTGCAATTGCACCATTTCGGACTGGCAGCTCCAGGTGAAGAATCTGACCTGTTTGAATTAGAAAAGCTATTACATGCGGGAACTGGACAGAATGAATAGGTGCTGCCCTCCTCTCCATCTTCACTCAATAGCAATGGTACATGCCATCTGTGTGATGGCATGTGTGTTTCACCTGCCAATCACAGGCCAATGTGTGATGCCACTGCCAGGCAGCATGCAGAAAATTTGTTCATCTTCAATCTTGGTGTCATCAGTGTGTGCCATTTGCCTGCCCTTCATACGCAGTGAGGGTGCATGCATGGGAGGGTTTTAGTCATGTGGGACATGTGTCAAACAAGTACTGGTTCTCTTGCTTCTCAGCCCTCATTGTGTGCCATGGTGCTAATGCCTGTTTCCATTTCTTTGTTTTTATGTCTTTGCAGGGGAAGACACACCTGATACTGCTGGGGTTGTGGAGATGGTGCAGACCCAGGAGGGGTCCGTGGGCCGACCAACCACCAGTGAGGGACGTGGTGTGGTGATGGGTGAGAACCCACAAGTGCTGCAGGTCGTGCTCTCAAGGGGTGTCTCTGGCTGCACCTCCCCCAAGCTGTACTCAGGTGTTGATTCGGATGAGACCTACGTGCCGTCGCAGGTGAGTGTTCCAGGGAGGGATTCTGTTCTGTCTCACCCACCTGCACCAGGGTCAGAACCCTCAATGGGGATGTCAGTGTTGGCAGCTACGCCTTTGGTGGTTACGGATGCAGGGTCACACTCTGTGACATCTGATCCTGTTCCTGGGCCAGCAGATCAGAGGGGGAATGCAGTCCTGCAGCCTCAGGCAGTGCCGGCACAGCAAGGCGCAGTTCGCCTTGCCCCAGACAGGTGTGGTGCCCGCCGACGTGGTGGCCGTACGCCACCTGGCAATACTGCATGGGAGCAATCCATTTACGGTATGGCAACCCAACAGGCAGCATCATCCGAGATGATGGCTCAGGCCATGGATAGGGTGGCCACTTCCATTGCCCCCCCTGAAAGGCTGATGGAGCGACTAGAGCAGGCAACTGACTCCATCTGCCAGTCACACAGGGAGGACATGTTGGGGTCCAACAGGGACAGGCGGGCGGCACTGGCGACTCTGCAGGAGGCCATCTCCATTGAGTCCCAGGGCCACAGGGAAGCCCTGAGGCAGGAGCTCCTTCACCTCAGGACGACTCTTGTTGAGCTTGAGGCTTCTACACACCAAAGGACAGAACAGCAGCTGGAGCGTCTCACCCGTATGCTCTCAGCTGAGATGCAGGCAACGAGGGCGGAGGTCCGGGCATCCCGTGAGTTGTTGCATGGGGACCTCCGCACACTCATCCTCCAGAACCAGACCTACCACACCCGCATGCTTGCAGCCATGGAGGAGCAGACTAGGGCCTTGCGTGGGCTGCCTCCCATAGTGCAACCACCTCCCGATGCAGCTGCACAGGGTGATAATAGCGACAGCAGTGATACTCCCACAATAGGGTAGCCGTGTGGGCCATGAGCCCATGGAGGTGTTTTTTTCCCCAGGATCCACGCAGGTGGGTTCTGGTGTGCATCCTGTCCTCGGACCTCCTGGGTGGCCTCCCCAACCCCCCCGGGCCCTTCAATGGCCATTTTTATTTTTTTTTATTTTTATTTTTGTTTTTATTTTTATTTCTTTTATTCCCAATTTTTTTGGGACGATTTGTTGGCTTCTGTGGTTCCTGTGGGCCTACGCTGCATTGTGGCTGGGCACATGCAGGCTTGTAATGTATTTGGTTCAGATGCTTGGGTTTGAGTCACACACACCCCTCCTGCTTCCCGTTTCCATGGGCTTGCAAAGGGTGTGCCCAAGTGACAGTGAATTACACAGTGACGTTGGACTCCCATGAGCTGTGTGGGCAGTCTGTAGTCAAAACTGTGTATACATTCCTAGTGCATATTGCTGTTGTGTTGTACACTGCATGTTGCATTGATGTGTAACTCATCTTCTGTGTCTACCTCCCAATTTGCAGGTCCCTTCTTCATGTCTACACAAGGACCTCTAGTCTGGAGATGTGGTCCATGTTGGCAGCAGTGCACCTACAACTCTATAGGCGCCAACACTGCACAGTTGGTAGTGGTGGGAGTGCAGGCATTTCCAGGTGGTGAGACTACTAATATTAAACATTAGTGATGTCAAGTTAATGGTAGTACGTGCTCAAGTTTGTTGTTGGTCCGCCATTACTGTGAGCATTTCAGGTGTTGCAAGTTTCTAATAGGGACACTGTACATTGTGACACTAGTGTCATGTTGTGGGGATTACTTTGTTTACCTGCAAATAGCATGACATGGCACGGTGTGTCGTGTGGCGGTGCTGGGGTTGGGTTGGCTGACATGGCACTGTCCTCTTCTTGCATTTTGCAAGTGGGTATTAATTTTAGCTGCTTGAATGTGTAACTTCACAAAACTGCATTGGTGGTGTCAGTGTGGGTAGGGATGCACACATTGTGACACTTCCAGGTGAACAATCTCAGGCTGATATGGTTTTCACGGTTCTTTCTCCAGACATTCAGGATCAGTGTCAGGTTGAGTCATCATTGATTGTCAGATGGAATGTGCCAGGGCAGTGTGCACTCCACAGGGGTGTGATTTCTATGTGAAGTAATTAGCCACTAGCTGTGTACGGGCTGCCTCCCCCCGTGCCCTTTCACCTCCCATGCGCAGCGGCTGTGCATGTGGTTGGGGATGGGGGGGCACCACCATGTCCACGGCCAGGCCCCGGCGTGTTGCAACGTTGTGCAGGACACATGCTGCCACTATGATCCTGCACACTACTGGGGGAGCGTACAACAGCTGCCCGCCAGAACGGTCAAGGGAGCGAAAGCGTGACTTCAGCACTCCGAATGTGCGCTCCACTATGCCCCGGGTTGTAATGTGGGCAGCGTTATATCTTACCTGGGGTGGCGTGGTGGGGTTCCGAATTGGCGTCATCATGTGGGGGCTGAGAGGGTAGGCACTGTCCCCTGTGGAGGTGGTGATTGGTATCATTGGTGGGGTTGTGACCTTGCTCAGTATCTGACATGCATGCATGTGCAGTGGCATTCATACTCACCAAGCAGCCATGTATCGCCATGCCGGCCAGCTTCTAGGTCCCGGCTTAGGGTGGACATTCGGTAAATGAAGCTGTCGTGGGTTGACCCAGGATAGTTGGCATATACTGAGGTGATGATTCCCTTGGCATTACATACTACCTGCACGTTGATGGAATGCCAGTGCTTGCGGTTCCTATAGATGTGCTCAGATGCCCTGGGGGGACGTAGAGCCACATGGGTGCAGTCAATGGCACCTAGCACTTTGGGGAATCGTGCCACAGCGTAAAAATCCAGGGCGGCAGCATGCCTTTCTGCAGGGGTTCTGGGCAGGTATATGTGCCTGCGGACTGATGGGCGTGCAGTGATGATGTTCAAGACGTGGTGTAGGCAGCGTGACTGGGTGGCCTGTGATACACCACCCACAATGGCACTTGTCCGCTGAAATGATCCAGTGGCTAAGAAGTGCAGTACATTGAGGACCTTCTCCAGGGGGCTGAGTGCTTGGGAGCACAGGGTGGGTGATGTGAGGTCGTCCTCCCACTCACTCACCAGGTCCAGTATGATGTGTGGTGGAAACCTGTACCTCCCATGCACCTGGTCATCAGGCATCCCGAAAAGGCTGGTTCTGGGTGTGAATATTCTGGCCCTGACTATCCTCCTCCTCCTCCTTTGGTAGGCCACGGCCACTGCTGCTAGGAACGGTATGTTCATCCTGGGTCTGAGCTAGTTATTTTGTTAGTGCGCAAATTAATGCGTTGCGCGTGTTGTAGGCGAGCGTGTGACCCGCGCACCCCTGAAATCCAGTGCACAGTCCAATAGCGTGTGGAAATTGCCCGCACACCGGGATACAGGTGCGCTGACGTACTTGCGTGTGTAAGTGTCCGCGCACACCTGATATACACGTACATAGGCCAATCGCATGTACGCGCAATTTTGTCCAATTACACGCGATGAGACTCTGACGTGCTGTCCAATTACACGCGATGAGACTCTGACGTGCTGTCCAATTACACGCGATGAGACTCTGACGTGCAGTCTTTCCACGTGTGCTCTGTCATCGCGTGCTGTGTGGGAAACACCCTGCGGGTCACGTCACAGACGCGCTTACGCGCTGAGGGCCTTTGGTCCAATAGATTCGCGTATGCGTGCTGACGCGCTTACGCGCTAAGGGCCTTTCCTCGGTTTTCACGCTGACGTGCAGGATTTTCACGTGCCAAATCACTCCGTACCAAGCTGGCCACGCGTAAGCACACGGAAGACCACGCTCCTGCCCAGAAGGCCGAACTACTGCCCCCCAGAGCCCCGAGCACGCTCCCACCTGCCATCTGCTGCTGCCTGACTGCCTGCTGCCCACGTGCACTGCCATTTGCTGCCTGCACATCAGCCAGGGGTGCTGTTGCTGTGACCACCCCTGCTGGAACCGAAGACTCCCGACTGGAATTCCATCGCTCCACAGCCCAGCCCCAGGACCCAGTTGCCCACCCACTCCTGCCTCTGGGGTTTTCATGTCGGGGCAAACACCATCTGTGACCACTGACAACCCCCGGCCAGAGAGGCAGAGGGGCACCAGCTTCAGTGCCACCGAAGTTGGTGTCCTGGTGGAGCAAGTCCTGGGGCAGTATGAGGCCCTCTTTGGAAGTTCCCGCGCCGACAAGGAAGGACGGACTCGGATCTGGACTGACATCGTGACTGCCATCAACGCGGAGGGGGTGGCAGTCCGGGACTTACAACATGTCAGGAAGCGCTGGGAGGACTTCAGGTCCAGGACCCTGAACAAGGGCCGGCGCCTCTTGAAGGCAGCGGATGCCAAGGGGCGCCAGGGCCACTTGTCGGAAGAACAGATGGGGGTCCTGGAACGCATATCCCCAGCGCTCCACGTCCAGGTCCTAGAGAAGCAGACCCGTCTGGAGTCGAGCGGTGAGTGTACATGCATCCTGATTGTGAGCAGTGCGTGTGGTGATCATTCGCCATTGTGCCGGTTGCACATCTGTTTGTATGGGGTCGAGTATGGGTGGGGGTGTACAGGGCCGTGGGGCTGACACATGCGAGGGCTGTAATGTGTGAGACATGGATGGTGCTTGTGTGTGTGGGCTTGCATGGCAAATGCAGTTGTGCGTGCACACATGTTTGGATGAATGTGTATGTAAGTAGACATGTCCGTGATGTCAGGCATGTATGTTGTTTTCGGCTGCATGTATGAGCACTGTGTACATGTGCATGTGTGTGTATTTGTCAAGGGTGCAACAGTGATGAAACATGGATGCATGTGACAGCGGTATGTGGAAGCCTGATTGGCAGATGTGACATGGATGCCCGTCTGAACAGTGCGACACTTGGCAGAGGTGTAGACATGCATGCAAGTGTGGTGGTGTGTGTACATGTGTGGTGCACTTCCTGTGTTGCATGTGATGTCTGGCTCCCCTTTGGCTGCTGATGCTGTTGTATGTGTAGGGATGGTGGTGGCAGTTGCGATACGGCTGTGGTATGGCTCATGTGTGCCAGTTGCAATGACATGTGTGTTGGGGATTGTGATGACATGTCTGAGGTTTGCCAATGCCACTCATGTGCAACTGTCATGCGTGTATGTGTCCATTGTACAGTGCCCTGATGCCTGTGTTTTGTTTCTCCCTGTCTGCAGCGTCAACTGATGAAGAGGGCGGAGAAGGTGCTGTGGAGCACAGCGGCGGGTATCCGACTGCCAGCTGGAGATGCAAGGCCCGGCTCCCCTCCCGTGTTGTCATCTCGTCGGGGAGTGAGGAGTCCGGTGCCGCGTCCCAGGCCGCAGCTGCCGGGGGGAGGTCCAAGAGGCGGAGGTTGCAGTTGGACTCCTCGGCAGTAGAAGGGGCAGCTGGGACCCCACAGGGCCCAACAGGGGAAGATGGCACGGAGTCATCCAGGTTGGTGGGGGGTTTGGTGGAGGAGGAGGCCGCGCAAGCACCAGAGACGGGGTCTGGAGGTGGGGATCCCACTGGTGCTAGTGGTGCAGTGCAGGACCAGGGACAGGAGGCAGCACAGGCGGCCGCGGAGGTGCCTGTGTGCAATCCTGTCCCCGATCCTGTCCCTGCATCATCTTGCACCAGCAGGGATGCCTACGTCCAGACCCGTTTTCAGGCAGGGGATGAGCTGACGTCAACTGGCCTTCCTCTGCCTGCGGACGTGGCCATCCAGGTCCGGGTTGAGCCTGTCCTGGCTGGTGTGGCGTTGCGTCAATGGGCCATGCGAGGTGACCTGCAGTCTTTTCATGGAGAGACTGCACGTCATCTCGAATGGCTCGTTGACCACGTCAGCCTGCTGGGACAGGTCACCCAGGCCGGATTCCTCCGTCTGATGGGGCTTGCTCCAACCCCCTCCTCAACTGGACCCCCTACGCGCCAGTCGTCCTCTGTGCCATCTTCCCACCCATCAGTCACCTGGGTGCCCTGTGGAGCTGCCTCTGACGGTGCGGCCAGGCTGGTGGAGGAGGCATCCCTGCCACAGTCGGGAGTCGGAGGTCCAGCAGGGGTGGCCACATCAACAAGTGCACCCCAGCCGGTGGAGGATGTGCAGGCAGCAGGAGGCAGTGCACAGGCAGAGGCAGAGCAGCAGCAACATGGTGGGAGACATGCAGGCTCGGGGCTTTCGACATCGGAGGGGCAGGCATCGGCCGGAGGGCAGGGGGACCCAGGACAGAGAGTGTCTTCCGTGTGGCAGCGGTTGGGCCACACCATAGGTGCGGAGCGGCGCGGGCGGAAGAGGCGCGGCTCACAATGGTCAGGGCGGAGAACTCCATGCGGAGGGCCCTGAGGCGGGCCGAGTGCCTCGAGGCAATCCGCAGGGGGTTGGAGGAGGACACAGCGTCGTCCCTGCGGACCCTCGGGGCCATGGAACTGGACCGCCTCCGGGACATCGAACAGGAGTTCGATGATGCCCTGGCCCGGGACACCACGGAGTGAGCCGCTGGACTAGCCCGCCGCCTTTGTATATAGTTGTTTAGTTTTAGGTTTCCTTTCTTTCTTATTATGATTTGGAGTCGACGGACACTGCTCCACTTTTTGTATATAGTTGATTTTTAGGTAGGTTTTTTAGTAGGTTTCCTTTGTTCAGTTGGGCTCATGGACCCTTGGTAGTTTTTTATACGGACATGCATGTTTTTTTTCTCATTCACATTGTAGTTTGTTTTCTTTCTTTAGCATTCTTTATTTTTTTCAATACAATTTTGTTTGCATACGTGACTGTGTGGTATCATCTCATTGGTTTTATGCATGTCATGTTGTGTGTTTTCCCATTCAATTGCAACCATTGTGTGTGACGGACATGGGTTCATTAGCTTCATGAACATTGGGGGTGTAACATGTGATTTCCATTTCCATGTGGGTGAATGGGTTACTTGGTAGGGCTTTTTGGCTGTGGAGGCTGTCCATTACGCACATGATTGGGGATTGTGAGCACCTGGTGGAGGCTGCCCCTGCACTTCTTGGGGGTCGGGGGTGCAGGGGGACATGAGTGGGGGCCTGGTGGAGGCTGCCCCTGCACTGCTGGGGGGTGGGGGTGCAGGGGGACATGAGTGGGGGCCTGGTGGAGGCTGCCCATGGTGGCAGGGGGGTGGGGGTGGTGGGAGACATGAGTGGGGGCCTGGTGGAGGGTGACCCTGGATGCTGGGGGGTGGGGGTGCAGGGGGACATGAGTGGGGGCCTGGTGGAGGGTGACCCTGCACTGCCGGGGGGTGGGGGTGGTGGGAGACATGAGTGGGGGCCTGGTGGAGGCTGCCCATGGTGGCAGGGGGGTGGGGGTGGTGGGAGACATGAGTGGGGGCCTGGTGGAGGCTGCCCCTGCACTGCTGGGGGGTGGGGGTGGTGGTAGACATGAGTGGGGGCCTGGTGGAGGCTGCCCCTGCACTGCTGGGGGGTGGGGGTGCAGGGGGACATGAGTGGGGGACTGGTGGAGGCTGCCCATGGTGGCAGGGCGGTGGGGGTGGTGGGAGACATGAGTGGGGGCCTGGTGGAGGATGCCCCTGCACTGCTGGGGGGTGGGGGTGCAGGGGGACATGAGTGGGGGCCTGGTGGAGGCTGCCCATGGTGGCAGGGGGGTGGGGGGGTGGGAGACATGAGTGGGGGCCTGGTGGAGGCTGCCCCTGCACTGCTGGGGGTGGGGGTGGTGGTAGACATGAGTGGGGGACTGGTGGAGGCTGCCCATGGTGGCAGGGGGGTGGGGGTGGTGGGAGACATGAGTGGGGGCCTGGTGGAGGCTGCCCCTGCACTCCTGGGGGGTGGGGGTGCAGGGGGACATGAGTGGGGGCCTGGCGGAGGCTGCCCCTGCACTGCTGGGGGGTGGGGGTGGTGGTAGACATGAGTGGGGGCCTGGTGGAGGCTGCCCATGGTGGCAGGGGGGTGGGGGTGGTGGGAGACATGAGTGGGGGCCTGGTGGAGGGTGACCCTGGATGCTGGGGGGTGGGGGTGCAGGGGGACATGAGTGGGGGCCTGGTGGAGGGTGACCCTGCACTGCCGGGGGGTGGGGGTGGTGGGAGACATGAGTGGGGGCCTGGTGGAGGCTGCCCATGGTGGCAGGGGGGTGGGGGTGGTGGGAGACATGAGTGGGGGCCTGGTGGAGGCTGCCCCTGCACTGCTGGGGGGTGGGGGTGGTGGTAGACATGAGTGGGGGCCTGGTGGAGGCTGCCCCTGCACTGCTGGGGGGTGGGGGTGGTGGTAGACATGAGTGGGGGCCTGGTGGAGGCTGCCCCTGCACTGCCGGGGGGTGGGGGTGCAGGGGGACATGAGTGGGGGCCTGGTGGAGGCTGCCCATGGTGACAGGGGTGTGGGGGTGGTGGGAGACATGAGTGGGGGCCTGGTGGAGGCTGCCCCTGCACTTCTGGGGGGTGGGGGTGGTGGTAGACATGAGTGGGGGCCTGGTGGAGGCTGCCCCTGCACTGCTGGGGGGTGGGGGTGCAGGGGGACATGAGTGGGGGCCTGGTGGAGGCTGCCCATGGTGGCAGGGGGGTGGGGGTGGTGGGAGACATGAGTGGGGGCCTGGTGGAGGATGCCAATGCACTGCTGGGGGGTGGGGGTGCAGGGGGACATGAGTGGGGGCCTGGTGGAGGCTGCCCATGGTGGCAGGAGGGTGGGGGTGGTGGGAGACATGCATTGTTGATCAGTAGTGCAAGGTGACATGTGGGTTGGCTGGGGGGCATGCCCATGGTGAATGGGCTGCCTGCGGGACATGGGCAGGGGTGCAGGGTAGTCCCCCGTGGTGTGGGCTGGCTGCAGGGTCCGTGGAGGTTGTGGAGCGTACACCTGGGAGGGCCCACACGGCCAATTCACGTGTGGTACTCCCCAGAACCCCTGAAATACACATACCCTGCTGAAATCGCGTGTGGAACTTCCCGCGCACCCCTGAAATACACGTACCCTGCTGAAATCGCGTGTGGAACTTCCCGCGCACCCCTGAAATACACATACCTTGCTGAAATCGCGTGTGTAACTTCCCGCGCACCCCTGAAATACACGTACCCTGCTCGCACTGGGCCAATCGTGTGTGGAACTTCCCGCGCACCCCTGAAATACACGTACCCTGCTGAAATCGCGTGTGGAACTTCCCGCGCACCCCTGAAATACACGTACCCTGCTGAAATCGCGTGTGGAACTTCCCGCGCACCCCTGAAATACACATACCTTGCTGAAATCGCGTGTGGAACTTCCCGCGCACCCCTGTAATACACGTACCCTGCTCGCACTGGGCCAATCGTGTGTGGATCTTCCCGCGCACCCCTGAAATACACGTACCCTGCTCGCACTGGGCCAATCGTGTGTGGAACTTCCCGCGCACCCCTGAAATTCACGTACCCTGCTCGCACTGGGCCAATCGTGTGTGGAACTTCCCGCGCACCCCTGAAATACACGTACCCTGCTCGCACTGGGGCAATCGTGTGTGGAACTTCCCGCGCACCCCTGAAATACACGTACCCTGCTGAAATCGCGTGTGGGACTTCCCGCGCACCCCTGAAATACACATACCTTGCTGAAATCGCGTGTGGAACTTCCCGCGCACCCCTGAAATCCACGTACACGGCCAAATCGCGTGTGAGACTTCCCGCGCACCCCGGTATACACGCACACGTATTTTTTGTCAGCGGGTGTCCGTGTTTGTGGGTACCCCTTTGCACGTCATTTGTCCTGGAGGGCCACAGTATAGGACATTCATCATGGCAGTATATAGGTGCTATTTGTTGGCGCACCTTTTGGCGCACATTTCTTACAGCCGCAGAGACGCTACCGCCTGCTTTCTTGTGGCGGTCGTGTTTGTGCCTGTGCGCTGGTTTGAGCGTGCGCTTTTTTGCCCTATTCTATTCCATGAATACGTGTTGTAGGCGAGCGTGTGGGCGTTCCGCGCACTTGTGCCCTGTACTTCCCCCGTGACGCCCACGTTTTGGCAAGTTGTTCCCCATTCCGAGTGTTACGCCCGTGTTCCGCCTACTCTTGTTGCGTGCGCCGCGCTATGTGCGAATTTCGCTGTGGCCTGTGCGATTTTCGCTGTGACCTGGCGCACGCTGTTAGATGGCCTGTGCGCCAACGTGCGCCGCGCACTTTTTTATCGCACATCCGCTGGTTTTCTCGCGCAGGGCCTTCCATGAATCGATGTGCGCTGCTTTTGGTGCGATTTTCGCACTTGCACTGCTATTTTCGCTATTCCACTGCGATTCGCACGTTTTTGCCCACTTGCGCCGCGCTATTTATTCCATGAATCGGTCTGATAGTTTTTTATTTTTTATTTTTTATTTGTTTAAGGTCGTACAACGACCTTTACAAAATGGTGTCATTAAAATGAATAAAGTACTTTTGATTACAGTATTCAATTCTTAATAGAATTTTCACTATATTCAAAGACATTAATAAATATTTACTGGAAGGCAGGAAGAGGAAGTAAAGATAGAAAAAGTAGAAGAGTAGATGAATAGGATTATGAGCAGACAAAAACATATATAATATATTTGTCAACTGTCATCCTCTTGCAGAACGCAGATTTCTCTTAATTTCCCTTCAGTTCTCTTCTACTCAATGTTCCTTATGATGTAGCAGTCGAAGTCTTCTACTTTGTCCTCTTGAACTTGCTTTTAAGTCATTATCTGAGTTCTGTGATTGGTGATCATAGATAATTCCAGTCCTTAAAAGAACCTGAACAACTACTATTCTTATAGCTGAATTTTCCCCCGAAATCAACATATTCCAGAAATTTTCATAGAGCAGCCATTCTTCTCTCTCCACGAATTTGGAAAAGTATTTTACTCTTATGTGCCATGGGCCGTCGCAATTCATCAGCAGATGGTTCAGGCTTTGTTTGGCTGGATTTTCACATATGCTACATAGTTTGATTATATTTTGCCTTTGACCTCTTATATTCAGTATTTTCCCTGTATGGATGATATTGAGGCGCACCATTAAAAATGTATTTCTAGTTTCCCAGTCTGGACATTTCATTAAATAGTTTGGTAACTGACCTGATTTCTTGTCCACTACTAAGATGCTGTTCCAAGGTTTAATTTGTCACGACTTCTCCACCGTTCTGATCCAATCTCTTATTTCAATTTCTTTTTTGACTTTCAGTGGGTTGTAAATCAGAACTTCAATGGTGGTGTCTGCCTCCTCCATAGTATACATATCATACGTTGATTGCATCAATTGCACTGCTTTTGGTGTTTAAATGAATCCATTTGCAGACTCATTAGATATATCAGATGACATCTGCTCAACTACAAGAGATTAATGTTCTACTGTGGGTTCTTCATAAACACATATTCTTTGTGTAAATGTTGGAAGAATTCCCTTTTCAGACTGTAAAGGGTGAGTAGAAATCTTGCACGAGTCTGAGAATGCACTGTCCCGCAAGGTTCGAGACCGCATCACTAAGTTGTTAATTGGAGAAGGTGTCAAATCGGGGTTTATCACCTTGTCTTTATAAATACTTGTCATCCATTGTACAATCCGGCCAATTTGTTTCATTTGCTGTGTAATTTTAGAATCCAAGGTCTCAAATAGTTTGGATAATGATATAATAGTCATATTCATTGCAGCTAACGTAATCTCAATTATGGGAGACTGTGCATTCTGAGATTCCTGCTTTAAAAACTGAGTTTGAGACTTATAATCTTGTAAGGTGTTGGACGAGTGAAAGAAAGTGAAAGAGTCGAAGACTCTTGTATAGAATGTTCAAACATATTAGGAGATTGTGAAAGACTATGGGTGTGTGCAAGTGCAGCCGCTCTTGTGCGACATAAAGGAGTATGTGCAACATTTTGTACATCAGGTATTCCAATTCCGATATTAGCTGACAATTCTAGTTCATTAGCAGATAGCTGTTCATTGTGAGCAATAGCAACCACTGGTAATAACTTCATCCATTTCTGCAGTGTACAATTCAACATTTGGTGAAACATCTTGACTAGTTAAATCAATAGTAGCTGGCTGTGCAGTGTTCTGGTCACAACATGAAATATTCAAAGAAGGAGTTATAATGGTATGTGGTAGTAATTAAGAATCATTAACAACCGCCAGTAACAGAGATGCAGATATAGTTTCACTGGCCGAGTTGTCATTAGTAGTTGCTGTGTCGAAGAAATGGGCTCTACAGCAGCAGAAAGCACAATTATGCAGTCAGTAGTTGCAGAAACAAACTCATTTTCTAAGTGAGGTTGGCAAAACTCTTGATTGTCCGCAGCAGAATTCTTCACTTTCAGAGTTTTAACAACACTTGCAGTCTTTTTTTTTTCACTGCGTTTGTCGGCGAGGGCTTTGGCGATGTTGCTTTAAGAAGCACTGAAGTTCTTGTGACAACAACGCTGGGTGGCATTCCTGATTTTAAAGAGTATACGTTTTGTTGCATACAAGTTAACAATACACAATCACGTCTACAATGACGGGTTCAGGACACCAACTAAAGCGATAAAAATCTTACATAGTACTCACAATATTATGCTCACTGCCCAGCCTGGAGGCGCTGTTCGTTGCTCGCCCTGCGCAGAAAAGCAGCAAAGCAGCACTTCTGGGCACTCCTCAGTTGCGCGCACGCGGTTGCGCATGCATGCCAGATTATATGGAAAAGCTGGTGAAGTGTGCGGAGCTTGAAAGTTGATAGGTGTAATAACATCAAAAAGTGCTTGTATGATATGATATGGCATTTGTAATGCGCCTATACACAAGTGTTTCAATCTACAATAAATGAAAGTAAATAAAAGGTCAAAGACCAATATGAAGTTTACAATCCAAACTAGCGTGTTAAAGTCTCTGTGGCAGTATGCTCATACCACAAGTAAGATTTAGTGTACACATATCCTCACAAACTAGAATCCAAGCAGAGTTTGTCGCTGCAAAGCGGCACTTCCGGGCACTTCACAGTTGCAGTTATAGGTTAGAGTTTTCAGCGCACACTGGGGAGTGAGCTTTATTAATTTTGAATTTTAACAACATTCACTGCGTAGTGTTCTGCCAAATGGGGAATTAATTAAATTAATGTTTTTGGTTACAGAGACTAAGGATCTACACAGTTTTGCACCCCCCCCACTTTAAAGGCAGAGGATTCAAGGCAAGCAGACTCCCCCCAAATTTTGTTTTCCAGGCCTAGTTCTACTTACTTAGCAAGCCTCTGTTTAAGGTTCAGGAATGCCAGCTGCATCTCAGGACACTCTGGAAAGATAGGCCAGGGGTCTGGTCACTGCACTCTCAAAGATGGCCTCCCGCTCTCCACCACAGGACCCAGTCAGCTTTGAGGCCTTCCTAGAAATACACAGCTCCACCCAGATGCACTCTTCGAAATCTCCTTTGATGTCTCCTAACAGCTGTCAAGTGGTAAGTTTCAGCAGCCTTCCTGATGGTCTGTCTCTTCTCTCTGTCCTCCTGTCTTTCTCCTTTTTCAGTCTCCCCGGTTTTTGTGTCTCCTCTGTCCTAGTGCAGTCCCCCTTATATAGCAGCAATGACATCACCAATTTTACAATCTTGGGGAAGTACCCTGCAATAATCTCTGCCACTAGGATTGGCCAGTTACCCTTCTCTCTCCACCCAAACCAAGCCTCCAAGTCAGGATTGGTTTAGGGGTCTGGGCAATATATGTCTATTCCCATTTGTCATCATCCTTTGTTCTCCTTTGACATTTTTGGCAAAAACCTGTTATGTATCACAACTTCATAATTCTACTAGCAACTGCCATACTAAACATATTTTCTAATTTAGCTAATCATAGAGACTTAGATAAGCCAACCACCAAATCTGTACGATGTAGCATGGCCATAAAAAGCACAACAGTTATGATTATGTAAGTTATTAAGCATATCCCTAATTTCATTTTCCACACGCTCACCAACTCTCACATTTGGAACATGTTCAGGTCAGCCAGAAACCTAGTTTAACTGGCCATTACAGTTCCCAGAGTCACAGTCAGATGCATTTTATATCCCCAAAATTGCCTGGAAATTACATAAAAAAAATGGAACAAAAATGAAATCAATCTACATTATTGTTGCTGAGAAAAAGGCCTAAATGATAATAGTCCTTTTAACTTAATTGTGAATCTTCCTGTGGGGCAAATGGCAATTTCTGCTTCCAGCCATTTGTTGTAACTGGGCCAGCCTGTATCTTCATCAGTCTCCTTTGTGTTGGAAGCTTGCTCTTTGAAGTGGGTGCCCTCATTTTACACATATTAGTCGTGCTCCAGCCAAGGTTGACTTTCCTTGAAGTCCCTGCCTTCAGAGCCAGCAGGTCTGGAGACCATTGACTTTAAACGCTGTTAACAGGACATTTTTATTGCAGGTTAGATTTTTATGGCGGGTTAGATGGGAGATGTGACATCCAGGCTGGAAGTGGGAGTTTTCCTTTGTGAAGTTTTGCCCACAGCCAGATACAGGGTATGCCTTGGGCTGACATTTTCCATTAAAAGTGGCTCTTCAAATGTCACTGGAGTTTTGTAGGTGAAACATAATATACATTGCTTTTGCCAACCCACAACTCATGTTTTGTTTTCCTGACATTGTTCTGTGAGCAGTGGTATTTTTTTTCCTGCAGGACGTTTTTGTTTTTAATGTTTAGAAATCCTGTTTTCCATGTGACAGGGATCTTTGATTCCTCCTTCTTTTGAAAATTAAAATGCTGCTTGTCCATTGGTAATGACAGGTAGGCCCCTTTCCAGATTGGCTCTTTAACTTTACTTGAAAAACTAAAACGAATGCCAGGCCATTTTCTTTTCAGTGTTTAACATCTTGCTATTCATGTGAAAGGGACTTCTGTTTGGAGCCATTAAATGCACACCACAGGACCTGCAGGAGCCTGGGCCCGAGTTCAGAGGGTGACCATGTGACCAGTGCGCAGAGCAGTCAGGTGCATCAGCAGGGGAGAGGAAGAGAGAAAGCGGTGGTTCTGCTCAAGTTTGAGAGAGGCAGGGAGGCTGTTCCAGAGGGAGGCCTCAGCCGGGGAGATAGATCTGCCCCCAATTCTCTGCTTGGAGAAGGGTTTGACCCTCAAAGAGTTGGAGGTGGGTGAGCAGAGAGCTCGAGAAGGAAGACATTTTGGAAGAGAAAGTTGTAGGTAGATCGGTCCCAGGCTCTAGGAAGCCTTGTGGATGATGCAGAGGGTCTTGAAGTTCACCCTTGCAGTCACGGGGAGCCAATGAAGAGATTTCAGAGCTGGAGTAATACGATGGCTGGGCTTGAGGTGAAGGAAAAGTCTTGCAGTCCTGTTCTGGATAAGTTGTAAAGGTTGAAGAATAGAGGCAGAAAGATTTAGAAAGAGGCTGTTGCAATAGTCCAGCCTGGAGAGGATCAGACCTCTGGAGACAGTGAGCTTCTGGGAGAGAGTGAGAAAGGGAAGAATAACTCTGAGGAGGTGCAGATGACAGTTTGACCTCTTAGAGACGTCAGAGATGTTAGGAGAGGAGAGGGTGGAGTCGAAGATGACACCAAGGTTCTTAGCCTTACAGGAAAAAGCAGGACGAGGGCCCAGAGTGGGCGGCCAGAGAGAGAGGAAAGGAGGGAGTGGGTGTCCCAATGAGGAGGATCTCAGTCTTACTGGCATTAAGGCAGAGATCATTGGTGGCACACCATTCTTGAATTGCGGTCAGACATTCTGGTAGGAGAGAAGAAGCAGTGGTGGCTAAGGTGAGCCTGAAAGAGAGCTGACTCTCATCCGCATAACATTGAAAATTGGAGCAGAAAGTAGAGATGCAGTGGGCAAGAGGTGCCAGGTAGCAGTTGAAGAGCCAGGAGAGAGGTGAGACCCCTGGGGAACACCACAAGAAGAGAGAGAGATAGAAGATAGGAAAGGCCCCAGTTCGACCTGAGAGGGTCAGTCGGTGAGAATGAGGCCTAATCAGTAATACCAACATCGCAGAGGCGACTGAGCAGGATGGCATGGTTGACTGTGTCAAAAGCAGAGGATAGATGAAGGAGAATGAGGACAGAAGGGAGATTAGAGTCAAGATTGGAGAGCAAGTCTTCACAGTTGTTCAGGAGAGCAGTTTCCATGCTTCTGGCAGACTTGTGGTTATGGAGACAACCAACAGATTTAGTATGTAGATTAAGCTGGGAGATCCCCAGCTTTTCCAAGAGTTTGCCCAGGAAAGGAGTGATGGTGATTGAGCGATAATTAGCCGGAGAAGAAGTATTGGCCGAGAGCTCTTTAGAAGGGGGTGAACAAGGGAGTACTTAAGGGGGAGGGGAAAGTTCCAGTGGCAAAGGAGTGATTGCAGAAATAGACCTAAACTGGAACAAGGGTGTCAATGTGGTCCTTGATGGTTCTGGATGAGCAGGGGAGAACCTGCTTTGAAGAGACTTTCATAGATCGAACTTGTCTAGAAACATCATCAGGGGTGAACAGGGGAAAGGAGGAGAAAGGAGGAGGAGAGAAGGCCTCAGACGGGCCAGGAGTGGTAGAGGAGGAGGTAGAGGAGGTAGAGGAAGAGAGGGTGGGCAGGATGTCCTAAGTTTTAGTAGGGAAATGAGAACCCAAGGCTGTGCAGAGGACCTGGGAGGGAACAGGAGAGGTAGAGACTGCAGCAGGATTGACCAGCTCCTTGCAGATATTGAAACGTTCGGCTGAATTGTGTTACGCTCACCTGGCTCCCACAGGGGTGTCGGTCAGACTCGGACAGCTGCGGTCTCCACGTACGTGATGCGTAGTGCAGCGATGACTGACTGGATCTGCCCTCCTAATCCTGTCTGCTTAACCCGTAGAAATATTCTCCTGCAAGTGGAGAGATGGATTTAGCCACTAGTGGATTCAAGTGATGGCACCCCCACAGTCCTCCCCAACTAATCACCTCCGAAATGCCCTCACAGCAATCTCACCTTATATTCTTGAAAGATGAGCTCTCCATCCTGCGTGGATTTGCAGGGGCGCGTCGATTCCAGTTACTTCACTGGTTTGAAGGCTCGGGCGAGTTCCGGAGAGTATTGACTCTGGGGTTCCTGGTGAGGACCAGTAAGTATTAAGTTCATAGAGTTCAATATGTCCGATGTTCACTCTTGTTCCCCCTTCCTTTCTTGTCTTGCAGCTGGCTCGTGAAAAGATGCTCTTGTGGCAGCTAGTGGCGCTCAGGTAAGAGTCTGTATTACCCGGCGCTGTCCGGTAAATGTTGCCCGTGGAAAACATGTTGTTTTGTCTCTCTTTACAGATGCGGTACGTGAAAATATGGAGAGTCACAAAAGGATGCCTCCGGTGGTAAATCAGGTAAGTCTATGGTGGTAAGAATTATATTTGTTGGTTCCCTCGGCTCACCTTGTGGTTTTCTTTTGTCTCCTAGGTGCCGAAGTTCGGCGAAGAAATGATGGAGGCAGCGCCGACCCGAAGGATGCTGTGAAGACTGGTGAGTATGGCGCGGAGCTGCAGCTGGAGGTGCGGCGCGTGCAGAAATGATGTTCTTTACAGGTCCGGAGACGAGATGGATCCAGAATCAGGTGTGGAATAGAAATAAGTTTGTATTCTAACCTTGTCCCTTTCTTTCCTCTTTGTTTTAGGAGCTCCGGATTCGAGGCGGGCGTGGCAGAAGACTGGATGCAGGCTGCCGGCACGGTGAGCGTTACGCTGTTGGATACAGAATAACGCGAAGCGTGTGTTGCTGGTCGGGCGTGGTTTAAATAGCCTCAAAAGTAGTCCCAGGTAAGAAGTCCCTAGAACTACACCCGAGTAAAAAATAGTCCCTGTAGAAAAATAGTTCCTTTCAGGCTTCATGTTGGATTGGAGTCATTTGCAGCATGGTCTGCCTGAGGTAAGTAATGACTATGAGCCTGGCGCCTTAGGCGCCAGGACTGATTTCTACTATGAGCCTGGCACCTAAGGCACCAGGATTGAACCCAGATAGCCCCTAGCCGGGGCTGCTGAGGTTTTACTAAATGTCTAGATGCCTGCTCCCGGGGCTGATGGGCTTGGTCCGGATGCCTGGGGGTAGGCATCATGACAGTACTCCCCCCCAAGGCCCCTCCTAAAGTTGTTCTTCCCCTGGGTCCTGGTTTGTCTGGGAAGTTCCGATGGAATCTTTTCACCAACCGAGGTGCATGGACGTGGTCACTAGGTTCCCATGACCTTTCTTGTGGTCCGTAGCCCTTCCAATCGATTAAATAAAAAAGTTTTGATTTTACCATCTTGGAGTCCAGGATATTTTTTACCTCGAATTCAGGTTCTCCATCTATCAAGATGGGGTCGGGTGGTTTGGTTAATCTTGTTCCTGGTTGAACTGGTTTTAAAAGTGAAACATGAAAGACAGGATGAATGCGCATATTAGAGGGTAATTCCAATTTGAAGGCTACCGGGTTGATAATGGCCTTAATAGTGTAAGGTCCCAAATATCTAGGGTTAAAAGTCTGAGTTCCCTTCAGAGGTATGTGTTTTGTAGCCAGCCAAACTTGATCCCCAATCTGGTATTGTGGAGTTTCACTTCTATGTTGATCAGCTTTTTTCTTATATTTCTCTTTTGCTTGTTTCAAATGTTCTGTTGCCTCTTTAAAGGCTTGTGTAATAGTAGAATGCAAATGACTAACTGCAGGCATTTCTAAATGCTGAGGCGAATCTAGTTCTGAGGTTCGAGGGTGATGTCCATATATGGTATAAAAGGGGCTTTGTCCGGTTCCTGAATGTACAGAGTTATTGTATGCATACTCGGAAATCCATAAAATATCTTTCCAATTACTTTCGGTCTGGTGTAGCATGCAACGTAGGTACTGTTCGAGGGTCTGATTGGTCCTCTCCGTCTGACCATCGGTCTAGGGATGGTGACTGGTTGATAACCTCACGTCGATTTGCGCCAGTTGACAACATTTCTTCCAAAAATGTGAAATGAATTGACTACCTCGGTCAGAGACCAATACGGAAGGAAATCCGTGTATTCGAACAATGTTTTCGAGGAACTCCTTGGCCAGAATTGAAGCAGAAGGTAATCCCTTTAGAGGAATAAAGTAGGCCATCTTGGAAAAAAGATCCACAATAACTAGAATGGTGTTAAATCCATTACATGGAGGTAGATCTGTAATAAAGTCTAACGATAAGGTGTGCCATGGTGTAGGTGGAATATCCAAAGGTTGTAAGAGGCCAGCAGGTTTTTTCTTCTGACTTTTGTTTTGGGCGCAAATGCCACAAGACATTACAAATGACTTTACGTCTTTTCGCCAGGTGGGCCACCAGAATTGTCTCTTAATTTTAGCTTCAGTTTTTGCGATACCTGGGTGTCCTTCCATCAGGGTGTCATGATAATTGGAGATGACTAGTTCTTGTAGTTCCTTATGTGGTAGAAATAGTCGCCCTTGATAATAAGGTAGGTCATTGATGACTGAGTAGTCCAAGCCTTTCTTCGCCCAGTCCTGCAGGGCTGTTGGATCGAAGAGTTGTTGGATCTTTACTTGAATATCCACTAGTGTCAGTAGAGTGGTTATGCCAAGAATTCTTTGTTCTGAAATTATAGGCACCGGTTCCGGGTTCGCATATGCTTCTCCCATCCCTATTCGGGATAAGGCATCTGCCTTGCCATTTTTACAACCTGGTTGATAAGTGATCACGAAATAGAACTCGGCAAAGAACAATGCCCATCGAAGTTGACGCGACGATTGGGCCTTGGCTGTTTTTAAATACTGCAAGTTCCGGTGATCGGTGATTACCGTAATGGTATGCCTGGCACCGAGAAGATAATGCCGCCAAGCCTTGAAGGCGGATTTGATGGCTAATAATTCTTTATCGGTAACCGCATAGTTTAACTCGGGTGCCGAGAACTTTCTGGACCAAAATGCTACTGGGTGAAGTTGACCGGTTTCAGGATCCTTCTGGGACAGGACAGCTTCCATGGCTAAACTGGATGCATCAGTTTCAACTATGTATGGAAGTTTGGGGCGTGGATGCTTTAAGACAGGTGCAGACATGAATTTTGCTTTCAGCTCTTTGAAGGCCTTATCAGCTTCTTCGGTCCACAAGAAGCGTTTGTTTTTTCGCAAAAGTGCTGTGATAGTGTGTACAACATGTGAGAAATCCGGAATGAATCTGCGGTAGAAATTAGCAAATCCGAGCATGCTTTGTACCCCTTTAACTGAACTGGGTGATGGCCACTTGAGGATTGCATCCACCTTTCGAGAGTCCATTCGGACTCCTTTTGGAGTCAGGATAAATCCAAGTAATTCAACTTCCGTAGCATGAAAAACGCATTTTTCCAATTTTGCATATAACTTGTGCTGGCGTAGTTTCTCAAGGACTGCACGAAACGTGCTTCACATGGTCTGATTCTGAAGAGGAGTACACTAGAATATCGTCTATGTATACAACAACACAGACGTCAATGAGTTCACGAAGGACATCGTTCATAAAATACTGGAAGGCTGCTGGTGCATTGCACAACCCGAAGGGCATCACCTGGTATTCGAATAACCCGTACTTAGTGTGAAAAGCAGTCTTCCATTCGTCGCCTTTCTTTACACGTACCAGATGATATGCCCCTCGGAGATCTAATTTAGTGTAGATGCAAGCGTCCTTTACTTGGTCTAGTAATTCGGGGATCAGAGGCAATGGGTATCGGTTCTTAACCGTGATCTGATTTAATGTGCGGTAGTCTATGCACGTTCTGAGGTCACCTTCCTTTTTAGGCACGAAGAACAAAGCTGAAGATGCAGGGGACTTGGATGGACGAATGAAGCCATTAGCAAGGTATTGGTCCAAGTATTGTCGTAGGTGAAGGTTTTCGGGTTCCGTAAGGGCGTAGATCCTACTACATGGAGGTTGTGCACCGGGTATGAGATTGATTTGACAATCATATGATCTGTGAGGTGGCAGGGTGTTTGCCTGTTCCTTTTGGAAAACATCCTGGAATTCTTGATATTCCTGAGGTAACTGCACGACTGGAGTAGCGACTGTGACCAGGCCTTGGTTCAAGGGTTTTTTCAGGTAACAAGTATGTGCACAATCCGGGAAGGTTATTCTCTTCTCTCGCCAATCAATACAAGGATTATGTGTTTCCAACCAAGATATCCCCAGTATTATTTGGAACTGCGGGGCTTTGATTAAATCAAACACAATAGTCTCTCGATGCCCATCCTGACCCAATAGTGTCATCTCTGCGGTGGAATGAGTTACAGGCCCAGAGGCAATTTCAGTTCCATCGACTGTGGTGATGACATCCGAAGTGGTCTTTTTGCAGAGAGATAGAATCATCCTAGAAGCCAACTCGTGGTCCACATAGTTTCCTATGGCCCCGCTATCAATGTATGCCCTCACTGCGTGCATACGTGATGGCTGCCTTGGATCTATAAGGACCATTGGTATGATGAAGTGCGAGGTCTGAGTATCCTTCTTCAAGCTCGGCAAGCGGACCTCTACGCTTGTCGGGCGTGGTTGATTCCCGAATCAGGCTCGGTGTCATTTTCATCAGCAACTCCGACTACTCTTTTAGATGTTTTTATAGGGCAATCCCGTAGAAAATGTCCTGAGGCCCCACAGTACAGACACAATTGCATCTGCCGTCTTCTTTCTCTTTCCTTTTGAGCTAAGGGTCCCTTGACCCCCCCGATCTGCATCGGTTCTGATACATCTGTTCCTTTGAGGGTAACATTGGGTTTAACCAATACCCGATTCTCGAACTTAGCTCGATCAGCCTTTCTATTCTGAAGTCGGTGGTCTAACTGGACCACTAAATCTATATATTCTGCACAATCCTGAGGTGGGTACACAACTTGGGCCAAAACGTCTTTGAGTTCACCCCGAAGTCCACGATGAAATAATGTAATTCGTTTTACCTCTGGCCACCCGGTTTTCACCACTAACCTATTGAAAGTGGCAATATAGGTTAGTAGATCCTGGTTACCTTGTCGTAATGATAAAAGTTTGTTATCCACGGCCTGTCCCTGTGAATGTCTGGCAAATAGTCTTTCCATGCTCAATTGAAAACCTTGAAAATCCCGAAGAAGAGGGTCATCCTGGTTAACTAATGGAATTGACCAATCCGCTGCGCTGCCACTAAGATATGATAGTACAAAGGCTACTTTGGTTTGGTCGTTCGGAAAAGCTCCAGGTCTGCATAAAAAGTGCAAGCGGCATTGTTTCATAAACACGGCAAACTTTTTTGGGTCTCCAGCAAAACGTTCGGGTGGAGCTAAAGGAATGCTCCCTGGTAGAATCACTTGCACAGGATTGCTCGATGAAACAGGAGTTGGGTTCCCCCCGAATCCAGGTAATGGTGTTTGCCCAGCTTGGTTTTGCAGTAATTGTCTAGCAAGATCATCAGTGCGCTCCTTTGACACAATCAGTTCTCTCCTGAGGGCATTAGTCTCTTGGCGCGCGGAGTGCACTTCTACCCTAAATTCCCCTAACAATAGGGCTAGTTGGTCGGTTTTGAGGTTTCCATAACGCCCGGGTGGGGATTTCTAGATAGGCTTCGCATTCTGTTACGCTCACCTGGCTCTCACAGGGGCGTCGGTCGGACCCGGACAGCTGCGGTCTCCATCCATGTGATGCGTAGTGCAGCGATGGCTGACTGGATCTGCCCTCCTAATCCTGTCTGCTTAACCCGTAGAAATATTCTCCTGCAAGTGGAGAGATGGATTTAGCCACTAGTGGATTCAAGTGATGGCACTCCCACAGTCCTCCCCAACTAATCACCTCCGAAATTCCCGTCAGCAATCTCACCTTATATTCTTGAAAGATGAGCTCTCCATCCTGCGTGGATTTGCAGGGGCGCGTCGATTCCAGTTACTTCACTGGTTTGAAGGCTCGGGTGAGTTCCGGAGAGTATTGACTCTGAGGTTCCTGGTGAGGACCAGTAAGTATTAAGTTCATAGAGTCTAATATGTCCGATGTTCACTCTTGTTCCCCCTTCCTTTCTTGTCTTGCAGCTGGCTCGTGAATAGATGCTCTTGTGGCAGCTGGTAGCGCTCAGGTAAGAGTCTGTATTACCCGGCGCTGTCCGGTAAATGTTGCACGTGGAAAACGTGTTGTTTTGTCTCTCTTTACAGATGCGGTACGTGAAAATATGGAGAGTCACAAAAGGATGCCTCCGGTGGTAAATCAGGTAAGTCTATGGTGGTAAGAATTATATTTGTTGGTTCCCTCGGCTCACTTTGTGGTTTTCTTTTGTCTCCTAGGTGCCGAAGTTCTGCGAAGAAATGATGGAGGCAGCGCCGACCCGAAGGATGCTTTGAAGACTGGTGAGTAAGGCGCAGCGCTGCAGCTGGAGGTGCGGCGCATGCAGAAATGATGTTCTTTACAGGTCCGGAGACGAGATGGATCCAGAATCAGGTGTGGAATAGAAATAAGTTTGTTTTCTAACCTTGTCCCTTTCTTTCCTCTTTGTTTTAGGAGCTCTGGATTCGAGGCGGGCGTGGCAGAAGACTGGATGCAGGCTGCAGGCACAGTGAGCGTTACGCTGCTGGATGCAGAATAACGCGAAGCGTGTGTTGCTGGTCGGGCGTGTTTTAAATAGCCTCAAAAGTAGTCCCAGGTAAGAAGTCCCTAGAACCACACCCGAGTAAAAAATAGTCCCTGTAAAAAAATAGTCCCTTTCAGGCTTCATGTTGGATTTTGAGTCATTTGCAGCATGGTCTGCCTGAGGTAAGTAATGACTATGAGCCTGGCGCCTTAGGCACCAGGACTGATTTCTACTATGAGCCTGAACCCAGATAGCCTCTAGCCGGGGCTGCTGAGGTTTTACTAAATGTTTAGATGCCTGCTCACGGGGCTGATGGGCTTGGTCCGGATGCCTGGGAGTAGGCATCATAACAAGTTGTTAGATTCTGCAGAAATGCAGGCTTGGATTTAGGCTCTCTTCTTAGAGAGGACAGAGAGTCTGTACTGCCTTTGGAGCTGGCGGCAGGCCAGTTTGTCAGGGGGTGTGCCCGATGACCTCCACTTCCTCTTCACCACCCTACACTTGCGTTTAAGGGCTGCGAGGTCGGAATTGTACCAAGAGTTGCCCATTGGATTTGGGCTTCAAGCGGATCCCCATGACAGGGGCAAGGACATCCAGGGTGTTAGTGATAGAGAGATGAAGGGAGGAGAGGGCTATGTCTTGATGTGAGTCAGCCAAAGATGCAGAAAGAGGAGAGAAAGTAGAGGCAAAAGCCTCAACTGACATACGCTTCATGGGTCGGATGACCGAGAAGGTAGGTGGCAGTACTGGAGTCAGCTTGACCTGTGGGGAAGAGAGAGAGAGGTGAGAAGAAAGGAGAATGTGATTACTCCAAGAGAGAGGAATGGTGAGAGGATTAGAGAAGGGGATGTCTGAGGAGATCAGAACATCCATGGTGTACCCTGCAGAGTGAGTCGGGCCAGAGGGAAAAATAGAGAGAGAGAGAGAATCACAGAGGTTGCGACATAGTCCTGAAGAAAGGCTGGTAACATCCATGAAGGAGCGAGGAGGAGAGGTCAGCCCACTCAGAGAGGAACAGGTGGCCTGTAGATAGTGGCCAGTGAGTGAGAGGCCAGGAGAGATAGAGAGCCTACAGACCAGGCATTCAAAGGAGGAGTAGCGGTGCATTGGAATGATAGAAGCAGGGATCCACTCTGGGAAAATCAAGGCTACACCCCTACCGGGATGGTTGGTTCTGGGTTTGGAGAGGATCTTGTAGCCATCAGGAAGGAGAATGTTGAAACTTGTGACAGAGCTGGCTATGAACCCAGTCTCAATGAGACCGAGTACCTCTAAATCAAGCTCTTCCAGGAGACTGCAGATATCAGAGGAGTTTTTGACAGTTGAACGAGAGTTGAGAGCAGCGATGTGGAGAAGTGTGCCACATTTGAAGGACTTCCAGGGAGGGGTACAGGCCAGAGGTACACCCTGCGGAAGTGTTGGAGGTGCCCGAGGATGGGCAGAGGAGGAAGGAAGAGAAGGCAGGGTAGTCAGAGAGGGAGAAGAGGGTGCCAGAGGGCTACCGGAGGAGGGAGGCAACAGGGTGGCCAGAGAAGCAGGAGGGGATGCCGAAGAGGTGGCAGAGGAAGGAGGCAGCAGAGGAGTCAGAGAGGAGTAAGAAGGGATAGCAGTTGAGGAAAGGAAGTTGATAAGGTGCGGGAAGCGTCTATCAAAGAGAAGGAGATTGGCATGAGGGCCCTGGACGAAGCCAGTGCCATTTAAGTAGACATTAATGATGTTCTTAGAGGAGTGGAAGGGTGCCAGCACGGCCTCCCACTGGATACCACCTTAATGGGAGAAGAGGAAAAAGGAGAGAGAACCATATGGGGGGTCCTAAGGCCTGGAGAGGGAACGACAAAGAGTATGTTGGTAAGGGTCTGTCTGCAAGAAACGGTGGTATTGGTATCAGCGATAGGGACACCTTGGTTGGAGACCAGGAAGTCCCTTTTGAGCTTCTTCCTGCCAGACTTAGTGAGAGGGATAAAATAGTCGATAGAAAAGCAGTTTGAAAAGATAGGTGAGACAGAGAGCACCATAGGGGGTGCGGGAGGAAATAGGGGGTAGGGAGAGGGAAGGCAAGGGACGGGAGGGGGGAGGAGAGGTCACGCAGGGGGGGCAGACAGGAGGGAGGCACAGGGGTGGACACGAAAGGGAGGGGGCACAAGAAAGAACAAGAAAAACTGACCTACAAATCAGATGCAGTACACAACCATCAGAAAGAAAAAGCACAACCTAGAAGTAGAGAATGCAGATATAGTACAGAACCAAGGCAAAGCACAACAGGGAAAGTGGAAGTAAAGAATGCAGATGCAATACAGGACAAACAGCAAACACACCGGTCAGCAGGGAACCTAGAAGAGAAGAATGCAGGCAATTGCAATGTGATGCCACAAACCGTGAATAGCAACACAATATCAAGAACCGTAGAGCGCAAACACAAAGTCAGTACAGTCAACAAGGCAACAAGGCACGGCACAGCACACAACAGGAACCTAGAGGAAGAATACAGGTAATGCAAAGTAATGCCAGAAAAACAGTGGAGCACGAGACAGTGTCAGAATAATACATAATAGATCGGAGAAGGAAAGGCCTGAGATGCGAGAGGAAGGAAGGGAAACGCAGGCAAGGGGGACAGAACAGGATGTGGGGACCTACGATGCGAGGGAGAGCACATAGCTTGGGAAGCAAGGGAGCGCATGCGGCCAAGTTGAGCGTGCCAAGTTGTGGGCTAAGTATTTGAGCACAGCACATTACAACACACACAGAGCCGACTTTCCCAAAAGGGGGAAAAAGTCTATGTTTTTGAGCACAGCACAATACAACACACCCAGATTTGACTATCCCAAAAGGGGGAGAAAGGCTATGTTTTTTAGCAAAGCACAATACTACACACCCAGATTCAATGTACCTGATCAGTTGCAGCAGGTCGACGGCTGCAGGCTAGGTGCTACCACGGCGGACACCGGCAGACACCACTGGAGCTGTCCTTAGCCTCTGGTCCTTGGCCCAGGGGGCTGCCATGGCAGGCGGAGCCTCGGGTGGCCGATTTAAAGGGCCCACCAACCAATGGGAGTGCAGTGGGAGGGAGGTAGGAAGGGAGGAAGGGAGGGAGGGGGAGGGCCAACAAACAAGGAAGCTACCGGGAGAAAGGGAGGGGGAGCAGGCACACACACACTGCGGCGCGAGAATACAGCTTTTACAAATGCACAACTTACTGTGCCACGGAGCACCTGTCCTCACCCCAGCACCGGAGAAGTTGACGTAGGCATTGCATGATGATGATAGGGATGGCCTGTGGGGACAGAATGAGAAAACACATGTTGGTGCATACTTACCTGCTGTCTGAGCAGAGATTCGGGCCGAACAGGTCCAAACAGGATTTGCCCTTTTCTTCGTCTGCCCTTCTATTCGGATGCCCAGGCAAGAGACACCCTTGATCTAAGAGTTAAGAGCAGAAAAGAGGCTGGAGGCTGCTCAAGTAGAGAAAAAAAGCAGCAGCCAGGAAGGCAAAAACAGTTTAAAGTGATTGACAGGTGGGCAGGACTTAGGCCAGGTGACCTAGATCCACTTGCACCTGCTCCCCAACTGGCTGAATGGAGGGATGCAGATCACTGTGACTGGGAAGCTTTCCATTCACTCTAGTCATTACAAATATGTGACTAGTGCCAAGATACACATAAAGACCCAACCGAAGGAGAGAGTTAGAATGTCTACTCCGAACACGGGTCGGGATATCCAGAGAAGTCAAGCTGGGTTGGTGAGCGTAAAAACTAGGGACAGAACCAGTGTTTCCATTTCCGCCTGCAGGTGGGTGGCGTTACTCCCGCCAGGTCAGACCTGGCAGGAGTGACACCTCCCGCCTGCAGAACTCAGAATCAGCCGGTCCGGAAACAACAGTGGCGGCGGATTTACCGCCACCGTTGTTTCCGGACCGGCTGACTCCTAATGAGGCCCTATGTGTTTCTGGAAGGACAGATTGCTGTCAATGGTGAAGCTTATGGATTTTGCTGAGTCTGAGAGTTGTGGATCAAATCCTTCTAGGTGCATATCATTGACCCATTGTTGGACAAGTTCTTTTTTAGTTGTCGGACCGATGAGGACGAATTCAGTCTTGGGATCCACATTAACTTCTCCAAATCAAAAATAATCACACTCATTAGAAAGAGGAGCAAAACACCCACAATTCCACTAGTCATCAAGGGAGAATGTGTGGAGAAGACTAATACCTATGATTACCTTGAGATAAGGCAATTGGGTCACGCATGTGGAGAAGGCTGGTGTTATTTTGGAATGGTATAGTGAGGCAATAACAAGATTTGCAAGATCTTTGGCGACAGTTACACTAGAGTCTGATTGGAAGCTTATACAGTGCAATCTCGCCAGGACACCTTGCATGGAGGTGGACTATGGGGCTTCTTGAATGTAAAGTCATTATTAACAACAGAAAATGGCTTTTTAAAAACTATTTTAGGTTTCTGCACCTCCACCGCACCATACCATTTCATATGGAACTCAACTCAGTATATCACAAATAAGTAAAAAGGAAACTTTTCCTGCACTGGTTAAAAATGTGGAGCTCTCCAGAATTATGGAGGAATAGAGATGCCCTAAATTACCTATTATCACAATAGGGGGAAACTCTTTACCTTGGTGCGTGCATATAAAAAGAAATATGGCAAGAAATAGTGTGGGGTGAAAATACAGACCAGGAGTGACAGAGATTGAGAGGCCATGCTAGGCCCCTATTCTGAGAGAGAAGCTAGCTGATGTTGGGACCCATTGAAAGATGCAGGCCAGTGCCAAGCTTTGACTTCCGACATAAGGCCTAATGATATGAAAAGAAATGGGCCAATTTCAACTCTATTAAAATGGACAGGTGCTCAAGTGAAATGGAATCTACCTGAGAGCTTAAAACTGTTGGATATGCCCACTGAATGGGAAAGACATGTGGTGCTGCAGATTCTGACTTTGTGTAAAAAGGGAAAAGGCACCTTTTGACAGATTTAAAACTGCAGCAGTATACATGGGAAAAGATACATTGAAATGCTGTGCAATTAAAAAATACAAAGGAGCAATTGTACCTTATATTTAAAAAGTGAAGCCAGGTGACATATTTCAGAGAAACAGAGAAAGACACTTACGTTCCACAAATAAACTGACATTTAAATCGAAAGGCCTACTTGTTGGAGAAGTGAACAATAATTGTCTATGTGACTGTGGCCTATGTGTGAATAATACCAAATGTTAACTTATATCTCTCCAAACCGTATGTAAAGAAAGATTGTATTATAAACAGCATACCCAGATATAATGCTAATGCTTGTCGATTTAAAAGCTGTACTTTCAGAAGTATGGATGCAGCTACTGTCTTTCCACTGAAATAAAACTGCAACCTCAAGGCCTTTGGCTGGCCCCACCAGAAAAGCAGGCCTGGTGTTCAGTTTCAATGCTAAGAATTACAGCGAATTAGATCAGAATTGTGGAGGGGTAGATAAGTCGGCCAGCAAAAATGACCTCTAAGGTCAGGCCTCTCCATTCACTATGCATAGGTGTCCAAAAGAAATGACCTTTTTAGGGCTGACTCAACCTCAATAAATGGCCTCCAGAGCAACTAACGGATCTTCAAACCCTGTGAAACAGACCCTGCTGATAAACAAATGTTTGTTTCAGGTCACAGAACAGAAATGAAACTTTTAAAAAAAGTGGGGGCTACATATGGAACCATGGACTCCCAGGTGATGCCTTGCAATAGATTAACATCGGGCCACCTTTTCTTTAATTAAATGAGAATCGTGTATCCCAATGAGCTCAACCTGGATTCATATTAAAGGGGATAAAAAGCCTGTCGGTACCATGTAAATATGTATTCTGTGTGATGTATACAATTTGAGTTATGAAGAACATTATGATTCTGGCCTTCTCATAATTCTGAGGAAATGGGAAGTTGGTGTGGTGATAGATTGTGAACTTAAGGTTTGAATCTTGAAGGGTCAGATTTGTAACTATTTTGAACTATTCTTGAAGGGCCAATTTGTAACTATTTTGGCTCATATGTAGCAAATCGAAAAAAACAGTAGCTGCTCCAAGGAAGGGCATGCTGAAATAAGATTAGTATTTTCCGACTCGCCATAAAATGTAGAACTCAAATATATATATGTGCCTGCAGTTATCTGAAAAATGAAGGTAGCTGCCACATTGTGAGATTTTTAGGAACACTGGAAAGTTAAATCCACTTGTCATTTTGGGATGATGAATCTTTCTCCTATCCCATCCTCAACCATCCACACCTCCCAACTCCTTGTCCTATCAGCAGGCAGTGGGCATATTGGGGGCAGAGGGAGGGAGAGAGCTAGCTAATCCGAATTGTGGGAAATATGATAATAATGGAGTGTCACTAGCCCTAAAAGAGATCCGTTTTCAATCTGAGAGGGATTTTTTTTAAATTGACCTTTCCGCTCTATTCCTGGAGGTAGTCTACTTCTGGACTGTTGCTAGAAACAACTAGAAGAGAGACAAGGAGACCTACCAAGGCCTTAAACATTGCATGGGAGACAGAGACTGGGAAATCTAGAAGCTAGCTGGGCCTGCCATTTGAGGAGCCAGAGGAGGATTGGGTGCTGGGGACTATCCTTGACCGAAGCCTTTGACCAGATCGGTGCTGTCCTCAGAGGAGCCCTGCTGTTTCCCTGAATGCCCCATAACCAAGGCCTCCCATGTAAGTAGATTCATCCAAATGCCAACAAAAGTGAGGGGGGAATCTGCCAGCCTTACTCTCCATCTCGCAAAGCGGGTAGAGTGGTGGCACTGGGTAGACCATTGGCAGATTTTATTTAATATAACTCAAATTAAATCCCCCATCGAAAACCACCTCATCCATTTAAATTGAATTGTGTTGGGAACTGCCTGCCTTAATCCTTCCATTACATTTTGGGGAGGGGGTGAAACTGTGTAGACCCTTAGCGCATTGAATTAAAGTTTTTATTTTTATATTTTTTTTAAATAAATTTCCAAATGTAATGAATCACAAAATGTATTATATTGCAATATGCCTCGATATCCCTCATTCCATCCCACCTGCCTCCCCACTTAACGCAACATCAACGTAAACCTGGATTAAACATGAACATGCTACATAAAACCAGTCACAGTTGATTAACTGTCCGGACTTTCCACGCCATGGCAGACCTCAAGATTAAGACATGTCTGACAGCGCTGCTTCACATACGGCCCGCACTTCCGGTGCTGCTCAAGTGTGCTCAGAGGGTTCTAGTTCAGGGGGTCTGTCATCTGGAGAGACAAACAGGTCCTGTAGTATCAGATTCCATGTAATTATGTCTATGGAACTTTCCCTTCTTCCGGTTTGTAGTGCCTCTTGCCAAACCGCCGTCTCTGCAATGGTCCACCTCTGTAGGTCCTTCCACTATGTCTCAATGCTCGGTTCTTCTTCCGCCTTCAATCCTATTGCTATCCATCGCTTGGCTAGCGCCCATGCCAAATTTATCATTTTTGCCATCGCTTTGTTTTTATTTGTGAAATTATAGATACTTAGTAGACAGGCTTCCATAGTCCATGTTCTCTTTTTTATTCCCTTGTCTCTCAGGCGTTGCTCAAACTTCCCCCAATAGGTTCGCACCTTCCCATAGAGCCATAACATATGTCCAATATTGGTATTTTCTTCTCCGCATTTCGGGCATGGCGTTCCTTGATATATTTTTTGGATAGAGCTTTGCCTTTTCCCAGTCCTTGGGGGTGGTTACGAGTTTGGAGGTAGCCATGGAGCTTTTAACGCCATGGCTGCCTCCAAACTCGTGTCCGGGTTCTAAGAATGGGGACTTACTGGGTCATTCCAGCCTTGGAGGACCCGGTAAATCCTCGTTCTGAAAACCATTTCCCATTCCCATTTGAGCCCCCATAGGGCTCATTGGAAATGGGGAAGGAGCTAATAACGGGCCCGTTATTAGCTCCCTGGTCCCTTAGCGGCTCCCGCTAAGGACGGCTGGTTTTACAAGGGACCTTGGAATGCGGCGGTAAGGGGTTAACGGCACTGGCATCCTTACCGGTGCCATTAACCCCTTATCGCTAGCCTCGTAATGAGGGCCTATGCCTGTTATTTCCTGAATTAAAGTTAAATCAATGAATTCCCATATAGAAAATCACTGGATGAGTGTTGTTAGAGTTCGAAGCTAACAAAGTTTGTGCCCAGTATGTTAGAGCTGGTATAGACAATGGGCCTCATTATAAGTTTGGCGGTAGCCTTGCCGGTGAAAATTTCCGGCACCCGCAAATGGGCAATTACCGGGTCATCACGGCCCTGCAGACCCGGTAATTGCCCATTGGCGGGTGCCGGAATGGAATGCTCCCCATTCCCATTTGAGCCCCATAGGGTTGGAAAGACCTCAGGCGTGGCAATTTCTGCGATATCCTCCAGTTTGGTAGTGAGATCTCTTGTGAAGGTGTTGGCCTGGATGTGAGGTTCCAAGGATCGGAGGTAATCACTGTTGTCTCAGAATACCACCTCACCCTTCCTGACATCGCAGGTCACCTCTTCCACACGATAAGGGCAGGAAGATTACACCAGGAAATTCCCTCCTTGCCTGGTGAAAATCTTTTCGGGAGGGATACCGTCTTTAAAATTCTAGCAGTCATTTGAAATTGGTCCAAGGATCTCATTAGCTAAAATCAATAGAATAATGTTGGCCATCAATTGCCATTCCAATAAAGGTGTCTGTGCCCAAAGTGATACTTCGAGGGTCACTATTATCCACCAATATTCGAACTGTCTCTTGTTCTAGATCAACTAAGGGTGTCTGATGCAAATACAAACCTTGTTGTCAGAGTTGATCATTTAAATTTATATAGGCGTCCTGGTTTTTGAGGTTCTCCCCTCGCTTAATTTTTAGGGGAATTGTAAATTGTCGCACCTGTCCTGGGATGCTAACCTCCCCTCTCACTTGAACTTCAATCGCATAAGGCAGAAATTGAGCTGACCAGAATGCTTGCTCAGTGTTGTCAAAGCCCATGGGGTTACCCCCAGTCAGGACCAGGATTTGTTATTAATTAGGTCCAAATTAATTACGAATCGATTGAGAATGTCACCGCCTAAGTAAAAGGCGGAGGTGAGATCTCTCACAACCCAACAATTATGTTCTATGCTTTTGTCACCAATGGACATTTTTAGCTTACACGTGCTAGGCAGGAGATGTTTGGAATTTGGAGTTTCAGGCCCACTTCCCACTTATCAATCAATTTAAATGTGGGAATGGTCTGATCTTTTGGGAGTTTCCTGAATAATGCTTCGCTGATGAAGCTTCTTCTGTTATTCAGGCATACTCTTGCGAGAACAGGCGCCTCCCCCTTATTTATCTGAATGGGGAAGAACAGCTGTTCATCCTTTATCTGGATGACGGTTAGACTTTGAGCTGGTTTTTCAACTTCTTTCATCAAAGGATTTGGGTTTGTCTCTGATTTTGGACTAGTGTAAAATGTCAGAGTATTCCCTTCCAGTGTGTAATGCCACTTAAAACTATGAGGAGGTTGATTTTCAAGAATGGAGAAGGGTTCCCATCACCAGTTTGTTCTCCTATAGAGATGACGGTGATGTGTGGGACGTGATTGTTCCTAAAATGGAATTCTATTTTGTCAGACCTTTGTTCAACCATGTGGTATGTGCCATTCAAACTCACATAATTTGTGCTTTGTTTTAGTTTGATCAGCCGGTTAGTCTGGGTCCAGAGGACCTTGTTCACACAATCAAACAGGGGAGATAACCTAGGAAAGAGGTCATTCTCCAATAGACAAGTTGTTCCCTTTGGAATCAAGACCACTACCATGTGTTTCACCCTTTGTTGCCCAATTTTTATCTCCAGATCTGCAGTCCCTTTGATGGAAATAACACTCCCATGAAAGTTTTGTAGTTGTCCAGGAAGAGGTGTGAGGGGAATTTGGTGACTCTTCCCCTTCCTGAATTCATTTGGTCAAAGACCTTTTTGGACGGGGGGTGACTTGGGGTCCAGTATCCGCCAGCGCTGATAATGCACACTGACGCTGTACCTTGATGGCAGCATAAAATCTTCCTTCCCTCTCCTCAAAGGGGCAAAGAAAATGTGCATTATGTGCCAGCTTGGCAGTTAACATTTCTATATTGAACTCCGACACTGTGTGATGTTGGACAGTTTTCTGTTTTGGAGTTCGGGAATCTTTCAGAAAGATTTTTCACCCATAAACAAATGGGATTGGGAAGCCCCCTTTTTTCCCAGATTCTTTTCTGTCCCCCTTTTCCTGGAGACAGTTACCCAAACCTGTTTGGTGGGGGGAAACCTATGTGATTTCTGGGTCCTCTGGGTTAGGTTTAAGAGCTTCTTACCCTGGGTCAATTTCCATACTTAGCCCGTCAAAATCAGGGTCTTTTGGGACCCATTTTGCCTTGGGAGGGATCCCTCCATCCCTGAAAGAGAAGATTTTCTTCCATGAAATCTCCAGGGATTTGTCTCCTTTGAAAGGGATGATGCGGACTTCCTCCACAAAATGGGTAGTCCTTGGCATTCGATTTCTCCTACTTACTCTCTGTTCTTTAGTTCCAAGCTTTTTGGGGGTAGAATTTTCATGTTCAGGCTCAGAGGTGTCCGGGGGTTTCGTTCTGGTGGGAAAAGAAGCTTCATCTAGGGCTTCGCATCTCCCTTCCACCCAGGCCCCCTCCTCTGGAACCTGTTGGTTGTCAGAGTTTTCTTCTCTTCATTGCTCCTCCAGGGCATCAGACCCGGGTGTAAAATTATTCTGGGTAGCAGTTTCTAGTTGAGGGTTCTGCTGATCCCTCAACATGCGACCCAAGTCATGTGTTAATTGTTGGACTTGTCGCTCCAGTTGCGACATTTTTCTAGTTGGTTGGGAGGTCTGTATTCATGCCTTTGCTGCTCCCGGAAAGGGTATCTGTCCATTCTCCCGGAGTAGCTTGGGTATTGTAAGTTTCCGTGATAACCTTACATCCTAGGGCTCCCTTCTCCCAGGTTCGGGAATCTATTGTCCTGAAAGCGGGGAGAGAGAGGAGGATTATTCTGTAAATTAGGGTTTGAAGGGTATCTGGGTAAAACACTTATATTGGGGGGTGGAATATTACTTCCCTCCTGAGGGAAGTTTGGAAGGATGTTTTAGGGAAGTTTCCCGGGGCAGTACCTACCTGGTTGGGCCCCCCTTTCTGCACTGGGGTGTTTAGACATACCCTAGGATGGGTCTGGTACCCTTGTATCTTGGAATGATGTAGGTGGTAGGGTCAGATTGAGCATTGGTCTGGTATCCTTCCTGGCTACCACCCTATTGCGTTGGATCTGTGGTTCTCCTATGCCTCTCATTCTGCTGATTGTTGGGAGGAGTATTTTTAGGCCCTCCCGCCTCCATGTCCAATGGGGTAATATTTTTCAGAAGCAGATGTGTTTGATGGTTTGTTTTTTGTTGGGGTTATTCTTGTTTTCAGAAGGCTTTTAGACCTCATAGATCCTGGTGGCCTGTTCTATCAACTAATCCAAGGTCCTACGCTCATGGAAATCCCTATGAATTGAGAAGTGTTTTAGAATGGCCGCCTTATAGGTGGACCATTTTTGGTGATCTTGGTCCTCCAGCCCTGCAAAGAAGTTGGAGTATTCTGGGGAGAATGTCCACTTAGCAAATTCCATGCAATTTCTCTCATTTTTATTCCCAAATGATGTCATAATTTGGTCATAAAGCTCTAGATGCTCCCATACCGAGTATTTTGCATTCTTATGGTAGGGAGTCATGAAGCTTTTTATGGCCTTTATCTGCCGAATTGGGTCTTCACCAGACCTTTCTTCTGTTTGTCAGACTTCCTTTTCCGTTGCACCTGAGTCCACTCATCCTCTGACTCAGAGCTGCTACTGTTGGTTGTCCATTCCCTGTCCTATAGGCACTCCCCACCTCAATGTGACCAGGAATACCTCCCAGAATTAAGGGGTCTGGACTCTTCTCTCTTGTGGTGCTGTGGGCTCTCAGGGTCATTTCACTTGAGCTCCCCTTTTCGCATCGGAGAGTACTCACCCTCCTATTCCTTCCTTGCAGTGATGCACCTCCCTGAATGTGTGGAGGTTTTTAAGATGCTCCTTTGAGGCCTAAATATCTGGTTCTTCTCTTTCTGCAAAGTGAACCAAGTGGTGTCTTTGTAACTTCATTTTCTGCCAGTCCAACTGGCTGATCTTTTCATTTTAGGAGCCCACCTGGTCAAAGTACATGCCAGGGTATTTTTAAATTCGCAGAGCCCACTGGTCTGGCCACTTTCCCTTCTACTTGGTTACCCTGAACCCTTATCGATGTTGGATAAGGTCTGGCCTTCTGGATTAGTTGGACTAGGCCTGGGTGAGTCCAGCTGCCTAATCTTTCCCTGTTCTTGAGAAGTGGTATGCATGAAGTCAGCTGCACTCCGTACATATGAGGTGGTGAGTTGGCTTGAGGTCCCTGGTAGAGAGGTCATCACTCCGTAATCGGAGGGGGCTTTTTTATACTGTGACTGGTCAGGGTGCCTGAAAGCCTGTTTATATTTGGCTATTTCACTTTCCAACCTCTCACATTTGTTTTTCTCAGTCCCTATCTCTTGGTGATATGATGAGGCCTGAGGTTTCAATTGTGACACCAGTGATTGAACAGCTTCTAGCACTTTACTTTGTGCCATTAATCGGTCTCTTAGTCCCTTGTTCCCTTCACAATGGGACTCATTTTCCTTCTGTGATGCTTGAATCGTATGCGCATATTCAGAGCATTTCTTTTTCAGGAGACTAATCTCCCCCCCTTGCACAGTTTTGGCCTTTGTTGCCTGCTCTATGTCAAGCTCTGCTTGCCTCAAACCTTCTGTTAATTATGCATTTTGTGACCTACTGTCAGTCAGTTCCTGAGAACATGACTCACTTTTCTCCAGGTCCATCCTTAACTGACGCACTTCCTGAAACAGGGCACTATTTTCTTGACTTAGGGCCTCATCACGAGTTTGGCGCTAACCCAAGCAGTATTACCGCTGGGGCTATTAGCCCTACCGACAAACCCCTGTGGCTATTAGTGCCGGATCACGGGTTTGGTGGAACGGTTAGTCCCCATTCCCCAAAGGGCCCATTTAGGAATTTCCCATTCCCCATTGGGCCCAATGGGGAATGTTCGGCGCTATTACCACCGGCAGTAATAGCACCGAAAATCGGCATAATCGCAGAGGATTTACTAAACTTGCCCTGGCGCAGAGGGGCACATTGGTGTGCCAATCTGGCCCTGGGGTGCCCAAACCTTACTGCCCCATCCACTGGGGGGCCTGTCCCACAATTTTTGTGGGCCTTCTCCCTCCCACCCCAAACGGAGGGGGGTGTACATCACGCAGCCGTTTGTAGGAGGCCAAGGGAGGCCTGCATGAGGTGCCCACGCCACCCATTTGGAGTGAGGGGAGAGAGGACCCCCAAAAATTGTGGGACAGGCCATCCAGTGGGTGGGGCAGTAAGGTTTGGGCACCCCGGGGCCAGATTGGCACACCAATGTGCCCCTCTGCGCCAAGGGGAGTTGGGTTACCAAAGGAAAAAAGTGAAAATGGTGGAATGTATTTTAGGGGGGCTGTGGGGCACCCCAAAGGGACGGGGAATTTTCTAATGGGATGGGGCGGTGACCCACCCGCAATGGAGTGGGTGCCAGGTCATGCAGTCCTCCCTGGGACCAGATATCTGCTCCTAGGAAGGGACGCCTGAGCCCAGTGATGAGTGCTGGATAACCCCCCTATCTGCCCCCAGGGAGGGCTACATGAGATGCACCGCCCCTCCAATTGGGGTGGGGGTCGAAAGGTGTACTCCCTTCACATTAGAAAATGCCACAGCGGTGTAGGGGGCCCCTCAGCCCCCGCTAAAGGGCAGCCTGCCATTTTGAATTATTTTCTTTGTTTACTATACCTGCCTTGGCACAGAGGGGCACATTGGTGTGCCAATCTTGGTGCAGGGTGCCCTAAACATACTGGCCAATGCAATGGGGGGGGCAGTATTGGTAGTTTGGTATTTGGGTGGGCTGACACAGATAAATTATGTTTTGTTTTTCCCTTTACAGGTCTTGAGCAGTTCAAGCTTCTCCCTTGTTATGTACGTGTGAAATTTTGGTTATTTCAACATTGTATAGTGGGAGAAGGGCACATTGCTATTGGGATGGGTGGGAACTGGGCCTGTAGTGTTGGTGTTGTGAAGGGAAGTGTGTGCCCTGGGGAGGTATTAGGGTGGCCAGGAACACACTTGCCGGGGTAGCGCACAAAATGCCCCTCAGTCCAGCTGAACAGTGCTGTTTCCCTGGGAGGGAAGTTTGCCACTTAGCCATCTGTACAATGTTTTTTTTTGTGCTGGGAGTTGCCATACGCCTATTGGTCTTATTCCAATTTCCTATCATTGTGCAGTCCAGCCTTCCGTGGTGGTAGATGACTGAGAAGTGTCATGTATGTGGTGGAAGGAGTTGAAAAATGTAGAAATATCTGCCAGACAGTTTGGATGTGTTATTGGTAAGCAAAGCACTGAATGTAATTATTTTATGTTTCCTTTGCAGTTGTGGCTACTGAAAAGCTTTTGCTGATTTATGTAAGTACTACATATGTTACTTGGTAATGTGGGGGTGGAGGGTTACTGTGGTGGGTGAAACTGTGGCTGCAGTGTCAGTGGTATGAGTGGGAAAGGGTAGTGGGGAGGTTCGGGGGGCAGTGATGGGAGTGCCTTGCATTGAGGAAGGTGGCTGCTTCGCAGAAGGAAAAGTGTGGCCGACATAAGTAGGAGCAACCTTTAAAAAATGTTGCCGGTAGTAATGCAGATGGTCTTTTTTTATGCGCATGCTACGGGGTGGTGGTTTTGGCAATCCCCCATGGGGGTATCCCCAATGGGGACCATCGCAAAGAGGAGCAAGGCAGGGCTACAGACCCAGAAGAGGCAGAAAGAGATAGCTGGTTCTAATATGAATAACAACCTGACACCTATATTCAATTTAGCAGACATTGACTTAACAGAGGGACAAACATCTGTACTCATGAAAGGCTTATCATTCGTACCCACTGTAGACACAGACTGGTACGATTCAGAAATGTAAATCTGCACATTCCTCAGGAAAGTGAGACTCCGCACTTTCTTTAAAGAACATTCCATAGTCTCAAAGGATCTGGAAGCAGGCAAAGGTCTACACAGACCATCAACTTTCACTCCATCAGATAGTCCGATACCCAATGAACTCCTGACGTTCGAAAAATGTATTTTACAGGACTTCTCTAAACTCTAAAACAGTAAGAAAAAAAAATAAAA
Source organism: Ambystoma mexicanum (assembly GCF_040938575.1). Classification (NCBI taxonomy): domain Eukaryota; kingdom Metazoa; phylum Chordata; class Amphibia; order Caudata; family Ambystomatidae; genus Ambystoma; species Ambystoma mexicanum. The sequence continues at coordinate 645,132,743 of NC_090938.1, forward strand.
CTGGAGTTTATCATAATTTAACCAGGAATGAGAAACAGGCTCTCACCGAATTACAGAACAACAAGGGGATCGTCATTAAATCGGTGGATAAAGGAGGAGGAATAGTGATCATGACCACCACGCAATATAAAGATATGGTTTGGGCCATTTTGAATGATCGCGAATGCTATTCTATCCTCTGCAAGGATCCTACAAAAGACCTTAGACTTGAAGTATCACAAGTAGTCAACTTTGCACTAGAGAGAGACTGGCTATCCTCCAAAGAAGCTGATTTTTTTAATACTCCGGGGGGCAGAACTCCATGTTTTTATGCCTTACCTAAAATTCATAAAGATCCAACCAATCCACCAGGCAGACCGATCGTCTCACGATGTGGGTCTGTCTTGGAACCTTTGAGTAAATTTGTAAACAGCTTCTTACAGCCACTCAGTATGCAAACGAGTACATATCTGAGAGACACCACCCACACCATCACAATCTTAGAGGAGCTACCTTTCGACCCTGCTAGCCAGATCCTCGTCACAATGGATATTAAGTCTCTGTATTCCAATATCTCTCAAGAAGCAGCAATAGAATGCATCCGAGAGTGGCTCACTAGAAACCCACAACAAGACCGGGTTCCCAGTAACTTCATCATAGAACTAATGACGATAACCCTACAAAAGAATTTCTTTACATTTGACAAACAAATGTACCTCCAGACAAAGGGAACTGCGATGGGGGCAGCATTTGCCCCAAGTTTGGCCATCGTATACATGGCCAAATATGAGAAAGACCATGTTTTTTCCCCACTCAATCATTAGAGGCAACAAGTGGGGCATTGGTATAGGTATATAGATGATGTAATTTTCATCTGGACAGGTGAATTGAGTCATCTCTTACTTTTCTGGGAATGGTTGAATTCCTGCAATGCAGATATACAGTTTACCATTGAACATAGCAAATCCAAGGTCACTTTGTTGGACCTGACTATCCAACATTTCAATGGCAAACTAGTATGCGACCTCCATCGCAAATCTATGGACAGAAATACCATATTATATCATACCAGCAACCACCCCATTCACACCAAACAGAATTTGCCCTATGGGCAATTCTTGCGGATACTGAGAAACTGCACTCTGAAACAGGATTTCCTCACACACTCCAAAATGTTGTCACATAGATTACAGGAAAGAGGTTATCCCAAGAAACTTCTGGATCACTCAGTCAGAAGAACACTCAACACCAACAGAGAATCACTCCTGCAGCCAAAAACCACACTGACTGATTCCGAAGATGACCGCCTCATTTGTGTGGTTACGCATGGCAGAGAAACAGCGAAAATCAAGAAAATTATTCAGAAGTACTGGCACATTGCCAAACTGAACCTACCAGAGGACCCACTGCCCAGATTCGCATACAAGAGGGCTAAAATCCTTAAAGATCATTTAGTACATTCCCTTTTTCAAGCAGAATCTTCTCATACAGGACAAAGAACGTTATGCCCAATACAAGGGAACCACCCGTGTGGCAATTGCGTGGCATGTCAATTTACTAAGAAAATTAAAATCTTTAAGATCGGCCAGAGGGAATGGACACTCAAAGACTTCACCAATTGCAAGAGTTCCCACGTTATCTATTGCATTGAATGCCCGTGCGGTTTAAGATACATAGGACAGACAATGAGATTGGTACATTTTAGGATCTCTAAACATAGATCCAAGATCCGTTGCAAAACACTGACAGCACCTTTGGTGGCACACTTTGTTGAGGCCAAACACTCCCCCAATGATATTATGTGGTGGGTATTAGAGAAAGGGAAGGTTGGAGCCGATCTAACACAGAGCTTGCTACACAAGGAATCTAGATGGATTCACCGATTAGACTCTTACCACCAGGGACTGAATGAAATCTGAGGCTTGATTTAGATTACAGAGTGTCAGCCATAGCCTGACCAACATTGAGATGGAGAATTATAATGTTTTTTTTGTGCATATTTATGCAGGGTCTTCAAACAAGACGCCCTGATGAAGGTGTACTAAAAAGTGTCTTATGACCGCCGAAACATGAAGAGCTTGGTTGGTGACCGAGCCCCATGTAGGCAAAAAATTCTTTAACCCCAAAGATCCAGATACAGGCTTCATTGGAGCCTCAGGACATTCATTAATCCTTACCAATTCCTGCCTTTTCACCAAACAGAATAACTGTCAGGGAGAGACACAGGGATGGTCTCAGGACACCCTTAACTGGCTGCAAACTAGGGAATTGAATTTAAGTTTTCCTATTTTTAATTCACTTTCAATGTTATATTTAGAAACTTTATTTTTAGTTTTTTATGTTGATCATGATGTACCAAGATTAGGTTTGTTCATCACACTGTTTATATATTTTTGTATTTTGGAAAGATGTTATTGTTGAGTTAAAACACACTTTATCAAAACGCACTTTATTAATATGAATTAAAAAGCACATGTTGAAAAATGTCTTGCCTCTCCAATATGCTCAATTATCCCAAGACTTCCATAAATAATTGATTTGGATGATTGAGGTAACACAAGTGTCACACGTAGAGTAACCACCGAGTGATGACTAAAATTATATTTTAGACTTTTTCTTTTCAGGGTGGGATACATCTATATTTGCATATTTTGGGATTGTTACAAGAGCCATGTGTTGACACAATCATTGTGTTATTTGGTAAACTGTATGTGTAGCCATAATCATGGGGGTTTTCCTGTTTCCATTTCCTAGTGAGGATGAGGGTTGTGTGGATTTTCAGCCACTCTTATATCCAAAGGGCTGCACGACTTTTCCGAGGGCCACCTACATATGGGTTTGGAAGGGATGGACACGCAGTGAATTGGTTTGGGGTCAGGGGGATGTGCCTTCACCAGCTCAGAGGAGCCATCATCGATGCCCAGGCAAAAGGAGAGCCCCCCCTGACCTTATAGTGGTGCACCTGGGAGGAAATTATTTTGTGTCTGTGGGACGGAAGGGGGTAAGGGATCAGCTCATGGCGGACTTGGAATGGATTGCACAGAGGTTTCCAAACACTGTGGTGGCCAGGTCCCAGATGATTCCCAGGAGGGATTGGAGAACTCAAGGGAATGCAAGGGCCATCAACCGCTCGGTGTGGAAACTGAATGGCGAGTTCACTAGACTCACAGAGGGCAACAACAGAATGCGGACCATTCACCATGGCATTATCAAAGGTGATGTGATGTTTCACAGAGATGGGGTGCACCTTTCCAAAACAGGCATGGAGCTGTTCATTGGAGACATGATGGATTTTGCCCAGACGCTATTTTACGGGGGTGCCCAATAACTGATGGACGTACTGGAATATGTGAAATGTGAATAAAAATGGTAGTAAGTATGTTGGCAGTGAGACTCCCACTTCCTAGCAATTTTTTGCATTCATGGCATGTCAATGCATTCAGTATGTCTGTGCTGCTTATTTCTTAGCTACCCATCAGCACTTGCATCAGCCTAAATCAATTTGCTTGGCCTTGCATTCATTTCGTCCTCGTGACCTTTCCCCTTACAACAGACACCCCTATGTGAATGAGCAGATGTTTTTGTCAAAAGTGTGCCAGCAGTTGCCTGGAAGGGCCTGTCATGTACTTTTGTTATCTTCCTTGTCTGCGTCTTCATTGCCTCTGGCTTTTCAACTCAACCAATCACTAATACGTTGCATGGTTGCTTCTCACCTCCATTTCCCATCCACCAGCATCCCATGGAGGAGGGCATGGTGCAAAGCATGCTCGCTGTTTCTGAATAGGTAGTGTGGCTGCAATCCTCGTCCCCACGCTTGTATTTGTGTAAAGTTTAGCAGAAGAGGACATCGCCCTTAGCTTTTTTGTTGTCTTTCTTTTAGGTGCAGGTATGTTGTAGCTCTCTACCCACTTGTAGGAAAGCAGTCAGCTGGTCCTTAGCATTTCACACAGGTGTTTGCAAAGTAGTACTCTGTTTATTGTAGCATGCAGGGAGTATGTCATATTGCAGAGGCTGCTACAGTTTGTGAGCAAAGTCTGGACCTTTTGGTGTACTTGTGTGGAGTAGGTTTGTGGCACTGAATACCACTTACTCTGCTACGTTCCATACTTTGAGAAGCACACATACTTATTGTTTCAGTCTTCATCAGGTCTTTGGGCAGTGAAGGGTGCCATAGCAAAGGTACTCATGGCTTCTCGGCGATCAATGTCTGGTGCGGAGGCATTAGCTGCAGTGACGGAGTCTGGCTCAGAGCAAGGCACAGAGGTGAACATGCAATCTGAAACAGATAGTGCTTCTGAGGGTCAGGTGGGAAGTGATTGGGGAAGTGTGTTGTCCATTGATGAAAGTCCCTTCTCCAGCTCACCATCGTCATCATCTGATGACGAAGAGGAAGGAAGAGTGCATCCACCTTTTCGCACACTTCCCACACGCAGTGGACCTGTAAGGGGGAGGGGACGTGCAAGACGGCCACGCAATGTGGCAGTTCCTGACATGGCTGAAGAGTCGCACTGGCTGCCTCCAGCAATGGCTCAGCCTGTTGTGCCCCATTTCACTGGTATATCAGGGTGCACAATGAATACAGATGGGTTTCAGCCTATTGATTTTTTCAACCTTTTTGTTGATGATGGATTCATTGCAGATGTGGTTCAGCAAACCAATTTATGCGCTGCACAGTTCTTGAGGTCAAGGGGTCCCACTCTGAAATCCCAGGCCAGAGCACAAGCATGGGTTCCCACAACCGATGTTGAAATGAGAAAGTTTTGGGATCTCATTCTGCTCATGGGAATTTCCCACAAGCCGTCTGTCACGATATACTGGTCTACTGTAGCACCACTTTATTGCCCGTTTTTTGCAGCTACAACGAGCAGAAATAGCTTTCAAGCATTACGCCATATGTTGCACTTCAATGACAACTCGGCAGCATTACCCAGAACTGACCCAAACTTTGATAGGCTCTTCAAACTCCAGACATTTCTGGACCACTTCACTCACCGATTTGCAGAGGTGTATGTTCCTAGCCAGAACATATCCATCGATGAATCATTGGTGTTGTATAAAGGTCGGCTACTGTTCAGGCAATACATTCCAAGCAAGAGATCACGATATGGGATTAAAATGTACATGTTGTGTGAAAGTACCAGTGGGTATGTCTGCAGCATGAGAGTGCACACTGGTAAAGACTCTACCCTAAACCCTCCGGGCTGCCCAGCCCATTTAGGGACAAGTGAGAAGATAGTTTGGGATCTTCTCACACCATGGCTCCACAAGGGACACCATTTGTATGCAGACAATTTCTACACAGGAATTCCACTGTTCAAGGAATTGTTCAATGTGGGCACACTGGCATGCTTTACAATCTGTAGTAACCGCAAAGGCTTCCCCAGACAACTTGTGTGTAAGAAGTTGGCCAAGGGACAATGTATGGCATTGCAGCAGGATGAATTGTTGGCAGTGAAATTCTGCGACAAAAGGGATGCGTACATGCTAAGTACTATTCATGATGAAAGTATTTCAACAGTCACTCTGCGCGGGCAGACTCGGCAAGTGTGGAAGCCCAACTGCATTCTGGAGTACAACCAGTACATGGGTGGAGTAGACAAAAATGACCAAGTGCTTGAGTCATACCGTGCTGAACGCAAGTTGCGTTTCTGGTAAAAAGAGTTAGCCACACACATTGTGCATATGGTAACATACAATGCTTATGTGGTGTACCGTGCAGCTACTCCACAAAACAACCTCTCCTTTTTGGACTTTGAATTAGCAATTTTTCAATCTCTGGCTATGATTCATGTACAAATTCCCTCCTTTCCAGAGGTAGAAGATGTGGCCAGATTGCAAAAGCGACACTTTGGTGATTATGTTCCTTCCACTGCCACGAAGGCGCAACCTTAACGAAAATGTAAGATGTGTACAAAACAAGGAAAGAGGAAGGATACTCGGGTGTACTGTCTCTAATGCGCTTCCCAACCTGTCCTCTGCTTTCAGCCTCGTTTCCTTTTGTATCATACAAAGGAAAAATATTGGCAGATCGACTGATCTCCGAAAATGCCCACCATTCCTTGAAAGGGACCCTTAGCCGCTGAAATTGTGCATGTTTTATGAAGGAATCGCACTCTTGTTCCCTGCACTGGAGATGTACCTTCAATGAAAATGCAACAGGGTGTCATCTCACTTCACTTGATTTAGCGTGCCTTCACGAGCATTGCTAGTCCTGCTTCCTCCACTTGAGGCCTGCCTTGGAAAGGCAACCACAGCCGTAGCTTTCCCTAGAGGCCTGCCTACGAAATATCCATCAGTCTAGATCCCTCAGCTCAAGGCGTGACTTGCAAAGGAACGCTAATCAGACTCCTTCCATTGGAGGCGTGCCTGCGAAATAGTAATCATTACGGATCCCTTTAACCGAGTCGTGCCATGCACAAGAAAGGAACTCCATTGCGGGTCATTCCCCTTTGGTGTGCTTTGGCAAGCAATGCTAGTCCTGCTCCCTCCACTTCAGGCCTGCCTGGGAAAGAGACATCACCCGGGTACCTTTCACTTCAGGTCTGCCTCATAAGGAAAAGGCAGTCTAGCTCCCTCTGCGCGTGGTGTGCCTTGCAAAGTAACGCAATGCATGTTCCTTCCAAAGCAGGCGCATCTTGTTAAGGAATGCCACTCCAGCTCCCTCCACTTGAGATGTGCCTTGGAGAAGATGGGGACACCACTCTTGTTTACTCCCCTTTGGCGTGCTTTGCCAAGCAATGCTAGTCCTGATCCCTCCACTTGAGGCCTGCCTGGGAAAGAGACATCACCCTGGTACCTTTCACTTCAGGTCTGCCTCATAAGGAAAAGGCAGTCTAGCTCCCTTTGCGCGAGGTGTGCCTTGCAAAGTAACGCAATTTAGGCTCCTTCCACTTCAGGCGCACCTTGGAAAGGAATGCCACTCCACCCCCTCTAGTTGAGGCGGGCCATGGAGAAGAAGGGTAGAACACTCTGGGTCACTCCCCTTTGGGGTGTCTTGGCAAGGCACGCTAGTGCAGCTTGCTCCTGTTCGGGATTGCTGTAGAAAAAAACGTCTGGGAAGCCACATCCGCTTCTGGCGTACATTGGAAAGGAACCCGAATCCGGCTCCTTCCACCTAAAGTTTGGCATGCAAAGAAACGCCAGTCCCGCTCCCTCCACTCAAGGGGTGCGTTGTGGAAGACCGGAACACCATTCAGGTTCCCTTCACTCAAGGGGTGTCTTTTCAAAATAATACACGCCACTTTGGCTCCCTCCCTTGAGGTCTAAGTGTCATGAAAGTGATACTTGGACACCAACTGTATGGCGGCGGTGTCTTGCGTACCTCGTAACATCCTGCCTTGTTTATTGTTTTACAGCAAGTAATGTTATGTGTGGTGTAAGTGACATGTCTTCTGTAGGAATTAATTGGATATGATTGGTGTGTGAATGAGGTAAAGATACAAAGAACATGCATATGTCAATTCTGTGAATGCACTTTTCCAGCACTGCAGAAATGATTGCCATGTTGCAGGGTGTGTGTTTTGTGTGGGTACGGTTGAACATATGAATGTTTGCCCAGAGTTGCTATGGGTATACTCGAAGTTGGTGTGGAAGATAGCCTGTAGGGCAGGGTAGCCAAGTGAGCCAGTATGCACTTGATATCAGTGTCCACATATGATTGCAGGCACATAAAGTTTGAATACAGACAAAGTTGCTATACAATTGCTGCCAAATGATAGTTAAGATATTGCTAGTGACACGGTTGCATTGTAAGCACATGTCAACGTGGTATAAGTGTGTAGATACGCTCATGTGTAGATACGCTTGCTCTGCTGCAAGTGATTTGCTAGAAGTGCAACTGCTGAAATGGATGCCAACTGACTGCAGACACAAAAGGGATACGAATGGCCAGTGATCCGGTGGGTGCCTTGTCGTGGCATCACTACTCACAAGGACAATCCTTCTTGTGCTACAGAAGGAGGTTTCTCCTTGTGCTAAATCCCACTTTGCGTGTCCAACTGCATTGTGACTGGTATGTATGAGAAGTGTGAGGAAAGGTGCATGTGAAATGGCTTACTACCACTACTTTACTGTTTCCTGAGTGCACTACTTAGAAGTTACTATACGAATGATGTACCCATTGTCACTCAGGTACGAAACCTGCGCAAAAGAGGTCTGCCTCACATTGGTACACCTGTGGGAACCAGGATGGTAGGCCATGTGTTGTTGGCGGTGTGTTTTGATGGGTGGCCAGAGCGAAATGTCTGAGAATTGTCTTAATTTCCAGCCAATTTCAGAGACATTTCCCTGTGTCCATTCACAGAAACACATCGCCAACAACAGATGTCATACCTTCTCACATTCCCACAGGTGTCTCGACGAAAACGGTACCTCACATGTTTGGGTGCACTTACCGGGGGCGCAAAAGGAAAAGAGTAACCCACTGGTAACCCCAAGCCTTTCGCCACAGCACATTTTGTTCATGTGGGCAACCTACAGATTTGGGCCTAGGGTGGCAAAGCCAGCAAAGAAAACAGGGAACCCCATGCATTTCCCAAAAGAGGACACCCATGGGAATGCACAGAGGTCTGACTTGCGCGGAGCGGCCCAGAATGTATTACCCAGAACCCCAGACAAAGTGAACATTGTGTTTTTCTTCCCACCAAATATCACACTTTGTCAGGGATTGAGGCTAATAAAAACTGGGGAAATTTGCTCAATCCCATAAAACCTAAGATCCAAAGGAAAAATCAACAGAACATCAACAATGCAAAAATAAATAAGAACAAACATGAATGCGGTGACACAAAACTGGCAAAATGTAAAACTGAAGCAGCTATTCGATATCAGAAACTACTGAAAAAAAGCGCGGTACAGCCAAAAGGGCTGCCAACCCCCCTGATGTCAGGTACTCTAAAAGCATCTTCATTAATCACCAGAAACGAAAATTAGCTTCAGATAATTAACTGTCTGATGCAGAATTCTTAGAAGCGGTCCAGGGAAGCACCCCAGTCAACAAACATCGAAAAACAGATATAGAAGGGGAACAAGATGGAAGTCAACGCCCCGTAGAATCTTGTCTTTCAGAGATTCTATTGGCAAAAAGAAATGCGGCAAAAGCAATCCGAATGCAAAGACAATTCTCAGACATTTCGCTCTGGCCACCCATCAAAACACACCGCAAAGAGAAGAAAATCGGACGGGTACGTTCATGGAGGAGCAACAAGACTTGGGCAAACAAGGGCCAAGGAGTCCACCAATGAACGAAGAGGTTCAACAAATACATGGGCAGAAACAGGAAGAGGGACCGCTAAAGCTGCAGGACGGGGTATTAAACCCTCAAGAGTAAACACCAAAAGAGGGAAGGGTTCAACCCAAACAGACCGTTCGAGCAAACGATCCACGACTAAGCGATCCTCGCCTCGAGTGGACAAAAATTCACCTGAGCTCGGGCCTTAAACCAAGCACCCCGGTAAAAATAAGAGATCACTACTCCAAGAAGCAACACAGGGAAGTCTTCAAAGATCAACCGCAACAGATCATGACAGAGGGGGATCAACAGGGAACCCGGTCCAGTGAAATCTCGATCATCGAAGCAACCGGTACGCCGGGAAAACCAGGGAGTACGATACAATCAGCCAAAAATAGACGGTTAAGTGAAATATCAACAACAACTCAAAAAGACTCACCAAGTAAAAAACCTGATATGTTAACCATCATGTCAGCAATTACGATTGCCTTAGCCCCATTTTGCAAATTGTACGAGGCAATAAAAGACAGAGTGTATGACAACACTTCAATCTTAGCAACTCTGACCACAAAAATGACCCATATAGAAGGCTATATCACTGCATTAGAAGAAAGAAATAGCTTCCAGCAAAAAGGCTGGGAAAAAGAAGTAGAGGAGCTGAAAAAGCAGGTAGTGTCTACAAGCAGTGAAGGAAAAACAAATCGCAACAGCTAAACCCAACCAGGTCTGGAGCCAGAATAGCGCAATTGTGGAAGAATCAGAGGTATGGCTAGAGACAAAAGAAAAGAGTGGTGATCCATCCAGACAGAATCATCTGTACCCAATTAAATCGGGACTCTCAAAACAACCATCTATAAGAACCCCAGTGGTACTAAAACTAACAAACAAGGACCTGGCCCTTATGCCGACGCGAGAGGAGAAGGGAAGTCACCATGATCCAAACAGGTCAAACGAAAATAAATTACACAAAGGCAAAGAAACACAAGAAACTACGGTGCAAACTAAAACTCCAGAGGAGACGAGGCGCTCTCCAAGATTCGTAGAAGACTTTATGAAAGACACAAACTTGATGAATCTCTCACAACATTGGGAAACCACCACCACTAACTGTGAGCAAGAGGTGTGTATCACGGATCCTGAAGAAAAACTAAGTAAACCACAAGAGGAGGAAACACGCACTGAAGAAATCGTAAAAACCCAAAACGTAATAGAACAGCAGGCAGTAACGGAGAATCAAGAGATAACTGAGCCCAACAAACAAAAAAAGAAGAGACTGAGGAGCGACATAGCAAAAAAGATGAGCAAGGATCAAGATTGTATGCAATGCCACAGCGGAAAAGCGACCCAAAAAGAGTTCACGGCCACCAAAGTATAAATACAAAATCAGAAAATGAGGAGCGCATATTTGAAATGGAGCAAATGAAAAAAATAACAGGCTACATGGTTCTGAATAGGAAAACAATTCTAAATATAACGAGTAAGACGAACTCATTGAAAAGTATCAAAACAGGAGACATCAAGCTAGTTGAACCATATCATAGAGGAAAGATTGCAAAAGCATGCATACATGTCAAGGCGGGGGGAATTCAGCAAATAGACGCAAATGCAGTGAGAGAAATGGAATAATTTGTTTTTTTATTGACGGAAATAAAACTGGAAACGTCAAGAGAGAACAAAACGCCCTATCCAAAAGGCATTGTCCTGTATCAGAGCGAAACTGGCTGCAACTGATTAGAAAGCTCAGTAGTTCTAAAAACTGGCGCTTACCGACTATTGTCACTCTCCTGTCGATCACGCGGACCGATCACTCCTTCCCCGTGTTTAACCGTCCGAGCAATTTTAGATGCGTGTTTCTTGGCACGACTGTTCCACAGACCTAATGAAATAACCGACAACACCCCGAATTATACCTAAGTATTTCGGAGTGTCAAACAAAGCTTCTATTGTAACGCTGTCTCACCTCTGTGTTATTGTTTTCTCTTTCGTCGGATCATTTCCTGTGTCAGCGTTTCACCCAGCTACCGGAACAGACGTTATCTGTCTATCATGTGCTGCAAATATAGCTTGGGTCGCAATGACGTATGCAAGTCATGTGACTGCATATAAATGTATGTAAACAACGCCCGCCATGTTGGAATGGGGACCATGTCTAGGTGGACATGCAGGAAGTTGCAGCCAGTTTAGCTCTGATACAGGACAATTGTTGGTTCTTTTTCAGCATTTACAAGCGGTTTTGCTCTGTGTATCAGGTCGTTCCGATTGAGCATACGCCAAGAAAATACCCCTCCACTTCCACACGACAGGAGTGAAGGGTAACTATTAATGATATAGGCACTAGCCTATGAGTGCATGAGTGCAGAAGTGTAAAATATCAACATGTAGTTGATTGATATAATAAAAGAATAGGGGTACTTTGGGGGCTCCTACTTGTAATTGAAAAAACAAGGCACACTTGAAGACCCAGGGGAAATGTTCTCCATGGGTAAGGTTGAGATGTAGATTTCAAAATTGAATCCTTCTGTTTAGAATCACGTAAAGGTTAAGGTGGAAAGGGTGCCTGAAGATACTTGACATGATAGAAATTAATGTAACCATGGTATTAAGGTTTTATTTTTCTGTTTGATTTTTAGAATGTTGGGAACATAACAAGGTCCTGTGATGTAAAACGTTGAATATGAACACAGAAAAAATGAAAAAAAGAATAAGTGCCCTGAAGACAGCACCAATAATAGATGCAATCTGTACTAATTTGAATGCATTGTGAATAATTAATATTGGTCCTAGAAACACATATTAAGTGTTGGCACATTGTCTGTGCTCCTGAATCAGGGTGGTTCCATTATGGATAATCCATGGTGATCTGCCCTCATTTATGGTAAAGTGATGGACATAACTATGTCAAGAGGCACCTTATAGCCTACCTAGAACAGAAAGGAAGGAAGCTGTTTTGTGGGATCCTGTTTGTTTTGTATTAACTTGTCCTCACCCACACAGCCCCTTAAAAGAGGACTTTGTAGCTCTTGATAGCTGACCAGAGCAGCGTATCTACAAATACAAAGCCCTTAGAAACCAACAGTCTCTTAGGTCTTCGACAATCAGATTTCAGACAAGGCCATGGCACAGAATCAGCCCTCATAGACTTGAAAATCCAAATGGACGAATTAAAAGATAAAGGTAACATGACCCTCCTCCTTCTGTTGGATTTGTCAGCGGACTTTTATCTAGTAAATCACAAAATCCTCACTAAACACCTTACATCGGGTGAGCGTGGCTACAGAGCCATGCAATAGGACGTGTCTCCTAGAGCTCCTGTGATCAGTGCATGATTTTTCCCTGAAGATGAGGTTTATGCAAGTCTAAGCGACTGAGACGGAAGCATGATGCAGAGGAAACTGGCATGCACAGCTGAGCACACTGTGAGCTGGTGGTGCCCTATCCACGGACTTCTAGTCATCCGATGTCCGTGACCCAGCCCGCTTAAGATAGTATCAAAATGGCGGCGTGGAACAAAGGGGAGGTAGCTGAGCGCCGGTAACCTGAGGCAGGACAAAGCCTCAACAGACGCTAAAGCAAAAAGTCGGCAGCCTGGTGAGAAGGTCACGAGACCGACAAGATGGGCAGCAGCGACGCTGCATGATCAGACATCGAGATGTGTGGCACAGCTGACCACACTGCAAGTCGTATGGGTGGCTCGGGCACTTGCTAGTGCTGGGGTCCTGGAGGTGATACTATAGGGTGCTGTCACAAAAGACCGGAGTGCGGCCCCGGGCAATGGAGCAGTGTGCATGCCAATGGAAACTCAGGCAATATTGAACTTCGGTGCGTGGAGGCGTGGGCAGCTGCACCCTAGCAGAGGCCACCCATTGACTTGCTGGCAGGTCGTATTTAAAGAAGTGCAGAGCAGCGCCCACAGCTGATGCGCAGGATTAAGATTGTGATTGTCGAAATCAAAGCACAGTGGACAAGCAAAGTCTCGAAACGATCAACCAGTGGATTGTGTGGAGCAGTATGCAGGCTAGTGATTGTGGTACATAATCGGAGCAGCAGCGGCCCAGCAGTGATTCGGGTGGAGATGACATAGTGGAAGAAGACGCCGAAGCGTATCAAGCAGACAGGTGAGAAGCGGGGTGAAGCTATCATGGAGTGCAGTAAGCTGCGTGGGAGCATAATAACGCCTGGGCACAAGCAGTGATATGGAAGATTGGAAGGTCGGATGATGCAGCAATAGCCTCCACTGCCGTAACTGTGGACCAAAGGACACCGTCGTGGCACCCCAGGCGGCTGTTGTGGGGACCTGATGAGAGCGATGAGCAGGCCGGCAGGATCAATTACAGACCCTAGTGAAAGGGGCTAAGGAGCCGCTCAGGGGACAGCTTTTTGACCCAGCCCGAAACCTTTGTGGTGGACACTGCATAGCAACATGAGCATGGCAAGCTTATAGCCTGGGGAGCATAGTCCTGCTAAGTGCCCATGCAGGTACTAGCAACGCGGCCGACAGTGCAGTGGCCACATGCACCAACAGAGGCGCTGCATAGACTTAAGCCCAAAGACTGACAAACAAGCAGGAATGCAGTCACCACAAGGCAGCACTCCGGCCATGGTGTGCTGAAGCACGGAAAGCCAAGAGCTGCTGGGCATACGTGAGAGTGGATACACGTGGCCCAGTGCCACTGCAACCGAAGTGAGATCCACCTGTGCGGTACAGCAGTGAAGGAGAGGAGCGTGAGTGCCAATGTCCAATGTCATAGCTGGATCCGTTGCTGCGGCGGTGGAAGGTAGGAACTTGGGGCCAGTTAGGGGGTGCAGAGCTCCTGGCCGCCAACTAGGCGCCCGGTGAGGCACACTTTGTACCTACATGTGCATGACTCAGGAAACCATAAAATAACACCTCCCATGGCAAGATATACACCACAGGGGTATGGTTAAAACAGTAGCTCCAACCAGAAGTCAGTGAAGCACATACCGAAGGTACTACTCGGGCCGTCGGGAGTAGGTGGACCATAGAGGGAGCTGGCCCCGGTTAGATAGATAGTGGCGGACCGTAAAGGAAGCCGTGTTTCCAATCACGGTAGTACAACAAAAGCAAACTACCATTCCTGCGGCAGGGGGAGACCTTATAAAGCAGGCCTATCTTCAGTGTGTCTTGAAACATGTACGAAGCCCGGGTGATCCCAGAGCAACTGTCTGGGTTTAAGTGCTTATTTTGGCGGACCAAGGGGCCAATGTTGAGCAAAGGAATCGAGGATAAACTGGCAGCACCCATCTGATTGCACCACGTGGAAGTATCCCAGGTCCGCCGAAAGAGTCTGATGGAAGCATAGAAAGACAAAACATTCAGACTCTGCAGACACTGTTCGAGAAGCCACCGGCACTGGAGAGAGGACACAAGAAGGCAATAAACCATGGCGTCCAAAACCCAAAAAAGCTAAGAGAAGCAGCTCACTTTAGAGGCATGCACCAAAACTGAGCTCCCAGTGGAGAGCCCTGCCCAAGGAACCTCAACAGTCCAAAGAGAGCAGAAGCATGTTGAAGGAGACCAACAGATCCTAGCAGCCATAGCATCTCTGAAGGAGTCCCTTGAGGTGACAATTGATGCAATCAGCAAAGATGTGAACTTGCTATGACAGGATGTGAGGGCACTCGCTGAACGCACTGGAAAGCTTGAGGAGTCTGTGGTGGAAAATACCAGTGGTCTTAAGGACACCTCTGAAGATGTCAGGGTACTGCAACAACAAGTGCGTAATCTTGAAGACAGAGCCGAGGATGCAGAAGGTAGGGCTGGACACAACAATGTGAGAATTGTTGGGCTCCAGGAAGGGGAAGAAGGAGCAAACCCGACGGAATACATAGAAACCCTACTGCAGCAAGAAATAGGTCCACATGCCCTCAGACAAGGCTTTACAGTTGAAAGGGCGCATAGAACGTAGATGAGGAAACCACAGCCTTAATGTGATCGGGAGAAGGCCCAAGGGAAAAGGCCCTGTTCCTCCCCAGTGAGCCCCACTCAGCTGCATCTGCTCGCCTAGAAGGTTGAGAGGGCTGGAGCCCTCCCCTACCCCACACGAGCTCACCAGAAGCATCCAGCCGCACACACCACTCGTGCTGCCTGACCTACATGAAGCAGCACCCACGGAATCCACAGCATTGGTGAGGTGATATCCTTGCTAACCAGCCACATTTCACCTTATTAAGCCTGCCCTCCGAGCCCTGTTGGCAACCAGAGCCCCACCTGTGTACCTGCACACATCCTCTGCGACGATCCGCCATTTTGTCTCGATCTTGCGGCCTGACCTCAAAATGGCGGGCGCAACGCGGCCCGAAAACGAGGCTGCCTTTGGTTGCTAAGCAACCTGACTTCTCTTCAGCCAATCCCCTACACCGGTAGGCGGAAGCCGGCATCGGGAGAAGGCCCAAGGGAAAAGGCCCTGTTCCTCCCCAGTGAGCCCCACTCAGCTGCATCTGCTCGCCTAGAAGGGTGAGAGGGCTGGAGCCCTCCCCTACCCCACACGAGCTCACCAGAAGCATCCAGCCGCACACACCACTCGTGCTGCCTGACCTACATGAAGCAGCACCCACGGAATCCACAGCATTGGTGAGGTGATATCCTTGCTAACCAGCCACATTTCACCTTATTAAGCCTGCCCTCCGAGCCCTGTTGGCAACCAGAGCCCCACCTGTGTACCTGCACACATCCTCTGCGACGATCCGCCATTTTGTCTCGATCTTGCGGCCTGACCTCAAAATGGCGGGCGCAACGCGGCCCGAAAACGAGGCTGCCTTTGGTTGCTAAGCAACCTGACTTCTCTTCAGCCAATCCCCTACACCGGTAGGCGGAAGCCGGCATCGGGAGAAGGCCCAAGGGAAAAGGCCCTGTTCCTCCCCAGTGAGCCCCGGGACGCTACGGACCTGCAGCCACATATGTTCGACCAGCTTCCACTAGCCACAACTACTTGCTCGGACACTGACTACTCCCACCCTTAATGCTCTGCACTGCTACGCCACACCGTTACGCACCGGGGTCAGAGCAGGAGCTCCCCCACAGCAACCCGCACTGCAGGAGCAACACAGAGACACCTTGTCCTTTGACCTTTGTCATATAAGGTAAGCCTGCGGGCTTTATCTACCCCTTGCACTATCCCCAGACATGCATGTTACTTTCATATGTGCCGCCCAAAATGCCATAGTCCTACTATTAGCCACGCACTCAATGCATATGTACCTTTGCTAGCCACTCTTTGTTCTGCCCAGTCTATGCCACTAAAAAAGTGTATGCCTACCCCATCTCAAAAAATCAGCCTTCATTCCATAGTGTGCCCATACAAATTCGAATCTAGCCATTTTGATGTGATACTCTGCCATTCGAATCTAGCCATTTTGATGTGATACTCTGCCATTCGAATTTAGCCATTTTGATGTGATACTCTGCCATTCGAATCTAGCCATTTTGATGTGATACTCTGCCATTCGAATTTAGCCATTTTGATGTGATACTCTGCCATTCGAATCTAGCCATTTTGATGTGATACTCTGCCATTCGAATCTAGCCATTTTGATGTGATACTCTGCCATTCGAATTTAGTCATTTTGATGTGATACTCTGCCATTCGAATTTAGCCATTTTGATGTGATACTCTGCCATTCGAATTTAGCCATTTTGATGTGATACTCTGCCATTCGAATTTAGCCATTTTGATGTGATACTCTGCCATTCGAATCTAGCCATTTTGATGTGATACCCTGCCATTCGATTCTAGCCTGCCCTTAGCGGCCTTGATCTACTGTGTTAACTGCCTGCCCCTAGCGGCCCTGCTCAATTGTGTTATTGCATGCCCCTAGCGGCCCTGACCTACTGTATCTACAAATGCAGCCCCTTGGCACACACCCCAAAGCGCCTACACACCTCCCTTCCTCTTTATCCATCTTCTTCATATCCCTCTCCCTTCTGGCCATCCGCAGCATGCCGCTTGCGCACCCAGACCTG
Source organism: Ambystoma mexicanum (assembly GCF_040938575.1). Taxonomy (NCBI): domain Eukaryota; kingdom Metazoa; phylum Chordata; class Amphibia; order Caudata; family Ambystomatidae; genus Ambystoma; species Ambystoma mexicanum. The sequence continues at coordinate 645,149,932 of NC_090938.1, forward strand.
CATGCCCACCCATGCCTTACCCCACCATCTGACCTCATACACAGCACAGCGTCGTCTGCACTCCATTCCACACTCAACCACCACACCAACCCGATCGGACATCACCCACTCCACCTCAGGCTCCGTAGACTAAGAACACGCACCAAACACCTCCTAACTCTCCGCAGCACTCCTCACTCCACACTCCTTAGGAACAACAGACTCAGCTCTCGCACCCATACATCAGCCGCCCAGACTTACCTCTCTGATCACACTCACTACCCTAGCACCCATCACGCTGCATCTATCATGCCCCAGCCTCACTCACCCAAATACGCATCGCCCACCCCCAACACCACCAACGCCAACACACACACTCTACGACCAGACTTAAGATGCGCTCTCATCAATGCACGCTCTGTCCATGCCCATGCCATTGAAATCAATGACCTTATCACCACCCACAATCTTGACCTACTTGCCATATCCGAAACCTGGCTCCATGAAGCTTCCAGTCCATCCATCCACCTTGCTCTCCCTCAAAACTATACCATTCTCAGACAGGACCGTAAAAACTCCAAAGGTGGTGGTGGCGTCGCCCTCATCTTTAAAGACACCCTCTCCATAAGAATGTGTAATCAACAATGGGACAACAACGCTGATCTCCTCACTGCTAAACTAGCCCTCTCACCTAACTGCACCATAAACTTCTTTATCACCTACAGACCACCAGGATCACCCTTCGACTACCAAAAGCAACTCCTCCAAAACATAGGCAACAACCTCAAAAGCACCACCAAAAGCATCCTTCTAGGGGACATTAACCTTGGTTTAACTGACCCAAAGGACAAAGCAGCCGCAAATTTAGCCAAAGAACTATCAAACATGGGGTTCGAACACAAAATTACTGCCCCCACTCATAACAAAGGCAGATCCATTGACTGGCTAGCTGATCACAACTGCTCATCTGCAATTACCTCCATCTCGGCCCTCCCATGGACAGACCATTACCTCATTCAATTCTCCATTCCTACCACGCCCACTCATAAAGCCTTAACTCATGCCCCACCCGCTAAAGTAAGAAGCTCCAAAAAACTCACTGCCTCCAACCTCGCCCCTCTCCTCGATATCCCTGAACTCAAGCCTCCTTTCATCCATGACCCTACCTCTCTAGCCAACATCTACTCCAGCACGCTCACTCAAGCCATCGATCTCATTGCCCCTCTAGAAGAAAAAAAAGGGAAAAAATCAATGCACTGCAACTCCTGGTTCACTGAAGAACTATCTGACCTTCGCACCAAGAAACGCAAAGCCCTATCCAGATGGCAAGCAGCGCCTAATCAATCCTCGCTTAAAGATTTTAAAGAGATCTCTTTGACCTACAAAAAAGCCATATTCCACGCCAAATCAGAGAATTACAAATGCCAGCTCCAAATCAAGAGAAATATTCTCCATATTCAAAGAACTCACCACACCTGCCCCCGGCCCAGTTGAAATCATCAAGGATGAAGCCTGGTGCACAGGCATCCAGGCTGCCCTCCTCAACAAAGTTAAAACTCTCCAAGACAAAATAGCCTCACAATGCAAAGCTCTCAACACCCCTACCTGCTCGCCCACACCTTCCACCAACAACTCTCTCTCACAAACACCCCTTTTTGCTTTTAGAGAAGTCTCAGAGACGAAAGTCAAGGACCTCCTCAAAAAAATCAAACCTTCCACCTGCAAAGGGGATATCTGCCCACCCTCATTAATCAAAGAGTGCTCAGAATCCCTCACCCCCATCATTACAGCTTTCATCAATGCCTCCTTCGCATCTGGAACTGTACCACAATGCCTAAAAGAAGCCTGGGTCCGCCCGCTCCTAAAAAAACCCTCTCTCGATCCTTCCTCCCCTAACAACTATCGCCCCATCACCACCGTCCCCTTTCTCCTAAAAATCCTAGACAAAGCCGCACACAATCAAATCCAACACTACCTGGAAACCAACACCATCCTAGGCAAAAGACAATCAGGCTTCCGCAAAGGCCATGGGACTGAAACTGCCCTTCTAGATTTAAAAAATCAAATTACCAAAATAATGGACACAGGCAAACCTGCTCTCCTCCTCCTGCTCGACCTCTCTGCAGCATTTGACCTGGTCGACCACAGCATTCTCACATCTCACCTCTTCAATGCTGCACACTTCTCTCACAAGGCTACCACCTGGATCACATCCTTCCTTGAAGGTAGGGCCATGAAAGTGTACTCCGACCAGGACAGCGCCCCCCCACCACTATAAATTGTGGAGTCCCACAAGGGTCCTGCACTGCACCAACCCTTTACAACCTATTCACCAAACCCCTCTTTGACTTACTGGACTCCCTCAACATAGCGTACACAAACTACGCAGATGACACGCAAGTTCTCCTCCCCCTCTCCGGAGACTACGACCTAGACTCAGAAGCCCTCTTCAAAATCTACTCGACTATCCAAACCTGGATGGCTATCAATGGTCTCTGCCTAAACGGAGACAAAACCGAAATCATCATCCTAGCCCCCAACGAAACACTAACCAAACTCAGCCCCAACTATTCTCACATGATCATCGACAGTATTAGCATACCTGTCTCCTCTGCCGTCAAGACCTTAGGAGTCTACATTGACGCCACACTCTCAATGACTAGACAAACCAGCGCCATCGCCTCAGCGTCTGCTCTGACCACCAAACTCATTTACGCCATCAAACCTTACCTCACCACGCCTAACTGCCTCTCCATAGCTAGAGCTACTATAGGAGCCAGATTGGACTACTGCAACGCCCTCCTGGCAGGCACATCGTCTAAAAACCTAAACAGGCTCCAAATAGTGCAAAACAATGCCCTCCGCGCTGCACTACACATCCCCAAAACTGACCATATTTCACAGGCCAGAAGACTTGTCCACTGGCTCCCAGTCAAGGAAAGAATCAACTTTAAAATCCTCACTCTCACACACAAGTGCATCAATCACACAGCACCCCCCTACCTATCTGAAACTATAACTAAGAACTCTTCCATCCGTCCCAGAAGAAGTCATCACGCCAACCAACTCCGAGTACCCACTGTAAAAAGAGCCAAAGCCGGCGGCATAGGCTTCCCACACATAGCTCCTAAGCTCTGGAATGCCCTCCCTAACTCACTCAGAGCAGAACCTTCTTTGTACTCCTTTCGCAAATCTCTCAAAACCACTCTATTCAACTAACTCCATCCTTCCTTCACCCACACCAGCTCGCATACGTCTGTTACGAAATATGCCTTGTAATGAAAACTGCTTTGTAACCATCTTCCTTCCACGGTAACCAGATTATGTATGTCCTCATGTAACAGCGCCACGATGCCCCCGGGCTGACGTGCGCTTTAAATAAATCTGAATAAATAAATAAATAAATAAATAATGTGTTTATTTGCCCTGATTTGAAAAAGGCTCATGCAGTGCAGAAACACGTGTAATCAAAAAGGGCCTCCCAATAATAATTCATAAAGTTCTTGAAGTTAATTAACAAGTGTGGCGCAGTTCTTTCTGTGAAGAAACTATGCAATTGCTCTTCTATTCAGGGGAAGGGGACTTTGCCTCTGTTTTTCTTCACATACTCGCGACACAGTAATACCATTTACTGAATTGGGCACATGGACGAAGAGAGTTGGCACAACAAAACCCCAATCTTTATCAGTAGTTAGCCTATGTGTCCATACAGTATATGTCGAACCTGAATGTTGAGTTCTTGGTACATGTCAGAATTTTTAAGTGTGATGGGGGAACTTAAACTAGTATCCTGGAATGTGAGGGGCCTCAGCAGCTACATTAAACGTAACAGAATTATGACTTACCTAAGGCGTCAGAAAATTGACATTGCACTTCTACAGGAAACACACCTCACAAGAGACAAACAGACTGCTCTTGCGAGAAAATTGAGAGGCACAACGCTGGGCTTGTCATATTCTGTTCATGCTAGGGGCGTAATAATATGGGTGGCATCATCTGTGCCTTTTGGGGTGCTCGAAACTTTCCAAGATAAAGAGGGAAGGATGTTCGTATTGCAGGGTCAGGTTGAGCACAGTGAATATGTCTGATCAACACATACGCACCAAACCAAGAGACTGCGGCTTATTTCGGCATGCTATACCGACTAATAAGCCCACACAGAGACGGCACGTTGATATGGGGATGGGATTTTAATTGCATGCTCAACCCTACACTGGACAGATCAAATGATAAATTTACTCACCATGCCCCCTCCGCCAAAGACCTGTGCACATTGTTGCAAGCATTTAAACTCTTGGATATATGGCAGATGTTACAACCACATACCTGTGGATATTCACATTATGCCGCTCCCCAGGACCTGTACACGAGACTGGATTACATTTTTACAGGAGAAGGCACCCTGGGCAAATTCGATAGGGTGGAATATAAAGCAGCTGGTGGTCACATGGCGAATTTCCCCCTTGAGAGTACGTATCCCGACATGGAGACTCAAGAGTGAGTCTCTAAGGTTCGATGTATTCTGAGAAAAGTTAAGGGAAAGGGTGCATGATTATTTCAAATATAACACTGGAAGTGTGGAGTCAGCTGGCACGTTATGGGAGGCCTTCAAGGTTATGATTAGAGGGACTGCAATTGCTAAGGCGAAAGGGGTTCATGCCGCAATAGGGAACGACTTGCGTAAAGCGGCAACAAAATTGGAAGCCATTCAAGGTCAGAGAGTTCTACCCGAGGAGAGCGCCCAAGAGGCCCTGGCCCTTCGGCAAGAGTGCTTAATACACTGGGATAGATTAGGTAAGTTATAGGATATATATAGAACGACAGCATGCCAAAGGGGACAAACCAGGACGCTTGCTAGCCTGGTTGTACAAAAGCGAAACGGAACGGAGCATGATTCAGGCAATCAAGGCAAGTAATGGGGTTTTACACTTCGCCACCGTATGTCCCATGACATACTGTTGGCGTGCATCCGGGGCAACAGAAGACCCTTGAAGCCATCCGCTGCTGGGCCTGGTGGCCCTCAATGTCCAAGGACGTTGTTGACTACCTAGCTTCCTGTGCTGTTAGTTCTCAGTGTAAAACTTCACGCTCAAAACCCATGGGTCTTTTACAACCTCTCCCGGGACCACAACCGCCGTGGTATATGATATCCATGGATTTCATTGTCGACTTGCCTCCACTAGATGGGTTTGACACCATTTGGGTCGTTGTCGACTATTTCACGAAAATGCCGATTTTCGTACCTTGTATTGGATCGCCTTCGGCACCTGCACTGGCAGCTTTGTTTCTTAAAAAACATCTTCAGATATTTCAGCCTACCTTCAGTGATCGTCTCGGATCGTGGGTCTCAGTTCACCTCACGTTTTTCGAAGGTCTTGACACGCTCCCTTGGCATCGATGATCGCTTTAGCTCTGCTTATCATCTACAAACTGATGGCCAGACCGAAGAGTCAATGCCACATTAGAGCGGTATCTCCGATATCTTTGTCTACAGTACCAGTCCACCTGGAAGGCTATGCTTCCCCCGGCTGAATATGCCTATAATAACTCTGTACACTCGGCCTCTGGGGTGTCCCCATTTTTTGCTCTATATGGGATCCATCCTCGGCCCCTACCTTTGGACCCGGCTCTTCCTGTGGACAACCCAGCGGCTCGATCATGTGTTTAGAACCTCAAGGAGGTCCACCGCTCAGTCTGTCTACAACTGCTTTGTGGCCAAAAACAAGTTAAACATTTTGCTGACCACTGCCGTATCCCGGCTCCGGTGTACAAAGTGGCCATGAAAGTCTGGCTTTCTACACGCAACCTCAATATCCCCGGCAAGCGTATCCTTCTCCCACGTTACGTGGGGCCATATCCTGTTGTGGCAATTGTTAATCCAGCAGCTGTGCGTCTCTACTTGCTCTTTTGAGTGGTCAGGTCCTTGTATTGTTACCCCTACAGTAGAGGATCAGATCATTAAAAAGAGTTTTATTCCCTCATAGAGAGGAGGCTCGGGTGGAGGCTCCAACCCGAGCTCTTCAATCAAACCCCGAACACTACAGACGTGGTCTCCAGACCCAGGCTTCACTGTACGGTGAGTGACATAGGGAGACCAGTGAGACACTACAGGGCATAAACAAATGTTTTTATGATTTTTATAAGAAATTATATGAGGAGACGTCAGAAACACATGAGTCAGAGATAGAAGAAGCCTTAGCGCAGATAGATCTTCCAAAGCAAGAAGCAGAAGCGGTAGACAGGCTTGAAGCCCCCATAACTAAAATGGAGTTGGAACACACTATAAGGGGGTTGCCATCAGGTAAGGCTCCGGGTGCGGATGGACTACCAAGTGAGTTCTATAAAGAATTAATGGCAGAGATTGCTATGTCACTGTTAGCAATGCTGAATTAATCATTAGAGAAAGGAATTTTGCCATTGACATTGATGGAGTCAACTATAGTCCCATTACTGAAGCCTAACAAACATGATACTTAATGCGGCTCTTATACACCCCTCTCGCTACTCAATCAAGATGGGAAAATACTAACAGCCCTGATGGCTAACAGGTTGAAACCAGTAATTCACAAACTCATGCACTCATCAATCAGGTTACAACCCAAATAGGAATATCACATATAATCTAAGACGACTGCACCATGTTGTCAACCATATCCAAGCCAGCACTCAGCTTATGGCAGTAACCTCGCTGGATGCAGTCAAGGCATTTGACTTGGTCCGGTGGCCGTGGCTACTAGCGTTGTTGAAGGTTTTCGGCATGGGCCCCACGTACATTAAATGGGTTAAGCTACTGTACAGCAACCCAGTGGCGAGGGTCAAGACAGGCACCATTATATCAGAACAATCGAGGTTAAGCAGAGGAATGAGACAAGCTGCCCTGGGTCCCGTATGCTATTCATACTCGGCTTAGAACCGTTAGCGGTATATTTACGGAAATAATACCATGAGGCAGGCATCAGAATACGGGGCAGCACACACCTGGTCTCTCTGTATGCGGATGATATGCTCCTTTACCTACAACAACCAGAGACTAACCTAGAATACATATTAGATGTATTTGAGCGCTATGCAGACCTTTCTGGGATAACAATAAATGCACACAAGTTCAGTTTATTCCCCCTTGTAGGGTAAAGGGGAAGACCCCAAAGTGTGTTAACAGAGTTACTGATAAAATGGGAAATTGGAAACATTTAGATACTTAGGGGTAAACATCTTCCACAACCCTAAAGTAGAACATGCGCAGAACACCTCAAAGGTGATAAATAATATAGAGAACTCCATCCATGAAATTTTGGGCCAAGCTGCCGCTCTCGCTAATGGGAAGGGCACCGGTGTTGAAAATGGTGGTGCTTCCGAGACTGCTGCATTACTTTACAAATGTTCCATATAACATACCTAAGCCTTTTTTAAGGCACTTAATACCACTTGCCGGGGCTTCCTGTGGCACAACTCCAGATGTAGAATGTCGCTAGAGAAATTACAGCGAACACATTAACAGGGAGGGATAAAAGTGCCAGATTTTGAGGGGTATTTTGTGGCGTGCCAACTACAGTTTGCTACATACTGGTTGTTTGGCGAACAGACCCAAGATACTGGGATACTACAACCGGCATGTACCCCATTCTTTTTGAAAGAGATGGTGTGGAACGTGATACCACGAGACCCCAAGCCCCCCTCTGATGCTGAGGCTAGGCATGATGATGCGGCAAAGGGACTACTGCTTTTTGGGCAAAGACACGCCCTACTACCCCAGATCCCATTGGTGACACTTAAGATTGAAGATGCGCAACTTAGGCTGAATGTTAGGAGCTACTGGGAGCCCAAAGGGGTGGTGACATTAGGCGATATACTGAGGGAGGGACGACCAATCACCCTTGAGGAGATCGTTTTGGAGTCAGGAGTACGGCAGGGGCAACACATAACTTACGCCTCACTTCTCCATAGAATAAAAGTTAAATGGCCAAGACCAGAGAGAGTACTAGTAGAAGATGAAAAGATAGAAACATTTTATGACATATCCGAGGGCTGACAGCCAGTATCAAGACTATACAATGTATTAATGGTGAGGCCTGATAACAATCTTGTTCAGATTAGGCAGTGGTGGGAAACAGATTTGCAAGAGCAGCTGTCGGACGCAGCTTGGAGCAGGACCACAGGATATCAAAAGTAAGTGTCCAGAAATGCAAAACTTCAGCTGATCCAATTATGTCACTCACAGAGCATATCTAAACCCTCAGAAAATTGCTAGATTTAGTAAAGAAACGGCACAAACCTGCCCGCAATGTATCCTGATCAACGCAGACTTGATACATATGTTTTGGGTCTGCGCTGACATACATCGATATTGGGAGGGAGTGGCCCACGCCCTCAAAAAGGCTGGCTTGTTTGCAGACTCAATCTCCCCCAAGGCGTGCTTGCTAGGTATTTTTACGAGACCAAAACATGCGAGGCACATGAGTAAATTGAGAGACCTAGCATACATCTTGGCGATGCGTAGGATAGCAATGGGGTGGGAAACACGTAATGGCCCAGTGATAGGTGTGTGGTTGAGAGACCTTCAAAAATGGTTGTTGGCAGAAACTGCTGTGTGGCAGGAAGCATCCAGTCGAGGCCGTGAGGAGCAAAGCATGGATTTAGTGGCCTGGAGACATATGATACAGGAACTGACATCCCCTACACACGATGACACTCAAACTCAGGCAAACGCACCATCACAATCTGTGGAATAGTGATATGGCGAAGGTTCAAAGCAGTTTAATACTTATCATATGCAGACATTGCGAGTCGAATAGGCTAGGGGAGGGGAGGGTGGGGTTTGGTGGGGAGGGGAGGGAGAGGTGTGGTGGGGAGGGTTGAAAAGAGGAATAACGAGATGTATCATTGGAAGTTACGTATACAGTCTGTATGTTTTCTTTTGTTCAAAGTAGTAAAAATTGTTAAAAAAATACCTTACATCAGCAACCTCTTTCTCCACGAATGCCGCTGCTTGGATACAATCCTTCCTGGCTGATAGGGCAACGAGGGTCTTCACACTGAGGGCCTCGGATGATCCTGCCCCAGTCTTGTGTAGTGTACGGCAAGGCTCTTGTGTATCACCTACACACTATAATATTTTCACTAAGTTATTATTCGAGCATCTAGATGATTTGGCTGTCACATACACTAACTATGCTGATGACGTCAAAATCCTCATATCCATTACAGGTTCCTATGACATAGGCACTAAACGTCTGAATGAAATGTACCTAAATATTCAGACTTGGATGGCCATCCATGGACTATGCCTGAAAGACAAGACGGAGCTACTCCTTATTGGACCATAGACCCGCCTTAATAACTTGACACCCAATTCAAATCCTTTAATATTGATGGCAACATCATCAAAGTATCGAAGGAAGTCAAAACACTTGGCATTTATCTTGACTCAACCCTTGCACTCACTAAACAAGTGAATGCCACAGCTTCAGCAACAGCCTACACTTCTAAATTGATCAATGCATGTAGACCGTTCCAGTCCCGGGACAGTTGCATTACCTTGACAAGAACACTCATTTTATCAAAACCTGACTATTGCAATGCCTCATACCTAGGTACCAATAAATGCAACATACATAAGCTACAAGTGCTACAAAATAATCCACTTAGAGCAGCATTGAACATCCCAAGCACTAACCACATCTCCGTAGCAAGACGCAATGCCCATGGACTCCCTGTGCAGGACAAAATCATATTCAAAACCCTAGCCATCACTCATAAATGCCCATCAAATTCTGCCCCTAAATATCTGGTAGACAATTTCACTAAAAATCAATCCAACAGGCCTATCCGATCTACCTTCTCTTACTGCCTCAACATTCCCAGATTCAAACTACAAAAAACAGGGGGCAACAGTTTCCCTATACTAGCAGCAAAACTGTGGAACTCCTTGCCTGCAGCTATCAGAATGGAACACTCCTTCTGGATTTTCAGAAAAAAAGTGAAAACCTGGCTTTTTGCACGAAACCATTATGCTGCCTCTGACACATTGCTGCAAATGCTTGCTATACAAATGTCTATCTATATGTAACATACAATCAATGTCATTTTCTACCACGTGCAAACTTGTACTGTATCCATACTGTATGTCTAAGCAATGCACCCAGATACCTTCGGGTTAGGTGCGCTATATAAATAATAAATAAATAAATAAACACAGGCCCAGACAGACAGCAAGTTCAAACTGCGGTTTATTACAGCCAAAACCAACAGGGATCAGTACAAAGATAGACGAGAATCCAGGACCAACTCAACATCTCCTGGCTCGCAGGCCAGTTTGTACCCAAATGACATCAGAGTGATGCTACAACCTGGGCTCTTCTCCAGAAAGCCTATCCATGCCTGGGAGTGGGCGTTGAGTAGTAGTCCACCTATAGTGGATCTTACACATGTTAGTTCACTGGCTTTCGCATGTCAGGTGGCTGGCCTGGCCCATCCCCGATTATCTAGTACTGTATAATGTTGCAGTGTGAGGGTCTTACCATTGGTTCTTGCCCGTTGCTACCCACCCCTAGGGTCCTGACTGTGATTGGCTAGAGCTGGTCTCCCCAGGCCTGGGATCTGAAATGGTTCTCAGCTTGAGGTGTACCTTTTCAAGGTAATAAGTATAACTATGTGTCTGCATTGTAACTCGTGGGTATCACCACAGTCTATGGGAGTGCTTGTTCACATAGTGCAACCCTCATCTCTTGCTGTAACGACTTTGTTGAAAGCTTCTGTCTGGCGGCATGAGACCGATCTTCTTTCCCAGCGCGGGTTTCGATTCATCATCCGAGCTGATGAGTCACATGTTCATCGACCGTGTTTTGGGTCTCTGCAGCCCCGAATTACTCTGATTTATGTGGATTTATTAGTATTTATTGCAGCTGGTGTTACTACTATTCAGGGAATGGAATGTCACTCTTATCTTGGTGGCGATGGCGGCTTTGGCAGCCGGCCCTCGTCCCATACGGTTTCTTCTGTTCTGTCTGAATTCAGCTCAGCTCAACCCTTGCTGATACTTGTGTGACCCACTGTGATTTTCCTAAGCCATGGCATGGCTTCTTCATGCTCATGTTATTCTATAGTTCTCCATATGTTAGTAATCCATTGGCTGTGTCAGGTCCCATAGGTGCTCCTGCAGTTTCATTAGGTAAGTTGCAAGTAAGCCTCTGCAAGCTTGTTCAGGATCTCTTGCTTCTATCAGTTTCTGCATTGCTGCGGTTGAACTAATGACAAAATAATAAACAAAAGGCAGTATGTATATGTATCTGTCCTCTAACTTATGGAACTGTTTTGCATGTGTTCTTCATGTAGTCGGGTGTGTGTTTTTGTGTGTCCCGGTGTGCGGATGGCACGTGTGCTTTATGTCTAATGTTGCTATGTCATGTTGTCTCTAACGATGTCAGTGGCGTAACCTTGTGGCACTTTACTTGATACTGTCAATTAAAGTCTCCTTAGTTGCGGATTGAGGCTCCTCATCCACTTTAGGTAATGTTTGCACAGCTCCTGGGCTGTAAGGTTGGCAGAGTGGGCACCTCTCTGCATATTTGTCTGCCGTAGGAGCTCTAGGAATCAGTCTGAAATGGTATGAGCGATCATGGTATTTGCAGTTCTTCTTCCGGTCCGTGTAGCTGCTGGGAGGGGGAGCAGGGGTAAAATTCAACCCTCCCTTTTCAGTCCCCCCCTCTGGTCGACCTGTCGACCAAATCTTGATAAGTCCAATTCTTCTCCCTGGGCCGCCATATCTTTTCTATCCCTCCAGGATGTCCATAATAGTTTACGTGATCATCAAAACACCAGTAAATGTAACAGCACGTTCCTTCGGGGTTGCACCAGATCCATTTCCCTTGATAGGTTCTTTGATCACGGGTGTTGTCCACCTTTATTGTTCCTGCTGGAAATAAGTCACACTGTGCAATTTCCTCCCTTAGTCTGTCTCGTTCTCTCACAATGTCATCCTTTGTTCCCCCTATGTTCACATCCATCAGTATCTGCATCCAAATTGCTTCTTCCGCTGTTTTCCTGCACCTTCCAATGCATAGCTTCATTCCGCAGGCTGATGCTGTTCCCAACATGAGTACTCCAGCTATCACTTTCAGTCCATCAGACAACCATGATGACATCCATGACCGTAGATATGCCAGCCAGCTCTTGTATTTCCCTGTCCCACGTGCATCATCTTCCATTTTCGTATGCATTTGTGCCAATTGCGCAACTGCATCTAAGAGAGTTCCATTATCTTCATCTTTAGCTGGTATGAATGTGCAACATGAATTTCCGATCTTGGCCCAGACTCCTCCTTCCATGGCTGTGAGGAGATCCAGAATGTATCTATTCTGGAGTGCCACCAACCTTATTACTCTGATCTCTTCCTTTATGGCGTTGAACCCATTTACTGTTGAGCTAATTGTTACCATCAGATCCCATCAAGTGATCTGTGAACCATTTGGCATTTGTGTATGTCTGTATTCCTGGTATCAGTATTGCGAAGAACATTTGTGTTCTGTTGAACAATCTGTTTTCTGCTGGGATCTCATCCAGTGCCGATTCTGATTTCTCTGAGAAGTAATTCCCCCCTCTTTTTCACTCTTCTTACTCCGGTCGGTTTCTCTGCCTCCCTAGGTTCAGTTGTTGATGCTTTCTCAACTGATCTCTTCCTTCGTTTGTTATTCTCGATCTTTGGAAACTCTTCAAGCTTCACATCTTTCTTGGGTACCACCAATGAAGGCATGTTGATGTGTACCAGGGAGCAAACCCCCCCAATCAGGTGGCAGTTTTTCATATGCCTTTGATCCACATGCCCAGTAGTGATCCATTAGCACTGCCTTTACTACGTTCATTGCTGGAAGTTGTTCAATCGCCTTGCATCCTACATTTTCACCAACTTCAATGTCACCATTGTTCTGGTAGCACAGAGCTGGTGTCTTCAGGGGAATTATTGGCATCGGCCCAGCTTCGTTCTCTACCCTTGTTAGTAAATTTGCGCTCGTATCCCATTCCTTCGGGCACTTGTCCTTTTCTTCCTGCACCTTATTCACTGCTGACTGTGCCAGTGTCAGTGCTTTGCCTACTACCACTCCATCTTCCCATTTGTCATTTGTGTAGACCTGTCTATAGGTCAGTATCTGTGGTCTCTCCCAGCATCCAGGCTCCAAGCTCTCCTCCTATCTCTTTTACTCTTGGCCATGGGTATGGTAAATCCTTCAGTGTGATTGTCTTTGTCTCTCCCTTCTCCGGTCCATCAGTTATGTACTGCAATCCTTCATGTAGCTACCAGTAATTGTTTATCATATCTAATGTCTTTATGTAATTATCTTCATAGGTGAAGGTCTTCATGGACATCCATCTGAGCGTTGCTGTCCTCCCTTGAAATCTTCCTTGCATCTGTACCATCGTGAGATACATCAGGCAATGTGCTCTTGTTACAGGTATTTCAGTTGCAATGAACATTCGGGCAGCAATCATGGTGTAGGGGATTAAAGAGCAGACATAACAGCTCTCCCTGCTGGTGTCCCTGCCCACTTTGAACATGTATGTACCACTTATTATCTGTAACCCGTGCTGTGTCTGTGAGATATATGTCAACTCCCTTCATGTCTGCATCAACACTGTGCTTACCTCTGCTTACCTTATCAGCATTGTCTTCTCGTCCACCCGACATGGTCGTCCTTCTTGCTAGAGTTGGGGTAATGTTAGTAGGGGACACTGCAGTAATACTCATAGCATGATAAATTGGCCAGAACCGGATGGCTAGTATGCCACTGGGAATCAGTAAACAGACCAGAGTAATAATGTCCTTTATTAGTCCTTTCATGACCACTTATGCTGAAAGGGGCCCCTAGGGGACCCTGATGTCTATGGAAACAAGGCGGGTCACCACCCACGATAGAGACTCCAGACACAAGGTTGTATTCCCAAAGCTAGTGTTTCATTGCAAAGCAAAAGTCTCAGTTGGCCAACTCGGTCTCACGCCCCGCGACGTGTATCTCTAGACCTCGAGGGACGCAAGAGAGTGAATTACGTACATCAGTTACATATATACAAAATGCATATCAAACAATCAACTATGACATGTATAACACCCCTCTTTATTAGGTTTCTTTGAAATTGGTGTGATGATGGACATCACCGACCACTATGACACCTTCAAACATCTATTCTAGTAACAATTTGCAATTTGTGAGTGCGTAGGCATCTTTCGGTTATTGAATAGAACATGGCGCTTCTGTTCTTGGAAGCGAACTACATACAGAGGGAGTTGCATTCCAGACCTTGCTATCTATCAGGTGCTATTCGTGTCCTGGGAGCCGACATGCTTTTAGCGGGCTCAGGAAAAGGGGGGCCGTTAGAAAAGCATAATTCGAGCCTTTAGCGGTATTATTCTAACATATTCTACCATATAACAAGACTGGCTGGCAGGTGTGAAATGATTAAATGCCCTGCAGCTCTGCTTCAAGGCTACATTAAGGAGGGAGCCGGGCATTCTTCCTGGCGCTGCCTACGTTTGTGTTTCAGCGAAACTCTTGTTATCCTCTCGGCCCTGTGGCATTGTCCTTTTCATATACAGACAACAATGTTCCACAGTCGAGCAGTGTAAGCGGAAAATATACTGCGAAGCAATAGGAACAGAAAGCAATGAGCAATGGTTGGAAAACAAAACGGCGATTCTTGTTACATCAAAATGGTCGTTCATTGGAAAACTCGAAAACCTATATTCTGTCGTATCGTGCATGAGATGGTTGGCCCACGTCCACCAAAATGCGTTTGCGGTCTCAAATTAGATTTCTAGACTGACAAACCCTCCTTTGGCCGTATGCCAAACGTCTCATCTATTTATTAAAACCTCCTCTAGTGATGATGAATCTGAAGTACTTATGTCTGAGTCTCGCATGCTATCGTGGTCATCATTGTCTTCATTAATATCTATTGCCATCAACTCTTTCAATACTCTCATCTCATTTGGGTCTGGGCTAGTTCGATCATGAGGTTGTTTTTTCTTTGTTATCATATGCATGCATCCTTCTGTACATCCCTCAGGTACCTCAGCACAAACTATGGGTAAACAATGTACACAACAACAGCACGTTAGGAATATTCCGAACAACACTACTAAAATTGAGATCAGCTTCCATCCCCAAGATCGTAGTATTCCCCAAAACCAAGATCCTATTTCCCAGCTCCCTTCTCCCGTGGGGAGTTCAGAGCTTAGAACGTGCATTTTCTTTATTGCTTCAAAGATCGTGGGGGAATAGTCATCGACATAAACGCAACATGCTGATACCACTATTTTGCAAATTCCCCCACGATCAACCAGGATTACATCAAGAGCCATTCTATTTCGCAGCATCATTAACCTGATTCCTCTTTCTTCCAACGTCATGTTAAATAATATATCTGTTGTTGTGTTTATTGTATCCTTTAGGATTCTGGACAGTTGCCTTATATTATAGGAGTTCACTATCTGTCCTAAAAATGGAATGAATGATTTCGCTACATCAGTTGCTATTAAAACACCTTTGTCAGTCCTTTTGACTCTAGTTCTGGATAATTTGGCCATGGCTGCTGTTTCCAAGAGGAATACTCCTGGGAACAATTGCCCGAGATAACATGTACCTCCCCAGTTTCTGGGCAACCAAGGGTATGCTTTCTCTCCACATATAAAATAAACTGGATCACCTACGTATACTGGATCTATTTCCCATTTTAGTACCACTGTATTCATACAAACAGTATATGTTCCAACTGAAAAAGATCCTTTCTTTTTTAGGCAAAAAGGGACAGTTCTTGGGCTATAATTCACCGTGTAAGATGGGGGAATCGCATCTTTGTTCCCTTCTGTTCTTACACGAAACGTCATTACAGATGTTTTTCTGGCGGGGACAATCTATCTCATCTATTTTGTCGTGTTATCTTTCGTGTGCTTTTCCTCGTGGGCTCTGGGGCTATTACTTGTGCTTTATGGAAAATGGAACAACCCACAGGCTTCATTATTATCTCCTCAAACTCATTCATGTTGGTTCTGTCTAATTGACCCGTATTACTCTTATTCCACTTCCCATAGAACATTGCACCTAAAGATGCAGAACTTAATGGTAATGGCTGCACATACCACCCTATTCCTTACCCAGCATGCTGTGGTAAATGGGCACATACCCAGCAGTTTGTTTTCTTCAGGATTGCATGTGTCATGTTCATTATCAGTAGTAAGGTGTTATTCGTAAAACCTTCCCTGTGTTTTTCTTCCATTGGGGGTAGGGTATAAGTGCTCCCCTGAACCGGGCTTTCAGTAGTGGATATATTAATTATTGGTATAAACATTTCTAATGGGTGTATTGTTTCTACCCACCATAATATTAGGGCTGTCGATATTGGTGCTACCACGCTCATAAAGCACATTATTATCGTTAGTGTCAGCATACAATTTGTTTTACCATGCGTTTTTCTTAAACTTATAGTCTTTATGACTGACTCATTTTCAGCAGTGGTGGTGCAGGAGGAGGCTGGAACCGGTCCCGGCATGTTTCTCGTTGTCCTTCTTCTTCCTTACCACAGTTCGCTTCATCGCGTTTGCTCTGATGTCTATAAGTTCAATGGATTTCTCACAATTCAGTTTTGCCTGTCCTTTTTTTTTTTTAGCCTGGATTCGATTATTCGTTTTTAGGTGAGATCACTTGTCCCTTCTTATACTGCTCAGAGGACCTTTGATCAGTTTTCGCCTCAGTATCATGTTTGCCCAGCTTGTCCGCTCTGGTTACGGACACATGTACTGTTAATCAATTATCTCACTTGTCATAGTACCATGTGCGCCCAGCTTGTCTGCTCTGGTTCCGGACACATGTACTTTTATGATCGCACCGAGGAGCCGTGAGTCTTGAATTGTCCGACTTGCACAATTCTCACGCTTCTCTCCTCTACACCCCTGGTTCCTTCTCCGCCCATGATCTGAACCAGAGGTTGACATAAACACCAAAAGAAAAAGAATGCAGATCACTTTGTCTTCCGAGGCCGCAGGTTGTATCGCCTTGCTCCTGGTATCGTAAGATCTGTGAACAGTGCCGGTGCACTTTCAGATTCAGGCTTGAAGTCAGCCTGTGGCGCTACTGCAGGTGCTGGTGTGCGCCGCGCCAATGATGCAGATCCGTTTTTTGGCGTGTTGGCAAGTGCTGGTGGGCGCCAGAGGGGTACACGATTTGGTTTTGCTGGTATCTGCAAGGCAGATTTCACGTCGGTCAGCAGTGATGTCGATTCTGCTGGGAAACGTTGGGGCACTCTTTGCTCTTCCCCCTTTTTGGCAATCGTCTCAGGCTTTGTTTCGAGTTTCACTTCATGTTTTGGCAGATCAGGTGGCTGCACACTGGCAACAGTTTCTTTCATTTCTGCGACCGCTGTCTCTTTCCGGTCATCAGTGTCAGGCAAGACTTTCACTGCAGTTGGAATCTTTTTGGCAAGGGTGGCATGGATCCACTACTTCCTTCCATCCACCCGTATTGCCGTCTGCGTTGCCAAAAGTACTTGATGGGGCCTGCGCCACCTGGGTTCTAATGATGACTTTCTTTCGAAGTTCTTTAGCAGCACCCAGTCTCCTGGCTCCAGTGCGTGCCCCGGACCGGTATACCGCACGGGTAATGCCTCCTGCACCTGCTGATGAATCAAACGCAATTTCTGCATTAAAAGGCCACAATAAGTACTAAGCACAGGATGTTCTATCTCACTGAGTCATTTTGGCTGAGGTCCGCACAATACATTTGCCGGCCTCCCCATTATGATCTTGTATGCGGAGAGCCCAGTTTTAGCCTGTACAGACGTACGCATGCATAATAGTGCTATTGGTAATGCATCCACCCAACTCAACTTGCTTCCCGCACAAATCTTGCTAATCTTTGATTTAAGAATCCCGTTGTGCCTCTCCACAAGACCGGCAGAACTCGGATGCCTTGAACTATGGAATCTCTTATCAATCTGGAGACCTGCACATATCTGCAACACCACTGCACCCACAAAATGTGGTCCATTATGGGACCATAGGACATGGGGAAAGCCAAATCTGGAAAAATACTCCTTCAAAATTACTTTTGCCGTAGTCATCGCTGTGCAGTCCTTTAAAGGATATGCCTCCACCCACTTACTGAATGCACAGATTACCACGAAGATGTATTTTAAGTTTTGGCACCTTTCCATCTCTATGAAATCAAAATGAACTACCTCAAACGGCATGGAAGGCGGGCCAAAACTGCCTGTTGGTGTCACTGTTTCCTTTCCTACATTGGGCCTCATTACGACCCTGGCGCTAAGTGAAAAACTATGGCGGTAAATGGTTACCGCCATCGTTTTCCGCCAGGTCCGATCCTGACCCGTGACCGTTAACTACGATGCCATTAGCGGCATCGTAGTTAACGCAGCCGCTAACTGCGCTAAGGGTGCGCGCACGCGACCGGCCACACCGTACTTAGCGCCATGGCTGAAAGGTACGCAAATGCCGACCCAAGCGGACATGCACCTAACGCCATCACCCAGCCCGTTAAGTACCTTACCGCCATGGTGCTAATTACGCCATCGCGAACCAACCGTAAAGGGCCATGTAAAGTGAATGCAGCTGCCACAGGTGCACAGAAACAGCACAGGTGAAGGCAATACAGACTCATGAAGTACAAAAAGAGCACACCCCACCCCTTCCCACACCCAGTCACACTCCACAATGATACCAATACGACTAGCAATGTTGGGGCTGGAGGACCTGATAGCAATGCATGTGCTACAACAGCAGCAACAACAACAGGCAGCACAGAGGAGACGCAGGAGGAGAAGGAGGGCAAGGCAGGCCCAGCAAGCCCCACCAGCACAGCCAGTGCCACCACGCAGGCAGCCCCCAATCCCACGCATCAGAGCCAATCCATTCAACCTCACTGCTGAGCAGATCCACACCCTGTACAGTTTGGACCGGGACACCATCACCGCCATCGTAGACATGATACACAACGACATCAGCATGATAGAATCTCCAACCGCCATCCCCCCCCTACTGAAGGTAGTGTCTGTACTCCACTTCCTGGCCACAGGCACCTACCAGCACACAGTGGGGCACTTGCATGGCATTTCACAACCATTATTCTCACGAACACTCATCCAAGTGCTTGATGCCCTCCACAAGCACACAGACGACCCCATCTCATTACCACGGACTGCCCAGGACATTGCAAACACCAAAGTGGGTTTCCATGCACTAGCCGGCATACCCGGTTGCATTGGTGCCATCGACTGCACCCATGTGGAATTGGTGGTTCCACGTGCCATGGAGGTACCGTACCGCAACCGGAAACAGTTCCACTCAATCAACGTGCAAATGGTCTGTGACTCCAACAAGATCATCACACATTGTTGTGCCCGATTCCCCGGATCAACCCATGATTCTATGGTCCTGAGGAACTCCACAATACCACGCTACATGGAGCGACATGCAGGCCCAAGATCCTGGCTACTCGGTGAGTCCAATGTCATGGAAGTGGGCAGGTGAATGACGTACCGATGCATACTCCACCTGGCTGAAAGGGGGGGGAAATGGATGCATACTCCACCTGGCTGATAGGGGGGGGGGAATGATGCATACTCCACCTGGCTGAAAGGGGGGGGGGTGATGCATACTCCACCTGGCTGATGGGGGGGGGGGGATGATGCATACTCCACCTGGCTGATAGGGGGGGGATGATGCATACTCCACCTGGCTGAAAGGGGGGGGAATGATGCATACTCCACCTGGCTGAAAGGGGGGGGGGATGATGCATACTCCACCTGGCTGATAGGGGGGGGGGAATGATGCATACTCCACCTGGCTGTGAGTAACACAGAGAACGGAGACAGAGGATGGGCACTCACAATGCACTGAACCCCTCTGCATACATTGGGTGATGGCATGCAAAACAGGCCATGGGAGCCATGAGCATATACTGGTTGCATTGTGTGAATCAATTAGTGCATGTAGAAGTGAGCCGAAGTAACAGTTGGATGCAAGCCATGGTGGCACATCATGTCCTTGATCAGACGACATGACTGACACATACATTCTCGCCTACATACAGGTGATGCAGGCTATCCCCTGAAGAGGTGGCTCCTTACACTAGTCCGGAACCCGCAGAACCAGCACGAGGAGGACTTCAACCGTGCACATACACGTACTCGTGTGGTCATAGAGCAGACATTCCGCCTATTGAAGGCACGGTTCCGAAGCCTCAGCAGGTCTGGTGGGGCACTCCTGTACCACCATGAGAAGGTGGCAAAGATCGTCATGGCATGTGTCATGCTACACAATATGTGCGTCAGACGGAATGTGCCCCTGCCCCTGACGCAGAACTGCAACCACCTGATGATGAGGATGAGGAGGGTGCAGATGGGGCGGCACCCCATGGAGGAGGCGACGCACAGGAGGGGCGTGCAATGCGCCAAAGTATCATCGACCACTGCTTCTAGCACACACGGCTGGTGTGAATCACATGGAGACTGCACTTGGGGCACTGTGTGTCTCTGGGACATGCACACTGTGGACTGTACACCAATAAAGCACACATACGCAATGAAAATGTCCACACATTTCATTTTGGGAAAGAAAAAAGTGTATTGAAACTATGAAACGTCGTGACACACCCCCTCCCCCCTCTCCCCTGCACACCCAAACACACCCCCTCCCCCCTGCACACCCCAACACACCCCCTCCCCCCTGCACACCCCAACACACCCCCTCCCCCCTCCCCCCTGCACACCCCAACACACCCCATGTAGGTGTCAACAGATGCCTGTGACAGTGGCCACAGGCTGTTACAAGCCCCCTCTCCCGGCCCCCGGGGCACCCCTGGCTGTGGAGCGCAGGTTACGTCCGGAACGTCGGACGGGGCTGCTCTGTGCAGAACTGGCAGTGGAGGATGTCCCTGCCTGCCCCCGTGCATGCACGTCCTGTAGGGTGTGGGTGAGCTCAGTGAGCGCACGACGCAAGCCGGCAAGTTCACCACAGATGTCCCTGGACATGGCCTGCATGGCATCCCTCAGGGTGGCAGTGCTCTGCGCTACTTCGGCCCTTAGGGTCTCCGTGGCCTGTTCAATGGTTGCCCTAGCCCCCACACATTCCGCGGCATGCTCAGCCAGCATCGTGGACAGTTGTTGCTGCCGTTCTGTGATGTCCTCGAGGGACTGCTGCCCCTGCTGGCCCATGGCCAGTGCTGGTGGTGTGATGGAGGGGCTGCTCTCCTCCTGTGGACTGAGGACTGGGCATGGGGTAGAAGGCCACTCCTCTACCTCTGTGTGCCCCTGTGTGTGATCCTCATGGGGGCTGGCGTCTGACAAACAGGGGGAATGTAGTAGGTCAGTGGGGCTTCTTACTTCGTGCTCCTCAATGTCTGAGTCTGAACATGCAGCTATTGCAGCTGTCTCACCCATGTTGCTGCTGGCCGCTGACCCGGTGCCTTCTGTGGCAGGCAATGTTGGTAGAGGTGGAGCAGCTGCTGCTGGCCTGCTGACTACAGGGGTGCTTGCCGGTGGGACGTCCGGTATGCTTGCAGTGGGTCCTGCTTGTTGTGGGGTCTGCCTCACTGCAGCTGAGGTTGAGGGTGCGGGGACGGTATTATTGGCCTTCTTGGCTCTCTTCGTCGCAGGGGTGTCCTGGTCCTCGGGGTGTGAATCTGTGCCTGTGGTGGAGCAAAGGAGGGAGGGCGTTATTGATGGGTCTGCAGACTTTGGAATGACAATGATAGACATTATTCTGGTCAGTAGATGAGGCAGAATTCAGGCAGGGCCATGCAGGTTGTCTCCTTTTAGTGTGGAATGTGGATGCAGGTATGCGGGTGCCAGCAGTGTATACAGGGTGGTGCTCGCATGTGGCTATGGGCAGTGTGGAAATGTGTTGCTTTTACACTCTAGGGCAACCTTGTGCTACACATGAATGGACTGCAGTGACTATGGCATGTCTTGTTTGAGGCACCTACCTTCATCGCCTGATGTCGGAGCTCCACTTTCCATCCCTCCGACGCCTTCAATGGCTTCCATGCCAATCGTGGTTGCACAAATCTCCTCCCACGGTTCGAGTTTTAGTGGGGATTCCGACCCTCCACCGGTACACAGGGCAAGGTTGCGGTTCGCAGAGATGACGGCTCTGACCCGTATGCGGAGGTCGTCCCGGCGCTTCCTGCACTGCTGTGGGGTGCGGGGTACGGTCCCCACCGCGCTGACGCGCTCGGCCACAAGGGCCCAGATGGCCTTCTTTTTCCCTATCGCTGTCCTGGTCATTTCCGGGGAGAAAATGACAGCTGCGTTGTCTTGCAGGGTCTCTGCAAGCATGCAGAGTTCCTCCCGGCTGAATCTTTCCTGGCGCTTGCGGTCACATGCCTTCTTAACAGCTTTAGGCATTTTTGGGTAGTTGGATGGGTGGGTGATTGGTTGGGACAGGTGTCAGGGTTGGATCTGGTGTTGTTCGGTAGAATGGCAATGGATTGTGTTTTTAAAGATGGCCGACGTGCTGTTTCCCGGTCCGGCGCGGTGACGCTATTTCCCGTTCTGCTTTTTACGGCCACCGCAAATTACGGTGGCCGCTAATTACGGTGGCCGCTACTTACGGTGGCGGAAGTGCATCTTGCTCCCTTTACGATGCCGGTAGGGGCCTTTTCCGCCATGGCGTTAATTGCATTACCGCCATGGCGTAATGCTCGTGCGCGATGGGTCGTAATGTGGCGCTCTTTACGCCATCGGCCCACGGCGTAAACGCTCATTACGCCATGGCGGTAATGACAGAAGATTACCGCCTGGGTCGTAATGAGGCCCATTGTGTTGTAAACACGTGATACAGTTCTGCACCAACCTCTCTGCATTCTTTTTTATGTTTGCATTCTGCCATACTGTAGAAAGGTGCTGTATCATTTTCTTGGCACAGATGTGTGTAGGGCTGTGGGCCATTGTGACCATTGCAGTCACATATGAATTTGGCAATATCCAGTTTCTAGTTCCCTTATCCACCCAATAACCCTCCAAATCCAACTCAGCAGATCCCTCTGCCCATCCCTGTATTTCATCGGCCATAGCCTCGGCCTGCATTTCTTTGACAGTCACAACTCCATATTCTATCATACAGGGTACTGCCTCTGTCTGAACCGTCATCATCTTGGTATTCAAATCAGTGGCAGTTTGTTTCGCAATCCTGTCTGCAAACGCGTTTCTCTCTCCTATTTTGCATGTTACTTTTTTATGTGCCTCGCATTTCACTATTGCTAGGCGCTTTGGAAACATGAGTGCAGACAGCAATCGTACAATGAAAGGGCCATGTTGAATTCTGGCACCATGTGATGTCAGAAACCCTCTCTCAGCCCAGAGTCGTCCAAAGTTATGAACCACTCCAAATGTGTACTGACTATCAGTATATATATTCACATTCAAATTTTCTGAAATCTCGCAAGCTCTGGTTACTGCTATTATTTCTGCGGCTTGTGCTGAATTATAGGGGATTCTTTTACTTTCTACAACACTCTCTAGGGTAGTGATAGCGTATGCGGCAGTTGTCGTGCCATCTGGTAATTTAAAACATGAGCCGTCACAAAATAACTCTCCATCCGGCTCTTTCTGTGGAATATCACTTAAATCAACTTTCCCCTTGGTTTCTTCCTCAGTGACCATTAAGCAATCGTGGGAGGGTGATTCATTCTTCCCAATTTTTTTTATGGTTAATGGCATTAATTCTGCAGGATTCAAAGCGCTACACCTCATAATTTGGATATGGGGCGCGAACAAGATAATCTCATATCTTGTCAATCTAGCAGAGGTGAGGTGTTGTGTCTGTGTCCTATTTAATAAAACGTCTATGGCATGTGGCACCATCAGAATTAAAGTATGCCCCAATACCATCCCTTCCGTTTGTTTCACTGACGCAGCAGCCGCCGCGACAGATCGCAAACATTGTGGTAGTGCGCGTGCTACAGGGTCCAGCGCAGAAGAAAAATAGCCGCACGGCCTATTTCATCCACCTTGTTCCTGTGTCAAAACCGCCAATGCACATCCTTCACTTTCACACTCAAATAGTCTGAAAATGTTCTTATAGTTCGGCGTACCCAAAACTGGAGCCGAGCATAATGCAGTTTTCAATCCATCAAATGCTCTCTGACATTCCTCATCCTACTGCAAAGGCATAACCGCATCTTTTCTAGTCAAATTCACTAATGGTTTCACAATCAACGCAAAATTACCAATCCATTGTCGGCAATATGAAGCCATGCCTATTATGGCTCTGACTCCTTTTTGTGTCTTTGGAATAGGCATACAAGAAATACTTTCTATGCGTTCTGGCGTTAGTCTTCTCCCTCCTTTCGAAAGTAGGTAGCCCAAGTAAACTACCTCCATTCGATTATACTGAAATTTCTTCAAACTAGCTTTATGGCCATGTGCCGCTAGGTGTGACAGTAGTAATACAGTGCTTTCCTTACAAATCTCCTCTGTGTCTGCAGCTAGCAATAAATCGGCTATGTATTGCAAAAGTACACAACCCACGGGTAATTCCAGCATGTCTAGCTGTTCTTTTAATGCTCTACTGTAAATACTTGGACTTTCGGTATAACCTTGCGGAATCCGCGTAAATGTAAATGATCGTCCTCCTAACGTGAACGCAAACAAGTATCTACTGTCTTTGTCCACTGGAATACTAAAGAATGCGTTCTTCAAATCTACCACACTAAAATATTCTGCTGAAACAGGTATCGTTGTCAATATTGTAGTGACGTCTGGCACTAGAGGAAATTGCGGATGTACTACTTTATTCAATGCGCGTAGATCAATTATGAAACGGTATGGTACCTCATTACCTCCTTTTTTATAAACCGGAAGGATCGGGCTGTTACATGTACTGCCTGTGATTTCCTCTATTACCCCTAATTTCACCAAATCAGTAACAATACTCTTCAATCCTTTCTCACCTTCAACCGAAAATGTGTATTGGAGTATTCGCGGTAGGGTAACACCTTCTTTTAAAATATTCTTTACTGGCTCTATATTTAAACATCCCACATCGTTATCATGCATTGCCCATATACAGGTTGGTACTTTACTTAGTTCCCCTGGTAACGCTTCGGACATGAATTCTGACACAGGGGCATCGTGTGGCCATATCATTAGAAACACTCCGTCTGCCGTGCAATGTATAACAGAACCTAGTTTTTTCAACAAATTTAATCCCAACACATTTTCTACACAATTTTCTGTTAGAAGGAAAGGACAATGTTAGGTAAATGGTCCTATGGTAACTGGGACTGGTTTGGACACTGGGTTTATGACTGGTGTACCTGCGAACTCTACGGAAATATTCTTTTGCCCTGACAGTGGTATATTCGGAACCAAGTGATGGTCTATTGAACACTTCTGTGCTCCTGTATCTACAAGAAAGTGGTGTTCCTCAGTCCCGACTCTCATTTCTACGTAGGGTCCTCTCTGATTCACGGGAATAGACACTGGTTCCGACCCCTGTCCTGTGCTGTCCTATTGGGGAAATAACACATCGTCCGATGTGTAATCATTACTATTACTGTAATACGTGTTTGGCTGTGTATCGAAAACATTTCCACTCTTCCCTCTATTTCCCCCACTCTGATTTCCATATTGTTGATTTTGCTGTCCCTGACTCTGGTTTGGGGCATTTTGGTTTTGGCCTTGGTTTTGATTACCTCCATTATTATGATGCTGCTGCATACTATTCCTATTCGGTCCATTCGCTCCTGGGTGTCCTCTATGCTGTCTCCTCTGACCAGACCCATTTCTATTCTGTAGATGCGGGCATTGCGCTCGCCAATGTCCTTCCTCTTTACAATATGCACACTGATTCGGCCCCACTGTTCCCCCATGCATATTCGAACTACTCCTTACTTGTGCGTTCCCTCGCCCTCTATTATGTCCTACTACTTGCTGCATTAATACCTTGTCTTTAGATTTACCCTATCCCTCTCTTCTTTTTCTTTTCCTGCAGTCACAATGCACTCATAATATTGGGCCATATGCAGTACTTCGCCCAACCTTTTTGCTTGCCATGCACTCTCTGAGGTCATTATTAGATCCTGAATTGGAAGTTTTAACCCCCTCACATATTTGTCAACAAATAACCTCTTCCCTGCTTCTGAACCCACATCCTGCCCGCTGAAGTCTGTGAATACTTCTTCAAATCTATTAAAATAATCTGTAGCCAACTCATCTTTGCCTTGTACACATGCAGTCAATTTTTCCCATTGGATTCTTTTCTCTGGAACAATTGTTTTTAACTTCTGTACTATGCGTGCTGGTAACGCCACCAGGTTCGGTCCTGGTGTTCCTCCAACCGCTTTATTTCTATCCTCTATCATCAAATCCGCCCATGTGGCGCCAAAGGCAGTTGTGTCATCTACCTTCCTTATTTGTTTCCATATATCTGCTGGCAGGATCACCAGGAATATTAGGTCTATATCACCCATGGTAAGTACGGATGACTGTAGGCAAGACTCTACTTCCTTGTAAAACCCTGCAGGATTCTTTCTTATATCCGGAATCGTCTGCTTTATGTTGTTCACCTCTGGGGCGGTGTAATGGGCTGGTGTTACCTGCACCACTACATTGCCCGCTGCGGGAACTTCCACTTTGGGCACAAAGGTAGGTGGGACCTCTCTCATAGGAAATGCCCCACTTACCGTCCCTCCCCCTTCTCTTAGATGCAACAATATTCCCAGATCCAATGATAGGGCTGTTTCTCCTGTCCCTCGTTCTAATGCTCTCCTATATACTGCCATTATTTCAGGTGGGCTGGCCTTATCGTTTTTTATATCTTTATCTAATAAATGTTCAACCATCAATTGTAGTGCTTTTCTTTTCATAGGCATGGAATATTCATCAAATATCTTGTGTATCTCCATTGTGGGAATGCTAGGATCTGACATCCATCTAGACGCTTCTCGCATACATATTTTTAACTTGTCTCCCCTTTGTACTGATGACATCGAATGTCGTCGCTGTACACATGGCTCTACAGTTTCCTTTCTATTTCTCCCAATATCTTTACTCCTGTACCCGGGTGCAGTAAACATTTCGGCATAGTCATTATCTAATTCATCTTTAAGCTCAAAAAAGCCTATAAACATGTTCTCTCACTTCTTCATCCCTCTCCCTACAGCGTGCTAATGCATTCAAATCTAACAATCGCTGCGGTGGTAATTTCCCAATTATCTGTTTCCATCTCTCCACCAAATGTTCACCCATGCATTCCAACACTACCTGTCTTTCGTTGCTTCTACGAAACTCATATATCGAAGCCAATGTTGCCGTCCCATCATTCCCGTATATATACATCTCTGCCTGTTGCTGCAATTCCACCTTCCTTTCCTTGCTGATTGCGCTGCGGGTTACCCTCGTGCACTGCCATTGGTCAGTCCCGCCTCTTGCCCCCGTGGTTTCAACTTCAACCCCGGGAGGAACGGACGGTACCCAGTCTGTGTCTAAGGCGGGAGGTGCGGATGGGACAATGGGAACAGCGAGTGTCGTTGTGGGCCTGGTTGGCTAGTAGTGTTACGTGCGCGGTCTGTGGCTGTGGGAGGGCTTGAGCTACCGGAGGGGGAGCTTGAGCTATGGGCGGGGTCTGGGCAATAGCTACTGACGTATCTGGTCTTACTTCTGATCTTGGGCCTTGTTTTGTATGGGTCAATATATTTTCTATCAATTCATCCGTCATGTGTAATTCTCGTTGTGGGTATATCTTTTCTATATTCAACTGGTCACGCCTGCCTGCCCTTCTTAGACTCTCAGTCCACTCCTCCTCTTCTTGTTCTTCCGCTACCTCACCTTTTGATTTATGCCTGCGTGCATGCTTTGCTCTGCTTTTAAATCGGAGCATTGCTTCCTTCCTCCAGTCTTTAATAGTTTCAAATGCTGCAGGACGCGCTTTCTTTCTTATCAACACCCTTTCCAAGTTATCTATCCTCACCATCTCAAAACTACCATTAATCAGCCACTGATGGTCTTGTTGCTTTCTGGTTTGCCTATGCCAAGTCTCACAGAATATTATCGCACCCACTCCATACTTCACATACATCTCATACTCCGGCATTCCCCCAGGTGGTCCAATTTGGCCATTTTCCAAAGATTGTCTACCACAGCGGAAAAACCCCGCTAAGGTGGACAATACCCCAGGCATGTTTCAACCTTCCCCTTGGTTAATCAACCTTACCTAGGGCGTTTGATTTTGCAAAGTCAACTCTCAACCAATATCAGGATGTTTTGAATCGGGGAATGATAAATCAAGTCGTCTGTATACTGATGCACCAAAGGACGTCGTGTCTGCGTTTCTTGGCTTCCGCCTCGTTATGGGACCCTCACCTCCTTGTTCTCTAGCCAGGCACGTCGATCAGGGATCAGATGTGTGCAGATCTGCAAAGGAGTCTCTCATCACTTTTACAGGGCGCCCCGAACACCTCTTGATCCCTGGTCGATAGTCCCGTCCTCGCCGTTCTCTGCCTTTCTCAATTACAACGTTACACGAAGGAACAAGTGGGGGAGGGTCCCTATTCGGGCGCCATCTTGAAAGGGGCCCCTAGGGGACCCTGACGTCTATGGAAACAAGGCGGGTCACCACACACAATAGAGACGCCAGACACAAGGTTGTATTCCCAAAGCTAGGGTTTTATTGCAAAGCAAAAGTCTCAGTTGGCCAACTCGGTCTCACGCCCCGCAACGTGTATCTCTAGACCTCGAGGGACGCAAGAGAGTGAATTACGTACATAAGTTACATATATACAAAATGCATATCAAACAATCAGCTAGGACATGTATAACACCCCTCCTCTTCATTGGGTTTCTTTGAACTTGGTGTGATGGACATCTCTGACCACTATGACACCTTCAAACATCTATTCTAGTAACAATTTGCAATTTGTGAGTGCGTAGGCATCTTTTGGTTATTGAATAGAACATGGCGCTTCTGTTCTTGGAAGCGAACTATATACAGAGGGAGTTGCATTCCAGACCTTGCTATCTATCAGGTGCTATTCGTGTCCTGGGAGCCGACATGCTCTTAGCGGGCTCAGGAAAAGGGGGGCCGTTAGAAAAGCATAATTCAAGCCTTTAGCGGTATTATTCTAACATAATCTACCATATAACGAGACTGGCTGGCAGGTGTGAAATGATTAAATGCCCTGCAGCTCTGCTTCAAGGCTACATTAAGGAGGGAGCCGGGCATTCTTCCTGGCGCTGCCTACGTTTGTGTTTCAGCGAACCTCTTGTTATCCTCTCGGCCCTGTGGCCTTGTCCTTTTCATATACAGACAACAATGTTCCACAGTCGAGCAGTGTAAGCGGAAAATATATTGCGAAGCAATAGGAACAGAAAGCAATGAGCAATGGTTAGAAAACAAAATGGTGATTCTTGTTACATCAAAATGGTCGTTCATTGGAAAAACTCAAAAACCTATATTCTGTTGTATCGTGCATGAGACGGTTGGCCCACGGCCACCAAAATGCGTTTGCCGTCTCAAATTAGATTTCTAGACTGACAACGCTGCTGGATCCTTGCAGCTGATGAGGTGATGAAGTTGCCCACATGAAAATTGCACATAAAGGTGATTTTTTGTTAGTATTTGTCAATACCCTCAACCTCCGCAAACTAAATAGTCCATTATGGCAAAAGCAAAGACCTCCTCCCAGACTTGTCTTATTAAGGGGTCTTTTAGTGTGGGAAGGACAGGGTACGCACTGTGTTCAAGTTGTGGGTATGCTTTGGCCAGATATTCTATGAATACGAGGAAATGCACTGTAGAGGATCAGGCTTGGAATCTTTTGGGCCCCCTTATGTAATGTACAAACTGATTGGAGAACGTTTCAGGATTCTCAATGAGAGGTAACATCAGGAGAACAGCCTACACAACCCTCACTACATTCACATAGACCTGCGGGTGCAAAAAGGAAAATACCAAACAAACAGTGCTTTCAGCTATCTATTTGGACCAGTATGCCAGTTGCAACTTCTGCTGCTAGGCATCGTCGAAGCACTGTCCTCTCGAATTCTGTGTGATCCACTTGTGCTTGTTGCTCATCAAGATCTTGAACATTGGCCCTGTCGATCTCTGCAACTTCGTTGGCAGATGCGACCACTGCTTTGTAGGGTTTGATGTGCTGGATGTGGTTCCAGACAAGTTTTCCTTTGAGCCTTAATGCTCAGTCGGTCACGACCTCCACAACACGAGGTCCTGTGAATCTAGGCGAATTCCATTGCCAGAGAAAGTTTTTGAGGAGGACCATGTCCCCCACCTTCACTGAGTGTTCGAGTTTGTTATCAGAGTCTGTATTATTGCAGCCGCTCTCTTTGTTGTCTTCAGGTGCGCCCTGGATCTGCTGTATCTGACAAGAGATAAAAGAAACACTAGAAACCAGGGAAGTTATATATTCAAACATTTCCTGCCCTAACACATATGCACTACTCTCACAATCCTTCAAAGCCCTGGAGGGAGGAGCCAGGGGAAGATGCATGTGCCGTCCTATCACCACCTCGTGGGGTGTTAAATGGTGGTCGGACCCTGGCTTGTTGCGCAATTCAAATAGTGCCAATGGCAAACAATGAAGCCAGTTTTTCCTGGTGCTCTGCTGAGATTTGGCAATGCACTCCTTTAGGAGTCCATTCAGGCATTCACACACCCCATTTGCTTGTGGGTGGTATGCACAGGTAAATTTGTGCATGATGCCTAGCAGGGCTGTGATGTGTTGAAACAGTTCATTGGCGAAGTGTGGGCCATTGTCAGACCGCAGGACCTCACATATGCCCCCATCTGGGGAAAACCTCCCAGACCAGAAATGTTGCTGCTCTGAGTGCATCGGCATGGGAGCATGGCCCAGCCTCTGGAGAATGGGCAAACCACCACTATCATGTAGCGGTATCTTTGACAGACTTGGATCTTGTCCACATAGTCCACATGGAGATGCAGAAATGGGCCTACAGGTCTTGGTATGGCACTCTCACGACTCTCAGAGTATGTCCTACTGTAAACAGCTGACAAGGCCAGCAGTTACTGATAAAATCAGCTACATGTTCATTCAAATTTGGGCAAAACCACGTTTCTCCAATGCGTGTAGCAATGACCTCCTTCCCTGTATGTGTTGGATGATGCAATTGTGCCAGTGCTGTTTTCAATAATGCCAGTGGCATGACCGCCATCTTTGTGTTGTTCTGTCGCCATAAGGCGTCTGTTGGAGACATTGAACATCCTCTCTTTACCCATAGTTCCTTTTCCTCCTGTGGTGCAGCTCCCTGTAGTTCCATAATTTGTGTCTCTGGTAATGCATTGTAGCCTTGTCTCATCATCATGTTCCTCACTTCTCTCTGGGCTTTTGGCCTTTCTTCCAGTTCCCACAGTTTCCCAAGATACGCTGCACACTTCGCCTCATAGTCTGCTGCTTCATTCCCTCTTGAGATAGGATCTTCCTCTCTTGTGTGGGCCTCGCATTCCACTAGTGCCACCTCCCTCGTGTATGCAATTACTTCAATCAATTTGCCCAGCAAGAGCGCATGCTGCACTGGAGTCCCATCTGCCCTTCTGAACACCTTCCTATTCCATCGTGCCAGTCCTGAATGTACTGTTCATGTGACATAAGCACTGACAGAATATATTGTCACATGCTTCTCTACACTGTGTTCTAGTGCCAGTATGAGAGCCACTAGCTCTGCCCCTTGTGCTGAATAGGGATGGTAATCGTGTACTCGCTATTACCTCACTTATTCCGTCCTCCTTCAGTCTTACCACTAAAGTGCCAGTCCTCCTGATCCAATCAGTGTAGTCAATTGTCGATGAACCATTAATGTACAGTACGTCTCCTCCCTCAAGTATGTCCTCCTCTACCTTTCGAGTGCCACTGAACAACTCTATGTTCTTTGTATAGTCATGGGCATAATCTCCTGGTACGTAGGCATCTGCCAGAAATAGTGCCGGTTTAACTGTCCTGCATCTTACTATCTTCAGTCCTGGCTTTGATAGTATCACCTTGTACCCTGATGCTCTCTGTGTGGTCAGTGTGCGCTTTGGCCTATGCAGGATTGCAAAAAGGGCTTGCTCCACATACAGAGTGGTGCTGCACCCCATTGTCACTGTTGAAGACTTTTCCACTGCGAAGGCTGCTGCAGCCAATGACTGTTCGCATGGGTAATGTCCTCTCATCACTGGGTCAAACTGTCCACTGTGGTAAGCAATTGGCTTATGGCCCATGCTTGTCTTCTGAGTCAGTACTACTTTCATCACTACACCATCAGTGTATGAGAACAGGAAGAACTCTTCTTTGTAGTCTGGCGTCCCTAACATGGGAGCTGAACATATTGCTTGCTTCAGTTCCTCAAAGGCTTCAGTCATCTCTGCGGTCCACGTCAGTATCTTTGTTCCCTTTTGGGCTTCCTTTAATGCAGTCAATAGTGGCATTGTGTATGTGCTGTAGACGAAGACCCAAGCTCTGCACTAATTGCACGACCCCAAGAATCATTGCATTTCCCTCACTGTTTTGGGTTGGGGTGCGTTCTGTATTGTCTCTGCTATTTGTATTTGTTTTATTTGTAGTGCGCCCCTTGCCCCCGGGCATCTGGGCGCATGTTTAAAAGGCAGTTACAGCAAATAGATACAATTTACATTTTACACATATTTACATATTTACATAAAGTTCAGAGCATCGAATAGAGAGGAAAGGAACAAATCTAATTATACAGTATAAAACAGTCTATCTACAATGAGCAATCGGTAATGGGATTACCATATGTAAGGATTCTAGAGAGGAGGCTAGGGCATCCTGTTCCTATAACCACAATTTGGTTTTAGCTTTGAAGGAATGGAAGTGAGGAACGTTTCTTAGCGCATTGGGTAGAGTGTTCCAGAGCTTAGCGCGAGGACTGGGAAGCTCGAGCCTCCGGCTGTCTGTAGCTTGAAACTAGGAATAGTCAGAGTATGAGCCTGAGAAGATCTTAGAGGTCTCGTTGCTGTATGTTGTATGAAGCATGTGGATAGGTAAGCCGGAGCTGCGTTGTTCTGGGCCTTGTGTGTTAGAACAAGTGCTTTGAGGGATATGCGGTGAGTGATGGGTAGCCAGTGCAAGTTGCGTCTAGTGTTAGATATGTGGGAATACCTGGGAACGTTAAGAACTGCACTTTTGGCGTTGTTCTGCATAACCTGGAGTTTATCAATGTTTCTTTGACTATTCCCTAGGTAGGGGGCGTTGCAGTAATTGATTTTGGACATGACGAGGGTTTTAGCGAGAATCAGACAGTTCTCCGTTGTCAGAAAGGGGCGACATGCTGTAATCAATTTACAATTATAGGATGACGCTGAGACAACTGCGTTGGTTTGTCAATTGAGGGACAGAGTAGAGTCTAATTATATTCCAAGTGTTTTTGTGACGTTGGAGACTTTGATGTTGTTCCCGTCGATGATGAAGGAATTGTATTTGGGGTCGAGTTTAGTGAGTTTGTATTGAGAGCCAAGAATCATTGCATTTCCCTCACTGTATTGGGTTGGGGTGCGTTCTGTATTGTCTCTGCTCTCTTTGGGGCAATGTGTCGGCCATCTTTAGGTATCACCTGTCCAATGTAAAGTACCTCCTTCTGGCAATACTGTAGTTTGGCTCTGTCCACCTTGTACCCCTTGTCTGCTAACACTGTCAATGGGTGTACTGAGTTATGTCTGCACTGATCTTCTGTCTCGCTGCAAATCAAAATGTCGTCTATGTACTGTAGGACTGTGCTTTCTGTCTGTATGTTGCTTAGATCCATCTAGATCACCCTGTTAAGGATGGATGGTGACTCGAAGTACCCTTGTGACAAACAAGTATGTTTCCACTTCTGGTTGCGGTACATAAAGCTGGTTAGATCTTGTGAGTCGAGCTGCAATGGGACTGAGAAAAATGCATTCTTCAGGTCAATGACCGTGAAGCCGGTGGCTTCGGCTAGAATACCACACAAAATTGTCACCGGGTTTGCTGCTACTAGATAATCTGCTTCTACAATGTCGTTCAAAGGTTTTAAATCTTGGATAAAACTCCATGACCCCTCATTGGCCTTGCGCACGGGGTATACTGCTGTGTTGCATTGAGATTCTGATGGTACCAGTTTGCCTCTCTCAATGAGGGCGTTGATTGTCTCATAAATGCCTTCATCTGCCTTTTTGGTTAGGGGATACTGTTTTATCCTTGGCAAAATTGCTCCTGTTTTCAGTTTAATCTTCACCCTCCCATGCTCTACATGCAGCCCACTTCATAAGGACTAGTGGTCCATAAACTGTCAGGGACCTTGGTCATGTCCTCCTTCCAGAATGTGGCCGGTACCTCCAGCACCATCGTCATTTTCTGAGGAACCTCTTTGTAATGAATATGTAACCAGAATGTTACACTCATTTTGAACATCATTTCCAATTCCAGTCTCTCTTCTCCAAAAAGTTAATCACCTGTCACTGTTGTTAGCCTGTACCCTTCTGCAACTGCAATAATTGCTCTCCAAGCCCTTCCTGTGTCATTTAGCATGCACTGCAATCTGATCCTCTCTTGCCGACACTGCCCCAATCTCGATAGACAATGTCGTTCCATCTGGCTCATCTAATGGTGTCTCTGGCCTGAATAGATACTCATTTGGTACTCGCCATACTTTCCTGCAATGCCTAGCATCCATGCAATGGCAATGTCTGTCCCATACTGGAACATCTCAGGGTTCATTGGCACTCCCCTCTGTACTGTGCATTCACAATATGCCTGAACGATCTGTCTTACATTTAACATGTGTATGCCTGGTGTTGAGCATATTATGCCTTTGTCTGTGAAGGAAATGGTCATGTTTAGTCTGCTCATGATGTCTCATCCAAATTTGTTCACAAGTGTCTGTCGAGAGTAAAGCAAAGGTAGTGATAAGTCGCGATCTCCGATAGATAAGGAGATGTTATCACTAAAAGGAACCACTTTGCGAGCCCCAGAGAATCCTTGAGGGTTCATGGCATCACCTGACAACTTAAATGTTCCCTTCCTTATACATGACATAGTTGCCCCAGTGTCAACAAGAAAGGAAAATGTTTTGTCACCTATTGCTACCCCTATGCGAGATTCCTCTGCAGGGTTGGGTGTGATCGACAGGATGGGACGCATCAAGTTCGTCTGTGGGCTGTCCTTTTGAGGGTACATAGATAGTCCGTTTCCAGAAAAGGGGTTGTTCCCCACTATGGTAACCCCTCCCACTTGTCTGACTGGCACCGTCACCACTGTATCCATGGGCTCTTGTGTGTTGACATCCTGTAGTTGTGCAAGCTGCTGTGTAGTTCCCCTGATCTGCGGAGATTGCAAGTACCTTGGTAGTGGTGCTGCCATTTGTGGCACCTGCGCCTGTACCTGTGTTTGTGCTGTGCCGGTGCTTGTGCTTGTGGCATCTGCTGATAGGAGCCTTGCATCTTTCCTTGCTACTGCTGGCCCTGAGCATAATAATCTTCGTGTCCCCTCCATAATTCTGCTGCCACTGATCTCCCCAATTCTGCTGTGCTACTCTGAATCGACATGCTCTAGAAATGTGTCCTAGCTGCCCACAGGTCCAGCATTGTGGTTCCCTTCCCTGTCCTGGAAAGCCCCCTGACGTATCCCCTGGGCCTGGCTACATCTGCTGTCCATAGCCCCGAACCCCCCCTTGGTTGTGATGCACCTCTGGCCTGAAGCCAGGCCCCCTTTGAAATCCTCCCCTTCCTCGAAATCCCTGCTGTGGGCCACCCCACCCCATGTATCCTCCTCCCATGGGGGGTGCAAACCATAGTGGTTGTTGATACTACTGCTGAGGTGCTGGTGCTTGTGCTTGTGGGGTGGGGCTGGTTACAATTGCTCCTCCCATTGCATACTTTGATAGCTTCTTTTGCACTAACGTGGCCTCATTTGCCTTTCTCACTTCCGCCTTTTTCCTGCCATAGTCTACAGTGGTGTACTATAGTGAGCTGTATTTCTGGTCATCCCTTTGCTTCCATCCCCACCAATTTTCTCAGACTCTTCTGTAGAGGTTCTGGTAGCCCTGCACTAAAATGTGGTAAAATATTGCTATAGTTTTGTCCCACAGCTCTCGGGTTTGGAGGCGCCAAAGCTCTTGGATCTCCTGAATGTACTTCACAGGGTCTTCGTTATGCCTCATTTTGCCTGACGTAATCGCTCCAATGTCTGACGTGGCTGGGTATTGTGTTCGTAATGCTTGCCACACTGCTGCTCTACAATTGGCAAATGGTGACCCGTCATGTGCCGTGTTCTGCGTCATAACCCCTGGGAACCCGGCCCTCTTCCAGATGTCAACAGCTGTGTCACCCAGTATCGAAACAAATAATCCCTTTACGTCACCCACTGCCAATCTGTGGCCCGCTGTCAGTTTCTCCATCTCATAAATCCATTTTCCAGCTCCCGCACTCAATGGTGGTAACCTGCACTTCACATTTTCCTTGTCTGTGTGCTTCCAAGGCACATACTGAGGTCTCGCCCCATCCCTTTCTAGTAAAGGCATTTGCAAATATGCTGCCCTCTCCTCCTGTGTCCTTCTGTACTGTCTGATCTGTATGGGCCCTCTCTCGTCTCCAACGTCGGTGCATATGTCTACTGGTTTTAGTATAGGCACTTGTTTGCTCTCGTCATAAACTCTGGACAGTAGCCCTCTTGAGCAAGCTATCATGGTTTCCTACCTCCTTCGTCTCGGAAGGTCTCTAAGTCTATTGACATATGTGTTATGTGTGGTGCATCTGTCGCTCTCTTGCTGTGCTCGCTCCTCTGCCTCATCCCCCCTTCTCCCCTTCCATGGGACCTACACTCCCATGATGCCTAGTCGTTTCTCCCCGTGGAGTGGGGTCTGCTCTGCTCCCCCCTCTTGTCCCCACTGTGTCTGTCAGATCCCGTGTCCATGTTGCTACAAAAGTCATCAGAAAAAGTGAATCTCCTTGATGTCCAATCATTGTTAGGTTTTATGCTAAGATCGAAGTCTGCTAAATTGTATTTGCTGCCTCCTGTCCAGGTCCCTAGACATGTTCCACTGTCTGCTGCCTCGCCCCTGCCCCGTGAATTTGTACTATCTGGCTCCAGTCGTCTCTCTTCCGCACGTCTGCTTCTCTCTCAGTCTTCTGCTACTTGCGTCTTTACTGCCCTTATTGCCCTCTCGTCTTCCTGCTTTTGTGCTCGTTCTCTAGCTAGCCTACTCAATTGCAACTTCCTCTGTTCCCTCTCTGTTAACTTGCGTTTTTCTTGTTCTGCTATCTCTCTTCGCCTCCCTGCCTTCTCCATCTCTCTCTCCTGTTTCTCCCTCCTCTCCCTTTCCTCTCTCTTCCGCTCCTTTAGATCCCTTTCTATTCTTTCTTCACGTTCCCTCTCCAAATGCTCCCATTCCTCTTCCTTCTCCGCTCCCTGTCTTCCCGTTCCAATTTCTCCTCTCTCTCTCCTCACGGTCTAACGTTACCTCCCTGTCTTTCTCCCTTCTATCTTCATCTTTTATTAGTCCTGCCCAGTTTGTCGTGTCCCGGTCCCTCTTCACACTTTATATTGCCCCTGTTGCCCCTTCTGCCTCCCCAGTCATTTTCCCTTTAAGTTTTAGGAGTACCTGTGCTCCTATCCACTCGTTAGTTCTTATGCCCTTGAATTATTATTTTGCACGCTGTAGCCCCTCCTCATTGGATCCTGCCACACTAGCTGACTGCCCTGAGCCTTTCGGCTTATCCTATTTAGTGTATGGTGGTGGTTTGTATGTCAGGTTTCAGTACCCCTCTGCTGCCCTCAATTCCCTAATTGGGTACATCCACTGTTCATCATCTGTGTCATCAGATACTACACTTGGAGGGATAGGGGGAGGTGTGAAAGGGTGAGACCCCTATTCCTTCACCTCATGTTGGCTTAGCATCCACAGACACCTCACCGCTTCCCCCTCTCCATCCTGAAACATGCACCATAGCTCAAACATAGCCATATGTTTTGCCAATTTCTTCCCCTTATAAGCACCCTGTGCATGTGTCAATAGCGATTGCTGCACGTCCTTGGAGAAACTCCCACATGGTGGCCATGACTTTGTCAGGTTACCTTTGGTACTTTTGGACCATTCTATGCTGTACTTACAAAGCCTTTCCTTTTAAAGTGGTAATGTTTTACACAAATGCTGAAGGGGAGCAACCCCCCACGCTGTTCCCTTGATACATGGTAGTACCTCCTTTACCTGACCTCAAGTTGAGGATTTCGATGGTAGACTGTTCAAAATTAAAGGGGTTACAAGACAGCAATAGTACTTTTCAATTTCTACAAGCCTCTCCGGAACTGCACCTTGTCAGGCGTGCTCTGCGCACCGTCCCCCTTTCACAATCGTTGTCTCCTCTGGCACACCACCACAATCCTGCACATGTGCCTTCTGCGCACCGGCACTGGTTCACCTCGTCTGCCAATCCCAAGTTCACAACACTAGCTGCTCACCGCCAAAACTCTCTGTCCTATGCACCAAACTAAAGGTGACGTCACCAAGCAAAATCACAATACAAATAGATGGACGATCATGCACACACAACAATGACCCGTTACTACAACCCCCCACAAACCCAAAGTTGTCTTCCTGCTTCTCCAGAGCTGAGTATACCTCTATTCTCTTGTAATCGAACTGCACCTGTTGCATCGCCTAACGTGTGAAACGCCTCTCTCCAGGAGACTTAACCAGCCGACCCACCTTCCGCAATCTAGGATAGCTCCAGCTGCCCTTCACGTGAATACCATCATCTATGACACGAGCTAAAACGCCAAACCCACAGGAATACTTTGTTACAAAACTCTTGTCATCCAAATGCTCTTAGCTACTTAATCCACATTGCTCATCAGAACTCGTACCTCAAAGACTGAATATGCCCTAACATAGGAAAAGGACTTCTACCTCCACTCCTCGTCCCTACTCACTACATCAGTAGTAGACAATACTTTGACACCACACAATAATACTGCATAATACCTTCCGGTACTCAACACCCTCCCTCATACCCACAGTTGCTGTTAGTCTGGATCAATACTTGCGTTCCGTGCTGCACTGACACTGCTCGACTGCTGACTCCCCCGTCAAGATGCTCGCCTCCCTGTCCTGGTCTGCCTGGACAACTCGCCGATCTCGGGCGGGATGATTTCCAAACAGCTCCCGACAGCCTTTGAAAATGTATAAACGGTCCCTGTTATTTTTAAAATACACGTGAGGGGGTCCCAGAGCCAGTGGTTCAGTGGCGAAAGGGTCGGCTTTGTGCTGGGCTTGCACAGGCAACCATCTGGCTACCAGTTAGTTGGGACAAACTCCCAGGTAGGGTCGAGGCATACTAGGAGTTTGCGGACTCAGAACTCATGGAAGACCCAACTCCTTCCTTTCCAAAAAGGAACGTAGGCCCAGACGGACAGTAAGTTCAAACTGTGGTTAATTATAGCGAAAACCAACAGGGATCAGTAGAAGGATAGATGAGAATCCAGGACCAACTCAACATCTCCTGGCTTGCAGGCCAGTTTTGTACCCAAATGACGTCAGAGTGACGTTACAACCTGGGCCCTTCTCCAGAAAGTCTATCATCGCCTGGGATTGGGCGTTGAGTGGTAGTCCACCTATAGTAGACCTTACTCATGTTAGTTCACTGGCTCTCGCATGTCAGGGGGCTGGCCTGGCCTATCCCTGATTATCTAGTACTACACAATGTTGCAGTGTGAGGGTCTTACCTTTGGTCCTTGCCCATTGCTACCCACCCCTAGGGTCTTGACTGTGATTGGCTAGAGCTGGTCTCCCCAGGACTGGGATCTGAAATGGTTCTCAGCCTGAGGTGTACCCTTTCAAGGTAATAAGTATAACTATGTATCTGCATTGTAATTCGTGTGTACTACCTAAGTTTATGGGAGTGCTCGTTCACATAGTGCAACCCTCGTCTCTTGCTGTAACGACTTTGTTGCAAGCTTTTGTCTGGCGGCATGAGACCAATCCTCTTTCCCAGCGCCGGTTTCGATTCATCAACCAAACTGCAGAGTCACGTGTTGAGCGACCATGTTTTGAGTTTCTGGAGCTCCGAATTACTCTGATTTATGTGGATTTATTCATATTTATTGCAGCTGGTGTTACTATCATTCAGGCAATGGAATGTCACTTGTATCTTGGTGGCCTTGGCAGCCAGCCCTCGTCCCACATGGCCGCTTCTGTTCTGTCCGAATTCAGATCAGCTCAGCCCTTTCTGAAGATTGTGTGACCCAATGTGATTTCCTAAGCCATGGCATGGCTTCTTCATGCTCGTGTTATTCTATAGTTCTCCATATGTTAGTAATACATTGGCTCTGTAAGGTCCCATAGGTGCTCCTGCAGTTCCATTAGGTTAGTTGCATGTAAGCATCTGCAAGCTTGTTCAGGATCTCTTGCCTCTTGCAGTTTTTACATTGCTTCGGTTGAACTAATGACAAAATAATAAACAAAAGGCAGTATCTATATGTATATGTCCTCTAACTTATAGAACTGTTTCGCATGTGTTCTTCATGTAGTCGTGTGTGTTTTTGTGTGTCCCGGTGTGTGGATGGCACGTGTGCTTCATGTCCAACACTGATCGGTCATGCTGTCTCTAATGACGTCAGTGGCGTAACCTCTTTGCGCTTTAGTCGATACTGTCAACTGAAGTCTCCTTAGTCGCAGTTTGAGAATCCTCATGCACTCTAGTTAACCTTTGCACTGCTCCTGGGCTGTATGGTTGGCAGAGTGGGCACCTCTCTGCATATTTGTCTGCCATAGGAGCACTAGGAATAGGTCTGAAATGCTATGGGAGATCATGGTATTTGTGGTTCTTTTTCCAGGCCGTGTATCTCGTGGGAGGGGGAGCAGGGGTAGGATTCAACCCTCCCTCTACGCAAGGATATACATGCATTCTATATGTTTTACTGCATTTAACAGTGGCAGACCTTTTAAGGGTCTGTCACTCTGAAATATGCTCCAAGCACGCACATGGGTGCTGGGAGCCTATAATACATTAGTTTCAGGATCATGCTTTCATTTAAGTGGCCAGGGCAGTGCATTTCTGCGCTAGTTCAGCCAACCCTAAAATGCACAAGTCACGTTTGAAAATAAGGTGACCTACACATTTTTTAAATTAGCACAAATGAAAAATGGAACATCCTCTGTCCTTTTTTCATTTGCACTAGGTTTTGCCCTGGTTTGTCTGTTCACTATAGTACAACTACTGTAGCATTCTCAGGCACCTGTGGGGAATGTATTGATCACGTGCAATTCTGAAATTTGAAATGCATATTGATCCATTTGAGCTCCACAAATGTTTAGAAGATAGCTCAGTGTGTTAAATGCTCATTACAGGGATTTGCGTTCATGTTTCAAAACACAGTATCAAATTCCAAGATGGTAAACTCAGCTTTTCCTGTTCCTGAGGTTGATGAACTCAGGTTTATATATGCGTTTGTAATAGTAACACACACTATGCTATAAAAGAATGTACCTCACCAGATAGCTGTACAAAAAAGTAACATAGCATCAGTATGATGCAGGTCTAGAGCTTGATTATTCCAAACAAGTGTTGTAAAAAGTAGAAACCACCCCAATAAAGAGCATAAAATGTTAGACTGGAATGGTGATTAGGTAGTCAAATTCATGAGTATGGAAACAAAGTGTTGAGGATGACATCCTGGTTTTGCCAGCGGGCGATGCACTGACACTGAACAAATCATCTTATCTTACTGTATAGTACTCTGCTGCCTTCCGTTAGAAGGCTTGCCTTCCACACATTGGTGTCATCTTTTAGTTCATTGCCTGATGTAGGCCATTTGACTGAAGGGGCCAGAGATAGAAGATTGCAGACCAAATAGCACAGGCTTCTGGTGAGAATATTTTCAGATTTGCTTATGAAATGCGTTGTATTTTTATACAATTGCAAATGTACTTTTGCACATCATAAATAATAGTCAAAACGTCAGTGTTTTGGGTGTATGTAAAGCTTTAAAATACAATAGAAAAATCCAATGTTTTAAGGTCACACAAATTGATATTCTTGTACTTGTGTACTTGCCTTGGTTATGGAGAACATTAAACTAGAATAAATTTCCTTTTACACATCATGCTTCTATATTTTTTTTTTAATATTGTCAAGTTAGGTTATTATGTGATGTGTGTACTTTCCAAGTCAGTTCTACAACACAGGGTATTATTTTACTTCATGACTGTGAAACATGCACAAATAATTGTAATTTGCTCTATGATGAGAACTGGGGAAACATGCGCCACGTGCATAAATTGCAGATTGGCTCAAATCCCAACTTCACCTCTTCCATCTTGTGGTGCACAACCTGCAAAATTGTCATTCTCTAACGGACCCTACGAGTGATTTAGTTCTCAGGGTATGCTCTTCAGAATAGTTTCACTCATGGGTTAACTAGCTATATAGTGTTGCTTCAAGTATAATAATAGTGGCATTGATATATTTCACAGCTCAAAGGTATTTGATTCTTCTCTGACTACTATCAATACAGCTTGGAAATCATATCTCTCTTCTAATCTCAGTCTATGTTAGCATACATGAACTTCGACGGTACCTTTCAATTTATATCCGCTATCTCTTTTATGCAGTGTTATGTGTACTTTAACCATTGCTTCAAATCTGTCTGCATGCTTAGGCGCTTTTACATTCTGCTAATAAAAGGCCTCTGTCTATGCAGGGGTATATGTACTTTTTTCAAACAGCTATTGATATGTGCCCTACACCTAAAACCGCAGCCTCCTCATGGCTACTATATTTAGTTTTGGCTATTACGGGGCACTGAAGCACCACCCATAGGCCAAAACTATTGTATTGGAGTCGAGCAAGGCCAGAGATGGAATGTTAGGAGGGATGTACAGCCGATGTGTGTTGTTTGGCTATTTACCCATCCACTGACTGCCCTTGGCTGCGTTTATCCCTATGGCCATTCCCACCCACTATTGGCCCCTCCCCGCTGAACACACATCCTCCACTCATTGATGTAGATGTATCAAGCAGTAACTTCAAACTGTGGACTGACAGTGTTCTTTCCAAACAGTCTTCTGAGAGTTAATGGCTTAACTGCAGTTGAAAATGTGTTACTGGTGTAATAAACATGCCTTTCCAAGTGTACCTTCAGCCACTCGATTTATAAGCAGTATGCATGTCCTTGCACTGAAAGCCTATTAAAAAAAGCATTGGCAAAGTCAACAGTTTGAACTTATGTATTTCATTTCTTTGGTACGGGGTTGCAAAGGTGCCTGTGCCCGGTCCCCAAAATTCGCTAGGATGGCCTTGCTCTGGACCATACGGGATTTGTCTGGTTGTCTGTTCTTATTATCGTGGTAACGACGAAAACCACCCAAAACTTTTCGATCTGAACGAGACTGCCTCAATGAAGGACATTTCTCCTGAGGCAATTTGGTGGAAAATATCCGTCCCCTCAAATGGGTTTTAGCCTGAACATCCTTATTGAAATGCGTGGCCCTGACCCAGGCTGTGCGACACGTATACACACAAAGAGAAATATCTCTGGCAGCCATGTCAATATGGTGCATAATGGATTCCCTTAAATCTTGATCCATAAGCTTTGCTTCTGTCTAGGCGGATTTGAAAGACCTTATTGGGCAGCAAATGTTACTGGAAATCTGTCCACAAAGGCTGGTTAGCTGCAGTTAGTAAGGCGTCAGCGTTGGTGTGGCGAAGATGCAATGAACTGGTGACCTAACGTTTTGCCTTATGAGTCTAACAGATTATCATCTTTTGAAAGAGGACATGGTGACTGTGTCCCAAAGGAGGATGTTGAGGAAGAGGTCCCTGTAAATAAAGTAGCTGCAGCTACCACTGAAGACTTGAGGCTGAAGGTTGGAAGCCAGATGAGCTGATTCCGATTGCAGCTGGCGACATCTGGCTTCAATATGTATGCTGGTTGGCTATACTGAGTGTGGATTCTTCCACAACTTCTTCGCCTCTACAAGAACATCCTTTTGAATTTGAACTGCCGACTTGTTGGAGTTATATAACGAAAGCACACATGAGACAATGCCCAAGAAAATCCTGTACTCCCACATGAGACTGTGGAATGCTTTTGCTGATAGCAGGGATTCTTCTTCCTCATCTGCATCGTGTTCGTCTATATCCACCCTAGGGGCTTTTGCCACGGAGAGTGAGATAGGGTGAGAAGGCGCTTGACTTGAAGGAGCATCTGGTACCACAGGTAAGGTAGGTGCTGAAGGAGCACTGTATCGCAAGATTGGACCAGGAAGCAAAGCTGCTACAGACAGTTCAGCCACTGCAGTAGGTGGTGATGGATGCTCTGTCGATGCAATTGGAGTCAGAACAAGAGGAGGCAGAGTGGGAGTTTTAAGTAGGTCTTGCTGGTCTGGTGGTATGAACTGAACAGGTACTGTTTGAGGGATATGCTATTTAATGAGGTTCTTAAAATAACAAATCATCGACTCAGAATGCGTAATATTCTGAAACTTTTCAAAGAATCTGTCTTCTGAGACCAAGGCCGAGGCAGAAGTCCAGAAAAAAGAAGATGCAGAGTCCACAAGGAAGTAGAAGTAGGACACCAAATAGGGTGTCTGTGAGGAGGTGGAGCTCTATACCTCATTGATGAAGATGGCACTGTATATGAAGCAGGGCAAAAAAATATCAGAGACCGGTCCACTCTCACAAAGGCCTATTCACTGACTGTTGCTGGCAAGGGAATTATTATTTCTGAAGACAAAGACCCAGGAGAAGAAATCTCAGAAACCATTTCTGCGGTGCAGGAAATCTAAGTCATCCTTGTGCTTCTCTTGTATAGGGTGAATGACTGAAAACCTGCACGATAAAAACAATACCCAATAGGCCAAATAATCGATGCACCATTTGCAAGAGTACAACGTTTTATTACATGCAAGAGTAACAGACGGTCCCATAGAACTGAACTAACACGGAGCTCTCCCCACCCAAGAAGTTACATATT
This sequence comes from Ambystoma mexicanum, assembly GCF_040938575.1. NCBI lineage: Eukaryota > Metazoa > Chordata > Amphibia > Caudata > Ambystomatidae > Ambystoma > Ambystoma mexicanum. Next base: position 645,194,874 of record NC_090938.1, read on the forward strand.
TTATAGCGGAAAACCACAAATTAACAAAACTGTGCATAATAATGATTACAACATGATCCCGCACTTTCCATTGGTTAACACCTATATACAATTCTAATTACCCCCTATAGTCCATTAACCTCTTGGTCACATATTATCTAAACACATTCCCCTAAACAAGTGACCATCATCACAATGAAGCTCAGGAGTTGATTAACTACCAGGCACATTGTTACCATAATACATTTCTCTAACGAGTAAAATATTCTCTACCATCACGTGATGTGCACACCTCCATCGGATCCTGATAAGAGTGTGAATAGTGAGGCCAACTCTGCTTTGATAATACAATGGTACTCCGCATTATTCTAGACACTGTGGCACGCACAACCAGCTCCCTGCCCTTGAAGGTAAATGTATTGGTATCAACTCTACGCCTCCCGTCCCAAATCATGGTACAGCCCTAGCATGTCTCCCATCTTATCTCTCTGGGAACCCAGGTGCCTATGAATGATGGGATCGGGGCACCACTCTTATGTTTGAATTTAACCTTTTTATTGATCCCTAGAGTGCAGCGCCTGCAGTTCAAATTGGATGACTACTCTTCGGGCGATGACAGTAGTGCTCTAAATCTTCACCAGGCCTTTTGGCATCACAGAACCCCATGCCCTGTTCACATGAATTCAACCTTCAAAATTGATGCAGTGCCGGTTGACAGCGGAATCGCCAGACAAACAAGAAGGAAGTTGTGGCGGGAACTGGAGGCCAGGACAGGCTTTGTTCCGATGCAAGGAGCGAGAGCGCTCTGTGCTGCTGACTGGGAAAAGCCCCTCCAGTCCAGCAAGTACCGAAAGGAGTACCCGAATACGTGCGAGTAGAGTGAAAGAACGTATATGTTGTCGGTGAACACAAAGGTAAAAATTGGATAGCAAAATCAAGGCAAAGAGACCCTGAAAGAGTGAATTGGTTGACGAGAGTGGGGAAGAGAGTAATCCTCATTGGAATCAGTGTTATCTTAATAGTCACAGTGCTTTGCAGTGAAGTAGCTTGGGGAAGACCCATACCCCCTTGTACTGATTGAGAAAGACAGATTGAAACCTAAAGACCTGGCAGGAGAGTATACCAGGCGAACTGCGAATCTGGTTTTCACACCCATAAGGAACTGTACAAACAAACCTGGCAGGAGAGACTACCAGGTGCTTTGGGAGTCTGGAACCTGCATCCACATTGTGTAAAGAACTGTATGAGAGAACCTGGCAGGGGAGTATACCAGGTGCTTTGCAAGTCTACGCCCCTCACCCAAGTGGTGTTGTCTTGGAAAAGAATCCCAAGGAAGAGCCATACCCTTGGATCTGAACTGTATTGAATGTGATAAAAAGCCTGGGCAAGGGAGTCATTTTCCCTTGAGTGGATTGTGGGCCTCATTACACGGATGGCGGTAAGGGTTTACCGGTAACGGTAAGGGTACCAGTGCTGGTAAACCCTTACCGCCTTACTACGAGGTCCCTTTGTGGGACCCTACATTAATGGCTGGTTTTACCAGCCATTAAGGACGGGACCCGCAAAGGGACCTTGGAGGTAATTATGGTACCGCAATTTGCGGTACCGTAATTACCACCTTCCCCATTCCCATTGAGCCCTATGAGGGCAAAAATGGGAATGGGGAAGTGCCATGGTGAATGGGGAATAACCGCCCCCACACACCTTGGAATAGGGCGGTAATTCCGCCATTCACCATGGTGGACTCGGTAAAATACCGGCGGCAACCATGGCGCTAATAGCGCCATGGTTACCGCCGTCCGTGTAATGAGGCCCTGTGACACCAAAAGGAGGGAGTTACTTCTAAGGCTATAAAGAACTTGGCTAATCTTTTGAACTTTTATTTTGCTGGAAAGAAACCTAGAGAAGGGAGTCATTTCCCCAGAACTGTGAACATTATCTATTTGGAACCTTTGTTGGAGTTATACCTTTTGCTGAACTTGAACATTGGCACACTTTCAAAGCCAGCGACAATACCCTTAACAGCTTAGAGTTTGTTTTGGGAATGAGAGGGCTAGGATAGGATTTCTGACACAGGACATTTTGCTTTGGACATCTTCACATCTGACAGACCCTTACTTTTAGTTGAGGTAGGAAAATACCTCTTAGGACAGGGAAAGTGCGGCATTTTCCAACCCTTTTATTATTCAATAAAAGTTTATACCAATCACCATGTGTCCTCTGTGTCTGAGTCTCATTCCTGGTTCCTCATACTGAGGAAATTGATTTTAAAATGTCCATTCGCGGCTGAGGTAAGTAAACCTTTGAGGGATCTGTCAAGATGTCGATAGCTTCGACATCAAAGACTTAGATGCCGTAGTACTTGACCTGAGACTGGTCGAGACTGGTCGAGGTGATCGAAGGATGAAGGCTAGGCCTCTCCTTCTCTCGAGGTTTCAAGTTTTTTCAAGGGGTCGACGGTTTTAGGCTTAGGCTTGAGAGCGTGCGAGCAGACACCTCTTTAGACACCTTTACAGCTTTACCAGGCTCAACAGGGTCTGAGCTCTTCTTCGGCTCTATCGAATGGGCAGGAGAAGCCACCTTCCCAAATATTTTCATCATAGGGAGGCGAAAATCCTCTAACTTTGCTTTAGAAGCCGACTTACCAGGACAAACGGCCTTGTGATCAGGTGAGGAGTCGGAGGACGAAGTGCTCGACCTATGATGCCTCTTCTTGGCCTTCTTCCGGGAGGACGAAGACGAAGAGTGATGCGATATATTCTAGACCGCGAGTGCTTCATAATGTGCTTCCAAGGTGGTGATTCACCCCTAGAGCTCTTTTCATCAAACGACCTCCTTTTTGATGGGGACTTGGAAGGGGGCGTACTCACAACAAGTTCCCCCTTCCTCTGTTTCAGTGTCTTTCCCGTCATGGACTTACAGGAACCACAGTCTTCTATTTCATGCTCGGTTCCCAAGCACCAGAGACAGATGCAGTGTGGGTTTGGAATGGACATCTTCGACCCACACTCTGCACATATATTAAAGCCTGTTTTTGGAGTTGACATTTTGAAAAAAAACTGTTGACATGAAGTCAAAGAACCGATCAGAAGCAAACTGCAACGGAACAATGGCACTAAAGTAATGGGCACAGAGTGTGCTACATATACAAACAGTGACGTCATTCTCGAGAACGGACAGAGGCCGTCGAGGGGCATTGAGTCAACAAAGGGTTTGTCAATGAAAAAGAGCAAGAGTCCGTGGACAGGTAAGCAGCGATAGCCGACAAATAAGTCCTACAAGACAAGACATGTATGCCTGAAGTTGCCAGATGAGAAATGAATGACAAGACCACGTCGATGATAGCTTCTCCTGGGTCCATCTGCTTAGCTAAACACCAGTGACAGAACCGGAGCCATTTGCTCCTATACTGAGACATTGTTGAAGGTTTTCTAGCCACCTGGATAATACGCATATTATCCGCAGACAAGTTGAAACTTTCTAAAGATTTGAACTCAGGCACCAGGCCGCCAAGCTGAATGATTGTGGGGACAGGTGCCACATCTGCTGATCGCTCTGGTGAAGCAGGTCGGGAATCAGTGGAAGCCTGATTGGTGAGCAGACTGACAGATGCTGAAGCTCCGAAAACCAGAACCTGACTGGTCACCAAGGGGCTATGAACAGGAGAGTGCAATTCGTCATGTTCCTGAGCTTGCATAGCGCCCGGTGAATCAGAGTAGAGGCGGGAAGGCGTAGGCCCTCATGTTGTTCCACAGAATCTCGAGAGCATCCCCCACGGAAGAAGCTCAGAGCCCGTTCCTGGAAGCATAAAGAGGAAGTTTCCTGTTTGATGACGTTCCAAAGAGGTCCACTTCTGGAGTCCCCTTATGGCAAAATATAGGTCAGAGAGGATCTCTGTGTTTAGTTCCCGCTCAACGGCTGAGAGTCTGCAGTCACATTCAGTTGGCCCGGAATGTGCACCGCCAGCAGCCAAACACTGTGCTGAATGGCCCATTCCAAATCTGAAGGGCTAGATCTACAAGGGGAGGTGAGCTGGTCCCCCTGCTTGTTGATGTAAAACATGGATACTGCATTGTCTGTGCGGATGCGGACCACTTTGTTCACAATCACTGGCTTGAAAGATTTGAGCGCCAGGAAAATCTCCAGAAGCTCCAGATAATTTATGTGAAATTGTCTGTCATGTGGCAACCATAGGTCAAAAACCTGAAGATGACCCAACGTCGCCCCCCACCCCCACCAAATAAGGGAGGAGTCTGTCGTAATGGTCATTTGAGGGAAGGGCTCCTGAAAAGGAGCACCCACTAACAGACTGCTGGAAGATGACCACCATAGGAGATCTGTCAACATGCCGGGTGGAACTGGAATCATTTTGGTGTCCGGGTCCACCACCTGAAGCCAGGAGCTCCGAAGAGCCATCTGCGTGAGTCGCATCTTGAGACAAGCAAGTGGAAGAGCAAGCATGCACAAAGCCATGAGGCCTAGAAGCCTCTGGAACCACCAGGCCGACATGCTCTCTGACTGAATGAAAACCTGACACGTGGTCAACAGATCTGCCATCCGGTCCACAGTCAGGTACACTTTGCAGTTGATCGTGTTCCAACGGAAACCCAGGAATATCATGTCCTGAGAGATCGTCCTGGAGGATTTCTGCCAGTTCACTGACAGCCCTGAGGCAGAACAGGAGCTGGAGGAGAGACTGAAGGTTGCTAGAGGCTTTCACTGGACAAGGACTGAGCAGAAGCCAGTCGTCCAAATATGGAAACACATGAATACCCTGTAGCCAAAGAAATGCCGTGATGACCGACATCATCTCCGTGAAGACATGCAGCGCTGAGCTGAGACCAAAAGGGAGCACTCGGAATTGGAAGTGCTCCTCTCCCATGGAGAACCACAGAAATTTCGGATGCGGGCTCCAGATCAGGATACTCACATAAGCGTCCTGAAGGTCCACAATGCTGAGCCAGTCGCCCTTCTAAAGGGAGGACTTTATTTGGCGGGGCGTGATCCTCTTGAATTTCTCTTGGGGAAGAGAAAGGTTGAACTGGGAAAGGTCTAGAATGGTGCGCAGGCCAGCCTGGTTGGGTTTGGGCACGGTGAACAGACGAGAGTAAATCCCCTCCCCTCGTTCCACTAGGGGAACAGGTTCCACCGCTTTGAGATCTAGAAGCTTCTGGACCTCGGTTCTGAGGGAGGGTGTCGCCGACTGCTGAAAGGGAGGATTGAAGGGTGGGATTGGGGGGAGAGACAAACGGAAGCCAGCTCGAGCGATGGACAAAACCCACCTGTCTTCAGTGATGGTTTGCCATGCCTCCAGATGAGGCGAGGTTCGTCCTCCCACCGGAGTTTCGTGCGAGCACCAAAAAATATAATTTTGCAGACTTTTCGGCAGAGAAACTACCTGTCTCTGATGAGGAGGCTGAAGACCGAGAGAAAAATAAACCCCTTTGCTGTCTCCAACGGTACCTACCTGTCGGGGGATCAGCTCTGCGTGACCTGCGGTCTGGCAACCCTCTGAAGCCTGAGAAGGACCAAGACTGGGATCCAGATCTCTGAGCTTTGAATGGGGGCTTCACTAGCACCGACAGAGACTTGGCAGTTTGCGTGCTCGCCTTAGTCTTTGTAAGCTCAACATCTGTTGAAGAACAACTCTTTGCCGTCAAAAGGCAGGTCCAGAACTTTATCTTGGACCTCCTTCGAAAACCTTGTTGCATGAAGCCAAGCTTGACAAGAGGTGTCCACCTCCAACATGAGGCCTCAAGCTGAGGTGTCGACATGGTGCGCCGCAGCCTCCAGCATATCCTGCGCCAATACCCTGGCGTCTGCCAAACCACCTTTAAAGTCTTCATGGCTGTCCCCAGGAATGAACTCCTGGAAGTCTGCCAAATCCCTCCACAGTTTCATATTTGCCGCCGCCAAAATGAGCTCCGCGTTAATCTGACGCAATTGCAGTGCTGAGTTGGCAAAAACTTTCTTGGCCAAAGAGTCGAGCAACTTGTCTTCCTTGGCCAGAACTTGAGCTGCGGAGGCAGATGTCGCAGAGGCCGGCTTGTATTGCAGAGTGGCGGCCGCAACCACCGTTGAGGAAGGGAGCGGACATGACACCAAGGCTACTTCCTTAGAGGTGTGAAGCCTGTAAAAGGCGTCAATTCTCTTATTTATATGCAACCTACTGTGGGGTTTAACCCAGACTTTGCGGGCCTCAGCCAGAATGTCCTTCTGAAGGAACAGGCCGGTGTGCTCCTGTGGAGACAAGGTGAGCGCCCCCGAAAGCACCCCTTCCTGCAGAGCGGGTGCCTCAGGTACTGGTATGTCAAGGAGTGACATCATGTCCAGAACTCGGTCATGGAATACTGTGACAGAGCGGGGCTGGTCCTCACTATCCTGGTCTGCCTGAGGGTCCTCCAGAACATCAGGATCCGCCGGTTGCGATGCGACCGGCGTCAAATTGAGGTCTCGCTCTGCTGGAGTCTTGTTCACCGGAGACAACGGAGGCAAAGATGGGGACAGGTCGGGAGGTATAGGTGGTACCGCTGCCGGGGCGACAGGTGCCGTGACTGGAACTGCCGGGGCAGGATACTGCACCAGAGGGCAGATCTCCCTAAAAAGGCCTTTTAAGTACTCCCTCATGGGATCAGTGTTCATAAGACTCAGAAAATTCCCAAAAAAGGCATACTCTGGTCAAACTTTAAGTACTGTAATGGGCAGAGGCCGCTCATGAGGGGCATACCCCCACAAACGTAGTGAGGAAAGCTGCCAAGAGGGCCCAGCACCAACGGGGGTCTACATATACCAGTGGGGCAGAAGTAGGAGATAGCAAGACCATATGCGATAGTGGCAACCGAGCACACCAGTCATAGGAAGGGCAGAACGGATTCACACTGTCCCGTGGACAAGGTTGTCAACCAAAAAGAAGGCCCCCGGCACCTGCCGTCGATAGCGTGGGTGTGAGGGAAGAATACGACCGTAGAACACGCAGGAAGGCCCGCCATTTTGTGAGCATCTCAGGAGAACTGAGTCACATGTTTGGATGAGGCAGGTAACTCCACAGACTGGTCAGGGGACTTGACCGAAACTTTAGCCTTGACACAGGAATCCTCGGCAGAGCCGGTACTATGGGGAGTGGGATGTTTACTGGACATCCTGACGTGACCCCTCGAATTAGCCTCTAAGCGAGGAACCTCGGCCAAGCCGGTAACAGAGGAGACATGGTCAGCGACCTCTTCCTGTGCCCCCTGAACAGAACCGGTATCACTGCAAGCGCGGGAAAGTTGAGGAATCCACCTCACAGACAAGACCTTAACAGGTCTCTCAGTTCTGTCGGTACATACCTTAGCCTCGATGAGAGGAACCTTAGAACTGAGTCGGGTCTTTATAGCTCCCCCGAGAGGGGCCTTGAACCACGGTTCGATACAGAAAGCCTCAACCGAGGCCTCAGGGCGCACCCTGATGTCTGTATGGGAAGCTCCAGACAAGGAGACCTCAGAGCGAACTCTGGTACCCAAAGCCTCAGCACGACAAGGCTAGCTATTAGCACCTGATTGGTGAACCTCGGATCGTGATCCGGTGTCAGCAGGCCACTCGCAGGAACCCTCCGAGAAAACCCTGGTACGCTTATTAGGCCTGCGAGGCACCTCAGGAGAAACCCTGGTAGCAGAGCTTTTGAAGCCCCTTTTGAAGCCCCTCCCGGACCTGCAGGCAGCCCACACCACAGGGGACCCTCCAATACCCATGACCATGCCCCGCAGGCAGCCCAGGCCACAGGGGACCCCACCACCCATGACCATACCCGCAGGCAGCCCATCACCCATGACCATGTCCCGCAGGCAGCCCATCACCCATGACCATGTCCTGCAGGCAGCCCACACCACAGGGGACCCCCCAACACCCGTGACCATGTCCCATAGGCAACCCACTGCACAGGGGACCCCCAACACTCATGACCATGCCCCGCAGGCAGCCCACACCAAAGGGGACCCCCAACACCCATGACCATGCCCCGCAGGCAGCCCACACCACAGGGGAGCCCCCAACACCCATGACCATGCTCCGCAGGCAGCCCACACCACAGGGGACCCCCCAACACCCATGGCCATGCCCTACAGGCAGCCCACACCACAGGGGATCCCCAAACACTCATGTCCATGCCCTGCAGGCAGCCCATCACCTGTGTCCATACCCCACAGGCAGCCCACATGGCACCATACATCGCAGGCAGGCCCCGACTCATGTCCCCCCACCAGTGACGGCAACCTGCAGGCAGGCCCCGACTCATGTCCCCCCACCCCCACCAGTGACGGCAAACTGCAGGCAGGCCCCGACTCATGTCCCCCACCAGTGATGGCAATCTGCAGACAGGCCCTGACTCATGTCCCCCCACCCCCACCAGTGGCGGCAACCTGCAGGCAGGCCCTGACTCATGTCCCCCCACCAGTGACGGCAATCTGCAGGCAGGCCCCGACTCATGTCCCCCCACCAGTGACGGCAACCTGCAGGCAGGCCCCGACTCATGTCCCCCCACCCCCACCAGTGACGGCAAACTGCAGGCAGGCCCCGACTCATGTCCCCCCACCAGTGACGGCAATCTGCAGACAGGCCCTGACTCATGTTCCCCCACCCCCACCAGTGACGTCAAACTGCAGGCAGGCCCCGACACATGTCCCCCCACCAGTGACTGCAATCTGCAGACAGGCCCCGACTCATCTCCCGCCACCAGTGACGACAACCTGAAGGCAGGCCACGAATCATGTCCACCCACCAGTGACAGAAACCTGCAGGGAGGCCCCGACTCATGTCCCCGCACCAAACACATTGTCCCAACATGCAATTAGGCAGCAAATGTCCCCCAAAATGCCACCACATGCTGCCCCCGCACAGTGCAACTGAACACCCATCCATTGGACCGATTCCCCAGTACATACCCCATGGCATGGGAATCATAAGTGCACACATGCATGCACCCAAAGACATGACTAACATTGCTCCACAGCAGTGACACATGACAGAGCCAATGCCGAGTGAACATGCACCAAAACATTGACAGCATACACCACTTAGATCTGATTGAATAAAAATGTATTAAAAATAGAAATACACACCAAATGGAAAATGAACATGATACTGAAGAAGTAATGAATGCACATTGAAATGTAATGCTAAAACAAAATGGAATCCTGAAATCAAAAAATGAAAAAATCCAGAAACTTCTCATGTCCGAAATGTAAATAAAAATAAAATCCATTACTCCATGGTGAAAATGAATGTCCCAAAAAATATACAAAGTGCAACTATTTACAAGGATGAAGGGTCCATGATCCCAAATGGCAAGAAATTGTTCATAAAAACCATATAAAAAAGTAACTATATACAAATTGTGGAGCAATGTCCATGACCTCCAAATAAAAAGACAAACGAAAGGAAACCTTAGACTACAGAAATATTTACAAGGGTGGCGGGCTAGTCCTACGACTCACCGATGTTACCAAGAGTCTTGGCCAGGGCATCATCAAACTCTGTGTCTATATCCCGGAGGCAGGACTCACCTCTATCCTCGAAGGCTCTCAGGAACTCCGACATGCTCCTCTGCAACTCCCTGCGAGTCTCCTCGAGGTGCTCCACCCACCTCTCTGCCCGACGCATGAAGTTCTCTGCCCTGGCGATGGTGAGTTGTGCCCTCTGTGCCCATCGCTGCTATGAACCTATTCGCTGGCCCAACCGCTGCCACACGGAAGACATACTTGATCCTGGGTCCTCCTGCCCTTCAGTCTATTCAGACACTCTGAATTAAAGGAGAAAACTCAATTCCTACCTTGGAGTCAAAGAAACTCCTGCAGGTGCCCACTGATGCAGTCGCAGGATCAGGGACAGGATTAGGCACAGGCCCCTCCACGGTGATCTGTGTTGCCTCCTGCCCCTGCCCCTGGACTGCACCAGTTGCACCTGTGGCATCGCCCCCTCCAGGTCCCATGTGCAGGTCTGATGCAGCCTCCTCCACCTCGCCCCCCACCGACCTGGATGCCTCTGCACCGTCTTCTGCATCGGATTTCCCCTGTGGGGGTGTCACTTGTCCCTTCTGCTGCCAAGGAGCCAACGTCCAACCTCGCCTTCTTGGGCATCCCCTCGGCAGCTGCGGCCGTACTCACAGACGCGGCACCAGTCCCCTTGCTCCCGGAAGATGTCGTGACCTGGGAGGGTGACTGGGCATTGCGTCTCCGGCTGGTGGAGGCATCCCCGCCACTTTGCTCCACATAGCGCCATCTCTGCCTTCTTCCTCTATCGGCGCTGTAGATAGGGAGACAATGAACACAAGCATCAGTGCACCGAACAAATGTCTGCCACACACAAAGCAAATGCACATGAGTGGCACTGTCAAACGTCATAACCATCATCCCCCTCCACAACACACGGGTCAGTGCAAGCAACACACATGCACAAACAAGCATGGCACGTGCAACAGACATTTGCATCCATGTCCAAGGCACTGTGGGAACATCAGAAGGGGGGCAGGACCTCACATGCATCATGGGACATGCACAACACATGCACACACACCACCGGACAGTCATGCATCTGAACATGTCTACCTCCCGTCACAGTGCACTCATGGACAACTGTGCCACATCAGTCAATCACACATCGTGATGCTCATGTGTCATGCATCCATGGCGTATTCCAGTCACACACTCACTACTCAGACACACGCATATGTACACCATGCATGTCCATGAAGGTGACATAAGCATCCATGTCTCACACCCTAAACATGGCCAATTCCAGACACAGGCATGCAAACATGTGTGCGTCCTCACATGCTGGTGCACATCATGCATTGCAACACAGACACCATTGATGTGTAACACGCTTGACTGGACTCACATGCATCACTGTCAAGGCCATGCACACAGACATCCAAACATGAGGCATGCCAGACATAAGGCCAAGGTGCACACTCCAGCCACACCACAACATGTACTACGCCGGACAAGAACACATAGACACTTACCACTTGACTCCAGATGGAGCTGCAACTGTAGGACCTGGTGGTGAAGCGCTGGGTTTATGCGCTCCAGGACCCTCATCTGGTTGTTGCTCAACTGGCCCCAGCGCCCCACTTCATCATCAGCCTTGATGAGGCGCCGGGCCTTGTTGAGGGTCCTGGACCTGAAGTCCTCCCAGCGCTTCCGGACGCGGTTGTAGTCACGCGGTGCCACCCCATGGGCGTTAATGGCACCCGCAATGTCTGCCCAGATCCTACTCCATCCTTCCTTGTCGAGGCGCAATGTTGGGAAGAGGGCATCATAATGCCCCAGGACTTGCTCCACCAGGATGCCAACTTCATTGGGACTGAAGCTGGCAGCCCTCTGCCTCTCTGGCGGGGGGTTGCCACTAGCCCCAGATGTTGCTTGGTCTGACATGGCCACCCCAAAGGCAGGTGTGGGTGGGCAACTGGGTCCTGGGGCTGGGCTGTGGAGCGATGGTACAGGAGTTGGGAGTCTTCTGTGTCAGCAGAGGTGGTTTGAGCAACAGGAGCCCTGGCAATGGCTTCTGTGCAGGCACCAAATTGCAGGGCACGTAGGCAGCAGGCACACTGAGTGGGCTGGCAACAGCAGATGGTTCGTAGGAGGCAGCTCGAGGCGTTGGGGAGCAAGTAAGTGGCCTTGTGGACAGAAGCGTGGTCTTCTGTGTGTTTTCGCGTGGCCAGCTTGATACAGAGTGACTCCGCACGTGGAAAAACAGCGCGTTAGCATGTAAGGCGAGGAAGGCCCTTAGCGCATAAGCGCGTAAGTGACGTGACGCGCGCGGGTGTTGCCTTCGGTACGGGTTAAAGGTCCACGTAGGACACCAGTTCGCTGTACGTGCTATTCATGGGGACCGATGCGTGTGTTTCTTCTTCTTGTTGCTTCACATGCGATATCTTTACTACGGTTACAGTTCGTACTTCTTGTTTTGGTGGGGGAGTTGCCTACGTGCGCTTTTTTCCCATTGTGGTTGCCCCTGTGTGTCGCATACCCCATTTGTGAGGTCAGAGTAGTCTGCGTGTTTCACGTGCATGCTTTTTTTGTGTCCCTGGGTGCCACGGCATACTGTGGGACGTTTATACCACGCACGTGGGCTACCGGGTGGTTGCGTGCATGTTTGTTTTGTTTTTTTGGGGTGCCTGAGCATTGCGTGACCCGTCATTTTTCCCCAGGGGTCACAGGCAGACTCGCAGGAGAACAGGGGTGCGTTTACCATCATGTACCCTGTCCCCTTCAACCCAATTACCCAGGACAATTGTTGTGTGCACCTCCCATTCGAACTAGTGCATCAGTGCCATGGTTGGGAGGCCACAAAAGGTAAGGGCGGCAAAGCTGGGCGACCACCCATAGGAGGGCGTGTGGGGGCACATGGCCAGGGTAGCCAGGGAGTCCAGGGAGGCCAAGGTGGCCGCTCAAGGGAACATGGCCAGGGTGTTCCACAGGTGCAGGATGCCCAGCTACATGCTGGGACAGCCATGCCAATACCCCCGCGGCTCAGGGAGATGCAGCTGCTGCAGACATCCCCAGCACCCATCTGACCCGCCAGGCAGTGTCATCTGCTGTCACGGGCCCCCAGATAGTGGAAGCTGCAGGTGCAGTGGTGGATACCACCACCCAGGCTCGGGGTCAGCCAGCGCGGTCTGCATTGGCACAGGAGGACTCCAGGTAGATTTCCAGGTCAGGAAGGTCAAGGCACTGTGTCTAAGGTTGCTGTGAACAAGCCACGTGTATCTGGGGCAGTGGTGCCATCTGCTGCCCCGAGCAGCCAGGTGGTGGAAGTTGCAGGGGCAGATGCAGCCAACACCACCCCGGCTGTGAGTCAGCCAGCCTGGGCTGTGTTGGTCACGGCCCTTGGCAACGAGGCAGTTGTGGCGCTGGGTCCTGGTGACAGCACCCAGCAGCCAATGACTCAAGTCAGGCCTTCTGTCATCTTGACATTGCCTGCGCCTTTTGCCCAGTCCACCTGCGCCCCTGCTGGCCTGAGTGGCAGTAATCACTCGGGGTCCGCACCACCTACCAAGAGGAGGAAGCGTGTTCCTGCGCAAGAGACTGGGACCCCAGACACGGCTCAGGCCTCCGGCACATCAAGGAAGAAGTATTTCAATCAGGTGAAACTGGACGCACTTGTGGGCTACGTGTCGGGACACGAACGTGAAATGCTGGTGGGGCCAGGGTGCAAAACTATGCCTGCCCAGCGTAAGGCCCAGTGGCAGTGCATTGCGGAAAGTGTCAGTGCCATGGGATTTGAGAGGCGCACAGCTCATGATTGCTATAAGCGTTGGTCTGACCTCTGATTCCGATCCAAAAAAAAGCTGGCATCTAATTAAGCCTCAACTCTGGTGACTGGCAGTGGGCCAGCAGCAGTGGACGATGAACTCACTACTCATGAGGAGATAGCTTCAGGGTTCATCGATGAGGGTCAAATCCAAGGAGTGGGAGAGATGCCGGATTATAATGCAACGTCCGGTGAGTGTCGATGCGTGTGTGTCCAGCCCAAGTGTATTTTGCTTGGGTAATGTGTTGTGATTGACTGCCAGTTCAGACTATGCATTCATGACTGCCATGTGTGACCCCTGCGATGCTTGACTGATACGTGCTTGTGGTGATACAGTCTGCATACAGGCTGTGTGCTGCACACAGAGCCAATCCTCTTCAACACACCTGCACCCTCCTTACATGCCAGACACTCAGCAGCCTCTATTGTCCATATCCTTGCTCCCAGACATGTTTGCTGATTGCCTGTGCTGATCATACACTCAACACACGGCCTATGTCGTCACATGACTGACGTCTCTGTGAGGTCACCCTGCAAGCTGATCCCCCTCAGGGGCATGCTTCCTTGCCTCTCTATCACCAGCAGCTCACTGTCTCCATGGTACTGGTGATTCACATGTTGGACTCAAGAAATGGCCTGTCCCAGAATTCTGTGCATCTGCCCACTTTCCTCTGTAACTCTGCCAGACCTGTACTATGTGGTATATGCTTTGTCCTTGATGCAGGGTGTCTCACTTGCACTGTGCAGGTGGCACAGGCTCACAATGGACATGGGTGTTCATTCATGGACCATGTGCATTCCCAGTAAGGCCCTATGGGTCCGTGTCATGCTACTCATTCTACTCCATCTCTGGTATTTCATATGTCTCATGGTATTTGGTAGTCCTTTTCATGCTCACTCAGGGTCAGTGCATCACGCCCATTTTTTGGGTGCCCTCGTCTGTCTCGAGTGTAGGACTCCCTCTGGTACAGCCTCCCTGCCTCTACGCAACTGGTGCTGTAGCTTCTCCGTGTCTTGTTGAACTTCTGATGATTACTCATGTGTTGTGTTTTCTGTCCTCCTCTCATCTGCTGTAGTCTCACATGACTGAGGTGATGCTATAGACACCTGCCCACACTGTCTGCTACAACACAGTACTCTGATCCACCATTCTGAGACATAGGGCCTCATTACGTGCATGGAGGTAATGAACGAAGGAAGGCGGAATGTTAATACCAGCATCGAGTACCGGTCCAGGCCATTCCGAGCCTTAAAACCCGGCATGTTCGCCACCGCCTGTACCGTGCCCCTTCTTACTGGCATGCACGCGTCCATACGCCCCTGGCGGCGGCAATACCGGGATGCCGCTAACAGGAGGGCATCACAAGTAAGGCGGGCATGCACCTACCGGCATCCCAAAGGCAGTAAATAGGGTCTGGATGATGGCGCTACTACAGGCATCGCGGACCACCCGTAAATAGCAACCTGCTGTGTACCCAACTGCCACAGGTGCACACAATCTCCACAGGTGTAGGCAAAGGAGCCTATCCCAGCACAAAAGGAACACACCCACACACCACACCCCTTCCTACACCAAAATGATCCCACTTGCTGTTGCAATCCTGGGGCTGGAGGACATGCCTGTACTGCTACACCAGCAACAACAAATACAAAAAGCAACAACAGGCAGTACCGAAAAGACACAGGAGGAGAAGGAGGGTGAGACAAGCCCAGCAAGTCCCACCAGTGCAGCCAGTGGTACCAGATAGGCAGCCACCAATCCCTTGCATCAGAGCCAGTCCATTCAACCTAACCCCTGAGCAGATCCACACCCTGTACCGGTTGGACCAGGACACCATCACCACCATAGTGGCTTTATACACGACGACACCGTCAGCCTCATAGAAATCCGCACTGCCATCCCTCCTCTACTGAAGGTAGTGTCTGTGCTCAACTTCCTGGCCACAGGCACCTACCAGCACACAGTGGGGCAGCTGCATGGCATATCACAACCTCTCTTTTCACGCATGCTGACTCAAGTGCTGGATGCCCTCCTGAAGCACGCAAGCATCCACATATCCCTACCACGGACTGGCCAGGAGCTCGTGGACACTAAAGTTGGCTTCCACGCACTGGCAGGCATGCCCAATTGCGTCGGTGCCCTCTACTGCACTCATGTAGAATTGGTGGTCCCTCATGCCATAGAGGTGGTGCACCGCAATCGTAAGCAAAACCACTCCATCAATGTGCAGATGGTATGTGACTCCAGCAAGATCATCATACATTGTTGTGCCCGATATCCCGGATCCACACATGATGCCACGGTGCTGCGTAACTCCTCGCTACCCCGCTACATGGAGCGACATGCTGTACGACGTGCCTGGCTGCTCGGTAAGTTGCCTGACAGGCCCATGGCAGTGCAGTGGGGGGTTAGATTGGGGGTTGATGCATACTCCACTGGGTGAGATTGGGGGGCATACTCATCCGCAAATACATCCCCTCTCGAGCTCTTCGCTTCTCTACCTCCAACTCACTCAGGGTCAGTCGTTTTTCTAAGAAACGAGCTGGGGGTAGATCTCTGTCTTCGGCTGGGGCCTCCCTCTGGAACAGCCTCCCTGCCACTCTAAACCTTGAGAACCATCTCCGGTTCCGGAAGCACCTCAAGACCTTCCTCTTCTCTTCCACCTTCGCTCCCCCTCTTCCCTTCTGATCTGTTCTCTCTT
This sequence comes from Ambystoma mexicanum, assembly GCF_040938575.1. Lineage (NCBI taxonomy): Eukaryota > Metazoa > Chordata > Amphibia > Caudata > Ambystomatidae > Ambystoma > Ambystoma mexicanum. The sequence goes on from NC_090938.1 coordinate 645,210,845, forward strand.
GGCACCGTGCACCTGGCCACCATCTGTCTTTTGGGCCCAGGTACCTGCTCATCCTGCCACCCTCCTGCACTGCCTCTGGGACACCCCTTGCACTGGGTCTGTATCTGTACCCATACAGCCCCCCCTTTTTCTTCCTGCACTTATCAGACCTACCCTGTCTGCTGCCTTAAACCTAGCACTTACAAATTGCTGGCTGCATTACCACTGTTTGTTGCCTTTATTATTTATTTATTGTTATTTATCTGTTTCTCCTCTGCTTCGCACTTTCCACCTCTCCCCCTTCCATGCACTTTTCCCCTCCACCCTCTCCCATGCACTTGCGCGTTCTCAATGTCACTGGGCCTAGTAAGATCGCTGTTTTGTTCTTCCCTGTTCCCCTCCCTTGCCTTGTCGCGCTCTGAAACACTTGTGTACGAGCGCGATAGAAATAAAATATCAATCAATCAATCAAAAAACTAGATGAGATTGTGGGGTGCACACTCCACCTGGGTGAGATTGGGGGGATGCATACTCCACCTGGGTGAGATTCGGGAGGTGCATACTCCACCTGGGTGAGATTGGGGGGGATGCATGCTCCACCTGGGTGAGATTGTGGGGGGGGGGTTAGATTGGGTGGTGAGTGGACAATGCACATACAGCTAAACACTGTTGCCCTGAACATCCCAACCTGATCATGACACATCAATGCCATACATAAGACCAATGCTGCACTGCAATGACAATATGCCAGACGTACAAGCAGGCCACCATGCCAATCATGTCAAGCGTTTACACCTGTGGCAATGCCGCTAGTGGCAATACATACAGAGTAACATACATCACCAATATTGGTGGACAAAACATTGTTCCGCATCCACAGTACATGTGCACCGGCATGCAAGTGAACACCCTGCATCATCTGGACAACGCAATCCATGCCAGCAGATCATAGTACAGCACACATAGCATCAAATGAACCTGTGTGCATACATCCAGGGACATGTGCATGTCAACACCAAATAGCTGCAGCCATGCCAGTGATATCTAAAGGTGTCAGGTCAGTTATTGACTCACACATACCTCATTGTGCTTCCATGCAGGTGATGGTGGCTATCCCTTGAAGCCGTGGCTACTTACCCCTGTACGGAACCCACAAAACAGGCACGAAGAAGAGTACAATCGGGTTCGTACCTGTGCCCGTGTTGGGACAGAGCAGACCTTTGCCCTGTTGAAGGCACGTTTCCGCTGCCTCAGCAGGTCTGGTGGAGCACTCCTTTATGGGCCTGAGAAGGTGGGAAAGATCACCATTGTCTGTGCCATGCCGCACAACATGTGCATCCAGCGAAAAGTACCACTGCCACCTGACATTGACCTGCATGCTTCGGGTGAGGATGATGATGATGATGGAGGAGATTCAGCACCCCTGCCAGTTTGCGATACACAAGATGGCCGTGCTGTGCGCCAATCACTGATTGACGATTTCTTCTGAACCACAGGGATGCTGATGGTTCTGTGTTAGTACTACAGTGGGCACTGGGATCGTGTGCATATGGATGCAGGGTGTGTGGGGATTTGGGCACTGTGCGCTGTCATGAATTGAATAAACACACATGAAATGAACAATGTCCAGTCATGATATGATTTTGAACACAACGGGTGTATTGGATACTTAACATTATTGTGCTTGAACCCTCCACCTCACACACACCCTCCCTCCTCCCCCCCAAACCCCCAACACCACCTCCCCCCAACACCCCCAACACCACCTCCCCCCTCATCCATTGTCATCCCACACATGATGTGCCAATCATGGTTTCCCTTGGGTGGCAGTTGGTACATGCAGGGTGGACCTGCAAGTTGCGGCCTCTCTTTGGGTCTGGGGGCAGCATGTCCGTGTGGCATGCGCTGCATCTGGTCATGCGCACAGGGCTTGCGGGAGTCGAGCTGGCAGGTGTGGTGGATGGGGTAGAGGTGAATGCCTGTGGGACCATCGGTGCCGGTTGTTTCTGCTGCAAATGTTCAACAATCCTGCCAAGGACCTGGGTTACAGCAGCTAAACTGTCACGGATGACCATGGTGTTGGTGTTCATGGCTATGATGTTAGCTGCATTTGCTTTGCATATCTCACGGCGGGCCATTTCCCCCTCCGCCACATACTGCCGGACCAGCTCGATCATGCTATCCTGGCGGGCCTCAACCCTCGTCAAGTGGGCCTCCATGTTGGTGATGGCTATTGAGGTGAATGGTGCAGTGGCAGGGCGGGCCAATGCTGGATGCTGGACTGCCCTCTGATGGGGACGACATAAGGGGACTCCCCAGTACTACGGCATGTACTTGCATGGGGCTGACTGGCGTGCCCTGTGTGGAGTGCAGTGGAGTGGGCTGGGGGCTCGGGGTATGAGGACATACCACATGGAGGTTGTTGTCCTGTCTAAATATTCCTTGGCGTGGCCCTCCACATCGCTGAGTGCGGCTGAGGCAGCTACCTCCCCAATCGAACTGGTGCCAGCAGACTGCGTGCCATCACCCTCTGCCTCTGCAACAGTTGACGACTCCTTTGTGGCAGTGCCGTCGGATGGTGTCTCACATGTTCTTTCCATCTCAGCTGGCCTGCCCTCTACTGCTGGCCTGTGTTGCAGTCTGGGTGTCGGCGTTGCCCTCGAGGTTTAAGGTCCTGTGCCTGCTTGACTGGCCTGGATCCCTTGGAGCATGTGCTGACCTTTGGGACAGGCTCCTGGCCTTCACTTTCTGCATCTGTGCTTGTGGGGGAACAAGAAATGCAGGGCATCAGTGATGGTTGTACGTGCAAGATGCATGATTTGGTGCTGTTCAGTAGTTCACGTTTCATGCATTGCATTCTTGTAGGTGTGATGCACAGGGTACTTGCAATGGGGGGGGGGCATATTGGCGTACGTCGTGGACTCTCCTTTCTGGACTGATGTGTACTAGGTGGCATACCGTTGTATTACGGTTTGCATGATGTGTGACATGTGATTTCTCCCTGTGTGTTGGGTGTCTGTTGGTAATGGAATTGGCACGCAGCATGCATATCATTGTGCCAGGGTTTGGGCCACCATCTAGACATGGATCTGTATATGTGTGTATGATGGGCCATGCATTGGCTTGGTTCACTTTCACATCTGTTGTGCTACGTCATGGTTTGGTTCTCTGGGGTTTGTGGGGACACTCACCTCCATCTGCCGATGACGGCACACCGTCTCCATGTCTCCGAAGCCCTCAATCGATTCCATATTGATTGTGGTGCTACATGTCTCCGCCTATCTCGACAATTTGGTGGGTGAGTGGTCCCCGCCACCTGTAGCAATGGCCTCCCAGCGGTTGGCTGAAAGTATGTTGCGCACCTGGAAATGTAGATCGTCCCACCTTTTTTTGCAATCCTTCACCGTGCGGGTGGTGGTTCCAACCGCACTCACCTTTCGTGCCACCTCCTCCCATATTTCTTTTTTGCGCAGTTGGGCTGCACGCTTTAGGTCATTGGCAAAGACCTCATCAGCTTGGGCTACCAGCGTGTCCGCTAGCATATTCACCTCCTCGCCCGAGAAGCGCTTCTTGCGCATGCGGGGGGTTGACTTTCGAGTAGCCTTGGACATTATAGCTTGATTGGGCCTGCTCTCCACTCTGTACCAGTGCTGTGTTAGGAGGATTGCAATGGATTGTGTTTTTTAAGATGGCCGCCGGCGCATTTCCCATTCCGGCGTGATGACGTTACTTCCGGGTCCGGTATTACGAACCTGGTATTTACATGATGGGATTGCCGGGTCCGTTATTAAGGGCTTGCTCCTGGGCGGAGGCGGTATTGGCGGGTTCCATGATGGTGCTATCGGGGGGTTGGAGGGTCTTTAGCGGCATGGCGGTGCATCCATTACCGGCATGGGCATTTGCACGTGCTCACGCTTTCGTAATCAGCCGCTATTTGCGGTGTCCAGTGAACATGGATGTGCTAATAACACCATGCCGTTAATGACTGCATTTTTACTGTGATTCTCGTAATAAGGCCCATACGCTGCCTCCCAGCCATTACCCGAAGGGGGGGAGGGGTTACTGTATCCCGACAATCTACTGCCAACACTTTGGACATGATGACTGCAATTGCCCACACTGCCATCATCACACTACATTGACATGACTGTGTTTGTGTTTCGATTGACAGTTGAGACCGTACACATGTACTGCACTGCACCCACATACTTCTGAGCCCTGTTTCAGCCTTCTACATGCCTATTCACTTGTGTGATGTCAAGGTGACCCAGTATGTATGTATCCATGTGCCTTGCTTCACTGTATTACAACACACTGGCATTGTTGCATCCTGTGACACATGTGAGCTTTTTGTCAACGTGATTGACATGTAATGTGTGGTGACATGCTTTCTACATGGGCCACGGACAGTACTATTTGACTTCCATCTGGGGCTGGTTGACAGTTTTGCCATGCCTATGCTACATGCCATATGTTTGTTGGCATCTGTCATTTTTGTGTAAGGTCTATGCAATGCAGGAGCTTGTCTGTGATGGAGGTGCTATGCAACATGCAGTACATGTGTAGGCTTCACATTTGACCTGCATCCATGTCTGCTTTCAGGGTCCCCTTCCATTTAATTTCCACTGCATGCATGCCAGAGTTTGTGGCATGTGTGGCATGGCTGCCTCATGTGTTGGCTGTCAATATTGTGATGTCTATGTGTGTGGTATATGCTGGTGACATGTGTGCTCATGTGTTTTTTTGTTTTGTTACAGGTGATGAGGCACTGGAAGCAGAGAAGGAGGTGGCAGAGAGGGTGGAGGGTTCAGGGCACCAACCAGGCACCAGTAGAGGGTGTGGTAGACCATGAGCATCCATTGGTGCTCCAGGCCATCTTCTCCCCGACTGGCTCTGGGTACACCTCTGAGGATCTCTTTGACTCTGATGGTGAATCGGATGTTCATCAATCCATGCCAGCGCAGGTGAGTGATTCTGCAGTGGATGCTGTTCTGTCCGACACACCTGTAGTGGGGGTAGAACCCTCAAGGGGCCAGTCAGTGTTAGAATGGCCGGCTGTGGTGGTTACGGATGCAGGGTCACGCTCCACACCAGTTGCTCCTGTTCCTGGGGAAGAAGATCAAATGAGGAATGCAGTCCTGCAGCCACAGGCAGCGCCAGCGCAGCAAGGACCAGGGCTCCTTGGGCCAAAAAGGTGTGGTGTCCGGCAACGTGGTGGCCGTGCGCCAACAGGGAACACTGTGTGGGAGAATACCATGTATGTTATTGCACAGCAACGGGGGCAGCTATTGAGATAATGGCTCAGGGCATGGAATGTGTGGCTGATTCCATTCTCCACCCTGGTAGGCAGGTGGAGCTCCAGCAGCAGGTAACACGGTCCATGTGCCGCTCACACGGGCTGGACACGTTGGCTGCCAACAGGGACCGACGGCTGAACTGGAGGCTATGCGCACAGCCAATGCTGCTGAGGCAGAGGCCCACAGGGAAGCCCTCAGAAATACTCTGGCTACACTTTTGATGGGCACAGCAACAGGGTACATGGGCAGAACAGCGGATGGAGCAGCTGGAACGCACCATCTCGGCTGAACTCCATGCAAGCCGTGAGGAGGTCTGTCTGTCACATGAGGCCTTGCAGGCAGAATTCTGTGCTACACGCGAGACCTTGCAGGAGGAACTCCGTGCTACACATGAGGTGCTGCAAGGGGACATTCATGCCATCTTCCTGTAGGACCAGGCTTACCCTGGAGGGGCATGCCTGGCTATGCGTGGGCAGGCACCCTTACCATGCACAGCTCCTGATATTCAGCAAGAGGGTGACAACAGCGGCGTAGCCGTGCAGACCATGAACCCATGGAGGATTATTTTTTTTGTCTCAACATCTACGCATGTGGGTGTTGAGGTGCATCCTGCTCCTCCCCCCTCCAGGGTCCCCCCACACTGCCCCGCCCTGGTTGACAATAGCCATTTTTATTTTTATTTCCTTTTTTTGTCTATTGTGCACACATGTCACAGTGTGTTGCTTTGTGGCATCCAAAGGCATCCACTGTGTGTTCCGGCTGGGCCCATACAGGTTTGTCACGTGTTAGTGTTTGTGGCTTGGGATCCGGCCACATATGCCACTCCTGCTTCCCCTTTCCATGGATCGCAAGGATGGCACCGTGTGACAGTAACTTACACAAAGGCATTGGGCTTCCGTCATAGCTGTGGCCAGTCTCAAGTCCAACATGTGTATACACCCCTAGTGGGGATTCATGATGGTTTCTCCAGTGCATGGTTGGCCTGCATTTTGGTGAGTATATTGTTAAATGTGCATATTTTCATGTTGCTTATTCATGTATTGCCTTGGCTGTCTACATTGTTAATGAACTTCATGCTGTATGTGGTACCCTGGCCCCTTTAGCTGTCAGAGCCACACTCAAGATGGAAGGGGGGGCGTGTGGTGGCAATGTCACATTGAGACTCTTGTGCTATAGTGATTGGTCACTGTCTGAAATTGTCACTGTTGGGTCCTTTGTTCATGATATGTTATGCTGGTAAATAGATAGTCCTGTGTTGGGTTTGCTTTTGATGTGTCAGGGGATCGGGGAGATTTTTCCGTTGCCAATGAGTCCACATGGAAAATGTACGCAAAACTGAAGGTTCGTACATTACACATGCAAACATGCATTGAATATCCCTGCAAACCCACACCCACAACACACACACAACACACCCCCACACCCACCCCCACTGGCCCCCAACACACCCCACGCACACACTACTTATCTTCAGAGACATGCTGTGTCCCTGCTACGCAATTTCACCTTCACTTTCGTGATCGGGATATGGCGCCGCAGGTTCATTTACTTTGATTATTTTTTCTGCAGCTGCAGGGGTTTCCAGCCCGCAACCCCGCTCACTTTACTGTGTAGTGTAGTGAGCGGGGTGTTGCGGGGGACAACCCTGCAGAACCCGCGATTTTAATTTTATTTTTTAATTGCGTGAAATGCATGCCACCAAAGGTTTAGACTTTTGGTGTTCTAACCTTTGGTGGCATGCATTTATGTCCTTTTGGTATAGGTTGGATATTTTGGATCAGCTTTTCGTTGGAGTCCGTGTCTGAGGAAATTGTCTCTGGCCTGTTTCCATTTGTCACGGTGCAATTTGTGATAGTTGTGTCATGTTTTGTGAATTTATTTTGGAGTTTTCACTTTGCATGCCATGGCATGGTGTGTCGGGCGGGTGACATAGGGTTGGGGGGGGTTAGGGGACATACCAGGATTTGGATGTGCTGTTTTGCATGGGGTTGGTGGATTCTGTAGCTTGGATGTGTGCCTTTTGGTCACACAGGATTGTGTTTGTTTAAGTGGCTAGGGATGCACAAAATGCTGCAATTCCGAGTACACATTCTCAGGGTGGTAAGGTTGTGACAGTTGACTGTCCCTTTGTCATCATCGATTGTCACCTGGAATGTGCCCGGGGTCTGTGTGCACTCCGCAGGGGTGGGAGTTTAGGTGAAAAGTTTAGCCACAAGCTGGGTACGGGCTGCCTCACCACGTGCCCTTTCCCCTCCCATGTGCAGCGAGCGTGCATGTGGTTGGGGATGTGGGGGCACCACCATGTCCACCGGTACGCCCGCAGTGTTGTAACATTGTGTAAGACACATGCTGCCACAATGATCCTGCACACTACTGGGGGTGCATATAGTAGCTGCCTACCAGAGCGGTCAAGGGAGCGGAAACATGACTTTAGCACTCCAAATGTGCACTCCATTATGGCCCTGGTTGCAATATGGGCTGCGTTGTATCTTACCTGGGGTGGTGTGGTGGGGTTCCGTATTGGCGTCATCATGTAGGTGCTCAGAGGGTAGGCACTGTCCCCTGGGGAGGTGATAATGGTTGTCATTAGTTGGGTTTGTGTATTTGTGTGTGTGTGTGTGACATGCGTGCATGTGCACAGGCATTTTTACTCACCAATGAGCCATGTGTTGCCATGCCTCCCAGCTTCCAGGTCCCGGTTTAGGGCTGACAGTCTGAATATGAAACTGTCATGGGTGGACCCAGGATAGTTTGCATAGACAGAGGTGATGATTCCCTTGGAATCGCATACAACCTGCACGTTGATGGAATGCCAGTGCTTGCGGTTGCGATAGATGTGCCCAATGGCCCTAGGTGGATGTAGTACCACATGGGTGCAATCAATGGCACCAAGCACTTTGGGGAAGTGTGCCACCCTGTAAAAGTCCTGGACCACGGCCTGCCTTTCTGCAGGTGTTCTGGGCATGTATATGTGCCTGCAGACTCTGGGGCGTGCAGTCATGATTGCCAACACCTGGTGTAGGCAGCGTGACTGCATGGGCTTTGAGACGCCCCAAACTATGGCAGTTGTCTGCTGAAATGACCCAGTGGCCAAGAAATGCAGGACATTGAGCACCTTTTCCAAGGGGCTCAGTGCTTCAGAGCACAAGGTGGGTGATGTGAGGTCATCCTCCCACTCAGTGACCAGGTCTAGGATGATATGATGATATGATGATATGAAGAGGAAACCTATACCTGCCATAGACCTGGTCATCAGGCATCGCAAAAAGGCTGGCCCTGGGTGAATAAATGCAGGGCCTGGCTAGCCTCCTCCTCCTGCGGTGTCCCACGATCACTGCTGCGAGAAATGGTACATTCATCGTAGCTGTATATGTTTGTTTGTTGTTTGTGTGCACTTTTATGCTGCGCGGGGGCGCTCACGCCTGCTTTCGCGTGGCAAACGTGTTTCCGGCTTTGCGCATCTTTTTCCCCGCACGGGTTTGCCCTGTTCAATTCCATGAATATGTGTTGTTAGCGCGCGTGTGGGCGTTGCGAGGATTTCGCAGCGGTACTTCCCCCGTAACGCCCACATTTTCGTGTGTTGTTCCCCATTCCGTGTGTTCTGCCCCCGTGGTGTGGACGGTATGTGCCTTCACTGGGCGTCTCGCGCAAGGCGTTGGGGATGTCGCAATGACGTGTGAGACACACGCGGATTCGGCGCTGGTCCCAGGTAAGCCACACGCAGTGCCTTCCATGAATCGGGAAACGGGCGCTTGCGCGCGTTTTGGACGGGTGCGCTGCGTTTCTCATGCTTGCGCTAGAGATTTCAGCGCACAATAATTTCATGAATTACCCCATCAGAGAATTATTAATCATAACTGGGATATAATAAAACAACCCGGAAGCTTAGGTCAGAAACCCATGTTTGCTTTAAAAAAAGCCAAAATCTGAAGCAAATGCTAGTGCATACATACCAAGACAGAAAAAGAGATCAACCGGTCTTGAACCAGTGGGGGCTTCCGCCAGTAGTGGGCCACCATAAATGTGACAATTGCTTAGTCTGTCATTTGACATAGACTACAACAGAGTTGAATTACGGTAAAGTAAAATGGCAGTTAAGAACACACACCAACTGGAGAACAAGGAATGTGATTTATATAATCATCTGCCCCTGTGATCTGCTCTATGTGGGTAAGACAACGCGAGAGGTCAGACAACGAATAGGTGAACACAGAAGCTGCATTCGCAACAAGGTGGCAGATAAACAGCTAGTGGACTATTTCATGCATTATAAACACACTGATACGGACCTTAGATGGTTTGTGCTACAAGGTATGAGACCACAGAGTAGGGGTGGGGGATATAGCCGCAGCCTTACACAGGGTTGAACAACGGTGGATATACACCCTTGACACTGTGAGACGGGGACTCAACGTGGCAGTTGAGTGGAATGCACTCATAACTCATTAATTCCCTCCTTTTTGGGGGTACTGAGTAAGGAAGTGCATTACTTTTTGCACAGTAAGAGACAATATTTCTCTTAGGAATAAGAGGAGTTGCGCACTGGATCTATCTTTTTAAGATCGAGTAGTGCTATAATTTAGATTCACTAAAAGAACGTGTGGCTGCAATGATTGAAGACATAAGGGATTCAAAAATTAACCGCCATACGTGTATAGGTTTTCTTGGAGTATGAATGAAACAAATTATCTGCCATGGTTCTAAATACATGATGACTATCAGGAACTTGAAGGAGTGTCCCCATACTCATTATAATGATGTAATTTCCAATGGGATAGATTGTGCAGTGACAAATGATGAAGTAATGTAATGCCAATGGGATAGATTTTTCAGTGAAAAATCATGAAATAATGTAATTTTACCAATATTACATTAGACATTGTGATGAAAAATCACAAAGTAATGTAATTACAGAGGAGGAAATTGGCTTCATTTGAAATTATTGGTCACTGTACTCCATTGAATTCTCCAATACGATATAGACAAGTAAAATTATACATGAAATGTGTTTTGAAATGAGTGGCCACCGTGTTGGACGTGCGAAGAGGTCAGTCCTCTTTCTATGACCATTGGGAGTGAGCACTATAGATGGCGGCGATACACGGGCATTTTTGCTTTTCGCCCGCGTCACAGAGATTGCAGTCGCAGCACTTGGAAGCTACATGACACAAGGTCAGTGATGTACAGTGTGTTGCTATTAAGTAGAATGAATGACACTAGGCATGGCTCGTATCGAAACGAGCAGTGCATGACAGTGCTCATTGAAATACACTGACCGAAGGAGGCAATGCAGCCGAGAAGTAAATAATGGGTTGTTGTATGAAAATTAAAGTATATATGCAAAACAGAGTTGCCGCCATAGGGTGTGCTTACATTGGGGCAAGCCCCACTTTTCGAATTATTACTTGGGGAGCACCATTGCTAAAGACATTGGGCCTCATTACGAGTCCGCCGGTCCAGAATGTGGTGATTCCGTGACGACGGTGATACAGTTTCCGCGTCCACAAGGTTGCGGAAAGAGCGTGCGATTACGGCCAGTCGGTCGCACGCACAACACCGACGTGGAAACGGTGTCACTGTCACCACGTAAACACCCACGGAAATGGAAATACCGCCCCAAAAAGCAGTGTAAAAAACGTGTCCGCCGCCGTCCTCACGGACAAGGAAGCGGAAATACCATGACCACGAAAACCGGAAAAAGAGAGGCAGCCATTATATAAACCACAATCCACTGCCATCCAGAGTCAGCACAGGCCAAATCACCACTCTGAGAAGGCAAAAAGGACCACCACCATTGCAGCCAGGATCCCTGCACAGAGACAGCGGAAACAGCGCTTCAGTGAGGCAGAGCTGACTATACTAGTGGACCACATTGTGTAGCATGCCGAAATGCTGTTCAGCGCTGACCAATGCCGTGCAACCTAGCAGCGTAGAAAGGAGGTGTGGGCAGAAGCTGCACGCAAGTGCACACCTGTGGGTATCACAACACGCATCATGAAGGACTGCCACAAGAGATGGGATGACCTCAGACTGAGGGTGCGAAACCTAATTGCTGCACACCGGCAGTGCAGCAGTGGCACAGGTGAGGGCCTGCTTCACCACTAAGACTGCAGACATGGGAGGAGCGCTGCAGCAGTGTCCTCCACCTTCAGGCAATATATGGAACTGGCGATGCAGAGGCAGGAATGAGCCCACCTGCAGATGCTGGTAAGTGAACACATTACAATGCCATGAGTACTTGTTGATCCCAGGAGTGCCCCAAAGGACCATTCACAACCCCCCCCAGTCAGTGCAGGAGTGCCCCCAAAGGACCCATTCACAACCCCCCCCCTGTCAGTGCAGGAGTGCCCCCAAAGGACCCATTCACAACCACCCCCACCCCAATCAGTGCAGGAGTGCCCCAAAAGGACCCATTCACAACTCCCCCCAGTCAGTGCAGGAGTGCCCCAAAGGACCCATTCACAGCCACCCCCCCCCCCAGTCAGTGCAGGAGTGCCCAAAAGGACCCATTCATGACCCAGACGAGAAGCAACACCCTCACAATACAGGGCCATCAACAGTCATATGCGTGTAAATGCAAATGCTCACTGATCGACCTGTCTGATCCATGTGATGGATCCATCAGGTACCAGCACACAACTAATAGCATACCCTATGTGTCCCCACAGCCATTTCAAGTGACAGCAACAACGCCCAACAGGCGAGGCAACGTGCACCTGCACGTGGACAACCCAGCACTCCTGCCCAGGAGGACGACGCAAGCTGCTCTGCAACTCAGCCACCAGCTGCACCTGGCACGGATGCACCAGCCAACAACACCATCCCCATGCTGCCTGCTGCCACACAAGTGCCACGCCCACCCATCATGCCCACAGATCCCATCCCTGAGAACATCTGCACTGCGGAGGAGGCTGCAGGCAGTGACAACAGTGCCCCAGCCCTGCAGGCTGATGTAGGGCCACAGGGGGAGGTGCCCAACCTGGATGACCTATCATCCCTCCAAGACCTCCAGTTCAGCCCCCCATCAATGCATAGCCCCATGAGGTCGCCAACCCCCTCCAGGGCTGAGCTGAATGCCCGTATGCAGCTGATGGAGAATCAGCAGGCCACCCTTACCAAGCTAGTTGAAAGGCAGCTGGAGGAGTCCAGGCTGCAGTGGGAGGAGGCCAGGCTGCAGAGGGAGAGTTATAGTACATCTGTGCGTCGGATCTCCAGGGCCATTGGACGGTTTGCCACCACCATTGTGACCTTGGCACGCTATGTCCAGGAGGGCAACAATAACACATCCACCATAGCGGAGTCCATGTTGCTTGCCCAGCAGGCGTATCTGGGACATATGCCAACACTGACACAAACAGTGCCGTCCACAAGCACCACCCCATCTAGCTCCACCACTGCCAGCCCACGGAGGGGCTCAAGTCGCCTGACAGGGCCCTCAGGCAAGGATGCCAATGCGCAGAAGCGCACACGCAAATAATGCCATGTGTGTTTGGCAGTGCAGGAGACATACATGGACAAAAAGGGTGTGAGGGGGTGGGTACGTTTGGGTGGTGGGGGAGGTCCATTAGGGGGTTAGTATTTTGGGGCCTGGTTGGGGGTGGGTACGTTTGGGTGGTGGGGGAGGTCCATTAGGGGGTTAGTATTTTGGGGCCTGGTTGGGGGAGGGTATGTTTGGGTGGTGGGTGCGGGTGTACAGCTTCCCTACCCAATGCACCTTCTTCCCTGTTTTGTTTAACATATATAATCTTTGAGAAAATCATTAATGAGTGCACATCCATCATTTCATTTGCAGTCAATTCATTTATTAACTGGCATCGTCATATCCATGCAATGCTGTCAATGTGCAGTCTCTCAAAAGTAAATGCGAATGAGTGTATCCTGTGCTCGTTGACCATCTTGTGCACCCCCGAGAGGAGGTGGGGCCATCCCATTCCCATCCCCAACCCCATCTTCAGCTCCATCATCATCCTCTGTGTCTGGGGGCAGCGGAATGTTCCTGCGCATGCACAGATTGTGCAGCATGGCACACGCAAGCATAATTTTACCCGTCTTCACTGGGCTGTAGAGCAGTTATCCGCCAGATCTGCCCAAGCAGCAGAACCTGGCCTTCAGTAGGCCAAATGTCCTTTCAATCATGCCACGTGTGCGGATGTGTGCCCTGTTGTACGCCTCCTCATGCATGTTCCTTGGCCTCCGTACAGGCGTCATCAGCCATGGCGTGAGTGCATATCCAGCATCACCTACATGGGATGTAAATGTGGGGGACATGTCAGTGTTTGTGGTATCATGACTTTATCAGATGCAGTGCAATTTTGTGTCATCATTCAGTCATCCATATGTGACAAGCAGTGGTTGGACCGGTGGGTGATTACCATTCCTGGGTCATTGTTGTCGACGTTGGCATTTGGACATTGACCAACGACTTGCTGTGCATATATAGTTGCCCTTGCAGACAATAGTGGTTGGTAAGTATGGCATTGTGCAGTGATGTACACACATGGCGGAGTCAATCAATTGACTGTGATGATGTGGTCGATATAGGATGTCTGATGTGCAGGCATCATGTGCATTGGGGGGGCAGTGGTGCATAGTGTGGGTGGATGTATTGAGTGGCTGCAGTTGTATGGGCCTGTTGTAGTATTGGTTGTGTGTCTCATTTGGCAGGGTGTGTACGGGCACACTGTGGCAACCTGTCATGTGTAGCTTTGTGATGTGTGTGTTGTGCTGACTGTCCACTACATGGGCGGGGGGGTGATGCATGTGCAGTTGTAGCAGCCCACTCACATAGCTCATTGCCCTCGATACCCACCCCCCTTCCACAGGGCCTGTGCATTGACAGTTGTACTCATCCAATAGCCATGTGCTTTGTCCAGCATAGTGTTCCATGTACCGTGGCAATGTCGAATTCCGCAGGAGCATTGAGTCATGTGTTGAGCCCGGGAAACGTGCGCAGCAATGTGTTATCACTTGTCCGGCATCACATACCATCTGTAAATTCAGTGAGTGGTACAGTTTCCTATTACAGTACGCCATCTCGATGGCACGTGGACTGTCAGCTCTATGTGGGTGCAGTATACTGCACCTATGCAATTTGGCATGCCCGAAATGGCATGGAAGGCCAACTTGGTGGCAATGACCTGGGCAAGGGAACAGGGTAGGGCGATGTGTTCCGACACATTTGACAACAGGGCATCCATTACCTGTCCCAATATCTTTTTAAAACAGGGTTGTGAGAGCCAATGCAGCTCACCAACTGTGTGCTGATAAGTTCTGGTGCCAAGAAAATGCAGTACCGACACCACCTTCAGGAGGGGGGGGTGGCGGTGGAAATGCCAATGTGGCTGCTGATGTCGTCCTCTATCATGGTGGTGATGTACATGATTGTTGGACGGTCCAGCCGGTATAATGTGTGGATCTGTCCTGGGGTCAGGTTCAAGGGTGAGGCCCTGATGTGGGGTATTGCTGGCTGCCTACGGGGTCGTGCCGGCTGCACAATTGGGTTTGGCATGGGTACAGGGTTTGCTAACTGTCGCCTGCGCCTCCTCTGCCTCCGCCTCATCCTCCTCTGCACCATTACTGCCACCATGTACAGTGCTGCCTTTTGGTTCAATAGCCCCAGTCCCAACGCTGCTAGAGCTGCTGCCTGCATAGTTGTGTTTAGAGTTGGCCTGGGTGTGGGCCTTTTGTAGGCTCCCAGTGGCCTGCTGGGTCGAGCTGAGCTCATTTGGTGCACCTGTGGCCTGATTCAGCTCACCAGGCACTGTTTAACGTCATGTTCGCGGTGGTGGCGATACCGCCACTGTGTTCACGGTTTTTACGCAAATTGTGTGGCAGTGTTTCCATGTCCGTGATACTCGTAATGCGCATGGTACGTATTGCCGTTAACTGGGGGGGGGTTCCCTGCCAACGAAGTTTACGGGTGCCTTAACTCCACGTGGCGGTTTATGGTGGTGGTATTTCCGGATTCGTAGGTCAGAATTTGGCCATCGCAGAAACGGTGGTGGTATGGTTATACCGGCAACGTTAAGTCCGGACAAGCTGACTCGTAATGAGGCCCATTGAATATGAAAGAGGGTGTCAGTACATGTATATGCAGCAATTAATATTGGGCCGGATGAGATGCTACCATCTGTAGTCACGGCATATACACGGAGAGTGGCGCAGTGTAAACATTTAGACAATTGTATGCTCGCTTTGGAAGGAAACAATGGAAAATGACGGGTGCACTTGGTTTCTCCTTTCTAGTAAACAGATTGTTCATGGCAAGGGGACATCGAATGAGAGACAAATAAAGTTGACCTCAGTCACAAGAGAATCATCAAGGGGATTTGTTGAGTGCTGCCGTATCCCTGCACCTGAATATTGATGATATAGATGTAAGTAATTTGACGAAATGAAACATAAGTAAAGTGGCAATATTTTTCAATTGTAAAAGAAAAAAACTCCTGATTTCCTGATTTCAGTTTCTTGCTCTGTAGGAATCAACTAAGACAGATATACTGACATTGGCGGAGTAATTAAGTTTTTGTGAAACAAAAAGTAAAAAAGCAACCAAAGCGAACTACTGTTCAATAGAAAGTGCCGTACTGGATCTGTATATGCTACGCTAACAGTTGACATATTTTGAATTGAGTCCATCATCTAAGAGATATGGCGCAGATCAGAGGGCAACATGGAGTGATCTGTTGTTTATTCTGAAGTGGGTACATGAATTTATTTCTATAATTGGGATTGAATCATTGAGCCAGTAAAGAGACCTGATTTAATGGGGTTTTATGTATTGCATCCTTGCAGGTTGGCCCATATTCATTAAGGACACAAGTACAAGTGTGTGATGCTGGAAATGCATTGGAGGGACAGGGCCTCTCTGTCCTTGTCCTGTAGTCCTTTTTCATTTGTGTTCTGTATTGTTTTCTGCCCAGGAGTCCATGTGGGACTCCTGGCAGTGCAGCTCTTCCTGTTTTTGATTTGATGTACAGACCCATGGGATACCCTTATGGCACCCATGGGTGGGGGTGCAACCCTGTGCCCCTAGTGTATGTTTTTGGGCATCTGTGTGCGGCTCACCGAGCAGGGTATGGGCTGGTGGCAGCTCCATGCTGAATTTGACAGGTGCTCTGAGTATCCTCCATTTTGGGATACCCAGGCCCTGCCATTGTTTCAGTTGATTCCTGTTAGGAAACAAGCTGGACGCTGTGGCCTCTTGCTTTCTATTGCTTGTTACCTTGTTTTCCCAAAGTCCTGGGAAGCCCTGACTCCGTCCATTCCCCCTGACTGGCTGTTGGGTGGAAGTTCCATATATGGTGTTGTTTTAAGTCCAGACCAGACTGGCTGGAGACTTCCCAGTGACTGTATGTTGTGGGTACACCCTGTGGGTGGGACCTGGGTGAATGGAGTGTGTGACCAATATGCACTTCTTGTTGTGGATGTCTGGTTTCTGGTATGAGAGACAAAGGGCCTCATTCCGAGTATGGCGGTAAGGGATAGCGGCCGCCGGTAACGAGACCGGTGGCGGTGATCCCTTACCGCCATACTCCGAGTTCCCTTTGCGCCCTCGCCCTTAACGCCTGCTTTGAGCAGGTGTTAAAGTCGAGGGCGCAAAGGGGCCTCCAAGCCAATAACGGTGACCGTAATGAACGGTCACCGTTATTTGCATCTTCCCCATTCCCATTGAGCCCTATGGGGGCTCATTTTGGAATGGGGAAGAGCCTTGGTGAATGGGGAATTACCGCCCCACCAACCTTGGAATGGGGCGGTAATTCCGCCATCCACCAAGGCGCTGCCGGTCCAGGTACGGCGTCAACCAAGGCGTTAATAGCGCCATTGGTTAGCGCCGTACTCGGAATGAGGCCCAAAGACTGAGACAGCCCTGCCCAAAACTGGCATGAATGCCGTGAGTAGTGTTAAATGGCTGGGTACTTGTCCCAATCCACATTCCTTGTTGTGAGTGTCTGAGAGGGAGGAGTAGGGCCTGAATGCACTGTATGCCTGATTGGCTGACTGACTGCATGCATGCCCTTCTGTATGATTGGCTGCTGAGTGTGACCCAGCAGTGTGGAACTGGAACTGCTTATCCTCGACACCCAGCTGGATGAAGAAGAACTGCTGCTGCATTTGCTTCAACCCGATGCGAAAGCTGTCTAGTTCGTCGAGGACTGATCCGAGAGAGAACCTGGTTAGGCGCCCTCTTCCCGTGCTCCGAGGGAGCATCGAGCAATGCTAACCTTTGCCGAGGCTCCCTTGAAGTCAGACCCTCGAAAGGCTGCCGACCGGAGACGGGGACCGCCGAGGAGAACGAAGTGAAGCACTCGGACATCGACGCTGTCAAAGTCCATTGCCGTCGGCCAGGGTTCGGAGTATCGCCGTAACCGCTGGAGGCCCATCGAAGCCGTCCTGCCCAGAAGAGGGGAACGCTTGACGCTGTGCTGCCGACGACAGGACCTGCCCGCACCTTTGCCTAAGACTGTTGAATCGAAAGGACTCCCTTGTCTGCACCGTCGACCACTTTATCCCGCCGGAGAGAGTTGAGGACGCTGACGCGCCAAGGAGAATCCGCCGGTGGGTTTCCCGCCACCCAAAGACCCCAAAGACTTTGACGACTCGACGCCCTTGTCAGGCCACAGTTCTTCAGAAACTCTTTGCGGTCCTGAACTATCCAACGCTGAGGTGCCCCGCACACCTCATCCTCGCAGGACATCCTCGACAAGCACTGCCTGGATCGACGCCGTGGTCGCGGCACCCTCAAACTTTTCATCGACGCCAAGTTCACCTTCTTCGACGTCTCTCAACAATTCGTGGCTTCTGCTTTAAAGGGAGTCCCTCAAGAAGGATCCATCGACGCCTCTTCGAAGAACTCTGCTCTACCAGGTACATTGTGGGGGGTAAAAACATTATAGAAGGAAATAAGACTTGTAGAACAATATATGGACTGGGCTTGTTATATCTCTTTATTTTACAGGTTGCCCAGGTGGGGGGATCTCCACACAGAACTGTGTTTAATGGTAGAGGCCAGTATTCTGCCAATTGTTCTAACCAACCGCTTTCCTCCTATGTCTATTGTTGGTTGCCGTTATTAAGTGATCTGTGTGACATTTGACCAGAGTATAGTTGATGCACTTTAATGAGATCTGATAATAATTGTGGTACCACTTTAGAACTGTATATATTTACCATTGTAGATTTTCTGAGTATAAAGGGAGTTATTGTGATAGTGTACATAATCTTGAATATTAATTATATAAAGACTGTGTTTTAACTAATACAGGGTGTGGACATTCCTTTGTGGGTGCTTGGGGACTACACTGTACTTAAGAACCAGCCTGCATCACCTCCTAAGAAGCTAGACCTTGATTGCTTGGCCACGTACCAATAATAGAGAATCTTGGCTGGGATCCTCTTTGCCTCTCCTCTTCTACATAGAGAGCAGAAGTACAGACACCCCCCTCCAGTCTTTACACTGGTGGCAGCAGTGGGATGTTTATGGTTTTAAGAATCAGTGTATAACCGTGCCACTTACAAAATATCTGCACTTTGTTAAATTGAGGTTTAGTTGTGTACAAGACAACTGCATTACAAGCAATTGAGTCTATTGCAAATGGTAAATTGACTAGGATGAGCTTAGAGGCTCTCCAGAGTGCTTGTGAAGCCAGGGAGTTAGACTTTGTGGATAAGTCTATGGGCTGAGCTCATAGCTGCCCTGGTGGACTACCAGACTGATGGTGAAACTCTTGAAGGGGGGATGCAACCAATGAGGACTCTGCCCCTGGGGTTGTTGCTGAATCTGTTTCTGGGAATGCCACCATTCCTGCTGCCTCTGTTCCAAATCCCAGGAATTACTTGGAGCTTAAGTTTTTAAGGATGAAATTGGCCTTTGAATACCGCAAGTTGGAAATAAAAGCTGAGCTTAAGAAAGGGGAGCTGACACAGCAAGTGGAACTCAAGAATAGGGATCTAAAACTCAAAGACAAGGACACTGAATGTCAGAGAATCCAGCTAGAGAAAGCTAGAGTGGAGACTTCAGCTAAACCCAGTGAGAGTGTCAGGTCCCCAGCCGCCAAGTTTATGAAAGATTTGGTTGGTGTGTTTGTGGAGGGTTCAGATATCCTCCAATGGATTGAAGCATTTGAAATGGCTTGTGCAATTCATGATGTTGATAATAGAGATTGGGCTAAGTGTTTGTTAAGCAGAGTGCCTCAGACTGGATAGGACTGTATTCTGAAACTGAGGGTGGAAGAAAGGGGTCAGTATGAGTGCATGAAGTCTGCTTTCATTACCGAGTTTGGCAAGACATCTACCCAATACCTTAAAAGGTTCAGGGATTTTAAGAAAAGAGAGAGTGTGCCTTGGGTTGACTGGGTGACTGCTGCGCACATGAACATGATGGGGTGGATTGATGGTTACAAAGTGAAAACGTTTGTTGAATTGTCTCACCTTTTGTTTTTTGAGCATTTTTCTGAAGCCTGTTCACCAGAGCTGCGTCAGTATGTTGCTGACCAGAAAAATTTGGATCCCTTTAAGCTGGCTAGGTTGCCTGACAAGTGGGTCTCCCACCTGGTGTCACGTAAGGACTCCAGTGGGAAGGACAAGGACAAAGAAAAGGGGACCTCTCAGAACGCAGAGGAGACCCAAAAGCAGTCACAGATAGGCAAACCAAAACCTTCCTCTCCTAAGACCCAAAACTCTAGTGGGGATAAGTCATCTGTGAGTGGGAATAAGAGTAGTGGTCCGCCTGCTGCAAAGCAGGCTACAAGTGGTTCCAGTACCGTACCCCGCATTCGCGGCACTTATTGGGAATGTGGGGCTCTGGATCACAAGAAGGGTGACTCCAAGTGTAAGGGTAAGGCACTTGGAGTACAGGCTGTCAGCCTGACCTACCCTTACCCCATGTGTGAGGTAGAGGCCACTGTCCTCCCCTCCTCTACAGGGATCACCTTTGGTGCTCCCGTAGAAATTTCCTTAGTGTCCATTGGGGCCTGGGACCAGTACGCAGAAGTACTGGCGACTATCCCACAGAACACACGTAGATTTTTTAGAAGTGTCCTCTTCAATGGCAAGCATTCTACTGGCTTAAGAGACACTGGGGCAAGCATGACAGTGGTGGACAGGAAACTGCTCAAGTCAAAGGACTATGTAGGTGCTCCTCTGAGAACCACCAGGTTAGCTGGTGGGCCTCCCAAATTATCACCTGTAGCCTTAGTCACACTAATGATTGGAGACAAGACAGCAAAGCTTCCTGTCCTGGTTCAGGACAATGTCGCTGCTAACATTCTGTTAGGTAATGATCTAGTAGAGTTGGGGTTGATCTCGGATGGTCTTCCCATGGCTGCTGCTGCAGTCATTAGGTCACAGGTGACACAGGGTCTGGGTGTGAGTCAGGTACCCGATCCAAAGGCAAGGACTAAGGCAAGAAGAAGGAAGAACAAGAAGGCCACCTCTGCAAGGGGGGCTCCTTCTCTTCCTGCTGTTCCTACAGCACCCATTGGGATCCATGCTCTGGACGGGCTGGGTCCAGTGGAAAACCCAAACTCAACTCCTGGAGGAAAAGAGACAGAAGACTCTCCTGTGGGAGAGGTTCCCAACCTGGAGGATCATCCCGACCTTCAATGCTTGTTAGCTGAAGGAGGACCCTCCCGGGCGGACTTCTGTAAGGGACAGAGAGAGAGACACTCTCTCGACGGTCTGAGGAAACAGTCCCTGTCCCAGGTACAAGAAGTTCCTAGGATATTCCGGATATATTGGGAGGGTCAGCTCCTTGTTAGTGAGCCCACTAAGCCTGAACTTGGTGCCCTCAAGAGGTTGGTGGTACCCCAGGTTTACAGGCCCTTCCTACTGCAGTTGGCACATGAGGTGCCCTTAGCTGGTCATCTTGGTACCAAGAAGACTAAGCAGAGGCTCTCTGCCCATTTCTACTGGCCTCGGATGGGAGTAGAAGTGGAGTCCCACTGAAGGACCTGCCCAACTTGTCAGTTGTCTGGCAAGACTGGAGGCAGAGTCATTGCCCCACTGCAACCATTGCCAGTGGTTGGCACACCATTTGAGAGGGTGGGCATCGACATTGTCGGTCCCCTTGACCCTACCACTTCAGGTGGACATCGGTTCATCCTGGTCTTGGTTGTTCATGCCACCAGGTACCCTGAGGCTATACCCCTTCGGACTGTTACTGCCAAGGGGGTTGCCAGGGCTCTCCTGGGCATTTTTACCCGTATTGGATTCCCTAAGGAGGCTGTCTCTGACAGAGGATCCAACTTCATGTCTAGTTACATGGAAACCGTGTGGAAAGAGTGCGGGGTAACTTACAAGTTCTCTTCCTCTTACCATCCCCAGACCAATGGTCTGGTTGAGAGGTTTAATAAAACTCTCAAGGGCATGCTAGGCGCTTTGGAAGAGCCCCTAAGGAGGAAATGGGATCTCCTCCTGCCATGCCTGCTGTTTGCTTACAGCGAGGTACCTCAACAGGGTGTTGGTTTCAGCCCATTTGAGTTACTCTTTGGACATCCCGTGAGGGGGCCCCTTGCCTTGATGAGAGAAGGATGTAAGCCACCTCTCCAGGACCCGCCAAGCAAGTGGGGGACTATGTGTTAGGCCTCAGACGGAGGATGACGCTGATGATGGGTCAAGCAACAGAGAATCTCAAGGCCAGCCAGGAATTGAATAATTACTGGCGTGACCTTAAAGCCTCGCAAGTGGATTGGACTACGGAACAGGAAATCCGTGTGATGGAGCCTACCAAGCCTAGAGCTTTGGCAGACAAGTGGACTGGGCCCTTCAGGATCATCTCCAAGATGGGCAAAGTCAACTATCTGGTTGACATGGGAATCCCAGGGGTAGCCCCTCAGGTATTCCATGTTAACAGGCTCAAGCCTTTCCACAGGCAAGCAGAAGTCTCACGTCTCTTGCTAGCTTCAGAGCAAGAAGAGGATGAGAGTGAGCCCCTTCCTGATTTGCTGCGTAGCAACCCTCAGGATGACTCGGTAGAGGGAGTACATCTCTCTCCCGATCTGATGACAGAGCAGCAGAGGACCTGCAGGGCTTTGTTCCGGCAGTATGCCTCCCTGTTCCAACTGACACCAGGCCTTACACCTTGGTGTAGGCACGAAATTGAAACTGGTGACAGTGTGCCTGTCAAAAGCGGTGCTACCGTATGTCAGATACAGTTAAGTACCACATCCAAGCTGAGGTCACCAAGATGTTGGATCTGGGTGTTATTGAACCCTCAACCAGTCCCTGGTCCAGTCCAGTGGTCCTTGTCCCCAAGGCAAGTACCCAAGCAGGTACCAAGGATTGGAGGTTCTGTGTGGACTACCGAGGAGTCAATGCCGTCACCAAAACTGATGCGCACCCATTGCCCAGGGCTGATGAGCTTGTGGACACCATAGGTGCTGCCAAATTTGTGAGCACCTTTGACCTTACATCAGGCTATTGGCAAATAGCTCTGACGGACCATGCCAAAGAAAAGACGGCGTTCTCAACACCTGAGGGACTCTACCAGTTTAGGGTCATGCCTTTTGGGTTGAAGAATGCCCCTGCCACCTTCCAAAGAGGGGTCAATCATGCGCTCAGTGGGCTGAAGGCCTTTTTGTGTGGCCTACCTAGACGACATTGCCGTCTACAGTTCCACCTGGGAAGAGCATTTGACACACCTGGATAAGGTGGTGCAGGCCTTGAAAAGGGCTAACCTCTCTATCAAGGCCACCAAGTGCCAGATAGCTCAGGGGAAAGTCACGTATCTTGGTCATGAGGTAGGAGGGGGACAAATCCAACGTCTCCCCAGTAAAGTACAGGATGTACATGACTGGGAGACTCCCACTACTCAAACCCAAGTGAGAGCCTTTTTTGGATCTCACTGGGTATTATTGCAATTTCATGGCAGACTATTTCGTGGCTGCACCACTGACAGCTCTGACTTCACCCAAACAGCCTAGGAAGGTTAATTGGACTGAAGACTGTCAGAGGGCCTTTGATGGCTTGAAAGAAAGTCTGTGTAGGGCACCTGTGTTGTGTGCGCCTGACTACAGCAAACCCTTTATCGTCCAGACGGATGCCTGCGATACCGGAATTGGAGCTGTTTTGTCCTAGTTAGATGACAAAGGGAGGGAACATCTGATCATCTTCATCAGTAGACAACTCAAGGGTAGAGAATTTAGGTGGGCTACTGTTGAAAAGGAATGTTTCAGTATAGTTTGGAGCCTTAGGCATTTTAGGCCCTACCTTACGGGGTCTACCTTCAAGGTCCAAACAGATCATAAGCCCCTGAAGTGGCTTATGCAGATGAAGGGTGAAAACCCAAAACTGCTTAGGTGGCACATTAGCCTGAAAGGGCTAGACTTCACCATAGAGCATAGACCAGGGAAGAGTCACAATAGTGCAGATGGCCTTTCCAGAAGGTATGTTGACCGTCTGGATGAGGGTGTCTATCTCATGGGAGATTAGGCACCCTAACCTCAGTCTGGGGGGGGTGACTGTGATGCTGGAAATGCATTGGAGGGACAGGGCCTCCCTGTCCTTGTCCTGTAGTCATTTTTCATTTGTGTTCTGTACTGTTTTCTGCCCAGGAGTCCATGTGGGACTCCTGGCAGTGCAGCTCTTCCTGTTTTTGCTTTGGTGTACAGACCCATGGGCTACCCTTATGGCACCCATGGGTGGGGGTCCAACCCGTGAACCTAGTATATGTTTTTGGGCACCTGTGTGTGGCCCACAGAGCAGGGTATGGGCTGGTGGCAGCTCCATGCTGAATTTGACAGGTGCTCTGAGTATCCTCCATTTTGGGATACCCAGGCCCTGCCATTGGAATCAGTTGATTCCTGGTAGGAAACAAGATGGCCTCTGTGGCCTCTTGCTTTCTATTGCCTGTTACCTTGTTTTCCCAAAGTCATAGGAAGCCCTGACTCTGTCCATTCCCCCTGACTGGCTGTTGGGTGGAAGTTCCATATATGGTGTTGTTATGAAGTCCAGGCCAGACTGGCTGGAGCCTTCCCAGTGACTGTATGTTGTGGGTACACCCTGTGGGTGGGACCTGGGTGAAGGGAGTGTGTGACCAATATGCACTTCTTGTTCTGGATGTCTGGTTTCTGGTATCAGAAACAAAGACTGAGACAGCCCTGCCCAAAACTGCTATGAATGCAGTGTGTAGTGTTGAATGGCTGGGTACTTGTCCCAATCCACATTCCTTGTTGTGAGTGTCTGAGAGGGAGGAGTAGGGCCTGAATCCACTTTATGCCTGATTGGCTGACTGACTGCATGAATGCCCTTCTGTATGAATGGCTGTTGAGTGTGACCCAGCAGTGTGGATGAGAGACAAAATAGTATATCTGGGGACCTCTCACCACTGGAAATTGCTCAGAAGATGAGTTGACACTTGAAGAGTACCTGGAACTGCTTATCCTCGACGCCCAGCTGGAAGAAGAAGAACTGCTGCTGCATTTGCTTTGACCCGATCCGAAAGCTGTCTAGTTCGTCGAGGACTGATCTGAGAGAGGACCTGGTTAGGCGCCCTCTTCCCGTGCTCCGAGGGACCATCGAGCACCGCTAACCTTCGCCGAGGCTCCCTGGAAGTCAGACCCTCGAAAGGCTGCCGACCGGAGACGGGGACCACCGAGGAGAACAAAGTGAAGCACCCGGACATCGACGCCGTCGAAGTCCATTGCCGTCGACCAGGGTTCGGAGTATCGCCGTAACTGCTGGAGGCTCGTCAAAGCCGTGGTTCCCAGAAGAAGGGACCGCTTGATGCTGTGCTGCCGATGACCGGAGCCGCCTGCTCCTTTGCCTAACACTGTTGAATCGAAGGACTCCCTTGTCCGCACCGTCGACCGCTTTATCCCGCTGGAGAAAGTCGAGGATGCCGACGCACCGAGAAGAATCCGCCGGTGGGTTTCCCGCCACCCAAAGACCCCAAAGACTTCGACACCCTTGTCGGGCCACAGTTCTTCAGAAACTCTTTGCGGTCCTGAGCTATCTAACGCTAAGGTGCCCTGCACACCTCATCGTCTCAGGACATCATCGACTTACACCGCCTGGATCAACACTGTGGTCTCGGCACCCTCAAACTTTTCATCGACGCCAAGTTTCGCCTTCTTCAACATCTCTCAACAATCCATGGCTCCTGCTTTAAAGGGAGTCCCTCAGGAAGGATCCATCAACGCCTCTTCGAAGAACTCTGCTCTACCAGGTACATTGGGGGGTAGAAACATTATAGAAGGAAATAAGACTTGTAGAACAATATATGGACTGGGCTTGTTATATCTCTTTATTTTACAGGTTGCCCAGGTGGGGGGATCTCCACACAGAACTGTGTTTAACGGTAGAGGCCAGTATTCTGCCAATTGTTCTAACCAACCACTTTCCTCCTATGTCTATTGTTGGTTGCCTTTATTAAGTGATCTGTGTGACATCTGACTAGAGAATAGTTGATGCACTTTGATGAGATCTGATAATAATTGTGGTACCACTTTAGAACTGTATATATTTACCATTGTAGATTTTCTGAGTACAAAGTGAGTTGTTGTGATAGTGTACATAACCTTGAATATTAATTATATAAAGACTGTTTTTAACTAATACAGTGTGCGGACATTCCTTTGTGGGTGCTTGGGGGCTACACTGTACTTACGAACCAGCCTGCATCACCTCCTGAGAAGCTAGGCCTTGATTGCTCGACCACGTACCAATAATAGAGAATCTTGGCTGGGGTTCTCTGTGCCTCTCCTCCACCATATAGAGAGCAGAAGTACAGACACCCCCCTCCAGTCTTTACAAAGTGCAAAATAGATTGATCCATTGTTTCTGCTCCTACACGTAACTACAAGACGGAGGTGGGTGCAGTTAATCTGACTACTTTTTAAAGTCATAATATGCCACAATAAAAGTGTTACAATAAACAAGAGAGGATGACTATATGACAGAACTTACAATAGGTTTTACTATTGTCTTTTCAGGAGGTGTGGTTCACCCTACAACGTGAAATGGGACTTACTGAATTTCCTGTTTATGTCCTGACGAAGGTTGCTGTACAAAGTGGACATAGTTTGGGAAGTCCTTAAAGACAACCGAAACACGTGTCGACCATCATATCTGTTGGAATAATTGTATGCAGATTATATTACCTGAGAACGGCATAGGGAATTTGCTATTGTTTGCATTGAATATTGTGTATGGTGACCAAATATATTTGGTCATGTATACACATGTGATTTAGAATGTGAGTAGAAAGAATGAGAGTGATTGAATGGTAGGGATGAATGTGTATGAACCAAATTGAAATGTAACGATTTTTATTTGAAAATGTATCATACAATATGTGATTTTTTACTTTTTGACTTAATAAAAAAAGATTAATGAATTAGTGCTGAAACATTTATCGATATATATAAAAAGATAAATGCGCATGATCTGTCATCCTCTATCCTAGGGTTCATTTTTGTTGTTTATAGTATTTAGCCTGAAGAACCAAGGATTACAATCAGGCATCCCCCTTTTTTTGTTCAAAGAGCTGGCATTGAACCATGTCTCGGTAAGAGCGAGGCTGTCTAGGTCAAAGTCTTTGAGAAGGAGACAAATGTCAGAGGAGTGTTTGACAGCGGTGTGAGCATTCAGAGTAGCTAAGTGAAGCTGGTTACCACTGTTGAAGGTTTTCTGAGGGGGGTACAGGGGCATGGTAATCCCATTGGTGGTGCTGGAGAGGTGAGAGGATAGGAAGAGGAGGAGTGGCAGGAGATGGGAGGGCATTTATGAGAGAGGGCAGGTGCCGAACCTTAAAGAAAAGAGTAGGTTGAGAACCTTGCGCCATGATAGTGCCATTGTGATAGACATTTTATTATTATTTATTTGTATTTGGTTAAATGAAAACCTTTTACAAAACCTCTGATTCAAATTTCAATTTAAAACAGCCAAATGATAAAACAAAGAAAAGAAAGGACTATTTTATTTTTTACAAGAAACAGACTTCCTTTTCCAGGGACTAGGCATAGCTATCAAGCGCTATGCCTAAAGAGCAAAATTAAGATAATAAACTCTTCATGGTTTATAATTTCGTTCTGGAATCGCATAGATATAAAATCATATAAAAAGAACAAACCTATTATATACAATAACTGATACAGATGCAAATATATTATATACTTCATATTGTTGTTCCGCTGTCAGTGAATTGCTTAGGAGTACCAGTTTTCCAAGGAAGCCTTTAGGATCTCCTTGTTTGTCACAATGTCAAATTTCCCAAGGACTTTCACTATCGCTATTGTTAGAGAGCTTGAATGTCCGGCAATTAATCTGTTCCAGAACAGGTCTGCAATATGGTCCTCCACACCGACTACGAATCTTGCGAAGATTAAGAGTCTCACAGGCCAGGCCCCTTTGCAGTCCAACAATAGATGTTTCAGCGACTGGTTGGAGGGTGTTTTGCAGATATTGCATAAAGCAATTGCCTCTTCCCCTGGTCCTCTGATTGAGAGAATCTCTGCTGTATATGCTATATTAAGCCTTATTCTAAGGAAGTTCGTTCTGATCCTCAAATCTGGGAATTTCAAAAGATATTTGGCCAAAGTTCCCTGTTTTTTTTCTGCTTTTAGGAAGAGATTTTCTGGGGTGTGAGATCGCATCTTATCAATTGTCAATATCCAGTCTGTTTCTTCTAGAAGCTTTTTTGCCTTTAAAGGATTGGATATAAGCATCTCTAAATCAGATCCTGCTTTTTCCAAGCCATACTGAGTTCTTTCTTCCACTTTTGAGAGAGTTTTAGATTTTTTTGCTTCAAGATGGGCTTTGATATCAAAATACAGGGTATCCTTCTGAGCAGTGATTATTAATCTTTATAGGGAGATTAGCTTCCATTCAGCCTGGGCTTTAAGTGATCTTAGACGCAGTTCGAATCTGAGAATGGACATTGGAAGGCTAGATCGAAGGCACAGTACTCACTTCCAGACTAACCCCTCCAACCTTTGCCAATCTACGTTCCATAGACATATTTTTGCTTATAAACCATAAAGGATTACTGGAACTGCTTTGGCAATGTAGAATTTGATTAGTGGCATGAGTGAGAACTTGCAGAATTCTTTTTTTAAACATTTGTATTAGTTTATTCAAACAAACAATACAATCCAAACTTGCAGTGCATATAATAACATTACAATTATGTATCACTTGGTTATGTCCACTGCTCCCTGTACCCCACCCCCCTTTTCGAGCCTACTTCCTCTAGTATTCTGTTTCTGCATCTAGCGGTAGGGATTCCTCTTCCGTGAGTTCTATTGGGTCTTGCATTGGCCCAAATAACTCTGCTATTAGTAATTTCCAGGCCATCAGAGTTTCCGTTTCTTCCTCCCCCCCAGCAATGCATGTTTCTTGCCATACCATGATTTCTGCTTCAGCCCATTTCTGTAAATCTTTCCACCACACTTCTAGTCGTGGTCTGTGGCATGTCTTCCACCCCATAGCAATTCTCCTCTTTGCAAGTGCATAAGCCAAGTCTTTTAATTTGCTCACATGTTTAAGCTTACGTGGTCTAGGAAACCACCCTATCAAGCAGGCCCACACCGTATCTGTCACTATCTTAATAACCTTCTCTTCCAATCTGTGCGCCACTTCACCCCAGAAACGCTCAATGATTGGACATGACCAAAACATATGTACCATTCCAGCATTTTCTTCATCACATTGGGGGATGCTTGCCGTCCTGCATTTTTTAATCTGGATATACTCTGAGGTGTCATATATGCTCTATGCGTAATATATAGCTGCATCTGCTGCAGTCTTGTGTTCCTAGACACCTTTTTGTGATACGCTTGGGCCCGCTCCCACATCTCATCACCCATCGGGACGCCCGCTTCCGCCTCCCAATCTTGTCTCGGTTGTACTACCTCTTTTCCCACTTTGGTCATCAGCTAATATATTCTGGAAATCTCATGTCCCCCTTCCGCTATGTTATATATCGTATCTATGGTGGCGTCTGGCTCCTCCCTTAGTACTACTTCGGACCATGTCATCTTGATTCTCCACACCACTCTATGATACGTAATGTACTGGCCCGTGTGTAACCCTGTTTCATCCCTCAACACCTCGAAGTCCATTATGGTCCCCTCTTGCTATATGTCACCCATTGTTGCTATCCCCACAGGTTCCCAGTGATTCCTAATCGTCATCCTCAGTTGCCTTTCTTCACCTGCTAACACCACTAGTGGTACCTGTGGTGAGCACGGGAGTGGATTCTCCATCATCTGGCATGCCCTGCACCACACCTTCCACCCAAGTACCATCATCTGTGGACGCCCCTTCATTTCTGCCGTAGGCAGCCACCACAATCCTGTAGGAACAGCCTGGACTCCGAGGTTGCCTCCTCTGAGAGCCATTTAGCTACATACTGCAGCTGGCTTGCTATGTAATAAACTTCATAATTAGGCAGTTTTGCACCCCCTTTCTCATATGGATTTTGTAATTTCCAGGGGGCCACTCTGTTTCATGTTCCATGCCAAAGGAAATCCCTACACATACCGTCCAATTTCGTAGAAAATGTCCTCGCTATCAAGTGTGGTATATTCCCAAAGTAATGCAAGAGCCTGGGCAGGACCACTATCTTTAACATTGCACCCCGACCCATCATTGCCAAAGGCAGCTTCAACCAGACCTTCATGCAATTTTTGATTTTCTTAATTGCTACCTCTGTATTATGCTTATGCTCCTCTTCCATTGTATGATATACATCTATCCCAAGATATTGAAAATGTACTAACTTCCCATGGTATCTGTAACACCGGTAGCTGTATTAATGGGATCCCTTTATATCTACCCAGTGGGAACATGCAAGATTTCTGGGGGTTCACAGCTATACCAGGCAGCCCCGCATATTTCTCCATCACCTGCAGGATGTATCGGAGATTTTCTTCAGGGTATCGCAAATACAACAACATATCATCCGCATACAGCGAAATTAAGTGCTGTTCCCCTTCCACGGCAATGCCTATCATATCATACTGCTGCCTCAGGTATATCGCTAGGGGTTCTAGGGTCAGTATGTAAAGCATAGGAGACCATGGACATCCTTGTCTGGTACCTCTACAGAGTTGCCACCTTTCTGATATCACTGCCCCCGTTTTAACTCTAGCCAACGGCTCACTACATAAAAATGTTGCCCACTGTAGGTATCCAAACCCTATTCTATAACCAGACAAGGCCGCCATCAGCCACGGCCACTTGACTGAGTCAAAGGCCTTTATTGCGTCCAGGGACACAATTGCCATTTCATCTTCGTTCTCGTTTCCATGCTCAATAACTTGATGGAGTCACCTGAGATTCTTGGATATGTTCCTATTCGGAACATACCCTGCCTGGTCGGGATGTATTAATTTACCAATCACCCTCCTCATTCTATTTGCCAGCACGGCCGTGAGTATTTTAATGTCCTGATTCAACATCGATAGAGGTCTATACGAACCACATCTATGTCCAGGTTTATTGAGTTTGGGGAGCGGTATTATAATCGCTTGTCTGAGGGACTCTGGCAATCTACCAATCTCGTAAGCCTCATTCAGCATCTATAAAAGTGGGGGGAGCACCTCTCCCTTAAATATTTTGTAGAATTCACTCGGGAGTCCATCAGCCCCCGGGGTCTTGCAGGTGGGCAACTGCCGCACCACCTCTTCTAATTCTTCTAAAGTAATCGGTGCATCCAACTCCTCTCGCTCCTCAGCACTAATCTGCGGCAGTCCTATATCCTCCAATGTGTTTACTATCTCTGTGTGATTACTTTCCTCACTATCTTCATAGAGTGACCTGTAATACTCTGCAAACTCCTGATTAACCCCTTCTTGGGTGTCTACCGTGTCCCCATCTTCCTTTATTATTGTTCTAATCGTGGGCCTGGGGGTCTCACTCTTATATAGCCATGCCAAGATCCTTCCTGGTTTATCCCCTCCTGCATGCTGTCTCTCTATGTATTTTTTATAGTTAAGGTTACACAGCCTCTCCCAATGCCCAGCACATTTCTGTTGCAGCCTGAGTATTAATTCAGTGTCATCCCTGGTAATAGCTTCTCTCCTCAACGCTCTCTCTAATTCTTCCTCTGTCTCCTGTAGCTCAGCCAGGATCCCACCTTTGAACCCTTTGGACTTTTCCATGGCTACCCCTCTCATCACAACTTTAAAGGCCTCCCAAAGCATACCCGCCGAGTCCACACTGCCAGCGTTGATCTCAAAATAGTTAATAATCTCTCCCTCATGTCTTCCCTGAAAACGTTGTCTTTCAGCGCCTCTGCTCTGAGGCGCCATGTCCGGATCCTCACTCTCGGGGGTCGATATTGCCATTTTAGGATTAATGGTGAGTGGTCTGAGAGGACCCTTGCTTTATATTCTGTCTGCGTGATCTCTGTTACTATCTCTGGCGTGGCAAAAAAATAGTCCAGCCTAGTATGTAGTTGCTGAGGAGCGGAGTAGTGTGAATATTGCCTCTCCCGGGGGTGGTGTGACCTCCATACACCCCCAAGTCCAAAATCATCCAGCAGTGTCTGCAATGCCTTGGCAGCTGAGGCGGGTCTATCCATTTTCCCATCTGATCTGTCCACCTTAGGATTTAGTACACAATTAAAGTCTCCTCCCCAAATCACCGCTCTCCCCACACACGTGCTGAGATTGTTCCATAGAGTTCTGAAATATGCCGCCGTGTTTTGATTTGGTGCGTACGTATTTATAATTCTTATCTCCTTGTTTTCCATCAATCCCCTCATTATGACCATCCTTCCGTCCGTTTCCACTATCGTCTGTAACAATTGAAATGGGACATGCCGCGCCACCCAGATAATTACTCCTCTAGCGTAAGCCGAATATGGTGAGCCCACAACAGTTCCCCTCTGTTTCTTCCCGATCATCTCCATCTTATCGCGCGTCAGGTGAGTCTCCTGCAGCAGGGCTATGTCTATCTTCTGTCTGCGGAGGTATAGCATAGCTTTGTTCCTCTTTAAATAGCTTTTGAGCCCTCTGACATTCCAAGTGATTATTTTAAGATCCCCCATGGCCTATCAAAGTCCCACCCCATGCCTTACCAGTGCAGTCCAAATCCCAGTATATTCCCCTTCTATGTAGGCTTGTTTCCCAACTTGAACACCCCTTAACAAAAAACACAACAAACACCCCAACCTCCCACCCCCCCACCTCCCTTTCCTGCCCCAACAATGCCCTCCCCAACTGTTGCCCATCTCCATCCCTGCATCTCAGGCACTCCCGCATCTAGCCCTTTCTGGCAATAGCCTGTACTTGCAGCTCAGCAGGGTAAAGTCGCCCTAATGGCTGTCTTACTACTACTTCCCGGGGGGTAGGGTGCCTTCATCCTGCTGCTCCTATTTGCTTCAAATTCACCACGCTCAATGCTACCCAATTTACTTATGTGCTTTATACTCTATATTCCAGTCCAACAAGTCCAACAAATTCAAGAGTATCATAATGTAATTTCAGCGTTAGCCATCTGCACCCTTCCACTGTTATCTATACCATAGTCTCTACTGGGATACCCCCCCATGTATCGTTTCATTATGCATGAAATATCCCCATCACTTATCATGCTCCTCGTGGACCTGCTCCTCCTCTCGTTCCGGGCAGCGCTGTAAGTTCAGCCATGCCACCGCTTCCTCTGGGGTATCAAAGAAGAACACTCTACTTTTATGCAAGACTTTTAGCTTCGCGGGATACAAAAGCATGTATTTGATTCCAGCCATGCATAGTCTTCTCTTGATTGTCACATAGTTGTAACGCTGTCCCTGCACTAGCATTGTATAGCCAGGATACGACGTGACGGTCGCTGATGCTCTCTCTATCGTTCCACTTTTACAAAAGTACTCCAAGATCTTCTCCCTGTCTTTATAGTTCAGGATGTTTGCAATTGTTGCCCGAAGGGGGGCTCCGGACCGCGGTTTCCTCATCAGGGCCCTATGTGCTCGCTCCACTGTAAATCCTTGTGAGAGTTTGTCGGTCCCTATTTCTTGCAGGATCATATTCTCCACATAGTCTGTGGGGTCCTGGCCTTCTTCCCCTTTCGACAGGCCAACCACGCGGATGTTGTTCTGTCTCACCCTTCCTTCAGCTTCCTCCGCATGGTTCTCGAGGTTAGCCACCTGCTGCTTTAGTATAAGAACCTCCTTTGTGTTACTGGTGCTGGTTTCTGTGTTGGTTTTCACCGCACTCTCTAGGATACTCATTCTGTCTGCCAGCGCCCTGACATTTTGTCGCAGCAGGGTGACTTCTATTCCTACTGCATCTATTTTGGTCGCCAGGTAAGTTCGTAGGTCCGCCATTGCTATCCCCCATGAGGTTTTCAACTCCGTTATAGCCATCAGGATCAGGTGGTTTTCTTTTGCCGGAGTACCTTCCACGGATGCAGTTGCGGCACTTTGTGCCAATGCGGTAGGAGTCTGCTGTGTCTTGGCAAAGGCTTCCATCGTGGGTTGTTTACTCTTGGCCTTAGCCCCTCTCACCGACATTCTGCAATCCTGGCTGTATGTCTAGTTTTAGTTTGTTCGTAGTGTGGCAGTTCTGCCTCTTCGTTCTGCCATGACACCACGAGGACAGTCTAGGCCTGGGAGAGTTACCCTCGAAGAGCTGCAGTATGTGTTCATATGCGTTAAGTTGTATTTCAATTGGGTTGCATTCTCCCACGTCTACAACTGTTGTTACTGCTTCCTATAGGCCTCCTCTGACTCCTGGCAGGGCCATCCGTATTCTGGGCGCACTATTCTCTGTACGCTCGTGTCGACGTTCACACAGGTCCCACAAGGAAAGTCAGTAACCTGGCTCGACCCTGCATGCCATGTTCCCCCAGCCGTGACAATCAATGGCCAGCTCATTTGTTCCCTAGGGCCATTCGATGTACTTCTATATTTACCACCATTGCGCCTCAGGGTTCACATGGTACATAGCTCCATGCGCCCATTTACCCTATGAGGCATCATCACCAGATTAGTCACTTAGGCATATGTCTCCAGCAGAGTGGGAAGGTCCTTCCTCCTTCTCTGGCATCCAGTGTCCGTATTCTTTGGGTACTAATGTAGGATTTCGTTCATGCAGGGTACTTATTTTCCGGACACAGTGGCTGGGAGCCGTCACATTCAGTATCTTGCCTCAGTTTCCGTGTGTAATTACGGGCAAGAATGTATCCAGCTAGCCGCGCTGGCTCCCCGCACACAGCGCGGCTCCTACGCTGCTATTTGTTTGAGATATCACTGTATCCATTCCATGGCTCTGCGGTCGCCCGGAACGTGCTGTCTGTGTCTGAAGGCTTACTACTTATTGTAGCAGAAAGTTCTCATGACGCAGCTGCTGCGTCCGCCGCACAGTTCAATCCGAGACTTACGTTCGTGCAGGGTACTCAATGTTCCGACACAATGGCAGGGAGCCGTTACGTTCAGTATCTTGCCTCAGCTTCCGTGTGTAATTGCGGGCAGGAATGTATCCAGCTAGCTGCGCTGGCTCCTCACACACACAGCGCGGCTCCTTCGTTGCTATTCGTATGAGATAGCACTGTATCCTTTCCGTCGGCTATGCGGTCGCCCGGAACGTTCCGTCCGTGTCTGGAGGCTCACTGCCTATTGTAGCGAAAAGTTCTCAGAACGCGGCTACTGTATCCGCCGCACAGTTCGATCCGCCGCACCATGTCTTATTTATTGGCTGCAATGTGACACGGCGGTGTGTTCTGTAAACAAACGTTGCTCAGAACATTAGAATCAAGCGGGCACCAAGGAACAGCACCGCGCGAATGTTAGAAGCCAGTCGCAGCTTCGGTCCCTTTGTTGTCCGCCATTTTGTGTCTTCGTTTCCACGGAGCCACATTCTTAAAAGTTCTAATTCTCCATGATGCTTCATCGGATTAACTTGCTTCCTTCAGTTGTTGTAGGGCACCTTTTCCGACGTCTTTGCAGTCATTTATGGAGTACATGGGTCATTTTTTTGCGTGAATCTTCAGATCTTCATCGGATCATCAGGAGCTGCTTCAGTAAGGCACGTCCTACAGCATGGCTAGTTAGCCACGCCCTAACTTGCAGAATTTTAATGAGATCTTTTTCATTTTAGGGACAAGTTGTGAGATTTTTAGTTGTACATCCTGTTCAACCTTACCCTGTGATGGTGCAGCATAGACCTTGTAGCCCAGATAGGTTAGCTCTTCTACTCTTAGGATGCCCTGTCCCCCAAGTTTCCAATATTTAGAGTTTTTCTTCTTCAGTAGATGTTTGAAGACTACAATCCTCGATTTCTTTGGATTAATCGCAAGATCGTTGTCCTTTGCATAGGTCTCCAATCTATCCAAAAGGCGCTTTAACCCTATCGGGGTCTTATCTAGAAGGACTACGTCATCAGCGTAAGCAAGCCAGTGGATCTTACACCCATTGATTTTGAGGCTGGCTAGTGCTGATTCTTCCAGTACCTCTCCCATGTCAGCAAAGTAGAAATTGAAGAATAAGGGGGCACCCAGACAGCCCTGACGTACTCCTCTTTCTACTTTTAGTGATTCTGACAAATGACATTCATTGTCCAACCGGACTCTAATGGTGGTACCCTTATGCAATTCTACCAGCATAGATAAGAGACCTTCCAGGACGCCCCATTTCTTCAGTTTTGTCCATAGGCGTGTTCTATTTACATGGTCGAACGCCTTTGAGAAGTCTACCCAGGCTCCATATAGCTGTTGTTCACCTTTGGCCATTGTCTTTTCACTTACAATATTTAATATTAGACCATTTAATGCTGTCAAGTGTCTGCCTCTGAAGCCTGTTTGATGTTTTGAGAGAATTCTTTTATCCTTTACGCAAATTTGTAGCTCCTCCAGTAAGATCTTCATACAGAGTTTGCTCTTAATGTCCAGGAGGGTGATGGGCTGGTAGTTTGTGGGTTGCAACTGATCGGCCCCCTTGAATTACGGGATGATAACCGCCGATTTCCACGATGTAGGGAATTCTCGCCTTTTCAAAATCTCTCCAAATAGCCAAGATAATATTTTAGCACAAAGTAGTGGTTGTTTTTTCAGCACTTGGTAAATAAGGCCATTTGGCCCTGCTGCTTTGGAATTGGAGGATTTGGTGATCAGATCTGCTATCGACTGCACCCCCAGGCGGGCAGATGAGTCTGGAGGAGTTTCTGATTCCACCGGTTTCTTGAAGCTTGCTGACACATATTCTATCCAGCTTCTTTCTGGCAACACATTACATAATGCTGTGTCTGGGTTTCCTTCTAGGCAATGCATCATTGACCAAAATTCCCCGGTATCATTACTTCCTATTAGTTTCAGCATTTGCTCACCATCTTGCTGAAGCCTCCACATCCTCCTATCTACCGACCACTGCTTGTAACTTTGTGAGGCTCTCTTAGACTCCTTTAGATCATCCTCTCTGCTGATGCCTGCTTTTTTTAGCTGTCTCAATTTCTGGTTGAGTAGCTTTTTCTCTTGTCTGGTCACCAAATCATATGAGTGTCGATGCACTTGTTTGCTTCCACTGCTCCTTCCCATACTTGGTGGACAGATCTGCCAAATGTGTGTCATAAATTCCTCAGGTTTACAAAAGCCCTGTTGGATGTCATCTGGGATCTCTAGCAGTCTTTCGCTGAGAACATCCCCTTCGTTTTTATATCTACACAAGCGCAACCTACCATTTCTCACCTAGTAGGACTGGGCCTGCTTATCTCGTTGATCCAAAGGGATGTTTGAACAAACCAATTCCAATCTGGAGTGATCACTTCCACCCCTTGCTCTATCTTCAATGTGATGTCCAGTGTAAAAAAATCAGCTGTCATGAATATGTAATCTATTATCGAAGCTGAGCTCCCTCGAAACCAGGTTGGGGCTGCTGGGATATCTCCTCGCAATTTCCATTCACCATCTTGAGTACCCATCCTGCTAGGAATTCCACCCATATTTTTCCAGTGTCTGTGGCCATTCAAGACCCATATTTAACAGGTTTTTTTTTCCAATGCTACGCATTGGGCATTAAAGTCTCCTGCTAATATTACACGGGCACTCCCATGACTGATTTTAATTTTTTCCAGTAGTGAAGACAGCGTATCATGGAAGACCTGTAGGCTGCAACAAGCGGGGTTCCAATAGATATTTACCAAGAACACCTCTAAACTAGGTTTTAATTTATTCATAGTTACTTTGATTGCTTGATTGCCAATTTTATTTTCAAAGATCACTATTGAATCTTTTATTGAGGCATTTCTGAATGCCTTCAAGAGACCTCCTGACGGTCTGCCTTTTGCTTTTTGGAGAGTCGGTAGGCAGTAGAGAGTATATCCTTCAATTGCAATTGGATTGACCAGCCATGTCGCTTGAAGGAGAAGGATGTCTATATTCTGAAAGAGATGCTTTTTCATTTCCCTAGCAGTGAATGTGTTGCCCCCCCTCGTTTTCCAACTCACCATAGACAACTCTTTCTGCCTAAAGAGACTGGTTCCCCACTCCCAATTTCAACAGCACCTGTGTCAGGATCTCTGGAAGCATTGCAAGAGCTTTGTCCTGAGTATTACCAGCACTGTTTCTCTCTTCCACTCGGTTGCCCTCTGATTTGCTGCTTTCCCCCTGTTGGCTATTGGCTTTCGAGGGCCATTTTGATCCTTGAGGCATTTTGGATGCTGATGGTTGAGGCTTTGTACATGAAACTGTAAAACCCGTCTCTCCAGTTCCGATGATGCTCCCACTATTGCGTCTAAAGCTTCTCTTGATGTCAAACCAACTTCAACTGTGAATGGGTTACTTGGGAAGCGTACAGATTGAATGTGCTGGGTGCTCAGAAGATAAAGGTTCAGAATTTCCTTGAAATAGGAGAGAAATACACTTCTACATAATGATTTGTGTTTCCTGTTTTTATCTGAAATGCTAAGCCATAATTTTGGCATCGTAAATGTAGACAGAACCTTTTCTTTGCTCTAATTGTCCCATACTGGGTGTTTTCATTCTTGGGGATCGGCTGGCACGCATGTTTCATTCTCATCCAGTTCCATTGTTTTTCCCCTTCCATTGGATTTTAGATCGAGTGAGGTGCATTTACCTTGTCCCGGTTTGATTTCCTCGATCAAAGACTTTTTACCCTGTGGTGAGGTCAATGGTTTCAAGAAGATTGGTGCTATTTTAATAGACATATATTCCAGCAGTACGCTTTTTCAATACAAAAATTGGAGCAATTGGATAATTGCATTCCAGTGAAGTCGGTGGAGGGCATAGGAATTCTTCTTAATCTCCTCTGATGTAATAGACTCAACCTCTTTTCTTTCTTTTACACCAAATTCCATATTCTTGGTCGCCCTTTCCCACTCTTTACAATCTGTTTGAAGGCCAACACTTATGCTTTTAATCTCAATATCATCCAGAGAAACTTCTTGGTGACGCTTATTTTTTTACTTTCTCCTCCTCCTTGGTCCTTTTTTCTTTACAATCCTCCTCCTCTATGAGAGGGTCGTTCCTGGGCTCTCTTCTTCTTCTCTTGTGTTCATTATTGGTGATTTTAGTAGAGATTTCAGGAAGGTGTTTGTTTCTGATTTTTTATATTTTCAATTTTTGTGTTTCTTGGTTTTCTTCTCTTCCCTCACTTGATGGAGCGCATCCCTTATTCTTCTCTTCCTCCTTGTTTCTCTCTTCCTTTCTTTTCTTCTGCCCTTTGGATGTTGCAGGTCCATCTCTAGCATAGTCGTTTGGGCTTGATCCATATATTTAGGCTGCTGGTGATGCCCCTCCAGCTCCGATTCCTCTTCTAATGCTCCATCCACTGCATTGGCTAATCATCTAAATTCCTCAAGGGTCGATTCTGATAATGGGGTATCATCGAAGGGGTGGTTTGACTCCTCTGATAGATCTTCCCCCTCTTTTCCCCTTTGTGCTTGCCATCTGATTTTCATTTGGGTGAGCAGCTCTTGTAAGATTATTTTATTTTCCTCCTCCTCTTTTCTCCTTGAGATCAATGCTTGATGGATAGCTGCAATGTCTAAACCTTGTTTTGCTAACTCCAACCGTATATCCTTTAACCACGGCACAAGACTAGTGTTGATGATATTGTTACAACCCACTAAAGCTGAGTCCAAACTTGCTGTTTCCTTGGTGAGTTCTAAGAGGATCCCTGCTTGTGCCTGGACTTCAGTTTTGAGAAGTTCAAATATGGAGACCAAAGAGTTGAGGACAACATTTTAAGCCGGGATTGTCGCTTCATTTGAGCATGCCATTCCTTGTAGGTCACTCCTGCTTTGTGCTTGAAATGGGTCTGATGGAGAACCCAATTCTCTGTCTTCTTCCTGTATTTCACCTTCATCAATCCCGTTAATCTCTCTTTCTCCCGCCTGACATACTAAGATGCCTTTTGGCATTAATCGTTGTTGTGCTCTCAGCTGAGTAGATGTCTCTTTGTTAATCAACTGGTTCTCCATATTAGCTTCATCCTGTTCTGACAGAATACACGCCATGTTCAAAAGCTCTTGGTCCTCCACGCCTTTGGGTTTTGTTTTGTAAAAGTGATGATCATTTAAAAAAAAATGTTTTAGTGATGAGTGTATACTCCAGACCTTGCTTCCAGGATTGGATTATTGGGTGGTTTGCCCCGTCTCCAGCCCTGGCCAGGGACGAGGTCTGTTGGGGGACTTATGTTTATGTGAATTTGTGCCTGAATTTGAATTTGCTGGCCTTCTTCAGCTCCTTCGATGGTCTCAACAGCACAGTATTCCTGTCTGGTCTGTAGATCTTGTGACTCTTTGCCATTTAAGATCTCTTATTCAGAGTAGGACCTGTTGCATTCTGGGCACCTGAAATCATCCTTCGATAATGTACTGCAGAGTTTTTTTTTGTTTTTCAATTTTCCTTTTTTATTGTTTTTTTTTCCTTTTTGTTTAGTTTTCCTATTTTTGACCCCTGGTCACTGCCCCTTTTTTGGATCAGTTTCTTCTTAAATGTCTTCCTTAAAGCTTTTGCCTTGGAGGACGGTTAGGCTTTTAGGGAGAGCCCTTATCATCAGATTTTTGCTACATCTTGGATTGGTGCTATTCCACTTATAGGCAGGTGAAATAGCTATCAACCTTTCATCCCCCCCATGTGATTCTTACCCAAAGTGCCTAGAGTTGGTGGTGTTACCTTGTAACACTGGGGTCTCCTCGAGACATTTGTTGAGGCACTATAAGAGTCGAGAACAGGGGATGAGATTAGAAGGCACAGTCCCACATGATCTGTACAGCTGTAGGTCCAGAGTCCCTAAGCCAGACCCACTCTCCTTGCCTTCTTTTCTTTCTCGTTCCGCAGTATTTCTGCTCCGCCGTCTCGATGAAAAGAAGGCTCTAGTCTATCTCAAATGTACAATGCCTGGATTGCAACACCCAGCCTTCTGCTGAGTCTGGCGAATTTAGGGAGAAACCCAAAAAAATAGGGTAAGCTGGGCAGGAGTTTGGTAAAATATTAGTCTGGGCTGGTAGCTCAAAGGCTTCAGGGAGCCTGAGTCGCAACCAGAGTCCCCCCACAGGGCAAAAGAGTGGGCCGCCCCCTTCCTTAGGCTATTCAGCTATTCAAATGTCCACACATTGTCCACACACTGGCAGCAAAACCCCAATCTGAAGCTGGGGGATTCGGTGGGTGTGTTAGTGAGCGAGCAGATGTAGATAATTTAAAGTCAATCCCCGATCTCCACTCAGCAAACAATACTAGTGTTGCTGACACTTGTTGTGGGAAAAGTCCACATGCTATTGCCAGGGCAAAATAACAAAAACAGAGCAAAGCTGATTCCACAACGTTCCAATGCTCTGTTCCAATACAGGTTTTTTTACAAGTGTTTATAAATGATCTGATTGCGGATTTACATACTGCGCAGAAGTTGGGCGCCCTTGTGTTGGCCGCCCCTCCTGGGCTAGATCAGCAGCAGCAGCAGTAAGAGTGTTTTCCAGCAGCCCCGCTCTGGCGCCCTTGCCGCCACTTAATTAATTCCACAGTAGATTACTCCGACAGGGTGACTAGCGTGTGGAGCTCCTAAGTACGGGCCCCCTGGCAGCACAGCCGCAGCAGCGTCCACACTTCCGGCTAAGACTGTTACTGAGTCCGTCAGCGAGTCCATCAGCGTTCTCTCGTACAATTAGAGGAAAGGACCTGCAGTCCTGAGTCAAGCCGCACTGTATCTCGGGAAACAAACTCTCACACACAGCCACTTCCGACACGTAACTGTGATAGACATTGATGATACACTTGGAGGATGAGAAATATTCCAGGAGTACTTCCTACCTAGTGCCACCATTAATGGGTGAACAGGAGAAAGGAGAGAGAGTGAAGACCAGATGGGGAGACCATAGGTCAGGGGAGTGGGCAGAAAAGAGGATGTCAGTAATAGTCTGCCTGGAAGTAGCATTGACGTAGGTGTCAGCAATAGGTAGGCCTGCGTTAGAGTCCATGAGAGCTTTTTAAAGCATTTTTCTTCCAGACTTTGTGAGAGAGGTAGGATATAGAGTAGCAGTTGGAATAGATAGGGGACATAGAGAGTGCCATGGGAGTAGCAAGGAGAAAGAGAGATAGACAGACAAGGGAGCTGCACAATGCACAGGAACTCACCGGATGGCTAGGAAGGCAGAGAAGAAGGAGTCGTGCAATGGAAGACAGTCACAGCACAGATTTAACAGCACACCTAAATTGGACATAGTAGTGTGTGATGCTGGAAATGCATCTGATGGATAGGGCCTCCATATCCTTGTCCTTTATGCCTTATCTTGAATGTTCTGTCTTGTTTTCCGCGCAGGAATTTATTGGGGACTCATGGCTGTGCGGCCCTTCCTCTTTTTGGTTTTGGTTTACAGACCCTTGGCATACCCTTGTTGCGCCCATGGGTGGGGGAACAACCCTGTACCCCTAGTGTATGTTTTTGAGCACCTGTGTGTGGCCCACAGAGCAGGGTATGGGCTGGTGGCAGCTCCATGCTAAATTTGACAGGTGCTCTGAGTATCCTCCATTTTGGGAACCCATGCTCTGCCATTGGAATCAGTTGTTTCCTGATAGGAGACAAGATGGTCCCTGTGGCCTCTTGCTTTCTATCACCTGTTACCTTGTTTTCCCGAAGTCCTGGGAAGCCCTGACTCTGGCCTTTACCCCTGGCTGGCTGTTGGGTGGAAGTTCCATATATGGTATTGTGGGGAGGTCCAGGCCAGACTGGCTGGAGCCTTCCCAAAGACTGTATGTTGTGGGTACGCCCGTGGGGTGGGTCCTGGGTAAATGGAGTGTGTGACGAATACGCATTTCATGTTATGCGTGTCTAGTATCTGTTGTGTGAGACAAAGACTGAGACAGCCCTGCCCGAAACTGGTATGAATGAAGTATGGAGTGCTGAATGGCAGAGTGCTTGTCCGAATC
This sequence comes from Ambystoma mexicanum, assembly GCF_040938575.1. Lineage (NCBI taxonomy): Eukaryota > Metazoa > Chordata > Amphibia > Caudata > Ambystomatidae > Ambystoma > Ambystoma mexicanum. The sequence goes on from NC_090938.1 coordinate 645,253,438, forward strand.
CACATTCCGTGTTGTGAGTGTCTGGATGGCCCGAACGCACTGTGAGCAGGATTGGCTGCCTGCCTGCATGAATGACCTTCTAAATGATTGGTTGCCTGAGTGTGGCCCAGCAGAGTGAGTTAGAGACCAAACAGTATATCTGGTGACCTCTCACTGATGGAAATCGTTCAGAAGATGAAGTTGCACTTGATGCTTAACCTTGAAGCCCGCTGGAAGAAGAAGAATTGCTGCTACTGTCCTTCGCTAATCTGAAAGCTGTGTGACTGTCAAGAAACTGATCCAAGATAGGCCCTGGCTAGGTGACCTCTTCCCGAGCTACGAGGGATCATTGTGCACCAGCTAATCTTTGCCAAGGCTCCCTGATAGTCAGTCCTCGAAAGGCTGGAGACGGAGACCGCCGCGGAATCACGAAGCAAAGCACCCAGACATTGAAGTCCATCACTGTCGACGACGAACCTCGTCGACCAGAGCCGCAACGCTCCATTGCCTAAGAACATTAGAAACAAGCGCTCCCTTGCTCAGCACTGACGACCACTTTGTCCCGCCAGAGAAAGTCAAGGCTGCTGACGACTGAGGAGAATCTCCCGGTGGGTTTGCCGCCACCCGAAGACCATAGAGACGCTGACGACCCGACGCCCTTGCTGGGACAAAGTTCTTCAATAACTCTTTGCGGCAATGAACTATCGTTGTCGAGGTGCACCGTACGCCTCAGCTTGCAGGACGTGTTCGATTGTCAACGAGCACCGTAAGAACCAAAGCTGTTGCCTAACGACAGTGTTCACCTTTTTCTTCACAGAATCTCGATGACCCATGGCTCCGAGTGCACTCAAGAAGGGTCCGTCGACGAATCATCTAAGAACTCTACGAGACCAGGTACTTTGGACTTGTGGAATCTTTTAGAAGGAATCAAGACTATATTGAGCATAATTGGACTGGGCTTGTCAAATACGCTTTATTTATAGGTTGCCCAGGTTGGGGGATCCTCGCACAGAACTGTATAATGGTAGTGGGATAGACTGTTCTGCCATTGCTTGATTTAACTTGCTTGCTTTGGTGGCTGATAAGGAGACACTGAGGGATTTTGCAAAGTTCCTATTGTAGGCTTGTATATGAGTAAAAAACTGTGGGTGAAGCAGTGGGAGAGTTGTTCTTTACTAGCAGTGATTCACGTTCAGTGTTTCAGGGTAGTTTCTCTGTTTCTTCAGTAGTACTGAAAGGTAATGTTTGTGGAGGATGACTACCTCTCCAGCTCTGCTGGAAATATTGTGCACAATCGGGGGTTAGCCTCACTTATTTGATCTATTTTTTAGATTTGTAAAGCGCACTAACAGCCCAAACGCATTGAGGCACTGTTGCAATACAGTGTCTTAGTTACAGGAGGATACTTAGCTCATGGTTACAGTGAGCGTATGGCATACCAGTGCAAATAAAATTGTAGGATACATACATAGGTGATTACAGATTTGGTGAAAGTACAGTAGTAATAAAGGTTACATCACATAGAGAGTTGAAAACATGCAGCATAAGTAGCACCAATGGGACCAAAGAGCTCAATTATACAAACCGCATAGTTTTTATCGCCTTCCTGAAGGCAATATGCGACTCAATACCTCTAATGGGAGGTGGTAGAGTGTTCCAGTTGTTGCGGCCATGACGGCGAAACTGGAGCCTCCAGTGCGGACCTCTTGGTTTTATGAGTGGTGATTCGCTTGATGTAGGCCATTCTTGTGGGTTCGGTTGTGAGAGGTATGGCTATTCTTTGCGACAGGTAGATGGGGGCCCTGTTGTGGACGCATTTGTGCATAATGGCAAGAGTTTTAAAGATGATGCGCTCTTTGATGGGCAGCCACTGCACCTGCTTCCTTGTCTCAGAAATATGGTCCCTCTTGGAGATGCCGATGGCAGCCCTGAGGGCATTATTTTGGACAGTTTGGAGTTTGCTCATGTTTTTAGCGGACGTCCCGACAAAGAGGGCGTTACAATAATCCAGCCTAGACCCAATGATTACCCCTGCTATACTGTGGCAATTCTGTTTTGACAGAAATGGTCTGGCTGCGTTGAGCAGTTTGGAGTGGTAGGCCGCTATAGATGCGATGGCATTGACCTACCTGCTCATTGAAAGGTTGGAGTCTAAATAGACACCCAAGGTCTTGACAACATGAGATAGAGGGATTGGCATGTTGTCAATCATAAAGGAGTTGTATTGATTTTTTCCAATTTGTTTAGGGTAGCAGGCGTACCAACTAGCAGAACTTCGTTTTTATCCCAGTTAAGGCATAACCCATTTTCTGCCAGCCAGGTTTTGATGGTGGAGTAGATGGAGTTGAGGATTTTCATGTCGGACTCATAGTTGCCGGTGAGGGGGATGAGGACCTGCGTGTCATCAGCATGATTAGTATATGTGATGCCCAGTATGTCCACAATGAAGAACAGTGGCCTCATGAACAAGTTATAGAGGGTTGGTGATATGCAGAAGCCCTGCGGGACTCTGTATTTTAAGGCACTCAGGTCGGCATAGGCTGTGTCAGAGAAGACCTTCATAACACTACCCTGCAGAAATGAGGTGATCCAGGCTATCGTCTTGGTGTAGAAGGTGGCAGCTGAGGAGAGATGATGGCAGAGAGTATTGTGGTCCACCAAGTCACAAGTTGCGGACAGATCAAGGAGCAGAAGGAGGGCCGGTTTGCTGGCGTCTCTGAGATTGTCCATTTGGTTTTTAAGGTCTAAGGGCCTCATTACACGTAATGCGGTAAACCATGGTGCGATTAGCACCATGGTTGCCGCTGGTACCATACCGGTACCACCATGGAGAATAGGGGAATTACCACCCCATTCCAAGGTTGGCGGGGCGGTAATCCCCCCTTTCTCCATGGCCCTTCCCTTTTCCCATTTTTGCCCCATAGGGCTCAATGGGAATGAGGAAGGAGCTAATTACGGTACCGCAAAAACCCTTACCGCCTACCGTGTAATGAGGCCCTAAGAGAGCCGTTTTGGTCCCGTGTCCAGGGCGAAAGCCTCACTGTCGGAGGCCAAGAAGGTTGTTTACCTCAAGGAATTTTTGGATTTGCAGATAGGCTGCCTTGTCGAGGATTTTTAATAAAAAGGGGACCGTGGTGGTAGGTCTGGGGCAGTTGGGTCAAGTGCAGGTTTTTTAAGGAGAGGGCGAATCCAAACTTCCTTGAGGCCCACAGGGACATGGACATGGCCAGTGGTAAAGGAAGCATTGATAAAGGCTGTAAAGAAAGGGGCACGAGTGGGGGCATAATCTTTGATGAGTAGAGCCGGGCAAGCGCCCCCTTTGTAGTCGGAGGGTTTGATGGATTTAAGGTGGGTGATAACTTCCTTTTCGGTCATTTCCTTGAACGCGAAGGGGGTGTGTCTCCTGAGGTGCTGCATTGGAGGTTAGAAATTTGGTGGCTAAGTGCCTGTTGATGAGCAAGGATTTGGTCTTGAAGAGTGTTGAGCTTGTCAAACATATAAAATTGGATGTTATTACACCAGTCTTCATCTTTGGGGAGGGTTGGCGGGGGGGCGGGTGTTTCCACCTCTCTGAAGATGACAAAAATGTCTTTGGTCCCTGATTTGGCGTTAGCTATTCTAGTGCTGAATGAGGTGGCTTTAGCTTTGATTATGACAGCTTTGTATTATTTTGAAATTTCCTGAAAAGCTAGCTTGGAGGATTCGCTAGAGTTTGTTTTCCAGTAGGAGAGCGCCGCCCTTTTCCTAGAACGTAACTCAAGAAACTCTTGGGAGAACCAAGCATTAGAGTGCTTAGTACGCTTAGCTTTCCTCTGGGTAAGAGGAGCGATGGCATCAACCGATTGGGCGATGATGGTTTTGAAATCATTTGCGAGGGTTTCAGGGTCGCTGGAGAAACTGGGCTGAAGGGCAGGCACCAAGAGGTAGAGTGTGAATTTTTCCCTAGTAAGCTAACACAAACTTCTGGTAAAAGCCGGGAGGAGGGGAGTCTCTAGCTTAGGGGACCCTTTAGTAAAGTCGAGATCAAATCGAATGGCATGGTGATCAGACCAAGGAATAGGGGAGATGTCTGTGACTGTAAGATAGCAGTTGTAGTGGGCAACCCAGTGAAGGATGCGTCCTTTAATGTGAGTAGGCTCAGTAATGGCCTGTGTGAACCCCAGGGTAGATAGAGCTTTGCTGATGGAGGCCGCTTGGGAGTCGTTAGGATCGTACAGGCCAAGGTTGAGCTCTCCCAGGAGGATAGATCTGGTGGACTTTTTTAGGTTATCTGAAAGGATGTGGATGAGGGCCTCTTGGAAGTCCGCGACTGACCCTGGTGGTCGATAGACAACATGGAGGGCAAAGGTACAGTTAGGGGAGGTGTTAACTTTGAGAAGAAGATAATTGCTATTATATCCTAGTTCCCCTTCCGCTCTTCTGATGTGGATGGTCTCTTTGGCTAGGACAGCTACCCCTCCACCTTTCTGGAGGGGGTGATCTTGCCTAAAGATAGTGTAACCTAATGGGATGACGAGGGCCAGGGCTGGGCCGGATGCTTCGTTAAGCCAGGTTTCACTAACTATCAAAAGATCAAGGTTCCAACTGGCGATTAGGTCATGAACGTCCAAGGTATGGGCATTCATGAGGGCACAGCGGTTCCATGTGATAATATCGCCGCAAAAATATCGCCATACAAAAATTTCGCCATATATTTGCGGCCATATTACCCCATGGAACCTGCGGGGGATACCCCCGCAACCCCCATATATTTTAAAAGGGAGCAGGGGACACCCCCACAACAACCCCATCCATTTACCCCATAAATTATCCCCACCAAAAATATCGCCTATGGCTGTTCCCGACGACCATATGTACGGCGATATTTTTGGTGGGGATAATAGTACCTGATACCGGCACAACCAAGAGAAGTACTAGGTGGCGCCTTACGGACCGTGTTAGGAGTCTGTGTAACAGCAAGAGTAACCTGGGACGGCAAAGGAACCAAGTGTGATGTATCCTGGGTTGTAGCAGGAACAGGCAAGGTGGTGGTGGTGGTAGGTGGTGGTATATGAGTACCCAAGGCACAATTAGTAATGTTTGTCATAGGCACTAAGATATTGGCAACAGGTATAATAGGTTTGGCATACAGTGAGCCCTGACGTATAGTAACAGGCCTCACAGTCCTAAAGGCATGTGGTGACATGTGCCTCTTTACAGTGGCCTCATATGCATAGTCAGTCAAGGCGGATAGTGATAACATCTGGTGAAGGGACACAAGCATACAGTGCAGTAGTATTGGCCATATTGGGCATAGACAATGCAGGTTTTACAGTATTAGATAAAGGCAGTGCATGATTGGCAGCAGTTGATACAGGCAGTGCATGATTGGCAACATTTGAAACAGGCAGTGCATGATTGGCAGCATTTGATAAAGGCAGTGCATGATTGCCAACATTTGATACAGGCAGAGCATGATTGGCATCATTTGATACAGGCAGTGCATGATTGGCAGTATTTGATACAGGCAGTAAAATGTTAGCAGCAGGTAGTGACAAGGAGGCCAGCCCTGCATATGATTGTAAATGAGCATTTAGGGTGTCATAAAAGGTAGAGTCAGTCTGACCATATATGGGTGCAGTAATATCTGCGTGCGTGGTTGGTCTACTTAGAGCAGGGGAGACCTCCGGTAGTGTGGCATGAGCACCCGACAGGGTTTCCTGCACCAATGACACATGGCATGCCTCATGAGCGGTTTTCGCGTAGGCAAAGTGGCGGGCCATTGTTTTAAGAGGCTTCAGTGGAGGGAATGGGAACCTGGCCCCAAGCTGCGCATTCCTACTGTGAGGAGGCGGGTAATGAGAAAAATGTGGTGCTGAGAAAGTGCGTGCACAGAGGCAAGTGATTCTACCAGCTAATGAAGCCGAGGAGGATCGATGCAGGGTTACGGCCAGGCTAGCGGTAGCAGCACAGGAGTGGATGGGAACAAAACTTGCGTTTTGTTATGACATGTGACCCTTACCTTGTTGGGATGGCATGGTGGCATACGGCTTCCTAGAGCAGCGGTGAGCTGCAGAGAGTGGCAGAGGCCTTAACCCTTGGCCTTCACCCGACAGCTTCGCCTGCCGGTCTCCCTCCTCTCCCTTTAAGGCAGGAGGGGAGGAGCAGGCACGCATGGGAGACCAATGAGAAGTTGGGCCTGCGGCGGTGACGTCATGTGCAATGGATTCGTAGTCGTCAGGGAAGAATGTCTCCGTGATGAAGAGGATGTCTGGGTTTTCATCAGAGATAAAGTCAAAAATTATGTATTTGTTTTTGGGGACAGATGTAGTGTTTGTGAGTATGCAGAAGGGCAGGTAAGATATTTGCAGGAGGATTGGATTAGGGATGAGAGGTGGGTTGTCGTGGAGTGTGATGAAGCGGGGTGATGGGGAGGGAGGTGTATCTGGGAGTGGCCAGGGAGGTGTGCTAGAGCGGGGACTGAAATTGAGATGGGATAAGCAGGAGCAAAAAGCAGCTCCTGGGTATCTAGCATTAACCAGTGGCCAGGAGCTAGCACCAGGGAATGTGGAGCTAGTACACAGCATTGCAAGCATTTAACTCTCACATAAGATGCTAACTAATAATTGTGTCCATTAATTATGACCCCTTATGCTTTCAATGCTGTATAGGTATGACCTAATGCTTATTTATAGATTGCTCCAAACTCGCAGTTAGATTCTCATAGGTGTGTTTGTTCGGCATCAGTTGGCCTGGGGAGCCAAAAGGAACTCCTGGTAACTGGTGTTGCCAAGGTAACCAGATTCTTCTAGGCTGCCAGCAGGAGCTAAATAATTCCCAGCTCCCCTCAATTTCAAACCCTGTAGAGTAGGGCTGAAGAGGAGGTGAAAGGGGAAGTTGAGGGGGAAGGAGAGGGGATGAGGGGAGGTACAGAAGAAGGCACAAGGAGTGTTTCTGAGGGGAGAAAGGTGAGGTGGATGCTGGTAGGAATTGTGGTGTTTGGAGGGGAGGTGAAAAGAGCTTAGAAAGGGTTGGGAGTAGGAGGACACAGCTCGGTATCAGCTCTCCCTCTTGAGTAAAGTCAAGCCCTCCCTCCGGACAGCTTTAGATCCACTGTTCAAGCACTGGTTTTATCCCACCTGGATGGGGGCAATGCACTCTTTGACGGCCTCCTGTTGTCCTCCCTTGTGCCCCTAAGAAGTGTCCTACACGTGCCCGCCTGCCTCATCAAGGGTCTATGCAGATACGACCACATCAGCCAGGCCCTCATCAACCTTCACTGGCTCCCAATGCATGCATGAATCACCTTCAAGTCTTGCTGCATCATCTATAATGGAGTCGCCCTCAAGTCACCCAGCTAGCTCACATAGAAACTCAGCATCTCTGGTGGACAGCACACCACCAGAAGCCAGGACACATGAAATATGCCCCTGCAAAAAGGAAAAGACCATAAAACAAGCCTTCTCTACCTCTGCCCCAGGACTATGGAACCTCCTCATCGTCAGCCTCACCCCCACGCTCCTACAATTCAGAAAAGAACTCAAGACCCACATCTTCAAGGAATCTCTCCTCCTCAACAACTAGGCCATCACATCGTTCCTCGCGCCACCTGTCTCGCTAGACGCCACCTGCCCCTCTCATTCCCACCTCTAGGCCCCTCTGTATCCTTCCCCCCACTGTATATCTGTTATGTAGTTACCTCTAAAAAGCGTTCCGTCATGCATCTGTACTGTTCTATACCTTGGTAAAGGGCTCAGTTATATACCTCTGAAAAGTGCTCTGTTGCTTCACAAAGCAAGGTCTACGCTCAATAAATACCATAATAATAATAATAATAATAATAATAATAATAATAATAATAACAACAATAATATTATAATAATAAAGGGTCCGGTGTAATAAGGGGGGTTTGGGGTAGGATCCAGGGCAGAGCTGAGGAGAGCAATGAGAGTGCAAAGTACTGTGCTGGAAGAGATCAGTGTGTTTTGGGGCATCTGGGGGTCAAAGAAGTGTGAGTGAGTGTTGAGGGGCTGTTGAAAGCGGTGTATTGGCAGGGTAGCCTGCACTGTGCTTAGGGGAGGGAAGTGGAAGTTGGTGAATTTGGGAGGAGGTTGTAAGGTTTAAGTAAGTAAATGATAGGAAACAGTACAATACATTATGACAACAGAAGGGAAGAATGGACCTGGAAATGGAATATGATTGTGCTTTCTCCCTATTCATTAGTCCCAGGCGTGGGATTTGATGGGGCACTAGATGCACCTGCTCACATGGTCCACATCAGTACGGTAGAATGAGAAATGCACATTTCAGCTGAAGAAATGCCATTGGGACCTGCATGACCAAGGACATTGAAACGCATGGGGGGAGGGGGTGCATGTTGAAGGGGGAAGGGATGAACTGTTGGCCTCTATTTTACACTTTGCAGCCGCCCCCCACTCACTACAACTTGCAGATGGGCAGGGTTGCGCAAAAATAATCTGGCGTTCATGCACACACACCACCCACCCACTTGAAAGCCCAAGTGGGTTGGATTGCATGTAAATATAATACTTGTGTCATAGTTGTTGTCCCTAACAATTTAGCAACAGACTGCATTTGAACCATAGGAAGAGAGGGAAGGGGGGACCGTGGAACCCGATTCATGTTAATGTTAAAGGACATTTGTACCGCGCACTATCACCACCGGAGTGGTCCCTTGTCGCTCTGGCGGCTCTGAAACGGGAGGGGAGGTTGAGTTAGTGGGAGGAAGCAGGAAAAGTTCACAAGGGCAGTGATGTGCTGTTGGCGGCCTCAGCCTGGTGGGTCCGTTGGCTGGGCCTGGGGTGTTTGTGGCTGGTAGTCATCGTGTACTGTTGTGCAAGGCTATGTGTGTTTTTGTTTTGTTGTTGCAGTGTAGTGAAGTTTGTGCGGTTTGTTGTGCTGTAGGTTTTGGTTGTGTTTGGTTTGGAGTTTGAGAGGTGTATGCAGAAAGGGAAATAGTTAGTAGGGGTTGGTAAATTTGCGTCTCTATCCTGAATTGATGCGCTCTGTTTGCGTAGTCTCCCCTGTTGCGGCTCTGTCCTGAACTGGGTCTGACTGGCCTACAGGTTCCTTACTCCCATAGCCCCCGCCTCTGACATGCTCTCTCATAGCTCCCCTTATCTTCCATTCATCCTCCTGTGGCCATTGCACCTGCCAATGACAACCTCTCAGGTAGTGGGTAACATCTGTGGTCCGAGTGGTACCTTAAGCCAATATGTCACATCTAGCTGGTAGTATAACTCACAAGCAAGTAACGGCACAAGTAAGAGGGATGACGAGGTGAAACCATGAATTACCAGTGATGCTCATTACTCCTAGCCTTGCTCTTCCTAGTCACAGTACTTACATCCACCACTTCACCTGGCTACCAAGCAACAAGAGAATGGGGGAAAATGAGTGGGAATTAATATAGGAATACTGAGACATGAGGAGAATTATGTCCTCATGAGGAGAGGCAGGAAGAAACGAAAAAAGATAGTGGTTTCCAGGATGGATGTGGCCAACCTGAAAATAAAAATGGTACTTAGTTGAGCAACAGGAGTGGAGTAGTAGTCCATGCATTCGGGAGATCTGCCAGCCCCGTGTGGAAGAGTGACATGATTGATCGTCCAACAGACACGTACAATATGGAAGAGGTCGCCTGCAAGAGTAGTTCTCGGTTAACACTTTAAAAAAAACAAGCGGAGCAGGCCATGATACAGTGACGTTGGGCAGACTAACTTTCATAGAAGCGCACATCCTGCTGATGCTGAGCTGGAATGGCCCTGGGAGTGGGATTCGGAGACCATGGTTTGTGATCCCTTGAGCATGTTTGCCATGCAGGAAGGTCTTCATTATTTCCATGGACCACTGCTGGATAATTGCCCAGATTGCTACAGACATGGGGAGAACGTGGTTCTTCCATTAGCAGTGTCAAGTTGATAAAGTACACAGATGTGTAGATCTGCAAGCTTTACCCCAGAAAACAGCCCATTTACAGCCTGACAATAACGGACCATAACTGTCAAACTCGGGAACAGAAAAGCACACCTGCTTCGGTCTTCATGGAAGAGTAATACTCGTATTTTTAAAACTACCAAGCGGGTATAACAGGAATTGCAAGTGCCACTCAATCTGTACATATGTGATGGGAAAAAATCACAAGAATAATATGTGGTTGCTTTCGCTTATTTTAATGTGTTACTGAAAAAACAATGAAATCATTGTATCAACTTTAAGATTAATGGAGCTGCTTTCCAGCAAATTAACAAGGGGTGGGGGGTGTCCTGGGAGTCTCTCTTCCCTGGGGCAGTCCACCACCGAAATGCTAGGCAATCCTCCTCTGAACAAGACTACCAACAGCAACCCCAGACACGTGTTTTGGTCTGGTTGGACCTCATCAGTAGGGTGGAGCTGTGCCTCTCTAAGAATAGTGAGCAAGTGGTACACCTCTGGATTCCCCTAGTAATTTAGGGTGAGTCCCAAAGCTACTTAAATTATGCAAATTAACAAGGGGGGGGGTCCTGGGAGTCTCTCTGCCAGACATTAGTCCTGACTATGAGAGCCTTACCCAGATTATTTAGCTCACTATCTTTCACAGAGGAGAAATATCCAAATCATATCAGTCCTTGTCCTGCCCTGGGGCAGTCCAGCACCGAATTGCTAGCTAATTCTCCTCTGAACAACACGTGTTTCGGTCTGGTTGGACCTCATCAGTAGGATGGAGCTGTGCCTCTATAAGAATAGTAAGCAAGGGGTCCACATCTGGATTCCCCTATTAACTGTCCTGACCGACGGCCCTCTGGTGCTTGCGCACTAGGAATCAATCCAATCAAATAATGCTTTATTTACACGAGCTATACCTTTCCATGACTTTACGGGTGGGCAGGTATCAACAATGAGTGCAAGGTGATGGAGAGATAACACAGTAGCGATGTGAGATAGGTGAGTTTAAAGCCACTTCAGAAAGGGGGAAGAGCTCGCATATAGCTTCTGCATTCTTGTAGCACAGTCAATATCGAGCCCATGCGGGGGTATACGTGAAGAAATCACCCCCACAACTGTGGGGTACATTTAAGTACCTAAACAGAAATCCCTTTCTACCAAAAACTGCATTGAAATAATGCCACAAAAATGGCTGTGCTTTTCTTTTCCTGGCACATGTGTGGCAAGCATTGAACACCGCAACCCAAAGAATGGCTCTGCATTTGCTTTACTTCAAGTTGAATCATAAGAAAATTACCTACATTCAGAACTGCACCACATTTGCTGTTCTGTCCTCTGAATATTAAAGCAGCGCAGAGCATTCAAGACGGCCCTGCATTTGTTCTTTCTTTCTTTTAAAACACCAAGTTGTGCGCTCCATTGAAACATACCCCTGCATGCTTACTTTCATCTGGTTGCCAAAATGTTAGGCAATACCTCACAAAAAAGGCACTGTCGACTGATAAATCACATGAGGGGCAGAGAGTTCTGCTTTTCACTCAACACGGCTTTTGTTTCCTTTTGCTGTGGATCATCGCGCTCAAATTGCTCAAATTGCAGTAAATGAAAAAAATAAAGTGGCGTTTCTTTCTCCATGTCAATATCAAAGAAATTCTGTGCAGTATCTCTCTGTCTCCATGAACTCACAGCACGTACAAATCCCTCCAGAAGACTAATTGAAAGTTAATCCAGTGTGTTGCAGAAACCGCATTTGTAAACTTGAAATGTACACACGTGTGAATCTGCTCTTTTGAAAATAAGGAAAATGCAGTTTAAAAGTTAATGGGCCTCATTACGACCCAGGCGGAATACCATGGTGCTAATAGCACCATGGTCCATGCCGGTAACTTACCGACTCCGCCATGGAGAAAGGGGGAATTACCACCCCATTACAAGGTTGGCGGGGCGGTAATTCCCCCTTCCTCCATGGCCCTTCCCCATTCCCATTTTTGCCCTATAGGGCTCAATGGGAATGGGGAAGGCGCTAAGTACGGTACCGCAAATTGCAGTACCGTACTTAGCACCAAGGTCCCTTTGCGGGTCCGTACTTTAACGGCTGGTGTAGACCAACCGTTAAGGTCGGGTCCCGCAAAGGGACCTCGTAATCAGGCGCTAATGGGTTAACCGCGCTGCAGCCTTTTACAGCGCCGTTAACCCATTAGCGCCAGGGTTGTAATGAGGCCCAATGTCAGATGACAGATTTTGCCAAAGGGCGATGCGACCTCGCACAGAGTCAGCGTTCGGATTGTCCAATTCCCTGTGACCTAGTGAATCTGCATATTTACTTCTCATGGATGTGGCTAGTATACGTTTGATGTTTTGTTCTATATCTCATTTTTGATTTAAAAAAAGTAGTCTGAGAGACTGTAACGCTCACCTGGTATCCACGGGGACGTCACTCAGCCTGTTCTGACCTCTTACGACCTCGAATCCTTCCCTGGAGGCTATTCGACTGGAGACTGGGCCTGAAACACAGGATTGGTAGAGTTTAACTCTCTATTGTCTCTGTGTGCTTGAACCCCTTCCTCCCCGGGGTCCAACCCTTCCCTTTCATCCACAGCTCACCTTGTTTTCTTGGATAGTGTGCTCTCTGTCCTGCTTTCAGAGCAGGGGCACGTTGATTGATGCAGGCTTGTTGCTGCCTAGTTACTTCACTGGCAAGAGTCCGACAGGTAAGTAATGAGTCTTTTGAACAGTTCTCTAACTTCATTCCTTTCCTTCCTTACATGATGGCCAGCATCCGGGGATGGCGGAGTGCTGCTGAGATGAGTAGCACTGAAGGTGAGTGAGAGCGCGATGCGCGATGCACCCCTTTCGTATTTGCATTGAACTGAGTTCTTTTTCTGTGTCTTTTAGGTGCTGCGATGTTTTCAGCGTGGATGTCGGTTATGAAGAACAAATGCGGTGGGTAAGCGCGGTATCTAGCGCCTCTAGATGTTTCCACACTAACCTGGAGTGTCTTTTCCCTCTTGCAGATGGATGAGAAGTTCCGGAAACAGAGTTCCCCCAGAGCGGCAGGGATTCAGGTAAGCGTTTGAAGCTCGTACAGTATTTAAAATTAAGCGAAGATTTGCAGAATGCTTACTAATGCCTTTTTTCTGTTCTTTTCCCTTTTCCTTAGGAAGCGGCGTGCCGGGATGGGAATGACACCACCGAAGATGCCCGCAGAACAGAAGGAGTGATGAATGATGGGCAGAAGCGCCGTAAGGTAAGGCTGTTCCTAACGGTGTTCTTGTTCTTGCAGGAACTGAGCGCAGAAGAAAGATGCAGGCCTACTGGAGACCGATCCGAACACAGCGAGTGTCACGCTGCAGGTGCAGAAAACGCAAAGCATGTTTCTCAGCCTGGGTGTGGCTTAAGTAGTCTCTGGGTATCCCAGGTGTCTCTGGGCTGAACCACACCCAAAAGACTAGACCGCACATGTAGTTCTGGGAACCAAAATATGTGGGGGCATCCATCTTGTCTTCTTAGTGAGGAAGCAATTGCCACAACCCTTGTACTGCACTTCCCCCCTCCCCTTCCCCTTGCACTTTTCCCTTCCCCCCACCCCTGCACTTGCGCGATCTGAATGACACCTGACCTAGTAGGATCGCTGTCTGTCTTCCCCTTGTTCCCCCCCCTGCCTCGTCGCGCCTTGAAACACTTGTGTATAGGCGCGTTACAAATGCCATATCATATCATATCATAACCCATATGTATAATACAGACTTAATGCGCCAATGCATTTCGGAAAACATTTCCTTCTTCAGGGCAAGTCTAATGATTTCAAAAATATCACAAACATAATGCATTAATATCCATATGGTAAGTAAATCACACAATCAAGCATACATGTAAAGAATATCAACAAAGAATAAAATATAAAATATAAACATACCAATCAGTGTTGATTCCATGAAGGGTTGAAAAGAAAAGGAAAGAAACAAAGAATAACTTAAGTGCTTTGCAATATAATGGGGTTGTCAAGATGGCCAAAAGGCAAAACGTGGTTTACCCTTAATGGTGTGGCACAAAACGAAAGGTTGTTCTCAACCAAAATTAGGATGAGCCTCAATGAGCCGTGGGTGTTGTGGCTGCAATGCTGAACAACTACCGCCCTATCACCACTGTCCAATTCCTGCTCAAGGTCCTTGATAAAGCTGCCCACAACCAAATCCAGCACTTCCTTGAAACCAACTCCATCCTAGGCAAAAGACAATCAGGATTCGCAAAGGCCATGGCACCGAAACTGCCCACCTGGACTTAAAAAAAACAAATAACCAAAACATGGACAATGATAAATTACCCCTCTTACTGACAAGTCTTATTGGACTTGTCAGCCGCATTCAATCTCGTTGATCACAAAATACTTACCTCCCACCTCACCAATGCAGCCCGCGTTTCTAAGCAGGCCTCCATATGGACTAACTCCTTCCTACAAGGCAGAGCCATGAAAGTCTTCTCAGACTTTGCCAACGCCACCCCCACCACCATCCACTGTGGTGTTCCCCAGGGATCATGCACTGCACCTACCTTCTACAACCTGTTTACCAAGCCCCTCTTTGAAAACTGGACTCCCTCTGCCTAGCCTGCACAAACTATGTGATGATACCCAAGTCCTCCTCCTCCTCACTGGTTCATATCACCATGATTCTGCAGCCCTTCTCCTAATTTACTCATAGGTCCCCAAGAAATATTGCAAAAACTCAACCAAAAATACCACAAATTCCTCATTGACAACGCCACCATCCACGTCCCCTCCTCAGTCAAGACCCTTGGTGTCCACCTAAACTCCACCTTATCCATGAACAAACAGGTCAAGGCCATTGCCTCCACCTCTGCCCACACCACTAAATTAATAAATGCCATTAAACCATTCCTTTCCAACCAAAACTGCCTCTCTATTGCTCGAGGGACCATAGGTGCCAAGTTAGATTACTGTAACATACTCCTGGCAGGCACCTCAACCAAAAACCGTAACGGGCTCCAAGTTTTCCAGAACAACGCACTCAGAGCAGCACTTAATATCCCCAAAAGCGATCACATCACACAGGCTAGACCAGATGCCCACTGGCTCACGGTTAAAGAGAGAATTACATTTAAGACTCTTACCCTAACCCATAAATGTCTTAGCCTCTCCGCCTCCTCATATCTATCCAAAACAACAGCAGAAACACCTCCACACGCCCAAGAAGAACGCACCACACCAACCAACTGCACATCCCGCCCATCAAAAGGGCCAAAGCAGTGGGTATAGGCTTTCCTCACATAGCCCCTAAACTCTGGAATGCCCTACCCACCGCCCTCTGTGCTGAAACTCCCTCTCCACCTTCCGTAAAGGCCTCAAAACTACTCTATTCAACTGTTCACACTCCTACTGTTGCCTTTCTGAATTCTGAACCCCTCTGTATTGTCTGAAATCAAGTATGTATTGCCTAACAGACTGTCATGCAATGAAGTTTGTTTTTGCCTGCCTCTGTAACAGTTATGCTCCCTGTAATCAGATTTGTCTCACATGTAACAGCGCCACGATGCCTCAGGGCTGCTGCGCGCTTTATAAATGTTAAATAAATAAATAAATAAAACATGGCTAGGCAGCACCTTCTGCACAAACTATGTGTCAGAGGGGAATGGGCAGAGCAAGATCAGGAGGCCTGGCTAGTAGAAATGAGGCAACAAGTCACCTCCATGAAAATGGATGTATGGCAGGATGGTGGCCTGTTGCATTAAGCCTTGAGCAAGTTGTATATGACTCAGAGTATTAAAGAGGAGCAGATTAAAATGATCCGACTCACAGCCTACATATATCTCCACATGGGGGTTATGGAGGAAAAATATGAAGAAGAACCGTTGCGAAAAACCAATCTGAGCTCTTAACCCAAATTCAGACTGAATTAAAACTAGCAGAAGAGAAATTGAAAAAGAGCTGAGATTCTGAGGTAGAAGTTGAAAACGACATCAAACAGTTAAAAGAGGACCTGGCCATACAACCACAAAATAATTCAGAGCAAGAGACCAAATTAGATGCATTAAAAGAGGAGGGTCAGGTAAAGGAAGAGAATCAACGGAAATTGAATCAACAAATAAAATACAACAGAGTCTGCGCAGAGCAGATAGTTACTTTACAAAATCAGATCAAAAAGTTGGAAGAGAATAACAAATGAATCATTAAAGAACTCCACTTCCAAACAGAATTTAACCAAGAACACCAGACATTAAGTGCTATCAAACAACAGCGGGATGACCTGGCTGAACAGAGGGGCGCCCTGTATCAGGAAAAAGATGGGCAACTTAAAAACATACCTACAGAAAAGAGAGTTAGACTCCAGGAACTGAACGAACTAAAAGTAGAATATGAAAAATTATTGGGGCACACAAGACGAGTAGAGGGTGCTCTAGAAGAGAAAAATGTGCAAAATCAGAAGATACATCTCTGGCAACAAAAATGGTCTCAGTGTTCCCAGGCCATACAGGCAGCACAAAAAGACAATGAGGTCCTCTGTGATGAGAACAGGGGACTCCAGAACCACATGGCAGCTGAAGAGCAGGTAATAGAGGCATGTCACGCCCTGATAGCAGAGCAAAAGTCGCAGGCCTTACACTACCGTCAGGAAATAGGGGCTGAGAGGGAGAAACCTAAACTGTTAAAAAAAGAGTATGCTAGGCTGAATCCAAACTTGAAGGACCCCGAACAAGTAGAGAGGGACTGGGCCACCTCAGTGTGAGGCCCTCTGTACCAAGGGCCTCCAAACCATTAACCACCTTGTATTGACCAGGTACTGCTAACTTCATGTCCACTGGTTCGCAAGAACTGGAAATCATGAGGCAGCCAGATTCTAGTAGGCCCAGCATGATTGAACAGGCAGGCGACCACCCATCAGGGATTGATGGACGGGCGTCCCTGTTCAGATTCCAAAATATTATGGCCGATATAGCTGATCAAGAAGACTCCTATGAGGAGAAACTCAGGGAGTTAGACCTGCAGAAGCATCATCTACAAAGGGACCATTTGGTTCGCTTTGCAGAACAAAAAGAGCTTAAAACAAAGCCCCAAAAGAGCATTCTAAAAACCTCCACCCTATCAAGGCGGTGGGGGGAATCCTCCACCAACCCTGCAAGCAGGGAGGAGTCAGAAGACCGCTCTCCTGTGCAAAAGAGGGAGTCCAAGGGGAGTGACCCAGAGAGCCCAAGGTACAACAGGGGAGAAGAAACTAGGCCCCACCATTCTAAAAAGCAACTCACAAGCTCAAAGAATCAGAGAGCGCCTAGATAACGAGGGGACCTCAAAAAGCAGCAGCTCTGAGTCTGAGGGCGAATGGATTCAGGTGAAGAGGCAATAGAAAGCTAATAAACAAAAGAGAGCTCTGGTGAAAGACCCCATCAAACAGATTAAAGCTATTAAAAATGTTATGACCTTATGTCACAAAAATGCCAAATATTCTGTCTGGGAGCATCTGGAGCTATATGAATAGGTGATGAACTCTTTTAACATCAGAAATAGCCAGAATTGCATAGACTATGACAAATGGACATTTTCTCCAGAGTACTCCAGCTTCTTTGCAGGGCTGGAAGGCCAAAACCATTCCAGGTGGTCCACCGATAAGGCGGGCAGCTTGAAGCACTTTTCCACACACAGAAACCCCTAGGAGGCCCACAAGGTGGCCTACAATCTGCAGTGTGGAGAGGATCAGGCCCAGAGAGAATTTGTGCAGGACCTAAAACGCGCCTTTGCGCAAACTACCAGGCGGATGCGCACGAAAAGTAGGGAATTTATAACCACCTATTTTCATGCGCTACCCAAAATATATAATGCCACAGCTGGTAAGAGATGTTCATGACAACAGGACCCTGGAGTGGGTAACAGAACAGGCTCCCCAGCTCTATGATGTCCAAAAACCTGTAGAAAGTAAAAACCAAACAAAAAACCCCAAACCAACCTACACCCCCGCTGCTGCTAAATTGGCGGAGGTGAAGGTTGCCCCCATTTTGGACCTAGAAATGGGGTGGGAGGGGCTAAAAACACACCTTCCCAAAACCACCCAAATCAGAGGAAAATAAGGCCCTCTGATCAATCAGCAGCAGGTGGTAGTCAGGTACAGGTAGAAAACCCCACCAATGTGACCTCTAATGCTGCTAATTATATCAGTCCCAGGTATAGGGCAATAGACCTATCTTGGGGTACGTATAGACTCCCCCGGGTCATGGAGGGATCCAACCAGGTGAGTACTGCTCCAGGAAACTTCACTTCCAACTTCCCTCAGGAGGGCAGTAATCCTCCAAATCCTGGGTTATGTTTCTTCCCCCGGTACCTTCAAACCCCCAACATGCAGGACAACCTTCCTTTATCTCCCCGCTTTCAGGAGTCCAGACAACCCAATCCAGGAGAGGGGAGGCCAAGGGTGGAGGCTACCAAGGGAATTCCCAGTACCCAGGGTACTCCGGGAGAAGAGATAGTTACCCTTCCTGAGAACAACCCAGATTTGATCAAAAACCCCCGTACCAGCCGGATCGGGTGTCCCAACTGGAGCACCAGGCCCAGAACCTAACTCAGGCTCTGAGTCGCATGTTGAGGGCTCAGCAGAACCCCCAGATGAAAATGGCGGCTCAGAACCCCTCAAACCAAGGGTCTGGCACCCCGGAACAATGACAGGGAGAGAACCCCGACAACCCACTGGTACCGGAGGAGGAGGCACGGGAGAAAGGGGGGTGCAAAGCCCTAGAGGAAGCTTCCTTCCTCACCCATGAAAAGCCCCTAGACACCCCGGAACCGGAACTAAAATCATTTGCCCCTGAGTATCTGCGACCCAGGGAACAGAGGGTGGGTAGGAGAAACAAAGAAACCAAAAAGACCCATTCTGTGGAGGAGGTCAGTGTCCTCCAGTTTGAAGGGGAAGAATCCTTGGAGGATTCTGGTCAGAAAATCTTCTCCTTCAGGGACGGGGGAATTCCTCCCAAAGAGAAATGGGTGTCAAGAGACCAGAACTTAGACTGGGTAGGTGTGGGGCTGATTCAGAATCGCCCATCCCTGAACCCCAGAATTGTAATCCAGAAAACAAAATATTGATGGAGGGATTCTCCCCACAAACTGGTTCTAGTGACTGCCACCAGGTAAAGGGGGGCAGCACAGACCTATATTCAAAGGGATTTCAAAATCCCATCTATTTCAGGAGGCCATATTTTTGTTACAGATTCCCAGACTCCGGGACAGAAAACTGTCCACAACCCCACCGTGTCGGAGTCCAAAATAAAGAAATTGATCGCCCAGCTTGCCTAAAATGCCCATTATCTTTGCCCATTGGAAAAGAAAGAAGGCAGATTCTACGCCCCCGTCCGAGTGCAA
Organism: Ambystoma mexicanum; assembly: GCF_040938575.1. Lineage (NCBI taxonomy): Eukaryota > Metazoa > Chordata > Amphibia > Caudata > Ambystomatidae > Ambystoma > Ambystoma mexicanum. The sequence continues at coordinate 645,272,699 of NC_090938.1, forward strand.
GGGCAATGTGCATTTTCAGCACTGGTGGACACAGGATCCCAAGCCACTCTTCTTTCTAAAAAGACGTTTGAGCAGCTAAATTCAGGAAGGGGGGAGAGATACCAGATCCCCCTCACCCCTCTTCCTGGACAACTCCAGAACTTCGACGGGAATGAAATTCCTGTTGAGTGGACTGCAGATTTGGAAATTAAAATTGGCCGACATAAGGTGAAGCACCCAGTCATAGTCGTGACTCCAGAGGGGACCCCATGTCTATTAGGTAATTACCTCCTCCGGAGGTTGTCTCCCCTGATAAACTGTGTAAAAAAGGTCATCTGGACTCAGGCTAACCGGCCAATAAAATGAAAACACAGTGTCAACCATGTTAGTTTAAATGGCACATGCCACATGGTTGATCAAAAATCTGATCAAATTGAGTTTCATTTCCAAAATAATCAAATACCTGACATTGCAGTGCATGCTGTAGGACAACAAACTGGTGATGGGAACTCCTCTCCATTCTTGAAAATCAACCTTCCTTCCAGTTTCAAGTGGCATTCTACGCTGGAAGGAAATACTTTGAAATGGTATACCAATCCCCAATCAGAAGTCTTAGTTACTTACCTGTAACTGTATTTCTCCAGCATTGGTACCTTTCATAGATTCACATGCTTGAATATTCCCTGTCATCAGACTGGGAATCCTTTGTGATAAAAATAATTATTAAACATTTTAATATACATCCATTCACCCCTAGAGAATGCATATAAATACTCCATTGTGGCCTATGAGCCATTCTATTGTGTAGTCCCTCCACCTCACTTTGGTCCTTTATGGCCCCAACCAATAAGGTGACAGGGTTTAAGCTCCGCCCCAGTCAGCCATCTTCAGATTTTGAACCACAGAAACTACAGTATGATGGGTGCTGAGCATAGGAGCAGCCTCTCAGGGGAGGTGGATGGGCGCATGTGAATCTATGAAAGATACCAATGCTGGAGAAATACAGTTACAGGTAAGTAACTAAGACTTCTCCAGCATTGGATCTCTCGTAGATTCAGATGCTTGAATAGAATACAAAGCATGCCACCATCATATACATATATACATATATAAGCATAGATGCAGAAAGGTTATATCTGACAAACCTTTATCATGCAGCAACACAACGGTTACCTACTCAGGGAAAGGCGGGAAAGGAGGGTGGCCCTACCTTATGCAAAGAGGTGGCAGAGCACTGCCTGTCTAACTGCCGATTCCTTGTTGGCATCTTCTGCTAGGCAGTAGTGTTTGGCGAACATGTGCACAGTGCTCCAGGTAGTGGCTCTGCAGATGTCCTTCAAGGGTATCCCTGCATGAAACGCTACTGATGCCGCTCTCCCTCTGGTGGAGTGTGCTGAAGGCGATCTGAAGAGGGGGTCGCCCTTCAATTGATGACAATGGGTGATGCATAACAAGACCCATCTTTCCAGACTTTGTTTGGAGATATGTTGCCCTTTTGTGCGACCAGTGAAGTCAATGAACAGTCTGTTAGATAAGTGGAACTCCTTAGTTCTCTGCAAGTAGAATTTCAAAACCCTAGTCACATCTAGGGAGTGTAAAGCTCTTTCCGCCTCCGAGGTATGGTTCCAGAAGAAAGATGGTAGCACAATGCGCTCTGTGAGTGTCATCGATAAGACCTTGGGCAGAAACTTTGGGTATGTCCTCAAAATGATGCGATCTTGCTGAAACAAAGTGAAAGGAGGTTCTGAAGACAAGGCTTGTAATTCACTGATCCTCCTGGCCGAAGTCATGGCTATCAAAAAAGCCATTTTCCAAGATAAGAATTTTATTTCACATCTGTGAATGGGTTCGAAAGGGGGTTCCATGAGGGCCGTTAGCACAGTGTTTAGGCTCCAGGAAGGAACTGATGAGGGCGTAGGAGGGTAAGTACGCATCAACCCCTTAAGGAAGCTCTTGATGGCCAGAAGAGAGAGTAATGACTGCGCTTCTGGGGTCGTCGTGTATGCCGATATGGCCGACAGGTGAACTTTGATGGAGGATAGGGAGAGACCTGATTTAGCCAAATGTAATAAGTAAGGTAGTATCTGTTCTAGTGAAGCTTTAAGTGGGTTAATCGTAGATGTTTCACACCATTTAGAGAAGCGGGTCCATTTCCGCATGTAGGTGATCCTTGTCGAGGGGGCTCTAGAGGCCCAGATTATGTCCCAGCAGTCCGCCGTAAGGTTCAAGTTCATGAGTTTGCGCTGCTCAGGAACCAGGCCTTGAGGGAGAGGCTCGCTGGGCCGTGGTGGAGGACTTTGTGGTTCTGCTGAGTCAAGAGGTATTGATGTGCCTAGAGGCAAATTGGACGTCACCAGGATAGATACCAGATCTGTCACGCCCAGTCCGGCGCTATTAGGATCATTGAGCAATCCTGTTCCTTCATTCTGCGCAGAACTCTGGCTATGAGTGGAATGAGGGGAAATGCATAAAGGAGCTTCCCTGTCCAGTCCAATGAGAATGCATCTCCTGCTGACTGATGTTCCGGGTACCTTGAGGCGAATGCTTGACATTTTCTGTTGACTCTGGTGGCAAAGAGGTCGATCTGTGGATGGCCCCATACAGAGAAAATCTGTTGAACTTCCTTTTCCTCTAACTCCCATTCGTGGGATGACGCGTACGCCCTGCTCAGTTTGTCCGCTAAGACATTGTCCACTCCCAGGAGATGTGCCGCCCTGATCTGGAATTTGTGGTGCAAGGCCCATGACCATAGTAGTTGAGCTTCCTGTGATAAGATCTCTGACTTCGTGCCCCCTTACTTGTTTGTGTAGTGCATGGAGGTTGCATTGTCTGTCTGGATGGTCAAGACCTGACCTGCCACTACTGGAAGGAAAGCTTTTAGAGCTCAATGTATCACCCTGAGCTCTAGGACATTAATGCGGAGCTGTGATTCCTACCTGACCAAGCCCCTATTGTCTGGAGGTCCGCTAAATGTGCCCCCCATCCCGAAAGATACACATCTGTCCTTAAGAGAAGAGTAGATGTTGGTGCCTGGAATGGCATCCCTTGGAGTAGGTTCCGTGGAGTATTCCACCATCAAAGCACCTTGTGCTCTGCTGTCGGTATCTGGACTACATCTTCCCAGCCCTCGGCAGAAGGGCGAGCTGTTCCTGTTGTGCTGGGAGAGAGAGCAGAGAAGCCGTGAAGTCGAGAAAGTGAAGACTGTGGAAGACCGCTGAACGTGAGGTGCGTGTGACTTTAAGGAGCAGAGTCAGTACAGTCAGCTGACTCTTTAGCTGTCCTTATTAAGGCCACCTCAACACCCTTGCGGCATAAGCCCTCGGCAGAAGGGCAGAAGGGCGAGCTGTTCCTGTTGTGCTGTTGGGCATAGCTGGCGTAGTGGGCGAGTCGGAGTCTGGTCGACCTTGCCCCATGTTATTGGTGAGCAAAAGCTCTGCGAATGAGCCGACGAGCTAAAATGGCTGCCACGAAAATATTGGAACACCCGAAAACACGTGCCCAAACTAAGAACTGGATTCTCAAAGAAGAGCCACACGATGTTCTGGAAAACCCCGCTGAACATTCGGAGGCGGCACCAAGCTAGGATTTTGCAATCTGATGCTGCGGAGGTGCCAGGTCTGACGAAACACAGAGAGAACTATCCCCATACTAACAAGGTTAACACCAGACTCGTACCCGTTGCAACTCCGTGTTTGGGGCCGTGTCAGGTTTCATTGTTAAAGGAACTTGCGTGGTCCCGCTTTAAATCTCTATCTGGTAGGAACTTTGCTCCACGTAACTGAGACCCTATAGCTCCACGCCAAGATCACGAAAACCTGTTCATGCAAAGCCCCCTACAGACATCTCGTCCCGACCCGTTGTCTCCAGGCATTGCGGGGACGAGATCCATCTACCACAGCGTAACTGAGACCCTGATTGGCAGTGTGGAAGAAAACCAGGTGTCAAGTGTTCGTGCAACACCATCTTTAGATGAGGAAGTATTTTTACCATTTGACTCTGCTTCTAACAACAAAAATGCTTCAAATGCAGACCGCCGAAATTCTCTGGACGTGGTCAATAAGATAGCGTCTGATTTAACACGCATTAACAAAGCTTGTGCTTTGAGGTTTGACATAAATGCGCCTCTGTCTAATAATGCACAGTTTGTAAACAGGAAAAGTAACGATAATCTTATATGCGAGGACGGCCCGCTGCTTAACAGGACTCAATGCACGGCTCTTACTAAACGCAGAAGATTCGATGAGAGTAGTTCAGGTAGTCCACGATGTTCACAAAGGAAGCAACTGAAACAGGACGGCATTTCAAACTTGTCCGTAAATGAGAAATATAGTAGGAAACTCAGTATGCAAGATCTGACGTCTTCCTCATCATCTATATCCTCCACTGATCATTCTTTGAATGAGCACTCGCAAACGGAGTACCCTTATTCTAAGGCTCGCGTTGGCAAAACACATACGCAAGAAAGGCGAAACCGGGCTTATAAAAGAGTGACATCGGCCAACATGGCCAACTGGCCAACGGAGATTCTATCTACTATTACATCATCCATGACTGTCTCCCTTGCCCCTTTTATGAAGCTATACGAACATTTAAATGAAAACATGAAAGATCTTTCCACCCTAGTAGCTTTACTGAACACAAAATTCGTGGACCTTGAAAAAAATTGCACTGCACTCAAGGACAATCAACAGACTTTATCACTTAAATATGACTCTATGGCGGACTCCGTAATTACAGAGTTAAAAAATAACAACACGGACAAGAAACTACTGGCAGAAGTAGCAAGGGAGGCCCTGAGTCTTTTTAAACAAAAAAACTCCAAAGAGGAAGCGACGTATAAGATCTCTACAATCAGCATGGGTTGTCAAGCAGAGCAGCTGACTGCTGAAATTGCGAGTCCTCATCAAGGCCAACCCACTAAGACGGATGACGTCTCTATTGTCCCCACCTCTACTCAAACTGGTAATGCGAGTAGAAAGAAGCAGACGAGGATAGCAGGTAAACAAGAGTCAACATCCTCTGCTATAGGCGGCATGCCCGACCATGGCGTGGAACTTTTACCTCGAATTAATGCCGAAGTTAGCTCGTTTGCGGAAGCCTGGTCTGTTAGTCGGACGACCTCCAACCCGGCTCTAGGCTATCCTCAGACAGCTACATCTTCAACAAACTTAGTGGTAGATCCTCAACCACCTGACGATGGGCACAAATGTTTGAATGCTGTGGGTGACTCGAAATTGGTATCCTCTACTGCACCGGCAGACACAAATGTATTACCTACATCCACATCTAGCCAGACACAAGCTGTGTCTGAAGCTACCAATGAGCATTGCACCCTATATGGCATTTTCAAGAAAGTGCCCGGTCAAGTTCACTCCAAGCCAATGAACACAGCATCTACCAGTGATATGACGAAAAAGTCAAAGAACCAACCACTGAAAAAATCGAGACAGACAAATAATTCGAGAAAATTTTTACGTAACTTAAAAACTGTACATGTTACAGTGAACACAAACAACTGGAAAGAACAAGCTCCAGCGTCTACATATACAAATACTATCGTGAACAATGACGACGCTGACGCAGAGGTGGGTGAAGAGTCGATCGACTTAACGAATTTATCCACATATGACGATGATAATCTTATAGAGGACACAGAACCTCTGGAGCATGGATGCACAAAATACAGCCCGCGGGCCAGTTGCGGCCTGCCATGCCGTTTTGTCCCGCCCGCCAGCAACAAAGACTTTCCTAATGAGGGCGGCCCGCAAGCAGCATCGGCCGCCCTCCATTAGGAAAGTCTTTGTTGTCTTCCGGGCCGGACAAAACACTGGCCCTCATTGGTTCAGTGCACACGAACCACGCAGCTCCTACGAGCCGCGTAGTGCGTGTGTGCTGCACCAATGGAGTGTCAGCACTACGGCTGGCATGGCCAGTAAGGTTTGATGCCGGAAGGCATTTCAGCCTTGTCACGCCCACGCCAGCCGTAGTGCCAGAAGCCTCGCCAGCGTTCCAGCACCTCTGGGTAAGTACATGGTGGGGGGGCTGTATGTTTGCGTGTGTGTGTCTGTCTCGGGTCCGTCCTGACTGTGTTTTTTGTTTTTGTATGTATGTTAAGATGCAGAGGTGGGGAGGGTGTGTCGGGTGTGTATGGGTGTATTTGTATTTGTATGTCTGCAGTGTATGTTGAGATGCGGGGGTGGGGGGTGTGTTGGGTCTGCCTGAATGTGTGTGTGTGCAAGTTCAGTGTATGTTGATATGCGGGGGTGGGGTGTGTGTCAGGTCTGCTTGAATGTGTTTGTGTGCAAGTGCAGCGTGTGTTGAGATGCGGAGGGGGTGTGTGTGTCGGGTCTGCCTGAATGTGTTTGTGTGCAAGTTCAGTGTATGTTGAGATGCGGGGGTGGGGTGTGTGTCGGGTCTGCCTGAATGTGTTTGTGTGCAAGTGCAGTGTGTGTTGAGATGCGGGGCTGGGGTGTGTGTCGGGTATGCTTGAATGTGTTGGTGTGCAAGTGCAGTGTGTGTTGAGATGCGGGGGTGGGGTGTGTGTTGGGTCTGCCTGAATGTGTTTGTGTGCAAGTGAAGTGTATGTTGAGATGCTGGGGGGGTGGAGGTTGGAGGGGTCGGGTCTGCCTGAATGTTTGTTGTTGTTGTGTGCACGTTCAGTGTATGTTGAGATGTGGGGGGTCCGGGTCTGTATGCGTGCATGCTTGTGAGTTTGGTGAGTTGGGGGGTGGGGGGGTTCAGGTCTGTATGGATGCATGGTGTATGCATGTGAGTTTGTATGGTGAGTTGGGGGTGGGGTCTGTATGGGTGCATGGTGTATGCTTGTGAGTTTGTGTGCTGAGTTACGGGTGGGGGGGTTCGGGTCTGTATGGGTGCATGGTGTATGCTTGTGGGTTTGTGTGCTGAGTTGGGGGTGGGGGGTTCGGGTCTGTATGAGTGCATGGTGTATGCTTGTGGGTTTGTGTGCTGAGTTGGGGGTGGGGGTTCGGGTCTGTATGGGTGCATGGTGTATGCTTGTTAGTTTGTATGCAGGGGTGGGGGGTTTGGGTCTGTATGAGTATGTATGCATGGTGCATGCTTGGTGGCATGGAGCATAGTGTTTGCTTGAGGGGTGGGTGTCTTGGGGCATAGTGTTTGCATGAGGGGTGGGTGTCTTGGGGCATAGTGTTTGCGTGAGGGGTGGGTGTCATGGGGCATAGTGTTTGCATGAGGGGTGGGTGTCTTGGGGCATAGTGTTTGCATGAGGGGTGGGTGTCATGGGGCATAGTGTTTGGTCGGGGAGTGGGGGCTATGGGGCATAGTGTTTGCATGAGGGGTGGGTGTCTTGGGGCATAGTGTTTGCATGAGGGTGGGTATCTTGGGGCATAGTGTTTGCATGAGGGGTGGGTGGAATGGGGCATAGTGTTTGCATGAGGGGTGGGTGGCATGGGGCATAGTGTTTGCATGAGGGGTGGGTCTTGGGGCACAGTGTTTGCTTGAGGGGTGGGTGTCTTGGGGCATAGTGTTTGCATGAGGAGTGGGTGTCATGGGGCCTAGTGTTTGCATGAGGGGTGGGGGCCATGGGGCATAGTGTTTGGTTGGGGGGGTGTCATGGGGCATATTGTTTGCTTGAGGGGTGGGTGTCTTGGGGCATAGTGTTTGCATGAGGGGTGGGGGCCATGGGGCATAGTGTTTGGTTGGGGAGTGGGGGCCATGGGGCATAGTGTTTGCTTGAGGGGTGGGGGCCTTGGGGCATAGTGTTTGCATGAGGGTAGGTGTCTTGGGACATAGTGTTTGCATGAGGGGTGGGTGGCATGGGGCATAGTGTTTGCATGAGGGGTGGGTGGCATGGGGCATAGTGTTTGCATGAGGGGTGGGTGTTTTGGGGCACAGTGTTTGCATGAGGGGTGGTTGTCATGGGGCATAGTGTTTGGTCGGGGAGTGGGGGCTATGGGGCATAGTGTTTGCTTGAGGGGTGGGTGTCTTGGGGCATAGTGTTTGCATGAGGGGTGGGTGTCATGGGGCCTAGTGTTTGCATGAGGGGTGGGGGCCATGGGGCATAGTGTTTGGTTGGGGAGTGGGGGGCATGGGGCATAGTGTTTGCTTGAGGGGTGGGGGCCTTGGGGCATAGTGTTTGCATGAGGGGTGGGAGCCATGGGGCATAGTGTTTGCTTGAGGGGTGGGGGCTATGGGGCATAGTGTTTAATAAAAATTAGGGGTTGAAAAAGCCTCCTGCCACGCCATGCCCCACCGCGCCTACCGCCCCACCCACATTTACTTTTCGGCCCACTATAGCCATCATGTAGGGTACTTTCGGCCCTCTGTCAAAATCAGTTGTGCACCCCTGCTCTAGAGGCTGAGAAAATTAACATCATAACTGAGGAAGCCTCCTTGGAAGTCGAGAAAACCTCTAATAACCATCGTACTTGCACATTGATCAAAAAAGTGGTTTCCAGTACAGAAAATGAGGGGCTAAATTCCCCCACATTTCTAACAATGGAAGATAAACAGAACCTGCTAACCAAGTCCTGCTTAACGAGAAACTCTACTGTGATTCCAATAAGAACGTCATTCTCGACTCCTGGCAGCATCTTGATCAACAGAGAGAACCCAAAAACTATAGCCAACCAAAGAAAAAACCCAAATTTAGCGTTGGCCAAAACGCAGTCTTCTGTAAAGATCTTTAAGAAGACAGTAAGTGGCAGTCCAAAGAACTCTGTGGGACCTCTAATGAATGCTGTGAAGTCATCTCTAGACAAAAAAGAGACGCCAACTCTCTATAAAGTGACTCTAGAAAGAATAGACAATGCCGACAATCTGATTTTAAATCGTCATAATGTATTACGTTTGTTCCATCTAATCCCAGGTTTACGATCTATTGAATCAGATGATTTGAGAATTGTGGAATTTTGCGATAACAAAAGAGACGACAAAGTGAATCTACACATGAAATCGAAAATAATCTTTGACATTGTATTAGAAGCAAGTCCTGTATTTTTATCCCTTGGGTTCGACACCTACAAAAGTATTGACTGGCGTCCAGAAGAAAAGCCCCTGAGTAAGTCGCTCGCCTCTAAGCCGGGACGTAATAGTCCTATTGTCAAACATCTTAACAGAACCACCAAACAATTCAGTCGAACTGATGCCTCTAAACAAGAGCAAAAAGATGTTTCCTTTGTCACTGAAAAAGAAGACCGACCTTCCAGATTTGGAGATCCAATACAAATAACCATCGATGGACTAACATCCTCACCAAGTACTCTAGATGTCGAACAAGACAAACTTAACCCACAGAATGATTGGTCTTGGATCGCCGCTGCATTAAGCGGCAATTCCACTCAATAATGCCAGGTCCCGGCTGAAGGAAGCCTAATTAAACTAGGTTCGAGGAATACAAGAGGATTTAGTCATCTTTTTCACACACCTTGGCTACAAGATATGGATGTGGTTTGCCTTCAGGAAACTTGGTTATCTAGAAATCCCACTCTGCAAGATTTTGAAACTGTTCTCAATCCTGCCATAAAACAGTCTAAAGGGAGACCTATGGCAGGGATGATGATTGCAGTAAGGAAATCAACTGGCTTCAGAATTGTTTCATCTACCAATGTTTCTCCATTTATTCAGACAGCTCGGGTTCGGACTATTAATGCCACTAACGGAGACCTCGACGATTTGAACATCATTAACGTTCATTGGAATCACTCTGTTATAGCAACTATGCTTTTTATCGACCAAATAACTACTTTAATAGACGCTTTTCTTGAAGAGGGGGAGTCTCCTAATGTGATCATCTGTGGCGACCTCAACATTAACTGTTTAATGTATGCAAACAAAAAATGTGAGGTGAAGGCCGTAAGCCATGGTCGCAAAGAAACGGCCTCGAAATGATGTCTGGAAATGGAAGCCAGAAGTATGTCTATGCTGAATGGCAATGTGACAGGAGACATTCTGGCTAAGTCAACATGGAGACGAATGAATCAAAACTCAATACTGGACTATATGTTTGTGTCTGATGCGATACAAGAACGAGTGTTCAGGTTTGAAGTCAAACCAATGACCTATAGTGACCATGACATGGTGATAACAAGTTTAAAAGCACCAAGTACAACACTGCCTACATCTTGGCCTTATGATGTGTCTGTTCGTTCAAGCAGAATACGTCTCGACCTTGCAGATGTAGACGTAAACAAAATTGTGTGTAATTTAAACCAAGCAAATAACGGGGTTGAATACTGTCACTTATTGACTGACTACACAGAACATAATCAAGGATTAAAACATAATAAATTCGTCCATAAACACAGTTTTGACTTACAGATGCAACAGCGTAAAAGACTAACGCGGCAGGAATTGCGAACGCTATCGTTAGGGGGCAAAGATGCCGTTGCTTCTGTCTTAAAGAAAAAAATAATTAAACAAACTTTCAAGAACTGGTGTAAGAGCCACAAAGCCTCCATGTTACAGAATGACTCAGAGACGATGATGTCCAAATTACAGAATAAAAACTCTGCAGAATTTTGGAAAATTATTAACAATAAATTTGCCCCACAAGATTCATACAGGCAAACCAAATTTGCGAAGCTACAAGGACTGCGTTCTACATCGAAATGTTTAGTGATGAGGGAGGTAGAGAAGAGCTCTTTTGTCCATCTCTGGCTAAATGGGACCTAAAGTTTGACTGTCAAGACATCTTAACAGCAATTCAAAGAGCGAATCCACCCAGAGCTCCAGGGCCAGATGGCCTTACGAACTATACTCTTAAACGCAACCCAGAGGCTTGATCAGACTTCTGCATGACACTCTTTCAAAGAATAATCGATAAACGAACGACTCCAACATCTTGGAAGAGTGCCATTGTTGTTCCAATTTTCAAGAAAGGCAATAGGGCAAACCCAGGCGATTACAGACCCATTGCCTTACTAGACGTCATAGGCAAGATCTACGCAACCCAATTACAACAGATGCTGTCTAGATGGGCTAGCGAAAGTCAACATATAGATCCTAGACAGGCTGGATTTGCGAAGGGTGTGGGTGTGGACTCAATCTCCTAATCTTGAATCTCTTTAAGATTGAAGCCATAAGACTAAAGACAAAAATACATTTAGCTCCTATAGACTTCTCTCACGCTTTTGACAGCGTTGACCGGGGACTCCTGTGGAACAAACTAAGAGTATGGAATTGCCCCCCGAGCCTTGTCGAAGCAATAAGAGAACTGCATTCAAACACAAGCATTAGGATTAGGCTGGACCGCCAAAGAACCCTTTCAAAGCCTATAGAAACTTTTAAAGGCGTGAAACAATGCTGTCCGCTGGCAGCTATCATCTTCAATTTGTTTCTATCTGATGTCAGCGAATCCCTTTGTGAGGTTTCCTCTTTTCCACCAAAGATGAACGACACACACGTTAGTTGGCGTGTCTATGCTGATGATCTTATACTATTAGACATGACAGCAATTGGTCTGCAACGCAAACTAGACGCCCTAGAAGCATACGTACGCCGCAATGATCTTCAGATCAATAAACGAAAATGTGAGATATTAACACTCCAAAATGTAAGGACCGTGAAAAAAAATCAGAAGAAACAAGCGTGGTTCCTTGAAAAGACAAAACTACAATTGGTTGACGATACAAGATATCTGGGTATGAGGATAAGTTCGAACCTTGACGACTCCCCATGGGCTGATGTAGCGAAATCCAAATGTCGACAACTGGCATGTCAAGCTGTAATCATTAACAAGCAGTACGGGAAATTCTCACTAAACCCGATCATTGCTTTTTACCAACAAAAAGCAATTCCAGCAATAATCTACGGTGCTGAAAATGCACTAGGCTGCTCCAACGAGCTTTGGAATACCCTTGAAAACATCTTTTGGGTAAAAGTTCTGCACTTGCCTCGTGGAACACCTACCGTTTGCATTAGATACGAACTGGGGTTAATATCAATGCACGCAAGAGTGAGCTGGAATTTACTAAGTCTTTTTAGGAAATGTAATGTACCTACACCTGTACTGCAGTATGAGTTACTAAAACCAAAAAAGGAACCCACATGTACGATTCTAACAATGTGGCATAAGTACTGCATTGGGATCTTAGAATTTTATGACATCAAGCCATCAACACTGTTAGAAACTCCTGATCAAGTAAAGAAAAAAGTGAGGAGTTGGGACTGGCATTTAACGTGTGAACAAAGATGCAATTCCAGAATGATGGCCGACGTGCCAGGAGAGGCTAGAGCATACGGGAATTCTCTAGCTTATTTGACCCAATTCCCGGATCCTTCAAACAGATCAACATATCTGAGGTTCAGATTAAATCTGATGGACACAAAAGAACGACGAAGTCTACACAACTCGAACACAGAGTTACTGTGTCATTTCTGCAAATCCTGTAAAGAAACACTAAAACATCAAACTCTCTTTTGCTCGATTTTCGTACATTAAGAACTCGCATCCTTGGTCCTGTAGTTGTGAAATTGCAGACATTATGTGCTGAGGACTGGTGGCAATGTATGTTCGAGGGTTCCAATCGCACACTCATGTTTGCTTTAGTAACATTTCTTGAAGATTTGAAAAATCGTTTGAAAGAAGGCGAACATGATAAGAATATAGTATCGCCTGAAACTCATATTGATAGCTTTTTTTTTAAAGTTAAATTCAAATAGACTCTCGAAAGATTGGGATCTTGCATACATGGGAGAAAAGGCACCCTTTGAAATGAGAAGGGGGTTACTATTATTATTATTATCATTACTATTTTTTATTATTATTACTATTATCTTGTAAACAATCTAATTTGGTTTTTTCATCTTTGTTTGTGGATTTACTTTTTAAAGGTTTGTATAAACCATATAAAAATAAAAAAAATAAAAAACATCTTCCCATTAACCCTTGGCTTGTTTCCATTGGTGGTCCAAGGCCTCATGGATTGGTCTCATGCGAAGTCTGCAGTTTGGTATGCGAAATATACATGAGGACATCATGCCCAGGAGGGATTTGAAAGAGTGTACCGTGGTCGTCTCTTTTTCTAGGAACAATGATGTCGAACGGAGGATCGCTGTTACTCTGTCTGCCGATGGGCTTACCCTGGGAATGGTGGTGTCGAACTCGGCCCCCAGAAAGAGAACCGTCTTGCTGGGTACTGGGCAAGATTTTATGTTGTTTATCGAAAAACCTAACCCGTTTAGTAGTTTTATCGTTTTCAATACTGTCGATTGAGCTTGACTGTAGGAGCTTGCCCTTATCAACCAGTCGTCCATATATGGGAAGACCTCCGTTCCCAGCCTTCTGAGGTTCGCTGCTACGGGAGCCAGACATTTGGTAAATACCCTTGGTGCTTATTTCAGCCCGAACGGGAGTACACTGAATTGGAAATGCAGGTCTCCTATAGCAAACCTGAGGAACTGTCTGTGGGCAGGATGAATTGGAATGTGCAAATATGCGTCTTCTAAGTCCAGAGTGGCTAGAAAGTCGTATGGCAAATGGTTGAAGAGCGGGTCAACCTCGCTGATGCCTGTGAGACTGAGGAACATAAGCAAGAGTTGAAAGAGGTGTTCTTAGATTTTCAAGATATTTTTGCTGTGGACTCGTACGACTGTGGTCGCACCGAAATACATACTACCTCAATTCCCACGGACCCCGGAATGACTCCTGTATTCGTGAAGCAATATCGCTTGCCTCTCGTGTCTACGGAGTCCATGACATACATTTTTAAAAACCTAGAGTCCCGTGGGATAATTCATCCAGTCCACAGTACCTTTAATAATCTGGTGCTGGGGATTTTAAAACCAAATGGCCAATGGAGACTTTGCGCAGACCTTAGAGAGCTGAACAAACGGGTCCTCATGTCCCGATGGACTCTTCCCTACATTGACATGGGGCTGGCCCAAATCCAGGGGTCAAAGGTGTACACCGCCATTGACCTGACAAATGGATACTGGAGCGTGCCTGTCAGTAGGGAGGACCAGTACAAGCTGGCCTTTACCTTCGGGGGGCATCAGTACACATGGACCTGGACTCCCTTCGGATACATAAACTCTGGCAATGAATATCTTCCTACAAAAGGCCATGCCCAACTTGGTTAAAAAGGGGTAACCTGGCCTATGTGGACGATGTCTTGATCAAAAGCTCAACTGTGGAGGAACACATAGCGGAAATCCGCTATGTTCTGACCCAGTTGAGGGTTGCTGGAGCAAAACTGTCTTTCCAGAAGGTACAGTGGTGTAGGGCCTGTGTCAACTTCTTGGGACATAAAATAACCCCTGAGAGTTTCTGTCCCCAGGCGAAGAAAGTGGAAGCACTACTGAAACTGAAATACTCCACAACTCTGCGTGAGCTAAGAAGCCTCCTTGGACTGACTAACAGTAAGAAGTTCATTGAGGATTACACAGAGGTCACAAGACCCCTGGTCCACCTGTTAAAGGGGAGGGGCAGGTCAAGTGGGAGTGGGGTCCAGAACAAGCCGAGGAAGTAAAACAACTCAAAAGACGTCTCTCACAAGCGCCTTGTCTAGCTTATCCTGTCAAAATTCTCAAATACATGTTTGATAGCAGTATTATACCAAAAGCATGACAAGGTCAATAAAGTGTTCTCCTATGCAAGCAAGACTTTGTCCTCTGTGGAGGAAAAATTCAACAATTGTGAGAAGGCACTCTTGGCAACGGTGTGGGCACTGGAAAATGACAGCCCATTCATCCAGGGAGAGCACATCATAGTGGAGACTCCACACCAGCCTTTGCAATACCTCCAAAGTGACAGAATCCGGGCAGGAAATGTAAGTAATTTCAGAATTACCTCCTGGATTCTGTCTATGCAAGGCTTTCCTGTGAAGGTCAGATATGCCAAGACAAGAAGAGTCCCCTCGCGCAAGGTCTGACTGACTTCCATGATTGTGCCATAGAAAACTGTCTTGAGGACGGAAGTCCCAAAACCCAAGACAACATGGAGGCGTACCTGAATTCCCCGCACAAAGTCTACGAAGAAGACAAATGCGAGGGAATGCCCACAGTTTATTTGTATGGGTGCTCCTACCATGATGACAACAACGGGGAAAAGGAACTGGTGGCCGCGTTAGTAATGCCTAGGTAATTTATGCCCCAGAACCCTATGGTGGGTAAAAACTTGGTCCCTGCAGTAGTCAGGTGGCAGAGTTGATGGCAGTTCACCAGGGCATCCTCACTGCCGTGCAACACTGACTCCACAAACTGGTCATAATCACAGATTCGGATTATGTCCGGAACAGGTTTGTTGAGCACCTGATCAATTGGAGAACCAGAGGCATGCTGTGTGCAAATAACAAACCACTTAAACATGGCAAGCTCATAGAACATATTGATGATCTGGTCATCTCTAACAGAGGACTATCTATTAGAAAATGATTAAGGGTCATTCCAGAATAGAGGGGCCAGACAAAACTGGAAATGACCTGGCTGATTAGTTGGCCAAAACCGGACCCATCCATGGGGATCTCCTTGAGATTGAATCCCTGTTGGGGGAAATCCTGGTCACTGTTGTCACCAGGTCCCAATCAAATGCTCACAATGAACTCTCAACTGCCCAGTGAGTGGGGTAGGGAGACCCCAGATGCTGATTTAATCACGGCACAAAAAGGGTATACGATTATTGGGAAATTTTACCAACACATTGAGGACCTGTGAACTTTCCTCTGACGGAAACCAATTACATTGGGAAAGAGGGCCTCAGGGTGTTGATGAGTGTTCCAAAATGTTCCGAATCCACGACTGTTAGTTGGTAAGGAGATCCATCTCTGGATGTGACCAGTGGGTGGTACCTACCTCATTCCGAAGCCTGATGCTAAGTCACGTGCATGACGCGGCCAAAGCCGGTCATCAGGGGTTTCATACTACTCTAGATATCTTGCGGGAGGTTGCATACTGGCCACACATGGGGCAGGACCACAACCAATATTTGAAGGGGTGTCTTGTGTGTGCACAATTCCAGCCAAGTTCACTCACACACCAAGCTCCCCTCCAGAAGAGGGGGGTGACACTGCCTTGGTCAGATTTACAAGTAGATTTCATCAGGCCCATAATTTGTTCCTTTATGGGGAACAAGTACATGTTAACAGTCACATACTTGTTTACCAAATGGGTGGAATGTCTCCCGGCCCCAACTTGCAAGGCAGAAACAGCACCTGTCCTGATGATCAACCACATCTTCTCGCGTTTTGGCCTCCTCCAAAGGATTGAGTCAGACCGAGGAAGTCACTTCACCAGAGAAGTGATGACAAAGATGTGGGAGATACTTGGGGTAAAATTGAAACTTCATATTGCATACCGCCAATCCTCTAGTGGGGGAGTTGAGAGGTGCAATAAAACCATTGTGAGCATTCTAAAAAGGTTTGTGGCAGATTCTGGGGCAAGTTGGGACATCCGATTACCACTTGTCCTGATGGCCATCAGATCTACATCATCTTCTGTGGCCAAATTGTCTCCATTTGAGCTAACGACTGGATGATAAATGGTGCTACCTCAGCATCTGCTCTATAGAACACAAGAGTAGACATTGATAAACACCTCCACGTTAATAAACGCCTCGATCATCACCACCCTCCCCCATGCCTCACCCTGCCTGAAACCCCTCTCCCTCGAATTCTCACCAACCACAACTGAAACCCCTAACCCCCCACACCCAACCTTCAAATCCCCTGACCCAAATCCAACCAACCCGTCACACCAGTTCTACCCCTTCACCCCCAAACCAACCACCTCAACTGCCCGTCTACTCCTCCCATCGACCACCAACCACGCCCCTCTCTCTCACCCCAGTTTCCACTCGCTCCCCTCACCACCCGTCTCCCACCCCCCACCTCTGCCACTCCCTCATCACCCTCCTGCACCGAAGTAAATTGCATCCTTTTTAATGCCCGATCTGTAGAAAAAAACAGACACAGCATCTTTGGCCTCCTCGCCAAGGCAAACCGGACCTGGTCTTTATCACGAAACCTGGTTCTCTGACGACTTTGCCCTATCACCAATGAAGCCTTCCCTCCTGACTATGCCCTTAT
The DNA here is from genome assembly GCF_040938575.1 of Ambystoma mexicanum. Taxonomy (NCBI): domain Eukaryota; kingdom Metazoa; phylum Chordata; class Amphibia; order Caudata; family Ambystomatidae; genus Ambystoma; species Ambystoma mexicanum. Next base: position 645,289,678 of record NC_090938.1, read on the forward strand.
CCCACTGAACCGACCCTCTAGAGGAAGAGGACTAGCAATCGCCTTTAAGTCACACTTATCCGCCTCAATCATCGACAACCAGCCAACCATTCCTTCCTGTGAATCACTCCTCGTAAAACTATCCCTCCCCCCTTCGTTCTCCCACAGCTTCCTAATCATCTACAGACCCCCTGGCTACGACAGACAATTCTCAAAAAACCTATGCAACTTGATTGCCACACTCCAACTAAACCACCCCACCCTCACCCTTCTAGGAGATTTCAATATATGGCTTGACATTCCCACCAACCCTATGACCCGCTCTCTGGTCGACTGCCTAGACGCGATTAACCTCCAGACCCACATAAACGGGCCAACTCACTATAAAGGACACACCCTTGATGCTGTCTTCAGCTCCCATGACCTGATACATCTAAACCCCCCGCCCCTATCATCTGGTCCGATGACTTCATTGTCTCTTTCATCATTCGCTCACCCAACCCGCTCCCCGTACCCGAACCAGAACCTCCAAATCTATGGAAATGCTGGAAGAAACTAAAAATCCTTCCCAACCTAGCCGATGAACTCCTTCAGTCTCCTCCCCCTTCCCGCCCACTCAACGACCACCTAACCTCCGACGCCTTCTTTGACTCATGGCTCAACACCTCATTAATCCCACTCACCCCCTCATGCAAACCATCAGCTCGCCAGGGCCCTTTTTCTAGGTGGTTCACACCAGAACTGAAGACCACTAAACAACTATATAAATCCCTAGAATGCAAATGGCGGAAAGACAAAACCGCCCAAAGCAGATCCACCTTGGCCCGGCACCATCGCCACTACAAAGCCGAATTCCGGAAAGCTAAAAAAGCCCATTACAACTCCCAAATCCTAAACTGTAAAAACCCCAGCAAAGAACTCCACAAAATCATCTCCGAATTCACCAAACCATCATGTACCACCACCCATCCGACCCCCTCACAATCACTCTGCGACTCACTCTCTCTCCACTTCTACACCACTGCTCTCAAAAGAACAAACTCTCTAACCAACAAACTAGCCCTCTTACGCCCACCACGCAATCCACCTACCCTACCTGCCATCCCACCGCCTGCAACCGCTACCCAACCGACTTTCGACTCCTTCACTCCAATATCAACTGACCAATTTCTCAAACTTCTCTCTGCCCGCAAACCATCCGGCTCCCCGCTGGACCCCTGCCCAGCCACAAACCTCAAAGAAATGTTTGCATCTACCTGCGCAGGAGAACGTGCAAGAACCATCATAAACGACTCCCTTTCCTCAGGAATTTTTCCCAATGCGTTCAAAACTGCTCATGTCAAGCCTCTTCTAAAAAAAACTTCCCTCGACCCTCTGGAGCCCAAAAATTACCGCCCCATCTCAAACACCAGGTTCCTTGCTAAACTCATTGACCGCACTGCCTACTCCCAACTAAATGCCTTTGTCGAAGCCAACAATCTCCTAAACCCTGCTCAGTCAGGTTTCAGAGCCCGACACGGAACCAAAACCACCCTAACCTCAATCTGGGATGACCTTAAAAAAACTGCAGATTCTGCGGGATGCGCTGCATTAATCCTTCTTGACCTATCCGCCGCCTTTAACACAATCAACCGCTCAATCCTCCTCGACCGCCTCCACTCCCTAGGAATCCGTGGAAATGCTCTCAAATGGATAGCATCATTCCTTAACAATAGGAACCAAATAACCCTACTCTCCGCCTATGCTTCCCACGCCCGACCAGTCAACACCGGAGTTCCACAAGGAGCATGCCTATCAGCCCTCCTCTTCAATCTCTATATGTCCACCCTCCCACGAATAATCCGCTCGCATGATATCCTGTGCTACAACTACGCCGATGACACACAACTAATCCTAAAACTCCTTAATTCAAAACCCAACTGCCAATCCGACCTCTCTGCCTGCCTCCTCGACATAGATCATTGGATGACCACAAACCACCTCTTGCTAAACCCCTCCAAAACCGAAATCCTGGTATGTGGCAACACCAAACTTCTTCCGCACCCGCTACCCCGGCCATCTGCCATGGGCATTTCCCCCGACACCCTCAAACTCAGTAAAAAACCTTGGATGCACCCTAGACTCAGACCTAACCCTCTCGCTCCAAGTCAACAACGTCTCTAAGTCCTGCCACTACCACCTCAAAACTCCTAGGAGCATTTATCCTCACCTCTCCTTTCCCAACAGACTCTCTGCAGTCCAATCAATTGTTATGTCAAGACTTGGCTATGCTAACCCCCTCTACCTCGTAGTCCATGCGTACCACCTGACTAAACTACAAAGAGCACAAAACACTGCAGCCATACTGCTACTAGCACATGGCCCAAGAGATCACATCTCCCCAGACCTCAAAACTCTGCACTGGCTTCCGGTTGCCCGAAGGGTGACCTTCAAAACCTTATGCAACTCTCACCGAGCAATGCACAAAACTGGGCCCCAATATCTTCAAGAAAAACTAAAACCCTACCATCCTCCCCGCACTCTAAGATCAAGCTCTGCCGGCCTCCTAGTTATACCAAAAACCAACTCAGTCAGGTTAGGTGGATCATCATTCTCAGCCCTGTCCCCCACCCGGTGGAACGCACTTTCACCCCACTTTCCGACTCACTGAGGACCTCATGTCTTTCCGCAAATTACTGAAAACGTGGCTCTTCCCCTAAAATCGACTCTTAACTCAAACAGGATAACAGCAACAAAGACTTTAGCCCAAGGTTGCTATATCAAAAATAACAATCCAGCATCGAGACCCGAGCGAAAAAATTGAAAACTAAAACTGCTAATGTAAATTAACTCGGATAAACTGAATAGAACGAGTGAAGTGGATGAAAGGAATGAAATGGATGAAAGGAATGAAGTGGATGAAAGGAATGAAACGGATGAATGTAATGAAGTGGATGGAATAAATAAAGTAGATGAGAGGAATGAAGTAGATGCAGTGGGTGAAATTGATGTGGTGGATGAAACGGATGAAACGGATGCTGCGGATGAAACAGATGTAGCGGACGAATCAGATGCACAAGTGGTTGGAAGAGATGAAGCAGATGGAACGGATAAAGTGGAGAGAACGGATAAAGTGGACGGAACGGATAAAGTGGACGGAACGGAAGAAGTGAACGGAACTGATGAAGTGGACGGAGCGAATGAAGTGGACGGAGCGAATGAAGTGGATGGAACGGATGAAGCGGATGGATCGGATGATGTGGATGGACCGGAAGATGTGGATGGATCAAATGGAGCGGACGGATCGGATGGAATGGCTAGATAAAACGGAGTGGATCGATCAAATGGAATGCATAGAGCAGATAGAACACGTGGAGTGGATGGAATGGATAGAGTGGATGGAATGGATAGAGTGGATGAAACGGATAGAGTGGATGGAACGGATAAAGTAGATGGAACAGATAGAGTGGATGGAACAGATAGAGTGGATGGAAAAAACAGAGAGTGGTGGAAGGGAGGGTGTCGATGGAACGGTCGGAGTGGATGGAACGGATTAAGTACATGGATCCGATGGAGTGCTGGAACAGATAAAATGGATGGAAAGGCTGGAGTGGATGGAAAGGATGGAGTACATGAAGCAGATAGAGTGCATGGAATGGATAGAGTGCATGGAACGGATAGAGTGCATGGAATGACAGAGTGCATGGAATGGATGGAACAAATGGAGTGGATGAAACGGATGGAGTGTACGGGATGAATATGGAGCGTGGGACAACTGGAGTGCACGGGACGAATAGGGTGCGTGTGACCGATGGAGTGCGTAGGACTGATGAAATGCGTAGGACGGATGAAATACGTAGGTCGGATGCAGTGCACAGGACGGATATGGTGCATGGGACGGAAGGAGTGTATGGGATGGAGGGAGTGCGTGGGACAGAGGGAGTGCGTGGGACGGAGGAGTGCGTAAGGCAGATGAAGTGCGTCTGACTGGTGAAGTGCATGCAACGGGTGAAGTACGTGTGACGGATGAAGTGCGTGGGACGGATGAAGTACCTGGGCCGGATGAAGTACATGGGCCGGATGAAGCATGTGGGCCGGATGAAGTCGGTGGAACGTACGAAGCAGACTGAATGGGAATGCATGGACCAAGTAGAACGGATGGAGTACACAAAACAGATGGAGTGCATAGGACGGATGGAGTGCGTGGGACAGATGGAGTGAGTGGGACGGATGGAGTGCGTGGGACGGATGGAGTGTGTGGAACGGATGAAGTGGGTGGAACAGATGGAGCCGACCGAGCGGTTGGAGTGATCGAACGGACGAAGTGCATGGATCAGATGAAATGCATGGAACTGATAGAAAGGATGGAGTGCATAGAACTGAGGGAGTACATGCAACGGATGGAGTGCATGGAATAGATGGAGTGCATGGAATGGACGTTGTCCAAGAATGGTTGGATTGCATGGAATGGTTGTAGTGCATGGAATGCATGTAGTGGACAGAATGGATCGAGTGGATGGAACGGATCAAGTGTATGCAACGGATTGAGTGGATGGAACGGATAGAGTGGATGGAAAAGATACAGAGAATTGAACAGATAGAGAGAATCAAACGGACAGAGTAGAGGGAATGAATGGAATGGACTGAACGGTTACAGCGGATGGAACAGATGAAGTGGATGGATCAGATGGGGTGTATGGAACAGATGGAGAGCATGGAACAGATGGAGTGCATGGAACAAATGGAGTGCATGGAACAGATGGAGTGCCTGGAACGGATAAAGTGCATGGAACGGATAGAGTGCATGGAATGGATAGAGTGCATGGAGTGGATAGAGTGCATGGAGTAGATGGAACAGATGGAGTGGATGGAATGGATGAAGTGGATGGAACGGATGGAGTTGATGGAGTGAATGGAACAGATGGAACGGATGGAGTCGATGTTACGGATAGAACGGATGGTATGCATAAAATGGTGGGAATACATGGAACGGATGGAATGCATGGAACGGATAAAGTGCATGGAACTGATGAATGCATTAAACTGATGAGTGCATGGAACTGATGAGTGCATAGAACCGATGGAGTGCATGTGACGGATGGAGCGCAAGGGACGGATGGAGCACAAGGGATGGATAGAGTAGATGGAACTTATGGAGTAGATGAAAGGAATGGAGTCGATGGAACAGATGGAGTGGAAGGAACAGATGGAGTGGAAGGAACAGATGGAGAGGACGGAACGGATGGAGTGGATGGAACGAATCGAGATGGCGGAACGGATGGAGTGGATAGAACGGTTGGAATGGGCAGAACGGATGGAGTGGGCAGAATCGGTTGGAGATGGCGGAACAGTTTACGTAGATGAACGATAGAATGAATGGAAAGACTAGTAAACCAAATGAAGAACCAGGCGAAATATATGAACAGACGGAGCCGATTGAACGGACAGAGTGAATAAAATGGAAAGAATAAATGGCTCAGATGTGCGCTCGATCTCAAGCACCGAAAACCACCATATCACATCACCATGCTTACTCTCTCCTATACACCACCACTCAACTAGAACACAGTGATACTATGACACATTCAGTAGATCTGTTCTTATACTAACACCTGCCACATACTCCTCATCATCCTAATTAATCACAGCTGGCTCAGCACACCCGCTAGCCTATACATCTCCTCAGGCCTAACGCAGCCAGAAATCAGTCTGGTTATCACCCCGCCAGAATGAACACATACTCCTGATCTCCTAACCACCAGACCAACTGTTAAGAAGCAGCTATCATACGAGTACCACACCTACTGCACACATATCCGGTGCTCCCACGCACCTTATGTCTCTCTCGCTCTCTCTCTACTGACTTCAACTACGGTTCCCGAGGGCGTTCAACCTACCAGCGCCTTGAGATATACCAATGATCCATAAGGCGCTATATAAATGCTTAGTAACATAACATAACATGAATATGTTGAGAATCTAAGAAAACACCTTCAGCATGCTTTTGCGCATGCTCAGCAGAATCTGGAGAATTTGGCAGAGGGGATGAAAACTCACTATGACTTAGAAACAACCAAAAAGGAATACCAAGTAGGAGACAGGGTCTACTTGTACAATTTTCAGAGGAACCAGACTAAGGAGCAGAAATGTCTCCCCTCCTGATGCGGTCCCTTTGAAATTGTAGACAAAATTTCACCTGTCACATACAGAATCCGCATCCCCAAAGGAGAGCTGTCAGAAGAGAAATGGGTCCACAGTAATCAGTTAAAAAGTTGTCACCCGAGACACACTTTGCAGCTGATTGAAGCGCCAAAGGAAAATCAAATAGAGGAGACATCTGGAGAATCAGAAGAAAGAAGAAGAAAAAGCAGAAGGGAATAGGTAGGTCCATAGGTATATCTATCTAACAGGGAGTACTTTTCTTCATTGTTATTGCAGAAATATATAATGAAACCATGGTGTAAAAGTTCAATCATGGCTTTGCCTTGTTGAGCATTTATTTTCTGATATTGTTCAAAGACCCCTGATAATTGTAAATGTATGCCTTGTTCGACTGATGTCAACCTTTCGGGAAGACTGCCAGTGAAAGATTCTAAAAACCTGTTTTTATCTATCTCCTATTAGAGTACTAATTCCAGTCCCTCCTAAAATGATGAGGACCTCCCCAGGGACCTGGAAAGGGAAGGCAGGAAAGGGGGTGCCACTCCACACTCTCCAACCAAAAGAGGGAAGGAGATCTTGGCGTGCCGCTCGCTGATGAAAGAAGAACTCCACCAGATGAACCCCACTTTGCCCTACTCTCCCTCAACAAGAAGACCCGGGAAAGCAGGGGGGATTCTGTGGGGGTACATTTACCAAGCCAACAGAAATCACGGCATCACAAAGCTGCATTTTAGCAGTTACAGAAATAATGGCTGCGCTGGGTATGCTGAGCACATATGGGGCGAGGTGGAACATAGCCCCCCGAGAATGGATGCACTGTGTTTTCTTCATGTCAATCCAAAGAGAATAAATTAAATGCAGAATGGCTCTGCACTGCTTCTGTCATTTAAAAACCTAAGGCTGCGCCGAGAAATGATCTGCATTTAACATGACATCACACTGGTAATACTTTCCTTGCAAACCTCATACAGTTTTGTTCTAATTCAACACAGCCCTGTAGATATATTTCAGTTTAACATCATCAAATAAGGTTTTCCTGCCCAGAACAGCATTGTTTCTCAAGTAAAATCTGTGAAGAGCAGAGAAATTAATTTCATTTCGCACGGCCAGCGTTCATTTTTGCAACAAATGAACCCACGCAGAGCACTTCAAAAGAAAGCTCTTTCTCCCTGGCTATGCGTCAATTACAAAGAAAACTATTTCCGGCATCTTTCTGTGCTCTTAAACTGATCTGATCTGTCAAAGCCTTTCGGAAAGAATGTATGCCAAAGAAACCGCATTTGTTAAATGGCCAGGAAAAATAAAATGAACTTGTGTTACACTGCTTTGAAAAACAGTTCAATTACATTGTGAAAGTTAAATAAGAAATAATGCTGTAAAATGCATAGAAACACAACTGTATATTTTGGGAAGAAAAGCTGCAAAAATATAGGTATATTTTACTCTGTATATTTTATTTTTCCTCACGAAAAGAACTTCAACAGCCTGGCTGAAGCTGAGGCATTCCTGTTAGACCAGTTTGTCTTAAAGGTCAAATGTCGCACTTCCACATGGTTTGATCCTGCCAGGGCAAGGGCCCTGTTTTAAGGACTGCCAAGTGTGATAATTACAGGCTGCCTCAGACTGCATGGCAGAGATACTCCCAAGAACAAAGGGGGATTCCTGCCCATATGTTGCCTCAGAAGTGTGAGATCCTCTGCATTTAAACTGAAGGACTTCAAAGGAGGAGTTATGACAACACCTGGGCAAGCTGACCAGGGAAAGACATTTGGCTGGGCGGTTGGAAATACCGCCCACATTTGGAACCAAGCCAGCTCATTTGATTTAAAACTCTTTTTATATTAAGACATTTATTTCAGTAATCTGAATAAGCAGTAATGTGAAATTATGATGGGTTTAAATGTAATTTTTGTATCAGCAAGATGAGACTATTTGGGTCTTCCAAGCATGTGGGGGACGCGCATGGCATTAAAGGGGCATTTCTCGGGAAAGCGTACATGACACAGATGTAAAATTTGATGGAAATATGCCCGACCCTGTTAGGCTTATATGTAGCCATTTGTAGAATTTTAGGTGAAATGTTTTCCATAGAAATTGCGAAAGAGTGCTAGAAGGGCGAGCAATATCGCACAGACTTGGCGTTTGAACAGGCATATTCCTTGTGAAATATGGGATTTGCCTATCTGATTTGTATAAGGGTGACTATTGAAAATATGGAGTTGTAGTCCATAACTCCTTTTGTGAAACATTTGGCTTGTGGAACAAAAGGGGTCATAAAATGCATACCCTTAAGGGGAGGTCAATTTCTTCTGTCCAGTCAGCTCAGAGGTAGGTGGCGACATCCAAAGCCTGACCTATTCCATCTTAGAAGTAGGTCCAGGTTATTTCCACCCACATAGTAAAAATCCTCTGATGTCACCCTGCTTATAGAATGAGGAAGCATAGAGAGAGTCTGGACATTCAAACTTCAGGACATCCAAAATCCAGATTTCCAGACATTCAACATTCCACATTCACCCTGCAAGACTCCAGACTCCATAGCTAGACCAGAGGTAGCTGACCCATATCCAGGCAGAACCTCCCATCCAGGCAGAACCACTATCCAGAACTAAACCCTACAAAAATCCCAGTAATTCAGGGAGAAAGGAGGAAGGGCTGCGGATGCCTTTGGGAGAATGTGTAACGCTCACCTGGCTCCCACGGAGGCGCGGGCGTGGCTGGGACTGCTGTGACCTCTTCTGCAGAGATGCGTAAGACCCGGAAGATGGACTGGACTGGATTCCCCAACCTGGCTTTTCTGGCTCGGAGGAATATCCCACTGTGTGTGAAAAGGAAGGGTTAATAGTCTGCAGGTGATGTTCCGACCTCCCACTTCCCTTCTCTCCCTCCGTGAAACCCTTTTGGGATTCCCTGCGAAGACTCACCTTAGGGACCAAAATGACGAGCTCTCCATCCTGCTTCTGATGCAGGGGCGCGTTGTGATTCCAGTTACTTCACTGGATTGATGAGTTTAAACTAGTTTGTCCATTCCCGTCGTACCGCAAATGTTTATGGCAGTTTTGGGTTCATATTCACTCATCTGTTCTTTTCTTTCGCAGGTGCTGGAGAAGATTCCGGGTTGCAGGCGATTTTGATGAAGCCAAATTCTGGTAAGAATTCTGATGAGAGATTCCTTTGCAGTTTTAAGTATCTCCTTTAATGTCCAATGTCTTTTTCCCCATAGGGGCCGGGGTACGGCAATGCCGGAGGTAAGGCGCCTACCCGAAAAGAGCTGCTGTGTCTCTCTTGCAAATGGGTAAGTCTTGAGTGAGCGTATTGCTAATGTTCTCACATGCTCTCACTAATACAATGTCTGTTTCTTTTCCCCTTAGGGGCCGGGGTGCTGAGATGCCGAAGGTATGGCACAAACCCGAAGGCGGAGAGGGAATTGAACCACAAGTAAGTTATGCTTAGATTCGTGTTTCCCATCTCACCTCTCTTTCTCCTTCCTTCCAATAGGTGCTGGATGGCGGTGCAAGCTCCGGATGGACGTCGCAGGACTCGAAAACGCCACGTGCAGGTGAGTGAAATGCAGCGTGCTGCGCACGATGCGATGCGGGTTTAAAATGTTAGCCTTCTTTGCAGGATCGTCGGCGTGCAGATTCCGGAGTGCAGATGTATCAGGTAAGGTTCTTGTTTTCACCTGTTCTCTTCTCTTTTTTTCTTTAGGTGTTTCCAGGATGCTGGCAGGCGTGATGGAGGACCAAGGCAGGAGCAGGCACGGTGAGCGTCCAGCTGCTAAGTGCAGAACAACGCGAAGCGTGGTCTGCTGCTTGGGTGTGGCTTAAATAGCCTTTCAAGTAGTTCCAGGTATGTATTCTTCCCCCAGAAATATGTATTCCTCCACCGGTCACACCCTAGAGATCAAGTAGTCCCTAGAAAAATAGTTCCTTCCAGTCTTGGAAGTTGCAGCATGGTCTGCACAGGTACGTTTACACCAAGCACTACTTCCAACCTACTTCTGTATGGGCCTGGCGCCGATGGCGCCAGGACTGATGTCCCCTGTGAGCCTGACGCCAACGGCGCCAGGACTGAGTCCAAAGGGCCCCCATCTGGGGCTGCTGGGACTTCCCTTGAATGCATGGTGTCACTCTCTGAGGGTGCCGGGCCTGGTTTGGCTCCTTGGAGGCAGGCATCATGACAGTACCTCCCCCCAAGGCCCCTCCCAAGGGTGTCCAACCTGGAGGCCTCGATTTATTTGGGAACTTCCGGTGAAAATTCCGTATTAGTCGAGGTGCATGTACATTCTCACTTGGTTCCCAAGATCTTTCCTGAGGTCCATATCCTTTCCAATCAATCAGATAAAAGAGTTTTGACTTGGACATCTTAGAATCCAATATGTCCTTAACTTCGAATTCCAATTCCCCATCTATTGGAATTGGTTCTGGTGGTTTGCATAACCTGGTTCCGGGTGGTACTGGTTTCAACAGTGATACGTGAAAAATGGGATGGATTCCCATATTAGGTGGCAGATCGAGTTTGAAGGCTACCGGGTTAATGATAGCTTTGATTGGATAAGGCCCTATATATCTTGGGTTAAATGTTTGTGGACCTTTAAGCGGTAAATGTCTAGTGCAAGCCACACTTGGTCTCCTACTTTGTAAGGAGGTACTTTACTTCGATGTAAATCAGCATTTTCCTTGTACCTTTCTTTGGCTTGTTGTAAATGAGTCTTTGCTTCCTTGAAGGCTTGGGTTATTGTGGCATGTAAATGATCCACGGCGGGCATTTCAAGGCTTTGAGGGGATTCAAGGTCCGAAGTCCTGGGATGATGGCCGAATAGGGTATAGAAAGGAGTCTGACCCGTTCCAGAATGCACAGAATTGTTGTACGCGTACTCGGCAATCCATAGAATGTCCTTCCAATTACCCTCAGATTGAGGTAACATACACCGCAGATACTGTTCCAGGGTCTGGTTTGTTCTTTCGGTTTGACCATCGGTTTGAGGATGGTGGCTGGTGGATAATCGCACATCAACTTGGGCCATTTGGCAACACCTTTTCCAGAAATGAGAAATAAACTGACTTCCCCGATCAGAAAACAATATGGATGGGAAGCCATGTAAACGAACAATATTTTCAAGAAATTCCTTTGCTAAGGTGGGGGCTGAAGGCAACCCCTTCAATGGGATAAAATGAGCCATCTTGGAGAAGAGGTCTACAATCACCAAGATAGTATTATACCCCTGACTAGGAGGCAGGTCAGTTATAAAGTCCATCGATAAGGTGTGCCACGGTGCCGGAGGGATGTCCAGGGGCCGTAAAGGACCGGCTGGTTTTTGCTTCTGACTTTTATTTTGGGCGCACACTCCGCAGGTCATCACAAAGGATTTAATATCCTTTCGCCAGGATGGCCACCAGAAATGCCGTTTGATCTTTTCCTCTGTTTTAGCGATGCCCGGGTGTCCTTCCATTAGTGTATCATGATAATGTGCTATAACGAGTTCTTGCAAATTCCTTGTGAGGCAGAAATAACCGTCCTTGGAAATAGGGTAAATCATTATTAATGGAATAGATTGAGCCTTTCTGGCTCCATTCTTGTAAAGCTGTAGCGTCGAAAAGCAATTTAACTCTACCTTGAACATCCTCAATAGTTTGAGAAGAGATTACACCCAAAATCCTCTGTTCGGGAATAATCGGAACTGGCTCTAAACTTGAGGCAATGTCACCCATTCCAATTCGAGATAGAGCGTCTGCCTTGCCATTCTTGCAACCCGGGCGATATGTGATTATCAAGTCAAATTCTGCAAAGAACAGAACCCAACGGAGTTGACGAGAAGATTGAGCTTTGGCCGTTTTCAAGTATTGAAAGTTCCTGTGATCTGTAATCACTGTAACGGTGTGTCTTGCGCCGAGCAGGTAGTGACGAAAGGTGACTTAATAGCCAACAGTTCCTTGTCTGTGATTCCGTAGTTCACTTCAGGAGCCGAGAATTTCCTGGACCAAAAGGCTACGGGATGTAGTTGATTTGAAACTGGATCCCTTTGAGAAAGGACAGCCCCCATCGCTAAACTAGAAGCGTCGGTTTTCACAACGTAAGGGAGGTCCGGACAAGGATGTTTTAACACAGGTGCGGAGGTGAATTTGGTTTTTAGTTCCTGAAAGGCTTGTTCTGCCTCCTTATACCACTCGAAGCGTCTGTTTTTTCGTAGGAGCACCGTGATGGGTTGAACCACTCAAGAAAATTCCGGGATAAACCTTCTGTAAAAATTGGCAAAACCTAGCATACTTTGAACTCCTTTCACAGAACTAGGAGACGGCCATTTGAGGATCGCATCCACTTTCCGTGAGTCCATTCGGACTCCTTTAGGTGTTAGGACGAATCCGAGAAACTCAACTTCCGTAACATGAAAAAGGCATTTTTCAAGTTTTGCAAACAGTTTGTGCTGGCGCAGTTTCTCCAAGACAGTTCTAACATGTTTTTGGTGATCGGATTCCGAGGAGGAGTACACCAGGATGTCGTCAATATATACAATGACACAAACATCAATGAGTTCTCGAAAAACGTCATTCATAAAATATTGAAAGGCAGCAGGTGCGTTGCACAACCCGAAAGGCATTACCTGGTACTCAAAGAGTCCATATTTGGTGCGGAATGCAGTTTTCCATTCGTCGCCTTCTCTGACGCGCACCAGGTGGTAAGCTCCCCTTAAATCTAACTTAGTATAGATACAAGCATCTTTTACCTGGTCAAGGAGCTCAGGGATCAAGGGCAGAGGATAACGATTCTTGACCGTTATCTGATTTAAGGCGCGGTAGTCAATGCAAGTTCTAAGGTCGCCTTCTTTTTTCGGTACGAAGAATAGAGCTGAAGAAGCAGGTGACTTTGACGGGCGAATAAAACCATTGGCAAGGTACTGATCCAAATACTGTCGCAAATGAAGGTTCTCCGGTTCAGTAAGGGCATAGATTCTACTACAAGGCGGTTGAGCATTGGGTACCAGGTCGATCTGACAATCATATGGCCGGTGAGGAGGTAAGGTGTTGGCCTGTTCCTTTTGGAAGACGTCTTGAAAGTCTTGATACTCAAAAGGTAATGGTACTGTTGTGGAGGTTACTGAGGCTAGACCCATCTGTGGATTTCCTGGATAACACTTTTGTGCACAATCAGGGAAGGTTATGCTCTTTGCTCGCCAGTCAATTCAAGGATTAGGTGTTTCTAACCAAGGGATCCCTAAGATTACCTGAAATTGTGGAGCCTTGATTACGTCAAACACTATGGTTTCCCGATGGTCATCTTGGCCAACCAGTGTCATTTCCGTGGTAGAGTGTGTTACCGGCCCGGAGGAAATTTCGGTTCCATCAACCGTGGTAATGACATCCTTGGTGGTTTTTGGACGGAGAGGGAGACCAATCCTGGAAGCCAATTCAAGGTCAACATAATTTCCAATAGCCCCACTGTCGAGGTAGGCTTTTATTCCGTGCAACCGTTGAGGCTGTTTTGGATCTATGAGGACCATAGGCATGATGAAATGCGAGGTCAAAGAGTCTGTCTTCACGCTCGGCAAGCGGACCTCTACGCTTGTCGGGCTTGGTCGTTTCCCGAATCAGGTTCTGGAAGATTACTGTCTGTGGCTCCAACCACCTTCTTAGGTGGTTTTACCGGGCAATCCCGCAGGAAGTGTCCAGAAGCTCCACAGTAAAGACATAATTGTTTTTGTCTTCTTCTTTCTCGTTCTTTCTGAGTTAGTGGTCCTTTAACTCCCCCAATTTGCATTGGCTCTGACGCGTCGGTACCCTTGGGGCTTGTGTGGGTTTTGATCAGAACTCGGGTTTCAAATCTGGACCGATCCGCTTTTCTATTCTGGAGTCTATGATCAAGTTGGACCACTAAGTCAATGTATTCTGCGCAGAGTTAAGGCGGGTACACTATTTGAGCAAGAACGTCTTTTAGTTCTCCACGCAGACCTCGGTGGAATAATGTAATTCTTTTATTCTCAGGCCACCCAGTCTCTACGACCAATCTGTTAAATGTGGCTATATAAGATAGGAGATCTTGGTTTCCTTGCCGCAAGGACGGAAGTTCGTTATCCAAGGCCTCACCCTGAGCGTGTCGAGCGAATAATCTTTCCATGCTTGCCTGGAAGCCTTGAAAGTCCTGAAGGATTGGGTCGTCTTGATTTACCAACGGAATCGACCAATCGGCAGCAGTGCCGCTGAGATAAGATAGCACAAAAGCCATCTTGGTTTGGTCATTAGGGAAGGCCCCAGGTCTGCATATGAAATGTAAACGACATTGATTCATGAAAACGGTGTATTTCTTGGGATCCCCAGTAAAACGCTCAGGGGGGGCCAGAGGCATATTTCCTGGCAGGTTAATTTGCACCGGGTTGGTTGAAACCATCGGAGTGGAATTCATCCCGGAGCCGGGTAAAGGCGTTTGTCCTGCCTGACTCTGCAAAAGCTGTTTAGCCAAATCATCAGTTTGTTCTTTGGATAAGATTAGTTCCCTTCTAAGGGCGTTAATTTCCTGGCGGGCGGCATGCACTTCTGCCTGTAATTCCCCCAATAATTGGGCCAGTTGGTCTGTCTCGGAAGTCTCCATGGCGCCTGGGTGGGAAATTATGGGTTGGCTTTGCGTTCTGTAACGCTCACCTGGCTCCCACGGAGGCGCAGGCGTGGCTGGGACTGCTGTGACCTCTTCTGCAGAGATGCGTAAGACCCAGAAGATGGACTGGACTGGATTCCCCAACCTGGCTTAATAGGGTTAATAGTCTGCGGGTGATGTTCCGACCTCCCACTTCCCTTCTCTCCCTCCATGAAACCCTGAAACCCTTTTGGGATTCCCAGCAAAGACTCACCTTAGGGACCAAAATGATGAGCTCTCCATCCTGCTTCTGATGCACGGGCGCGTTGTGATTCCAGTTACTTCACTGGATTGATGAGTTTAAACTAGTTTGTCCATTCCCGTCGTACCGCAAATGTTTATGGCGGTTTTGGGTTTATATTCACTCATCTGTTCTTTTCTTTCGCAGGTGCTGGAGAAGATTCCGGGCTGCAGGTGATTTGGATTAAGCCAAATTCTGGTAAGAATTCCGATGAGAGATTCCTTTGCAGTTTTAAGTATCTCCTTTAATGTCCAATGTCTTTTTCCCCATAGGGGCCGGGGTACGGCAATGCCGGAGGTAAGGCGCCGACCCGAAAAGAGCTGCTGTGTCTCTCTTGCAAATGGGTAAGTCTTGAGTGAGCGTATTGCTAATGTTCTCACATGCTCTCACTAATGCAATGTCTGTTTCTTTTCCCCTTAGGGGCCGCGGTGCTGAGATGCCGAAGGTATGGCACAAACCCAAAGGCGGAGAGGGAATTGAACCACAGGTAAGTTCTGCTTAGATTCGTGTTTCCCTTCTCACCTCTCTTTCTCCTTCCTTCCAATAGGTGCTGGATGGCGGTGGAAGCTCCGGATGGACGTCGCAGGACTCGAAAACGTGCAGGTGAGTGAAATGCAGCGTGCTGCGTGCGACGCGATGCACGTTTAAAATGTTTGCCTTCTTTGCAGGATCGTCGGCGTGCAGAATCCGGAGTGCAGATGTATCAGGTAAGGTTCTTGTTTTCACCTGTTCTCTTCCCTTTTCTTCTTTAGGTGTTTCCAGGATGCTGGCAGGCGTGATGGAGGACCAAGGCAGGAGCAGGCACGGTGAGCGTCCAGCTGCTAAGTGCAGAACAACGCGAAGCGTGGTCTGCTGCTTGGGTGTGGCTTAAATAGCCTTTCAAGTAGTTCCAGGTATGTATTCTTCCCCCAGAAATATGTATTCCTCCACCGGTCACACCCTAGAGATCAAGTAGTCCCTAGAAAAATAGTTCCTTCCAGTCTTGGAAGTTGCAGCATGGTCTGCACAGGTAAGTTTACACCAAGCACTACTCCCAACCTACTTCTGTATGAGCCTGGCGCCGATGGCGCCAGGACTGATGTCCCCTATGAGCCTGACGCCAACGGCGCCAGGACTGAGTCCAAAGGGCCCCCATCTGGGGCTGCTGGGACTTCCCTTGAATGCATGGTGTCTGTCTCTGAGGGTGCCGGTTTGTAAATTAACAAGGGGGGTCCTGGGAGTCTCTCTGCCAGACATTAGTCCTGGTTACGAGAGACTTACCCAGAGTCTTTAGCTCACTATCTTTCACAGAGGAGAAATATCCAAATCATATCAGTCCTTGTCCTGCCCTGGGGCAGTCCAGCACCAAATTGCTAGCTAATTCTCCTCTGAACAACTCGTGTTTTGGTCTGGCTGGACCTCATCAGTAGGATGGAGCTGTGCCTCTATAAGAATAGTAAGCAAGGGGTCCACATCTGGATTCCCCTATTAACTGTCCTGACCGACGGCCCTCTGGTGCTTGCGCACTAGGAATCAATCCAATCAAATAATGCTTTATTTACACGAGCTATACCTTTCCATGACTTTACGGGTGGGCAGGTATCAACAATGAGTGCAAGGTGATGGAGAGATAACACAGTAGCGATGTGAGATAGGTGAGATTAAAGCCACTTCAGAAGGGGGAAGAGCTCGCATATAGCTTCTGCATTCTTGTAGCACAGTCAATATCGAGCCCAGGCGGGGGTATACGTGAAGAAATCACCCCCACAACTGTGGGGTACATTTAAGTACCTAAACAGAAATCCCTTTCTACCAAAAACTGCATTGAAATAATGCCACAAAAATGGCTGTGCTTTTCTTTTCCTGGCACATGTGTGGGAAGCATTGAACACCGCAACCCAAAGAATGGCTCTGCATTTGCTTTACTTCAAGTTGAATCATAAGAAAATGACCTACATTCAGAACTGCACCACATTTGCTGTTCTGTCCTCTGAATATTAAAGCAGCGCACAGCATTCAAGACGGCCCTGCATTTGATCTTTCTTTCTTTTAAAACACCAAGTTGTGCGCTCCATTGAAACATACCCCTGCATGCTTTCTTTCATCTGGTTGCCAAAAAGTTAGGCAATACCTCACAAAAAAGGCACTGTCGACTGATAAATCACATGAGGGACAGAGAGTTCTGCTTTTCACTCAACACGGCTTTTGTTTCCTTTTGCTGTGGATCATCGCGCTCAAATTTCTCAAATTGCAGTAAATGAAAAAAATTAAGTGGCGTTTCTTTCTCCATGTCAATATCAAAGAAATTCTGTGCCGGGCCTGGTTTGGCTCCTTGGAGGCAGGCATCATGACAGAATGCAATGACCAGACCTGTCTTTGCCCAGCTGATGCACCCCGCTCTCCACTGTGACCAGACCCCAGTGACCCAGCTGTTCCCTTAAAGGAGAGCCCAGCCACTGCCCAGTGACCAGATCCTTGTCCCGCTGTCCAGAGAACCGGTTAGCTGTCCAAACTACCCAACTCAAGTGCATTTTGTAAGTATCACCCTTCCACATAACCACAAAGCTGCATTCACTGCTCTGTTCCCCTGCATTCTGTCCAACCCTATAAAAATCCTATAAATACCCTAGTAACTCTTAAATTGTCAGAATCCTCTGTATATCCTGTCCTTAGAAGAATCTGTGTCAGTCTCCATGCTTTAGCGTAATTCTATCCAAAGCATTTCAGTCCTTTGTGTAAGTCCTTAGTACTATTTTGAATAAATTAATTAATTTCCCAAAGCGATGCACGCGGCGTGAATAGGTTAATCTTGCAAATTAACCTCATTGCGTACCGTGCCTTTCTTTAATGATTTAGCCACTAAAATATAGTTGCAGTAGAACAAATCCTTTTGATGACAAAACCGAGTTTGTCCGTGAAAGTATTCCCTTTTAAAATATGATTTTCCTTTCCTATAAAGAATCCCATATCGTCACCCATAAAGAATTACCCTTTCACTTCAGTCTCATACCTGTTATGTGCCTTTGTACCTCATCAGTAAAACCGATTTCTGATTTTGACTAGTAATTTTCTAAGCTCTTTGCTTGTTTTAAACCCATGAAAACTAAGAAAGCCACGTGTGATTTTTGCTGCGCTGTTTCCTTCCCAAAGTCTATTTTCCCACTTGCATGCTGCTGTTTAGTACCTTGACTTGTAAGCTTTATCGCTTCTTTAGTACAGCCTCACAAATTCATGTCTTATCCATTCATCCGCATATGTAAAATAACCAGTGAATTGCGAGTGCCATTTTACTCATTTTTCAAGGGTTTTCAATCCGATTTTGGCCTCCCATTCAGGGGTGGTAGGTCGGATTTCCAATCTGATTTTTGGCGACACAAAACCTGTTTAACAGGGGTTTGAGTGAGTGTTGCAGGGAAAATGCATAACAGTTGTGCCATTTAAAAATTATAACCAAAGAGTAATCTTGCTTTCATTCATTTTTAAATTGATGTGTCTGATGTTAGAAAGTTAAATTAAGGGTATCCTATCATTTTGCTGTGTAATTATCACTACACTGGTGGTTGCTGCCCTATCTTGAATCTGTTTTATTTTCATTTGAATTCAAAAATAAATAAATATTTCATTATTACACACTGACCTGGTTCATGGTCCATTGCGACACAGGGTGTACGTTAAGGGGGGTGTGAGAAGGGTTGGCTGCCTTCTCAAAGCTGAATCTGACATTAATAAACTTGAACGAGTTTTTATTGTGCGCCACATACCTGGCCAGTGGAAAGAGTCCCGGTCTGGTGTGTGACGTGTCTTTAAATCCGTGACCCAGCCAAGCCCTTTCTGTGGTTGCCTGCAGGGTCGGACTGGGACAAGAAATAGGCCGGGTCACCCAACAAAAAGTTGTCCACCCATCACCTCAAAAAAGTGGCCCACCCCTCGCCTCACGACACTTGACCTCTGATGACCCCACTCCAAAGTGACATCCCGGGAAGCGATGAAACACGACCTTTCACCACTTGACAAGACAGGAAGTGGCATCAAATAGCATTGTTCCTAAGTACACTACGAAAAATATGGTTATAATTTCACTAATGTGATATACATTTCATACAAGAATGGATCACCATATGTGTCATTAATATCTGTGTATAGATCCATATTGTCAAATTACTGTGAATCCAAGCAGACGTCCAAGGCCAAATAATATGTTATTGTATAGCACTTAAGCTTAAGCTCTTTTTTATAGAACAAATATGCATACAATATTACCCAACCTGTGTTGGTACTCATTTATCGACGTAAGAAGGATGAAAGGCTTTTTGAAAAAAAAAGGAAAAAAATATATTTTGTTTTTCACATTTTTTTTTCTCCATCCCGGCCAGGCATGGCAGAAACTGGCCCCCAATTCCCACGGGCCGAAAGGCTGAGGGGCCAGTCCAACCCTGGCTGCCTGTCATCACAAGTCCCGTGTAGAACGAATTTCAATTCTGCTGCATGTGATTTCTTTTGTGTTTGTTTTTCTTTTCAAAAATTGATTTTCTTACCTTGTGTTCACGTTGCCTTGGTGCCCTGCTTAGTAGTCTGTAAGCTTTCTTATCTCTCAAGTGTAGCAACACGAATTTCTGTCCTAGCTATCCCACCGTGGTTGCAAACTGCTGTGCAAGTAACAAGTGAAATCCGATTATGCAATTTTGCTCGGAAATAAGGTTTTCATTTTCTTTTCTGGCCTCCCATCTTGGGGTGGTGGGCTGAATCCTCAATCTGATCTTTGCCTCTTCATTCTGACTCATTGCCACTGCATTCCATCCAGAAAGAATTTAGGTAGCAGAAGTTTGGGGGGTGAGTGTTGCAGGGGGAGTGCTTAATCTGAATGGCATCTGTTGCTTTAAAAAACGATTTCTCTTTTGCTTGCTATTGAAGGTTTCTGTATATTCTGTTAGGAGTTTGAATGGGGAATGTTGACTGTGTTGCGGGGATTTTGGCATTTGTATTGCCACAACATCAGTGGCTGCTGCCCAATTGTTTGATTTTGCTTGATTTTTCATTTGACCATATAATTAATAAATATTGTTACACGCCGGCCTAGTTCCTGGTCCATTTCAACAAGGGAGCCTGGGGGGTTTGTTAAGGTGGGTGCGAGGCGGGTTGGGGGCCTACTCAAATAAAGAACCTGTGGTTGATTAAAGATAAAAGGCGTGTTTATTGTGCGCCAGACTCATTGTCAGTGGAAGGAGTCCCTGGCTGGAGCGTGCCCTGTTATGAAACCGTTACACAACACATATCAAAGATGGGGGCGCATGTGACATTCCATGTTGCTTGGAGAGCTTGGTTCATGAAGAAATCAAATCCCTTCAAATATGAGAGATGAGGACGCTATGACATTCCATGTTTGTTAAATCGCTTGGTTACATCAAGAAATCAGCCACTCCAGATATGAGAGATGGGGGTACGTCTCACATTCCATGCTGCTTAAAGCGCTTTGTTACATATAGAAATCAAATCTTCTTCACATATGAGGGATGGAGCAAGCCTGAGACTACATTTTGCTTAAAGCGCTAGGTTACATAAAGAAATCATCCCCACCCCATAGATATTAGACTTGTGTGTCTGCCTGGCATTCAATCCTGCTTAAAGCGCTTGGTCACATGAAGAAATATCTTTGAGATGCGAGATATGGAAAAGCCAGGCCTTCCCCAATAGCCAGGCCCTGCTGAACCCCATGCCCCTTCTTGGAGGGTTCGACTGGATGAAGGTGAAAATAAACCCTCCGAAAACCGGTAAGAGACACTGTTTACATTATGCCAGAAAGAGCTATAAAGCAGAATAGTGTTCCAGGAGTTAGGTGTTGGGGGCTGGTGAGGCATAGGCCGGTCCTCTAGTGTCCTCTGGTTTTTCATGCAGCAGTCGCCAAAAGGGCATATTAGTAAAAAAGAGCACTGTGCTCAAAACGATGGAGGCGGGGGCTGCGCTTTGCGCTGATGCCTAGTGCAGTCTGTACGGTTTATGTACAAAGGTCTCCGTGCAGCAGTCACCAAATCACCAAAACAATGTGATCCCTTTATTATGGGCATATGTGTCCAGCTATATCACAAAAAGCGCTATAACGCAGAGCACTGTGCCTGGGTGGGCAGGACATGCAGGGGACAGGATTCGTGAGGCCCAGTGTGAATTGCAGCTTGTTTACAACGGTGCAGGAGTCACCAGCGCAATGGGATCCATTTGCCGTGGTATATATGTACAGAGACGACACAGGAGTTGCTTTAACTCGTGGCAATGTGTTTCAAGAGAGGAAGGTTGTGGCTGGGAGGTCAACTGAGGTCTGTAATTATTGTATACTCCGTCCTCCGTTCAGGGGTTACTAGGTGTCCAGGGAGGCTCAAGTCTGATGTTACACGAAGAAAGCACCCACTCCAGATATGAAAGATGAGGACTCGTCCGACATTGCATGTTGCTTAAAGCGCGTGTTAGATAAAGAACTCGCCCACCCCAAATATGAGAGGAAGGCGTGCCTGACATTCAATGCTGCTTAAAGAAAGAAAACTCCTTGAAATACGCGATATGGAAAGACCAGGTCTTCGCCAATATCCAGGCCCTCCGGAACCCCATGTCCCTTCTTGGAAGGCTAGTGTGGCTGATCCATGTCATGTTACAGCCGAGGATGGATGCTCCTTTTCTTTCTGGTCAGCCTGACACGAATTCCCTTTATACCTTCCCCTTATGCAAAGGGGCCATGCCAAGCGCATTGGAGCAGGCAGAATCAAGTATTCGTTATATAAAGTGGTGTTGGGGTACCCCCACCACTGCATGCAGCCTTCCTGGGGGGGGGGGCTGGCTGTGGGGTGGGACCTGTGTACAGGCGATGGGGAGAGGTGGTCATCGTCCCAGTGATGGCCACCTCTCTCCATCGCCATGCTGCGCTTTTTTCTCAAGGTGCCTATGTTGTTTCTTTGGCTTGTATGCCCTTTCCACATCTCTCGCACTGATATCGTCTCTGTTTTCTTTATTGACAGCTAAGCTGTCCGAGTACGGCTTGGGGAGCCAGCAGAACAGCATCCGGACCAACTTCACCACCAAGCAGCTGACCGAGCTGGAGAAGGAGTTCCACTTCAACAAGTACCTGACCCGGGCCCGCAGGGTGGAGATCGCCGCCACCCTGGAGCTCAACGAGACCCAGGTCAAGATCTGGTTTCAGAACCGGCGGATGAAGCAGAAGAAGCGGGAGAAGGAGGGCCTGGCCCCCTCCAATGGACCACAGGGCAGAGCCAGAGAGGCCAGCGAGGCCTCGGACCAATCCAGCTCCCCATCCCCCTACGCTTCTCCCGACTCGTTCTCATCGTGAATGGTACCCGCCTCAGGGAAGCTGTGGACGGAACCCTTTCCAGAACGACACTCCTTCAAAGCGGCTTGGAACCTTCAAATCTAGCAGCAAGTAAATGGTCACTTCGCGAGTTTTCTTCCTGTATATAAAGTGCTGGGCGCCACTGCTGCCCCATTTTCAGAAAATCCCTAATTGCTGCCTACTATTTCAGATGCCATTGCTATAATAGGTGCACATCTTTTATTCCTGCCAAACGCCCGAGTATTTAGTCTGAAAGAGACCGCCTTTTATGCGCAATTCTACTCACTTTTTCGGGCAGTACCTGCTGCTAAAAAGAGACGTCTTTGCATTCTGCTTCCCATGTCCACCACAAGCCTTTAACCTAACAGTGCTCCCTAAAATGTAATGCTCCATTCTCTGTAGGCCGTTCTTAGGGAATATTCTGGGTCAGGGGCCGGCAAACACAAAAAACTGATGAAAGGGAAGTGGATGCCTCCACCTTGTCTCGGGGAATAAAAACAAACGAGGTACCCGCACTCTAGAGCACTCTGGTTTTATGCACATGCATTTTAATATACAACCCGGACGTGGGTCTGGATTCGTGTAGTACAGTAGCTAGCTAGCTAGATAGATAGGACAAGATACACAGACAGAAGTATACAAAGCCTGCACTGAAAGGTAATTTATAAAGAAGGCGAGGTGGGTAGACAGGCAGACAGGCAAATAGCCCACGCATTCGATCAGTCTCTGTGTCCACTATCGCGGCACCTCCTCTTGAACACATAATGCCATCCGCCCGCCCGCTGCCCGTGCTGGGAAGTCGACTGCTGTACTGAAAAGCGACCTCTTGCCAGCACTACTGGGTTACTCCATAAAGTGACAAGTTACAAATGACTGTGGGCGTCATATTGTTGCATGCTCGTGTCTGCTATCTTGCAACAAGTCAATAAATGTTGCCTTCCCTTGTGTCGCCCCCACTAGCGGCCAGTGCTCGGCCTCCCCGGCCAGACAAGGCTCTGCTCTGGAGCACCGCATTACTGTGCTTGCATTTCACACACAGCCAAATCTACCACTGAAGCCGCAAAGGCCCTCGTTTCATCGAAACGAAATGTATTCGAGTCTTTTTTTCTAGTTCTTGCCTGACTATTGCAGTCGTTTTTTCATAGATGCGCCGTTTTTTTTAACAAAAACAACTAGTGGTAGATCTCTTGTGTACAGACTAAATGTATCTATCCAATTTAAAAGCAGGCCTCGTCTTCGTGTCACAAAGGGATTCTATTAATTCCAAAAAAGAGCATTTGGCTATTTCTAACCTTGTTTCATTAGTATATTGATTAAATTACACTGCTTCGCCAGACTGGCCTCGGCAACAAAGGCCTTTTACAGCAGGCCCTCTTTCTCGCCAGCCCTTGCCTTCGAATAAAGAAAAAGTTAGAATAATTCCGCATCTTCAATTTACGGGCCAGGAAGAAACTTGCAGATATCGCTAGGACAACGTCCGACCAGAACAGCACCTTCCGGCCGGCAGATGCTTCAGAGAACGCTCTTTTGGCATTAAAACATGTTCTGATGCTTTGGGTAGATTTTTCTAACTTGCTGCCTTTTAACACTTTAAAACAAGTCGTGAATAATTTGGACCTTTCCCCCTTTTAAAGCCTTTGAAGGCTGATTTTGACGCATATGTGTTGTTATCAGATTGATGGGAGAGTTTGATTGAAGTTTCTTTGTCATGCAAATGTCAAAGGGGGTGATGGATGGGCCAGCAGACCTGACAAGCTTCAGGAGGTCCCCTGCCATTGGCTGCCCGCGAGAAACACATGCCTGATTTCCTGGGGACTGAAGGCTGGCAATCCATGGAAGGGGAAGTTTCCCAGCTTTGACACACCATCTAAAGGTTTGGGACAGGAGGAATCTCCTCAAACAGGTTGTCACTCCTCGGCCAGTGGCAGATGGACAAGCCCAGAATGAACTCCTTCTTAGAGTATGCAATTTGTAACCGTGGGCCGAGCGCCTACTCACCCAAGGGGTACCAAGCGCTGGAGCAGAGCACCCCGACATACTCGGCCTGCTCAGGTACGACTGACATTTACAATGGAGACGGGCGCTTCATGGTGGGGGGCAGCGCTGCAGCACCCAGCCAGCTCCACCAGCAAACCTCGGCTTACCCTGCCTACCCCAGCTCTGCGCCCGGGTACTCTCCCCAGCCCTGCAGTGCCGGCTACGGACACCAGTTCTACCTGAGCCAGGAGGCAGAGGGACTGTACTTTCAACCTCCTGGATACCCTGCTAACGCCGGCCTGTCCGATGCCTACTGCCCGCCCGGGCCCTACCAGCCGCAGCACCATTTCCTGCAGGAGCAGCCGGCCTATCTCCAGGGCACATACAGCCACATGCCACTCTCGCCGCCTAACGAGGAGCGGGACACCGCCTGCCGCCTCGACCAGTCCTCCACCACTCACACGTTCGACTGGATGAAGGTGAAAAGAAACCCTCCAAAAACCGGTAAGAGAGACTCTTTACGTTGTGCCAGAAAGCGCTATGATGTAGAATACTGTGTTCCAGGAGTTCGGTGCCGGGGGCTGGTGAGGCATAGGCCGGTCCTCTAGTGTGGGCATCTTGGTACAGCTATATCTTTTTGTAAAAAGCGCTCTTACCAGAGCACTGTGCTCTAGGCGAGGGGGTGGGGCTGCGCTTTGCGCTGATGCCTTGTGCAGTCTGTACAGTTGATGTACACAGGTTTCCGTGCAGCAGTCACCAAAGCACCAAACCCTTTACTGTGGGCATATGTGTACAGCTATGTCTCAAAAAGCGCTATAACGCAGAGCACTGTGCCTGGGTGGGCAGGACATGCAGGGGACAGGATTCGTGAGGCCCAGTGTGAATTGCAGCTTGTTTACAACGGTGCAGGAGTCACCAGCGCAATGGGATCCATTTGCCGTGGTATATATGTACAGAGACGACACAGGGGTTGCTTTAACTCGTGGCAATGTGTTTCAAGAGAGGAAGGTTGTGGCTGGGAGGTCAACTGAGGTCTGTAATTATTGTATACTCCGTCCTCCGTTCAGGGGCTACTAGGTGTCCAGCGAGGCTCAAGTCTGATGTTACACGAAGAAATCACCCACTCCAGATATGAAAGATGAGGACTCATCTGACATTGCATGTTGCTTAAAGCGCTTGTTAGATAAAGAACTCGCCCACCCCAAATATGAGAGAGGAAGGCGTGCCTGACATTCAATGCTGCTTAAAGAAAGAAAACTCCTTGAAATACGCGATATGGAAAGACCAGGTCTTCGCCAATATCCAGGCCCTCCGGAACCCCATGTCCCTTCTTGGAAGGCTAGTGTGGCTGATCCATGTCATGTTACAGCCGAGGATGGATGCTCCTTTTCTTTCTGGTCAGCCTGACACGAATTCCCTTTATACCTTCCCCTTATGCAAAGGGGCCATGCCAAGTCCATTGGAGCAGGCAGAATCAAGTATTCGTTATATAAAGTGGTGTTGGGGTACCCCCACCACTGCATGCAGCCTTCCTGGGGGGGGGGGCTGGCTGTGGGGTGGGACCTGTGTACAGGCGATGGGGAGAGGTGGTCATCGTCCCAGTGATGGCCACCTCTCTCCATCGCCATGCTGCGCTTTTTTCTCAAGGTGCCTATGTTGTTTCTTTGGCTTGTATGCCCTTTCCACATCTCTCGCACTGATATCGTCTCTGTTTTCTTTATTGACAGCTAAGCTGTCCGAGTACGGCTTGGGGAGCCAGCAGAACAGCATCCGGACCAACTTCACCACCAAGCAGCTGACCGAGCTGGAGAAGGAGTTCCACTTCAACAAGTACCTGACCCGGGCCCGCAGGGTGGAGATCGCCGCCACCCTGGAGCTCAACGAGACCCAGGTCAAGATCTGGTTTCAGAACCGGCGGATGAAGCAGAAGAAGCGGGAGAAGGAGGGCCTGGCCCCCTCCAATGGACCACAGGGCAGAGCCAGAGAGGCCAGCGAGGCCTCGGACCAATCCAGCTCCCCATCCCCCGACGCTTCTCCCGACTCGTTTTCATCGTGAATGGTACCCGCCTCAGGGAAGCTGTGGACGGAACCCTTTCCAGAACGACACTCCTTCAAAGCGGCTCGGAACCTTCAAATCTAGCAGCAAGTAAATGGTCACTTCGCGAGTTTTCTTCCTTCCTGTAAAGTGCTGAGCGCCATTGTTGACCCATTTTCGGAAAATCCCAAATTGTTGGCCACTACTTCATATGCCGCTGCCAAAAAAGGCACACACCTTTTATTCCTGCCAAATACCCGAGTATTTCGTTTCAAACAGACGGGCGTTTATGACCAATTCTGCACTTGTATTTGGGTTTTAACTGCTGCTAAAAAGATACATCTTTGCATTCTGTTTCCCACATCCACCACAAGCCTTTAATCTAAAACTGTTCCCGGAAATGTAATGCTCCAACCTCTGTAGGTCGTTCTCATGGAATATTCTGGAGCAGATGAAACCCGATGAAAGGGGAAGTGGATGCCTGCTCAGGGCAACCTCGGCCACTTTGGCTCAGGGACTAAAACAAACGAGGTTACCCGCACTCTGCACCGGTTTGATGCACATGTATTTTATTATAAAACCTGGACTTCGACAAGGTTGTAAATAGCACGCGAGAGATTAATGAAGAAGGCTTTCCTGAAAATGATTTTTGCAATATCTCGGAAGGCTCGAGCTGAACAGAATCCCTCCGAGGTGTACATTTGACTTTTCGTTATTTACAGGGTGTTTGAAGAAACATGACTGGAGAGAAGACCGATACGCTGTTGTTTAATATTAATAACCGTGGCATGCCTTGGAAAAACAGTGTCTTAGATTGCACTATTAGAGAGACACTGGGCCAGTGCTCACACACTTTCCCTCCTGGGGGACTATGTATATATTTCGGGGAATCCTTCTTCCCCTAGGAGGGGGGTTTCTCCAGGTTCTTGTGCCCCACTTTGTGCTACCTCTTTCTTAGTCGGATGCGCCCTAACTGCCCTTTATTTATTCTAGCTTTTTGTCTTAAATTCTGTAGAGACGAATTCTTCTGAAGATTGTATTTAACATATTAAAGTTGTCTGAATCGCTGGCACTGTTAGCAAGCTGTAGTTTGCAATTGGAGCTGGGGCCCGAATGTAAAGAAAGGGAAATATTCTGTAAACGAACTCATGGGCCCCTCAGCGTGTATTTTTGCCAATTAAACTACCTCGACCTGAACAGATTGTCTATTTTGTGTGGTGCATTTTTGTCCCCTCTGTATTGGCGGGTAGAGGGGCGTATGTGTAGAAGCCGCAACTGATGTGTTACTGGAAAGGCAGAAGCGGGCCCACTCCCAATTCACAAAGGGGAGCAGAAAAAGAGGGCAGGGGGGACGCTGCTCTTGGTGAGAGCGACGCGCCGCTAAAGTGTCCCCGATTGCTCACAAGGACGGCAATGCTGCCCAAATGACCGAGGGGACTGATAACCTCGTGCTAACGCTATACTTGTGCTTATTTCTGTCAAATCCACTGATACAATATCTACCACACATGTCCAGATGGTGACTTTGGCGGCATCGAGAACATGGTGTGTTTTATAATTAAACTTGTCTTCAAATTATTCTGCACTGCACCCCTGTGTCTTTGAGGGGCGCAAAGCAAGATAGCCCCATATATTGGCCTAAGAGTGAGAGGCAAAGAGAATAACAGGAGGGGCATGCGCGAGAGGGTGGTGAAGAGGTCCGGGGCAGGAGGGCATCGACAGGGTGGAGAGGAGATGAGAGAAGCAATCAGCGGTGAGCTGCGGATACAGCTCTGACCTTTTTACCTCCAAACGCCTCTGGGATTTCAAGGCAAGTAAACAGCGAGGCCAGAATAATCAACGCGAAATCACTGACTAAAGTTCCCTGTACATTCACTGCTTCGGCACCATGCACACACGACACGCACATGGACGCAGAAAAACTCGTGGAACAAAAAAACACGCGTCCGCAGAATAGTGCAGGACCACTGTACAGAGGCACGCAGATAGCATTGCAGGGCTCCGGCATAGACGTGAAAAAACACCGAAAGACATCACCCATACGTATACAGAGAACAACGGAAGAATCATGTAGAGAGCAGGCCGCGTGCAAACGACACAGCAAGGCGCACACAGGGCGCACACAGGCCTACCGAGTACGCATACTACATACAGAAAACGGAGTGTGAACACAGCAAGACCAGTGTGAAGAATACACACACGCACCAACAACACACTAACAGCCGGGCAAAGATCATACACACATGCAAAAAAAAACAGCAACAAACATATACAGGACACATACACGTGTGCATATGGGTTTTCCCCTTCTGTAATGGCTTGGCAGGCTGAAAAACGATGGTCTAGACGGGTTGCCCAGAGGTGGTTATGATTAATTCAAAACCTTCCAGCCATCAACTTCCTGTTCTGTTTTGCGAACAGACTAACACCTACATGAAGCACACGTACATACACAAAGAACACGGAAGAACACACATAAATGTAAAAAGATCAATGCCAGTTCAGTCTGCAGAGCACACACACGCACAGATAAACCAGGGGGCCTTTTACATCATTTATTTAAGGCTAGAAGCGCACTGGTGTCTGCCTTACACCACCCTGCCACTTCACACCACCTCACATAGCGTCCAACCGTGGATCACCAATGCTATCTAGCAACTGAGACCTGCCATATGCGTCACATTTGCTATTGGAGGATGTCCACTGTCGCTCTTTCCTTGTTACCTATGACAAATCTGTCCCCATTCTTTGGTCTGCTATGGATTTTGCTATACCCATTACACCGCCCCATAACTTGCCTCTTTACTCGTAAACTATCTTCCACCCTCCCCACTTTTGACTCCAATCCATCTCGTACTCTCACCCCCTCCTGATGATTTTGCTCTTTTCTTGCAAATTCTCAAAGACTCAAGTCACATGCACTGCTCTGGAATCCCTGGCCCCATCCCTCTTTCTCCCCACACTCGTCTTACTCTGGGAAAACAGTACCCACCCACTTCTCCTTTCACCATGACTCACCAGGCCACACACTCCTCCTTCTTTATCTTCCTTTATGTCTCTGTCGTATTGACATTGATGACCATCCCTCACTCCTTCACTCACTCACTCAATCACAGGATCATCTCTCTAACAGATACTTCTTAATTATGCAAATTACGTGGACGACACCCAGCTTGTGCTGAAACTATCATGTGTCTATGAGGCAGACTCACTTTTCATTAGTAGGGTGTTTGACATTAAACACTGGATGGGGAAAAACTCTATGGCACTGAATACAAAAAAAACAGAGCTCCTAATTGTTGGAAGTCCAGCTAAATGTAAGTCATTAGATCCTCAATAGAAGGCTTTCTGTATTGGAGGGGACAGAATTTAGGTTCCCAGCCAGGTCAAAACCCTGGGAGTGTTCTTTGACTGCTACATGGATTTCAAGAAACATGTCTCCTACGTGACTTCCAACTGTACATATGTGACCCAGCTCCTGTGGCAGATTAGACCATATTTGTCGGAAGGCAATAGGCCTTTGTTAGCCTCAGCAACCATTAATTCCAGGCTCGACTACTGCAACGGGCTCCTGGTCGGTACTACACAGGAAAACGCTAAGAAATTGCAGGTTGTCCAGAACGGGGCTTTGAGAGCCATCTGTGGCATCGGACGGCAAGATCATGTCTCGGATGCCCGGAGAAAACTGCATTGGCTGCAGCAAAGGATTCTTTTTAAAGCATCATGCATGCTCCGAGCTACCTTAAACCTTGGATTATCAGTTTGCCGTGCAGACCGGCCCTGCAGTCTAACAATAGGGACTTACTCATCCAACCTCGCAACAAAGTTAAAAGGTTTGGAGACCTGAGCATCAATGCCTGGGGTCCAGGGGTTTGGAACAACCTACCTTTGTCAATCAGGCAACTACCTTCGCTGGCACCGTTCAAAAAAGCTCTTAAAACCTATATGTCTGATGGTGGGGGACCTAATTCCTCTTCTTCCTTTTGTATCTCACTTTGATACAGTCCCCTGGCATTGTACTGGATTTTTGTATGTTTGTACAGTCTGTCAGCACTCTGAGGCCTGTGGGCGAATTGGCGCTTAACAAAAATTCTATAGAATAGAATAGAATAGAATAATATCTAGGAAGAGTAAGTCCTCCTCTGACAGAAGATTCATACACAGTGCTAGGTCCTCTTCTCTTCACACTTTTCACATTCTCTCTTGGCAAGCGCATCACCTCCTTCAGCTCCTCGTACTGCCTTTTTGCGTATGATTCCCAAATCTTCTTCTCTTTCCCCTCACCCCAAATCCACTTGCATCCCCAACTGTCTCTCCACCATCCATCACTGGATGGCCTTCTGCTTGATAACGGTGAACTCTTCAAAAACTAATTTTACCAACTTTTTACAGCCATATCTTTGCCAAAAATGCAGAGGGGATGTTTGTGTGAGTCAATATGACATGGGCAGGGGGTGGGCATCTCCCACGTTTTGCGGCACAAAAAAAAGAATTGGTAAAAAATGGTGCAGTGAAAAATAGTCCTGTGAAAAATAGTCGGTAAATACACATAGAACCCTTCTACTCTGCTCTCTTTCACCCCTAAACAGAATACCCGACTCTGCCATCCACATGCTCTCAGCCTCCCTTTCTCTTTCCCCACTCAGCCCAACGACTAAGCACCTGGCTCACTAAGTAACACCAGTCACTCTTTAAATTCCTTCTTATGGTGTTCAAATCTATAAAGATCTGCCCCCTATATTTCCATCTCTCTATGATATTTCATGTGTTATTTGTACAGTGCCTAGCTGCCATTTTCAGAGCCTCAAAGCACCTTGACTTGTCTGGGAGTTGAGCAGACAATAGTCAAAATATTTATGATAGAGTACATTGTATTGCAGGAGAAAGATAGTTTACATTGTAACATAGATGAATGATTGCAGACAAACGATTGAATTACTTAGCAGTATTCATAGGGCCTGATTTACAAAGCATTTTCCAGTGCGTATTTCACATTCAAAAATGCATTTGTAATACAGGTCGATAATGCCTTGTAGCCCTACTTTTCCACGTCACAGTACTAACCTCTACATTAGGAGCCTCCATCAAAGTAACACATGTCCAAACTTCAGGAGCACGACCCCCACCCCCACCCCCCAGGAGTTCTAATACCGCCTCTATCCCATCATCCCTTTTTCGCCTTTTTCAAGAAGGATCATGGTGAGGGTGAGGATGGCCATCAGTAGTCTGACGAGAAAGAGCAGTTCTAGGAGCATTACAGATCATCAGTAAGGAGTCCAATCATTACCTTCAGTACCTTTTCCTCATGGCAGTATTTACATTTGAGGTAGTATTTGTAACAGTTTAATGAGAAGCCACCCTCAACACAGGGATTTCCTGACTTCCCCACTTAAGGTGTGACGCAACAAACTGTTTAATGCATTCTTTTATGGAGCCCTAATTAGACACCTATCATGCCTCTTGGATCCTTCCCCCTGGGCTAACAATGAGCCAAGAACCAGGCCGGGGTGCGGGAAATATATTGGCATTTATTTAAATTAAAAGTGATAGAAATTCACACGAAAATGTCAAACACCACTATCCGTGGCACAACACAATCAACTTCTCTCAGCATAAATAAATCACAAAAGCGAGTTGAAAAGAACACATCACAATTCTTCACTTTCTACAAATTTCACTTCAAGAAATAATTAAACTGATCAATAACCAAAACGATTATAAATGTGTTGTGTGAGTTTGATTTTCGTACGGGCTAAAAAGGCTAGCAGTAGGATTTCAAGATTGGTACAAATACATATGGCAATTATGATTTCGGCCACACTTTTGGTTTGAAATAAACAAAGGGTGATTTAGTGTTTTGTTTTTCAAACCCCTGTGTTGGCGAAGCCCGACAGAAAAATTGGAACGATTTGGGAAATTTTGGATTTCAGACCACCCTCCACTGAAAAGCCTATGTTGGGGAAGCTCGATAAAAAGGTTGGACTGATTTAAGATCAAAGACACCCCTCTTCCTTAAAGAAGTCGGGGTCAGCAGGACAAAAAGGATTACCCAATTAAATTATAGGCTATAGTTTTCAGCGCACACTTGGAAGTGAGTTTTGTTAATTTCAAATTTTAACAAAATTCATCCAGTAGTGTTCTGCCAAATTGGGAATTAATTCAATTTTTAGTTAAATAGGCTAAGAATCTACACAGTTTTCCCCCTCCCACACACTATAAAGGGGAAGGATTTATGGAAAGCATACTCCCCCACCTTTTGGTTTGCCAGGGCTCAGTTCTACTTACATAGAAAGCCTCTGTTTACAGTTCATGAAGGGCAGCCACATCTCAGCACACTCTGGAAAGATAGGGC
The DNA here is from genome assembly GCF_040938575.1 of Ambystoma mexicanum. Classification (NCBI taxonomy): domain Eukaryota; kingdom Metazoa; phylum Chordata; class Amphibia; order Caudata; family Ambystomatidae; genus Ambystoma; species Ambystoma mexicanum. Next base: position 645,322,337 of record NC_090938.1, read on the forward strand.
AGGGGTCTGGTCACTCCACTATCAAAGATGACCTCCTGCTCTCCACCATATCATCCAGTCAGCTTTCAGGTCTTCCTAGAAATAGACAGTTTGAATGATTGACTGATTGATATTTTATTTCTATTGCGCTCGTACACAAGTGTTTCAGAGCGTGACAAGGCAAGGGAGGGGAACAGGGGAGAACAAAACAATGATCTTACTAGGCCCAGTGACATTGAGAATGCGCAAGTGCATGGGAGAGGGGGAGGGGAAAAGTGCATTGGAGGGGAGAAGTGGAAAGTGTGGAGAAAAGGAGAAACAGATAAATAATAATCAATAAATAAATAATAAAGGCTACAAAACAGTGGTAGTGCAGGCAGCAAGTGGCAAGTGCTGGGTTTAAGGCAGCAGACAGGGTAGGTCTGATAAGTGCAGGAAGAAAAAAAGGGGGATACTGTATGGATATAGAATACAGACACCAGAGCAAGGGGGGGCCCAGAGGAAGAGCGGGAGGGTGGCAGAGTGAGCCGGTACCTGGGCCCGGTGGACAGAGGGTGGCCAGGTGCACGGTGCCAAGAGAGAACATATCAGCAGGGGAGGGGCGAAGGCAGAAGCAAAGAGGAAGGTTTTGAGGTCCTTCCGGAACCGGAGATGGTTCTCCTCAAGTTTTGGAGTGGCAGGGAGGCTGTTCCAGAGGGAGGCCCCAGCTGAAGAAAGACAGTTCCACCCGGATGAACTCTCAGCAGTCTCCTCTGGTGTTTCCTTACAGCTGTCAGAAGGTAAGTTTCAGCAGCCCTCTTGAGGGTACATTTCACCAGCTCTGTCTGTGACACCACCAATTTTACAATCTTGAGGAAGAACCCTGCCAGTGGTTTCGCAACTATGATTCAGCAGTTACCCTTCTCTCGCCTCTCAAACCCAGCCTCCCAGTCAGGATTGGTCGAGGGGTCTGGAGCAACATATGGGAATTCCCATTTGTAACTGCCATTTGTTCGCCTGTCACATTTTTGGCAATAACTAGTTATGTATCAAAACTTCATATTCTACTAGCAACTGCCATAATATACATGTTTTCTGATTCAGCTAATCATGGGGAATTAGATAAGCCAACCATCAGGTCCGTACCATGTTCCACGCCCGTGTGGCACCTTTCTGCCATTTCCATGAAAAGCATAACAGTTATGAATATGTAAGTTATTACCTGTATCCATACTTTTATTCTCCACCCATTCACCAACTCTCACATTTGGAACAAGTTCAGATCAGCCAGAAACCTAGTTTAACTGCCCATTACAGTTCCCTGAGTCGCAGGTGGAGGAATTTCATTTCACTTAAATTGCCTGGAAAATACATGAAAAATGGTACATAAATGAAGAAAATTCACCTTATGGTTGCTGAAAAAAAGGCGTAAATGATAATAGTCCTTTTAAATTAATAGCAACTCTTCATGTGGGACAAATGGCAATTCTCCTGCCCTCAGGCCATTTGTTTTCACTGGGTCAGCTTGTACCTAGAGTTCTTTTACCAGTCTCTTTGTGTTGCAAGCTTGCTCGTTGAAGTTGTTGTCCCCATTTTCACACATATTGGTCATGCTCCAGCCAAGGGGAAATTGTACTGCAGTCATTGCCTCCAGAGCCAGCCATTCTGTTTTCGGCACCTTTAGTAGGATACTTTATTGACTTTGTAATTAGCTGGGGGGATGGGGGGGTGTAAAATCCAAACTAAAAGGGATTGCCTCTAGCCTACAGAAACTTTCCCATGAAAAACAAAGAGTTATTTTCTTCTTCCAAAAGTCTGCTGATATTTTGCATGCAAAACATAATTTACATTGCTTTTTGTCAAACCACACATCATGTCTTTTCCCTGACAGTTTTCTGTTAGCAGTGATACATTTTCAAATTTAAACTGCTTATACTTGCACACATGTGACAGGGACCTTTGATTCCTCCTTCTTTTGTGAATTAAAATGCTGTTTTTCCTTTGGTAGTGACAGGTAGGCCCCTTTTCCACATGGCTCTTCAATTTTAATTGAAAAAGAAACACAGGCCAAGCCATTTTTGGTTCAGTGTTTAAAATACTGCTGTTCATGTGAAAGGGACTTCTGTTTGGGACCTTCAAATGCACTCCACATATACCACAGCTCTTAAATTTAAAGGGCATTTAACAAACCACACAGATCCACTGCACCCGCCTTAACATTTTATTGCACGGATGATTTGTACCAATGCATCTACAGAAACACATACCTCAGAATAGTCGTGCAAAAGGTGTTGGCCATTGGACTGTCTATATTCAGCCTATAATGCCAAATGAATATATTAGGATTCAACCAGGCCACTGCCCAGCAAATATCCTACAGGGAAACATCTTACACATTGGCCCAGGGTGTTGCCATCCCCCTGTTCGATTGATGCACAGCAACTTCTGGAAGCTTTCTTTCTGCCACTGCTTATGCCATGGCAATCGTCAACCAGATCCAACGGCTATTGGAAATTACTGGTGCTTTCCTGCCAGCCCCTGCAGGCCTAAACCTCACTAAAAAGGCTCTGTGTTCAGGATATTCTCTGTTCGTACATAGTCTAAGACTGTCCTCTTAACATCCAAACAATGTCAAGCCTCCTCCAAGGAAGAAGGCTTTCAGAAGAAAGCAGGAAGTCCTTCGATTTGCCAAACATTAACCCCACGATGCAGAGGCGCTGGATGGCACCTCCATATTAAGGCATCTGCTTGAATTTTCAGGAATGGGGGAAGTAGCGGCTGGTGAACTTTTAAAGTCGTGGGGCGTAAATGTATGCAGTAGGAAGCGAATGGGCGCAGCGAGTGTGCCTGACGTATTAAAGAGGGGTGTGAGTGGGTTCTCCCCCTGCAAAATATTTTGGGAAATGAGGAGTTCAAATTGTGTTTTTTCCAGCACAAATTTCGAGAAAAGTTGTAGAAAAAGACCTAAAATACAAGCAGTTCTCAGAGTAGGACCCACACAATATTCTACCAGAGATGCCAGTTTACGGACAATACACAGGGCCATTTTGCACAGAAAACCATGTATGTCCCCATATCCCACAAGGGCACAAATATGCTTCCAGCATTAAGGCAATTGCTGGGTAAAGTGTGTACCTGCACTGATGTGCATACATCTTCAGGCAATTGGAACAGTGATGTGGGGTTAGTTAGTACTTGCATGCCAGGGGAGTGATTGGAAGGGTAGAGAGGGGACAGGAGACCGCTCATTCTCAAAGCAGTCCTTAAGTGGGTGCTTTCAGACTTAAAGGGGTGAGTTAACGGCTTGCAACATTGAAGCTGTACTAGATTAGTCACTCTCATTATAATGCGTAAAGAAGTTAGATGTCCCCCACGCAAATAAGATTGCCCCCTCCCCGACCATCTCTGAAGTTAGTGCCTCTGCCAACAGTTGAATGGTCCGCCTCCCCTCCCCCATAATTTATATTTCATTGCGCCCCTGGTCATGGGCCCAAAAGTGTGGCTGAGACTGCCCAGTAAGCCATCCCTATTTTGGTCAGCTTGCCACCCCTGTGGCTCCTTTAAGAGCCAGACAGGGGTATTTGGAAGTGGGACCTGCATGAGGGTGCCAAATCGGGAAAGGTGTCCTGCTGGCTGAACAATGAGGGTGCCGGGCAGGAGTGTTCCTGCTCAGCACCCTCATTGTCCTGGCAGCAGGACACCTTTCCCATTCTGCACCTTCATTATCAATGAGGGTGTGGGAAGGGAGAGGTGTCCCTCTGCCAGGACAATGCCAAGGTGCTATGAGAAGCACAGCGGCTCTCAGAGGACCCCATAAATTGCTTTGTATCAACAGAGCATTAGAATGGGAGTCATTAGGCATTGATGGGAGAGAGGGCTTTTATTTGCAGACTTTTGTCCCTTACGAAGTGTGAATGGGGTGACAAGAAGTGAGAAGTGAGAAGGGTGCATAATGCTGCATTCTTTATGAACCAATGACTATGGGCCTCATTATGAGAATCACGGAAAAAATGCAGTCATTACCGGCATGGTGGTATTAGCGCGTCTGTGCACCCTCGACGCCACTAATAGCAGCTGATTACGAGAGCGCGAGCACGCGTGAACCCCCATGCCGGTAATGGCTGAACTGCCATGCCGCTAAAGGCTCCCCAACCCCCGATAGCACCATCACGGGACCTGCCTATACCGCCTCTGCCCAGGAGCAACCCCTTAATAACAGACCCGGCAATACCATCGTGCCAATACCGGGTTCGTAATACCAGACCCGGAAGTACCATCATCATGCTGGAATGGGAAATGCGCCGGTGGCCATCTTAGAAAATACAATCCATTACAATCATCTTAACACAGCAGTGCTACAGAGTGGAGAGCATACCCAATCAATCCATCATGTCAAAGTTAACTCGAAAGTCCACCCCCCGCTTGCGCAAGAAGCGCTTCTCCGGTGCGGAGCTCAACATGCTGGCGCATACGCTGGCAGCCCATGCGGATGAGGTCTTTGCCAAAAATTTGAAACGCGAAGCCCAACTGCGAAAAAAACAAATATGAGAGAAGGTGGCATGGAATGTTACAGCGGTTGGCACCACCCCCTGCAACAGGCCAAAGGGCTGCTCGATCACAACACGGGTACGGGTATGAGCCCGATTGTACTCCTCTTCGTGCCTGTTCTGCGGGTTCCATACAGGGGTAAGTAGCCATGGCTTCAAGGGATAGCCACCATCACCTGCATGTGGGCACAATGATGTATGTGTTAGTCGATATCAGACCTGACACCTTAGTAATCACTACCATGGATGCAGCTATTCGGTGTTCACATGCACATGTCCCTGGATTCATGCGCGCAGGTTCATTTGACGCAATGTGTATGGTAATATGTTCTGCTGGTGTAGATTGCGTTGTCCAGCGGATGCAGGGCTTTCACTTGCATGCTGATGCAGATGTACTGTGGATGCGGAACAATGTTTAAACACCCATGTTGGTGATGTGTGGTACTCTGTATGTAGTCCCAAAAGTGGCATTGCCACAGCTGTGATCATGTTCTGTCATCCATCGCTTGACATTCCCATGGTGGCCTGCTTGTACATCTGGCATATTGTCATTGCTGTGCAGCATTGGTCTTATGTATGGCAATGATGTGTCATGTTCAGGTTGGGATGTTCAGGGCTACAGTGTTTCGCTGTATGTGCATTGTCCACTCCCCACCCAATCTCACCCAGGTGGAGTATGCGTCCCCCCCCAATCATACCCAGGTGGAGTATGTGCCCCCCCACAATCTCACCCAGGTGGAGTATGCATCCCCCCAGGTCTCATCCCCCCCCCCCCCTGCACTGCCATGGGCCTGTCGGGCAATTTACCAAGCAGCCAGGCACGTCGTCAAGCATGTCGCTCCATGTAGCAGGGTAGCGTGGAGTTCCGCAGCACCATGGCATCATGTGTGGATCCGGGATATTGGGCACAACAATGTGTGATGATATTGCTGGAGTCACATGCCATCTGCACATTGATGGAGTGGTATTGCTTACGATTGCGGTACACCGCCTCTATGGCATGAGGGACCACCAATTCTACATGGGTGCAGTCGAGGGCACCAACGCAATTGGGCATGCCTGCCAGTGCGTGGAAGCCGACTTTAGTGTCAGCAAGCTCCTGGGCAGTCCGTGGTAGGGATATGTGGGTGCTTGTGTGCTTCAGGAGGGCATCCAGCACTTGGGTCAGCATGCGTGAAAAGGGAGGTTGTGATATGCCATGCAGCTGCCCCACTGTGTGCTGGTAGGTGCGTGTCCAGGAAGTGGAGCACAGACACTACCTTCAGTAGAGGGGGTATGGCAGTGTGGATTTCTATCAGGCTGACAATGTCGTTGTGTATCATGTCCACTATGTTGGTGATGGTGTCCCGGTCCAACTGGTACAGGGTGTGGATCTGCTCAGGGGTTAGGTTTAATGGACTGGCTCTGATGCAAGGGATTGGTGGCTGCCTATGTGGTACCACTGGCTGCACTGGTGGGACTTGCTGGGCCTGTCTCACCCTCCTTCTCCTCCTGCGTCTCCCCTGTGCTGCCTGTTGTTGTTGTTGTTGTTGTAGTTGTTGTTGCTGGTGTAGCAGTACAGGCATGTCCTCCAGCCCCAGGATTGCAATAGATACTGGGATCATTTTGGTGCAGGAAGGGGTGTGGTGTGTGGGTGTGCTGCTTTTGTGCTGGGACAGGCTCCATTGACAACACCTGTGGTGATTGTGTGCACCTGTGGCAGTTGGCTACATTGCAGGTTGCTATTTACGGGTGGTCCGCGATGCCTGTATTGCCGCCATCGTGCAGGCCCTATTTACCGCCTTTGGGATGCCGGTAAGTGCATGCCTGCGTAACCTGTGATATCCTCCTGTTAGCGGCATCCCGGTATTTCCGCCGCGAAGGGTCGCGTGCATGCGCGCATGCCAGTAAGAAGGGGCACGGTACGGGCGGTGGCCGTATTGCCGGGTTGTCGGCTCGTAATGGCCCGGAACCGTTAGCGATGCCGGTAATACCATTCTGCCTTCCTTTTTTCATTACCTCCATGCTCGTACTGGGGCCCTATGGCTTTAAAACCGAAGGGGGATTTGTTAGGCTCACATTAATCTGCATGATGCTAATGTAACTTTGCATGCAGGATGGGGAGAATAAAAGTAAAGCAATACTCTTATTGCTCAACATATTTCTATGATGATGTATACAGTGTATAATTAGTTTACTATGAAAGAAATTGGGCCTCATTGTGAGTCCGGTGGTAACCCTGCCGGTGTTACCAGTGGGTTGCCGCCAGATTTGTAACATTTTACCTGACTTCCTGGTTCCAACAGGAGATTACAAGTCCGTCGGCCCGGGAAGTTAGGCGCCAGTAAAATGTTAGTCCCCATCCCCATAGAGTCTCTAGGGGAGGCACCGTTGCTAACGGTGCTGGTGCTTCCGTGAACGGTCTGCCTTCTGTGGCCACTGTTAGGGAGAATCCTCATTTTATGGCTAATTTCCCTCACCTAGTGAGTTCCCCAGCAGCTTTGCTGGATTTCTGGAGTTTATTTTTTCCACTTGGTAAGAGTGTGAGCTTTTCCCCCACTCTTACCCATGTTTTACCATGTGTATTTCCTCTGTTTTTGTGGTTGTGGACTCTGGAGTACACCACTTCAGTAGCCCCCTTCTTTTGTGTGTTGCACAGCACCTTCAGTGCAGTGACACAGGGTTGTCTTTTAGACTTCCCACCGACTCCATTTCTGGAGCTGACTACTGTCCCCCAGAAAAGGTTAAAGTTGCTATTAACTTTACTTAGTCATTTAACCACAGATACAGTACACCCCATCTTACATGGAGTACTGGAAAGGGTTACTCCTTAGCCCTTTTTTACCTGTACCTCCTAGAGCCTTGTTTTGCTCTTTTAGCATTTAGGGCCTCATTACGACCCGGGCAGTAAGTACCGGTCATTACCGGGGTGGCGCAATTTCCGTGTCCGTGCTGGCAATAGACGCTAAAAGCAACCCATTACAAGTTCGCGGGCACGAGCTTCGCGCCATGCCGGTAAAGAACTCACCGCCATGCCGCAAAAGCCCGAAAAATCCCCCTTTCCGGCATCGTCTGTAGTGGAAATAGCACCTCTGGCATCCTAGCCATCGGCATCAGCGGTCACCTCTAATAGCGGTCACCTCAAATAGTGGTAACCGCTATTAGCGGTGATCGTAAATATGCAGAAACGGAAGTAGCGTCAACGCACAGGACCGGGAAAGAGCACGGCAGCCATCTTTAAAAACACAATCCATTACCATCCACCACAACCAGGAGCCATCTGACCCCCAGAACTCCCACCCACCTCTACCACTACCTGTTTCAATTCAGGATGTCAAAAGCTGTTAAAAAAATGAGAGATCAGCTACGACAGGAGCGCTTCTCCAGAGAGGAGCTCACCATGTTAGCAGAGACACTGCAGGAGCATGCAGATGTGGTGTTTGCAAATGACATGTCCCGTCCAGCACTGCTGCGTAAAAAGCAGATTTGGGCATTGGTCGCCCAGAGAGTCAGTGCCGTCGGCACCACACCCCGCACACCCAAACAATGCCGTAAGCGCTGGGACGACCTACGTCTACGTGTGCGAAGTATACTCTCCGCCAACCGAAACCTTGGGATGGTGACAGGCGGAGGCGCGGAGTCGCCCATAAAACTCCAACCATGGGAGGAGATATGTGCTACCACCATAGGCAACGAGGCAATAGAGGGAGTCGGGGACATGGAGAGAGGAGCGCCGTCATCAGCCGATGCAGGTAGTTGTCTCTAATCAAACAATGCCAATACCACCACGATGATGTCCACCTGAACTGACAGTGCAATGATGTATAACAGGGTCCACCAGACACATAAGCACAAGACTGCCTACAGGCAGTGCAGAGCATCATCTTGTCCACATGCATGATGCACCCCATTTGTGTTGCAACCCAAATGCCTCCATGCATCACCCACCCAAGAGTGAGGCAACCTGAATGTCACTCCCCCCAATGTGACTCATCTACCACTCCATATCAATGCAGCCACCCCAATGCATGCCCGATGCCCGTAGACCCACCACTGACCCTCTCCCTCCGTTGGTCCCCCACTGGCACACATTCTGACAGCAGTGATGAGGACACCAGTGCCACACCACGGAAGAAGGTCAGGGCCGAGGAGGGTGAACACTGCCCCTCAACCCCAAGGGGCAGAGGCCAACCTCGACCACCTCTGAAGGACAAGAGAAACACAGAGGCCACAGCACCAATGTGCACGAAGGCCCCCACAACAACGCCCACACCAGCCACCATCAACCAGGAGGCATTGGCAGAGGGCACACCTTCGGCTGGCAGCAGCAGTCGGTGAGACGGCTGCCACAGCAGCAATATCTGACGACGAGGGCGACGTACAGCTGCATCGCCCAACACCCGCCACAGGCCCCCTCCACTCACCACACCTATCCCCATGCAGCGTGGTGGACGGCAGCATGCACGGGCTGTCACCTGCAGATTCATGGCCAGCAAGTTTCAGCCCCACACCAACTGTGCCTGATGACCAGGTCATGGTTGAAACGCCTCACACTTTCGCCACAGTGACAACCAACCAAGAGGGGATCCTGGCTATACAGAGGCGCCAGGAGGAACTCACTGGGCTGCTGACGCAGCATATTACTGAATGTACCCGTGCACGGGATGACATCAGGGACCGTGCTGCATCGATAAAAAGTGCCATTGAGTCCACCTCCAAGGACATATGTGCAGAACTTGCAGCAGTGCGCCACGTCCTCTCGCAAATAGTGGCAGCAATGCGGGACATGCATTCACCGCAGTTCCCAGGACAATCTGAGCCATCATCATCTGCCAGCTCTACTAGGACCAGCCCTGTGCGTCGGTCTAGCAGGAACCTGCGCAGATTGAACAGGGGGGCACCTCTTGCTGGAAGAGGGGGAGGGCAGTAGGCACAGCCATGCATGCTGGTGCCATGTGGACCACTGGTGCGCACTACTGCACACTGGGAAGTCAAGGGTGGAGCGAGTTGAGGAGGGAGGGGGGAGAGGGTGTGTGCTTGGGAGTTGAGGGGGGAGGGGGGAGAGGGTGTGTGCTTGGGAGTTGAGGGGGGAGGGGGGAGAGGGTGTGTGGGGTGGAGGGCTTGTTCACTTTTCCATGATTCTTTAATACACATTTTGGTAACTCATGATTCACATGACTGGACATTGCTTATTGCGTAATTGTGTTTTATTGGTGAACAGTCTACAGTGTCCATGTCCCTGACACACCCAGTGTCCCGACTGCCACCTCCATGTCACACTCCCCGTCCATGTGTGCTAGAAACATTGGTTGATCAGAGTCTGACGCATGTCACGTCCCTCCTGTGCATCGCTGCCTCCCTGAGGTGCTGCCCCATCTCCACCCTCCTCATCCTCATCGTCAGGTGGTTGCAGTTCAGCGTCAGGGGGCAGGGGCACATTCCGTCTGATACACATATTGTGTAGCATGACACATGCCATGACAATCTTGGCCACCTTCTCATGGCGGTACAGGAGTGCCCCACCAGACCTGCTGAGGCAGCGAAACCGTGCCTTCAAAAGGGCAAATGTCTGCTCAATCACCACACGGGTGCGTGTATGTGCACGATTGTAGTCCTCCTCGTGCCTATTCTGTGGGTTCCGGACTGGGGTAAGGAGCCACCTCTTCAAGGGATAGCCTGCATCACCTGCATGTGGGCAAAAATGTATATGTGTAAGTCATCACATCATATGTGACCTCGATCAATGACACCATAGCATGCATTCATTTCCTGATTGCAACCACATTCCCATGCATGAATAGAGACACACGATGTGACTGCTAAGTGTGTATTCCTCATATGGATTGGTGTGCGTGCCATCAACTAGTGGACGCAGGGGGGTCCAGTTCCTTGTGAGTGCTCATACACTGTGTTATTCCACGGTGGTTGTTTCCATGATCTGGGTGATGTCCAGTAATTTGTATGCTTTCTTCCTGGCACCGTTGATGTCAGCCTCATGACGATCTCACTATGCACAACAAATGGTGACATGCAATTCAGTTGGACCTCTCTGTCAGTGTAGTGGTGTATTAATGTATTTGACCCTCATGTGACTCCTTAGTACTCAGTAATGGGGGACTGTCCTTTCAGTTGATGGTATTTGGTGCTGTGTATTGGCCATTGTAATTGCTTGTAGTTGCATTGTGTTGGGGGGGGGATACGGTCTGATTTGGTACAGTGCACATGTAGATGGCTATGGACCGGTTATGACACTGCATCATTCACATGGTAGGGCTTCTTACATCTTGCACTATGTGGTCAGGTGTCAGGTCCAGTCTGGCCTGCTTTGGGGTATGAGCATGGTCCATTCTCTCCAGCACTCAGAGCCAGGTGAAGTATGCATCTCCTCCCCTTCCCCCCCAAACTCAGCCAGGTGAAGTGTGGATGTCTCCCCAAATCACCTACCCACATCACATTTCCATAAGCCGTACAGGCAACTCAACAAGAAGCCAGGATCTGTGCCCTGCATGTCGCTCCATGTAGCGTGGTATTGTGGAGTTCCGCAGGACCATTGAATCATGGGTTGATCCAGGGTATCAGGCACAACAATGTGTGATGATATTGTTTGAGTCACATACCATTTGCACGTTGATGGAGTGGTATAGTTTACGGTTGCGGCACGCTACCTCCATGGCATGTGGGACCACCAATTCCACATGGGTGCAGTCGATGGCGCCAATGCAAACAGGGATGCCGGTCAGTGAATGGAAACCAACTTTGGTGTTTGATATCTCCTGGCCAGTCCGTGGTAAGTAAATGTGGTCGCCTGTGTGCTTCAGGAGGGCATCAAGCACTTGGTTCAGCGTACGTGAAAATAATGGTTGAGATATGCCATGAATGTGCCCCACTGTGTGCTGGTAAGTGCCTGTGGCCAGGAAGTGGAGCACAGACACTACCTTTAGTAGGGGGGGGTGGCGGTGCATGTTTCAATCAGGCTGACAATGTCGTCATGTATCATGTCGACAATGGTGGTGATAGTGTCCCGGTCCAGACGGTACAGGGTGTGGACCTGCTCAGGGGTTAGGTTGAATGGACTGGCTCTGATGCGAGGGATTGGGGGCTGCCTGCGTGGTGCCACTGGCTGCACAGGTTGGGCATGCTGGCCCTGCCTTGCCCTCCTTCTCCTCCTGCGTCTCCTCTGTGCTGCCTGTTGTTGTTGTTGTTATTGTTGTTGTTCTTGTTGTTGTAGTAGCACTTCCACTGCAATCATGTCCTCCAGCCCCAGCATTGCTAGTAGTATTGGAATCATTATGGAGTATGACTGGGTGTGGGAAGGGGCGGGGTGTGCTCCTTTTGTGCTGGCCCAGTCTGTATTGCCTCCACCTGTGCTGATTGTGTGCACCTGTGGCAGTTGGGAACACTGCACATGGCTGTTTACGGCTGGTCCGCGATGCCGGTATTTGCACCATGGCGGTAAGGTACTTTGCGGCCTTCACTAGGGTGTTAATTGTATGTCCGCATGACTCGTGATGTTCCCCTGTTTGCGCCATGGCGCTATTGCCGGCATGAGGGGTCGTGTGCCCGCGCTCCTGTCGCTATTTGCGGCACCGTAAAGTACGGTGCCGCTAATAGCGGGTTGTCGTTTCGTAATCGGGCGGAGCAGTAAGCAATGTCGGTAATCCTTTACCGGCATCGTTATTCACTTACCGCCCGGGTCGTAATGAGGTCCTTAGACTTGGCTGGTGCCACCGGTATCTATCCTAACTTTTCTACCTCGTTTATACGATATAACCGTGGTACTGTTTTAGGATATATGGTTCTCAAAAAAACGGTTCTGAATTACAGATAGGGATAAAACAGATTTCTTACTCTGTGAGAGTATCTATTCCATATACAAAAATAAATCCTATTTGTTATTCAAGTGTCACCCTTCACTCTTCCCACATCAAGAGGAACATTTCAAAAGATTATCACAAATTGTATTAATCATCAATTACCGTATTTTCTTAAAAACACAATCATAAAAATCATCACAGTACATAAAACACATACAAAGTGCTAAAACAACACAAGTAGAACCACCATAAGTGAGTCGTAGTACAATACTTCTTCAAAGGATCAAACATGTGTAACCAAATAACACTTTGATTCCATTTCCTTCCTACTTTCAGCTTATTCCCTATTAATATATCTAAAACCCGACTTGTACAAGTTTCTGTCCTTTTTGAACACCAATGTAGGACATTCTTCAGGGGAGTGTGTCTTGTGTCGAACTTTAAAATCTTCTTTCGGTGGGGAGAGTACCCTCCACTTCCTTATATTGACTCTTGGACCTTTACTGGTTCCTGCTGCAGATTCCCAAATTTCTATTGGAATTCTCGCTCTTCCTCCTTTTGATTCTGATCCAAAATCGGATATTCCCATCTACTTCCTTTGTCACTTGCTACCAAATATTCTCTGTTTTCTAATAGGTGAATGTTACCTTTTGTCATTAGGTAATATATTCCACCACACTTGAACTTTGTTTCAACCAAAAATATTAGCCTCCAATTCTTTTCCTTTTTCAAATTTTAATTTTGAGAAAACCGCATGTAATTCGGATCTGCCTCAAAACATCACGTTCAAATCTGGATGCTGACGCTGATGCGGATGCTGAGAAGCGGAGAATAAGATGGCTGCTGCAACTACCCCGTCCCGGTGAAGCCCTGCTGCAGTCCTGAGCTATCTACCCTTGACGACCAGAGAAGATCCAGTCAGGAGTCTTCTTCCCTTGAGCTTGGTGGGGTCAACCAGCTCATCTTCCACAGTCAGAGGATCCTCTTCGTGGTCGAAATCGATGCACACTGCTGTAGTGGTCCAGATAGCCACCTGAAGAGCCTCTCCTGTTTTAAAGGAGCGCACCTTTTATTCACCGTCACTGCTGCTAGCTTCATCCCTATGTGTTGCAGACCCCTCCAGACGTCCTCCTTCATGCCGAAGCTCCAGGAGCCGTGGGTCTGCAGGAAACTACCAGGAACAACTGCCGTGGCACCAGCTTGTCCCTTGAATAAGGTACTGTGTTCTGCTTTGAGGAACTAGGGTGAATCCCATTTCTCCTCTTCCAAGGCTTGTCCTTATCTTCCTTCCTTCTTATAACTTTTGCTTCCTCTGTTGACAATATCTAAGTACTGCTGGCAACGTTGAATCTTGAACTGTCCGACTCTGTGATCCTCAACAACAGGGACCCGGTTTCACTTGACACTGGCTCCGGCCTATTGACTATTGAATTCCTGTCAACTAGTGTTCTCTGATTCTGTCTGCCCTGACAAAAGTATTGCCTATGAATTTTTCCCCAAACTCTCTCTTGTTAACTCAGGTGTCAAGTGTGTCTTTGCCTCGGTAACATTTCTTGCCGCGGATACGTGTATCTTTAGTAAGACCGAACTGTCATTACTGTCAAAAAGTGATTGCATATGTATTCCCGGTAACGTCTTTTGTTTCACAACACCTGTCAGTTAAAACATAGGGTACTTACCTTGAGTTATACTGTACCAAGTGAGTTGGTTGTGTGTAGTGTATTTTACGTGTGGTTTTGAATTAAAAGAAGTGTTGTGTTTTATAACAGATGGTTTAAATATAAATGTACTTATATTTTTTACCTGAAACTTTGAGTCCGTGTTTGCTTGATTCACAGTAATTGTGGTCCCTTTGTGTAATCTCTGCTACTGCTCATATACTCTTGAGATAAGCCTGGCTGCTCTGCTACTGCTACCACTTTAACATAGTGTTAAGACGGATTTCTGAACTCTGTCCTGGTGGCGCAGAAGTTCAGAAGGCCAACCTAATTACTTGGAACAGGGTAACCTCTGGACAAGCCAGACCAATCAAGGTAGCGATCGCGGCGGTCAAGACTAGGTCTCAAGAGGGGTGAGGGTGACTGAAAGCCCGCAATGAGCACACAAAGCAAGAGCGCTTACAAACTACTCCAAACAGTTGTTATATCAAAAATAGATACACATTTATTTTAAGGCCTTTAAAACAATGACCGTAGCCAGAAAATCACACTATAACAATATTAAACCAACACATACCATATCAACACAATATATATACAAATACACAGTCGCAAGCGTTCAAAGCACGAAATATGTAGTCCACCTGAAAGGAAAGGAAAACAGGCAGTGCGATAACGCTTTAGACTCAGTTCGCCTTCAGAGGCACCTAACTAGATGGAAGTCCGAGCTCTGCGAAGAGTGGAGCCTTGTGCTCAAAGTACCTGCCACGCCGGTGCCAACGGGCAAAAGGGGAAGCTCTTCGGAGGAAGTCAGGCAGTTCGGGTTAGTGCACAGCAGAAGGAGAACAGGTTCCGCAACTCAAGCGCAGCCTCCACAGCGAGCAGAAGCAGAGCGCGAGTACGGCAAAAAGGGTGCTGTTTTTACACAGCAGGGAAAAGCAATGGGATACTGCAGGAGGGCGACCAGATCCTAGATATACTACTCACCGGTCCCCGAAGCAAGCAGACCCAGGCTTCTCCACGTTAGTTTCAGCAGCTGGCAGGTTCAGAAGAGCAGGGAACGCCTCGTAGTCGTGTAGAGCAAAAAGACGTCCCAATCGACGAAACCAGCACAGTTTGTTGCCGCAGCAGGACAACGGAGCGGCCGTGTGTATTCAAGCCAAATGTACACTCCTCCCTTCAGACCTGGGAACGCCAAGCGTACGAAGCGTGGGAGAGTGACAAGGACTCGAAATACAACACAACCTGGCGGCGGTTACAGAGCAGGACTCCCTTGTAAGCTGGTCAGTCAACTGGATGGCCCAGAGACACTTCCGAAGGCTTACTTGGCAGGAGAGGATGAAGTCGCCGGGAATAGCTGTGCAGTGCAAAGGAGGATTCCTTCAGCCGGTCACCAGCGATTCCTCGGTCCAGCCTCTGGGTTGCAGGATACTTGGCTCCTGTATTCCTTCGTTCGTGAGAACTCAGGAGATCGACATGGTAGTGGTGTTTCCAGCTCCCTCTTATCCACGGTTCCCTTCGCGCCAAAACGGAGGGGAGCCAATGGGAGATCCGCACATCAACACACATACCATACGTGGACCAATCACGGACCACGGTGGTCCCAGGCATTCACACCACCCCAGACTCTCTGGCACCCAGGATGTGTATTGGGACCAGACATCCCAGCCCACACCCTGGAGGCACACAAACGACATGTAGAAGCCCGCAAAAGCAACCACGTTTCGCGGGAAAGTACATGCCCAAATAAGGAAGGCCCCGGGTCGCCCGACCTGGGGAAGGTGAAGGGAGCAAGACGGTCAGTGGACAGGACAAAGGAGCCTCGTGGTCTGGCCATTTTGGAGAGCCAGGCCACCATTTTGGGTTCAGGGCAAAAACGTGCTCAGAACGCCAAAAGGAGCTCAAAATAAACAAAACGATCGCTGCCACCATTCCAGTCCCTGAATGACTTGCCCCGATCAAATACCATCCTAAAAGAGTATCTAGGGTCTGTAGAAGGCTAGCGACCCAAGAGAGCTGTAACTGAGCTTACAGTGCCCTCTTGTGTCGTGTTGCACTAAAGCTGCGACACGATAAAAGAAACTACGGGAAACAGCGTTCCCCGGTACTGACTGTCTTAAGGGCATGTCAGTTTCCCCGTAAGAAAGGAGCGAAAGCCCAGAGAAGTGCGGCAGAAGGCTGTACTTCTATGGCAAAGTCAAGAACAAGGTTGAAAACAATAGCAAAAAGTTTAGGGGTTGCCACATGGAAGGAAAATTCCCTACAATTACGAAATCTTTCCTAACACTCGCCCCTCCCAGACTATGGACAGGGGGAACTAATCCACCCCTGGATGAGTCTCTTGTTCAGGTCGGTTAAACATTCTGGACAACCCATCAGCATTGCTATGTTGGACACCTGGCCTATGCTCAATAGTGAAGTCGAAGCCTTGTAGACTTATGGACCACCTAAGCAACTTTGGATTCTCCCCCTTCATGTTCATTAGCCACTTTAACGGCTTATGGTCAGTCTGCACAGTGAAGTGGGTCCCATAGAGGTAGGGCCTCAGCTTCCTTAGGGCCCACACAAGAGAGAAACATTCTTTCTCTACCGTGGACCATCTGAGCTCTCTGTCCTTAAGCTGGCGACTAATAAAACCGATAGGGTGTTACTTACCCTTCTCATCTACTTGTGATAGTACAGCTCCTATCCCAGTGTCAGAGGCATCCGTCTGCACGATAAAAGGTCTTTGATAATCAGGGGCCCTGAGCACAGGGGCCCGGCACAAGGAGTCTTTTAAGCCATTGAAGGCCTTCTCACACTCGTCGGTCCAAGTTACCTTCTTGGGTTTCTTCGGAGTTGTGAGGGCAGTCAGAGGAGCAGCTATGGTACCATAGTCTGCCACAAAATTGCGGTAATACCCCGTGAGTCCTAAAAAGGCTCTCACTTGGGTTTGCGTAGTGGGGGTAGGCCAGTCTTGTACTGCTTGTACCTGACTGAGTAGAGGCTGTCTCCTCCCTCCACCTACTTCATGTCCAAGGCAAACCACTGAGCCTTGTCCATTTTGGTGAGGGGCCACTCGGACACCCTCAAAAGAGCTTTCTGAAGGACTGCTTTGGAACAGGTCAGGGAGAGGTTCAGACTCCTCTTCCTCAACGTCTGAAGCCAATAGCAGTGCTGCGATTTCGCCGCTTGGGACGAAAGCCTTCAGCCTATTCCCGTGAAACACTTTTGGAGCCTGTCCAGGCCTTCCAAGGTCCACTGAATAGTTAACCTCACCCAGGGGCTCCACCACTGGGTAAGGGCCTGACCATTTGTCCTGTAAAGCTCGAGGCCTTATGAGATTCATGATCAGGACTTGCTGACCAAGTGTAAAGTTGATGAGGGAAGCTTTCTGGTCGTACCAATGTTTCACCAGCGCTTGCCCTGCCTTCAATTTATCACTAGCCAAGCCCATCAGAAGTACCATCCGTTTTCTGAGCCCTAGCACATAATCAACTACATTGGTAGTAACAGGGGGAGTGGGCATCTCCCATCCCTCTTTGACGATGGCTAAGGGTCCCCGTACGGGATGACCGAACAGAAGTTCGAAGGGGCTGAAGCCAACACCCTCCTGTGGTACCTCTCGGTAGGCAAAGAGTAAGCATGAAACAAGAAGATCCCATTTTCTTCTCTGAGGCTCCTCCAGAGCCCCAATCATGCTCTTTAACGTCCTGTTAAAACGCCCCCCCAGACCATTGGTCTGGGGGCGGTATGCAGAAGAGAACCTGTAGGTGACCCCACATTCTTTCCACATAGCCTGCCTATACTTCGACATAAAGTTGCTGCCATGATCCGACACAACTTCTTTAGGGAAGCCAACCCTAGTAAATATGCCGAGTAAAGCTTCTGCAACTGACTTGGCAGTTACAGTTGTCAATGGGATGGCCTCAGGATACCTGGTTGCATGGTCGACCAGCACCAGGACAAACCTATTGCCCGAGAATGTTTGCGGGTCAAGGGACCAACCATGTCGATCCCTACCCTTTCAACTGGTACCCCCACAACTGGGAGCGGTACCAACGGAGCTTGGATTGTCGCGCCAACCTTACCAGGCAACTGGCAGGAGGCACGACTCCTGCAGTGACTTTCTACTCGCACCCCCATCTTGGGCCAGTAGAAGTGCATGGATAACCTTTGCTTGGTCCTCCTCATACCAAGGTGACCAGCAAGGTGAACTTCATGCGCCAACTGCAGGAGGAAGGGCCTAACAGCAAGGGGAACCACCAACCTCCTATGGTCTCCTTCTGTAGACTCTGTGGGCTCACTATACAGGAGTCCACCTTCCCAGTAAATCCTATGCTTCCCAGGAGGTTCACCCTCAAGCTGG
This sequence comes from Ambystoma mexicanum, assembly GCF_040938575.1. Classification (NCBI taxonomy): domain Eukaryota; kingdom Metazoa; phylum Chordata; class Amphibia; order Caudata; family Ambystomatidae; genus Ambystoma; species Ambystoma mexicanum. Next base: position 645,340,641 of record NC_090938.1, read on the forward strand.
GAGCAGGCCTGTCTCCTTAGGCCTTCCAGAGATGGGCACTCACGTTGGCCTTTACTGAATTCGTCCCTATCAGGACCTCCTTCAACTAACAAGTCTTTTAGTTCAGGATGATCGTTGGGGTCGAATACTTCAGGCATCGCCACCTCCTCGTCAGGCCCGGGCAATTGACCAACTTCCTCCACCGCAGTGGTAGGCGAGCTCGGGGGAATATTCTCTTTCCCTCGTCTTGACTTGTAGACTCCTTTCGCCTTGGGTTTCCCCTTCGGCTGGGGCGGCGTATTGGACTTGGCCAATGCTGCCCGTGCTTGAGACCGTGTGTAGGGTCTTTCGGCAGTGTCTCCTACGAGCCCTAAAGCTCTGAGATCATTACCCAACAAGACCTTTCCCGGGACGTTTCTCTGAATGCTCACTGGAATCCTGACTGCTGTACCATTTAAAGTAAGATTTACAGGGATCACGGGAAACATACGGAGGGGGCCGTCAGCCAACTTAGTGGGCATCAGAGTAGCTCTGGCAACTTCCTCTGAGTCTACCAAGGTAGAATCCACTACAGTTCGACTGCACCCACTATCCCTAAGAGCTGGAGTATCCACTCCATTGATCAGCACACTGTCTTTAAAGTAGTGCTTGGTATTATCCGGAATCCTAGCATAAGCCTCTGCGACTTTAGGCTCCCAGGAACCCAGGGACACTAAAACTACCTCAGCCTCTATTCCGCTGGGAAATGAGTCTGAGGAGAAGGATGCTCCTGTAATCTCTTCTTCCTCGTAGGAGGAGAAGGCCAGATTAGCGGAGTGGACCCCCAAAGGTCTAACCTTACAACGGGAATCCCCCTTCACATGGTCAGTTGCTCCACAAGAAAAACAAGCCCCAGTGGGTCTGTTTACGTAGGGAGGCTTATTGTAACCAGAGTTCTGTTTTGGAGGCGGACCTCCACTACCCTGTGAGTTCTCTTGTGTCTTACCCTTGTTTTTCTTTTTGTGGCCCTTATGGGAAGAAGATTTAGCAGATTCCCCACCCTCCATATATTTGGACTTTTTCCCTTCCTCCTGCTTACCAGGATGAGTTTTGTCCTTATGGGACACTCGATGTGACACCCATAAGTCTGCTGCAATGGCCAGCTTCTTAGGATCTATCTCCTTCGAATCGGCCAAATGCTGCTTAAGCTCCGGGGAAGAAGAAGCAAAAATGTGTTCCAGCATGACCAGATTGATCATGCCTTCGAAGGTAGAAACCTTATAACCTTCGACCCAGCCAGTTAAGTTTTTCAAGGATTCAGCGACATAAGATACCCAAGTACCACCTTCCTTTTTCTTATACTCTCGAAAACGCTTTAAATATTGGGCCGGAGTCTTCCCAAACTTTAAAATGAGAGTTTGCTTTAACATTGCGAAATCAGCCCGCTCAGCCTTCGACATTTCCATAATGGCACTGCAGCCAGAATGGGGCAGTCTACTGAGCAACCACGCAATCCTATCAGCATTGTCAACTTCTTGAACCTCGCATGCATACTCAAACGCATTCAGCCAGTCCATAATGTCATTCCTTTCTTCATACACACTGAGCAGATCTTTTGGAAACCGTGGATGAGAGGAAGCCCCAGACCCATGTCCAGGACCCTTGGATCCATTTGCAACCTGAAGCTTGGCCAGTTCCAACTGGTGATCCCTGTCTTTCTGTTTTTCTGCCTGTTCGATTTTTAGTTTGGCTATGCTGAATTCAAGCTCCTGCTGCCTAAACCGCAGCTCTTGCTTCTTGAATTCAAGCATAGCCTCCCCATCAGCACTGGCAGAGGAAACATTAGACATTACATCCTCCCTGTCCTCGTGGTCGCGATGGATCAGTGCAGCGGCAGAACCGTCGGTTCTACCAGTGAGAGCAGCCCCACCACCTTCTGCACTGTCCTCGGAAGTTATAGCGTCAAGCTGCGCTTCTTGCCACGCCACGATTCTCTGGATCATTTCCAATTTTGTGCCTTGAGAGGAAACACCTCTCTCCGCACACATCTTTTTCAGCGTTTCTGATTTGGAAGCATTTAAAGTTAACAAGGTATTTGTTTCCATACTGTTTGATAGGACTATGGCCTTTTTAAAGTTATATTACAACAATTCACTACGTGTACTGTTTGGAATAACCTGAAATGCCTTAGTTCGAGCGCAACACTGGATACCTTCAGTCGTATCCCACCGCTGTACCCAATTTGTTAAGACGGATTTCTGAACTCTGTCCTGGTGGCGCAGAAGTTCAGAAGGCCAACCTAAATACTTGGAACAGGGTAACCTCTGGACAAGCCAGACCAATCAAGGTAGCGATCGCGGCGGTCAAGACTAGGTCTCAAGAGGGGTGAGGGTGACTGAAAGCCCGCAATGAGCACACAAAGCAAGAGCGCTTACAAACTACTCCAAACAGTTGTTATATCAAAAATAGATACACATTTATTTTAAGGCCTTTAAAACAATGACCGTAGCCAGAAAATCACACTATAACAATATTAAACCAACACATACCATATCAACACAATATATATACAAATACACAGTCGCAAGCGTTCAAAGCACGAAATATGTAGTCCACCTGAAAGGAAAGGAAAACAGGCAGTGCGATAACGCTTTAGACTCAGTTCGCCTTCAGAGGCACCTAACTAGATGGAAGTCCGAGCTCTGCGAAGAGTGGAGCCTTGTGCTCAAAGTACCTGCCACGCCGGTGCCAACGGGCAAAAGGGGAAGCTCTTCGGAGGAAGTCAGGCAGTTCGGGTTAGTGCACAGCAGAAGGAGAACAGGTTCCGCAACTCAAGCGCAGCCTCCACAGCGAGCAGAAGCAGAGCGCGAGTACGGCAAAAAGGGTGCTGTTTTTACACAGCAGGGAAAAGCAATGGGATACTGCAGGAGGGCGACCAGATCCTAGATATACTACTCACCGGTCCCCGAAGCAAGCAGACCCAGGCTTCTCCACGTTAGTTTCAGCAGCTGGCAGGTTCAGAAGAGCAGGGAACGCCTCGTAGTCGTGTAGAGCAAAAAGACGTCCCAATCGACGAAACCAGCACAGTTTGTTGCCGCAGCAGGACAACGGAGCGGCCGTGTGTATTCAAGCCAAATGTACACTCCTCCCTTCAGACCTGGGAACGCCAAGCGTACGAAGCGTGGGAGAGTGACAAGGACTCGAAATACAACACAACCTGGCGGCGGTTACAGAGCAGGACTCCCTTGTAAGCTGGTCAGTCAACTGGATGGCCCAGAGACACTTCCGAAGGCTTACTTGGCAGGAGAGGATGAAGTCGCCGGGAATAGCTGTTCCTGCTATTCCAAAGTTCGAAGCACCAGTACAGGCCTTCTGGTTCGATCCAAGGAGGAAAGGGCTTCACAGGACGACAGAAGTGCAAAGGAGGATTCCTTCAGCGGGTCACCAGCGATTCCTCGGTCCAGCCTCTGGGTTGCAGGATACTTGGCTCCTGTATTCCTTCGTTCGTGAGAACTCAGGAGATCGACATGGTAGTGGTGTTTCCAGCTCCCTCTTATCCACGGTTCCCTTCGCGCCAAAACGGAGGGGAGCCAATGGGAGATCCGCACATCAACACACATACCATACTTGGACCAATCACGGACCACGGTGGTCCCAGGCATTCACACCACCCCAGACTCTCTGGCACCCAGGATGTGTATTGGGACCAGACATCCCAGCCCACACCCTGGAGGCACACAAACGACATGTAGAAGCCCGCGAAAGCAACCACGTTTCGCGGGAAAGTACATGCCCAAATAAGGAAGGCCCCGGGTCGCCCGACCTGGGGAAGGTGAAGGGAGCAAGACGGTCAGTGGACAGGACAAAGGAGCCTCGTGGTCTGGCCATTTTGGAGAGCCAGGCCACCATTTTGGGTTCAGGGCAAAAACGTGCTCAGAACGCCAAAAGGAGCTCAAAATAAACAAACCGATCGCTGCCACCATTCCAGTCCCTGAATGACTTGCCCCGATCAAATACCATCCTAAAAGAGTATCTAGGGTCTGTAGAAGGCTAGAGACCCAAGAGAGCTGTAACTGAGCTTACAGTGCCCTCTTGTGTCGTGTTGCACTAAAGCTGCGACACGATAAAAGAAACTACGGGAAACAGCGTTCCCCGGTACTGACTGTCTTAAGGGCATGTCAGTTTCCCCGTAAGAAAGGAGCGAAAGCCCAGAGAAGTGCGGCAGAAGGCTGTACTTCTCTGGCAAAGTCAAGAACAAGGTTGAAAACAATAGCAAAAAGTTTAGGGGTTGCCACATGGAAGGAAAATTCCCTACAATTACGAAATCTTTCCTAACACATAGTAGTACAGGATTGTACCAAAGGTGAACTTGTATTACCACTTGTAGTCTTAATTGTGTGTAGTGTTCCCTAAGGACATTGCACAGGACTCTGCCTAACGCTGGTGTACAGCAGTGAGGATTTGGAAGTAGAGTGATTACACTGCTATTGCTTGCGTTCAACTAACCACAAAGCTAAAACACCACAAATTCTATTTAACTGAGAAATCATGTCAAATATGGAAAGCTACACTGAAGAGGGTCTCTTAAACTACACTGCTGAGGGTTTGAGAACCATGTGTAGGGAGAGGAGTCTCTCTGGTAAAGGAAAGAAATCTGAATTGATTGCAAAGTTAATGGGAAAATAAAGTCTAGAGAGTGGGTCGGAAGGGCCTACCTCTCCAGTAAATGTGGATACTGATGTTTCTGATTCTGAGAGTGTTAATTTGGAAGAAGTAGATGAGTCCTTGTTAGGAAACCCTACAACTCCTTTGCCTGGTCAGAAAGCACAACCTCTGTCCACAGGGACCCCCAGAGGTCCTACACTTACTCCTGAGTTTATTGCACTTGAGAAAATGAGACTTGAATTAGAAGTGAAACGTATTGATGCACAAACTGCCATGAAACATCAAGAGTTAAGGCTCAGGGAAATGGAGCTGAATCATAAACTCGAAATGAAGAAATTGTCTTTAGAAAATGCTTCTCTCCCAGAGTCTTCTAGGTCTTCCAGCCCCAAAGAGACCTGTATGCCAAAGGAAATGATTGGCATGTATGAGACTAAACTTGATGTTTTCGATTGGTTAGCAATATTTGAGTACAATCATGGGATTCAAGGTATCTCAGGGAATCAGCTGATTCCTTGGCTTTTCTTCCCCCTGTCGCAAGTGATGTTGTAATGGAGTTGGGGGAGGAGGATAAACAGGATTATGAGTGTGTGAAGCTAGCATTAACAGCTAGATTTGGGAAGACCCCTTCATAGTATCTTAAGGGCTACCTGGGTGTGTGAATGTTTGAAAAACTTAGATGGATGGGTTAAGGGTTACAAAGTGAAGGTTTGAGGAATCTTGTAATGGTGGAGTCTATTTTTGATGTCAGCTCCTCTGAGCTTAGACAGCACTTGGCTGATTCAAAGGAGATAGATCCTAAGAAGTTAGCTAAGGCTGCTGACTTGTGGGTTGCCAACAGGGCTACTCACAAGGATTCTGTGGCAACTCAGAAAAAGGATGAGGGAAAGCAGCCAAAGAAAGACAACAAAGAGCATTCCAATAATTCCAATCCAAAAGAGGACCCCAAACATAACCAGGGTAAGCCACAGGGGAAACCGAATCAGGCTAGTGTACCATGTGGTCCCAAACAAGATGGAGGTCAGAACAAGACCCCATTCCAGAGAGCATATGGAAAATGCTTTGTTTGTGGGTTAACTGACCATGTGAAAGGGGATCCCAGATGTAAGGGTAAACCTCCAGCGGTCCAAACTGTCTCCCTAGCCTTCTCCCAGGTGGATGAAGTACCTATAGCCAGTGGAAACTTTCAGTTACTAGCTGATGAGCCCATGAGCGTCTCAGCTACTGTTTCTTTAGTGTCCTTGGGTCTTTGGGAACAACAGAACATAGATGTCTATAACTCAATCCCAGATAATACTAAAGAGTATTACAAAGATAGTGTTCTTGTGAATGGTCAGGAAACCCTTGCCATCAGAGACACTGGTGTCAGCATAACTGTGGTTGATGAATGTTTTTTCAAGGTGGAGGATGTTGCTAAGGCACCCAAACACCTATCCAAGTTAGCTGGAGGCCCTGTGCAAATGGTTCCTCAGTTACCAGCTCTCATCCAGTGTAATGACATGACTGTCAAAATATCTGTAAGTGTGCAAAACAACGTAACTGGAGGGGCCTGCTGGGTAATGACCTTAAAACTCTTGGAGTTGTGTCTAGTACCCCAGATCCCCCAGCAGAAGGAAGCAGGAGCTCACAAGGTCTGCAAGGGAGAGAACCTTGAGAGGATCTCCTGGGGACATGATAGAAGAACCTATCACCCCAAGTCCACAGGACTTACTTACTGCTATTGCAGGTCAGAAAGAGACAAAAGGGAAACCTAAGTCTGCCAGCGAAAAACCAGCAAGCACTCCTGTGCCCAGAAGGATATCTCCAAGACTGTCCAAAGTCACATCTGTGACTCCTCCACCAGCTGAGGTTGAGTGTGAGGTTCAACCCTGTGTGGTTCAGCTAGATACTGAGGAATCAGATCTAGAAGAAGATCTTACTCTGGTAGGAGATCTTGACCCTGTTGACCATCCTGAGCTGCAGTCTTTATTGGCAGAAGGTGGACCCAACAGGGCAGATTTCAGCAAGGGACAAAGAGAGTGTCTTACCCTTGAAGGTCTTCGCCTACAGGCAGCTCAATGGGACTGAGCCTGGGAAGTATAGGTTGCACTGGGAAGATGGCCTCTTCTACAGTGAATCGACTGAGTTGACCCCTGGAGACTGCAAAAGACTTGTAGTACCTCTAGTGAACCGGCTCTAGTTTCTGCAGTTAGCCCACGAGATACCTTTGGCTGGTCACTTAAGTTTTAAGAAGACCAAGGAAAGGCTCTCTCTTTACTTCTACTGGCCTAAAATGGTTCAGAAGTAGACAAATTCTGCAGGAGCTGCCACACTTGCCAAACCTCTGGCAATAGTGGAACCAAGAATGTGGCACCCTTGGTGCCTCTCCACCTGGTGGGAGTTCCTTTTGAGAGGGTCGGGATTGACATTGTTGGTCCTCTTGACCCTCCCACATCTTCAGGCAACAGGTTTATCCTGGTTGTAGTGGCTCATGCCACTAGATATCCTGAAGCCATACCTATGAGGACTGTTACGGCTCCGGCTGTGGCTAAGGCCCTACTTGGTATTTTTTACCAGAGTAGGTTTTCGTAAGGAGGTGATATCTGACAGGGGATCCAATTTTATGTCCCACTACATGCAAGCCATGTGGAAAACCTGAGGAGTCACCTACAAGTTCTCAACTGCCTACCATCACTAAACCAATGGGTTGTTGGAGTGGTTTAACAGAACTATGAAGAGCATGATAGGTGCTTTAGAAGAACCCCTTAAAAGAAAGTGGGACCTTCTACTGCCATGCCTTCTCTTTGCATATAGAGAAGTCCCTCAGGAGGGAGTAGGTTACAGTCCCTTCAAACCTCTTTATGGCCAACCAGTCAGAGGTCCAATGGCCCTGATTAAGGAGGAGTTGTAGAGTGCTCCTTCCCACAAGCCAGTCAGAGTGACTGACTATTTGATAGGTCTCCGGGGGAGAATGTCACACATGATGGCAGAGGCAAGTGATAACCTGAAGGCTGGTCAGGCTAACATGGTTGAGTTTACTCAAGACCAGCTTGTTCTTGTTATAGTCTCCACGAGGCAGAGGGCCTTGCAGGACAAATGGATAGGACCCTTCAAAGTTGTGGGTAAACTTGGAGAGGTGAACTATCTGGTGGACTTAGGCAATCCTAAGGAGGCTCCCAGAGTCTTTCACACCAACCGTTTGAAGGCTTATGTCTCTAGATCTGACATAGGAGCTTTGCTTCTAGCTTCAGCTCAGGAGGAGGAGGAGCGTGAACCTCTGCCTGACCTCCGCAGAGGCTTACCTTTAGATGAGCAAGTGGAAGGAGTTAATTTCTCTTCCAGTCTCACATCTGACCAGCAGGATGAGTGCAGGGTACTGTTAAATCAGTTTGCCTCCCTGTTCTCACTTTCACCAGGCTTGACCCCTTGGGGCTAGCATGATATACTCACTGGTGACTGTTTGCCTGTCAAAAGTAGGGGGTACAGAATGTCAGAAAATGTAAGAACCCATATAAGGAATGAGGTCAACAAGATGCTTGATCTCGGGGTTATAGAGCTCTCTACTAGCCCACGTTTTAGCTCAGTTGTGCTTGTACCAAAGGCAGGAGCCAAGGAGTTGAGATTCTGCGTGGACTATAGAGCTCTAAATGCAGTCACAAAGACTGATGCCCATCCTTTGCCCAGGACAGATGAGCTGGTGGACAAACTTGGTGCAGCCAAGTACCTCAGCACATGTGACCTAACGTCAGGCTATTGGCAAATAGCCCGGACAGACCATGCCAGGGAGAAAAAAACTGCATTCTCCACCCCAGCTGGCCTCTACCAATTCAAGGTAATGCCTTTTGGACTAAAGAATGCACCTGCTACATTTCAGAGGATGGTCAATCAAGTTCTGAATGGGATGGAGGACTTCTGCATGGCATACTTGGATGACATTGCAGTGTTCAGCCCTACATGGAAAGAACATATTGAACACCTAGGATATGTATTGAAGGCTCCGGAACAGGCCCATCTGACCATAAAGGCTAGTAAATGTCAAATTGGTCAGAGTAAAGTGGTCTACCTTGGACATGAGGTAGGAGGAGGTGAAATAAGGCCATTGCCTAGCAAAGTACAAGCTGTACAAAACTGGGCCACCCCTACTACTCAAACCCAAGTGAGAGCCTTCTTAGGTCTCACTGGGTATTACAGGAACTTCATAGAGAACTATGGGACCATAGGTTCTCCCTTGAATGTCATCTCCTCTCCCAAATTTCCTACAAAGGTCAAGTGGAATGAGGAGTGCAATCAAGCCTTTGAAGGTCTGAAGAAAGCCCTTTGTCAAGCTCCAGTCCTAAGAGCTCCTGACTACCACCAATCCTTCAATGTACAAACTGATGCTTCTAATGTAGATATAGATGAAGTCCTTAGTCAAGTGGATGAGAAAGGTAGGGAACACCCCATTTGTTTCATCAGCAGGAAGTTAAAGGATCCTGAGACAAGGTGGGCAACAATAGAACGTGAATGTTTTGCTATTGTGTGGTCACTGAAGAGGTTTACACCATACTTGTATGGATCTAACTTCATTATTCAGACTGACCACCAACCCTTGAGATGGCTGATGCAAAATGAAAGGGGAAAACCCAAAGTTACTCAGATGGTCAATCTGCCTGCAATGATTTGATTTTTCCATTGAGCACAGAGCAGGAAGTCACCACCAAAATGCTGATGGTCTCTCTAGGATGTTTATAACCAACTACAGGTATGAGAACCATCCAGGAGTGGATTAAATCCTCCTGTCCCTTAGTCTGGGGGGGGGGGCGAGTGTTAGGGAGAATTTTCAATTTATGGCTAATTTCCCTCACCTAGTGAGTCCCCCAGCAGCTTTGCTGGATTTCTGGAGTTTATTTCTTTCCACTTGGTAAGAGTGTGAGCTTTTCCCCACTCTTACTCATGTTTTAACATGTGTAGTTCCTCTGTTTTTGTGATTGTGGACTCTGGATTACGCCACTTCAGTAGCCCCCTCCTTGTGTGTGTTACACAGCACCTTCAGTGCAGTGACACAGGGTTGTATTTTAGACTTTCCAATGACTCCATTTCTGGGGCTGACTACTGTCCCGCAGAAAAGGGTAAAGTTGCCATTAACTTTACTTAACTCCTTAGCCCTTTTTTATCTGTACCTCCTAGAGCCTTGTTTTGCTCTTTTAACATTTAGACTTGGCTGGTGGCAGTGGTATCTACCCTAACGTTTCTACCGCGTTTATACGATATAACTGTGGTACTGTTTTCGGCTATTATATTAGCCTCAAACATAAACCCGCTTGACCAAATGCTTTTTCTTTTGGCTCTGGTCGGGTTTATTCGCCATTTCTTTTTGTTAAAGTCCTTCTTGTGTTTTACTTTGCGTGGCAAACCAGGTTTGCCTTCTTTGTTCATCGTCTTTTGGCGGGCTTCTGCCAAGAAGCCCTCCTCTAGGCGCCTGGGTGTCTAGGTGGGCTGAATGTGAGGGAGGGGTGTAGTCACCCCCTGCACAGGGTATCCTAGGAAACCCATGTCGCACTTTGCCATGATTGGCTGAGGTGGTTGTCCGGGCTGGACAACCCCCCTCTGCGTGATTGACAGCCAGGCTGTGTGAATGGGGGATTTTCACATAAAAGGCAGGACTCTTGGGCTGGAAGACAGAGTCGCCACTGCAACTACAAGGAACCGAAGAGAAGCGGAGAAGACGGCTGCTGCAACTACCCCTTCCCGGTGAAGCCCTGCTGCAGTCCTGAGCTATCTACCCTTCGACGACCAGAGAAGATCCAGTCAGGAGTCTTCTTCGTTTGAGCTTGGTGGGGTCAACCAGCTCATCTTCCACAGTCAGAGGATCCTCTTCGTGGTTGAAGTCGCTGCACACTGCTGTAGTGGTCCGGATAGCCACCTGAAGAGCCTCTCCTGTTTTAAAGGAGCGCACCTTTTATTCACCGTCGCTGCTGCTGGCTTCATCCCTGTGTGGTGCAGACCCCTCCAGACGTCCTCCTTCTTGCCGAAGCTCCAGGAACCGTGGGTCTGCAGGAAATTACCAGGAACAACTGCCGTGGCACCAGCTTCCCCCTGGAATAAGGTACTGTGTTCTGCTTTGAGGAACTAGGGTGAATCCCTTTTCTCCTCTTCTAAGGCTTGTCCTTATCTTCCCTCCTTCTTATAACTTTTGCTTCCTCTGTTGACAATATCTAAGTACTTCTGACAACGTTGAATCTTGAACTGTCCAACTGTGTGATCCTCGACAACAGGAACCCGGTTCTACTTGACACTGGCTCCGGCCTATTGACTCTTGAATTCCTGTCAACTGGTGTTCTCTGATTCTGTCTGCCCTGACAAAAGTATTGCCTGTGATTTTTGCCCCCAACTCTCTCTGGTTAACTCAGGTGTCTAGTGTGTGTTTGCCCCAGTAACATTTCTTTCCGCGGATACGCGTATCTTCAGTAAGACCGAACTGTCATTACTGTCAAAAAGTGATTGCATATGTATTCCCGGTAACGTCTTTTGTTTCACAACACCGTTCCGTTAAAACATAGGGTACTTACCTTGAGTTATACTGTACCATGTGAGTTAGTTGTGTGTAGTGTATTTTACGTGTGGTTTTGAATTTATAGATGTGTTGTGTTTTATAACAGATGGTTTAAAAATGAATGTACTATATTTTTTACCTGAAACTTTGAGTCAGTGTTTGTTTGAGTCACAGTAATTGAGGTCCCTTTGTGTAATCTCTGCTACTGCTCATATACTCTTGAGATAACCCTGGCTGCTCCGCTAATGCTACTACTTTAACATAGTAGTACTTAAGTAGGCTTGTATCAAAGGTGAACTTGTATTACCACTTGTAGTCTTAATTGTGTGTAGTGGTCCCTAAGGGCAATGCACAGGATTCTGCCTACCAGCCACTGCGCCCGGAAGGGTCAGACCTGTCGGGCGCAGCGACCCCGGCAGGCAAACTCGTAGTTTGCCAGTCCGGAAACAAGGATGCCAGTGACCTTACCGGCACCCTTGTTTCCAGACCGGCAAACTTGTAATGAGGCACATTATACGTTACTCACTGTAGTAATGAACATACTCCTAGTCTATATTCCTCATTCCTCCATACTGGAGGGGCGTCCCTCGCTAGGGACGGGAACAGAACCTTTTTCACCAGAGATTGTTCGGAGTCATTTTGAATGTGTGTGTGCATTGTAGCCTGCAGTGTACTAAGGAATGAAGGACGGCAGGTAGGTAGGCTGGGGTGGCAGAGTCCCTGTAAGTGGCACAAGTAGAACAGGCTTGTGGTTGGGTGATGTGAAGGCTGTCATAGAGTGTGCAAGTCTAGGATATGGCTAATGTGTACAGCCCGACAGATTAAGCAATAATGTGAATCTGCAGCACTTGAGTGGCAGATGTGCAGCACGATATGAGAGCAGGTAGTGGGTGATTGCAGATGTGTGCGGGTGGGTGGCCATGCTTTGGGAGGGTTACAGCTACCGAATATCGAGTGCACAAATGATGAGTGTAACCCACACATCCAGAGTAAAGCCACATCCCTCTTCAGCACCCACAATGCCAAATACCCATACCAGTGAATGAAGTGTGGTCACAACCGCATTGTCAAGCAATTGCCAAAGGAACACTGAAATATCAGTCGACCAGAAAGGAACTCAACGTACAGTGAACTCAACTTTTAGTAGCGAATGTGCAGATGTTCATGAGCTGTCACCAGATACAAGACACAACCAAACCATGTGGACCATGTAACAATGCACATGAACAAGTCAGTATCTATCACCAATGAGAGACCCCAAACATCATCATGATACATTTCACACTTGACCACAATCACACAATCGTACCTGCATGGACACTATTATAGACACAACAGAAAAGTCACTCCCACAATACAAACACACCAGCAACATACACGGAGTGCCGCTGAAGAAGGAATGGAGTCAGATAAACAGCCATTGCCACCTTCAGCCATCTGATGGCCCCACTCCTACATGTGAAACACGTGCACATGTTCAAATCAATCCAAAGAATGCCACCATGTCAAGCATGTATAACACACAACATCACCTGACACACATGGACACATGCAGGAATGGCATACACACTCAACCACAGCATACAACTATCACACACACATCCACACCATATACACAATTCAACAACATGCCTGCAATGCAAAGCATGCAAGTAGGCAAGCAACACATGTGCATTTCAAAGCTGTCAAAAAAATAAAACCAGTTATAGATTGTGTGGAAAAAGGATGCAAACCTCTATTGCCGAACTTTGCAAAGTTGCTGACATGGATCGAAGACAAAGGAGGCCTGTTGCAGATAATGCCTCTGGCTAGTGCAAAGCTAAACTTCAGAAACAATGGTACAAGACAAGTTGGAGAAAATCAGCAGTGGGGTTGAATCTTCGATGTACCAAGAATGAAGGATGGAACAGTAGTGACAATGGGCCACTACTGGGGCTGTGGGTCCAGAGCATACAAAACCCCACCCATGTGGGGAATGTGTTCTATAGTGATTGTTCATATTCCAGCATTGGTGATACTGAAGAGTGACTTGAACAATGGAGAATTTCCAAAAGCAGATGCTCACCCGAGAAAGAGGAGGTCAGTTGAATTCCCCAGTCGAACAAGAAGGGAGAATTACTTCTCAGCCAAATCAATAGAAGCTTTCAATGACATTCCGTATGAACACACGTTGTTCAGTCAGACTTCACGATATTCATGACAATCTTCATGCCAGGGATTCAGACGATGGCAAAGGCCAGATGGTTACAGATAACCAGATGGGAGCTCCTGCAGACAATCACCACTACCATGAAGGGATTCAACGCTATCAAGGAAGAGCTGAGAGCCATAAGACTGATGACTCTTCAGAATTGATATGTCTTGTATATGATTACAGCTATGGATGGTGGTGTTTGTGCCAAAATCGGAGAATCATCTTGCACATTCATACCTTTTCACGAAAAAAATGGGACTTTGGCAGAGGCCATAACGATGCTCACAAACTTACATGTCAAGATGGAAGATGAAGTAGAACACATTGCTGATGACAATTGGTTTGCATCAATCTTTTCATGTGTTCCACAATGGATGACGAATATCTTCAAGTTTCTTGGAGCCATGTTGGTGATGATCATGTTTGGATTTTGTGTGATCAGAATAATAATCACACAGTGCAAGAAGACAGCGAAGAAAGCAACAGGAATTAAGATCATGATTGATGTCAAGTCAGGGTTTGGACACAAAGAGCTGACAGACGAAGAAATCAGAGACTATGTAAAGGCCGGTATTCATGCGCCTAAGGGAATAAAGCTCCTCTATCCGAGAGACCACAAGACGTATGGTCGAAGATGGATCTACTGCAACCCGAATGGGCAATGCAGTCTTATGACTTGGAGTGTTGATGAACATATGAAATCAGCAGGATGTCTGAAAGGAGTGATAAAGATATGGACTCCAAAGAAGCACTTCTTCAGAAAAGGATATCTAGATGTGAAGACTGATGTAAGAGTTGTCGATAAATCAACCAGAGGGGAGAGTGTAGACAGGGACTTAAGTACCTCTACTGGAAGTCCCACCCCCCATTCTGCCTATATGTTGGCACCCAGAAATTGCAGCAAATTGCCCAAAGCCAATAATGGTACCTATACCGTCAAGAGTCCTTGAAACAAGGTATCCATTGAGAAAACGCTATATTTATCCCCGAAGAAATTACGGTCGTCTGAAGGAAGTTTCCGGAAGAAGTGTGAAGATGAATGAAAGATAAGACTGGTGACGTCACATGAAGCAGAAATGACGCACCTAGAAGAGATGCCAATGAAGAGAGAATATAGACCTTATAGAATCTGATGGCGAAGTGAAGAATTGAGTAACGTTTCATATGTAGAATGAAGATTGTACGTGCGAAGAATCACTAAGGAAAATGCAAAGCCATTTCATAAATGTACAGATTCAGCAACATAAGTCGACGAAGTAATCATAAGGCTGGCTCTACGTAGTGAATAGACTGCAGGCGGAGCCGTCTCTAGGCACATGGTCAGATTAAAACAGAATTTGGGGAGAGTTACACCGAGACCAGAAGATAAGGCCATGCCTTCACTCCCTTTTATTTTTGGGCACAGTGAGCCTTCGCAAAGGCTGAGTTCAAACACAGTCATTGAATGGCAAACCGCACGAGTGATGATGGATGTTGGTCTAATTGGGTGGGGAGGCATGACTGGGCCAACACCCCAGCACCTGGGGTACCATCTTGCGTGCTGCTAGCAAATGGAATATTCTAGAAGGGTATAAGTGTGCCAACCAATTGTAAAGGGCCACGTAGCAAGGAGCCCTATAGTTTGAGAAACCAATACAATGTTGTGTATTTTCATGACACGGAAGATGACTTGCACTTGGAGTGGGCTTAGATGTCCACCTGACCTTAGAGACCGAATCACAATCCCCACCCTTATAGAAGGTATACTTAGATGTTCCCTTTAAGCCTATCACATCCCCTAGTAGGTTTTCTTATTTTTCCACGTAGTATGACGTCACTTATGACACATTTTTAGTATAAGGTTGTGTTTTTTCATGTAATGCTTCGAGGAACTCTTGAGAGTAAAAACTGTGCGGCGTCCGTGGATGCCTGTTGTGCTCCCTGTTTTAACAAATGTTATTAAAACAGCTGTGTTTTTGCCAAACTTCCTGAGTCTGTATGATTATTGATGTATGAGTAAGATCTGCTTCCCCATCCATCTCAGATACTGTTACCTCGTCTTAAAGGACCTGTGGGTTCAGGAGACTAGCGCAAGAGGAACAGAAACAGAGGGACAAGGTCACCATAGAGTGGGACAGGGCAGCCACAGAGCTGCACAAGCTGGCACTTGAAGAAAAGAAGGAGGTCAACAGATCCACCTCTAGCAAAAGCAGCAATAGTGTCTCCAAACAGAGTGCCCAGGATATGCCCTGGCGGCACATCCCCAAAGACTTAGTGCAGGGTTACGAAGTGGGGAAGGATATTTTTGACTGGTTTGAAGCGCTAGAACTGGCTTTTCAGCTACAGGAGATGGACAAGGTACTGTGGGGTGCAGCCCTGATCAATCACTTACCGACACCAGGGACTGATGCAATTCTTCAGTTAACTTCTGAGTAAAGGCCCATTAATGAAAGTATGAAGTCGGCTCTCCTCGGGAAGTTCTGTAAAGCCCCAGAACAGTATTTCAAGAGTTCAGAGAGCTCGGAAAGAAAAGTGGGCAGTCATTCAAACCATTCACACACTTGTTTGAAATATCTGAGTGGGTGGGTGGCTCGTAACAAAGTTCACACATTGAAAGGGATGTGCAATTTGATTGCGTGTGAGCATGTACTGAAGAATTGTGGTGTTGACCTACACCAGCATCTTGTGGACAAGATTACCACAGACCCTAGGGAGCTTGCAAAGGTTGGCGACAGGTTTGTGAGTACTCAAGTCCAAAAAAAGGCTCAAGCGAGCACACCAAAATTGGAAGAGAAATCTTCAGGCAAAAAAGTAAACCCGGATGGGAAGTACAAAGGTCTGACCCAATACTCTTCGAAGTCAGGTCCCCAAAAGAATGAAGGGAAGTCCCAAAAATGTACTTCAGCTGTACACACTGAAAAGAAGAGCGCAGGCTCCCCTGACACTGGGACACCTGCGTTCTCACCACCCAAAGGTTGTTTCATGTGCAAGTAGCTGTGCCATAGGAAAGGCGATCCTGCTTGCAAGGGCTGACCATAGCAAGCCATAGTGAATGTTGGACTCATGGAAGAGAATTGTGCCACGAGATGATGTTCCCATTACCCACAGTCAAATGATATTTTTGAAGACACACAAGACATTTTAGTTGAAAAATGTAATTATGTCTATATTAAATGTAAAATAGGCAGCCATTGAATTGCAAAAAACAATTTTGGGTCAAAAAATTCCTTTGTCAAAAGAAACTTCAAATTCTTTTGTTTAAAGTATTCTCATTGAAATGATTCTGTGAAAAATATGATGTATTGCTCCTGAAGAAGAGAGGTTTGCTCTCAAAACGCGTAGAGCTCATGATTAATATAATTTGATACTATTGAGTGAATTGAACTCTCATTTGGATTCTTGATTAAAAACATTCTTGATTGTATGTATCCTTGAATATTTTTGAAAACAATTGTCACAACAAAAATTGGTGACCTAAAGACAAAACTGATTTGAATTACTGAAGCTATTTAAATATTGTTTGGAATTTTGATTTCCAATACCAATTCCTATTTAACAATAGGAACTTTGTTTGTTTCAATGATATATGTGACTTTCTGATACCAGAGTCAGTTTTTTTCTCCCCGGCACCCTTTAAGATTGATAAGTTGTGTGAGCGTTTTTTGGCTCCAAGTGTTTTGTAAAATTAACAAAATTACCTCTTACCTAAAGGACTCATGGAAGAGGCCATCATTGGTGTGGGCCTCCTAGAGGAGGGCATCCCACTAGGCCAAGGAGTGGGCGAATGTTGATTGGTTAGACTGAATGGCGATAGTACCGTGCCTCCAGAAGAGATCAAAGTTCCCAATAATAGTTAACTCTATGTAGAACATGTGTATATCAATGGGCACAAAACTCTTGCGGTCGGAGACACTGCGGCTAGCGTCACTGCTGTCACCCGGCAGTGGGTACAGCCAGGCCAGTATATTGATGGGCCTGATTGTAGCATCTGTGGGTTTGACAGTAAGTGCCCCTTGGCGATAGTAGCGTTCAGCTAGCGAGGTGAAGCGACCCAGTGGCGTGTAGCGGTGAAAGACTCCATCCCTGTCCTATGTCTGTTGGGTAATGTTCTTCCTGATCCCGAGATAGTCGCAGTGGCTACCCAATCGAGGGCCAAAGAAATTGCCAAATTGAACACTATCAGAGCCTTAGGGCCTGGAGTGCTTCCAGAGGGCTTGTTGGAAGGATCGGCATTGCCAGTAGACCCCAGTCAAGTTCCACAGACTGCTGAGTCACCTACTCCTGCGGGAGAGGGGCTAGTAGCCATTGAGGACCCTACTTTGGTAGCAGAGGACTCAGTGACTTCATGGTTGCCTCGCGCAGCGCATGAACCTGGAGTGGAGGACCAGGTGGGCACAGATATGAAGGGTCTGCACAATCTGGATGAGTTTGCATGAGCTGGGGGCCCAGATCAGACTGGCTTCTTCACAGCCCAGAAAGAGTGTCCCACTCTGGGGGGTCTGCGGAAGCAGGCGGAGGAGCAGGCCAAGGGTGAGGCCCTTGGACTGTTCAAAGTGTACTTGGAGGATGGACTCCTGTACAGTGAGCCAAAAGACTATGATGTCGAGGGCACCAGAAGGTAGGTGATTCCTCAGTGCCACAGAAGAACAGGTTACCCCTGGTAAAGTTCTTTCGATTGGATGTCCCTCCCACGTATTCCTCATCTTTCATCTTATGATAATTATCCTTTCAGCTTCAGATTTTATTTTGACAGGGGGCGCTGTGTGCCATCTCATGAAGTTGATGTCCCTAGAGCACCTCCGTTTGACTGTCGATGCCATCATTAGTATAAATAGCGCACGCTATATATCAGTTCAGTTTTCCCTTCTTGTAGAGGAATTACCAGGCGTACCATAGACCGCAGGCTCCAAGAAAGCGTAAAGTGTAAAGACATGTACATTCTACGGTGGGGTAGGCTGGGTGGGGCAATGAAAGTAACTTGTTGTTCAAATGGATTGTGTCCTTCCATGTATTCCTCATCTTATGATAGACTCGCAAAGCAGTAATAATTTGGTGGCAGGAGTATGAATTCTATTTCGTCTTAACTGTTATCAGGGACTGAATGAAGGCCCACTGTTCCAAATTGTCCTTCTTGACTGGAAGATGAATCCAGCCAGTAATGTTTCACAAATGTGTGAACAGACGACCAAGTGGCCGCTGCACATATGTCTTTTACTGGAACACCTCTCGGAAGAGCAGCAGAGGTTCCCATGCCCCATGTGGAATGTGTTCTCAAGCCTTCCGGCGGGTCTTTGCCCACTAATCTGTAACATTCCCCATTAGCCAGGATGATCAATGTGGATAGGGTCTGTTTTGTCACAGCTAAACCCAATTTAGGGCCTCTACAGCCAATGAATAACTGGTCATTTTGACACATTTTAGCCATTCTTGATATAGCAAAGCTGAGAGCACTTTTGGTGTCCATCCTATGTAATCTTTCCTCTTCCTTTCCAGGATGAGGAGGTGAGTAGAAAGTTTGCAAATCTTTTGCGACAAGTGCAAGTCGGAGACTACCGTTGGTAGAAAAGAAGGTTTTACCCTGAGAACAACCTTTATAGAAAACAGTATGTGGAGGTTTACAGGAAAGTCTGCAACTCGCTTACCCTGCTGGCTGAGGTTATTGCTATTAGTAAAACAGTTTTCAAAGTAAACAGTCTCATTGGGCATGAATGTATTGGCTCAAAAGGGATGCATGTTAGAAATGTTAGCACCAGTTTAAGATCCCATATAGGGACTTGGAAAGGAACTGGTGGGAATACGTTAGTAAGACCCTTTAGGAATTGAACAATCAGAGGGATTTTAAAACATGAATCCTCCTCTGAAGAGCACTTGAAAATAGACAGCGCCACCAGGTAACCTTTAATTGTTCCAATTTGGAGACTCAGATTCACCAGATGTAATAAAAAAGAAAGCATCATTGGTGTAACACAAAGAAAAGGGTCAACGTTCTGATCCCTGTACCAACTGCTGAACTTGTTCCAACGGCAGCGGTACAAAGATTTTGTTGCTGGCCTTCTGGCCGAAGGCAAGATCTCCATTACATCATCAGGGAGGCCCCAATCCTTGAATCTCAACCTCTCAGAAACCATGCATGAAGGTTGAGTGTCCTGACCTCTGGATGGAGAACCTGACCCTCCTCTCACGAGAGAAGATTCTCTCTTTGTGGAAGACGAATCGGAAGGCAGATGAACAAGTCCAGAAGGTCTGGGTATCACGTCCACCTGGCCCAGTCCGGCGCAATTAGGATAATGAATTTCCTGAACCTCCTCAACCTCCTAATAACATGAGGAATGACGGGGATTGGAGGAAATGCTTATAGGAGTGGAAATTCTTAGTCCACTACGAATGCGTTTCCTGGAGCTCCTCTCAGGAGAAATTCCCTTAAGCAGTACAGTTCGCACTACCTGTTCACACTTGTTGCAAACAGATCCACTTTAGGGGTTCCCCAAAGGGTGAAGATCTCCAGAAGGACTTCCTGAGCTAGTTCCCACTCATGAGAGACTGTCCTCTGCCTGCTCAGAGCATCCGCCGTCATGTTGCTCTCTCTGGCTAGGTGAACTGCCGATAGAGAGATTCCTACTTCTATTGCCCAGAACCAGATCAACATTGCCTCTCTGCACAGTGGTAGTGACCCTACACTTCCTCTCTTGATGAGGTAGTACATGGCCACTGAGTTGTTTGTCATTATCAAGACATTCCTTCCCAGTACAGATGGCAGGAAGGCCTTCTGCGCTAGTCTGATTGCCCTCAGCTCTGAAAGGTTGATATGTAGCTTGGGCTCCGATGGAGACCACCGCTGATGGTCAAATCGTTGGTATGGGCTCCCCACCCCGTGAGTGAGGCGTCCGTCACTACTGTTATCTCCGGCCATGGTTGCCAAAACTGTTCTCCTTTCAAGATGATCTGCCAACAGGCCCACCACTGAAGGTTCCATGTGGTAATATCCCTGCAGAACTATCGCCATACAAAAATATGCCATATTTCTGCAGGGATATTAAGCCATGGAACCTGCGGGGGATACCCCATCAACCCCCATCATTTTTTTAATGGTGCGGGGGACACGCCTGCAACCCCCGGTCCCAATAACCCCATACATTAGCCCCACTAATAATATCGCCTATGGCCTTATCCCACGACCATATTTATGGCGATATTATTGGTGGGGATAATATTAACAAGGTTACTCACCGTAGTGACCACCTTACTCCTAGTCCATAGACCCCTTTCCTCTATACTTATGGGACATTCCTCCGTCCTGTGGGACAGAACCGGAGCACTTTGTAAAAGCATCAACATTTTGCAAAAATGTTAGTCCTTCCTCTCTTTCTACGTGGGGTACTGCACGCGGCCGTAACCCCACCCATCTTAGCTCCGCCCCGTGCATTGCCCATCAGTCCTTTTCTATCGCCAGGTCAGAGACCTTTAAGCAATAACAGAGGAACCTTATTAGAGGGGACGGCGGGCGGGCGTATGGAGGAAAGGGGACTATGGACTAGGAATAAGGTGGTCACTATGGTGAGTAACCTGGTTAAACTCGTACGTCCCGTCCCTTTTCCTCCATACTTATGGGAGATTCCCAAGCACTCCTTACAGGAACTACGGGTGGATGGAAAAAAACCCTTACTGAAAAAGGTTCTTCAACACACCATGGCCAAACTGAGCATCAGATCTGGAGCTCAGGTCGAAACAATAATGCTTACAAAAAGCCAATGGGAAGGCCCATGTAGCTGCTTTTGCAGTGATCTTCCAGGGGACATATTTCTGAAAGCCAACTGCAGCTGCCTTGCCCCGCACCAGGTGTGCATGAACACCTTTGGGAGGCTGCAACCCTTGGACAGTGTAAGACTCTGCAATGCAAGCCGCAATCCATCTGAAATAGTAGCCTTAGAGACCTGTCTACCTTGTGGATTACCAAAGGTCACCAATAGTTGAGAAGAGCTCCTAAATTTCGATGTTCTGTCTAAATAGAACTTAACCCTTTAAGTGCCATGGGTATTTCCCCCCAGTGCCAAGGTCTTTTTTGGTGATTTCGGTATGTGGCCATTCAATGACTTGTAACTTTTTTGCTACATGAGATATCTCGGCCAAATTTGGCTCCTTTTTTCCCACATGTAGGCGGTCGTAACGCCACCCAGAAATCCCAGGTTGCTGTAGGGGGGTGAGAGAAAATAAGCAAAAAGGGCAAAAGATTTGTGTTTTTTCAAAAAATGGCAATAAAATGATGTACAAAGAAGCCTGTGGTTTATTCCTTGTAAGAGCTAGGAACAAATGGTTTACTGTGCTGAATTCCCCAATTTCCTGGCTTTCAATAACAGGTTGAGTGGAAACGAAAACATATTATTTTGATGTGGTTATCAACTGTTTTGTGAGAGGTAGGCGATTTTGCCCATTTTTGCCAATTGGACATGCATGGACGGAATGGAAGAAAAGGGTAGAAAAGCCGAATTGGAGGACAGAAAGGCATACATTTCTGAAAAGTAGACAAAATTCCAAGTTTAGGAAGGGGTGATTTGCGTAAGTCGGGTAACAACTAGGTAGGGGAAAATGCCATAGATTGGGGGAAAAGCGGGAAAATGACTGAAAAAAAGGTATGTGGTGGACATGGTTGGCGTGGTTCGGCAATGGCTTCTATGAATTTTGAGAAAAGCAATTCTCCGCTACATTCCCCCAACTCTTGCAGTTAGGAAAGCACACATTTTTTGTAGTGTTTTACAAAACAAGCAATACCACAAGCCAAACACTGAGACATGGTACACAAGAGTTTTATGCTTACGGCCTGAACAGACGCACTTAGCATGTGTAAATCAGGAAAACCAATGTGTTGAGGAATGGCAAGCATACTTTTTTGAAAGAGCACAGGTAGACCTTTTCAAGGGTAGGTGACTTGTGCAGGTTACCAAAAGTGAATGGTGCCTAAAGTAGCGACTAAATGTAGGGCACATTTGGGAAACTAAAGGGTTGTGTGACAAAGGGCATCAGCTAATGGGTCAAAACGTTATGAAAACCACACAAACACAACAAATGTTATACTTTCCCGCGTTCCCACAGGTGTCCCGATGAAAACGGTACCTCACATGTGTGGGTGCACCTACCTGGGCGCCAAGGGGAAAACCTAAAACACAGGTAACCCCAAGTCTGCTTTGACACCTGAATTTCACACTTTCTGCAGACGGGCACACCATACAGATATGGGCCTCTGGTGTCAAAGCCACCAACGAAAACAGGGAACCCCATGCATTTCTGAAAAGAGGACACCCGTGGGAATCCGCAGCGATATGATTTGCACGAATCGGCCCAGAATGTATTACCCAGACACCCCTGCATAGTCCGAAATGTGGGGAAAAAACGCATTTTCCGCACATTTCACTCGGCTCACCGATCAAAACACGCCGCCAACAACACATGGCCTACCGTCCCGCGTTCCCACAGGTGTTCCGATGAAAACGGTACCTCACATGTGTGGGGGCACCTACCTGGGCACCAAGGGGAAAGCATAAAACACAGGTAACCCCAAGTCTGTTTTGACATGTGAATTTCACACTTTTTGACAACGGGCACACCATACAGATATGGGCCTTGGGTGTCCAAGCCACCAAGGAAAACAGGGAACCTCATGCATTTCCGAAAAGAGGACACCCGTGGTATAATGAATTTATACCCCGCAGCCACCCTGCCCCCCCACATCACAAACGTATCCCTGATGGTCCAGTGGCCATTGCTTGTCACGGATCGAGCGGTCTGCGCCGATCCGTGACCAGCAATGTGTCATACATGGTGTAGTTGTAAAGGGGAGAATCTCCTCTTTCCAACGACACCATTTTTCCCAGAATCAGTGGTGGTTGTGGGCACCAGGGCCCCAAACCCCCTCCCACCTCCCTTCGAAATTATAATTTTTTTATTTTGCCCCCTTCCCTGGGGGCAGATGATCAGCCATCTGCCCCTAGGGTTTATTAGATATGTGCCGTCATGCTTTGGGGACTGGGGGGGAGGACTGCTTACTGTAAGCAGCCCCCCCACCTCACAAACGTATCCCTGGTGGTCCAGTGGCCATTGCTGGTCACGGATCGAGCGCTCTGCACCGATCCGTGACCAGCAATGTGTCATACATGGTGTCGTTGGAAAGGGGAGAATCTCCCCTTTCTAACGACACCATTTTTGCCAGAAACCATGGTGGCTGCGGGCCCCAGGGCCCCAAACCCCCTCCCACCTCCCTTCAAATTTCTTTTAATTTAATTTTTTATTTTGCCCTCTTGCCTGGGGGCAGATGATCAGCCATCTGCCCTCAGGGATTATTAGATATGTGCCCCCATGCTTTAGGGGCCGGGAGGGGCCCCACGTCACAAATGTATCCCTGGTGGTCCAATGGCCATTGCTGGTCACGGATCGAGCGCTCTGCGCCGATCCGTGACCGGCAATGCGTCATACATGGTGTCGTTGAAAAGAGGAGAATCTCCCCTTTCCAACAACACCATTTTTGCCAGAATCTGTGGTTGCTAGTGGGACCCAGGGCCCCAAACCCCCTCCCACCTCCCTTCGAAATTTGTGTTTTTTTTTGCCCTCTTCCCTGGGGGCAGATGATCGGCCATCTGCCCCCAGGGTTTATTAGATATGTGCCCCCATGCTTTGGGGGCCGGGAGGAGGATTGGAGGGGCTGCTTACAGTAAGCAGCCCCTCCTCCCCCCACGTCACAAACGTATCCCTGGTGGTCCAGTGGACATTGCTGGTCACGGATCGAGCGATCTAGTGTGCCCCAGGGCCCCAAACACCCTCCCACCTCCCTTCGAAATGTTTTATTTATTTTTTTATTTTCACCCCTGGGGGCAGATGAGTACTGCCCCCAGGGGACTCCAGCGCTGGCGGCTTGGGGGAGAGGGGACCACTTACCTTAATAAGCAGCCCCCCCCCGCTCCCAAAACAGATCCCTGGTGGTCTATTGGGCATTGCTGCTCGTGGATCGAGCTCTGCGCCTGATCCATGAGCAGCAATGCAGATCGGGACTCACCGGTAGCCTCATCGGTGCACACACCAACAGGTGTTGAAGTTCTGAGAACCAGAACCTGGCCGGCCACCACGGGCCTATGAGCAGAAGAGAACAGTTCACTGTGTTCTTTAGCTTGCAAATCGTCTGATGAATCAGAGGCAGAGGCGGGAAAGCATAGGCCCTCATGTTGTGCCAAGGAATCTCGAGAGCATCCCCCAGAGAGGAGGCTCCCAGCCCGTTCCTCGAGGCATACAGAGGAAGTTTCTTGTTTGCCGATGTCGCGAAGAGGTCCACCTCTGGTGTGCCTCAACACCGGAAAATCCATGAGAGGATCTCCGCCTCCAGCTCCCATTCGTAGCTGACCATTGTCTGCCGACTGAGGGCGTCTGCCGTAACGTTCAGCTGGCCCGTTACTGTGTACTGCTACCAGCCAGATACCATGACGAACCGCCCACTCCGAAATCTGGATGGACAGGTCCACAAGAGGGGGAGACTTGGTGCCCCCTTGCTTGTTGATGTAATACATTGACACCAAATTGTCCGTGTGGATAAGGACCACTTTGTTGGCAATGACCGGCCTGAACACTTTGAGCGCTAGGAAAATCGCCAGGAGCTCCAGATGATTTATATGAAGGAGCGTGTCCAGAGGCAACCAAAGGTCAGAGACCTGAAGAAAATCCAACGTCGCACACCACCCCAGAAGGGAGGAGTCTGTCGTGGCCGTCACCATCGGGGTTGGGTCCTGAAAGCCCGCACCTACCGACAGGTTGCTGAGAGACGACCACCACTCCAGGTCCAGCCTCATGGAAGCCAGAATCGGTATCAACTTGGAGGCCGGATCCAAAGCCTGACGCCAAGAACACCAAAAAGCCATCTGAGTCCGCCTCATCTTGAGACGAGCGAGAGGTAAGGCCAAGACACAAGAAGCCATGAGTGCCAGAAGCCTCTGGAACCACCAGGCCGACATGCTCACCGACTGTGCAAAAATCTGACACGTGGCCAACAGATCCGCCATTCTGTCCCCGGTCAAGTAAACTCTGCAGTCGATCGTGTTCCAGTGAAAACCCAGGAAAATCAAGTCCTGAGAGACCTTCGTGGAGGATTTCTGCCAGTTCACTGACAGCCCGAGATGGAACAGGAGCTGGGGGAGGGACTGCAGATTGCACGCGGCCTTCACCGGGCATGGGCAGCGTAAGAGCCAATCGTCCAAATACGGATACACATGGATACCCTGCAGATGAAGATAAGCTGCAATCACCGACATCATCTTCGTGAAGAGACGCTGCGCTGAGCTGAGGCCAAAAGGAAGCACTCGAAACTGGGAATGCTCCTCTCCCACAGAGAAACTGAGGTATCTCCTGTGTGGATTACAGATAAGTATATGCATATATGCATCCTGAAGGTCTGCCACGCTGAGCCAATTGCCCATCTGCAAAGAGGACCGAATCTGGCCGGGCGTGATCATCTTGAATTTCTCTTGGGGTAGGAAAAGATTGAACTGGGAAAGGTCTAGGATGGTGCGTAGGCCAGCCTGGTTGGGTTTGTGCACTGCAAACAGTCGGGAGTAGATGCCCTCCCCTCGCTCCCCTAGAGGAACGGGTTCCACTGCTCTGAGGTCCAGCAATTTCTGAATCTCGGCTCTGAGGGAGGGCGACCCCAACTGCTGGAAAGGAGGGTTGAAGGGTGGAGTAGGGGGTAGAGGTAAGCGGAAGCCCGCCCGAGCGACTGACAAGACACACCGGTCCTTGGTGATGGTCTGCTACGCCTCCCAATGAGACGCAATAAGTCCTCCCACCGGGGTCTTGTGCGAGCGCGGACAACCCTCATTTGGCAGGCTTTTCGGTGGTGTTACCACCTGAACCTGAGGAGGGGGCTGAGGAGCGGGAGAAAAACTGAGTCGTTGCTGCCTCCGGCGGGAATTCCCTGAAGAGGTATCCACTCTGTGGGATTTCCGATCTAGAAACCCCCTGAAACCAGAGGAGGGCCGGCTTTGTGACAACGGTCTCTGAGTCCTAAGAGGGGGTTTCACCAGGACGGACAAGGACTTGGCGGTCTGGGTGCTGTCCTTCGTTTTGGTCAGCTCCACATCCATTGAGGAATGAAAAAGCTCCTTGACGTCAAACGGCAGGTCCAACACTTTGTCCTGCACCTCCATTGAGAACTTGGTGGTGTGCAGCCACCTGCCAAGAGGTATCAACTCCAAGCATAAGGCCCTGGGCCGAAGTATCAACGTGATGAGCCGCGGCCTCTAGCAGATCCTGGGCCAAGATCCTGGCATCCGACAATCCCGCCTTAAAGTCCTCCAGTTTCTCGACCGGAATGAACTCCTCGAACTCCGACAGACCTTTACACATCTTCATATTCGCCCCGCTGACACCAGTTCTGCATTGGCCTGCCGTAGCTGCAGGGCCGAGTTAGCGAAAATCCTCCTCCCAAGGGAGTCGAGGAGCTTGTCCTCTTTCCCCAGGACCTGAGTAGCCATCATAGAAGAGGAAGCTGCAGGCCTGGACTGCAAAGTGGCCGCAGCCACCATCGTGGAGGAGGGGGGCGGACAAGATGCTAGGACCACCTCTCCCGAAGAATACAGCCTATAGTACGCGTCAATTTTCGTATTGATGAAAAGTCCAGAGTGTGGCTTCTCCCAGTCTCTACGGACCTCGGCCAAAACGTCCTTCTGCAAGAACAGGCCGGAACGCTCCGAAGGATACAAGGTGAACGCCCCCGAAAGCATGCCCTCCTGCGGAGCGGGTGCCTCGGGCACTGGGACATCCAATAGACGCACCATGTTCAGCACCCGGTCGTGAAAGGCTCTGATAGAGCGGGGCTGGTCTTCGCTGTCCTGATCGCCCTGCGCATCATCCGACAGGTCAGGATCCTGCTGAGCAGCGTCGGGCACCACCTTGTCCACCGGGGACAACGGAGGCAAGGGCGGAAGGGTAGGGGGAGACCCCGCAGGCAAAGGCGGCGCCGGCGTAACCACCGGAGGCGCAGGTGGAACCGGTGGCGCAGGCGGGCAATCTCCCTAAAGAACCCTTGAAATACTCTCTCAAGGGGTCGGTATGCATGAGTACCTGAAATTTGCCAAAAAAAGCATCCTCCGGAGAAAGCTTTGGAGCTGCCGGAGAAGGCCTCTCATGAGGGGGATAATTCCAGGGACGCAGAGGGGAGGGTTGCCAAGTAGGGCC
The DNA here is from genome assembly GCF_040938575.1 of Ambystoma mexicanum. Lineage (NCBI taxonomy): Eukaryota > Metazoa > Chordata > Amphibia > Caudata > Ambystomatidae > Ambystoma > Ambystoma mexicanum. The sequence goes on from NC_090938.1 coordinate 645,368,150, forward strand.
ATCCCCAGAAGTGTCTACATAAATCAAGGGTGCTGAACCTGCAGGCAGTGAGATGTTGTGCGTAAGGGGCATCCGGGCGTTCCTAGTTGAAACCGGATGAAACGGATGCGCACAAGGAACCCTATGTTCACCAACAGAACCAATCCCTACACCTGAGGCCGATGGTGTAGTTGTAGGGGAAGTGCCCAAAATGGCCACCGTGGTCTTGGCGGGAACGGCCGCCATTTTGTCGACACCTGAGGAGAACTGCGACACATGTGGAAGTGAGGCAGGGGTCCCCACCGGTGGGTCAGAGGTCTTCATTTTAGCCTTTACACAAGGAACCTCGGCCGAGCCGGTACTGTGCGGCCTGGGATGTTTCGGCGACATACCAATAGCCAAACTAGCTTTCACAGGAAGGACCTCGACACTGCCGGTAAAGGAGGAATTACGGTTCGAAAACCTCACTCCTTGCCCCCTCAACAGTTTTGGTGTCACCGCAAGAGCGGGAACGGGGGAAACACCCTTCACCGACAAGGCCTTCTCAGGCCTCTCAGAACAGTTGGTTACCTTAGCCTCTGTACGAGGGACCTTGGAACCGAGCCCGGTAGAAGCCTCTTCACGGCGGGCCTCAAACATAGGTTCAGTATCACCAAGCCCAGCCGAGGCCACAGGGCGCATCCCGGTACTTTTGAGGGAAGCTCCAAATAAGGAGGCCTCGGAGCAAGCTCCGGTACCCCACGATTCAGTAGAACTAGGTCTACAAGCAGCTCGCACAGGAGGGGCCTCGGATTGCACTCGGGTGTCCACAGGCCCCTTACAGAGACCCTCAGAGAAATATCCAGTACACTTTTTAGGCCCAGAAGGCACATCAGGGCAAGCCCCGGTGACAGAGCAGTCGACGCTCCTCCCGGACCGGAGCGACCGCGGGAAGGAGTCCCCTGGCCGGGGTGCCCTAAAAAGTAAAGAACGCACCGGGTGTTTCTTCTTTTCTCGATGAACGTAAAAAAATGCAATGGGGGAGCGCGTTGGAACACCTCTTCCCACCGCTCCAATCGACATTGAAGCGCCCGGACCGAAAGGGAATCGCAATAGAAACAGGAGTCCCAACGGTGATCGGGACCCAAACACTCTAAACAAAGAGGATGGGGATCCGCCCTCGCGAACCGCCGCTGACACGAAGAACAATTCGGGAAGTCTAGCTTAAAAGGCATAGACAGACTACTACGCGATCGCTAGCGAGAGCCAGAGAGGAGGAAAAAGGAAGAAAAACTTCCGCAGATGCAAATGCGTCCAGTCTCAAACGAGCGGAGAAAAGGACTGATGGGCGATGCGCAGGGCGGAGCTAAGATGAGCGGGGTTACAGCCGCGTGCAGTAGCCCGCATAGAAAGAGAGGAAGGACTAACATTTTTGCAAAATTTGATGCTTTTACAAAGTGCTCTGGTCCCGTCCCACAGGACGGAGGAATGTCCCATAAGTATGGAGGAAAGGGGACGGGACGTAGGAGTATACCTGATACCAGAGATTCAGTGCGACTCTGTTTGGGATTTATAGGAGATCTGACATCCTTCCTGAGAATTGTGACCACTGGGTCCTGAGAGCCCACTGGAGAGATCTCATTCTCAGGTGAGCCTCTGGCACCAGAAAAATGCTGGATGCCATGAGGCCTAGCAACCTCAGAAAATCTAAGGCCGGTGGACGCTGGGCATTCTGGAATTTTGTCACCATCTGCAGAATGTCTTGAGCCCTCACCTGTGGTGGCGACGCTTTTCGCAGGGATGCATCCAGGACTGCTCCGATAAATTGGAGTCTTTGTGATGGTATCATGTGGGACTTCTTGAAGTTGAGGGAGAAGCCTAGCCTGTGAAGGGAGTGACAGGTGGATTTGAGATGTTCCAGTGGCGGCTCTGGAGAACTGGCCCTGATCAACCAATCGTCTGGGTAGGGGTAAACATGAATCCCACCTCTCCTGAGACTCGCTGCCACTACCACCATTAGCTTGGTGAAAACCCTCTGGCGAAGGTCAGCCCAAATGACAGAACCCCGAAACTGATAATGAGACCCGCCAACGGCAAACCTCATGTATTTTCTGTGCTTCTGATGGATCGGCACATGAAAGTAAGCATCCTGAAGGTCCAATGATACCATCCAATCCTGAAGCTGAAGGGCCTAAAGGATCTCACATCTACCATCTTGAACTTGTAATTCCTGAGGAACTTGCTCAAGTCTCTTAAGTCCAAGATGGGTCTCAATCCTACTTTCTTCTTGGGGATTAGAAAATATGGGGAGTACCAACCCTTGTTCTTCTCTGCTACAGGTACTGGTTCTATAGCACCTTTCTCTATCAGGGTTAAAATCTCCTGCATAAGGAGCAGATCTGGAACTTTCAAAGAGTTGCTCCGCAGTGGCTGACTCTGAGGTTTTTGCAGGAAAGGTAGATAGTAACCTTGGGCAACTCTTTCCAATGCGCAAGCATCCGAAGTAATAGTCTGCCATTCTGTCAGATGCTATGATAACCTGCCACCTACTGCGGTCTTGTGTATGAAGACCTCAGAGAGGTTTTGGGGCAGCTGACACAGTGGCTGAAGGTAAGGCAGCCGCTGCTGTTGCGGTCTTCGTACCTCTCCCCCGTCCACAACGGGGGAATTTTCTATGTCCTCTTTGAGTTTTGATAGGTACAGAGGATCAGAACTAGAAGCTCTTTATTTGGCTGTAAGCTTCTTATTTACGACCGGGACAACCTTAGGTGTTTCCCAATTGGAAGTCACCCTTCTCTGCACAGCCTGATGAAATGGGACAATTGGGTCGTCTTGTGGCCCTATGTCCAATATGTCTGTTAAATCATCCTGTTTGAAAACAGGCATAGGTATGGACCATCCCATATATTCCATATCCCTTGTCATGAGTTGTCTATACGTCACTTCAGCATGATCTTCTGGATTTGATTACCAAAATCAGTTTCACGAGAAGTGTCAATACCACTCGCCTCATGAAGACATTCCTGCAAGTTTTTCATGCAAGACTCTTTGGATATGAGTTCATCCGGTACAGAAGGTGTTCCATATTGGAGCGCAAATGGCCATTCTTCTTCAGAGGACTCCTCTGCGTCCTCATAAATTGAAGAGAGTGTTTTGAAGTACTCTGAGCAAGGGTGTGGTGTACATGTCTTCTCAAAAGAAGAAGGCGCTATATAATTGGAGCTGATAACGTTGAAATTGCCGAAGTTGACGTTGATGGCATCAACACAATTGTCGGTGGCTTAGAAGGTTTCAACGATGTTGTTGATGGCTGTGACGTTAGCATCGAGATCTTCGATGATAGTGCCGAAGGTATTGACATATTACCGCATCAAGGAGGTCAACACTCAATGGCTTCTCCTTCGATGTTTGCACTGACGGCATCACAGATGCACTTTTCGGGCTTGCCATATGGGTTTCCTTCGGTGTCAATTACATCGTTTTTTTATGTTTCGAGGAGGCTTTCTCTCGACTCGAGGGATGAGATCGCTCTCGAGGAGGTTTACTGGCAGCATCCAAAGACGTACAACTCTTATGCTTTCTTGGCCTTTCGACGGGAGCATCGCCTCTAGGTGTTGTCATTGGGGGCAAGGCTGCGTTCTCGACCACCTTCATCATACAGAGTCTAAATTCCTCCCACTGAGCTGGGGTACTAGACTTTGAAGGGCAAGTGACCCGCTCGGGTGAACTGGATGACGAAGTGGACAGTGACCTATGGCGCCTCTTTTTCCCAAGTCTCGAAGACGAGGAATGGTGTGACCACTTCTGAAACGGGAGCATCTTGATCTTTTTCGATGAGGTGACATCATCCCGACTCATCTGACGATTTACGTTTAGAACGGGTAGAAGGGGATTTTAAGGGCTTACCTTTCTTCAACTTCTCTCTATGTTCTCTCAAGGTCTTGCTGTCATCGACAAGCAGCCCTCGCTCTCTGAAGACGGATGGTTTTTACCCTAAACACCACTGGCAGATCCTGTGCAGGTCCGTGACGGACATTTTAGCACTGCAGTCCTGGGACTTTTAAATCCAGACCAAAGAGTAGAGGAAGCTGATGAAGATGCCATATCGCATCGAAAACTCAAAGAATTTTTGAAGAATATCAAAGAATTCTCTGACTAGGAACTAGGGCGTTATGTTACCAAAGCTGTGAAGCGCGGAAAAACAGAACTGAGGCCAACAGTCGCTGCGCATGCTACTTATACCTGTGATGACGTTGTCGTTGAGACAGAGGCCTCCGAGGGACATCGACTCGACCAGGCTTTGACGCCCTGTACTGAAAATAAAATTCTGAGGCAGCAAGCTGGATATTGGAAATATCAAAGTTAAGGAAAACTTGGGAGGACACAATCCATTCGAAGTGTACTTTGATGAGTGAGTTGAAGAGGGCATGATTCCATTTAGTGATCAACATGTGGGAAGGTGAGACAGAGGGCAGTCTAGTCACCCAACACAGCAGATCCCCTTGCAGGACCGCCACCTGGTACATCCAGCCAACACAGGGTAAATTATCTCTGTTGTAGTGCACCGCGACTGGCTCCAGGTTGGCTGAGAAAGGCATGGGGTGCAGGAGGATATCCACTCTGATTAAGGGTGTTACGGCCCCCTGGCTCTAGTTTCGACATGTTCACATGGCCAAGAGTGATTGACTAACAGCACACACTCCGCTGGCAACCATCAAAGCATAGTTCATGGATCACTAGGGCAGAGACAGGAGAAAGAGGCCCCAGATCCCAGTGCGACTGTCAACTAGGGTGGACTGTCCTCAGTGTACCCCAACCACATAGCACTGCCAGGGGGCGTGGCCCACAAAGGGTGTCATGGGTCTGCAGTCATGTTGGTTACCCAACCTACTCATCTTGTGACACAGACCAACGATTACAAGTTGGTGAGCCAAACCAAAGCATGTGGCACTATGTAGCTGAGGGCCAGTGTACACCAGCTGAAGTGTGATCCCATTGCACCATGCATGCCACATGCTCCTCTGATCCACTCTGTTGTGGAAGTGTTACATGAGTGTGTGTGACAGGACCCGAGACATGGTGCCCTATGCCTGGACAGGGTTTTGTCAGAGGGTACTGTGGTGGTGGCCCATAGCGGTTTTGACATGCTAATCGTTTGTCCAACATGTGTATGGGGACAGATGAACATTTAGACCATGTGCTGTCTGGTTGCCTGCACTTTGATACTCCTGTTTAAAGTGATGAGGCAAATGGTTACAGTTGTTGCATGGCACTCAGGGGGCCACATGGTGGTGGTGTTGTGGGTGGGCATGCTGTCACTGTGTGCGGTGGTTTTCAGTGCGTTGGCCTCAGGTGAGCAGGTCCAGTTGCATGGGTGCGGAGGGAGACATGGAGATGGGAGGCTAGCAAGTCATTGCATGCAGTTGTTATCTAGCACTCATGGGGGTAAAGGGTACAGTGTCATTGGGTGGAGGGATGTGTTAACTGCTCTGACCTTTTGTTTTCCTTTCTTCTTAGGCATTCTACTAGGGGAAACGGTTGCAGCTATGCAAGGATACAGGGCTGTGGAATGCCTGCACACCACACCTCGGCATTCTAGGCTGGTTTTCAGCACATACAGAGAAGTGCATTGCTACACGACGTAGGGCAGCTGGAGCAGACTCTCAAGGGAAGAAATTGAGGTGACATGGGCATCTTTCTTGAACTGAACTTGCACTTTTCTCAGTCAGTATGATTATATGTAAATGCGTTTTATGAGCTGTATTGTTGGCAGGGAATGGAGTAGCCACTCCACCTGTATATTAGGGTGAGACACACCTAGGGTGGCCAGAGCAGTCCTCACAAGTTTTGGTTCCTGCTTACATTATATGCTGTGCCTTTTTACTTGTGTTCTCCTCCTGTGTGTTGTTGGGTGTCTGAGTGCACAATTTCTGGCGGTGAGCATGTGAAAGTGGTAACACATTTCATTGATTGTGTTGTGCGCTTTTGTGTGGGAGACAAGCATCCAGGGAATGGTCCAGATATACTCGAATCTCTCTCGATTTGTCGAGCAATATATCCGTGCCGGTCATTTGTGGCTTTTGACACTGTTTTCCTCATTCGCAATATACCCTGACTGATGTGAACCGATTAATTAATACTTGATAGGATACCGCTATTGAGCTGTTATTTACAATTTTGAGGGCCTTGAAAACGACCTGAGTGTCGAAACAATTGTTGCCTATTTCTCAATCTACCTCATTAAAATACTGTACCTTGATTGCTGGTTGTTGTATTATAATGGTGTCAAGCGCAATCCTACCCCTTTTTACCATATTACTGTTGTTTCCACTTGCTATGACTGTGTCAGTGGTTTGTACACTTGATTTGATGGCTATGGCTACACAGTTTGTCTCTCCCAGACACACATTCTCAGGGTGGTGTTATGGACAAGGTGGATTAGCCCCAATTCATCAATGGAGGGCACCAGGCATGTGGCATCAGTGTGTGTGTTCCACAGGGGCAGCTATTCAGGTGAAGTAGGTTTGCATGACCTGGTTGCGTGCAGCCTGTCCCTGTGCCCTTCGGCCTGCCAAGGGGATGGGTTGTACCTGTGGCTGAGGGTGATGTCCGTCCTGCAGATCTACTGGTATTCCACACCATGTGGCAACATTGTGCAAGAAACAAGATGCAATGATGATCTTGCATACTACTGGTTGGTCATATAGCAATACACAGCCAGAGTGGTCATGAACTGAGCACCCCGAATGTGCGCTCCACTATGCCGCTAGTGGCTATGTGTGCTACATTATAGCTTACCTCAGCTGGGGTGGTAGGATTCCTGAATGGCGTGAGCAGAAATGGTGAGAGCAGGTGGGCACTGTCCCCTGCAAATGTGGAAATAGTTCTTGTTAGCATTGATTGTCATGGGCTGTTATTTTGTGTTTCATGTGACTGCTTGCATGTGGGTGATAGGTGATACTCACCGATGAGGGCCTGGTATAGTGGTGAACAGCAGTAAATGAAGCTATCATATGTGCTTCCGGGGAAATTTGAATTCACATGCATGATGACTCCCTTTGCATCGCAGATAACCTGTGCATTGATTGAATGCCAATGCTTCCGGTTTCAGTACATGTGCTCACTCGCTCAGGTGTGGGGCTGTAGCGCAACATTTGTGCAATCAATGGCTCCTAGTGCCTGTAGGAAGTGTGCAATGGCATAAAACTCCTCACACACTCTCTGCCTTGCCCGCGATGTGCATGGAATGACTATGTTCCTACGCACACGTGATGTAATGCAGCACATACCTTGTGTAGGCACAGGGATTCTCTGGCCTGCGATATGCCCCCAACAACGGCAGAGGTGTGATGGAATGAGCCCGAAGCCAAAACATTTAGGGCTGTCAGTACCTTCTCCAGGGGTGTGAGGGCAAGGCAGCAGATGGTGGGTAATGCAAGGTCTTCCTCCCACTCCCTGACAAGGTCTAGGATGACATGGGTAGGGAATTAGTACTTTGCATACACATCGTCATCTAGCATCCCAAAAAGCATTGTGCGAGGATGGAAACTCCTGTCTCTCACCAACCACGTCCTCCTCCTTTTTCCATGAACATGTACGATCGCTGCCACTGGAGCAGGATTCATCATGGAAGTGCAATTTTGTAATGGTGTGCCTTTGTGCTTTGTACATGTGTTGTGTATCATGTGGTGGTGGGATCACAAGGTTTGCGTGTGCCTTTTCACTCTGGGAAGTTGCGGTTGGGATTCCATTAATTGGGTTATGTTTGCATGTGACAGGGCATGTTCGTTTTTTACGTGGTGTGTCCTTCAACACACCCATGTTACACCTCATTCTTTCTCATTATGTGGAAAGAATGGGGAATATGCACGTTCCGCCCACTGTTTGTTTCTTAGTGCAGGCCCTTCCCACACTTTGCGATGTGTGTGTCGCGCAACTAGGTTAGGACCCGTGCAAAGTGAGTGCAGACCCACGCAAAGTCTGATCCATGAATCGGCAACATGAGTTTTGCGCACCGCAAAGTGCCTGAGTGGTACGCAAAACCTTCAATGTATCGGGCCCTTAATGTCAGTTTATTAATAATTCCAATGTAAGCTACTTGAAGTTTACTACGGACCAGAGGCAATCTGTGTGTGCTATATGTGTCGCCACCGATAGGCTAATCAGTAGTCGCCACTCAAGCTTTTCATCCTCGGAATCTTACTTTCAATGCTCAGGCAATGGTTTAACTGCCATCCCTCGAGCCCTACGAAAATCACTGCCGACTCCTTATGGTAACCATCCTGCAAAAATTGGAGGACTGCTGGTGTACCTCACTTCAATGCTGCAACATTATTCTTACAACACCATGCTACGAAGAGCGCCCTGTCCCTTTCTTTGACTTCGAAAGTTGTTGGTCTCAGAGAATGCAGAACTGTCTCTGCCCCCTGTGCTGACAAGACTGGTCTGTGCCACCCCTTCTTTCAATTTCCAAAGCAACTATTGAATAGTCCTTGAATAGGGGAGCTAATAGCCCTCCCTTAGAAGAAGACAACTTCTGAGTTTTCCAGACTGCCTATAACAGGAGCTCAAGAAGCACAGGGAAGCAACCCCTTCTCACCCAAAATAGTACCAACAATATTACCTCTGTCTGACTCTCTCTGAGCACCCTGGTTATCAAGGGGGTGGTAGGAAACACATATAGAAACCACTAGGGCAATTCCAGAGACATTGGGTCTCATTACGATTTTGGCGGTAGCCATGCCGCTATTGGCGGCATGGCAGCCGCCAAAATCGGGTCCGGGTTCCCAGAATGAGGAATTACCGGGCTATTCTGAGTTCGGAGGGCCCGGTAATTCCTCCTTCTGGGAACCCGGACCCGGGCCTTCCCCATTCCCATTTCAGCCCTATGAGGGCTGAATGGGAATGGGAGAGGGAGCAAACAACAGGCCGATTACGAGCAGCCCATTGTTTGCTCCCTCTTCCCCTCGCGGGACCCGCTCTGCACGTCTGGTAAAACCAGACGTGCAGAGCGGGTACCGTGAGGGGACCTCGTAATCGGGCGGTACGGGGTTGACGGCGCCGGCACCTTTACCGGCGCCATTAACCCCTTAACGCCTGACTTGTAATGAGGCCCATTGTATCAACCCCCTCCTACGCCTTTGGAGTCTGAATGCTTGTACAGAACCTGGCCAACTAGTATCTCCGGAGAGACAAACGTGTCTATTACTGTGTGGCTAAGATATTGAATCTGCGTAATTGCAAGAGTGCAGCCAATGTATTGAACCCATCACACTCCATGCTTATGGAATTTAGCCAAAGGCACGGCCGCCAGCTCACACGCATCTGCTATCATACGCTACTCTAAGACACTTTGAACAACACCTCTGCCATAAGAATGCAGCTACCGATCATCACAGAAATTCGATAGGTAGCTACACACATAAGGACTATCCCACTTTCGCATACCTTCTCTAGACTACCTCTTACTGCCCATCCAGATGCCAGCTAGAAATAGATGTCTAGCAGGGAAATTGGTCAAACCTCCATATCCTCATATTGGCCAAAATGCACACATGCATACTAGCACTTCCTCATATTTCCCAGTCTTCGGTTCCTCCGAAGGCATTTAACCTACAGCGTGTTGTGACCATACCATTAGTGAAATACACTGTACAAATGGCACATTACATCACTGTGAACATGACCAGAAGGAGCATTTCTCGAGAACAAAGAAATACCTGGCTTGAGCAATCTACTGCCACATTTGGGAAAGAATGCCATCTGGTGAGAGCAAGTAGCCCACGCTTTTTGATTTTTAATACTAAAGTCAGGCCTCAAATCATGCACTCGCCACTCATCACTGACTGGTGATAATTTACTCTTGGCAATTTACAAATGAGATGCTTTGTGTATGTGGATAATTGAGGGGGTGAGTGGCGTTTTATGCCTGGCTAGTAGTTTGCAACTTGAAATGTTGACCTCTAATAAAATGATGCAGGTAAATAATTCTGTTTCTTAAATGGAGCTCTACTAATCAGACACCCCCTTTGTGAGGTATTTTCAGCAGCAGGATACAAATGCACTGAGGCTGGCTAAGTAGGCCCAAATGTGCAGGAATATGGAAAGTGAATTGGTGGCTACCACACAAAAGGCCAGCATTTAACTTTCAACTGCCAACTTCCAAATGCTGCCTTCAAAAAACACTTCTAATTGTGCTTTGTGTTTGAGTGACAAGGCCAAAAGAAATAGGGCCTACTTTCCATTACAGCGGACAAATGCACTAAAGTATAGATTTGCTCAAACAGAGAGCTGCCATGGTAAAATCCGGGCATTCAGCAGTTTGATTTAAACAAGGAACACATAACAGATGAAACTCCATTGCTAGAAGAAAATTCAAGGGTACACATTAATGAAACTTGTGACACTGTCAGCTCGCCAATAATACATTAAAATAGGCAGCGAGAATGAAGATAGTGGTGCGGGCTGTGTGTGTGTAAAGAAAATGCAAAGAGAATGCAACAGATTTAAAAGCACTATTTCTGTTCATCAGAACTAACGTAAAACGTGTGTTTAAGCAAGAGAACCCTTCCCCATCAGCTTACAAAGGTCAAACACTCTTTCACCTCCCCATCTGGCCAAAACGTTGGCAGCGCAACAGAGCCAAGAAGGAGTGGAGCTTGTGCCTGTGATCAATCTTTATTGGGGTGAAGTGATGATACTGAATTAACAAAGCTGCAGCTCATGGATCTTGAACTCGGTAAAATCTGCAAAATGGAATTCAGTTTGTCGTGAAGTCCTGGGATAACTGACAATAGACAGGCACCAGCGAATTACACGAGTCGGGGTGTGGAGTTGTACCACTCTGCTCAGGGAAGATAAGGGAACATATGTTTATACCCTTAGCCATGAAAGAATGTTAAGTATTTAATGCAGACCAGGTCAACAGGGATTAGATGCCCAAGCATACATTACAGTTTTGGGAAGAAGAAATGGTTGTATTAATTAAAGGAAAAGTATGTATGTAATTAAAAGGATACCATAGGTTATATATGGAGAATCATATTTTGCTCATAAACTGGGGAACCGTAGAAGATACAGACATGATTTCGGTGTCTTCGGAAAGCATATGAAGAGCACTAGCTGTTGATAGAAATCCCTGCAAAATTTGACCTTGGGAAACAAAGTTATCAGATAAAATGTGATTACAGTTCTCCAGAATAAATTACAGATCAAAGAGCCAGGTATCCTGTAGCTAATGGAACCAAATATCTGTCTGTAAAATCTCAAGATTCAAATTTTTATCCTTTTCTATGGAAAATGCAAAAATCTGCCATTCACACATGAAACCATGTGTCGACATCAGACACAGTTCTTTGCGACTAACATGATCAGACCAATTTAGAAATATATGGATTGCAACCCTTTTCTGTAAATTGAAGAAAAGTGTCATATAGAAGATTTTTAAATTCATATCCGAGTTGGTCAGAAATGCAATTTCAGATGGTTGGAGCAAGAACTCCTAGAAATGGCGTCTGAAAACTTGAGAACTAATCAAAGGGAAGGGGCTAGTGCTTGTGTAGGGGGGAGAACAAACAACGTCCAATTATTATCATTAGCCAATGAGCCAGCGCTTCATAATTTTGAAATTTTGGGATGTGATTAGAAGTTTTAAAAGTAGACGCGCAATGGGAAAGAGGGAGACCCAACATTGCAAGGGAGATAGAAGGAGGAGGATGAGACAAAGAGAAAGGTGGACTAAAATCTGGAGGGAACCAGGAGAAAGGCAGAGGCTGGGCCATCCATAACCAGAGACTAGGAGAGACAAACTGACAGAGTGATTCTGTAGACCATCCATAACTGAGTCTGGAGAGGCAGTCTAACCAGGTCCATATGCCTCCCATGAGATGGCCCAGGAAGTCTGATGACGTTTGCTGAGCATAAACCCAGATGTTTGCCTCCGTCCCATCTTATTTGTTTGTCTTTGTGCATTTTTGTGGCGCCCTGATGCCTGCGGGCTGTCAGCGCGGTCTAAGTAAACAAATAAAATAATGGTTTAAACTAAGTACATAAGACAAACCATACATAAAACAAACCATTGGTGGGGATCTGTTTGAATTAGTATCTTCCACTTATTGATGGGGTGCTCATATAGAAGTAGATCCTTAGCATTTTCTTATGAATCAATGATTGAAGGAATTCCCACATAGTCAATGGACACTGGAGTGATTTGGGGGAAATTTGAAATCTCCATTATCTATCCAAGTGCTAATAAAAATAAAAGGGCTCATTTTGAGTTTGGTGGTATCTCGTCAGTAATACCATGAGATACCACCAAACAGTATTACTGTTACCACGACTTGGTCCAGCGATATTACCACTGGAGGTGGATTACAAGTGGTGGTTTGGGTGTAAAAATCCCCATTTTAGGCGGGATTAAACCCGGCCGAATTACCGGATGGTAATACCACAGATTTTTGGAGGTGGAGTGGAGGAATTACCTCCACTTTATTCCCTCGCCGCCAAACTCATAATGAGGCCCACATTTATTTATTTATTTATTTATTCTGATTTTTAGAGCACACAACAGCCCAAGGGCATCGTGGCACTTGATACAGAAAGTTGTTAGTTACAGGTAAATGAACATTTGCAATTTACAGTGTGGTTGCTATTGTTACAGACAATTTATAGTTACAGTAAAATACAGTACAGAAAGTGAGGTTTTAAGTTTTCTTCGAAGGCAAGGAGCACATTTTCTGCGCTAATGTCTGTGGGTAGTGCGTTTCAGGATTTGGCGGCAATGTTGGGGAAGCCTAGGCCACCAGCTTTGGCCCTATTGATTCGTGGGATGTGAAGTTGGTTGGTGTATTGTGTCCTACTGGGTCGTGTAGAGGAGGATTTGGTGATTGTCTCTGATAGGTATAATGGTGCAGAGAAGTGAGGCATTTATGTGTGAGGGTGAGAATTTTGAAAGTGATTCGCTCTTTGACCAGGAGCTATTGAGCTGATTGTCTGGCTTGGGAGATATGCTCCCTTTTTGGGATGCTTAAAGCTGCACGAAGGGCATTGTTCTGCGTGACTTGTAATCTCTTTAGGTTTTTTTTGGATGTACCTGCTAGTAAAGCGTTGCAATAGTCTAATTTAGAACCAATAGTTGCTCTAGCTATTGATAGACAATTGTGTTTGGATAGGTATGGTTTTATGACATTTATGAGCTTGGTGGTGTGTGCGGATGAGGATGTGGTGGCGCTGACCTGTCTAGTCATGGATAGTGTGGAGTCTATGTAGACCCCCAGGGTCTTTACAGATGTCGACACAAGGATGATAGTATTGTCAATGGTAAAGTTGGCGTACAGTTTATCAAGTTTGACTAGAGTATTTTTTTCACCTAGTATAATTATTTCTGTCTTGTCCCCATTGAGGCAAATGCCATTGACCGCCATCCAGGCCTGGATGATGGAGTAAATTGTGTGAAGTGCCTCGACATCTTTGTGGTCTTTTAAAATAATTGGGTATTCCCTACATTATTGTTGCCAACCCCAAACATCCCCTAAAGGGAAGGGGGCATTTAAAAATTAAATTCCTAAATGTTCAACGTTCCCTGAACCCTGCATTCAAGCAGAGGGGATTCAAATAGTAAAATGAATCTCTGAGTCTGTGCTGTGCAGAAAAGGGTCTCCATGGTGAAGAAAAGGGAATATAGCAGATTTAAAAGAACACTCTCTCTAGAGAGAGCTAGTAATGAACTCCAAACTGAAGGGGGACATTTCCACTGCACAGTGGCAAAGGAAAGGGCTTCATCCTCTGTTGAGAAGAGCCTGTTATTGAAGGTTTGTGTGCTAGAACATTGCTAGAAATGAAAAGTGTGCAGGGAAGTCAGAAATAAAGAGCACGGCACATGTCTATTCTTTTGCCCAATTTGAAAGTGCTTCATTTTATTTAAGTTAGACCCCTTACTAAGTATATTGTAAAGCACAATTGCATTATCAGATCCTAGTGTGCTGCATTAATTATCCTTACATTAGGGGTATTCTTATGAGTGACCCAAGCCTCTGAAGTAGTCTTTAGAACTGTTTTCTTCTTACTTGTTACCAAGGGGGAATAGAAATCAGAACTGAAAACTGTATAAATTGTTGTGTTTTAGAGATTTCGTGATTTTTCATTTTGAAAGACAACTAGTGTTTTCTTTTTATATGTAAAGTGAAGTTTTGTCAGGAAGGAAAGGTTTTGTGCCACAGAGTGAGGTTGTGTGCATTCCAATAACTACTGTGTGATTTGATTTTGTTAAATCTAAATTCTTTCTGCACATCAGCCTGGTTCTTGGCTCTATACTGGCGAAGGGGTGGGGGTGCATTTTGGTATTATATGAGTCAAATGCAGAGTTAGTCAAGAATCCAAATTGTTGTGGCGCTCTTCATTGGCGGGGAGGGGACTCCCTGAATGAATTGTTGCCCCATAAATATTTCCTACATCTTTCATGAATGCCCCATGCCGAAATTATAGTGCAAAAATGTGCCTTTGCTGTAACCAGTCTCCTGACATCTACAGCACTAGCCCTGCAGTAGCACAGAGCACGTTCAAGGGTCACATGTATAATCCTGACAGGTGCTGGAACAGAAACTTGCTGCAGGCAGAGGAAGATTTTTAATCTTCTGCAATTATGTCTATACACTTAATAATTGTATGCCTTAGTCAATATGGTGACATGGAATTCTTAAATCATAAATCATTCTTGGTCGTGCCTTGGTGACTATTAAGTGGGGACAATTATACAGCCACGTCAATTAGATATCACAGTAGTGTCAGCTCTGTGAGCAGGACTGTCGCTACGGCAAGACTGATGTGCAGCAGTGTCTTGTACGACCATCTCAATTAAAGCGGAACAATAGCCAGAATGCTGCCCCATTGATTCTCCAGTAGTAAGGGTAACACTTTCCCTCAAGTAACAGGAACTTTTCCGAGGCGGTCACCTGGGAACTGGTGCCTCCCAGGTCGCACCGGCATAATAAAGCCACACTCACACCAGGGTGCTGTCCACAGGAGTCCCTTTGAAGCCAGCAGTCACGGGAAAGGGAGAGTTAGAGTAGCCAGAAAGTAGAGGTGTGCTGAGAGAATAGTCCCATCATATTTGTTTCTGTTAGGGTGGTTCTCTTCCATTTCCTGTACTCTCCATTACCTGCACGCAAGGTACTCTGGGTATGATGTTTTAAGGCAAAGTACACATGTTACAACAACATGGATTGGCTCCCTTACTGCATGCTTGCTTTGGACCAACCCAGTGACATTTTCCTTTAAAAGGATATGGGCACACCCTCATTCTTTGAGTCATATTTGGACTTCTGCAAGGACTAGAATTATTTACTGGATTTCAGATGGAAATACTGGCTACTTCAATGTCCTCTGCCACAGAGGTGAAGACAGAAGACATCAAAGGCAGATGCTAGCACTGTTCCCTAACCATTCCCAGGGAACAATGGGGCTGACTGCTGTTGGACATAGGCCTCACTGCTGGCTGCATTGGAATCCGGACCCTATTTACTGGAGAAGGATCCCCTGTAGGTGCCAGACATGCTCTCTGGAGCTGGGTGGCACAACAAAAGCACTCAACTCACCTCACCCATTTCTGGAGCCCCTGTATTGGGACTTCCAACAACTGCAGAAAAAAGGAAGTAGTTCTTGGCTCTCTCGCATCACTGAACCACCTCAATGCCAGTTTGGGCACCTTCGACACAGTCCAAGGTGCTGGAAGGGAAACAGTCAGTCAACACACTTTTATTCGATATAAAATCTTCAAATCAATACACAAAATACATCCAAAAAACAGCAATATAAAATTCACGTGGCCATTAATAAGTGTACTTCAGAAATAGTCAATACTAAAAATAGATTAACATAATTGACAGTATAGATTTCATATGGCCGAAGTTGGATATACTACAATAACAAAGCACAGAGGAGAGCCATGCCTGCAGCTTCTGGCAATTAATCAAGAAACCTAATTGCAGTTAGTGACAGAGTTCAGCAGCTTCTTTCTTAACAACCAGGACCTATCAGTGTATCGAGCAACTGCGAAAACTACATGAGGTTGTGTACTCTGCCGCAGAAACATCACAGCTGTTCCTGTGTCCCTCATCCCAGCCTCCTTGAGTATTGGCTTAAGATACATACGCCGATAATGCTTTGTTTTTATGTAAAACAGCATAAAATGCAACATTGACTCACTTGCCCTTGCGCACATCATACATTGGTCCGAATTGCTTAGAAATGGCCACATTGAGGGTCCGTAGTCTCACTCGCACATACAGGTACTTTTCGAATAGGGTGTGATTAGATCTAAATAAGCTTTTCTACCAGGTGTCAAGAGTCCAAGGTAGGAGGGTCCCAGTTTTAACTTCATAGCGCCAGCCTCCAGCTGGACCCTTGCTCTGCGTACCGCGCAATACCTTATAATACTCCTTATCCGAATCAACTAGTTACAAGGGTTCTCCAATAGGTTGCCTCCCCCTGTATCATAGAGGGCCTTTTTGAGATGGCAGCTGTATTTTTCCAGCCCTTCCTGATTCCACAATCGTAACCAAAAGAGGGCCAACCTAAGGGTCACCAAGGCATCCACCGGAGTTACGTCAAGTTCCAAAAGTACCAAAGCAGAGAGGGTGCTCCTGGGTAATGCAACCAATTTTTTCATAAACCTTTGCTCACTTGTCAATTTTGCAAAGTTGGCATGCCCCCACAATGCGGCCCCATATAAGGCAGCAGGAACAGCCTGCTTTCCATACAGGTCTAAGGTTGGGGAGATTTCACCACGTACATGACTTGCATGGATAGCAAGAATAGACGCCCCCAAATGTTGCCAGGGTAGAAACAGAGCATCTCACCTGGGCAACCCAACCTTCAGATTCTTGAAATTATACCCCAAGATAATCTAAGTCTTTGACCTGGTCTATCTGGGTTCCATTCACCTTTAGCACCAAGGGCCTAGTTCTTGCGAATCTGGGCTTCAACACCATTACCTTTGATTTTTCGATGTTCAAATGTATCTGCAACTCTTTAAACTTTGACAATAAATCCCCAAAGACTTTCCCACACCTTGCAGGGTTGTGGCCAATAAAACTGCGCCATCCGCATAGCACAACACAGGGAATTTATCCTCTGCCATCTTAGGGCAGTCCTGGCACCCTTCAAGCAGTTTGTTAATTATCTGTTGAATATACAAATTAAATAAAAGAGGCGCCAGGTCAAATCCCTGCCTCACCCACTTCGCTACATCAAAAGCTGTGATTTTATCACCTCCTAGGCCATAACGAACAGAGGCGCTGTTTCCGGAATAGAGCAGCCTAATTATCCAAATCAGATGTGCTGGGGCTTTACACCAGATTAGCAATTGCCACAGAGTTTCCCTGGATACCGAATCAAACACAGTCCTTAGATTGAGGAATGCAGCATATAGTTTCATTTGCCTCAAAACTATGTATTTCTGGATCAGAATATGAAGCATAAAACAATGATCTATGGTGCCTCTATTCCTTCTGAAGCCAGCCTGGATTTCACTTATGGCATTATTTCTGTCTACCCGATCTTGTAGGTAGCTTAAAAGAATCTTTCCGAAACGTTTGTCTGCACTATCAAGGAGAGATATCATGCTCCCACACTTTTTGTACAGAGGAATTATTGTGGCCTTGTGACATAATTCTGTGATTTCGCCTTTCCTTATGATTGTATTAAATACTCTGCATAAAACTGGTGCCCAAATATCCACCTCATCCATAAAGTCAGCCGGGGTGAGATCGGGCCCTGCTGCTTTACCACCCTTTGGAGAATGAATGGCTTGTTCTCCGCCCCTTATAGTTATACACAGGTGGTCGACAATGAATGGGTTGCCCCCTAGGTTGATTGGAGGTAAGGGGCTTCGCCCTCCAAACCTCCGTACAGACTTTCAAAGTAGTGTTGCCACACTCATCTGCACCGATACAGTAGTTGAGTGTTTGATCACCATTCAATTCCATATCTGTTACCAATTGCCAAAAAAAGCACATTTTTTTTATTTTGTAGGGCTTCAGATATGGCGCTCCACTTGGCTTGCACATATTCATTTTTTTAGAGAGTATTCATTTTTTGTATTGTGAGCGTGTCCCAAGAAACGTACTTTTGTCTACACCGTCCTTAGTGCCTATACAGGCTATGATTTTCTTTTTGGCCTCTCGGCACACGCCATCATACCAGCCATGTTTGCAAAGGATTTTCTTTTTAATCGTTCTCTTGGGGACGGAAATGTATAGGAGCACATTTTCTTTTAATCTCTCATAGGCGTCTAATACAAGCCAATCATTTGCCTCAAAACCATAGATAACTTCCATGTTTTGAATGATAGATGTATACAATAATGGTTTTACATCTTGTTCCAGAACATTAGACCACCTGACCGATTTACTTACATGCCCTCCATAGTCAAAGTATGGCCATGTGTTGGACCTTAGTGTGTGGGATTCTTTTGCACTATTAAAGGGTAGTGGTCGCTCTTCGCTCCTGACCGAATCTCAAAGTCCTCCACCTGAGCCCATGCAGCACATGAGATAAAAATATAATCTATATTTGATGACCCATTATAGCCATTAAAGGTGGTCATAGTGGGCTGGTCTTTGGGGGAGTGCACATTGCACGGTCTTAGATTCAAATTAAACAAGGTGCAGGCTGATTCTAGTGCATAGCGATACGATCTCACTGGGGGGGCTGCAATCAGGTCAGGAATATCCCAGGCCATGTCTTGATCTTCCCATATACCATCCAATGTTCCCAGTGGTTTAATCTGAAGATTGAAATCTCCTGCTGCCAATGTCAGATTACTCTGCCTTTTGCCCCTCTTGGCAGGGTATAGGATGTCCTTAAGGCAGGACAATGTCGCCATGCCCAGCTGGGAAGAAGGGCTGTTGTAAATATTAAATCATTCTATTAATTCATCATCTTTGAACAGTATGGATAACCATTGTAAATCTGCAATGCCAGTTGTCTGGAACACCACCCTCCACTCCAAGCTGACATCCACCCAAATTATCAGTCTCCCCTTTGGCCCCTTTGTGGCAGGAACATGGAATGATTGGTACCCTTGGAAAAGAACAGATTCGGCAGCCCACGTCTCCTGTAGCACTATTACACTGAAGTTCCTTACGAAGGCACTCCAATATGCATTACCTATTAATCTGTTCACGTCAGCTAAATTTCATGATAATAGGGTAAAACTCCCTTTCCTCTCTTCTGGACCACAATCCCCATCTCCCAGCCAATCTACACCTTCTGTGTCGCCTAAGTCCCTAACATGCTGCACAAAAGGCTCCCTGTCACGCTTCCTGCTACATTTCCTCGTTCCCAGAAACCCGGTTTCCCCTCAGGTGCCCGTCACCTCCCACTCACACACCTAACATCCTTGCTTACCCGACGGCAGCAGTCGAATGTCCGGACCCGACACACCCGGAGGAAGGGCTTGGGTGATCGTCCGGGATCGTTGCATCCCTTCCTCCACTGGCAATTGCCGTGGCGGTCTCCGACGCTGTATAATGAACACTGGCATCGCATGGCTGCGCGAAGGCTTCCGCGTCATGTGACCAGGAAGTGACTCTGATTGCCTGCGTGGAAACTTCCGCATCATGTGACCAGGAATTACGTGACACAGAGTACACGTCATGTGACTGGAGTCATGTGCTCAGTCCGTACATTCAAAAGGACCAAACAGACACGCAAACAACGCTTCACAGCTGCTTTCTGCATTTCCTGTTTGGCGTTTCGTTACCTTGACTCCTGTACTAACTGACCTCGGACTGTTTCACGGATTCCTTTGCTTTCTCCTGGATTGTCGCTTGGCTCTGTTTTTCTTGGATACTCAACCCCTGGCTTTGTGAACGGATTAGTGATTCGGATTTCCCTGGAACTGACGCTCTCCTCTGATTCTTGACCACGGACTGTATTTGGATTGCCTACGGATTCTCCTTCTTGTGACTTTGTTCTCTGCTGATTCAGGTGTGTGCTTTTCATCCAGAGTGCTCCTAATATTCCGCCTTTCATCTGCTGCCGCCGGTTACCTGCTGATCCCTGCTCTCAGTATTCCATCTTGGGTGTCCCGACCACCCCTATTGGGTAAGCCGCTTTTTGGGTCTTCTATATTGCCCTGATTGAACTGCCTTGCCATTGTCTAACCGCATTACTTTTCTTGCAGTGGTTGCGGGGGGTCCTTCCGGCGTTCCTGGTTCCAGTCTGACAGCACTCTACACCTGTGGCCCCAAAGACTGCACGGGCAGTTATTTGTTACCTTCCTGTGTGGTACTTGGGGACAGAGGTTCCATAATCTGCACGACCATCAAGTCTGAACAGACTGTGAAGCCTACTGGTCGCCCAGGTCATGGAAGCCTCTGTGGAACCCGAAGGTGTGCCTAACGCTGCTAGAGCCCTTGGGGCGGTCGCCTCTATATCCATCGGGGTGGATGACGCACCTCTTGTGACTCCTGACGCACCTCTTCTTACTCTACATACTCTACATACAATAGGAGCAGTCCACGCCGGTATACCCTCAGTATATCATGATTTTCATGCTGTGTTTGATAAGGCCTCGGCAGAGGGCCTGCCACTGCACAGGAGATACGACTGCCCCATCGACTTGGTCCCTGATGCTTCGATACCAAAAGGTGGAATCTATTCTCTGTCACCGCCTGAAGAATTGGCCCTGAAGGAGTACATCCAGCAAGCCCTCCGCCTAGGCCATATCCGACCCTCTTCGTCTCCTGCAGCAAGTCCCATATTTTTTGTCCCAAAAAAGGAAGGGGATCTGCGCCCCTATGTAGATTACAGGCAACTAAACTCCGTTACAATCAAGAACCGCTACCCCATTCCACTCATCTCCACTCTCCTAGACAAACTGACACATGCATCCATTTACACCAAACTGGACCTCCGGGGGGCTTAAAACCTGATTCGTAAGCGTAGAGGGGATGAGTGGAAGACTGCGTTCTGCACTCGCCAAGGTTTGTTTGAATACACTGTGATGCCCTTCGGCCTATGTAACGCCCCGGCCACCTTCCAGCGTTTCATAAACGATGTATTCAGCAATATCCTGGACATCTATGTAGTTGTATATCTGGATGATATTCTTGTGTTTTCCCCCTCCTTGGAGGAACATATCATCCACGTTAGGGAAGTACTGTCCCGACTCAGTAAGAACGCTCTGTTTGCCAAACCCCAAAAATGTCAATTCCATACAAAGGAAGTAGAATTCCTGGGTTTCCATATATCTCTAGGGGGATTGTCTATGAATCAGTCTAAAATCTGTACAATCTTGAATTGGCCTGTTCCGGGGAACCTTAAGCAATTACAGTCCTTCCTTGGGTTTGCTCATTTTTATCAGCGTTTTATCGCCAACTACTCATCTATTGTTGCCCCTTTGACAGCTCTGACCAGTCCTCTTGTTCCTTTCTGCTGGTCTCATAACCATCAGGCAGCTTTTGATTTCCTCAAAACCACCTACACCATGGCTCCGGTCCTTCAACACCCAGACCCAGAGCGCCCTTTCATTGTAGAAGCCAACGCCTCGTTATTTGCACTAGGTGCAGTCCTTTCTCAACCTTGCCCAACTACGGGTCATCTACATCCAGTGGCCTACCATTCACGAAAATTCACAACGGCTGAATCACATTACACTGTCACCGAGAAAGAGCTCCTTGCCATCAAGGATGCTTTTCAGACCTGGAGGCATCACCTTTTGGGGGCAAAACACCAGACCATCGTATATTCAGATCATAAAAACGTGCAAGATTTAGCTTCGCTCAAATGCGAGAACAGCCGGCAAGTACGCTGGCATCTGTTTTTTGCAACCTATGACTTTTTGATCAAACATAGGCCAGGGGTGGTCCATGGTAAGGCGGGGGTACTGTGCCGTTCCCCAGGGGGGGTATCTCTCCCATCTTTTCCAGACACATTGTTGGAACAGGGGCATGTAGTATGTGCTTGCACCCCATCACAACCCATGTTGTCCGCTAGACGCCAGTGGGTCTCTCTTCACCCCCACGCGCTGTCGGAGTGGGATCCTGTCTTCCAGGACGGGTTACCTTTTGTACAAGGGAAACTGCTTTTGCCTACTAGCGACACCCGTAACCAGGCACTAGACTGGTCTCACAACGCTGCCATCAACGGCCACCCAGGGCAACGAAGGACATTGGATCTACTCAACCGTTGGTGCTAGTGGCCGTCGATGAGACGCGATGTAGAGAACTACGTATACACCTGTTCGGCGTGTGCGCAGTGTAAGTCACGCAGGGGTCGCACACTAAGACTGCTCCAGCCCCTACCCATACCCCAGAGACCCTGGCATACGGTTTCGATGGATTTAATTACGGATTTGCCACGTACACAGGGTTTCGACACAATTTGGGTAGTGGTGGACTCATACACCAAAATGGCACGTTTTGTCCCCTGTACAGGAATCCCATCTGCTCCCGCACTAGCTCAGATGTTTTTCAAGTCAATCGTTTGTTTATTTGGGTTACCACAGGTTATAGTGTCAGATCGTGGATCTCAGTTCACGTCCCGCTTTTGGCAGGCCCTAACTAAACTTCTTGGTATTGATGCTCGCTTCTGCTCCGCCTACCATCCCGAGAGCGATGGACAAACTGTGAGGGTGAACCAGGAGTTGGAACAGTACTTACATTGCCTGTCCCTCCAGTACCAAAACACATGGCTTAGTTTGTTACATCTTGCGGAGTTCGCATACAACAATGCCCTGCACTCTTCCACTGGTTTTTCCCCGTTTTACCCCCTTTATGGTCAGCACCCTCATACTCTCCCGTTTCCTGATTTTACCCCTTCCAGTACCCCGGCCGCCAATGCTTGTGCATGCGACCTTGTTTCGGTCCATGCTCAGACCCTCATCCATCTACGGGAGGCCCAGTCATCCATGAAAATGGCTGCTGACAAGAAGAGGGCGGATGCACCGACATACCGCGTGGGGGAGCGGGTTTGGTTGTCCTCTCACCATTTAAACATCCCTGGATGCCGTAAACTCCTCCCGCGGTTTGTTGGTCCCTATCGGGTGTCCAAGGTCCTAAACTCTGTAGTTTATCGCCTTGCTATCCCTTCTGCCTGTTGCATTCACCCAGTGTTCCACACCTCCTTGCTAAAACCGTGCTCTGATCCTACCCGTATTGTGCCCTCTCCTGCTCCGGTTTCGGTGGGGTCTCCCGACTTGTTTGAGGTTAGTGCCATTCTGGGTTCACACCTTTGTAGGGGGCAGTTGCAGTACCTTGTGGACTGGCTGTGTTACGGTCCCAAGGAACGCTCCTGGGTTCCCTCTCAGGATGTCCATGCCCCCCGGGTGGTTGCTCGTTTCCATCGGGATCACCCTTCCAGCCCACGGGGTCGTGGGCCTTTGGGGGGGCTCTGTCATGCTTCCTGCTACATTTCCTCGTTCCCAGAAACCCGGTTTCCCCTCAGGTGCCCGTCACCTCCCACTCACACACCTAACATCCTTGCTTATCCGACGGCAGCAGTTGAATGTCTGGACCCGACACACCCGGAGGAGGGGCTTGGGTGATCGTCCGGATCATTGCGTCCCTTCCTCCACTGGCAGTTGCCGTGGCGGTCCCCGACACTGTATCATGAACACCGGCATCGTGTGGCTGCGCGAAGTCTCCCGCATCATGTGACCAGGAATCACGTGACACGGAGTACACGTCATGTGACTGGAGTCATGTGCTCAGTCCGTACATTGAAAAGGACCAAACAGACACGCAAATAATGCTTCACAGCTTCTTTCTGCATTTCCTGTTTGCCGTTTTGTTACCTTGACTCCTGTACTAACTGACCTCGGACTGTTTCACAGATTCCTTTGCTTTCTCCTGGATTGTCGCTTGGCTCTGTTTTTCTTGGATACTCGTCCCCTGGCTTTGTCAACGGATTAGTGATTCGGATTTCTCTGGAACTGACGCTCTCCTCTGATTCTTGACCCCGGACTGTATTTGGATTGCCTACGGATTCTCCTGCTTGTGACTTTGTTCTCTGCTGATTCAGGTGTGTGCTTTTCATCCAGAGTGCTCCTAATATTTCGCCATTCTTCTGCTGCCACCGGTTACCTGCTGATCCCTGCCCTCAGTATTCCATCTAGGGTGTCCCGACCACCCCGATTGGGAAAGCCGCTTTTTGGGTCTTCTCTATTGCCCTGATTGAACTGCCTTGCCATTGTCTAACCTCATTACTTGCAGTGCAGTGGTGGCAGGGGGTCATTCCGGCGTTCCTGGTTCCAGTTTGACAGCACTCTACACCTGTGGCCCCAAAGACTGCACAGGCAGTTATTTGTTAACTTCCCGTGTGGTACTTTGGGACGGAGGTTCCATAATCTGCACGACCATCAAGTCTGAACACTCCCTCTCCTTTATCTTAAACCCTTCACAGGCCAGGTTGTTTGCCTGGATGTTGTCTCTCTCCCCCATAAATTGTAGAAACTCTGGAGATCTTAGAGCAACTATAGTCTTACCCAGTGGATAGGCTCTGTGATCAATACTCAGAAGACCCTCTACTTGCACCCAAGACAAGAGAAATACCTGTATACAGTCCAGTCGGGAGTTGGGTATACCACCCCGACAGAACATTATGTCGTCTCTGATTATCGATAGAAAACCTTTGGTGTGCCGAATCCAATAGATGCATTTGTTCTTGATACTCTCCTGGTCCTTATACATTCCCTGGCCCAGTTGTGGGATTTTGGACATGACAACAGAGGGGCAATGGTCTCTCGCCGATTTATTCAATCCACTCCCTGTTGCACCATAAACTGGTGGCTTGCTCAGGGCTATAGTATTAGGTCCCGTCAATGGGGGCCTCCCTTCGACTTGCATGTTTTTATAAGCAGGGTCCATAGTCCTATGCCCCCGTGGGATGCTATAGTGCTGCCCACTCCATGTGTTGGTGTTTCCCCTGCCTTTTATTGGCGCAGTACTCGTTATTTTGTACTTGTGGGTTCTCTTTATTTCTACCGGTATCACATCTGCAAACGGTGCTAGCTTCTGTCGTGATGCCTAGAACAGCCTCTTTTATTTTGATTTCTTTAGTTTCCCCTGTTAATTCTTTCAACCATTTCTCTAGCTTCGAGACAATAATCTCTTCCAGCTCTGCTTTTATTTCTTTGGTTCTGGACTAGTTGTCTCCCCCGCTGCGTTAGTCGTGAACTTGATCACGGTGCCCAGGGCTTTCAGCTTAGAAGAGCCAGGTAATAGAGGGTTCCTCTGCACAGCCGGTTTCTCTTTCCCCTTGGGGCAGATCTTCTTTTACATATTGCCCCCTGCTTACGAGCCTCTTTATCTTTCTCTCCCTTTTTGATCTTGGCTAAGTTAGCTTGGGGGTGGGGAGCATCGGCGGGGGTACTGAATCAAGGAGGGCCCATAACGATCAGATAGCACTATTGAAGATGCTATCTGATAGTCCCCTGGATTCCTATTCTCTTTCCCTTGGCCCGCTTCCAGGGGTTTACTAATGTTCTCTAAATTAGCTTTAACTGGTTGGTCTGGGGAGGGTTAATTTGGCCCCTTGATAGCTCTGGTTACCCCAATGTATTGGCGGTAAATTTCTATGATAGTGGCATCTCGTGTTCCTGCAGCCATGTCATTATCTGTAACTGGGAATTGATCATTTTTCCCTCATTCTTGGCCTGGCAATTGTAGAACCTCAAATGGGGCTAAGCTACCTTCCTTTACAATCCATCTTCTAGCCCTAAACAGGATTTCATTTTAGACACTGGGTCAGGGTCGCAAAAATCTAGTAAGTCTAGATCCTTAGTTATAGCCACAAAGTTCGAGTTAATTGCTTTGTGGGATTCTTTGGCTCCTTTTGTTGCCTGGGTCACACACCCTTTCTGTTTTCCCCTGTCCTTCCCATTATCATCTATGTCCTGCAATAGAACTTTAATCTCGGAGATCAGAAGGTTGACATCCTTTATTGGTTGCAACATTCTTGAAATTTTACCTTTAGCTGCCCCAGGGATCAGTACCCTCGGCTTTCCTTTTGACCATTTCCACTTTGAATTGGTACTGCTATACTAAATTGTTACAGAATCCCCAGATATACTAGGATGTGTAAAATAGGCTAAGGTGCAAGTATACTAACATGTGTCAATATGTTAATGTTAAAGGATATTTGTATTGTGCGCTATTAGCATTGGAGTGGTCCCCTGGCGCTCTGGCGGCTCTGAAAAGGGAAGGGGGTGAGTTACCAGGAATAAGCAGGAAAAGTGCAACAGAGCAGTGATGTGCCGTTGTGGGCCTCAGCCCGGTTGACACCTTTCTCTAGGCTTGGGGTGTTTTCAGGTCGGTAGCCTTCGTGTGCTGTTGTGCGAGTCTATGTGTGGTCTGTTTTGTTGTTGCGGTGTGGTGAAGTTTGTGTGATTTGTTTTGCTATAGGGTTGTGGTTGTGTTTGGCTACAGTTTGAGAGGTGTATGCGGAGGGGTGAAATTGTTAGTGGGTTGGTTACTGTCTAGAAGTGATGTTTTAAGAATGTCAACGCTCTTTGTAGATGTGGCACGTGAATAGCTCTGCATTTCTATTAGCTATTAGCATTGGAGTGGTCCCCTGGCGCTCTGGCGGCTCTGAAAAGGGAAGGGGGTGAGTTACCAGGAATAAGCAGGAAAAGTGCAACAGAGCAGTGATGTGCCATTGTGGGCCTCAGCCCGGTTGACACCTTTCTCTAGGCTTGGGGTGTTTTCAGGTCGGTAGCCTTCGTGTGCTGTTGTGCGAGTCTATGTGTGGTCTGTTTTGTTGTTGCGGTGTGGTGAAGTTTGTGTGATTTGTTTTGCTATAGGGTTGTGGTTGTGTTTGGCTACAGTTTGAGAGGTGTATGCGGAGGGGTGAAATTGTTAGTGGGTTGGTTACTGTCTAGAAGTGATGTTTTAAGAATGTCAACGCTCTTTGTAGATGTGGCACGTGAATAGCTCTGCATTTCTATCTAGATCCGGCGCCGGACGCCATTCACAATCCCTTCCATATATGACGCCCACCAATATTCACAACTGTGTCCAAACTCTGCCCATGGCGACCTTTGAAACCTGTCTATATGTGAGGCAAGCAATTGTTGGCAATTCCATCCAAGTCTGTCCTCGATAGCATTCCCCATGCAGTAAAGATGCAGCATCGTTCAACAACCTCTACTCTATCCAGATGTGCAATGGTCGAAATTCATAATCTTATACAGTTGTTCATGCAGGCTACCGTTCACAACCCCATCCAAGTGCGGCACATGCCAGCACTTGCAACTGTGTCCAGGCGCGGCACCTGCCATCATTCATAACTCTGTCCGGGCCCGACGCATGCCAAAGTTCACAACTCTGTCCAAATGCGGTAACCGATAACATTCATAATTCCCTCTAGGTATGGAACTTGGTAGGGTTCATGGAGTGAGGGTGAAGTTATTGGAAGGAGTTGGGCAGGAATGTTAATTCTGTCCTCGAGGGGTTGTTGCCTGTGTCCTATACCACCTAGCGTCGTCTCACTTGTAATTATAGGGGTTTTCCTTAGTTGGTTCTGGGTGTTGTCTGTGTCATCCTAAAGTCTGTCAACCTGTTCTTTGTGTTTCCTGTCCGATTGTTTAGTTGTTTCAATTTGATTTCGCGGTGTTGAAGAGCCAGGTTTTTAGTAGTTTTCTGAATTGTAGGTGGTCGTTGGTGTTTCTTATTTCTTTCGGGATGTTGTTCCAGGTTTTTGCGGCCAGGTGCGAGAAAAAGAAGCCCCCCAGTTTTTTCTTGACGTATGGTTTTGGTTCCAGGTGGATTTCATTGCTTGATATGAGGAGTCTCATTGACTTGTAGATTGTTATTTTCTTTTGTAGGAATTTGGCTCCCTGTCCGCTGATTGCCTTGTGTGTTATGCACATTGTTTTGAAGGTGATGCAATGTTTGACGGGGAGGTAATGTAGTATTTTTAATGCTGGAGTAATGTGGTCTCTTCTGGATAGTTTGAGGAGTCTGGCTGCTGCATTTTGGATGCGTT
The DNA here is from genome assembly GCF_040938575.1 of Ambystoma mexicanum. Classification (NCBI taxonomy): domain Eukaryota; kingdom Metazoa; phylum Chordata; class Amphibia; order Caudata; family Ambystomatidae; genus Ambystoma; species Ambystoma mexicanum. The sequence goes on from NC_090938.1 coordinate 645,396,092, forward strand.
GTAGTTTCTTTTCAGGAGGTATTTTGGCATCCCGAGGTAGAGGCTGTTTGCGTAGTCGATTCTTGACATGATGAGGGGGACGATTGTGAGTGTTTTATGGGTGAAGGAGAGGAAAGGTAAGATTCTTCTTGTTGTTTGAAGGAGGAAGAAGCATTTCTTGATTATTGCATTTATTTGTGGTTCTAAGGTTAGGGTTTTGTCCATCAGGACTCACAGATTTTTTACTACCTTAGATGGTGTGGGCACGGTTCCCATTTCCGTCGGCCAGGGAATGTAGGTATTGCTCTCTGGGTTTTTGGATATCATCATGCTTTCTGTCTTTCCTGGGTTGATTTTCAGGTTGTTGGCGGTCATCCAATTAGGATTGAGTGATCGGCTTGAGGGTCTTCGATTTTGTAGATGATTTGAGTGTCGTCTGCGTAGTTGTAGCATGTCATTTTGTATTTTTTAAAGATTCTGATGACTGGAGTCTGGTAGATGTTGAAGTATATTGGTGATAGTGAGGATCCCTGTGGTACTCAACAGTCGTTAACTCGTGGAGTAGATTTGAAGAGTTTTATCCATACGGTTTCTGTTCTGTCTACTAGGAATGATTTATTCCAGAGTAGTGCCATGTCCGGTATACCTATATCATCCAATCTTTTGGTTAGGGTGTCATTGCTTACTGTGTCAAAGGCTGCGGAGAGGTCGAGCTGAATCAGAGCCGAGGTTGTGTTGGAGTATGCGTTTGTTTTTATGTCGTACCAGATGGATAGTAGTGCTGATTCTGTTCCTCTTGCGGGTCTGAAACCGACTTGTGCTTGGTTTATCAGGTGGTGTTTTTCTATATGTTCTTGTGTTAATTTGTATACTTAAGTTTCTAGGAGTTATGCTGGGTAAGGAAGGTTTGAGACCGGTCTGTAGTTGGAGAGGTCTTCCACGTCGGCACTTGTGTTTTTGAAAAGCAGTTTGATATATGCTGATTTGAAGGATCGTGGTACAGTTCCTGTTGTGAGTGAAACATGTAGGAGGTTTCTGTAGTATTCTGATGGCGTTCCTTGTGCAAAGATTGATTTTTAGATGTCAGGAGGCAGGGATCCATGGGTGATCCCGCTTTCTTGCTGTGTTTTACCAGCTTGGCGAATGCCTCTGCTGATATTTCTGGAAAGTTTTGGAGTTTGTGCTGTGGCTCTTTGTTATATCCGGTTGGTAGAGTGCTATGGTTGGTTGGTCTGTTTTGTAGGATTTGTCGGATGTCGTTGATTTTGTTCTTGAAATAGTCTGCCAAGTTGTTGCAAAGTTTCTCTGAAGGGGTTGGAGTGTTGTCGCAACCAGGTGAGTTTCTCATTTCTTTTATGATGTTGAACATTTCTTTTTGTGTGTTGATGGCATTGGTGATTCTGTCATCATAATGCCTTCTCTTCCCCTTTTGAATTTCCTTCTTGTATGCGCGGATTTGTTTCTGGAAGTGTTTTCTTGTCTTGGTTGTATACTTGCCTATGTTCTTGTTATTTCTAGCGTTGTCTGTTCTTCTTCTGCGTGGTTATGTTTGGTTGTCTATTGTTGATTTGTATGTTGGGTTGGCTCGTTTTGATGACTGGTTATTTGCGAGATATGGAGTTAGATAGAAGAATTGTTTCTATCTTTTCTCTGCGCTGGTTCTGTTGTCGTTCCTGTCTGTGGGAGTGTGTTCTGCAGTTGTGTGTCTTCGGTGGTGTTCAGTTGTGTTTGCTCTTTCTGCTCTTTGTCTTTGTCTTTCCTTTGGTCCAATTTGTTTGCGCTGCATTTTGCAGTTGATTGTTTTTTGTTGGTTTTTGTTCCTGTTCGTTGATGCCGAGTTGGTCTTTTTATGCTTTGGTCCGGCTGTCATGTGGTGTTGGACTGGATGTGGGGTTTGTCAGGTGCAAGTTTTGGGCTCAGTCTGTTGGGTCGTCTAGCCGGGTGATATTGCTGGGTGGTTTAGTTGTTGTCTTGAGTTAGGTAGGGAGGTTTACTGGGTTATATCGCTTGGATATTCCAGTGGCTGTTCCTAATGTGGGTCTCCCTGGAAGAGGCTTACTGCGGTAAACAAACTCTGTGGTGTGGGGAAGGGTATAGCTAATAAATACAGAATTGGCCTGATGGGCGCAAACTGATAATCATCGTGTCACTTAACGAGGTACGAGCCAATAATCACAGTACCACTCTACAGTGGTGCTCTCTAGATGTGAATTGGTCAATGTGTGCCAATCCCCAAGTTTTAGTGCTTAGTCTAATGGTCAATTACAGCCTGGGGAAGATGGCAATAATTGCATTACTGTCCTGAGAGGCGTAAGCTAGTAATCAAAGTACCAATTTTAGAGGGCACAAGCTAGTAAAACAGTGCTATTCTGTAATGGTGGTTTATAGATGTGATTTGGGTCAATGAGTGCTAATCTCTGAGGGTAGAGGGCAGTTTGACGATAGGACACGGCTAGGTCCAAGAGTCCTGAAACAGTAGGAGAGAGGCCCACACCTAACAATACAAATTGAATGCCAGACAATAGAATCTGAATACAGGACACAGCTAGAATTGAGAGTGCGCACAGTGGGGGGAGGCCTAGAGTCAAAAAAGCAAATTGAATACCAAACTCTGCAGTTTGAGAACAGGGAACAGGTAAATTTGAGAGTCCTGTATAGCGGGAGAGAGGCCCACAGTTAACAATGCAAACTGAATACCAGACAATGCAATTTGAGAATAGGGAACAGCTAAATTTGAGAGTCCCGCACAGTGGGAGAGAGGCCTAGAGTCAACAATGCAAATTGAATAACAGACAATGCAGTTTGAGAAAAGGGAACAGCTAAACGTGAGAGTCCTGTATAGTGAGAGAGAGGCCTACAACTGGCAATGCAATTAGAAATAGGGCACAGCTAGATTTGAGAATCCTGTACAGTGGGAGAGATGCCTACAACTGGCAATGCAATTAGAAATAGGGCACAGCTAGACTTGAGAGTCCTGCATAGTGGCAGAGAGGCCCACAGTCTTATACGTGCAATCCAAAGAAATAAGACACACCCCAACGGGGAATGAGACTAAGAGAACAGGCTGCGAGAGTTAGTTTTCTTTTATGTAAAATTGGCATCCAGAGAACTCTGCTGCCTGAGAGCGCTCTGGCAAACATTACAATTACATGAACTTATCAAAGCAAAAATCGTCATTGGTGATGTCATCATATAAGGAACTACATGGACACAGGATTGGATAAAAATTAAGTATCATATGTGGCTGTAAGTGCTGCTCCCTCCGGATTGGTTGTTCGGTGGTGGGAGGGTGAGCATCACAAGGTCCACCTGCCTATGCCCGGGCGGGGTGAGGGTCAGGTCGCTGTAAAGCAGGGTGGCCACTAACTAAGCTAACATGAGATACTACCATTAGACATGCACTAAATAATAGTCACTACAGCTCCTTTGGGCAAATCATTATAAGCCTATAAATTGCATACATATATAATATGATGTGATATGATATGGCATTTGTAACGCGCCTATACACAAGTGTTTCAAGGCGTGACGAGGCAGGGGGGGGGAACAAGGGGAGACAGACAACGATCTTACTAGGCCAGGTGTCATTCAGATCGCGCAAGTGCAAGGGTAGAGGGGAAGGGAAAAGTGCATGGGGGAAAGGGAGAGGGGAAAGTGCAGTACAGGGTTATAAGCATACAGCATACAGGATAAATAACAAGGGCCAGCTGGTGGCAAGTGCAAGGTAAGTGCAGACAAGTGCTGGGAAGGGGGGCTGTATGGATACAGACACAGTCCCGTAGTGCAGGGGTTGCCGTGGAGGCAGTGCAGGGGAGAGTGGCTGGGCCGAGAACGGTGAATGGCCCAGTTGCAGATTCAGTGCAGTTTCAGTAGTATTAGCAGGGGAGAGGGGGAGAGAAAGCGGAGGCAAAGAGGAAGGTTTTGAGGTGCTTCCGGAACCGGAGGTGGTTCTCCTCAAGTTTCAGGGAGGTAGGAAGGCTGTTCCAGAGGGAGGCCCCTGCAGTGGAAAGAGATCTGCCCCCAACTCGTTGTTTGGAGAAGCGGCTGACCCTGAGGGAGTTGGAGGCGGATGAGCGAAGAGCTCGAGAAGGAAGATATTTAGGAAGAGAGAGTTGAAGGTATTTTGGCCCAAGGCCCCAGACGGCCTTGTGGACAATGCAGAGGGTTTTGAACTTGATCCTCGCAGTCACTGGGAGCCAGTGTAGTGATTTCAGTCCTGGAGAGATACGGTCCCTGGGCTTGAGGCCAAGGACAAGTCTTGCAGTCCTGTTCTGGGTGAGTTGCAAAGGGCGGAGAGTAGAGGCGGGCAGATTAAGATAGAGGCTGTTACAGTAGTCCATCTTAGAGAGAACCAGGGCTCTAGAGACAGTGAGCTTCTGGGGGAAGGAGAGGAAAGGAAGGATACCTCTGAGGAGGTGTAGCTGGTAGTGTGACTTCTTAGATACGTCGGATATGTGAGGAGAGAAGGAGAGTGTGGAGTCGAAGATGACCCCAAGGTTTTTTGCCTTGCAGGTAGGAGTAGGAAGAGGGCCCAAAGAGGCCGGCCAGAGAGCAGCAGGGAAGGAGGGAGTGGGAGTGCCGATGAGTAGAATCTCAGTCTTACTGGCATTAAGGCAGAGGTCGTTGGCGGCACACCATTCCTGGATAGCAGAAAGACAGTCAGAGATGAGGGAAGGAGAAGAGGAGGCCGAGGGTAGCCTGAAAATGAGTTGGGTATCATCCGCATAGCACTGAAAGTAGGGGCAGAGAGCGGCGATGTGGTGGGCGAGAAGTGCCAGATACTGGTTGAACAGCCAGGGAGCGAGGTTAGATCCCTGGGGGACACCACAGGTAGAGAAGAAGATGTCAGAGAGGAAAGACCCCAGTTGGACCTGGGAGGGTCGATTTGAGAGGAAAGAGGTCAGCCACGCCAGAGCCTGACCAGTGATACCGAGGTTATCACGGAGACGGTTGAGTAGGATGGTATGGTTGACAGTATCAAAGGCAGAAGCGAGATCAAGCAAAATGAGAACACATGGAATGTTAGAGTCAAGGTTCGAGAGCAGGTCCTCACGGATGTTCAGGAGAGCAGTTTTCGTGCTTCTGGCAGCTCTGAAGCCAGACTGATGGTCATGAAGACTACCAACACATTCAGCATGGAGATTAAGCTGGGAGATGGCCAGTTTCTCCAGGAGCTTGCCCAGGAAGGGAGTGATAGAGATTGGGCGATAGTTAGCTGGGCAGGAAGGGTCGGAAGAGGGTTTCTTAAGAATTGGGGTGCACAAGGGAGTCCTTGAGAGGGGATGGGAAGACTCCAGAGGCGAAGGAGTGATTGCAGAAGTCAGCAAGGGCAGGAGCCAAGGAGTCAATGTGGTCCTTGATAGTTTTGGAGGAACAGGGGTGGACCTGTTTTGATGAGACTTTCATAGATCGGACTTGTCTTGAAACCTCGTCAGCAGAAAAAAGGGGAAAGGAAGAGAAGGAGAGAGGAGGGGTGGCTGCAGAAGAGCCAGAGGAAGGGCAGGGAATAGAGGGGGGGAGGTTATAGGAGGAGAGTGAGGACAGGGTGTCCTGAGTTTTTGAAATGAAGTGAGAGGCCAGTGCCGTGCAGAGGGCCTGGGAGGGGACAGGAGAGGTAGAGACTGCAGCAGGGTTGGCCAGCTCCTTGCAGATTTTAAAGAGTTCGGCCGAATTGTTAGATGCCGCAGAGATGCGGGCTTGGATAAGGGCTCTCTTCTTGGTGAGAACAGAGAGCCGGTATTGCCTTTGGAGCAGGCGACAGGCCAGTTTGTCAGAGGATGAACATGAAGCACGCCATTTCCTCTCTGCCACCCTGCACTTGCGCTTAAGGGTGACGAGATCCGAGTCATACCAGGAGTTACATTTGGCTTTGGGCTTCAGGCGGATTCTCATGACAGGGGCAAGGATATCAAGAGTATCAGATATAGCGGAGTGGAGAGTGGAGAGGGCTGTGTCAGGGTGGGAGTCAGCCGAAGGGGGAGGAGTGGGCAAGAAGGTGGCAGCAAAAGCCTCAACTGACACGCGCTTCATGGGTCGGATGACCGAGAAGGAAGGTGGCAGTGATGGGGGTGGCTTTGCCTGTGGGGTAGGGAGGGTGAGGTGGGAGGAGAGGAGAAAGTGATCACTCCAGGAGAGAGGAGTGGAGAGAGGGACAGAGAGGGGAAGGTCAGAGGAGATCAGGGCATCAAGAATGTGCCCTGCAGAATGAGTCGGCCCAGACGGGAGAATAGAGAGTGAGAGAGAGTCGCAGAGGTTGCGAAAGAGTCCAGAGGGGGGACAGGAGGCATCCAGGTGGATGTTGAAGTCTCCAAGAAAGAGGAGTTGAGTGGTTGAGGACAGGAGTGAGGAGGAGAGGTCCGCCCACTCGGAGAGGAAGGAGGAAATTTGACCAGGTGGCCGAAAGATAGTAGCCACGGTAAGGGAATGGCTAGGAGAGAGAGAGAGTCGGCAGACAAGACATTCAAAAGAGGAGTAGGTCTGCATGGGAGTAACAGTGGCAGGAATCCACTCAGGGAAGATAAGGGCCACACCTCCCCCCGCACGGTTGGGCCTGGGCACAGAGAGGATCTTGTAACCGTCGGGTAGGAGTGTGTCAAAGCTGGTGACAGAGCTGGCCGTGAACCATGTCTCAGTGAGACCGAGTACATCAAGGTCAAGTTCCTCAAGAAGGCGGCAGATATCAGAGGAATGTTTGACGGCAGAGCGAGAGTTAAGAGTGGCAATGTGGAGAAGTTTGCCATCTTTGAAGGACTTCCGGGGAGGGGTACAGATCAGAGGTACGCCCTGCGGAGGTGAAGAAGGAGCATGAGAGGGGGTGGGGAGGGAGGGAAGAGGCAAGTTAGTCGAGGACAGAGGAGGGGGCACAGCAGGAGAGGAGAGGAAGTTGATGAGGCGTGGGAAGCGTCTATCGAAGAGGTGAAGGTTGGCCTGAGGGCCTTGGACCAAGATGGTCCCATTAGCATAGACATTAATGATGGCCTTAGAGGAGTGGAAGGAAGCCAAGAGGACATCCCAACGGGTGCCACCATTAATGGGGGAAGAGGAGAAAGGAGAGAGCACAGAGACCATATGAAGGGTCCATAGGTCAGGAGAAGGCACGAAAAGGAGGATGTCAGTGAGAGTTTCCTTGGAGGAGGCACTAGTGTAGGTGTCAGCGATAGGGAGGCCTGGGTTGGAGACCAGGATGTCCTTTTTAAACTTTTTCCTACCAGATTTAGTGAGGAGAGCAGGATAGTCAATGGAGAAGCAGTTAGAAAAGATTGGTGAGATAGAGAGCACCATAGAATAGGAGGGAGTGGGTGGGGGAAGACAGGACAAGCGCAAGTGGATAGGAAGAGAGCGGCAGGTGTTCGTTTACCACAAATTCAGAACACAGTAAGGGGTATCAGGTACACAGTGGAGAGGCCACCTAAGTTTGAAAATCCTGCAGAGGGAGAAAAACCCTAGTTTACCACAAATTCGGAACACGGTGAACACAGTAAGGGGTATCAGGTACACAGTGGAGAGGCCACCTAAGTTTGAAAATCCTGCAGAGGGAGAAAAACCCTAGTTTACCACAATTCGGAACACGGTGAACACAGTAAGGGGTATCAGGTACACAGTGGAGAGGCCACCTAAGTTTGAAAATCCTGCAGAGGGAGAAAAACCCTAGTTTACCACAAATTCGGAACACGGTGAACACAGTAAGGGGTATCAGGTACACAGTGGAGAGGCCACCTAAGTTTGAAAATCCTGCAGAGGGAGAAAAACCCTAGTTTACCACAAATTCGGAACACGGTGAACACAGTAAGGGGTATCAGGTACACAGTGGAGAGGCCACCTAAGTTTGAAAATCCTGCAGAGGGAGAAAAACCCTAGTTTACCACAAATTCGGAACACGGTGAACACAGTAAGGGGTATCAGGTACAGAGTGGAGAGGCCACCTAAGTTTGAAAATCCTGCAGAGGGAGAAAAACCCTAGTTTACCACAAATTCGGAACACGGTGAACACAGTAAGGGGTATCAGGTACACAGTGGAGAGGCCACCTAAGTTTGAAAATCCTGCAGAGGGAGAAAAACCCTAGTTTACCACAAATTCGGAACACGGTGAACACAGTAAGGGGTATCAGGTACACAGTGGAGAAGCCACCTAAGTTTGAAAATCCTGCAGAGGGAGAAAAACTGCTAGTTTACCACAAATTCAGAACACAAAGAAGTGTAGCCACACTGCGAGGAAGTGAACAGGTAGGGGTGGGGTGGGCCGATAATCACACTATCACTCGTTGGGACTTATATGGAGTACTGGGCTTAAAGGACTCCATATAAGTGTGGCAAGTGTGATAACATTGATCATGGGGTGGGTCTGAGCACATCAAAGAAACTTTTGTTTTGTTGACATTTGTTAGTTCTAGGGTGCAATATACTGTGACAGAGGTCTGATTTTAGTTGGGGGCACATTGGGGTGGGCTTCATGGCAGGGTTGCATGTCTGGTACATCAAGAGAATACCTTGCAGGGACACAGGGTTATACTGGCAGTAATTTTCCAACAGCGGGGGTAAGAGGGCACAGGCAGGTTTGTGGAGATGGATGAGCTACAAAGCATGGTTCAGGCCGGTTCGCACATGGGACAGTGATCTCAGAGGAAGAGTGAGATGTTACATTTGTTTATGTTGCAATTACCTCCGGCTCGAGTGTGAGAATGGAGCTGCAAAGCTTTCAAGCACAGTGAGAAAAGGTGGGGGCCATGTGCGCGGTGTGCGCGGCACTGCAAAGGGGAGAGAAGCCATTTCGTATTATCGCAGTGAGGCCTAGTTCAAAAGATGGAGTCGAGGGTGCACAAAATGGATGCCAAGTGTCTCTCGCAACAGCCCCACCTATGCAAATGCCAGCATAAGGCTGATGTTAGCATAAGGGCAATGGAAGCGTCCTCCACCATTGAAAGAGCAAGTGGTCCGTGTTGTGCTGAATGTATGACGGTGGTCCAAATTACCCCTCACTCCCACACAAGGCCTACAAGTGGCAATGCAATTAGAAATAGGGCACAGCTAGATTTGAGAGTCCTGTATAGTGGGAGAGAGGCCTACAACTGGCAATGTAATTAGAGATAGGGCACTGCTAGATTTGAGAGTCCTGTATAGTGGGAGAGAGGCCTACAACTGGCAATGCAATTAGAAATAGGGCACAGCTAGATTTGAGAGTCCTGTATAGTGGGAGAGAGGACTGCAACTGGCAATGCAATTCGAAATAGGGCACAGCTCGATTTGACAGTTTAGGAGAGAGGGAGGCAGAGGAAAATAATCACAGTGTTTTAAATATGTTTGTTAGGCGTCTAGGCTTCCAGGATAGAGTAATTGCTCTACCCACCACCCAGGCCGCACCTGCCGTACTAGTCCATTTCATTGCTGGTTGACGGCAGGTCAATGGTTTCCCCTCCTGACACCTGCAGACATGATCTGGAGCCGCCTCAGTAGGAGCCACCCTTTGACTTGGGGCCCTTAGTCGCAAGGGCTGCCGGGCCGAGGACTGCCTTGGAGTGGGTAGTTAAAGGCACCAAAGCGGCCAATCAGGGTTGGTGGGCGGGCCGAGAGGCGGGAGGGATGCGGGTTGGGGGAAATGGAAGCGCCGGAGGAACGCTGTACACGTGGAGCCTGGGGGCACTAAAATTACAAATGAGAGGCTCTGGAGGTCTCTAGGCAGTACGGCCCACCTGGCTGTGGTCAGGAAATTGAAAGTAAGCACTCAGCTGTGCGCCTTTGATTACGTTTACCGTGAATGCACGGGAAGGTCAATCAGGTGTGGTGGGTGGGCCAGGAGGTAGGAGGGACGCAGGTTGGAGGAAATGGAAGCGCTGGAGGAACGCGGTGCACATGGGGCACTAAAATTACAAATGAGAGGCTCTGGATGTCTCTAGGCAGTGCGGCTCACCTGGCTGTGGTCAGGAAATTGAAAGTAAGCATGCAGATGTGCGCCTTTGGCTAGGTTTACCGTGGATGCAAGGGAAGGCCAATCAGGGGTGGTGGGCGGGAGGGACGCAGGTTGGAAGAAATGGATGCGCCAGAGGAAAGCGGTGCACGCAGGGCCTGGGGGTCCCAAAATTATAAATGAGATGCTCTGGAGGTCTCTAGGCAGTGCGGCTTACCTGGCTGTGGTCCAAAAAAAGAAAGTAAGCATTTTAAAATGGGGATGTGAAAGTAGACATCCTCCAAGTCCAGCAGCGATAGGAAGTCGCCTTCCTCCAGCTGTCCCAGCACATGCTGGAGGGTGACCATCTGGAACTTCTGGGACTTGATGTACTTGTTTAGACGACGAAGGTCCAGGATGGGTCGCCATCCAACGGTCTTTTTCCTTTACGAGGAAGTATCGAGAGTACACTCCGGAGCCCCGGAGCCTCTTTGGGACGAGTTTGATGGCTCCCTTTTTTAGCATCGCTCGTACCTCCAGTAGAAGTTGAGGGACGTGGTTTTCCTTCCTGGCCACGGTGGAATACGGGGACGCTTCCATAGAAATTCCAGAGTGTGCCCGCCGGCCAGGGCATCCAGCACCCAACGGTCGGTGGAGATGGACTCCCACACGCTGACGAACTTCGCCAGCTGGCCTCCCACTGGGGTGCTCAGGTGGAGGCCCGACGCTAGGGCCGGTTCAGTCCTTGCCGCCTTGGCCTCCTGGCAACGACGACGAGATCCTCCTGTCTTGCCGCGTCCTCTGTAGGCCTCCTGTGACGAGGAGCGAGCCGCCTGGCGGTATGACGCTGCACCGCCGCCGAAACTTTTGGAGGCACCTTGTTTGCCTCCATTGTTCTGAAAGGATGGCCGTTGCTGTTGAAGAACGCCCAAGGCCCGGGCCGTCTCTGTGTCTGCCTTGATGGCCTGCAGTGACTCGTCCACTGTCTTGCCGAACAGGTTGTTCCCGTCGAAGGGCATGTCCAGAACCCTGGTCTGGACGTCCTGGCGGAAATCGGTCGCCTTGAACCAGCCACGCCGACGAAGGCAAACACTGTTGCCCATCTGGCGAAAACCGGTGTCAGCAATGTCTGTGGCCACCGTGATGGCGTGGTCCGAGGCCACCTCGCCTTCCTGTAGGATCTCTTGTCGTCCGGGAGGAAGTCCAGCAGGGGAGCAATCTGAAACCACAGCTCCCTGTCGTAGCGTGCCACAATCGCGAGGGCGTTGGGCGCTTTAATCGTCATCGCGCAGACGAGATGGCCCGTCGTCCCATGGCGTCCAGTTTCTTTCCCTCGCCGTCCGGGGGGGAAGTCGAAGTTGAAGCCGTCGCCCCCGCCGCTTTCTTCTTGGCCGTGGAGACAACCGAATCCGGGGACGGCTGAGCCGTAAGGCACATGGGGGTGGAGTCTGAGACCAGGTACTTCTTCTCATACCGGTCTCTCTTAGCAGGAGCCGTGGACGGGTTCTTCAGGAGCATCAGCCCCTCGTCCCAGATGGCGTCCAGTAATGGAACTGAAAGGACCATCTTCCTCTTGGCCTCACGCCTTCTTCTGCTCTTTGGGGCAGAGCTGGAAAAGCTCAGATGCCCTGGCGATCATGGCATGGAAAGAGCCAATTTCATCGGGGGGGGAGGCCAGAGGGGGTGGTGAAGGAAGGTCCATTCTGTCGTCACCACCGTCGTCATCCATCCCCATTGTCGTCGTCTCTGTTCCCGTCTCATCCCTCGGACCAGGGGAAGGAGATGACAGCTGAGAAGGCCGTGAGGGCTGGAAGGGAGGGGGGGAAGAGTTCTCTGCTTGCTTGGTGGGCTTCCCGACGGTCCAGGCTCGCTGGATCATCCGCTGGGGGTAAGGGCAACCTTGTCCTTATCGCCGTACATAAGGCCTGAATCACCATGAAAATTGCTCCTGAATTGTCTTGTGGCAGAGGCACCGGCTGCGATGGGAGCAACGGTTGGGGAGTAGGCTCCGTCCCCTCCATGGCTCGTGGTTCTTCATCGGCACTGCCGTCGCTTTCTTCATTCTCCTCGTCGGGATCCCTCCCGTGGGACCGGACCTCCTCGAACTTCTTGTTCAGGATCTTTGCGACGCCAGCCAGATCCTCTTCAGTGGTGGTATCTGTGTCCGTAATGGCCTTCGGGGCCCCCCTCTTTTTCCGCCTGGGGTTTCACGGGGGTCTTATCGATGGGCTGAAAAGAGTATTCCCTCCGTGGTGGCAGGGAAACTCTAGGCTGCGAGGTCGCCTCCAGTGGGGTAGCCTCCGCAGGCTTCACCAGGGCCGCCACGACTCCCTTGATCGAGGCCTTAGCCGGGTGAATCTGGGCCTTCGCGACTTTGGGCGCGTCTGAGGCCTTCACCTTGGGGGGAGAGTCATCGCCTCGCTCCCCCTCGGCTGTCTCCGTCGGGATCGACTGGGGCTTCTCCCGAAGCTTACCCGGGTTCTCCGATTTCCTCTTCCCTGAGCCAGAGCGTTGGTGATAATGCGCCCTGCCTGCCAGCCGAGGCGCCCGACCGATCGGCGCTCCCGGTGCCCGTGGACTCGCAGTGCTTAGCCTTTTGTTGGGCCCCCGTCACCGGAGCGCCCTCAAAGGTCTTAGAAGACCACTCGGACTTCTTCTTCTCAGCTGCTGCTGGGCTCTTCCCTTCCAGCCAGTTGGTGAGTCGGATAGGACGATCCTTCATAGTCTGTTTGGGCATGTTCTTGCAAAACGCACAGTCCTTCTCCACGTGCGTTTTGTCTTTGTGAAGGCAGTAGAGGCATCGAGAATGCTCATCCTCCTTGAAGACATAGGGCCTCATATCGAGTACGGCACTAACCAATGGCGCTACTAACGCCTTGGTTGACGCCGTACCCGGACCGGCAGCGCTTTGGTGGATGGCAGAATTACCGCCCCATTCCAAGGTTGGCGGGGCGGTAATTCCCCATTCACCAAGGCTCTTCCCCATTCCCAAATGAGCCCCCATAGGGCTCAATGGGAATAGGGAAGATGCAAATAACGGTGACCGTTCATTACGGTCACCGTTATTGGCTTGGAGGCCCCTTTGCGCCCTCGACTTTAACACCTGCTCAAAGCAGGCGTTAAGGGCGAGGGCGCAAAGGGAACTCGGAGTATGGCGGTAAGGGATCACCGCCACTGGTCTCGTTACCGGTGGCCGCTATCCCTTACCGCCATACTCGGAATGAGGCCCATACTGTTATCCGCATCCGGGGCAGCTCCTGAACAGCTTGGATCCGGGCGTCGTGTTTCCTTTGTCCTGGGCCATGTCCATGCAGGGTAGGCCTCAAAGACCTTTCCTGAATCCTCCAAGAAGCGAAACTCGACAAAAACTTCGCCCTTGAGGGGCGTACGGAATTCCGAAACGGGTCCCCGTTGATCAGAAGTAGAAGCAGTGGAGCTTGAGGCTGGATTGACTGAAAAAATTAGGTTAAACTCTTTGAAAAATCGTAAAACGCAGTAAAAGCTCGAGAGCTATAGCACGAGGACTCCCAGCACTTGAACGTGCAGTAAAAATCTGAAGATGGCTACCAGAGGAGGGGCTTAGGTAGAGGGCAGTCATTGGCTGGGGGCAGTATGACCCAGAAACCAGTGATTGGTTTTTAGGAGAAACACAGTTCAGAAACAAAACTGAAACTGATTTTTTTATTATTGAGGATTCCCAGCCTGACGACGGGGAATATTCATGAGCATGTGAATCCATGCCAGACCCCATGCTGGAGAATGGAAGCGCCAGAGGAACACGGTGCATGCAGGGGCTGGGGGCCCCGAAATTACAAATTAGAGGCTCTGGAGGTCTCTAGGCAGTGCGGCTTACCTGGCTGTGGTCCGAAAATTGAAAGTAAGCATGCAGATGTGCACCTTTGGCTAAGTTTACCATGGATGCAAGGGAAGGCCAATCAGGGGTGGTGGGTGGTCGGGGAGGCGGGAGGGACGCAAGTTGGAGGAAATGGAAGTGCCGGAGGAACGCAGTTCACGCGGGGCCTGGGGGCACCACAATTACAAATTAGAGGCTCTGGAGGTCTCTAGGCAGTGCGGCTCGCCTGGCTGTGGTCCGGAAATTGAAAGTCAAGTCACTACCCACAGGTATGCTAGGAAGTGCAAATATACCAAAGTAGAGCTGTGCTAAAGTGTATGAATACCCCCAGATACACTGAGGTGTGCAAATATGGTGAGGAATTTCACTACGACGAGTATGTTAAAATATACTAGAATATACTACAATGTGTCGATGACGCAATGTAAAAAGATTATAAAACCAAACTGTTAAAATAGTCAAGATGAACAAAGTGGCAGCCAAAAGATAATTCAAACTAAGCCTTGTTCGTCCTCTACTGCAACGCTAAGGCAGTTTGGCACTACTAACACATTTAGCAGCAGCACGACCAACAGACTGCGGGTTAATAGGGTTGCTAGATCATAAAACCTTAAAACTTGAAGTCTCAATATCTACAAAGTTACTTCTTTCGCGTGCTGGGTCGCATGGTTTGCAGCACTCAGGAGCGAGGAACGCCCGAATGGCTGGAGGGGCACACAAAGTTCAACTTCCCCCACTCGCTCCCTGAGGTTCACTGAGCAAGCGGGCACTCTTCGCCACAAAGCAAGTGGGAGCTCTGCTTCAAAGCACTTTACTCTCCGGAAAAGCTTTTCGGATCGAGTTCGTGTTCCCGAGTTAATTTCTCCTTCGTAAATGTCTTCGATGTTCAAACAAAGCCAAATTCAATAGCGGCGAGGGAACTGGTTCTTACCCCCTCTCACAGATGTGCAAGGCTGTCTTGCCACCGGTCCTCAATCCTCACTCCTTATTTGGTAAAGCAGCACCCCTTTCGTGCCCAAATGGTTTCCCAGCTTATTTCTCAGCTTCAATTCTGCTCGCAATTAACCACGATGAACAAGGAGACCGCTTCTAAGGGAACTTTTTTTTTTTTTTTTTTAACCCCCTCAGTGCTCCAGCAGTGCCAACACTGTGCCCTTTCTCCACTGTGGGCTTTTACCACTCCGGGTTGGAGCTGGGTGTTTTGAGGGCTAGGGGTGTGTCTAAGATGGTAGACAGTGAAGAAATCCTTTCCCAGGAACGCACCAGCGGTGACAACACTGTGCCCTTGCTTCGCCGTGGGCTTTCACCACTCCGGGTTGGAGCTGGGTGTTTTGAGGGCTGGTGTGTGTCTAAGATGGTAGACATCGAAGAAATTGTTTCCCAGCAACGCACCAGCGGCGCCAACATCGCGTCCTTGCTCTGCCGCAGGCTTCCACTGGAGTCATCCTTGACCTCGACTCTCATCTGCCTCCACATTTCCGAGATCATTCAATGCCGTCGTTCTGCCATCTTCGCATCTGAGACATGGCAAATCTTCGAGCATCCCTAACTCAACACTAGCTTCTTTGAGCTCCAAGCCAACGCAGCTGCAGTGGCCTATGATTTGATGAGTCAGCCGAGCCCTGCTTGCCACCGACGGCATGTCTCTGCTTCTCCACACCTGAGGCCACTAAGTCTTCCAGAACCAGCAAACAGACAACACCTGCCGTCCTCAGAGTCTTTAAAGGAATGGTTCGGTCAACATTTCTTATTGTCCCTACGGGTTGGCCATGTGTTTTTAAGCCTAAATCGCTCGATTTTAGAAAAATTTCCTATGGACTTTACCTGAGTTTTCGTCCATTAAACGCACGCGAAAACAGGCACAGGGCGCTGCCATTTTGTGATAATCCTATCACTTGCCCCGTCGCCCTGGCTGACCTGCTTTTGCGGCACTAAATCATATCCCCCGCCTCTGAGCCTGTCATCAGTAGACACGTACCGCCCATTTCACAATGCCAAAGCACGTCTCGTGTCAACAATCGCTGCGCTTCAGCTAATGACGTTTCGCCATGGAAATGGCAAGACGCCTCTTTTCTCAATAAGTATAAACAGACCGTTTCACAACACACAGCAGCAGAATTTCGATTCCATTCCTCTCTCTGTGTTACTTTGAGTATTCTGTGACTCGTTTCTGTGCTCTGGTCAGCTACCTTTGCCGCTTGTAGCCCGTGGGAACACCTGTACCATCGCTATAAATTATTTTAGTTTGTTTACCACACAATGGCTACAATAATGCCCTACATGTACGAGCCCGAGTATACCGAGGAGGAACTACTGGAAAGGGAAATACATGAAAACGATGGGGCTTCAGACAGCAGTTGGCAGGACAAATCAACGGATGAAGACACTGGACCTAGTCGCATGGATGGTGTTTCCACCTGGTGCACATGCAATCGGTGCAAGCTAATGTCAACCGAGGAGGAGAACGGCTGCTGCTGTGAAAACTCGGGATGCGTGGCCTACATTTCAGAAAGCGAGCCACGACCGCAAAGCATCACCGAGCTGCCAGACTTCAGGGCAGCCTGCCTCACACGGTCCGTGTGGAGGATAATGATGGTGCTTACGAACTTCGCGTAACTGTTCATCCTCGTAATCCGAGTAACGAATAAGTATAATCTGCTTGAGATGCCACTACTATTTCATGGTCGTCTCTTATATCCAAAATTACATCTACATATCATTGTAACGCATGAAAGTCGTTCAATAGTGTGCAGTGTCTAGATGCCATTTGTCCGAGCAGAATGCCATTAGTTACAAGAATTGTCATTGACAACAAAGGTTTAATCAACTTATCTTGGTCATTTAAAAACAATTTGTATCATTATTTTTCACAGGTGGTACCGGCTGGTGGCCTATCACTCCTTTACATGGTGGCTTCACGGGAGGCTTGGACACCGCGTTCGAAGAGTAATACCCGCCTGTGCCGTTTGTGCCATAAGAGAAACTTTCCCGAGTGACAGCGGTCAGTACAGGGGATTTTCCCTCGCTGTGCTGCAACCTGACCCGTACAATGTGTAAAGTTTTGTATTTTGGTGCCATCAAAAAAAGAAACAAAATAAAACACCACATATATTTTAACAACGGTTTTTTCGATTTTTTAAATGAATCAAGTGTGTCTCCATTCAGCAGTCTTCCTGTGCCTTGTCTGCACGCCCACCGGCCCATCCATCCATCCACCCCTCTCCCCTGTCAAAGGCGAAGTATAACTATATAAAGTATAAAAAAGTGGTTCGTTTAACAAAAACAAAAGTCCATAACAACAAGTCCAGTGGATACGCGCTGCCATGGGGGGCTGTCAGGGGCGCGAACGGCCAACGTGCCAAACAGCATGTACACTTCAAAAGGTATCCCACGCCAAGGGCCCATCGCTCACATGGCCTCCTCAGATTCCGTGTCCCCAGGCAGGGCTCCCCCTTGAAGCAGGCCGCCCCCCTGCAATCCGCATAAGTGTGTCTCCATTCAGCAATCTTCCTGTGCCTTATCTGCACGCCCCAGGCCCATCCATCCCACCCCCCTCTATAAAAGGCGGTTCGCGCCAGTGGATGTGCGCTGCCATGGGGGGCTGTCAGGGGCGCGAACGGCCAAGGTGCCAAACAGCATGTACACTTCAAAAGGTATCCCATGCCAAGGGCCCATCGCTCACATGGCCTCCTCAGACCCCCCTCACGCTGGCCGGCCCCCGGCAAACCACATAATACCACGACATACACACGTCATTCATTCACAAACACACCCCTGTTTGTAATACTTTATAAACCACTTGATATGTCTCATGAGAACATCTTTGTGCTTTGCAAGTCAACTCCTGAACGTGCTACCTGAGAACCACTGAGATCTATGCTAATCTGATCGTCGTCGTGCTATCCGTGAACTTCTGTGACCCTTCGAGCAAACTTGTCAGTGTGCTACCTGTGGCCATCCTGTTCTCCTGCAACATACTGCTTTGCTTGCTGAATCCAACTGTTTGTTGGTCAAGGTAAGGCCATGTATCCTAGTCATATTTCGCTGATTTTTAAATTTCTATCTATATGCGAGTAGAGTACTCAATAGTGCTATGTTCATTGGTCTCATTGATATTGACTTGAGTTTCCATTGTTATGCTATCAATGGATCTATTTATTTTCATCTGTGTCAATTATCATCGAATTGCATCCTTCGGGGTCCAGTCTATAATGTAAGCATGTTTCCTTTTCGTGCAAGATAGAACATCCAAGGGACGAGTCACATGTTCAGAGTTTAGTCACATCATTTATACATTTCTGCAATTTATGCAAATACTAAGCCGCACATGATGAACTGGTATAGTTCCTGCGACCAAAACAAACCTTGCATTGAACATTGTATGGTTCATTTACTTTTGTATCACATTTTTATTAATCAAGATTGTATAATAATGTCGATATTTACTTTTCAGAATTTTCAACAATGCCTGCCTGTTCGATTAGCGGTTGCCCTTCGAAGACCCATGCTAAATCTGAAGGCACTACAATGCATGTATTCCCGAAAACTGTTGTTTGAATAAGAGAATGGGTCAGGCATTGCAGATATCCACTGGATGAGCTGGAAAGTAGAGTCCAACAAGTCTTAGAGGACAAGAGGGATGATCGATGCGGCATCTGCAGTCGTCACTTTTCCTCGAACATGTACACAACATCTTGGGTAACAAAGAAGAATAAACGGCGAACGACACGAAAATTGCTCGCAAACGCTATTCCCACTCTATTCGTCCACATTCCGCCACTGGTGAGTCAAGTGTCCGGATTTAGCTTTAGGCCTTGCGGTAGTGTGTAGGTAGCCGAGTGGATTTGTTGATATTTTAGGTGTTGTGTCCCTTGTAATACTTTCGACATTGATATGAGTGTATAGCTTTTTGAATAATGACATTTATCAATATATTCTTTTTCGATTTCATAACGCACAAACGAAATCTATATATGGGCACAGGGAACTGTGCTATATTGCGCATTTTCAATAGCATTACTCTCAAGTATTCTGTCTCCTTACATGGCAATTTTTAATATTGGCATTTCATTATCAATCAATAATTTACCTTTACAACTGCTTGACTATCCCTTGAATCTAAAGCAAAAACATTCTACATCCGTGATGTGCTCGCAGTTATCAACAACTTCTAGCGCATATCAGGTAATCTTACTTGGCTATTCTGCTACAGACTTGTTTTATGCATGTCAAGTAACATTTTTATTGTATTGTGTAATTATTTTACCGAATGTTTGGTTAGTGCTTTCCAATTGATATACACCTTAGTTATCGTCCACTGGTGTTTGTTTTCAGTTATGATTAGTGTTATCCATAGTAATACAAGACCTGTCTTTCAGGGAGATGCTGAAGCGTCCACGACATTGACAACATCCCTAGATGTTCTTCAGTAGCACGAGGTATGGATACTGACAGCTCCATCGAACTAGATCATCAAAGCTGGAATACTTGTCGTTTGATTGTTCTACACAATGTTTCATTCGTGGTTAGCCATTGATATGTACCTGTGCGGTCGACCCCAAGTGTGTGTTATGTTTTCAATATTGTAATCCTTACTAATGCAAGTACTATCTTTCAGGCAGTTGATGGAGCGTCAACCCCTGCACTTGATGCAGAGCCTGACATTCAAGTAATTCCAGGGGAAGTGGAAGCGGGACCTTGCGTATACGAATCAGTGCAACAGCTTTTGGAAGTGCGCACTACATTTACAACATCCCTACATATTCTTCGGCAGCACGAGGTATGGATACTGACAGCTCCATCGAGTGTCATCATATAACGTGATTCCATTTGCTATACTTTTTTCCCTATTAACGAAAGTACTGTGTTTCAGGGAGACGACGGAGCTTCCACTACAATAACAACATTCCATTTAGATGATGCAGATGTAAATAAATCGGAGAAATAAGTCGATGAAATCTGATCATATTTAGATATTCCTTGATTCTTTTAGACAATGCATCATTTATGGTTATTTCTTTATATGTACCTGTGCCGTCGACCCCAAGTGTGTGTTATGTTCACAATATTGAAAACCATACTAATGCAAGTACTGTGTTTCAGGGAGACGACGGAGCTTCCTCTACAATTACAACATCCCTTGTAGGTGATGCAGATGTAAAGAAATCGGAGAAATAAGTCAATGAAATCTGATCATATTTAGATATTCCTTGATTCTTTTAGACAATGCATCATTTGTGGTTATCTCTTTATATGTACCTGTGCCGTCGACCCCAAGTGTGTGTTATGTTTACAATATTGAAAACCATACTAATGCAAGTACTGTGTTTCAGGGAGACGACGGAGCTTCCTCTACAATTACAACATCCCTTTTAGGTGATGCAGATGTAAAGAAATCGGAGAAATAAGTCAATGAAATCTGATCATATTTAGATATTCCTTGATTCTTTTAGACAATGCATCATTTGTGGTTATCTCTTTATATGTACCTGTGCCGTCGACCCCAAGTGTGTGTTATGTTTCCAATATTGAAAACCATGCTAATACAAGAACTGTGTTTCAGGGAGTTGCTGATGCCTCCTCTCCAATACAACCATTCATGGCAGTCCATACGGAGCCAGAGGTATGGATACTGACAGTTCCATCGAACTAGATCATCAGAGCTTGAATACTTGTTGTTTGATTGTTCTACAGAATGTTTAATTTGTGTTTAGCTATTAAGATGTACCTGTGTGTTTGTCCTCACGTGTGTTTTATGTTTTCAATATTGTGATACATAGTAATCAAAGTACTATGTTTCAGGGAGTCGATGGAGCGTCATTCTGTGCTGTCTATGCGGATACAGAAAATATAGTCGTTGCAGCGCAAGAGGAAGGGAAGACATGCAGAAACGAATTGGAGCAACAGCGTGCAGATGTTGAAGTTCGAGTCAAGAAAGTTGCAAAGAAAAGAAACAAAAATAAGGCTAGTTACAAACAGTTCATAATTTTAGGAATTGTTTTGTGTTGGGGACTATATTTTGTTTTTTTCCTGTCAATTTTACTATACTTTATATTGTGTTTAAAATGAACATCCCTTTTCCAATCTGTCCTCTAGTTACCCGTGGGTGTATGAACTATACATACACAGACAGTGAAGCAAATGAGAGATGTTGCTTGCCGGACCATTTACACTATGGAGGAACTATTAATTCAGACGCGGCGTGTTGAGACTCGGGATGCTCATATCCAATGTCCAGAACATGAATTGAATGTGTCCGGAGAATCCAGTAAAGTTGTATTGGACCATTGCTACAGTTCGGCTGCACCACCAAAAGAAGATGATACTGAATGTGTTGAAGATAGCTCTGAAGTAGTCGCAGATCAATTCACACAACCTACACCCGCCAAAAAAATGCCACCCAAAAAGCTGTCGACAATGTTGTGTTCTCCCATCAATGCTGAAGTAACAGATGTTGAAATGACAGAGAATGAACCAGCAGCAGCACCCAACGACGCATCAGAACTTGATATCAGCGATATTTCTTTCGAATTTGTTGATATGTTCTCAACGGCACAGTCCGAAACAACTTTCACGCCGGATGACAGTCTAATGAAAGAGGGCAAATACATAGTATTCGACAGTTGTTTGATGGATATTATAAGTATGCTGAAATGTGGGCATTCAGTTGGAGGGGAAGTATGTGGGGAGCCATTGATTCATGTGACTCGTCAAAAATAAGGCAGTAACGTCAAAATACATGCCGCCTGTAGATTAAATCATGCGTTCTCATGGTCTGCACAACCGATGCTGGGGAAGCTGCCAGCAGGCAATCTACTGTGTGCAGCTGCCTCACTTTTTAGTGGGTCCAGTTTTAGAAAGTTAGAGTCTTTCTTTCAGTTTGTTGGACTCCATTTAATTTCTAAAACGCAGTACTACAAATACCAACATGATTATCTGTTTCCGGCCATTAGTGATGCTTGGAAAATTGAACAATTGTCTCTAGCAAGTACATTAGAAGGGAAACGATTCAGGCTAGCTGGCGATGGACAGCGCGACAGCCCTGGATTTTCTGGCAAGTACCGCACCTACCACTTTCAGGACATGGATAGTAAGAAAATTGTGAGTTCGGTGGTCGTGCAGGTGTCCCAATGTAAATCCTCAGTTGCCATGGAGAAGAACAAGTTACTTACCAACTGTAACGTTCTTTCGACTGGATGTTCCTCCCACGTATTCCTCATCTTATGATAATTCGTTATCTCCAGCTTCGCTGCTTCGAAAAAAATGTTTCTTGGCAGAGGGCGCTGTGCTCGAGTTCGTGGCGTCGATTGTCCCTCGACGGTCTCTGTACCGTGTCGACGTCACTGATGGTATAAGTAGCTCGAGCCGCACCCGTTGCTCCAGTTCTGTTTTTTCGATGAAAACATATAGGAGGAACACCCAGGCCATGACTGATGCACACTTTGTAAGAGGAAAGTGTAAGAAAATGTAAACTGTACTGCGGGGTACGATGGGAGGGTCGATGAGGAATACGTGGGAGGAACATCCAGTCGAAAGAACGTTACAGTTGGTAAGTAACTTGTTCTTCGAATGGATTGTGTCCTCCCACGTATTCCTCATCTTATGATACACTCCCATAGCAGTGGTAATTTTGGAGGTGGGAGTATTAGTTTTCAATTTTCATGGATAGAATGCAGAACTGCCTTGGCAAATAAACCCTCATTAGAGGAGGCAGTATCCAAACAGTAATGTTTTACAAAAGTGTGTATTGTTTTCCAAGTAGCAGCTGAACAAATATCTGCTGCCGGGACTCCCCTCTTTAGAGCTGTAGAAGTAGCCATACCCCTTGTAGAATGGGCACGAAGCCCATCTGATGGGTCTTTTCCTGCTAACCTGTAGCATTCAGTTATGGCTAAGATGATCCAGCGGGATATGGTCTGTTTTGTTACAGATAATCCTAGTTTATGACCAGTATAACCCACAAATAGTTGGTCATCTTGCCTCAATTTAGCCATTCTTGAGATATAGAAAGTAAGAGCCCTCTTGGGATCTAGTCTGTGCAATCTCTCCTCTTCCTTTCCCAAATGAGGAGGAGGATAAAAAGTTGGTAATATTATCTTTTGCGACAAATGGAAGTCTGAAACTACCTTTGGTAAAAAGGAAGGTTTAACTTATAAAAAGTAGTAAATGGCGGTTTGCATGAGAGAGCCTGAAGTTCGCTAACCCTGCGGGCTGATGACAAGGCCACAAGAAGTACAGTTTTTAATGTTAATAGCCTCAATGGGCAGGAGTGCATAGGCTCAAAAGGTATACAAGTCAAGAATTTTAGTACTAGATTTAAGTCCCAAGTTGGGACATGAAAAGGTACTGGGGGGTATACATTAGTAAGCCCCTTTAAGAATTGAATGATCAATGGAATTTTGAAATATGAAACCTCTTCTGAGGTGCGCTTGAGAATAGACAGCGCAGCAAGGTATCCTTTAATTGGGCCTCATTACGACCATGGCGGTAAGGGGTTAACGCCAGCGTTAGCTGCGCCGACCCCTTACCGCCAACTACGAGGTCCCTTAGCGCCATGGCGCTTTTAACACCTGCTTTTAGCAGGTGTTAAAATCCATGGCGCTAAGGGACCATGGAGTTAATTACGCCCCTATGGGGCAAAAATGGGAATGGGGAAGGGTAAATGGGGATTGGGGACTTACCGCCCCGCCGACCTCGGAATGGGGCGGTAAGTCCGCCAACCACCATGGCGTAAACGTAGTTTACGCCATGGTGGTAAAGTCACGGCCCAGGCGGTAACTTACCGCCTGGGTCGTAATGAGGCCCATTGTCCCTATCTGGAGCCCCAGATTGGCTAGATGCAGTAGGAAAGAAAGCACCATTCGGGTGCCACATTGAAAAGGGTCCACATTCTTATCTTTGCACTAGTTACTGAACTTGTTCCAGCGACATCGGTATAAAGATTTTGTTGCTGGCCTTCTGGCCGAAAGCAAGATCTCCATTACGTCATCCGGAAGATCACAATCCTTGTATCTCAACCTCTCAGAAACCATGCGTGAAGGTTGAGTGTCTTGACCTCTGGATGGAGAACCCGACCTTCCTCTTGCGAGAGAAGATCCTCTCTTTGCGGAAGACGTATTGGAGGGCAGATGGACATGTCTAGAAGGTCCGGGTACCACGTCCTCCTGGCCCAATCCGGGGCAATTAGGATCATGGTTTTCCTGAACTTTCTCAACCTCCTGATTACTTGAGGAATCACGGGGACTGGGGGAAACGCATACAGGAAGGACTTCCTGAGCTAGCTCCCACTCGTGGGAGACTGTGCTCTGCCTGCTCAGAGCGTCTGCCGCCGTGTTTTGCTCTCCGGCTAGGTGAATTGCCGATAGAGAGATTCCTTCTCGTATTGCCCAGAACCAGAGCTGCATTGCCTCTCTGCACAGTGGTAGTGACCCTACTCCTCCTCTCTTGTTGAGGTAGTACATGGCCACTGTGTTGTCCGTCATTATCAGGACATTCTTTCCCTGTACAGAGGGCAGAAAGGCCTTCAGCGCTAGTCTGATTGCCCTCAGCTCCAATAGGTTGATGTGTAGTTTGGACTCCGATGGCGACCAACGACAGCTGATTGTCAGGTCGTTGGTATGTGCTCCCCACCCTGTGAGTGAGGCGTCCGTCACTACTGTTATCTCCGGCCATGGTTGCCAAAAGGATTCTCCCTTGAGAATGTTGTCGTTGCAAGCCCACCATAGTAAATCCTGAGCAACTGCGCTCAGGATTTGCAGAAGATCCGACATATTCCCTGAGAACTGGGACCACTGAGTTCTGAGTGCCCATTGAAGGGATCTCATTCTCAACCTGGCCTCTGGTACTAGGAAAATGCAGGATGCCATGAGGCCGAGCAACCTGAGAAAATTGAAGGCCGTTAGATCTTGGGCATTCTGAAACTTCGTTACCATGTGCTGGATGTGGAGAGCTCTCACTTCGGGAGGCGAGGCTTTTCCCGATGAAGTGTCCAAGACTGCTACGATAAACTGGAGTTTCTGGGTTGGTATCATGTGGGGCTTCTTGAAATTGAGGGAGAAGCCCAGTTTGTGGAGGAAGTGGCAGGTGATCGAAAGATGTTCCTGAGCTTGTTCTGGAGAACTTGCTCTGATCAACCAGTCGTCCAGGTAGGGATATATGTGAATACCTCCTCTCCTGAGACTTGCTGCCACAACCGCCAACAGTTTGGTGAAAACCCTCGGGGCGGTGGTCAACCCGAATGGCAGAACTCGAAACTGATAATGAGAATTGCCAATCGCGAACCTCAGGTACTTTCTGTGCCCTGGATGGATTGGCACATGAAAGTAAGCATCCTGAAGGTCAAATGATACCAACCAGTCTTGGAGTTGTAGAGCCTGAAGGATCTGAGAAAGGGTCACCATCTTGAACTTGTCCTTCCTGAGGAACTTGTTCAAGTTTCTTAAGTCCAAGATGGGTCTCAATCCTCCGTCCTTTTTTGGGATGAGAAAGTATGGGGAGTACCAACCCCTGTTCCTCTCCGCTACAGGTACCTGTTCTATGGCACCTTTCTCTAGCAGGGTTAAAATTTCCTGCAACAGGAGCGGGTCTGGAATTTTTACGGAGTTGGCTCCCGGTGGATGATTCTGAGGCCTTTTTAGAAAGGGGAGACAGTAACCTTAAGCTACTGTTTCCAGTGCCCCAACATCTGAGGTAATGCCTCGCCATTCCTTCAGATGTTCAGAGATCCTGCCTCCCACTGGTGTCTTGTGGAGCAAGGTCTCAGAGAGATTTGGAGGCGGCTGCAGGAGTGGCTGAGGGTAAAGATGCCACTCCTGGTGCTGATTTCGCACCTCTTCCTCGTCCATCACGAGGGAAGTTTTTTCTGCCTCTTTGAGAAGCCTGTCCTCTTCTTCTACCAAATGAGGAGTAGTAGCGAAAAGAACGACCTCTCCAGAAAGATGATCCTGAATAGGTTTTCTGAGGCTGGCGCATGGAGGCACTAAGAGATTTAGCTGCCGCTTTCGAGGTCTGGAGTTTTTCTAGGCTTTTGTCAGCCTTACTGCCAAATAGCCTCGAGCCATCAAAGGGCATGTTAAGAGTCTGGATTGCACATCCTGTGCAAACCCTGACTTCCTCAACCACGCAAATCTGCGCAACACAGTGCTTGTAGCCATGGATCTGCTGATGCTATCAGCAGTATCCAGTCCAGACTGGAGACATTCCCCCATTGCCTCCTTTCTGTCTTTGACTATATTCAGGAAGCCTTCCCTTTCCTCGCCTTCCGGAATATGCTCAGCCGCCGCCGAAATACAGTCCCACAGGGTATGGGTAAACCTGGCCAGGGTACAGGTGACATTTGTCGATTTCAGGGCCATGCTACCTGAAGTGAAAACTTTACGGGCTCAGGCATCAACTTTCTTGTCCTCTCTATCCGGAGGGATAGTGGGATATGCAGTTTGTTTTGCTGTGGATGCAGCCTGAATAACCAGACTTTCTGGAGTCGGATGCCTGTTTAAATATTTAGGATCCGTACCAGCCGGTCTGTATTTCTTTGGGAAATTACTATTTGTAGCAGCAATGCTATCAGGATTTTCCCAATTTATTTCTACTGTTCTCTGAAGAGCCCTATGAAAGGGGAGAACTGGGTCTTTTTGGGGACCTTTGACAATTATATCTGTCATGTCGTCCTGTTCAAACACGGGTGAAGTGTTACCCCAACTCATGTATTCTACTACCCTGTTCATAAGACCTCTGTACCCTGAGTCTGCATGTTCTGCAGGGTCAGGTTTGGCAAATTCTAACTCTGGGGAGGTGTCAATTCCACTAGCAGAGTGTACAGTATCACTCAGGTCTCCCATTCTAGATTCCTGATCAATGAGTTCCTCAGGAACTTGTCTTGTGCCATATGAAACTCCAAAGGGAGTGACTTTGTCTTCCTCCGAGCCAGATTCCTCATAAATTGAGGACATAGCTTTAAAAAAGTCTGTTCTGGGCAACGGAGTAAATCTCCTTTCTTCCTCAACAATTTCCTTTGAAGGAATAGAAAAATCCTTCGAAGTTGTCGACGGGAACTTCGAAGACTTCGAAGAAGAGTTCGATACAGGTGTCGAAGGCGCTCTTGGCTTCGATGCTGAAGCAGTCGACGCCGATGACGTCTATGAAGCCGTCGAAGCCTTCGACTTTTTATGAGGCACCGGAGATGTGCTCGACTCTCGAGGAGTCTTCGACTCACGAGGAGCCTTCGACGACTTGGCGTTGACTCGAGTATCTTCGATACTACTGGCTTTTACCAAGGTAGTTCTCGACTTCTCTTTGTCGTCCAATGGAGCCACCTTAGAGGAATGGCTCTTCTGAGGTTCTTTCGAGGGGGTTGGGGCCGCATTCTCGAAAACCTCCATCATCTTTTTACGGAATTCCTCCCATTTTCTGGGGGAATCCGATTTTGTCGGACATCGAATTTCTTCGATCGACTCAGAAGATGATGACGATGAGGGAGATCTATGTCTCCTCTTCAGTTTTTTTGACGAGGAAGAAGAGTGTCTCGATCTACTCCTAGATCGAGATCTCTTGGAGTGCCTATGTCGATCCGATTCTTTCGAATCGGTCGCTTTCTTATGCTTTTTGGACACATCCTTCTTAGAGGCTTCCCTCCCCACCGACAGTTTACCTCTCCTCTCACGAAGGGCCTTCTCGGTCATGGACTGGCAGGAACCACAGTCGTCGGTTCGGTGACTAGAACCGAGACATCAGAGACAAACTCGGTGAGGATCCGTGATCGACATTTTCGATCCACAATCGATACAGTTCTTGAACCCAGTCTTGGGTGTTGAAGGAGTCGAAGAAGATGACATTTTCACGAAGAAAATCTCAGAGCGCGCCGTTCATGATAGCAAAGCAATCGGAAAAACGGAAAGGAGCAACGGGCGCGGCTCGAGCTACTTATACCATCAGTGACGTCGACACGGTACGGAGACCGTCGAAGGACAATCGACGCCACAACCTCGAGCACAGCGCCCTCTGCCGAGAAATGTTTTTTCCGAAGCAGCAAAGCTGGAGAAAACGAATTATCATAAGATGAGGAATACGTGGGAGGACACAATCCATTCGAAACTAGGATTTATAAAATCATTGCAATATCTACAATCAAGGGGAATGCACATCGACCTCATAGCCACGGACAGACACGTTTCAATTGCCAAGACAATGAGAGAGCAGTTCCCACATATTAAACATCAATTTGACGTATGGCATCTTGCTAAATCAATCAATAAGAAAATCTCGGCTGCAGGGAAAAAAGAAAGGTTTTGAAAGTATTTCACAGAGGTCCCAGTCTATCAGCAACCGTCTTTGGTGGAGCTCCAAAACTTGTGAAGGGTCAGTGGAAATACTACTTGAAAAATGGCAGTCACTGATGCAACACTGTACCAACGTTCACCACTGGACAGAAAACCAACATTTCCACCAATGTGAACATGGCCCTTTGTCCACAGAGGAGGCACGGAAGAAGAAGTGGTTGATTGCATCTTCACCTACACACAAAGCCATTGAGAAGATTGTTTTCGATAAAACTCTATCAAGAGATTTGAGGGGACTGACAGAATTCTGTCACACAGGAGAATTGGAGGTGTTCCACAATATGTGCCTAAAGTACAGGCCAAAGCGATTGCATTTCAGCTTACAGGGCATGAAACATAGGACTCTACTAGCGGTCTTGGCCCATAACGAGAATGTGGGCCGTGAACAGTCTAGGACTACGGGAAATGTAGGGATGCCTCGCTATCCTACGACCTTTGGAAAAAGAACTAAGAAATGGGGGGTAAAACCAGTATATGAGGAAATGGAGTTCGACTTTGTTAAAGGCCTTATTGCTAGTGTACTAGAGAAGCACAGATATGGAATTTTGATCGTTTCTGTGCAGAGCACTGATGCATTGCCACCAAACATTGCCACTGTGCCATGTCCACCCAAAGCAGAGCTCGTTGAGAAGTTCAAATCCCGGTTTAAATAAATCATTGTAATCTGATTGTCTTTTTGAAAATAATGTTATTGTACAGTGTGCATACAAAGTATGCTAACCCTAAATCCTCCA
The DNA here is from genome assembly GCF_040938575.1 of Ambystoma mexicanum. Taxonomy (NCBI): domain Eukaryota; kingdom Metazoa; phylum Chordata; class Amphibia; order Caudata; family Ambystomatidae; genus Ambystoma; species Ambystoma mexicanum. Next base: position 645,424,871 of record NC_090938.1, read on the forward strand.
TTCACCATCCTGGGTGGCGAACAACATGGGTGTCATCTTTGACTTCTCTCTCTATTCACCTCATATCCCTGACCTTGTGAATATGTGTATGCATATATTTTTGTTGCTGGAACTATGTTTTGCAATCTCATGTAAATGCTGTGCACTGTTAATCGAGGGGAGGCTTGCGTATTGCAAATAATAAAACAAATAAACAATAAATCTCACTTTCAACTCAACTCCTCGGGTACTTTATACTTTCCCTGACCTTCCCCCAAAAAGTCATTGTCTCCATAGTTATGGTTCTCTAGGGCTGCAAAGCTTGCGGACAACGAGGACAAAATTGGGGGCCTTAGAACGCGCCAAGCGAGGCGTTGCAGATGGGAGAGAAGCCAGTTTGCATTTGCACATTGAGGCCTTATACAAACATGTAGTCGAAAATTCAAGTTCTCACAGATGGCTTTAGACGGGATGTTGCAAAGTAAGAATGTACGCTCCTGCAGAGTGAAGGTCAGCGGCTTTGATTTTTTGCTCGCGGGCTGAAGAGGCCCGCGAATCGCACTGGCAGTATAAGGTTCTATTGTTTTTTGACCTTGAGAGACAGGGACCTTGCCGAAAGGACTTCATTTGAGAGACAGGGACCTTGCCGAAAGGACTTCATTTGAAGGAGGGGGGCAATAACGTAAGAGACGATAAGGCTGAAAATTCTGAAACTAGACCGAGTTTCATGTTAGTTCAGTATATGAAAAATCGTTGGCACGAACACAGTGGGATTTACGGACTGCATTACACAGAGATACAATGGAAATGGCAAATATAATGTAAGTAACTCTTTAGACGCTTTTATACCAGAATGAATGAATGAATGAAGAGCAAGTACAACATTTGTGGGGTCGTCTTTCTACCGGGCACATGGGCATGCATGTGCCCATTCGACACGCATGTAGACAAACAGTCGTTTCTCAGTGGTTCAACGGTAAAAATCATTAGTTTGTGTGTTTCCCTCGATTTATTTCGTTAGTTTTCGCATTGCTTTTAGAGCCGGACATACTCCATTGCACTATCCTCGCAAGCAAATAGTTTCAGCTCGCCCGTAATAAATAAAATGAATAATAGTAATAAAGATCGGCTGGTGAGACTAATTTCAATTTTTATGTTTTTAAACAGGTACATCCTACCGTATTGCCACTGCCACCTATTCCAGATCCCGGCAGACGGATTTTTCAACCGCCAGCTGCAGCTTCTTGTAAACAGCTGCAGTACATTGACCGTCTTATGGGACGATCGCCAAGGAGCCATATGCCCTTACGCGGTACTAGCGGCCAGAAGCAACATATCGACCATTACGGTGGCCTAGTGCCTAGTTGATGGAACAGCCTTGCGGTTCACCGTGTGTCCAAAGTGCTTCTATTAACGAAAACCAACACCCTGTGTACCATAAAGGAACAGCACGTGACTCACAATAAACTTTTCCGGATTTGCGGATCGAGAGAAAAGAGAAAAGAAAATAAATTCCATTCCGATTTAATATGCCATTTGCTGAATATTCTCTAAACATTTAATGTCAAATAAATGTACTTTACTAAATGTATCGTATTGCTGTTTGATTTTAAAGTACAGTTTCATATTCCGAATTGTGGCGCGCTGTGTTGTGAGTTGATCTGTGTTGGTTTCCGGGTTCTGTGTGAAGTCATGTAGAAGACGACTGGGCGCGTTTGCCTACGCAGCACAGTAACGTCACGGAGAGAGGCGGAGAATATGAATGTTTTGATAATGTCAGGATCGGGGCGAAGGATATGATTTAGTGCCGCAAAAGCAGGTCAGCCAGGGCTATGGGGCAAGTGATAGGATTAGCCTGGTGCCTGTTTTCACATGCGTTTAATGGACGAAAACTCGGGTAAGGTCATAGGAAATTTTTCTAAAATCAAGCGACTTAAGCTTAAAAACACATGGCCGACCCGTATGGACAATACCATTTTTTGAACGAACCATTCCTTTAACATGCAAGCCATCAAATCAATGCTGCTTAACAGCACTGCATCCTTTTCTTTCAGGAAAAGACATTGAACAGTGAACTTGTTGACAATTAATTGCCTGAATAAGACTGCTCATCTACCCAGAGTGCCCTTCTACAAAAGTATGCATTCTCTGTGTTTCCTTTTAAAGATGTGTTTTTTTCTAGTGTTTTCTAGTTGTTTGAATTTTTATTTTTGACTTAAAGTCTATATTTGTATAGAACCTTGATTGGACATTCTTTCATTCAAGAGTCTTTCTACTATTTCTGGCAGGGTTGCTAATCTTATCAACTCAACCCCTGCTGAAAATATAGCCTGCCCTCAGCCTCTGCTACCACACAAGGCAAAGGAGGTATCAATTTCAGATTGTGCTTGTTTAACCTCTATGATTGGTTTAACTACAGGTATAGTAGGTATAGTAGTAGTGTGTGGCTAAGTAGGCAGTTTTGTCAATTAACATCCCTGTACTATTGCAGAGGAGTAGTCATTTTATCACAGCATTCTCTGACCTTTTGATATGGACTGTTTTTGGGGCCCTCAAATGAAGCTCTGCAAACTTCCTGATGTCAATTGCCAGACCATCCAGTAACCTTTATGTAGGGCAAGGCCATTGAGTTACCTGTTAGTATCAATACAACCTGATTAACTACTATTTCTGAAAAGGCTCCTAGTGCTCTGCCTATCACAGGCAACTCCCTCCAGTTGGAGGAGAGATGTGTTTCGCAAGGGGCCCGTTTATCTTGGAAAGGTCTATTCAAGGGTCGCGCCCCACCCAATCATGCTCGCTTTGGAGAAAGTATGGTTGTGGACAGCTAATCCAACTTCTTCCATTTCCTGATCTTGGTCTTCATTTGCACAACAAGTGACTGGCCCACAACTCTGGATCTATGAGAATCGGAGCCTCATATTGCTGTGACTCCAGGGCCCATTGACTGAGAATGTATGACAACAGGGGCTGCAGGTGTAGTCTGGCCCATACAAACACGAAGATGGCTGAGGCCATATGCCCCTTTACTTGTAATATTTCCCTTGCTGATGCTGCCTCCTGGTGTCTCAAAGATAATTACTGGTAAGAGAAAGAGGGATGTGGTGGTAATAACAATTTGGTACAGGTGACGAGTACTGTAACAAGATATTTAGCAGTTTCATGTATTGCGTGCAGGATGTCAGTGAATGTGTGTTTGCTGGCATGATGACCAAATTTGGCATGTAACTTAGTCAACTAGACTGGGATGCAGCACTAGAAGGGTGAAGACAGCAATTTGAATATTACTATGGTAACGCATAACAGGCAAGGACTCTTAACATATTAGAAATTATTTAACATTGCATGCATATTTGGTAAACATTACATGCTAAACAATAAATTAATTACATTTGTGGTTACAGTCAAATGACAATTTTGACAGAGATCACTAGTAATGTAACGCTATATATTTAGCATTTGTATGTGTTGGATTCAGCATGCGTTGCGATTTGCTGTGAGGACTGAATTTGTTGTGTGACTTAGTCACCTTAACATGTTGATGCTGCACTAAAAGGTCAAGCAAGCAGCATGTATGTATCCGACTTTCTCTAGGGAAACTGATTGCAGTTAAGAGCTCTGAAATGATATGTTAGACAATACTACATATTACATGCATCTTTGCTGAACAATTGATATATTACGTGGTACATTACAATACAGGCATATTAGACTGAAATATAGTCATATAGTTGCAGGAAGTGACTTCTTCAACCTAGGTGACTTTAACTGTGGCCTTCCAATTCCAACTATGTGCAGTAGACATTGGCCTGGTCTTAGCCTGGAGGAAGGCACAATGCAAATAGTAGTAGAAATAATAAGCCCCATTGTGCATTATGTACGTACAAAGTCATACAATAAGGCTGTGCCACACACCAATGCTGTTTGCATTGTCTCCAGACGCTATGGCAGGTCTGGAAGAGTGTGGGTCGGTTTGTTTAGTTGGGAGGAGTGGGAAAGGCATGGTTGTAGTGCTTTTATGTTGAGGTTGCATATCAAATGTACCCTGAGCTCTGCTTGCTTGAAAACCTTCTAGGCGTGAAGTGTAAGAGGCATCAAAGTATTTGTGCCCAGAGGGGCGGACTTGTGCCTGCAGTGTGGGCATGTTTTGGCCAGGGGCGGAGTATGTCAGTTGCAGTTACAGATGTAGGTTTGTGATGCTTGAAGTATGGCAAAAGGACCTTTTTTAAAAGCTGTGTGCAAGTGGCTGGTTTGCATATGTGTGTGGTGAGTAAGGTGGAGAGAAGTTGAGAGTTAGTCAAAAGGTGGGGGTATTCTTTAGGATTACATAGCGCTGTCAAATTATTTGCTAGTCAGCTGTATCAGAGTGAGAGGTGTTTGGCTTTAATGATTGAAGTGTGAACATTTCCTGTGTTGTGCAGCATGGGAAGAGTCATTTTACTTCTGTTAGTAGCATTGATATGAGTAAATGGGACATCTGTCATATACAATGCTACCAACCAGAAAAACTGTGTTAGGGAGCAGTGTATAAAATACAGGGTATATTTTCATGAAATACTCACTGTTAGTAAAATTTCAGGTTTTTCCACTACTTTGCTGCTATCTACTGATTAGTGATCTGTGTTCTGCACCTTTGTGAGGGGAGTGCTTTCCTGCTTGTCATATACAGCAAACATGCTAACAATGTATTTTGTGCAAATCAGTAGGTATTTTAGTATCACCATACCCCATGCTCAACTATATCCTTAGTAAGACTCTAGGAGCTCAAACAACCCTCAATCTCTCTGTGCCACACCCTCAATGTGCTGCTTTCTACCCTGCTTCTTCTCCCTTCTAGCGAGCCAAAACTGGAATTCACCCTCATCCAAAATTAAAATTACCAAAATACAGGGCTCCAAGATTTCCCTCATGACAAATGACTATTGCTCTGCAGGTCTACAGGTATAAGTAGTGGTTTCTACATTCTTACTCAGCTATACACCACATCTAAACTAAAACTGTTCCCAATCATAAAGATGAAAGAATTGCAACCAGACAGGTCCGATGACTGACTATACTCTTCTGAAGGGATATGAGTTAGCAAAGAAGCATACAAAACAACAACAACATTGTAATGAATGCTATAGGATTTTTGGTACTCTTTTGCACCACATCAATTATAATACATTTTGTATTGTTTGTACACCTGTTTTATAAATCAATTTTTCTTTTGCAGACATACAGTAATAGCTTGGTTCTTTCTTTGGCCGACGCGTGTTCCACTCAAACATGAGCTTCTTCAGGGCCATATCTACAATTTGCTGTCTAATAGACTGAAGTTCTTATTATACTTGATTCTAAAACGTTGTCCTTTGTGTATGTGGTTTAGTAACAAACATGTTAAGTAACACATTTCAAGTAAAAAAATACCTGTAAAACCAACATGATGTATACAAGGGAAAACAAATAGTCAAACTAAAAGAATAAAGGAACTTGCTAGTATCACATGGTTAGAGAATGAATTGCTCTCTACAATGGTTAAACGCTAATTAACATTTTCTGTATTAACTGATTATCAGAATTGTGTATTGCATGGTTGTTAAACCAACAAGTCATCAATAATTTAGTAAACATTCTTTTTTTTAATTGATTTACATTTGTGCACTCTTAATTGTTAAGTTAAGGTGAGCAAAGACATTTTGGGAACCACCAAGGAGAAACTAGTGATACTTGTAGACCGATATTTTGAACGACAATTAAAATAAATGTATATAAGTAGAACTTCTGAGGACAGGCACAACTTACTTTTTATCTAAAATCTACAAAACATTTCAAGTGTTACCTCTGGTATGGCCTATTGTTAGTGGCAATGGCAGTTTAACTGAACCAATATCTGAATTTATTGAAACATTTCTGCAGCCCATGGTAGTCAAATTAGACACATATGTTAAAGAATTCACCTATGTGCTACAACAGCTAAATAACATAAACTGGAAAGACATTTAATGCCTGGTCACATTAGATGTGAATGCTCTCTATACCTCAACTGAACACACACTAGCAATAGAAACTAATACATATTTTATCGACAATAAATCAGCTGCGTAATTTGAACAGTGTAAAATGATTTTGTAAATGCTGGATTTCACAGTGAAAAACAACTATTTTTAATTTAATAATCAACTGTACAACCAAGTGAAAGGAATAGCCATGGGAGGCAAGTATGCACCGTCCATGGCTAACCTGTTCATGGGATATTTTGAAACACAGTATGCAGTAGTAACTAATAGTGGCCATAGTTTCTTGGATGCAGTATATTGATAACATTTATTAATATGGGAAGGAGATGAGAGAGAAATGTCCCTACACGTTATCTTTTAAAGTAAGAAATTTGGTATTACACTAACTTGTCATAGCAGCAACCCAGAAATAGTCTTCCAAGAATAACATATTTTCATCAAAAACATGCAGATCGAGACAAAACTTTACAGAAAACCTACTAAATTTAATTCAATACTTCACACAGGTAGCTTCCACCAAAATCATATATCAAAAATATTCCAACAAGAAGATTTCTTCTGGCTAAAATAATATGTATTGATCCAAGACAGGTTCCTAAAGTTTACCTCTCTTCATAGCATAAGGTCATTGGATTTCCTTGATATCACGATTACACTGGATGACACCAACAATCAACTTCATGTGAAACCATTTAATAAACCTACTGATAAGAACGCGGTACTTCACTACACCAGCTTCCACCCTCGGCATGTGAGAGACAACCTGCCACTAGGTCAATTCCTTAGACTAAAAAGAAACAGCACTAAGAGGGCAGATTTTAAAGCCGAGTCTGATCAAATGCAAGAACGCCTGATAAACAGAGGTTACCCCGTCAAAGTGACCACAAAAGCTCGGAAGAGAGCCAACAACAACAATAGAGACGCCCTATTGGAATATAAGGAGCAAAGAAATTAGAAAAAAAGAACTGAACAAATTGTTTTTGTCAATACCTACAGCAAGATGTCGAATACTATCAAAAAAATTATCGGTAAACACTGGCATATTATGGAAAAGAGTGACGCTTTCCTAGACCTATCATTGCTTTTAAAAGAAGCAGGAATATTAAAGACCTGACCACTCGGAACGACATTAGCTTAAGACCCATTAAACAACTAACTCTGCCCCAATAGTGGGGCCTACCGGCCATGGTTGGACACCATCCTTGCAGCCACTGTACACACTGTTCAGGCACCAAAAAGAGCTCTACAATAGATCTAGGACAACCTTAAGCATGGCAACAAAAAAAATCTCAAACTGCTATTCACCAATGGTAATTTACACCATTTGGTGCCTGTGCAAAGAAATCTATTTAGGGAAAACAGAACGCAAAGTAAAGGTTAGGATATGCCAGCACAAAAGCTGTATAAAAAAATTGCACGCCAAATGCACCTCTGGTTGATCAATGGACGGAATTCCAACATAGGATTGAAGACATTAGCTGGTCGGTACTTTATAGACTCAGACAAGGGTCAGACACCAATAAAGACAAAACATTACTCTTGAAAAAAAGAACGAGAAATCATTTTCTTAACCAAGAGTATGCTGACTGGTCTTAATGATAAAATCGATTGGAACATCTAGACAAGCTCGTTCTGCAGTTTTAAACATTGCCTTACCTGGGCATGAGGCTCAAGAATCGATACTTGCATACAGCAAGTGATTAAAAACAAAAAACCTGCCAGGCTAATCAGAGACGCGGCCGCCTTGGAGGGCCATGGTACAGACATCTCTCAACCAATTAGGGAGCAGCAGCGTCACATTAGTACAACACACAGTTGGGTTTGCTCGACTTTCGGCTGCCCGTAACTAAAGTAGACATCAAAAGAGGACAAGCTACCAGGCATTGAACCTGAACATCTCCATGACAACGTGAGGCTCAAATAGGGACTCGATAGGCAGTACCGCACTGACGTCAGTGAAATGCGACAGTGAAGCCAGACGAACAGGCGAACTGGAGAGAGATGTTCGGGGACTACGAGCTCTGAAGGTAAGCAGCTACCGTTATGGATGAGAGCTGGTAGACAAATCACTAACCCTTCAAACTGTGCAGGGATTCTGGGCTAAAAGTAAGAACTCTAATACCATGCTTTATCTCCTAGCCACCGCTTCGGTCTTGGAGCATGAATCAGTATCGGAGGTGTCTCTTACACTAAAGGAGCATGTTTGCCGAACCATGTCTGTAGACTACCAAGCGTTTTACAACGTCTGGTCAACATTCGGGAGTTTTTTTGATTCTGTGTACGACGTGACTACGGAGGTAAGACCTTCTGCTGTGGGAACCATGTGACCCGCATATTCAATTAATAGATGATGCGAGACTAAACGAGCAATACTGACAATGTTTTTCCTATAAACTATTGTCCTTCTTTAAATCAGTGAAACACCAATGCCTTTTAATGCTCAGACAGACCAGACTATCGTGCTCGTGAAATTTGACCATATGTCTGTGGGTGGGGCCATTTTGTTCCCCCAGATCACAGACAAGCCATCTACCATAGATAGCTTCAGCCACGACTCAGTATCTACAATTCATACCAGATACAGCCGACCAGCCCGGGATTCAATTAGTAGTGTTGGAAAACACAGGCAGACACCAGTAATGCAGATAGAAACGCGAGGACCATGGACTTATACCATTTCAGGTATAACCCAACGAGCTAGCTAAATGAGCAGACTGCTGTGGAATTAATGAATTAGATGATTGCACGTCTAACTTAAGTCGCTTTTTCCTTCATTCATGTCGGCGCACCCTGTGAAATCGAAGGAGCTAGTCGGATGGCACAGTAACTGACGCAAACAACCCCAGTGCAAGAGCTGACTTTCAGCTGATTTTTTCACTGGATTCTTTAACTGGTAAGAATTTGAATCCGCCCTAATAGGGGTTATGAAGATGGTGAGAAACCTTTTTCGATTGTGGGCCCCCCCAATACATAAGGCATCTCATGTAGACAAGATTAGAACCACAGTCTATGTTGTCAACCCAGGAAATAAACGTTAGAGATAGAAAGTATCATTTGTGTGGGGCACCTAGAAAGAGATGTGGCACAGTAAGGTTTATACTGCAGGTAGCTGAGATTGACTCAAAGAATCTGCAAGCTACAATGAGAGTGATGCTCCTGTACATATTGATCTTCAATATCCAATGCATACAATATGTTTTTGTGCCGTAGGGGAAGACACCCAGGAATTAAAACCCTTTGAAACAGTACTTTCCGGAGAGTCAAGATCAGCAAGATCAAGTGGAACGTGACACTAGTAGTTGTGTTCTGATTGCTTGAACAATGTTTATTCGGTATTTCTTTTTTTATGAAGAGTGTAATTCAATGTAGTAACACACGCCCCTGATGAATTTCCCACACTTCAAAATAGGAAAAGAAACATGTTGGGCTGTATGAATACGAGTATGATTGAATGAAGATGTGTTTTTAGATACCAAGGATGTATTTTAGAACGAGTGCAGCAGTACGAATGGGTTGCAAGAATGATGGTGCTGACGAATGAGGTGCAATGAGCACACAGCACTAGACATTAAGCGTGGGTTAAAAACACAATTCCCGCCTTCTTGATATGTTGTGTGTTTTTGTTTTCACTCTTTGTTTGAATTTATTTAAGGTGTTATGTTGGAAGACAGGTTCATTTTTTTGCCCTGCTTTTGGACTTTTTAAGACATTAATTATTAAAATATGTTGTTTTGAAATCTTTATCTGTACTAGTATTTAATGTGAAGGTACAGCACCTAATGTGAGTCTCTCCCAGGGGTTATTCACCCAAGAACAGGTCATTGGGCTGTGTTCGTGCTGGTAGAGAGATTCCCAGACCCCCCCTTTGTTTTGCATTAATTAACTTTGGGTTTCACCCTAAGTTAACAGGGCGATCCAGACGTGGACCCCTTGCTCACTGTTCTTAGAGAGGCACCAGTTTCACCTCACTGATGATGCCCAACAAGGCTGAAACACGTGTATGGGGTTACTGATGGTACTCTTGTTCAGAGGAGAATTGCCTAGCATTTCGGCGCTGGACTGCCCCTGGGCAGGACAAAGGCTGATATGCAGGGAAATTTCTTCTCTGTGAAAGGGACAGTGAGCTAAAGACTTGGTCGAGTCTCTCCCAGGGGTTATTCACCCAAGAACAGGTCATTGGGCTGTGTTCGTGCTGGTAGAGAGATTCCCAGACCCCCCCTTTGTTTTGCATTAATTAACTTTGGGTTTCACCCTAAGTTAACAGGGCGATCCAGACGTGGACCCCTTGCTCACCGTTCTTAGAGAGGCACCAGTTTCACCTCACTGATGATGCCCAACAAGGCTGAAACACGTGTATGGGGTTACTGATGGTACTCTTGTTCAGAGGAGAATTGCCTAGCATTTCGGTGCTGGACTGCCCCTGGGCAGGACAAAGGCTGATATGCAGGGAAATTTCTTCTCTGTGAAAGGGACAGTGAGCTAAAGACTTGGTCGAGTCTCTCCCAGGGGTTATTCACCCAAGAACAGGTCATTGGGCTGTGTTCGTGCTGGTAGAGAGATTCCCAGACACCCCCTTTGTTTTGCATTAATTAACTTTGGGTTTCACCCTAAGTTAACAGGGCGATCCAGACGTGGACCCCTTGCTCACTGTTCTTAGAGAGGCACCAGTTTCACCTCACTGATGATGCCCAACAAGGCTGAAACACGTGTATGGGGTTACTGATGGTACTCTTGTTCAGAGGAGAATTGCCTAGCATTTCGGCGCTGGACTGCCCCTGGGCAGGACAAAGGCTGATATGCAGGGAAATTTCTTCTCTGTGAAAGGGACAGTGAGCTAAAGACTTGGTCGAGTCTCTCCCAGGGGTTATTCACCCAAGAACAGGTCATTGGGCTGTGTTCGTGCTGGTAGAGAGATTCCCAGACCCCCCCTTTTTTTTGTTGTTTTGCCATGATGCGGCAAATTTTGTTATACCACAGGCATTTTTTTAGTGCAAAATTTAAGGTTCATTACGTTGGTGAAGGGTTTGCATGTCGGTATCATCTCCTTCAAACCTCCCTTAGTTGTTTTGTTGTGATACAGCAGAATACAATATAACCAAAAAGGTGATCACAAATAGATTCAGAGAAAGAGGATACAAATCGTTTGACATTAACAGAGCAATAAAAAAGGAAGATGTCAAAAACCAGGATAAATTGATTAATCCCATACCAACAGAGCTATTATAAAGCTGCAGAGGGGTAGATTCATAACAGAGCATTGTTCCAATAATCAATTAATTCAAAAATATTTTGACGAGACACTGGCACCTGCTTGAGGCAGATCCTATAATTTCACAGTATATGGTATGTTATGTTAATGGTTCTTACACTGTGCACTGTTGCCACCTGTGTGGTTTCTTGGTGCTCTCGTGGTTCTGTAAAGCAAGGGGGAAGGCGGGGAAGTTAGTAGGACTGAGAGGGAGAAAAGAGCAAGAAAGCTGTGATGTGCTGTTGGCAGTTTCAGTTCGGTTGACAACGTTCACTGTAGGTTGGTGTTTTTCAGTTGGTAGCCGCTATGTTGTATTGGGCGAGGTTATGTGTGGTTTGTTTCATTGTTGTGGTGTTGTGAAGTGCATGCGGTTTGCTGTGCCTTAGATGTATGTTTGTGTTCAGTTCAGAGTTTGAGAAGCTGTATGCAGAAGGGTGAGTTTTTAGTAGTCTAAGTTAATGGCAATACTGTTTCCTATCCCCGCTGCTCTGACTAACTCTGGCCCATATCCCTTCCCCTTTTGTACCTTCTGGTATATAGCAATTAGCACCCCCACGGGTACCTACAGGGGTTCCTCCAGGGGAGATGTGTTCCCTGTGCTCTGCGGTCCGCCCGTGTGTGATATTGCTCCCCAACACAGATGGGCCAAAAGCAAGATCTGGCTCACCAACACAGATGGACCAAATGCAAGGTACTTGAACAGTGGGAGAAAACGGCTAGATTGGAAAAAACAGCTGTAAATGGAAAACCACCTAAATGTGAGATACTTGAGCAGTGGGAGAAAACTCCCAGGCTGGAAACTGATGAATCCTGCGGAATCCTTGCAGAATCCCAGCCTAAAGTCTTCTCCCAGCCTCTATTTGATCCTAACCCTGGGATTGATATTAGCCAGGTGGATCAAATGGGAGGAGAAGGCCATCAAGGGAATGTGAGGACCTTGTCGGGGGAAACGTAATATTCATCCTCTTCCTCTTCTAAGGGTATGGGTTCCCTAATGCCTGAATATCTGATGGCTGGTTGTCACAGTACGGCTTCCTCTCCTGGATTTTCCCTCGGCCTGAAGTGTGAAAACCCTTATGGTAAACATGGGAACGTAATGTACAAAAGTCAGGGAGTTAATACTATTTCGGATTGTTATAATTCAACATTATATTTGAATCATGAAATCAAGAAACAACCATTCATTCCTTTGAGAACTTCCTCTAAATGTTCATCCTATAAATCACAAAAACAGAGTAAACTGAATAATCTTAAAAGTAATAAGAACATTATGGACTTCAAATCCCATAATGCTCTTACTACTGAGACAAGGAAGAGGAGCTTAGAGTTACAAAACTGTAGTCTGCAATCTAGTGGTTCTAATGACCCATTCCTGAGTGGGACCTTTAAACATTTAAAGGCCTTTCAGCAGCGGGCCATTAAGATGAAGCAGTGGGAGCAGCAGAAGCAGGAGGAAGAAGCAGGAGACAGAGCCACCGCTGTAGTGGAAGCTGGATGCTGTGTCGAGGAAATGGCAGAAGTCCGAAGCCCTGTAGAATGCAGAGGACACGCAGCAGGAAGTGGTGCAAAGACTAGCTGTCCCAAGGGAGAGAGATGCTCTCCTGGTCCTAAGTGCGAGCGGAGCAGAGAAAGCTCCAACTACAGGAGGTACAAGCAACAGGAACGTTACCAGAGCTTTCAGAGCCTGTGCGAACCCGACAAAAGAAGAAACAGGAGCAGCAGGTCCAGTGGAGATGCACGGAAAGACCGGTGAGTTGGCTTTTGTCATACAACCCTGGGGCGCTCTGAAAACAGACCACTGACTCCAAACAAAGCTTTTGAATACCGAATAATTGAATTGAAGCAATTTGGGCGCAACTCTTATCTTAAGAGAGATCGAGTTAAAGAACATTGAAACCACCATTGTCAAAGCCCAAAGGGGATAATATTTAACCAAAGTGTAAAAGGAAGATCACTTGTAAAAGATTATAACCAGCATTGCCTAAGCCAAAGAAAGGCCATTAAAGAAAATCAAAGATGGCAGAATAGAAACCCTCCTTGGAACAATCATTAAGGGGGAGATAAATATAACCTGCATTTCATGCGTACTGTATCCTGGTAGAAGAAGTTACAAACCCTTTGTGGTTGTCAGAAATCAGAAGACTTATTCAAGAAATAGTTGTTGATTTAACTTTCCCCACTGAGGATTGAAGTGTGGAAAGTTTGAAGCAAATCTCACCACAGAGTACTGATAGTAGTAGTAGGAGTTCTATTCTGGCAGGCGAGTATACCAAGAAAGGGACAATTAGTGGTTAGTCCTGGCCGGTGATTGGACCAGGAAGAAGATATGTTGAAGTACTGCAATGTTGTAGGTTGTGGTGGAAAGAAAGTGGTACATTTACTGGTGTGCTTTGGCGAACTATTGTGAAACCATCCTGACAAAACTGCGTTGCTTGTGAAGAAGAAATGTGATATAATGAAAAGTGTTTGGTCCTAAGAGAAAATAATAATTATATTACATACTGACTTGATATAAGTCTTTTTGGTTAATCAAACATCAGTTTTTGAATACTTTAACCATTGTTTTGAAGAATGATAAATCCTGTTTGAAATTAAGACAATTATATTGCCAAGAACAAGACCTAAGGAATTAACAGAACTTTGTGCCATACTTCGAATGGAACTTGGCTATTGAAAATAACTTTCTTGATTTTGAATTATGATTTGAAACATCCTGAATTGATCCAGGGGAAGGGGATTCAACCCTGAGTTTATAATTTCTCTGCTTGAATTGAAATGTTATGTTATGAAGGTTGATCCGCCAGATAATCCCTGTATGATTTTGTTGTAGGTGTCATGATCCACAGAACACGCCCCTTTTGGACCTCATGGTCCTTGTCACAACGGGGCTTGCACTCCTTAATACTCCCAACATGGCCGTCTAACGTGCGACATATTCCTTGTCTTTACGTCAGACGTAGCGTATTTACAAATAGGCCGTGCCCCTGCGGGCCCGCGCGTCTCAATGCTACTGCAAGCAGCGACTAGACGTGTGCTCCGTAGTTCGCTACACTGTTATCCTTGTTCCTGGACCTCCTAATTCCATTCCCATTACCCTCTTCCTTCTTCCTTGTTTCCTGGACTTGTGTGCTGTGTGCTCACTTTCTTCGTTCCTGGATCCCAGAGTGTCTGAATCCTGGAGCTCTGAACGCACGCTGGAGCCAGAAGAAGCTTGCGCGGGCTTATACAAGACCAGGTCCGTGCGTAAGAAGACACCGCCCAAGAAAGCCTGCAGGGATCGCTCCCAGGTGAGAAAGGGGGAATTCCGTGACAGTTTGAGACGCCAAACGACCGAAGTCGAAGCCGACATGGAAGCGGCTGTTCAGGATCTCATGCGTGGCATGCAAGAACTAACGACCGAGGTACAAAATTTAATGGCGGAAAACGCTGCTCTCAATAAATTAGTTCTATCCCGTGGTTCTGCCACAAAGGAAAGGATATTGCTGGGTGGCATTGTTGACAAATACGATGGGTCGGCAAAAAACCCTTAGTGTATTCCTTGATTCTTGTTTGGTTCACTTTACTTTTAAGCCCTACTACTTTTCAACCCCTAGGGCTAAGGTTTGCTTCATAATTTCACACCTTTCCGGAAATGCTCTAACTTGGGCTACGCCCATAGTCAATTCTGGTGATGCCCTCCTGGATGACTATGATGGTTTCATGCAAGCCCTTAAAAACATGTTTGACCGCCCTGAGCAGGTCTATAGTGCCCAGGAGCACCTCCTAGACTTTCAACAAGGATCCCAGGATATGCTTACGTATGTAACCCAATTCAAGCAATTGACCAAGGAAGCTGACTGGTCTCCTGAAGCAAGTTTTACACTTTTCAGAAGGGGACCTAATGAGGAGATCAAAGATGAGTTGGCCAGAGTCGCTCGCCCAAGCTCATTCCAGGCTCTTTTGGACCTTGCCATGCAAATAGATTTTCGTATCCAGGAAAGAAAGGCAAAAAAAAGGAAATCCAAAGTAACCCCCCGAAGGCATCCTTCGAGATTACCTCCAAGACTGACACAAATCCAGGGTCAGCTGCTGAACCAGAACCCATGCAGATAGGAGCCTTCCGTGGACCCATATCCCCGCAAGAAAGGATGAGAAGGATTCATACGGGGTTATGCATGTACTGTGCCTCGGATAAGCACCTGGTTAGAGAATGCCCTCTAGCCCCTCCTCGGCGTTCGGGAAACGCCAGCTCCCGATCCTGGATGGAGCAAGGCTCCGGGAGAGAGATGGTTGCTCCACGTCTATTCCAACCTTGAACTCTCCTGGACAAAACAACCTAGTGATTGTACAGGCCCTTCTATCGCCATCCAAGAATCAGACCTACTCCATTTTGGCCTTGGTTGACTGCAGAGCTATGGGAGTATTCATTGATCAAGATTGGGTTACGTGTCACCACATTACGTAAGAGACACGAAGTACCATGCAACCGGTGGAAGCGATCGATGGAAGACCCCTCACTTCAGGACCTATAAGCCTGCAGACTAAAGAGATCCAACTTTCAATAAACCATCACCAAGAGCTGATCAGATTTGACATCATTAAGTCTGCTCATTATCCCATGGTCCTGGGTATGCCCTGGTTAGAGAAGCATAATCCTTATATCAACTGGGCAGCAGGATCCTTATTTCTTGGATCTGAGTTTTGTATGTCTCACTGTCTATTCCTGGAATCATCCATGACACCTTCCAAAGAACCATCAATAGATCAGCAAGTTCCACTCGTGATTTCCAATATCGTATGGGTTCCAAGGGCCTATCAGAGTTATGCTGATGTGTTTTCAACTGCCATAGTCCAGGCTCTACCCCCTCACAGACCTGAAGACTGCGCCATAGACACAGAACCCTCAGCAGTGATTCCCTTTGGGAGGATGTTCATCCTATCCGAACCTGAAAAGAGAGCCCTACGAGAATACTTGGATACCAACCTTGAAAATGGCACCATAAAACCATCGAAATCCCCAGCTGGAGCCTCACTGTTTTTTCTTCCCAAGAAGGACACCAAGGAACTTAGACCTTGCCTCGATTATCGTGGATTAAATCAATGCACCCTCAAGGACCGCTACCCTTTACCCTTGATCTCGGATATCCTGGAAGCGGTGAGAGGAGCTGTAATCTTCACGAAACTGGATCTCAGGGGTGCCTATCATCTGATTCGTATCAGGGAAGGAGACGATTGGAAAACATCCTTTCGAACCCCCTTTGGACACTTCGAATATCTGGTAATGCCCTTTGGACTTGCTAATGCCACTAACGTCCTTCAACGTTTCATGTATAGAGTGTTCTCCGAAATGCTGTTCATCTTCGTCATCGTCTACCTGGACGATATCCTGATCTATTCCAAGGACCTTCTAAGGCATGAAGAACATGTTAAGGCTGTTTTACAACGACTACGTGAACATAGACTCCTAGTCAAACCTGAGAAATGCCTGTTTAATGTGACCTCTGTTCATTACCTAGGATTTGTCCTTAGTCCAGAAGGAATTGGTATGAATCAGTCAAAGGTAAAAGCCATATTATCCTGGCCGGCTCCCACTTCTGTGAAACAGGTTCAATCCTTCCTGGGGCTAGCCAATTTCTACCTGACGTTCATACCCACCTTTTCTGAGATTGTTCAGCCGATCATTGCACTCTTGAAGAAAGACACTCCCTTTCTCTGGTCTACACCTCAAGACAAGGCATTCCAACGTTTAAAGACAGAGTTTACTCAAGCCCCCATCCTAACCCAACCCGACATAAATTGACCATTCATAGTGGAGACGGATGCCTCTAACTACGCAATAGGAGCAGTGCTGAAGCAAGAGTTCGAGGACAAGATGGAACACCCCATTGCTTATCTTTCAAGAACTCTGACTCCCAGTGAGACACATTACGCTGTCCTGGAAAAGGAACTTTTAGCCATCCGTCAAGCCTTCACCGAATGGCGACACCTACTCCTGGGAGCGAGACATCCAGTCCAGGTCCACACGGACCATCGGAATCTTCAAGTTCTACAATCCTTGGAGTGTAGGAACAGTCATCAGGCCCGTTGGGCCTTATTCTTTGCCTAGTACCAGTTCCACATCCATCATGTCCCCGGATCACAGAACATAATTGCTGATGCCTTATACCGACGTCCTGACTACGAAACAATTGAAGATCGGACCTATCCCAAGATTTTTCCCCACACGATTTTTGTAGCTCAAGCAGTTAGTCTCCTCGAAGAAATTCAGATACAAACCCAATGCTCTGAGCTCTGGAAGGACATTTCAAGGAAGAATCAATGGGATATAAGAATCAAGGATGGATACTTGTTCAAGGTAATGCTCTAGTCATCCCCACACAGAAATTACAACAAAGGATAATCAACCTTTGCCACGATACCCTTCATTCCGGACATCTTGGCATCACCAACACCCTCCGTCTTATACAAAGAGAATGTGGCCCAGAATGAAGACAGACGTACAACTGTACATCCAAGGCTGTTCTATTTGTAGTCAGAACAAACACGATAACAAGAGACCAGCAGGTCTCCTACTACAACCTACTCTACCAACAAGACCATGGGAATTCATTGCTACAGACTTCATTGTGGAATTGCCACTTTCCAGGGGATACACGACTATCATGGTTACCATTGACTTGTTCATTCACATGGCTCACTTTACACCTCTGTATAAACTACCGTCCTCATCAGGGCTAGCTGGAATCTTCCTGGAACACATTTTCCGCCTACATGGACTTCCTTCCAAGATCATATCAGACTGAGGACCTCAATACGTCTCACAATTCTGGAAACATCTCTGTCGCATTCTGGGAATCCAACGCGCTCTCTCATCAGGTTATCATCCACAAACCAATGGAGCTACGGAACGTGTAAACCAGACCCTGGAACAATACCTTTGTTGTTTTGCCACAAAGGTTCAGGACGACTGGTCCCTCCTAATACCCGTAGCTGAGTTCGCGTAAAACAATTCTGATCATTCGGCAATCAAGACCAGCCCCTTTTATTGCAGTCAAGGATTCCATCCATCAGTGTTACCCTCTGTTCTTCCACATCTCACACCTGTTCCTACCGTTGACTCCTAGATGGAAACACTCATCAATGTACACAAAGAAGCCAAGGAACACTTAGAGAAGGCCAGAATACGAACTAAACAAAATGCTGATTCTAAAAGAAGACCAGGGCCTTCATATGCAGTTGGTGATCAAGTCTGGTTGTCCTTGAAGCTACTACCCCGACACTTAGAGCCAAACAAACTGGCCCCCCGGTACTATGGTCCATTTCCCGTCAAGGAATTTATAAATCCTGTCTCATACCGACTCAAACTACCCGACTCCTGGAAGAAGATTCACCCAGTTTTTCACACTTCTTTATTAAAACCCTACATCCGATCTTCCCGGAAATCTTGCAGACCCCCTCCGGTGGTGGTGGACGACCAAGTGGAGTATGAAGTGTCCCGAATATGCGATTCCAGGTATAAACAGGGTCAACTTCAATACCTGGTTGAATGAAAAGGATATCCTCCAAGTGAAAGAACCTGGGTACCAGCTTCTAACCTGAATACCCCTCGATTGCTCAGAAGATACCATCTCATACACCCGGGCAAACCCGGTGGAACGAGTCTTCGGAGGAGGCATGCTGTCATGATCCACAGAACACGCCCCTTTTGGACCTCATGGTCCTTGTCACAACGGGGCTTGCACTCCTTAATACTCCCAACATGGCTTTCTAACGTGCAACATCTTCCTTGTCTTTACATCAGACGTAGCGTATTTACAAATAGGCTGCGCCCCCGCGGGCCCGCACGTCTCAATGCTACTGCAAGCAGCGACTAGACGTGTGCTGCGTAGTTCGCTACACTTTTATCCTTGTTCCTGGACCTCCTAATTCCATTCCCATTACCCTCTTCCTTCTTCCTTGTTTCCCGGGCTTGTGTGCTGTGTGCTCACTTTCTTAGTTCCTGGATCCCAGAGTGTCTGAATCCTGGAGCTCTGAACGCACGCTGGAGCCAGAAGAGGCTTGTGCGGGCTTATACAAGACCAGGTCCGTGCGTAAGAAGACACCGCCCAAGAAAGCCTGCAAGGATCGCTCCCAGGTGAGAAAGGGGGAATTCCGTGACAGTAGGCATGAGTGTGAGGGACAGATATATTTGGACATTAGGTCCTTTTCCTTTAGCCTTAGTTACAGGTAAAGAAACCTTTGTTAGGTTAGGGAAAGTTAGGCGTTTGTCTCACCCTTATTGTTTGATAAAATGGCTACTTTTGAGAAAACTCTATCTACTTGTCCGGCTCACATTTCTGAACCCTCGCAAAACACAGCAGCAAATGGAAAACCACCCCAATTTGAGACACTTGAGCAGTGGGAGAAAACGCTCAGATCGGAAACACAACAGTATATAGGAAAGCATCCATCTATTCATAGCGTCAACAATTAAAAACAAATTGAGTCCAAGTCACTTACATGGTTAAAGAAAGAACTCCGGAACCTGGCTAAATCAAGACTGTACAGGCTTTTCACAAATGATGCATGTGTAAAATGAGTTTTGCATGAGAAAAAAAACATATGAATTTACTGTCAAACATTTAAAAAACAATTTCAAAAAGAAATCAATGTATTAATTCCAAAAGCTGCACTGCTATTTGAGACATCAAGTGTACTTTTGAAAAAGACTGTAAATGCATTACTGAGAGAGAAATGAGAACACAGTTTGGGGAACGTCTATGAGCAGTCAGAAATCCTGACAATAGACATCTACTTGCGGACGCTGGCATAAAGAAAATCCTGAAGTCACATGCACGTTATACAAGAATTGAGAGACTCAATCAAGATGCACGAGGGGGAAATACAGAATGACAACTAAGAAGAAAAGAAGCAAAACCTATTTTTTATATTGACAATATAATGGGTGGATTCAACATAGACCATGAACTTAATGTTTTTTTAATGAATATACAATGTTATCTTGTTTTTCACAACAACAGAGATTTTCTTTCCGATATAAACAAATTATCCATAGCTATACCATAATCTTTATTGAGTGTTCAATATAACACAATTTTGTTTTTAAGGCTGAAATTAGATTTCCATGGAGAAGAAAGCACTAACTCACCAATTTCACCCGTATTTTTCACAATATATAGTGCAGATATAGTGAAATTATTCAAATATTGCATATCAATCAGGACATTTTTGCATTAATGGGATATTCTTAGATTTAAAGTTCTTGATGCACTTACATTGTGTGATAAATATTTTAGGGCACTGGAGTGGGCATTGGAATTGGAAAATGGTATAATTTTAAAAGAGATAGTACTCACCACAATATGTTTTGTTAAGTTTCAATATGAATAGTTGCAGCTATAACACGTAATACATGATTACATTATCATTGTTTACATGACTAAGGTGGCATATGTGCCAATTCAATGCTAATTTTCAATTTTTCAATTGCATTTTCTGCTGTTAACAAACCAATCGGGAAACCTCCAACACACTCCAACAGGGCAAATATTAGTAAGTCTGATTTGAAGTGAGTCTTACTTACGTGCATATGAAAAGGAACCATTGCTTTAGAGGATAGTTTTGAACAATTATGTTTAATTCAAATATTAGCTGTAAATGAATCGATCAAAGGTGAACATATCCTAACATCAAAGATAAAGCCACATTTTTTAAGCTATGCACAAAAAACACACATTCTGTCACTACCATTTATTTAAGAACTTTCTTAACATATTCAAGGTTAGTTTAAGGATTTGCAGTCCCCAATTTCCTATTCAAAGTCATGTATCCCCTTCTACTTCACCGAATTCGGTTCAATAATTGGCGCTTGTTCTTTAGATTATCTGATGAACACTCATGCACATTAAGAATTGAATTTTGAAGATTAAAATCAAGATCCATGCATCCCAAAAGGAGCTTTCAGCTACAAAGCAGCCTTTCAACTACATGGACATGCATGCTGTAAAGAGCATATCACAAACTGAATCGTTGGTAGTTTAACAACCAGTCAATGTATAATTCTGATAATCACCACAGAAAGAAGCATAAGCAATTTAATGTTCTCATAAAATGATTATGTCTTGCAGAGAACAACCAAAGGTTTGAATATTTGCATAACTTATTGATGAATTGTTAGTGGCACGTAACTGCATTCATGCATGAAAGATGCCAGCAGGATGACCGATAGGAAGCAAGTGGATGTGGTCGCGGAGCTCCCCAGGGGGGATGGCCACTCAAATAAAGTGGGATAATACTGATGTACATTCGCCGGCTCCTGGCATGGCCATATGGTGTCTGCGGAAATGGGACAGGGTGTGGACCCTGAAATGACTAAATAAGACAGCAGCGTAAGTACACCGATAGGAGGTCTGCCTGTTCCAGATCCTGGCATGGGTGTTCTAGAACATGTAAAGATGGAACAAGGTTTGTGGGGATGTATATATACGCTCATTGGTTGCACGATTATCGCAAATTGGGGGATATATGGGAACGATTCTGGGAGCTGGAAGTTGGGGCCCGTCACATGGATTATGCCTGATATTGTTAGCCTGGGAGGGTTACTGTTCGAATCAGTTATGTTACGAGTTTGGCAAGCATTTGATAATTTATATTTAGTTATTTTTCTTCCTTTCTTTTTATGTCTTTTGGGGAGCCTGATCATCGAAGGTTGTGGTGAGGTTTGCATTGGTCTGCAGGGTTTGAGGTGTTATGGGAGCTTCCGCAGAATGCCTGAGTTACAGCAGGGGGCAAACAAATGGTGGAGTTGGCGATAGATAGGAATTTGCTTCTGGTTATGCTGGGACCTTTTGAGTCTGAGGGGTTGGGATACTGGGCAGGGAGATGGAGAAGGGGCATTTATATCTAGTCAATTCGACTGGAGAAGGAAGAGGGGCGATCACTGGAAGGAGATAATGATAAGACTATGACCACCCCAACTTGTTGCTGTCTCTCCCTGAATGTGCAGGGGTTGAATCCTCCGATTAAAAGAAGGGCATTGATGCACCGCATGGCCACCTCGATCCTGTTTCTTCAGGAGACTCACTTGCTCCCGTCGGATTAATTCCGGTTTAATAGTAAATTATATCCCACAAAATGTTGCGCTTCTTTAGGGAGTAAGAGAGCTGGGGTGGCCATCCTGGTTCGCAGAGGAATCTCGTTAGGGGTCTGTAAGACGCTGAAGGATGTGGGAGGCAGATATGTCTTAGTGGTAGCCGATCTATAGGGGAGGAAGGTGACACTGGTCTCTCTGTATGCGCCCAACGCACAGCAGGGCACGTTTTTTGAATCTGTCTCGAAGCTACTGTTTGAACACGCGGAGGGTGAAATAATAATTGGGGGTGACTTCAATGCTGTAATTGACCCTCTGATGGATAAAACTCTCCCCCCAAATAGCGCTGATAAAAATAATTTTTTGGCACTTACTACGCTTCTGCGGGAACATTCCCTTATAGAGGTATGGAGATTCTGTCATCCAGAAGAGGGAGAATACACATATTATTCTGCGGTGCAAAGGGGATTCTCCATGTTGGATATGTTCTTAGTGTCCGATAAGTTAATAGCCTAAACAATTGACATAGATATACTGCCCAAGGCCTTGTCAGATCACGCCCCGGTCCTACTCGCGTTGGCCTCTCTTCAGGCCCGGCCAAGCCCACCAGGGTCCTGGCAATTGAATGAATTCCTCCTGGAGGATCCCCAGTTCCGCTCATGTATTTCAGAGGCCATTAACCTTTATTTTAATGAGAATGAGACAGAGGCACTGCCGTATACAAAGATATGGGATGCAGCGAAGGCTGTGCTTCGGGGGCAGGTAATTGCTTACTCGGCGGGGAAGGGTAGGGCCAGGAAACAAATACAAGCCCAGCTGGAGCTGGAGCTCCGGAAGAGAGAAGAGGCACATAGGTGTAGACCTACTCAGTGTCGGAAACGAGAGGTTAGGATAGCCCAGAGAGCCCTCGAGACTCATCACATGAGCCGTGCAGCATATAGTATGATAAGAGTTAAGCAATACTACTATTCTAAAGGTAACAAGGCCAATCGGCTATTAGCAGCCAAGCTGAAACTACGGGCGAGCCGCAATAGGATTGAGGCACTGGTGGATGGGGAAGGAAAGAGGGTCACATCAGAGAGCGAGAAACTTCGCATAGTGGAGGAGTATTTTAGGGCTCACTCTGCCCCCCACCAAACAGATGTACATATGGCAGAGGGGTTCATACGAGATGCGCATTTGCCACAGTTGCCTCAAGCAACCCGTGAGCTTTTAGAGGAGCCAATTACAAGGGAGGAGATAGAAAACGTGATTCGCTCCCTTCCTCTGGGTAAGGCCCCAGGGCCTGACGGGTTAACGAATAAATTCTATAAGACCTTTAGGGCTAAGCTTTCTCCTTATTTAGCAAAACTCTTTATTAACATCTGGGCAACGGGGTCGGTCTCGGAGTCTATGGCAGATTCCACTACGACATTGGTTTTGAAACCTGGAAGAAATCCGATTGAATGCGCATCTTACTACCAATTACTTTACTAAATACGGATGCGAAACTACTAAGTAGGGTGATAGCAGGGCGCCTGGGGGACGTTCTTCCGACGCTAGTGGAGAAAGACCAAACGGGGTTTATACGGAACCATTCGACTCAAGATAATATACATCGGACGATAAATCTGATAGCTCTGGCTCCTAGACTGCCAGGTAAATTGTCGCTGTTATCATTAGATGCCCACCGGGCTTTTGACAGCATGTCTTGGAGTTACTTACAGTTTGTGCTAGAGAGGTTCGGGTTTGGCCCCAGATTTTTTAGGTTGATTCTCTCCAATTACCAGTTTCCCTCCACTAAAGTCAAAGTGAATGCGAACATGACCCCGGTGATCTGTTTGTATAGGGGCACTAGGCAGGGTTGTCCCCTGTCCCCTTTGGTTTTTGCATTAGCTTTAGAGCCCTTAGCACAGCATGTCCAATTGAGTAGGGAGATCATGGGCTTTGAATTTGCAGGACAATGCCATAAGATAGCGTTATACGCTGATGACCTGCTATGTTTCCTGAAAGATGCAACTAAGTCCATCCCGCCCCTGATGCGCTTATTGTCCAATTTTGAAAAAATGTCTGGCTTTGGGGTGAATGCAAATAAATCGGTGGGTATGGCATTAACTGAGCCCCCGGAGAATATGGCAGAGATACAGGCGGCCTTTCCCATTCCCTGGTCTTCTACAAACATTCCCTACTTAGGGATTAAACTGATCTCGACCTATGCAGGCCTATTTAAAGCAAATATACCAGCACTATTTAGAGAGGCTAAAGAATGGCTTTGCCGATGGGACTCACAGGAAATGTCCTGGTTGGGCAGGGTGAGTGCGGTAAAGATGTCTCTTATACCGAAGCTGCTATATGCCTTCCATTCGTTGCTGATACGGATTCCTGAGAGGGATCTTATAGATATGCAGAAGGAGGTAGGACGCTTTGTGTGGGGAAACAAGAGGCCTAGTATACCCTATAAACTCTTGACGAGAAAGGCGATACAGGGGGGTATAGGTCTGCCATCGGTCAGCGCTACTACAGGGTGGCGCAGGTGGCTCCTATGTTAGTCTGGGGGAGTTCCGCTGAAACTCCTAAATGGCAGGAAATAGAGCAGGAAGCCTCTCCATTGCTGTTATAGTATTTCCCTTTCCTGCCCAAGGAGGCATGAAACTATCAGGGGGGACTTCTGCCCACAACGCTTGCTACGCTTCAAAGTTGGGATAAGGCGAGAGTGCAAAGGGGGATAGCTCTGGGTCTGGGTCCGTTGTCCCCTGTGGCACAAAATCCGGCATTTACACCGGGACTAGCTCCCAGCTCATTTCAAGGGTGGGAATCAAATGGACCATTGAGGCTTAGGGACTTATATGTAGATCAGGAACCACTGACATTTCAGGAGTGCAAGGAGAAGTTTGGGCTGTCGGAGGGGGAACGATTTAGGTACATACAGCTACGACACTGGTTGACTAATAGGGAAACTCGCCAAGCTGTCAGCAGAGCGCCATTTGGTATAGAACTGAGAATTCTTGAGGGGCGGAGCTCTCATAGGCTGGCAGCTTGTTATGGCCTTCTAGAAAATGTCTCCGAGGGTGAAAAGCTCCCCTACATGTTATCATGGGAAAGAGAGTTAGGAGTTGAAATCCCAGAGGAATCCTGGCAGCGCATATGGCATAGAGCCCACAAGAGCTCCAGATGTACATTGGTAAAAGAAAATGCAATTAAGATATGCTCTCGTTGGCACTTCCCACCGACTAGATTGTATGCCATGAACCCCGGGTGTCCGGATACCTTCTGGCATGGGTGTGGTGAAAAGGGTGATCTAGGGCATATGTGGTGGCATTGTGCGGTCATCCAGGACTATTGGTTAGAGGTCCGTTCAAAGATCAAGGATGTTACTGGCACACTGCTTCCTATGGACCCGCGTATACTAATCCTAGGTGACGTGCCTGAAGATGGGTCCTTCCCGATGACGGGGTGAAGAGCAGCCTTAATTGCGCAGTTACTTACTTCGGCACGAATCACCAGGGCTCGATTTTGGAAAGCGGTGGAGGGACCACAGGTGGCATACTGGTGGGTGAAGGTGTGGGAATTGGTCTTGAAAAGCTCACTGCTATGCTAGAAGGGAAGCTATCAAGGTTCAGACGGATCTGGAACCCTTTCTTGGACTATGTGGAGGATAGGGAGCAGCTGTACTTTAGGCCGGATTTGATGAGGCACTTTATGAACTCCTGACAGACTTGAAATTGCATACTTTGCACAGAAAGGATATTGCTAAGAATTGCACAGGCTCCAATTTATTGAATGTTTTTTTTCTCTTTCCCACTTCTTCTGTTTGTTTATTCTTGCATTGTTCTCCAATTGATGGTTGATAAATGAATTTGTTCATGATTTAGTTAAAGTTGAATTGATGAATTGATAATGCAATGTTATGCTTCGCTGAATGGAGATGGACTCAAGGGAGGGTACTCTGGACTAAAAATTTGATGATTTGATGTACGTGCTCCTTCCCCTTGTCTTATTACTGTTGGATCAATTGGTTTTCTTGAAAATTTAAAAATAAATAAAACTTTTTTTTTTAAAAACCAGGCAATATACAATTGTGATAGTCATTGAATACAGAAAATGTTCAGAATCAAATAACCTGTTTATTTATCCATTGCAGAGAACAATTACTTCTGTGACCATATGATCTGAACATGTTTCTTTATTTTCTTTTAGTTTGTCTTTATTATATTCCCTTTTTTACATCTAATTGTTTTTTTTTCATAGTGTTACTTTAAATGTTTGTTAACTAAATCATGTATATTATGCACAAAGGAGAATGTTTTAGATGCAAATGCAAAAAGAACTTGAATTCTACTGGCCATCACATACTATATATTGCAACAAAGGATGTCATGTCAGAGAAATGTACCTGCTAAAGAAAATACCCAGATATTACTGTATGCAGGCCTCCAGATAAGGTGCGTACTATTCCTTTTTACACATGAAAATCTTGTAAATATGACAGCTTTATTATTTTCCTGTGTACATTTACACACAAGTTTAGAGCAGAGGGCAGTGTAAAGATCAGGTTACTTGACAGAAACCAGGAGGCTTCTTTTGATTTTTAGCTACATGGATGCAATTGCAAGCCATGGATAAACGCTTCTGAAACAGAATGCATTTCTTTGAAGCCTTTCAAAAAAAGAAACTGCACACTGTGATAGAAGGAATGGTTTATTTCCATTCAGCTTCTGCTTTGTTGCTGTTCATGGAGCAAACAAAAGCATTGAGCATATTTTCCTAGCATTTTAGAATTGTAAAATTAATAAGATGAAAAACTAAGTTGCCATTGAGAATAAAAATGTTGTAACAAATTATGCTTTTTTTTACCAGTGAAAGTAAATCAGTATTGCACAATTGTATTTTTCAGAGTTCTTGTGCTGTGTGCATAATCATGCAGAGGCAGATCATTTTTACACTTATTACACTCTGATTATAAAAACAGTGTGTAAAATGATGACTATGCACAGTCTAGTTTACATCCATTCAACCTTGCAGTCACTGGGGCATATTACTATAAATAGTCAGTGACAGCAGAGCCTTTCTTCAAGAGTTTTTGTCATTACACCAGTCACAGGTGTTCTATCCTCTCAAATCTTCAAGACTGCAATTAAAACATCCAAAACCTGACTCTCCAGGTAGCGCAAGAGCACAAAACCTGTCCCTGTGATAATCCAGCTAGGTATTCAACTTTCTGCAGCGCTTCATGCATGGTTCGTCCAATATCTAGGCACTGTGATTATTATACCTCAGTCGATATCAGTTAACCAACCTCTGAAGGATGTTAGCCAATAAGATAGCTCAGCTGGTTGAGCACTCGTTGCTGTGGTCTGTGCATGATCTGTAGGTTGCAGGTACGAATCCCGGCACAGCCAACTCAGCCTTTCATCTTTTCAAGTTCGATAAAGGAGTACCGACTTCGGTTTGATGATAATTGTGATCAATATGTTCTATGTACAGCGCTTCGCCAAAAGCGTTATATGAATAACCATTTCACCATGAGATTAGATATAGAATTTAGCATGGAGTCCTTGCCTCTCTGCACTTTTGTACCATAACACTGGCATACCATTAGGTGGTAATAGCTCCAGGAAACAAGGACGTTCATCAAAAGACAATTCTGCTATCGAACCTCAAAATACATAATACAAATCATACTTGCTTTACTATGAAATTGGCTAGGTTATTGTATTTTAAATATATACAGGAGAGATGAAATGGCCAGACCTTAGAGAAATAATGAAAGGTGTATTCTGTCACAATGCAGAAAGCTGCCGCATAGTAATGATTTCCATAGTTTTTGCACACATCAGCTGGATTTCACATACATTTTAGTCTCTTGGAAAGGAGAAAAGTCATTTTCACTCTCTAAAAATCACATTTACTCCCAAAGTTTAAAAATAGGGAGTAAAATACTCCCACCTCAAAATCTTATCTAGAGCACTGACTGTATGTTTAAATAATAAACTAAAACACTGAATTATAAAACAGCGCTGCAAATGAAACTTCATTATATAGTTGGTGTGATGCAAAGAGTAAAAAAACACAATTAGCAGTCATAATAAGTCTAACATTTAAAGTTTAGATGTTATTTTGTAATATTTGCAGGCCAACTTCCCAAGAACCTCTCTTATACTAGCGTTAAGTCTGAGTCTTCCTATACAACATCCTCCTTCACATAAACAATAGTACTGTAACACCAAAATAAAGAAAGGTCAGATTGAGATTGTATAAAATAGGAGTCTTTACTTACACCACAAATCCAAACATACTGATACAAACCATGAATAATCTAACCCTATAAAAAAGAAACATCATATGCAGATGTTTTAATGAAAAGGGAACTCTGGGGTGAAGATATTGGGTAGACGGGTAACAATCGCTGCAGCAGTTTTCAAGTTTAAAGTATATGTCTTTTAGAAAATGTAAAGTGTGGGGTCTTAAATTGTCAGTAAAGCCTTTAAAACCAGGCCAGTTGATAGAACCACTACACATACATTTCAGTTGTGTCCATTGGGCTCAACAGCATGGATCCTGAAGTTGGGAGCTTTCTAAGGTAGCGATTCGGTGTCCGGTTGGTGAGCCGTTTGACTGAACCCAGCACTTGCCATGAAGAAGCTTATGGCAGACAGGCAATGTCCAGACCATTATAGCTTGAAAGGGGACTAAGGCAGGAACCAAAGTCCAGGGTGATCCTTTGTCCCTGGTTTACTGTGATCCCAAATCCAGGATTTTAAAGGATAATGGCAGTGTGATGAATCCTAGGAGTTCTTTCCCTCTTTCCAAAGACAAGTCATCCTCTTTGAGCCTGCTATGGGAAACCCTCCCTAGGGGCAGGGTAAGAGGATCCCACTGTGGATGCCCCCCTCCTCCCCCGGGGACAAGGAATGCCCTCATTACATAAACATCCTCCTCCCCTTTCCTTACAATCCAACATGTTTGTAGGATACATGGGGAATAAGCTTGAGCATTATATACAGGGTCCAATTAAGGTAAGAGATTGGGTTTCTGACCTTGATATGGTGTCGCCTTTCATTGAACACCTGGACCAACTGGGTTGTTTCTTCCAATACAGGAAGTAGCTTAAAACAGCTAAGGAGGATACATGTGTAGATCCTTACCAGTTCTGAAAACTGTGTTCTCACAATGAAATTCACTGAAGAGTAACATTGTTGCTCGCGTACAAAAATGCAGTTCCACTATGGCTGTACAAAGGAATGCATAGCTGTTTTTCGTGCCAGTTAGTGTTGACTATACGGTATAACTGAAATCGGGTAATGCTAGAACGTGATGATCAGTATACAAACGTGGATCCTTGCCAGATATGAAAACTGTGCTCTTGCAATGAAATTCACTGAAGGTTGTTCAGCGTTTCACACGTATAAAAATGCTGTTTCGACGCGGATATGCAAAAAAATGAATGACTAGTTTTAATCTCAGTTCTTGTCATTAACCTGGTAATATATTCATAACATTGAGGCACCAGAGGGTCGTAACCAAAAGCTTACCTAAAGATTTAGACAGTGCTTCAGTAAGTGAATCCCGCTGAACACACGACACCTAATCTGGAGTGGTAATGACAATGAACGGTTGTCTAGGAAACCGAAAGGAAGGTTTCACCGAGATTGTGGTCGGACATATTGGAATGGTACGACCTACATATCTATACTTTTACCCGAACATTTTCTTAGAGGAGCTGTGTGTCGGACTGTGACCGTATGTTTGAGAGAAGTGCTAGGAAATAAAAGTGCTGGCATGTTTATAAATGAATACCTATGGGACGACCTCATACTTGTAAATATAAATGTGCATGGGTAAGAATGTTGCTAACATATAAGACGTGCAGCTGGAAATGCATGTAATGCCAATTCAGTTCCCTGGTCGAAAGATATGGGAAATAATCTCCAAGTTAATTGTGACAGACTTATTTATGAAAAAGGTTGTTAAGACATTTATCAAATAATTATTTCAACAAGTTGTAAATAACTTGTCCCCTCGGTGTACCACGTGTTAGTAATCAGTGGTTATCAATATGAATAGATAGATATCTGATATGAATCATCTGAATAACGAAAATGTTAAATAATGAAAAAGAAAAAGGAAAAGAAACCATCAATGTGCAGTATGGTTGTTCAGAAAACACTCAAATTACGTCATGGTGTCAAGTGACTGTGTGTAGAACTTTTTACACCTCTCAGTCATGCAATGCAGAAATATATAACAGCCATAGTGCAAAGACACTCTCTGTTAATATTGTCACATATGCAGCAACATCGATTAGTCAATCCATGTGTGGTATGAGTATATATTGCTCTGGGAATAAGAAAGCAAAATCTCCTTCAGAAACAACACTGAACTAAGTTGTGGATGTCATATAACTCATCCATATGTAGTACCACGAGTCGGTGGCTGATAGATCCATGTTTACTTTTTACTTATTGATCATCACAAGGTTAATGAGGACAATTGTAAAAAAACAATTTAAATCCCATTCCTCATTTATTCCCCCTGGAGAGAGGGCATCTAGTACTTCAATCCATTAAGCCTCACGTTGGGCTCTTTTTTCTTGGTATTGATGTGATGACCTTTGGTATGTACAATTTCAAGTATTTGGAATCTCAGCTGGGACACAGCGTGTCCTTTTTCCACAAAATGTCTGGCCACGGCTGAAACTTGGTTATTGTTCCTGATACAGGATTTGTGTTCGTTCATTCAAAGTCTCACCTTTCATGCTGTTTCCCCAACATAGTATATCCTACACAGACATTTGATGCTGTAGATATCGTTCTCTGTGGAACATGTGGCATGATACTTCTGTTTGATTTTCTCTCCTGTTTTAGGGTGTGATACAGTGGACCCCTTAATCACATTATTACAACTGCCACAGCTAAGGCAAGGATATGTTCCTTGATATTTGTCTGGGCGTTTACTTGCTGTTTGGCCTTTGGTGTTAGTTTTAGATAATGTTCTTGTTCAAATGGATTGTGAGTAACCCGAATTAATGTGAGGAACAACTAGCCACACTACAAGAGAAGCTTCGCTATCGCTATTACCACTCCAGATTAGATGTCGCGTGTTCAGCCGGATTCACCTACTGAAGCTCTGTCTAAATCTTTAGGTAAGCTTTTGGTTACGACCCTCTGGTGCCTCAATGTTATGGATATATTACCAGGCTAATGACAAGAGCTGAGATTAAAACTAGTCATTCATCTTTTTGCACAGCCGCAGCGGAACAACATTTTTATATGTGTGAAACGCTGAACAACCTTCAGTGAATTTCATTGCAAGAGCACAGTTTTCATAACTGGCAAGGATCCACGTTTGTATACTGATCAACACGTTCTAGCATTACCCGATTTCAGTTATACCGTAAAGTCAACACTAACTGACACGAAAAACAGCTATGCATTCCTTTGTACAGCCATAGTGGAACTGCATTTTTGTACGCGAACAACGATGTTACTCTTCAGTGAATTTCATTGTGAGAACACAGTTTTCAGAACTGGTAAGGATCTACACATGTATCCTCCTTACCCTCTTCCTATCAATATGCGACTAACAAGCACACAGCATAGTTAATACTACTTTGCTTTGTTTGTGTTCACAGAGACCCTTAAGCATATAGCAGCGCCAGCAGGTTAGTCAGTATTTTATCACAGTGATTTTTCATGACTCATCAATCCTATTGAATTTAACACACATTCTTTTCTTTCTTTTGTTCCTTTGCCCCATTTCCTTTGATCAACCTCCTCATGACATACGTATCATTACAACATGTTGGTTTATTGTTGCAGCACAATCTGTTTACCATTGCAATATGCATGTATTCTTTACATTCACAATGGATGCTCGCACTAATCTGTGACTAATTTATGATTGTTTTTTGTACATGTGGACTTTCATAATTGATCTACTCCTGGGATGTCTCGATTGAAACCATATAGTTGATTGTGAAATGCTGCCCTAGATGTAATTTTGACTCTTATTTGGACAATCAATTGCAATTGTCTGACCTAATTAGAGGATTTAACAGGCCCTCACAAAGGACATGTATGTCCGAAATGCATTGGCCCTATCACGCATCTGCTCATAATATGTGAAAGAATAATTGAATACAACCAGTGAATAAATGAAGGTATCATTGGAAGACTTGATTGATTGATTAGTGAACATTTTGAAACAATCATAAACCACTTACGTGGATATGGGGAGTGCAGCCCAGACCACTGGCTTCATAGCTAGGATCCTTTTTTTTGCAATTTCTTGAGTGCTTTTCACAGAGGCACCTTCTTACTGGGTTTGCACTCCACGCAGAGACTTAGGGGGTCATTACGACTTTGGAGGCGGCCATGGTGCTTTTAGCACCATGGCCGCCTCCAAAGTCGTGTCCGGGTCCGGGTCCGGGTAGTCGGAATGGGGACTTACCGGGTCATTCCAACCTTGGAGGACCCGGTAAGTCCCCATTCTGAAAACCATTCCCCATTCCCATTCATGCCTCCTTAGGGCTCAATGGGAATGGGGAAGGAGTTAATAACGGGCCCACAAATAGCGGGCACGTTATTAGCTCCCTGGTTCAGTAGCGGCTCCCGCTAAGGGCGGCTGGTAAAACCAGCCGGCCTTAGTGGGACCCGTTAAGGGACCTCGGAATGCATTGGTAGGGGGTTAACTGCAACGGCATCCTTACCGGTGCCGTTAACCCCTTACCGCCGGCCTCGTAATGAGAGCCTTAAACTTTTGTTGACCTTAATGAAGCAACCATCACTATTACTATTGCTGTGCACCCTCACTGCTCCTCAGCCAAAGATAATTTTCTGTCCCAGGTGAAAATACGACAACACCTTAGGAAAAAATGAAGGGCGAACCCTCAAAACAACCATCTCTTTATAAATGGTAGTAAACAGTGGATTGCAACTCAAAGCCTGAAGCTCGCTCACCATGCGAGCTGAAGTGATCACTATCGGAAGGACAGTCTTCAGAGTCAACATCCTAAGAGGACACAAATGAAGGGGCTCAAAAGGAGCTCCCATTAAGAATTACAAAACTAAAATAATGTCCTAAACCGGAAATATAGACGTACCGGTGCGATGTTTGTCAGTCAATTCAGGAACTGGATAACAATTGTTATTCTGGAATATGAGCCTTCTTAGGCGAGTGCTGGAAAACGGATAGCGCTGCCAGATAACCTTTCACAGTGGAAACCTGTAACCCTTGATGGACCAGATGTACCAAGTGAAACCCTTGTGTATGGGTGCGTTATAAATGCCATATCATATCATATCAAAGACAACACTGATGGTGGGTCACAAGTAAAAGGCTCTATATTCTTAGCACTGCGCCAGAAGGCAAAACCTGTTCCAACTGCAGCGATATAGAGCTTTTGTTGTTGGCCTTCTTGTCGAAAGCAACACCTCCATCACATCCCTCAGAAGATCCCAATCTCTGTATCTTGCCCTCTCAGAAACCAGGCGTGAAGGTTCAGAGTTGCGATCTCTGGGTTGAGAAGGCGACCTCCCTCCTGAGTAAGCAGGTCTGCTCTTTGAGGATAAATCGGAGGGCAGATGGACATGTCTAGAAGGGCCAGGAAGAAGGTCCGGGTACCACCTCTTCCTGGCTGAATCCGGAGAAATCAGGATAATGGATTTCCCGAACCTTCGTAACCTCCTAATGACATGAGGAATGAAGGGGACTGGTGGGAAATCGTACAGGAGTGGAAATTCCCAGTCCAATGTGAATGTGTCCCGCAGAGCTCCTTTCTGAGGAAATTCCTTGGAGCAGACCAGGTCGCATTTCCTGTTGATACTGGACAAGAACAGATTGATCCACTTGCGGGTTTCCCCAAAGGTCGAAGATCTCTAGAAGGAATTCCTAAGCCACTCCCACTCGTGAGAGACTGTGCTCTGCCTGCATAGAGCGTCCGCCGCCGTGTTCTCTTCTCTGGCTATGTGAACGGCTGTGTGATAAAACCAATTGCGCCATTACATATTCCCCAGCAGTAACCACCTCCCATTTGGCCAGGGGACGGCAGCTGCTACTTGAGCCTGACCCTTGGGGCGTCTATATGAGTAGGATCACATGGGCGGAGAGAGCCTCTGGGGAGATGTCATGGGTTCATTGGATGAGACATGGTATCCCCCATTTGCCAATGAAGAAAACCTCTTGATAACTAATACACTAGTGGCTTACTGCCATGCATCTATTTCACCCCCCTTTATGGAAAATAGAGAAACCTTTCCCCAAAGCCCTAGGTCAAATTTCCATTCCTGGTCTAAAAGGTAAAAGCTCCAAGAATACCCTTTCCGGGTCTAAATCCCCTCCATATAGAACTGGCTTATCAAATGGAACCATTGGAAGTGATTTCCCAAGTAATCTGCATCAGTTAACATCAATGGACTCCAATTCCAACAACCACCCAAGTGATAGGAGAAGGAGGAAGAAGGGAACGATGTAGAGCAGAAGGAGCCTCAAGCTCAATGAGCGTGCTAGTTGTTTTCAGAAGGCACCTGAGCGTGGGACATTCAAAAATGGTGGCCCTTTTAAGTAAGGTAGCGTGTTGTTAGATGGATGGGGATGCAGAATACCTCTTAAACCAATAACAAGACTGACTCAGGAAGTTGGCAAACGCAATCTGTTTTAGTCTTGCATGTTTAAAACAGGTAGTACAACGGACATCAACGGATGTCTCACAGCATAATCTCAACGCATCACATAAAAAATAACACTTTCATAGCGAAAACTCATCATATGTGACGTCATACTATGCGGAAAAACAAAGAAAACATATTTAGGATTGTGGTTGGTCTACGGGGAACATCTAGGTATACTTTCTGTAGGGGATTGGATTGTGATTGGGTCTCTATAATAATTGGTTGGCACGCTTGTACCCTTCTGGAATATTCAACTCGCTAGCAGCATGCAAGCTGGTACCCCAGGTGCTGGTGCGTGGACTTGACCATAACTCCCCACCCAATTAGCCCATCATCCATCATCACTCATGCCTTCTGCCATTTGAATTGTCTTTGAGCTTGGCCTTGCAAAGTATCACTGCTCCTGAGAATAAAATGGCGTGCGAGTACGTTCTTATCTTCAAGCCTCGTTGCTGCTTGCCCATGTTCTATTTCCATCTACCCCATGTGACAGGAGACCGTGCTTTAGCTCATTCTTCGTATTTAATGAAATTAAATGAATTAAACTTGGCACTCATAGTGTCTTTCCGTTGCACCTTAACTAGAGCAATCCTCACTTTGCACATTCTTTGTATCTCCTTGAATAGATAACCAGTTCTTGGCTGCCCCAACCCTTGACACTGGGCCAGACAGCCTTCTCAACCCTTCCTTGATTTTCAGCTGTTTTCTCTGCTATGCCATATTTTCAGCCCTTCTCTTTCACGGGTCCTGGCTTACTCAGGTTGCGACATCGAATATCCAGATTCTATACATGTAAATATATATTGGCGGCACCACCTGCAGTCTATTCACTATGTATAGCCAGCCTTCATGATTACTTAGTCTACTTGCGTTGCAGCATCTGTACAGTTATGAAACGGCTCTTTGCACGTGCAATCTTCATTCCGCACATGAAACGTTACTCAATTCTTTATTTCGTCATCAGATTCCATAAGGTCTGCACATTCTCTTCTTTGACCATTCTTCTTAGTGCGTCATATTCACCTCATGTGACGCCACCCATCTTCTCTTTCATGCATCTTTACACATCTTCAGGGAACTCTCTTAAGAGACCGTCATCTCTCCACGGGTACATCTTATAGGGCTTTCTCAATGGATCCCTTGTTTCGAAGATCTTTTGCTGTATAGGTATCATTACCAGCGTTGTGCATGTCACAATTTTCAGCTTCCAACGTGTAGGCAAAATAGGGGCAGAACTTTTGGTAGAGGCATTTGGCTCCTCCTCTACACTCCCCTCTCTGGTTGATTCATCAACCACTCTCCCATCAGACTTCACATCTAGACATTGTCGTCTGAAAAAGTGCTTCTTTGGAGTCCATGGCCCTCATTCCAAGGTTGGTGGTAGTCATGGCGCAATTTGCGCCATGACTGCCACCAATAACGGGTCCTGCAACGGTATAGTTCAATGGGGACTTACCGGTGTAGTCCGACCTTTGCGGGACTGGTAAATCCCCATTGAAAATGCCATTCCCCATTCCCATTTGAGCCCCCATAGGGCTCAATGGGAATGGGGAGGGCGCTAATAACGGGCTCGCGACTTGCGAGCCCGTTATTTGTGCCCTGGTCCCTTAACGGGTCCCATCCACAACAGCTGGTCAGACCAGCTGTAAATGGTGGGACCCGCTAAGGGACCTTCTAGTAGGGCGGTAAGGGATTACCGGCACCGGTCTCTTTACTGGTGCCGGTATCCCTTACCGGCCACCTTGGAATGAGGGCCCATATCTTCATTATTCCTTTCAGAGATCCTGCTGATTTTACATGGTTATCAACACTCCAGATCATGTGTGTATATTGTCCATTCCAGCCTCAGTAAATCCATCATCTCACCTACTTCTTGTGGTGCCTTGGATACAGGAACTTCGCCCCGTCAGGTGCTAGGATGCTTGATTCTATATATTTGCTGATTTCTTCATCTGTCAGCTCCTTAGGTCCAAACCCAGACTCAACATCGATCATGACCTTCATTCCAACTGCTTTCTTTGTTGTCTTCTTATACTGTGCGATTATCATCCTGATCACACAGAATCCAAACATGATCATCACCAATAGGGCTCCAAGAAACTTGAAGATATTCGCCGTCCATTCTAGAACCCATGAGAAGATCGATGCAAACCAGCTGTCATCTGCAATATCTTCTACTTCATCTTCCATCTTGATGTGCAAGTTCGTTAGCAACGTTATGCCCACTGTCAAGGTTCCATTCTCATCATCGTGAGAAGGTATGAATATGCAACATGATTCCACAAATTTGACAAAAACACCTCCATCCATTGCTGTAATCATGTCCAGGACATACAGATTCTGGAGGGTCATCAGTTTTATGACCCTCAATTCTTTCTTGCTAGCGTTAAATCCCTTTATAGGGATCGTCTGCAGGAGCGCCCATTGAGTGATTTGCAACTACTTCGCATTAGCCATCGTCTGGATCCCTGGAATAAAGATAGGCGTGAATACCGCAGTAGTTTGACTGAACAACCAGTGTTCATACGGAATAGCATCAAAGGCTTCTATTGACTTAGCTGAAAAGTAATTCTCCCTTCTTGTCCGATTGAGAAATCCAAATCATCTTCTTTTCCTCATATGAGCATCTGCTTTTGGAAACTCTTCAAATTTCAGGTCACTCTTCAGAATCACTAATGCAGAAACATGAACAAGTGCTATGGAACACAGTCCTGCCCAATCTTTGGGCAGCTTCATATAAGCTCTGGATCCACAGGCCCTGTAGTGATCCATTAAAACAGATATTGCATCCTTCATGCTTGATACATCCAAAATTTGGCCACACTGCTGATTCATTCCAACTTTTCTCGTGCCATTATTTCTGAAACACAGGGATGCATTTGCAAGAGGTACTATCTGCAAAGGTCCTCCTTTATCATCGACCCATGTCAGCAACTTCACAATGTTCGGCCAATGATGCTTGCATTCATTCTCAGCATGCCACACAATTGCTTCAGGTCGTCCGGTTAGTGCTGGCGCCTTGCACACAATCAGACCTTCTGCCCATCCTTCTGCAGTTAGCACTGTTCCCTTGATATGCAGTTGCTCCCTTACCTTACATCTTTGGATCTCTTCTTGATTCGTGGATCTCTTCAAGATTCGTGCCTTGACAATCTAACATCTTGTTTCCTTCTCTCCTGATTCCTGCTCCATTTATTCCAAGCTGTCCATATCTTATCACCCGATTCCTTGTCTCTGATTTCTCTCGTCTTTAAATCTTGCACATAGTAATCATCTCTTGGAGATGTCTTCTCAGTCACCCATACCAAGGATGCTGTTCGACCCTAGAACTGACCTCTCATCTAGCAGAATACAAGGTGCGTCAGGCAATGAGCTTTCTGGACTGTTACTTCCATAGCTATAAATATCTTGGAAGTCCCCATGGCATAAGGTATGAGAGCACAAACATAGCAACTCTCTTTGGACGGTCTCTCTCCCACCTTTTTCATGTGTTGATACCACATGTTATTTCCCAAGTATGCTGTACTGTCTAAATAATTATTTAAATCATTAGCATCTTCCCTTGTGCTTCTCTTGTGTCTCCCTTTAACAAAATAAGTGCTTGCATAATAATCAAGAAGCATATCAGAAATAGTCCTCCATTCAGGGAGAACCATGGGAACATTTGTCTCGACTATAGGCAACTCTACACGAGCTACTGGAGGGTGGAAATCATGCCAGTCTCTATCTCAACAGGATCATCAAGATAATAAGGAATGCTAAACCTAAACAGGAGAAACAGAAAGACACAACGTTTGATGGCACATACATATATCACGAACCAACATGCTAATCCCAGCCATTTACACAAGTTTTTACTTCTTTGGGATTGCTCATTTTCCAAAACTGTACCATTCTCAATATTCCTCATTGTGTCTGTATACTGCTTTAAGGAAGGAAAGAACCTTTTTAATTAGGCAATTCTGGTAAATCAGGTAGCTGCCAGATCTGTTCAACTATCGCCACAAGCAGCCTCCTTATCGCAGGGCCATTTTTAGGACCATGCAGAAAAGTACATATGTCAACACTATGCCCAACAAGAGCAGGATAAGCTTGACGAATAAATATGAAAACAGCAAGTAGGTGCCTAAGGGCATCATTGTTTGTCAGAACCATAGACTAAACAAAACAATGGCATTGTAGTAAAAGAATCAGCATATTCTTCACGCTTCCAATCTCTTATTAGATGTCGCCACTGAACCATGTCAACAACTTTATAAAATTTATTTTTCAAAGATTCCTGCAGCTCAAGAACTGAGTTTGCAATCCTGCTATAATATCTGTAAAAATTGTCCGGTGCGAGCCACAGTCCAAATGCACATTTGCATTTATTTAATCAGCAACCTTAGCGTGCTTCTTCCTCGTCATTGATCGGGTCTGCACGTACTGAACTTCTTCTTGTCTTGCTTCCGAATCGATCGTTAGGGGTGCAACAGTCTCACCAGTGTGGTTTTTGACTACATTCGATTGATCCAAGCATGTCTCCCTTGGACTTTCACTGCTGAGAGAGTAACGTTCTCCACAATATAAGGTCCACTAAACTGCGGCCCATGGCACTTTCTGGTAAAGTTTTGAATCAATATTTGCAGCAAAGAATCTAGGTACAAGCAGTAGTTCAGAAATTCCAGTTACTGAATGGTCTTCATCTGTGTTCTAAGATCGAACTCCGCTGGTGCTTAAGTTGATCTGAAATGATAGAGATACTAGCGGTCATACATGTCAAGTACGCACATACATTTTTTCCTAACATTTCTGCAGGCTTTTGGGCATTACTTCTGCTTTTCGATGGAGGAGACAAAGGCGTTCTCAATCGCCTCCCTGTCACTAACTCGTGGGGTGTGAGGTAGTGGGCCGACCCAGGCTGATTTCTTAATGCATATAAAGATAGGGGTGCAATATAGCCATCCCTTCTTCAGTGTCAATTTGAGCTTTGTGATCCTCTCTTTAAGGAGACCGTTGAGTCTCTCACATATTATGTTTGCTTGCGAGTGATAAGCAGAAGAAAACATGTGCTTAATGTTCAATAATAGGGTAATCTGTTCAAATACCTCATTGATAAAATGGGGCCCATTATCAGATCTCAGCACCTCACACACTCCCCATCTTGGAAAGACTTCTTGTACTAAAAATGTTGCTGCGCAGTGGCATACGTGTGTGTACAAGGACCTGCTTCCATTCACCTGGAGAAGGGACACACCACCACTATCATATACCTATATCCATGACATACTTGCAGCATATCAACATAGTCAATATGTAAATGCTGAAAAGGACCATTCGGTCGAGGAATCGCTCCTCTAATAGTTCGCAGTGTATGCCCAGCGGTAAACATTTGACATATGATGCAATTTACTACATAAAATGCAAAGTGTTCTAACAGTTCGGTATGAACCAGTCCTCCGCAATAGTTACTGCAAGACTTTCCCTAGTTGCATGCACAGGATAGTGCAGCTGTTCAAGTGCTACCTTTAACAATGCTACTGGCATCACCAGCTTTCCAGTGCTGTTTTATCGCCATAATGCTTCTGAGGGGGATAAAGAACACTGCCTTTGTTTCCATAATTCTTGCTCTTCCTGTGGTGTACTGCCCTGAATTTCCATCAACTGTGTTCTCAGTAAATGATTAGACCCTTAATTTACTACCATAATCATTACTACTTTCTCCTTTACATCTGGAGTATCAAAACTTGAAATATCTGTAGAATATGCAACCGTTTTGGCCTCTACATCCGCGGCTTCATTCCAGTGAGAAATAAAGTCAGTTTGCGTAGTATGTGCTGCACATTTAACTATCAGTATAGCTACTGGGAGTTGTAGTGCCTTAATAAGGCTGTCCAATAATGCTGCGTGTTGCACTGGAGTGTCATCCGCTCGGAGGTAGCCCCTCCATTTCCAACGTGCTAGTCCTGCGTGCATGGTTGATGTCACATAGGCAGAGTCTCTGTACACGTCACTTCCTGCCCTGCATGATTTCTGAGCACGACAACAAGTGCTATTAATTGTGCCGCTTGCGTTGAAAAGTGAGATGATAGTCTTGTACTTTCTGCAACCTCAAATTCGCCGTTTGCGCTATGACTCACCACAGCTGCCCCAAGATGCCTTTCTACACTACTTTAATACATTTTCGAAGAAAAGTCAATAAAGAGAATCTCCACACTGCTAACATATTCTCTTTTACGTGCAATATGTAATCGTAGAACTCCTCATAGTTTGCGCAATCATGCACATGCTCGCCCTCTGCCACAGGCACAGCTACAAAAGTGTCAGGGTTCACTATTCTAAATGTAATTACTTTAATAGCTGGATTTGATATTATCACCTCATACGCAGAAGCTCTCTGAGATGTCAATGTACCCTTGGGTTTTACCAAAATAGCAAACAATGCATGCTCCACAGAAAGCGTCAAAGGACACCCCATTACAACACTGGTAGACTTCTCAATTGCGATTGCAGCTGCCGCCAGCGACTGTTTGCAAGGAGAGTGTCCCTTCATTACTGTATCTAGAATCCCACTGTAATATGCCAGAGGTTTATACCCTAGTGTAGTCTTCTGTGTAAGTACTGCTGTCATGACTGTCCCATTTGTGTGTGAAAACAAAAATAACTCCTTAGCATAATTAGGAATTCCTAAAATGGGAGCTGTACAAATTGCTTTCTTCAATTCTTCAAACCCTCCCTTCATTTCCTCAGTCATTCTATTTTCTCATTGTTTACCTGTGCTTCCTTTAGAGCTTGCAAAAGGGGTCTTGTGTACAAACTATAATCAAACACCCATCCTCTAACATAATTGCATAGTCCCAAAAACTGCTGCATTTGCTTCACTGTGTGCGGTTTTGCTGTCTTCATGATTGCCTAAGCTTTTTCAGGTGTGACCCTTTTTCCCCTCATGTGAGATCAACTGGCCTGTGTACAAGGCCTCTTCTTGACAGTACTATAACTTCTCTTTGTCTACCTTGTATCCCTTGTCTGCTAGGATAGTCATCAGCTGGACCGAGTCTTGCCTGCACTCATCTTCTGTAGTGCTACAAATCGGAATGTCATCTATGTACTGTATCACAATGCTCTTCAAATCAATATTGCCTAGGTCAATTTGAAGTACCCTGTTAAAAATCGATGGGGACTCACAGTACCCTTGAGGTAACAAGTGTGTTTCAGTCGGATTTGGCGGAACGAAAAGGAAGTCAAGTCTTGTGAGTCCTTGTGCAACGGGATTGAGAAAAACGCATTTTTTCAAGTCAATCACTGTGAAATATCATGCTTCTACTGGGATGCT
This sequence comes from Ambystoma mexicanum, assembly GCF_040938575.1. NCBI lineage: Eukaryota > Metazoa > Chordata > Amphibia > Caudata > Ambystomatidae > Ambystoma > Ambystoma mexicanum. The sequence goes on from NC_090938.1 coordinate 645,467,124, forward strand.
GCATAGTATCGTTGCTGGATTAGGAACTAAAGAAAACTCTGCCTCTACAATCTGGTTAATTAGCCTCATATCTTGTATCAATCTCCTTTGATTTTTTTTGGTTGGATACACCGCAGTATTGCGCGATGATTCTGATGGGACCAGAATACCTTCTTCCATCAGTGCTGAAATAGTCTCAAAAATCCTTTCGAGACATGGGGTACTGCCTTGCTGGAGGTAAAATTGCTCCTGGTTTCAACTTTATTTTAACCTTCCCTATCCCCTTTTTATAGGCCTGCATCATAGGGGCCTGTAGTCAATAAAACGCTTGGCACCTTTTCCAAGTCCCCATCAAAAAGTTCTGGACGCTGCCGCACTATCGCCTTTCGTGATGGGATCTCTCTTTTCTCTATTCTAATCCAATATGTAATACTCATCTCGAATATTGGCGCAGTCTGATTGGCTAACCTCTCTCAAATTCTGACTTGAACTGTGGAGTGTAGGGCAATACCTCCACAAATTGCCAATCACCCACGGCCTTAACCTATTAATTGCATATACCTGCAAGCGCTGGAGATCTCTGTTCTTTTTTTTTCCCCCGCTCTGTCTTCATCTCGCATATTACTTCATCATCTGTTGAATCATCTCTAAACATGTAATCATCAGTGGCATCAGTCAGTCTACATCCTTCCCCAATGGCAATCACTGTTCTCCATGGCCTGCCCTCGTCATCTGTTCCTTCGAGCATTGCCATTTCCCCTCGCACTATGGCTGCATTTAACTCTAGGAGAATAGTCGGTCCCCCCTCTTCATCCATAGGTATTGCTGGCTTGAACAAGAATTCATCAGGTATTCTCATAATCTTTCCCACTGAACCAGGTAGCCATGTCAACAGAATGCGTACTCCATAAAGAAAAACATCTGGTTCCAGTGGCATTCCTCGCAGAGTCATTTACCCCCATAAATTCCTACATAAATTCACCCACATTCATATAATGTATCCCTGGAGTAGAACACACCATACCTTTATCAGTGAAAGAAATCGTCATGTTAAGTTTCGTCATTAAATCTAGTCCTAGAATGTTAACTGGTGTCTGCCGTGAATACAATTATGGAACAGACATGTTATGTTATGTTACTTTGCAGTTATATAGCGCCTTATGTACCATTGGTATGGTCTCAAGGTGCTGATAGGTTGAACACCCCTGGGAACCAAAGTTCAAGTCAGTAGAGAGAGTAGAGAGGCATAGGTGCGTGTGAGCACCGGATATGTGTACAGCTGGTGTGGCAATCGTGTAATCGCTGTTTCTTAGTGGTAGGTGTTGCGGTTGAGAGATCAAGAGTATGGGCCTCATTACGAGTCCGGCAGTAACCACGGTGGTAAAACCGCCTCGTTACCGCCGGACTCGTATTACCATTCTGCCGCCGTGATTCCCGGAATTACCGGGGCATTACAACCCCAGTTTTCCGGGAATCACGGAGGCGGAATGGTGTTAATCCCCATTCCATGTAAGTCGCGCAATTCTATGCACTCCAATCCACTCCACGCACTCCAATCTTCTCCATGCACTCCAATCCATTCTGTGTATGTCAAAGTTGTTTTATGCACTCAATCCACGTATTTCACCCGTACCATCCACATACTTCTCCATACCTTTCGCATATTATCCTCGTTCATTCCACATACGTCACCCATTCCATCCACATATGTCACCCGTTCCATCCACATACGTCACCCGTTCCATCCACATATGTCACCCGTTCCATCCACATGCATCACCCGTTTCATCCACATACGTCACCTGTTCCATCCACATATGTCACCCGTTCCGTCCGCTCTAGGCATTCATCCGCTCTATATGCTCTACACACTCGCCCGCTCTGCACACTCGCCCGCTCTGCACACTCATCCAAGTAAGCCTTCCTAACAGCGCCACAATATCCAAGGGCAGTGGGCGCATTACAAATACAAATAAATAAATAAATGCAAAGCAACACAGGTGGGAAGTCCCGGAGAGGCAGAGAACGGATATAGAATCACTGAGGAACAGAGGAAGAGAGGGAACACGGAGGGCGGTTACCCTTCTCCGTGAAGGTACATTCTGCAGTTACCAAGAGTTTAGGGATTCTGGTGTTGACTCTGGTTATTACAAATGTGAGAGGAGGCCAGTACTCTAAGCTTCCCGATACCTGGATCCAATGGCCGTCGAAGAACTCCTGCAGTGGTCGCATCCGCAGCCTGCACAGGCGCACGAGGTATATGCACGACAAAATCATGCCGAGGGACTTTATGGACCTCACCCTTGCGATCTTCAGGGTAAACAGCCGTTGTACCTTGCCCAGGATGGCCACTATTCTCTCCTCCGAAGGGGACGCCAAGCCACCTGAAACTTCTGGGACCAGATTTACTTGTTGAGGCGGCGGCGGTCTAGTATGGGTCTCCAACCACCCCTCTCTCTGACGAGGAAGTATCGGGAGTACACGGATCCCCGGAGCCTTTTTGGGACGAGTTCTATCGCGCCCTTGAGCATGGCTGTACCTCCAGCAGAAGTTGGGGATGTGGTTTTCCTTCCTGGCCACCGGTGGAATGCGCAGACACTTCTGTTGAAATTCCAGGGTGTGCACGTGGGCCAGGGAGTCCAGCACCCAACGGTTGGTGGAATGGACTTCCACACGCTGATGAAGTTTGCCAGCTGGCCTCCCACCGGGGTGCGCAGGTGGGGTCCAGACGTCGCAGCCGGTTCAATCCTGCTTCTCCGTGGGGGCGCCACCTTGAGGACCTTGGTGACCTCCTCCGGACTTGCTGCGGCCCCTGTAGGCTTCCTGAGCTGAACGGTTGACGATAGGTTGATGAGCCACCACCCAAAACTTTGGAGTACCCCTGGGACTTGCCTCCGGAGGTCTGAAAGGACGGCCGTCGCTGGTGGAGCGTGCCCAATGCTCGAACCTGGCAGAAGAGGACGTTGAAGATCCAGAGGACTTCTTCACCGCTGCCGAGACCACCGAGCGCAGGGACCGTTGGGATCTGAGACACTTGGGTGCAGAGTCCAGCACTCTCTACTTCTCATACCGGTCCTTCTTTGCCAGGGCCGAGGACGGGTTCTTCATAAGGGACAGCCCCTCGTCCCAAATGTCGTCCAATAGAGGGATCGAAAGCACAGTCTTCCTCTTGGCCTCCCGGTGCGGGTTCAGAAAGCCTTCCATCTCCTCAGGGGCCAGCTTAAACATCTCCAAGGCCCTAGCGATCATGGCATGGAAAGAGCCAATCTTGTTGGGTGGCGAGGCCCTGGCGACGGGTGGTCCACTCAGTTGCCTGTAGCAGTCGTCACCGTACCCGGTTCTGTATCGTCCCTCGGAGGGGATGGCAGCAAAGGATGGCAAGGAGGTGGAGGATTGACTCTCCTCTTGACTTGTCACACTCCCCTATTGAAACTGGTAATTCGTCAGTACAAGGAACTCGACTCGTAGCTCCAGAGAATCCCTGAGCATTCATGGCAATTCCCGACATTGGGTATTCTCCCTCTCGTATACATGAGCGAGTTGCACCAGTGTCTACTGAAAAAGAAAAAGATTTGCCTCTTATTGTCACATCAACCCTTGGTTCCTCTTGGGGGTCTTGTGTCACTGATGGTACTGAACACATCAAGTCGCCCTGTGGGCTATCCTATTGTGGATACATACATACCCCTGTACTTGTGAAAGGACTTCGTCCCATCGCAGTCACACCCCCTATTCTAGGTGTCAATAACTGTCATGTGTTTGCGTTCTGCTTTATCTGCATGGATGCATGCTGCGACTGCAATTGCAAAGGATTCAATGGTGCTTGCTGTGGCTGCAATTCCTGTTGCACTTGCGGCGCTTGTGCCTGATACACTCTGATCTTGGGCGAACCCATCCCTAGCTTGTGAACTATATGCTGGAGGATAAGTTGAGAATTGCCCATTCTGTACATAACCTAGGCTCCTACATACATGTGCAATGTGTCCTGTCATTCCACATGTCCAACATACAGGGGGAGCCCTTCTAACTAGTTCCCCTTGGTTAAACCCTCCTTGCGCATTTTGATTATCATTCTGCATATTCTGAAAACCGCTTTGATTATTCTGAAAACCACCCCTTCCTGTATATCCCATTCCTCTGCCTAGTGGCACAAATCCATTCCCTCGTTGGCACATCTGATGCTAATTATTCGCCTGTGATGCACCCACTGCTTGCTATATTCCCAGTCCTTCTCCACTTGTCAATACTGCCCATTCTATGGCATATTTTGACAATTTCTTCTGAACTAACTTGGCTTCCTCGGGTTTTCTAGCATCTTCTTTCTTCCTATTTTTCTCCTTTAACAGCTGACAGTGATGCACTATCGTCAACGTCAACTCTGCCCATGGGTTCGCTTCCATTCCATTAGTTTCTTGAGGCGCCTCTGTACCTGTTCGGGCAACCCCTGACATAAAATATGGTAAAATACTGCCACTGTTTTTCCCCACGGCTCGCGAGTTTCAAGAGTCCTGCGCTCCTGAATGTCCTGAAAGTAAGCAAGCAGATCCTCGTCTTCTTTCATCTCCTGTGTCATAATTGCACCCATATTTGACATGTCAGGATACTTTACCCTCAGGGATCTCCAAACATCTGCTCTACAATTAATAAATGGCGCTGCATCATGCGCTGTGTTTTGTGCTGTGACCCTTGAATAGCCTGCTCTCGTTCAAATGGCATCAGCTCTTTCCCCAAGAATGACTTCTAGGAGACCTTTAATGTCCCCTATTGCAGAGTATTTCCCCGTCATCTTCTCTAATTCATGAATTCATTTTCCCACACCTGCCATTAAACTAGATGTTTGCATCTTAAATTATCCTTATCCATTTGTGGCAAAGGAATATACTGCGGTCTGACCCCTCCTTTCACCAATAAGGGAAACTGTGTAAATCTCGATTCACAATCGGCTCCCATTATCTGCCAATCCATAGTGGGGACAATGGTTCCTTATCGCCTTCTACCTGGCAATGACCTCAGCCTGCTCAACTATCGCTGTGACTCTCCCTTCTCACTATACGATCGTACTCTAAGACGCTCTGGATATGCTACAGGATCTGGCGCCATATCCTTAGGTTACTCTAAATCAGAGCATACTTCCTTGTCTGTCTGCCGACATCCATCTGGGCCGCATGCACTTCCTCCCTCTTCCCAACGGAAGGGTTCTCTCTATTCGTCTGACACATCTAGCACCCAGCTGGTATGGCTCTCATCCCCTTCACCCATGTCTAAAGTCAGGTTGTCTAAGGACAAAGCTCTATGCTCAAGACTGAACTGGTCTCTTTCTTTGATTTGTGATTGGAAGACCACAAATCGTCTCCCTTCCATCGGCTTCCCGATTTGCTACCTTCTCTTACGTTTGATAGGCCTTATCGATCCTATCTCCAATGCTCGCTATGTCGACATTCTCTTCTAGGGCTACTCTAGATGGCCCTGGCATTTTCTCCTTTAACGGAAGAAACTCATCTATATCACCCCATTGTATTACTGGACTCGGTTCAATTAACTCATTCTGAATGCGATCAATATTGCGCTCCCGCTGTCTCCTTTTTCATTCCAATTCTTCATCTACTTCTCTTCGTTTTCTTGAGTCCCATCTAACTCTTTCCTCTTCTTGTCTTTTCTCCTCTCTTCTTTTGTTCGCTCTTCCTCTTCCCTTTGTCTCTGTATCCTTTTATACTTTACTTTCTGTGCTTCCTGCTCCTCTCTTTTCCTTTCTTGCCTATCTTGTTCTTCAAATGCTCTCTGCCTGTTGTCATACTTTCTTTGCATCAGTGATGTCACTTGCCCTATAAGTAAGTCACTCCGCCTCAACTCAGGATTCTCCCTATCAAATCTTGAGGTGTGCAGATGACCAAATCTGGAACCATATGGCAGAGAGGGGCCTAAATCTTGGAGTGAAGCCAGGAGCTGAGTGGGACATTTCTGGAGGACAGAGAGAGGCTTTGACTGACCCCTTGATTGCCCCTGCTGTGATGCCCAGGTGCCCCCTTGATGTCCATCAAGCCCTCTCCTGTAAGTATGTACATACCCAGCCATAGATTAAATAAGCCATATCTTCTTCAGCATTGTCATAGAGATTCCCTCATGGAAAAATCCCCTATCTTCTTTGTTTGTGTAATTCAGTCATTTTCCTATTGAAAGGTATTTCACTTGTCTGTGCATTGTAGTGATTGTTCCCATTGAAAATCCTTTGCCCATGCATTTCTGTCATTTCCACTGAAGAATCTCCAGTTGCTTGTGTAGATCCCTAGTATATTTTTTCAGTAAATCAATTAATTTCCACATTATTTCACGGGATAGAGATAGTTAGAATTCGAAACTAACTATCTCTTCCCAGTGTCTTGTGAGTTGTGATAGTTCTAAAGTGTTCCCCAAAGAATTACATTCATTGTGAGCTGAAAAGGAAATTGTCAGTGTGTTTAAATGGTGTTTTACAAAATTAATTTCTATTTGCATCTGTCAATTTAAATCCCAACCGATTTTCCTATTGTGAGTAATCGCTTTGTCCAGGGCCTACCTGTAATGTGCCTCTGTCATTCTAACTGAAAACAGATTTTCCTATTGTGAGTTCCCCATTTCTTAAAGTGTGTCTGTCATTTGCGGCCTTAGTAAAATGAAGCGTCATTTACATTTTCGTTTTTCCTTGAAATTTCGCGTAGCCTTTTAAAAAACTTTTTTCCTAGTCTATTCCTCTTCCACTACAATATTTTGATAACACATTTCCAATTGCTTTCTCTTTTCATTTGCCCATGTGTTTCATGTACCAAAATCGATTTTCCTATTGTGTGCTGGCTAGTCTGTTCTGAAGCCCTATTTGTCTTCTAGTCTAAGAAGCACAAAGTACCCTTGTGTGCTGTCGCATAGCAATTGTCCTAACTAAGTGAAAACCAATTTTACCTGGTGCAGAAAAACAAATTGTCCCATTCATTGCTAGCTCCCATATCGTTTCTGAAAACCCCATTCAAAATCCGATTTTAAACTGGTGTTCCCATTCCTTGCTACTGCCTTCCATTCAAAGCTGACAAACCTTGTGGAGGTCTAGGGGCAGTGAGGGTTGCTGGGACTAAAGAATCCTTTGTGTGTGCATGCCCTTTCTTGTGATTTGCATTTGTTTTCATGGTGTGTTGAACTGTTGATAGTAGCAGTGAAATCAGTAAAGTAAATCTGTGTGCCATCCATGTTTGAGTTGTCTTAGTGTGCCACTTGACTAAAGGTACTCTGAAGTTTGTGTTGCCACACCTTGATGGTTATTGTAACTATTTATTCAACTTTCCCATTAAATCAAAAATTAATAAAATATTCAATGATAACACACCGGCCTAGTTCCTGGTCTACCATGACACGGTGTGCTTGTGGAGGTTGGGTGCGAGATGGGTTGGAGGCCTCCTTAAAAACGAAGTGGGATTGTAAAAATAAAAAGCGGTTTCATTGTGAGCCACATTCATTACAAGGGAAAGGGATGCCTGGCTTGCTTGGGCTGCATAATATATTGTGACAAACTTGAGAGCTCGTAGTCCGAGATTAGGGTAGTGTTTTCACCTGTGACAGTGTAGCACAGCAGACTAGCCCATTGAAGGTATTGTTACATTTAGTAGATAGTAAACTGTGTTATATTGTGAAGGCACCAGCCAAACTTGTATCCTGGATGTCAGGGTACTGTGTCTAAAAAAAAGTATTTGAGTACCAACTAGGCAGGAGCACGGTGGAGATTTTGCCCTTGCATAGATAACCCATCAGGTACAGAACACTTTACAATGAGCACTGTGGAAATTAACATGGCTAGGATGCACCTTCTATCCAAATTGTTCATTAAAGGGGAATGGGCAGAACAGGGACATGAGGCCTGGCAATCTAGAATGATGCAACAGGTGACCTCTATATTTTATTTTTTTTTAAAAAAAATTCTTGTATATATTTAAATTAAAGCTTTAAAAATTCATTAGATACAGAAGATAAAAAATTCATTACATCGATAAGAAAAAAAAGAAAATACAATTAGATGCATATAAAACCATACAGAAACGATTGACATTAAGAGTTAAAAATAAAGCAGGAGAAAAAAAGACAAAAGAATCATATTTAAGTAAAAGGTAGAGAGTAACTACTGTTCCTAGACATGTTGCAACTCACTCACAACCTACATTTCCTAGTTGTTAATAATAGATATACATACACTGAAAATCAATGACCTGTACTTGTGTTTACTAGGTGATGCAACACCGGAACATTCTAACTTCCTATTTATAAACACACTAAAAATAAAAAAAACACTGAAGCAGCTATATCTAATTCACCATAGTTGATGGTGGTTCACAGTGATTCACAATTCATAATTTCCCTCACATATTCGACAAATTTAAAGTTTTCATAAAGCCTGCTGAATACTAAGACAACGCTTCCAGTTTTGTCAACAGGCAGGTAGGAATCTAGTTCTTAGCCCCACAAGAGTCGTATTATAACAAGCCAAACAAAATGTTGAATTGACTCTGATTTTGCCTTACAGAATCTACATCCCAATTCCTCAATTGAGATTTGTTTCCTCCTATACAGGATGTCCTTGGTTGGTAAAAGGTTCCACCTTATCCTAAGGAGGAGCCCACGATAAAAGCGGTTTGGGAATTGAGGGAGGATGGGGGAGACGGTTCTTCTGCGTTTATGTTCATGTGCAAGATGGCTCATCCATGCACATGAGTGGAAGGCATCTGTAGTTGCTTTCCAATCATAGTCCAGCACACACTTTTTAGTTTGCAAAGGATTACTGGTCAAGATGTCTAAATTAGAACCAATATTAGATAGGATCAATTCACATCTTCCCTTGAGGTCAGTCAAATCTATTGACAACTTTACGTTATCACCCAGAAGATGGTACAGGGAGTTTGATATAGGGGCCATTATTTTGGCATATAATGTTAGTAAGCACCCCAGTTCATACCTAATGGCCGAAATTGGCACTACGTTAGGGATGCCAAGGATCTGTCTCCAAATTCTGTCAATTCTTTTCAGAGTATTCAAAATACCCACAGCAGATAATTCAAGGCTATAGATTAACATCAGCACTATCTTTCCTTCGAAGAACATAATCGCCGGTTTCAATGAGAACTGGCCAAACTTACGATCGATTTTTACAATTTCAAAATTTTAGCATCTTAGCTTTTTGCATCAGGATATCAGTGACCTCTGTAAGTATGGTTGTGTGGCAAGACAGTGGCCTGTTACATCACGCCCTGACAGATTTTTACATGATGCAGACCACCAAAGATGAGTAAACAAAAATGATCCAGCTCACTGCCTATATGTACTTCCACATGATGGTCATGGAAGAAAGGTACCAGGAGAGTGTAGCCTCTGTGCAAAATCAATCTGAGTTATTGGAGCAAGCACAGAGAGAGTTAAGGCAAGCAGAGGAGAAAGTGCTACAGAGCCAAAATTCTGAGTTAGAATTAGGAGACACTGTCAGCAGCTAAAGGTTGAGTTAGCAGCACAGCAATAAATTCATTCAGCGCGAGAGTCCCAATTCCTTGTACTGAAAGAGGAGTGTCAAGAAGGGGTTCAGAACCTGAAAGAGAGTCAATAAAAATGGAGTCAACAAGTGACATACAATAGAGCCAGCTTGGAGGACATGTGCGCTTTTCAAAATCAGATCAAGCAAGAGGAGAATAACCAGTTGATTATTAAAGAGGTCCATTCCCATTTTTGACCAGGAGCGCCAGAAGGTGAGCGCTATGAAACACCAAAGAGATCACCTCAGTGAATAGAATAGCATGCTGTGTTAGGAAAAAGAAGCCCTGTGTCAGGAAGTGTGGCAGTTGAAAGCAGACCTGGAGAAAGGCGAGTCATGTTTTGAGGAACTGACTGATATAAAAGTAGAGAATGAAAAAGTAATGGGACATATAAGATTAATAGAATTTGACCAAGAGCAAACAACACAGATCAAAAAATGTGCTGAGTGAGGAGATTAGTCTCCTGCAAAAGAAGAGGTCTGAGTATTGCCAGTCAATACAAGATTCACAGAAAGAAAATGAGGCCATTTGTGAGGAGAACAGAGGACTCCATGGTCAAGTAATAGCACAAGATAAGGTCATAGAAGCTACTCAAGCCCTGGTAGCAGAGTACGAAGCTCAGGCCTCTGCATGCTACCTAGAAATGGGGGCTGACAAAGATCAATTAGAAAGATTAGAAAATGAACGGGCTAGATTTAATCAGGTTTTGAACCCCAAACAGTTAGGGAATGGAAGGGCAACCCAGGATCACTGTGTGATGTCCTCTGTACCAGGGGCCTCAAGCCAAGTGACAACCTTATATGCGGAAGGCACTGCTAACTTCTTACCTATGAGTTCAAAAGAACCAGGAACCATGAGGCAGCTGGACTCAATTAGGCTCAACATGAGTGAGCCGGCAGGCCAACCCCCATCCGATATTGATGGACGTGCATCATTGCTCAGGTTCAAAAATATTTTGGCAAATACTTCTGACCAGTTGGACTCCTATGAAGAGAGGATCAGGCTGTCAGACTGGCAGAGACACAGGTTACAAAGGGACCATCTGGTCCACTTTGCAGAGAAAGAGGAATCAGAGTTTAGGCCCCAAAAGAGGATCCTGAAAACCTCCACCCATTCAGGGAGGTGGGGGGAGTTCTCCACCAACCCCGAAAGAAGGGAGGAGTCAGATGAGTACTCCCCTGTGCAAAAAAGGGAGCCCAAGGGAAGTGACCCAGAGAGCCCACAATAGAGCAGTGGAGAAGAGACTAGACCCCGTCATTCTGGGAGATACTCCCAGTCTCAAGGAATCAGGGAGCGCCTAGAGGATAGTGTCATGATCTCTGCTTCCAAAAGATCAGGACTTGCCCAACTCCCTTGGAAGCAGACCCATAACCCCGGTTCCGAGTGCCAGCCAGTCCCAATCGGGACCTTTTGGACCCTGTCCTGGTGCCAGTGGCACCAGGCTCATAAAGATGCCCAGTCCCAGCGCTGGAAGCGCCGGGCTCATAATGCTTGGGTGGACTTACCTGCAGCAGACCATGCTGCTACTTACCTGCCAGTTGAGCCCCTGATCCTCTTCTGTTTGGGACTACTTTTCCTGTTGGGTGGGGCAGGAGCCACTCCCTAGGTTCAGAACACTGGAACTCTTCTGGAAAGCAGGAACTCTTTTCTTACCTAGGCGAGGCTGTGGAAGGAGACACCTAAGCACTACAGGAGGCTATTTAAACCACACCCGATGGATGAATCTTGCTTTGCGTTATTCTGCATTCTCTGCAGCAGAACGCTCATTGTGTCTTCTGCTTCTGATCCTGGGCCTAAGGGAACAAAGGCTTACCATCCTGGAATCCAGTCTTCAGCAGCACCTGTAAAGACAAAGAAAGAACAGGTTAGCACTACGGTCTTCAGTGGCAGCGCATCTCTTACCTGGTCCATCGGCTGTCACCAACGCCTCGCGCTGCATTCCGGCACCTGAAAGACAAAGGCTTACCTACTCTTTGCATGCTCCGGAGGTCTTCGCACTGCATTCCGGCATCTGAAAGACAAAAGCTTACCAGCTCTTCGCACGCTCCGGAGGCCTTCGGCGCTGCATCCCGCATCTGAAAGACAAAAGAAGGTGCGATTAAAGACATTTGGCAACTTTATTACTCACGTGCCATTACTCCTTCCCACGCTGAATCCAGTGGGTATTCCAGCACCCTTCAGCTTCTCTAAAGCTTCGAACTTGTACCTGCAAGATAAAAGGGACAGTTAGTGCGCATCGTGAAGCAGGCTACAAGCGCTTACTTCCGTGCTTCCAGGCGCTTCTATTCCTCACGCGGGTTCGATCCTCAACTCTCTTCAGCCCGCCATCCGCCATCGCCGGAACCCTGCAAAACAAGAGATATCATTACAAAAGACTTTTAAGACATTTGAAGTGCCCAGAACTTACCGTTCGTGCAGTTAACGACGGACAGCAGTCCTCTGAGGTCAAGAGGCCTGCACCCTTATCCAGTGAAGAAATTGTTACGGCACCCTGCCCCGAGGCAGATGGAGAGCTCGGCGTTCACTTACCTAAGGTGAGGGCGTTAACCTTTGGGGTTCTACAGGAGAAGAGAAAGGGAAGAGGAGAGAGGCACCCAATAGCCCCAGTTCATTAATCCCATATTTTCTATCTGCATACATCTTACTCTTCGAGTCAGACATACAGTGCACAGAGGTCCAGCCCAAAGAGCCAACCGTGTGTTACACATCACCTTTGAAGATACGGCATTCACCCAGTCAAGACCGGCGCCTCTGCGGGAATCAGGTGAGCGTTACAGAACGCAAAGCCTACCGCAAAACTCCCACCCAGGCGCTATGGAAACCTCGGCTACCGACCAGCTAGCCCAGTTACTTGGGGAACTAAGAGCAGAAGTGCATGCAGCCCGTCAGGAAATGAATGCTCTAAGAAGGGAACTGATTATTTCCAAGGAGCGAACAGACGATCTCGCTAGACAATTGCTACAGTCACATCCCGGACAAACTCCGTTACCCGCATCAGGGGCAAATCTTCCTTCAACATCCTCTACGAACCCAGTGCAGATCAAACTACCTGGGAATGTACCTCTGGCTCCGCCCGAACGATTTTCTGGTGACCCAAAGAGGTTTGCAGTATTTATTAATCAGTGCCGGTTGCACTTCTTATGCCGGCCAGCAGCCTTTCCAACTGATCAAGCTAAGGTAGCTTTCGTGCTTTCGTACCTTAGTGGCAATGCGGCAGACTGGTCGATCCCTCTAGTTAATCAAGATGATCCGGTTCTCCATGATTTTCAAGCTTTTCAGCTCAGTATGGAAAAACTGTTTGCAAGACATTCACAGGGGCAGGCCTTGGACAATGAGCTCCTTTCATTGCGACAGGGTAATCAAGACCTTTTGGCTTATATTGCGTCTTTCAACAGACTGATAGTGGAAACTCGATGGCCTGAGGACAAAAGGATTACGCTGTTTTATAGAGGTTTACGTGGAGAGCTCAAAGATGTGTTAGCCCAAGTAGTGAATCCCCCGCAAGACTGTTCGGACTATATTGACTTAGTCGTTCAAATTGACCACAGACTGCAGAACAGGAAGGCCGATCGTTCCAAGTTTGATGCTCGAGTATTTTCCAAATCACCAACTCCTACCAAAGGAGTAGACTCCGGGGAACCCATGCAAATAGGGGGCATGAAAGGACCACTAACACAAAAGGAGCGGGAAAGGAGAAAACAGCTGCAATTATGCCTCTATTGCGGAAACTCGGGGCACTTTCTTCAAGACTGTCCGGTGAAACCAGCCAAGAAGGCAGTAGGAGCTGCAGTTACCAGGGTCACAAACTCTGAGCAGGGAAACGACCTCGCCCGACAAGAATAGAGGTCCTGTTGCCGAGCGTTAAAACCAGTTCCGTGACCTCGCATTTCGTGATACCTATGGTCCCCATTAGCCCTGAACATCCGGATCGATTACATGCGATTGAAGCTTACGTCGACAGCGGTGCCATCGGCAATTATGTGGATCATGAAATGGTTTTGAGGATGAATCTGACTCTTTGTCCAAAGGCTGTAAAGGACGTCCTTACTACGGTGGATGGTACGGAGATAGCCTCCGGACCAGTAACGCATACCACCCAAGAAGTGACGCTAGTAAGTCAAGATGGACACCATGAGAAGATCGTGTTCGATGTGATCAAGGCCCCTCAGTTCCAGATTATTCTAGGAATTCCTTGGTTAGAGAAGCACAATCCTCAGATCGATTGGCGAGCAAGAACGGTTCAGTTTCCAGAATGTGTCTCTACTTGTCACCCTCAACCTGGTGTTGCACTGGCAGCAATTTCCTCGGAGGCTCCCCAGTTACCTCCTGAATACCTAGAATTCCAAGATGTTTTCCGGAAGGATCAGGCTAACTCTCTACCTCCTCATAGGTCTTATGACTGCCAGATAGACCTGATACCTGGGTCTACTCCTCCTTGTAGTAGAATTTATGCTCTCACCGAGCCTGAGAATCTTCACCTCCGACAATACCTGGATCAATACCTAGCGAATGGGTTTATTCGTCCTTCCAAGTCCCCTGCTTCCTCAGCTTTGTTCTTCGTTCCAAAAAAAGAAGGGGACCTTAGAACTTGTATAGATTATCGCGCCCTGAACCAGATCACCGTTAAGAATAGATATCCGTTACCTTTGATCCCTGAACTCCTGGACCAAGTCAGAAAAGCATGCATATATACAAAGCTGGATCTTGGAGGAGCCTACCACTTGGTACGAGTAAAAGAGGGCGATGAATGGAAGACGGCCTTCCGCACCAAGTATGGGCTATTTGAATATCAGGTCATGCCCTTCGGACTTTGCAATGCCCCGGCCGCCTTTCAATATTTTATGAACAATGTCCTCAGAGAGCTCATAGATGTGCGTGTTGTTGTTTGACGACATCCTCGTTTATTCTTCATCGGAAACTGAACATCGGAAACACGTGAAAATGGTCCTCGAGAGATTGCGTCAACACAAACTTTTCGCTAAGTTGGAAAAATGTGTTTTCAACGTGACTGAAGTTGAATTCTTGGGATCCATATTATCACCTAGCGGAGTGCGTATGGATTCAAAGAAGGTCGATGCAATTCTCAAATGGCCATCGCCATCCTCCGTAAAAGGTGTTCAAAGCATGTTAGGCTTCGCTAACTTTTACCGCAGGTTTATCCCCGAATTCTCTCGAATAGTCCAGCCCATCACCGCCTTGTTAAAGAAAAACAAAAGTTTTGAATGGTCTACCGAGGCGGAACAAGCTTTCCAGAATTTGAAGACTAGATTTATCTCTGCACCGATCTTAAAACTTCCTCGCCCAGAACTCCCCTACATCGTTGAAACTGATGCTTCGAGCCTTGCCATGGGGGCAGTTCTATCACAAAAGGACCCAGTAACCAATCAGTTGCATCCCGTGGCATTTTGGTCCCGCAAATTCTCGCCTCCTGAAATCAATTACACTATTACTGATAAGGAACTTCTAGCTATCAAGTCCGCCTTTAAGGCTTGGCGGCATTATCTTCTGGGGGCCCGACACACCGTTACTGTGATTACAGATCACCGAAACCTGAATATTTGAAAACCGCAAAAGCTCAATCCTCTAGGCAACTCCGTTGGGCACTATTCTTTGCCGAGTTTGACTTCATAATTACCTATCGACCTGGTACAAAAAACGGTAAAGCTGATGCCCTTTCTCGGATGGGAGTGGAAGAACATTTGATCAATCCTAAACCTGCACCTATCATTCCCGAACAAAGAATTCTGGGTGTAATCGCCACACAATCCATAGAGGAAGTTAAGGATAAAGCCAGGCTACTGGTAACTCCAGCAGACATACAGAATTGGCATCTGCAGGGAAAGGACTTTACGGTGAAGGACAACCTATTATATTTCCAAGAACGGTTATACCTGCCCAGCACAGATTTACAGAAAAAGGTAATCTCTTGTTATCACGATTCTTTAATGGAAGGACATCCCGGTATGGCCAAAACCTCGGAAAAGATCAAGCGCTACTTCTGGTGGCCGTCTTGGAAAAAAGATATCAGAGACTTTATAATGTCCTGTGGAGTATGCGCCCAAAACAAGAGTCAAAAGGAAAAACCAGCCGGCCTCTTACGCCCTATTGACATCCCACCTCGCCCTTGGCATACGCTTTCTATGGACTTCATCACCGATCTACCTCCATGCTCCGGATACAATACGATCCTAGTAATCGTGGACCTATTCTCCAAGATGGCGCATTTCATTCCACTCAAAGGCTTACCAACAGCAGCAACTCTGGCCCGAGAATTTCTCGAAAACATCGTCCGACTGCACGGTTTTCCTTCAGTTCTAATTTCGGATCGAGGTAGTCAATTTATTTCTCATTTTTGGCGAAGTTGCTGTCGGTCGGCTCAAATTGATGTGAGACTTTCAACCAGCCACCACCCTCAAACCGACGGACAAACCGAGAGGACCAATCAAACTCTGGAACAGTATTTGCGCTGCATGCTACAACAAACTGAAAAAACTTGGAAAGATATCCTTTGGATAGCCGAATATGCCTACAATAACTCTGTCCACTCGGGAACTGGGAAGACCCCTTTTTTTCTTTTATACGGTAGTCACCCTCGAACCTCGGAGTTGGATCCACTCCAAGATCTTGGAACACCAGCAGTAGACCACCTGCATTCTACAATCACCCAAGCCTTTAAGGAAGCCGTTTCTCACCTTCAAAGGGCTAAAGAACAATACAAGAAAGGAGCAGACCAACATCGGAAGGAAGCCCCCCAGTCTCAAGTAGGAGATCAAGTCTGGTTATCCACCAAATATCTACCTCTAAAAGGACCACGCACATTCAACCCAAGATACCTTGGTCCCTATTCCATCACTACCATAGTAAATCCAGTAGCGGTCAAGTTGGACTTGCCGCCTCACATGAAGATACATCCAGTCTTCCACGTCTCTCTATTAAAACCCGTGCAACCTCAAACCCGACTAACTAAATCTCCAAAACCTATTCTAGTTGACGGAGAACTCGAGTTTGAAGTCAAAAGCATCCTGGATTCCAAGATCTCCAAATCTAAACTATTTTACCTGATTGACTGGAAAGGCTACGGTCCCCAAGAAAGATCCTGGGAACCTGCAGAATATGTCCACGCGCCTCGTCTAATCAAAAGATTTCATCGAACATTTCCTAACAAGCCAAAACCCCCGGAGAAGCCCGGTTTGGGAGGGGCCTTGAGGGGGGGTGCTGTCATGATCTCTGCTTCCAAAAGATCAGGACTTGCCCAACTCCCTTGGAAGCA
This sequence comes from Ambystoma mexicanum, assembly GCF_040938575.1. Lineage (NCBI taxonomy): Eukaryota > Metazoa > Chordata > Amphibia > Caudata > Ambystomatidae > Ambystoma > Ambystoma mexicanum. The sequence continues at coordinate 645,483,909 of NC_090938.1, forward strand.
GACCCATAACCCCGGTTCCGAGTGCCAGCCAGTCCCAATTGGGACCTTTTGGACCCTGTCCTAGCGCCAGTGGCACCAGGCTCATAAAGATGCCCAGTCCCAGCGCTGGAAGCGCCGGGCTCATAATGCTTGGGTGGACTTACCTGCAGCAGACCATGCTGCTTACTTACCTGCCAGTTGAGCCCCTGATCCTCTTCTGTTTGGGACTACTTTTCCTGTTGGGTGGGGCAGGAGCCACTCCCTAGGTTCAGAACACTGGAACTCTTCTGGAAAGCAGGAACTCTTTTCTTACCTAGGCGAGGCTGTGGAAGGAGACACCTAAGCACTACAGGAGGCTATTTAAACCACACCCGATGGATGAATCTTGCTTTGCATTATTCTGCATTCTCTGCAGCAGAACGCTCATCGTGTCTTCTGCTTCTGATCCTGTGCCTAAGGGAACAAAGGCTTACCATCCTGGCATCCAGTCTTCAGCAGCACCTGTAAAGACAAAGAAAGAACAGGTTAGCACTACGGTCTTCAGTGGCAGCGCATCTCTTACCTGGTCCATCGGCTGTCACCAACGCCTCGCGCTGCATTCCGGCATCTGAAAGACAAAGGCTTACCTACTCTTCGCATGCTCCGGAGGTCTTCGCACTGCATTCCGGCATCTGAAAGACAAAAGCTTACCAGCTCTTCGCACGCTCCGGAGGCCTTCGGCGCTGCATCCGCATCTGAAAGACAAAAGAAGGTGCGTTTAAAGACATTGGGCAACTTTATTACTCACGTGCCATTACTCCTTCCCACGCCGAATCCAGTGGGTATTCCAGCACCCTTCAGCTTCTCTAAAGCTCCGAACTTGTACCTGCAAGATAAAAGGGAAAGTTAGTGCGCATCGTGAAGCAGGCTACAAGCGCTTACTTACGTGCTTCCAGGCGCTTCTATTCCTCACGCGGGTTCGATCCTCAACTCTCTTCAGCCCGCCATCCGCCATCGCCGGAACCCTGCAAAACAAGAGATATCATTACAAAAGACTTTTAAGACATTTGAAGTGCCCAGAACTTACCGTTCGTGCAGTTAACGACGGACAGCAGTCCTCTGAGGTCAAGAGGCGTGCACCCTTATCCAGTGAAGAAACTGGTTACGGCACCCTGCCCCGAGGCAGATGGAGAGCTTGGCGTTCACTTACCTAAGGTGAGGGCGTTAACCTTTGGGGTTCTACAGGAGAAGAGAAAGGGAAGAGGAGAGAGGCACCCAATAACCCCAGTTCATTAATCCCATATTTTCTATCTGCAGACATCTTGCTCTTCGAGTCAGACATACAGTGCACAGAGGTCCAGCCCAAAGAGCCAACCGTGTGTTACACATCACCTTTGAAGATACGGCATTCACCCAGTCAAGACCGGTGCCTCTGCGGGAATCAGATGAGCGTTACAGATAGGGACGGGACCACAAATAGTAGCAGCTCTGAGTCTGAGGGCGAATGGACTCAGGTGCAGCGGAAAAAGGAGGCTGCCAAAGAAAAGAGAACTCTGGTAAAAGACCCCATCCAACCAAATAAAAGCCATCAGAAACTTCATGGGCCTCATTACGACCCTGGCGGTCCGGATATAACGGTGGCGGTAAACCCGCCGCCACCGTTGTTTCCGGACCGCCTGATCCCGACCCCTGCAGGCGGGAGGTGATGTTCGCGCCAGGTCTGTCCTGGCGGGTTTAACACCTCCCGCATGCAGGCGGACGAGGAAACACCGGCAGCATTACGAGATGCTGCCGGTGTTTCCATGATCCCCATTTCCATCGAGTCCCATAGGACTCAATGGGAATGGGGATTTACACCATTCCGCCTCTGTGATTCCCGGAAAACCGGGGTTGTAATGCCCCGGTAATTCCGGGAATCACGGAGGCGGAATGGTAATACGAGTCCGGCGTTAACCAGGCGGTTTTACCGCCTCGGTTAACGCCGGACTCGTAATGAGGCCCCATGACTCTTTACCACAAAAATGGCAAGTAATGGCAAAATGATGATGTAATTTGGCATAAAAAATAACCAGGTTACTCACCTAGTGACCACCTTACTCCTAGTCCATAGTCCCCTTGGAGGAAAGGGGACTATTGACTAGGAGTAAGGTGGTCACTACGGTGAGTAACCTGGTTATACTCCTACGTCCCGTCCCCTTTCCTCCATACTTATGGGAGATTCCCAAGCACTCCTTACAGGAACTATGGGTGGATGGAATAAAACCCTTACTGAAACAGGTTCTTCAGCACAGCCTGACCAAACTGGGCATCAGCTCTTGAACTCAGGTCTAGACAATAATGTTTACAAAAAGCCGATGGGGAGGCCCAAGTAGTTGCCTTTGCGATGGTCTCCGAGGGGACATATTTCTGAAAGGCAACCGCGGCTGCCTTTCCCCGCACCAGGTGTGCATGAATGCCTTTAGGAGGCTTCAGCCCTTGAATGGTGTAAGACTCTGTAATGCAGGCCGCGATCCATCGGGAGATGGTCGCCTTAGAGGCCTGCTTACCTTGTGGATTACCAAAGGTGACAAACAGTTGAGAAGAGCTCCTAAATTTGGAAGTTCTGTCAAGATAGAACTTAAGAGCCCTTCTAGGATTCAAGCTGGGGATTAACTATCAACCTCCAACTGTGGTCCCAGGAGGTGACCTTGCCAAAGTGCAACTGGCTGTCTGCATGCTGAGTAACACAACTGCGATTGCTGAGGCCTGGGCTTGACTGGACCATAAATTTGATCTGATGTATGCCAAGCGTGCCTTTGTACATTGGTACGTGGGAGAGGGGATGGAAGAAGGGGAGTTTTCAGAGGCCCGTGAAGATGTAGCTGCACTGGAAAAGGATTATGAAGAAGTGGGTGTAGATTCCGTGGAGGGTGAAGCAGAAGAAAGGCAGGAATATTAAAGAAAGGGTACTGTAACCGCAATATTCTATTAGTCAATGCAAACATATGCTAGAATTATTGCATGGTTTTTCAACAAGCTTGTTTGGGTATACGTGTTTTAAATGACATTGAAATGTAAGGTTTACCTGTGCTTTGTTATTTTTGGAAGTGCTATAAACTAAATAAAGTTGTATGTTTTAAAATAAAAAAAATAAAAAAGAGCCCTTCTAACATCCAGACAGTGTAGAACCCTTTCCGTCTCTGAGGCGGGGTTCGGGAAAAAGACTGGCAAGGAAATAGACTGGTTTAGATGGAACTCAGAAACCACCTTCGGCAAGAAAGCGGAGTTTGTCCGTAGGACTACCTTATCCTTGTGAAAAGCCAAGAAGGGATGTTCCACCGACAAAGCTTGGAGTTCACTCACGCGCCTTGCCGAAGTGACGGCCACCAAAACGGACACCTTCCATGAGAGGTGCTTGAGGTCCACCGTGGCCATTGGTTCGAAAGGCTTATGGTACAACGCCGTCAGGGTCACATTTAGATCCCACGCCGGGTACGGACTGCGAATCGAAGGATAAAGACGCGTCAAGCTTGCAAAATGTCTCTTAACCACTGGATTAGACAGAGAGTAAGAACATTGGTCCATAGATAGGTAGGCGGAAATCGCCAAAAGATAAGTTCTACATGACAGAACGTGAATTCCTGACTCTGCTAGGTGGGATACAAAGGACAGTACCGTGTCAACTGTAGCCTGCCTTGGGTCCATCTGCTTGTCTAAACACTACTGACAGAACCTAAGCCATTTGCTTTTGTACTGGGATCTAGTTGAAGGTTTTCTGGCTGCCTGGATAATGCGCATGTTATCCGCGGACAGGCCAAGATGTTCTAAAGACCTGAACTCAGGCACCACGCCGCCAAGCTGAGTGATTGTGGGGAGGGGTGCCACAGTTGTTGTTCCCCCTGGTGAAGAAGATCGGGGGTCACTGGTAAGCTGATCGGCAGAAACACTGACAGGTGTTGAAGTTCTGAGAACCAAAACCTGGCCGGCCACCACAGGGCAATGAGCAGAAGAGAACAGTTCACAGAGTTCTTCAATTTGCCAATCGTCCGATGAACTAGAGGCAGAGGCGGGATGGCATAAGCCCTCATGTTATGCCATGGAATTACGAGAGCATCCCCCAGAGAGGAGGCTCCCAGTCCGTTTCTGGAGGCATACAGAGGAAGCTTCTTGTTTGCCGCCGTAGCGAAGAGGTCCACTTCCGGAGTGCCCAGTGCAGGAAAATCCATGAGAGGACCTCTGTCTTCAGTTCCCACTCGTAGCTGACTATCGTCCGCCGACTTAGGGCATCTGATGTGACATTCAGCTGGCCCGGAATGTGTACTGCAAGTAGCCAATGCTTAACTGCCCATTCCCAAATTTGGATGGACAGTTCCACGAGCGGGGGAGACTTGGTGACCCCTTGCTTGTTGATGTAAAACATTGACACTGCATTGTCCATGCGAACCCGGACCTCCTTGTTGGCTATTATCGGTCTGAACGCCTTGAGCGCTAGGAAGATCGCCAGGAGCTCCAGATGATTTATGTGGAGGAGCTTGTCCTGAGGTGACTAAAGATCTGAGACCTGAAGAAGATCCAACGTCGTACCCCACCCCAGAAGGGAGGAGTCCGTTGTGACTGTTACCGTCGGAACTGGGTCCTGAAACCCCGCCCCCACCGACAGGTTGCAGAGAGACAACCACCAGTCCAGGTCCGCTCTCATGGAAACCGGAATCATTATTAACTTGGAGTCCGGATCCACAGCCTGAAGACAAGAACTCCGAAGAGCCATCTCAGTCCGTCTCATCTTGAGGCGAGCAAGAGGAAGGGCCAAAAAACGCACAGGGCCATGAGGCCCAGAAGACTCTGGAACCACCAGGCCGACATGCTCTCCAACTGCGCCAACATCTGACACGTGGCCAACAGATCTGCCATTCTGCCCCGGTCAGGTACACTCTGCAGTCGATCGTGTTCCAGCGAAAACCCAGGAAGATCACGTCCTGAGAGACCGTCATGGAACATTTCCGCCAGTTCACCGACAGCCCGAGGTGGAACAGGAGCTGAAGGAGAGACTGAAGATTGGAGGCAGCTTTCAGTGGACAAGGGCTGCACAAGAGCCAGTCGTCCAAATACGGATATACATGGATACCCTGCAGACGAAGATAGGCTGCGATCACCGACATCATCTTCGTAAAGACACGCGGTGCCGAACTTAGGCTAAAAGGAAGCACTCAAAACTGGAAATGCTCCTTTCCCACAGAGAAACAGAGATATCTCCTGTGTGGGCCCCAGATCACGATATGCATGTAGGCATCCTGAAGATCCCCCACGCTGAGCCAATCGCCCATCTGCAGGGAAGACTGTATCTGGCCGGGAGTGATCATCTTGAATTTCTCTTGGGGTAGGTAAAGATTGAACTGGGAAAGGTCTAGAATGGTGCACAGGCCAGCCTGGTTGGGTTTGGGCACCGTAAACAGCCGGGAGTAGAAGCCCTCCCCTCACTCCCCAAGAGCAACAGGTTCCACAGCTCTGAGGTCCTGCAGTTTCTGCACCTCGGCTTTTAGGGAGGGCGATCCCGACTGCTGGAAAGGAAGGTTGAGGGTGGGGTATGGGGTAGTGGTAAGCGGAAGCCCGCCCGAACGACTGACAAGACCCACCTGTCCTCGGTGATGGTCTGCCATGCCTCCCAATGAGACGCAATGCATCCTCCCACCGGGGTCTCGTGCGAGCGAGGAAAACCCTCATTTGGCAGGCTTTTCAGTGGTGTTACCACCTGAACCCAAGGAGAAAGCTGAGGAGCGGGAGAAAAACTGAGTCTGTTGCTGCCTCTGGTGGTTATTACCCAAAGGAGTATCCACTCTGCGGGATTTCCGGTCTAGGAAGCCCCTGAAAACAGAGGAGGGCCGGCTCTGCGACAGCGGTCTCTGGTCCTGAAAGGGGTTTTAACCAGGACTGACAAGGACTTAGCTGTCTAGGTGCTGTCCTTTGTTTTGGTGAGTTCCACATCCGTTGTGGAATGAAAAAGCTCCTTACCATCAAACGGCAGGTCCAACACCTTGTCCTGTACCTCCTTCGAGAACTTGGTGGCATGCAACCACATCTGTCGAGAGGTGTCAACACCCAGCATAAGACCCCGAGCCGACGTGTCGACGTGATTAGCCGTGTCCTCAAGCAGATCCTGAGCCAAGACTCTGGCGTCAGATAAACCCGCCTTAAAGTCTTCCAGCTTCTCGACCGGAATGAACTCCTCGAACTCTGACAGACCTTTCCACATCTTCATGTTTGCCCCCGCTAAAACCAGTTTCGCGTTGGCCTGCCGGAGCTGCAACGCCGAGTTAGTGAAAATCTTCCTCCCAAGGGAGTCCAGGAGTTTGTCCTCTTTCCCCAGAACCTGAGTCGCCGTCGTAGAAGAGGACGCTGCAGGCCTGGACTGCAAAGTGGCCATGGCCACCACTGTGGAGGGCAAGAAGACAGGGCCACCTCTTCCGAAGAATGCAGCCTGTAACGTGCGTCAATTTTCTTATTGACGAGAAGTCCAGAGTGTGGCTTTTCCCAGACCCTGCGGACCTCGGCCAAAACATCCTTCCATAAGTATGGAGGAAAGGGGACGGAACATAGGAGTATGCCCTAATTACATAAACATCCCCCTCCCCTTTTCTTACAATCCAACATGTTTTTAGGATACATGGGGAATAAGCTTGAGCATTATATACAGGGTCCTCTTAAGGTAAGAGATTGGGTTTCTGACCTTGATATGGTGTTGCCTTTCATTGAACACCTGGACAAACTGGGTTGTTTCTTCCAATACAGGAATTAGCTTAAAAACAGCCATGGTGCCAAACAGAAAGGGAACATCCGCCGACCAGGACGAAGATCAGTCAAGCGAAGCCACACAAGACAGGAGTCCTGCGCAAGACGTACGCCGAGCAGGGAGTAAGACATGCAAGCTCTGATGAAGGCGAAGTCTCCAAGCACAATAGGTCTGCTGAAGTTGGGGACACTGTCCTCACTGCCAACAAAGGAAAACAGTGTCTGGAGCCACAGAGGCCACCAATTCAAACACGGGGAAGCTAAAGCACGTTGAAGCCCAGGTCAAGTGAACCAAAGAACTACCAGGGCCTGAGGAGCCCATAGCCCAAGAAGGATAAACAGAGGAACATCAGAGGCAAGACACGCCCATTACCCACGAGGGGCAAGTCATGGATATGCTGGGGCTAAAAGAGACCATACCCTGAGAGGGACGAAACAAGGACAGGAAGAGGCGAGAGACGCCTGTCGGCCATGACAGATTAAGCGAGAAACCAGGAGGGCGGCAGTCAGCCATAGCCTGCAAGAGGCTAATCAAAGAATCTGTCGCAAATACCCATAACCAGCAAAAGGCCAACGGAGGCGGTGAGGGGGAGAGAGATGCCCATAACTTCTAAACAACCACCATAAACTGGGCCGAAGAAGCCCATGGCCTACCCAAGGCCAAAAAGGGAAAACATACAGCCGGCGAGAAGTAAACCAAGAAACTGCACAGACCGCGGACGGCCATAGCCTGAGAGGGGTTAACCAATGTACATCCGGAGCGAGAGATGCCCATATTGTAAGAGGAAATAATGTGATTGGGTCTGGAAAAGCACACCACCTACCTTAAGCTGGAGACCCGAAACATCCAGGAACACTCAGAGATCAGCATTCTTGGAAGTTGCTTTCTGAGACCTGAAGGACAAACTCCAATATCCCCAAAAACAGGGTAAACAAAGGTACCTGGAGGTGGTTTTATTGAACAAACTTGTATTTTGTTGATTTGAAAAGACTCTTTCCTTTGAACTTTAAGAGGCACCAAGTTTGTGGTGAAGAGACTTTTCTTAAGTGTCTTCAGAGACTTCATGTACCAGTGAGTGGGAGTCAGAACCCAGCCTCCACCAAAGTCCCATAGGTGGTGTAACCCATGTTTAGAGTTTTCTATCTTTTTTCTAGTTAGTTATAGGCCAGTTTAGGGTTTGTATGTTTTTTAGTGTAGGGATTGCATCTTAGCAATAATGATTAGCGAAGGTTATTCTTTAAGTTTTCTAATATAGGTCTTTTGATCCATGTCTTTGTGTCTACCTCTATATCTGGCTTACCACAGGAGGGAGTCTTTATTCTGCCCTTCCCAGTCATGGAGGGTGCCAGAGAGTACTTGCAGGGTCTGCCACTTCCAGTGGGCAGAGTCTTGGTTACCAGTGTTCAGGCAGCATGAATGCCTTCCCCAAACAGGAGGTCACCCCAAATTGTGACGGATTGCAATTTAGGAGCCCTGGATTTTCTTTATTTTTATTAATGTAATAATATGTTGCAGGTAATTCCATCTCGGATCAGATTCCCTTTTCATATGCTCCATGCCAAAAGCATAGTGTGTACTTGTGCCCTGCTGCATTAGTAGCCTGATCTGCAGCACCTGCTCTACTTGTGGCACAATGCAAGATCAGAGGTCATAGGTGACCATTTGACAGCAGCAGTGACAGCCAGGTGTCTGCAGTGCAGGGGCTGCATTTACAATATACACCTCTGTTCCAAAACCCTATAATTATGAGTCAACATCCTGGTGGCAAAATAATCTTTAAAAATAAGTCATGCCTGAGTTATTGTGTGGTGGATGGTATTATCATAATTACTACAAACACAGCAATGTGATCTCACACATTTGTCAGCCTAGTGATCCCTTGCTCAGCTGTAGAAGGAGTATGTGCATTCTCCTCAGACAGGCTGGGCCTTGCCACTCATAGCAGGATTGTAGCCTTGGGGGATTGCCTCTCTTTGTTCCTTTAGAAGGTTAGGTAACGTCGTTCCCAGAAGACAGTCACTCCACAGGAAGCTAGCCTGGGAACAGGAATCAAAGCTCATACCCATTCACAAAATGCTGGCCTCATGCCAGGGTGCTGCATGTCAAAGGGCCTTTGATCCGATTGAGAAGGGAAGGTGGCAGGGGGAGCACTGTACAGATGAAGGAAGATTCCCCCATCTTGTTCCTCTCTGCCTGCATCTCTCCTGCCTGTCCGCTCCATTTTTCTTTTGATGAAGTCCTTTGGGTGTGATGTCAGGGGCAGGGACATCACATGGATTGGACCCATAAAGCAGGCTAGCTTTAGTCCAATCACCTGTGGACTTTTACCTTTAAAAGAAGGGGTTTCACAGAACTTCTTTGATTCACTCTTGAACAACACCGGCGAAGTATTCACTGGACTTCTTTTGGGAGAGTTGTACTTTCCAAAGCCCTCAAACACTGAGGCAAAGAAGGAGCAGTCCAAGGCAGAGGAAAGCCCTGCCCCTACCAACCCCCAGGGCACAATGGGGTGACTCTTGTTGTGGGCCAGGACCTGCCATTCTGCACCAGAATCTAATGAAGCTGGGAGAGCAGACACCGAAGGGACTCATCCTCTCTCGAGCCGCTGAAGTGGGTCTCACAGCATCTGGATGACCAGCGCAGCTAAGGTTTCCCATTCTGCCCTCTTGACGCCGGTTGAACTGACCTCGAGCAGTGTTCACCGCTGAGGCATCCTGCCGGTGCTGCTTTTCAGGGTTCCTCTGAATTTTCAAACAAGTGCCTGCATCTCAAGCCCACTCGATGCTTCATCATGCCCTCGCTGAGCCCATCATCTGCTAGGCTTGATTCAATCACTTGACACTGGGACCCGACTCGAACCACTAGAGGGTCACTTGCCAACTTGAACCAGGGATTACGCCACGACTCACCCTCAAATTGTACTTCGTCTAAACGCACATTGGAGCATTAGATCACTGTTTTGACAATCGCTGCCTGCCGACTTGAACTGCTGGAGCGTCACTTATCGATCCTTCCCAGCGATTACAACCCAACTCAACCCGGCTCGACCTCGTGAGCGCTGCAACCTGCTTTGCTGAAAGCTGCATTCAAATAGCACAGAGCTATTGCATTCAAACCTGCTCGGCGCCCTCTTGCCACTTGGGCACACACAATTCAATGTGCCCAAACTGTGCTTGATCCGCTCGCATCACTGCTCGAAGCCGAGTTCGATGCTGTTGAACTGCAAGAACCGAAAGAAGATACTATTGACTATTAACTGGCCCCCACGGTCTGGTTTGGAGCCTTAAAGACTGGTTAGGTCATTAATTCTCTTTTTGCATCCAAGAAACGTATCCTTTTTAAAGAACATTTTGGTTTTTCCCTCCTTTCACCCCTATTTCATTACTTAGAGTTCTGCATTGTGTTATCTTTGCTTATTCTCTGTTCTTTCCTCAGTGGTGGGATTTGTGTAGTGTTTTAGATTTGCTGTTTGGGTTACTATTGTTTTAGTTACTACATTTACATCTCTTTTGAGAGTGCAGCTTTCCCTCAGCCATCGTTACCACAGAAGCCAAAGGGGGTGGCGTGCTTAGTTGTGCCTGTTTTACCTTTATGATTTTGTTGACACTTGGTATGAAGCAGTGAGGGCTGAGTGGGCATTTTAGACTCTACTCATCTTTGTACTTCTGCAAGGCAGAATTGAAGTTGCAACAGAAAAGGCTTGCTGTAATGGGTGAAGGGAGGGTCTTGCTCCCTCCTTGGGGTCTTTAGCCTCACCTGTATGCCATAAGACTTTGGGAAGACTGTACACCAATAAGGTTTCAGGTGAAACCTTCTTCCTTTGATGTCCAAGGATGATTGAACTAAAGGGGTGGGTTTCTCCCCCTTGTATACTTATTTTTCTGCAGCAGGTTGGTCCTATTCTAGCCTTCTGTAAGAGTCCAAACCTGACTGATGTGATCAGAGTCTTCTCCTGGTGATGGCAGTCGAGAGTGCTTTGTCTGCAGGCAGTGGGGAGGGGGCACTAAAAGTGGGAGTGGCCTAAGAGATTCTAAGATTGTGAGTCTGTTTTTTGAACTGTAACTGCTCCCCTGGGTATTCTAGCTCCTTCCTCTCTCCTGTCTGCCATTGTATCTTAGAGGCGCCTGTAAATACCACTCTTGCAGGATATCCCCATTTCCCGGCAGGGCGTAACATAACATGAAACATTGTTCCTGGCGGGTCCAAGTGCATAATTGATTTCATAATAACTATACATTTTAATAAATCCTGGATTCATTCGAATATATAGTTATTATGAAATCAATAATGCACATGGACCCACCAGGAACAATTTTTCATGTTATGTTCAATAGTTCCTGTGTGTGATGGGGAACATTCCCTTCTGTGTTTGGGGCGTGAATTTGAAACACTGGCTCCCAGCTGCGGACCTTCTGGGGTATATCATGTCCTCCAGGGACGATGGTAAGCTTTTCCAGAGAGTACAAAGGCCAATTTCTAGGCGGGACCCAAACATCTTTTTTGGGTGAAACCCTCCCCAGACTGTGATACACAAAGGGCTTGGGCAGTTGAATGAGCCACTAAAACCTAGGCTAACTATAAAATGACACCAACATGTTTTGGCCAGTATAACTGTATATTCCTATAGGTCATCATATCAAACCAGACATGGTTTATATTTATTTATTAATCTGCCACCACGAATTGGGGGTGCACAATCATATTCAGGGCTCAAAATTGAGATTGGATAAGCAGGAGCTAAAAGCAGCTCCTGGGTATCCAGCATTATCCAGTGATCAGGAGCTACACTGGGGGACGAAGAGCTAGTACATAGCGTTCTGCTATTGTAACTTCCACATAAGATGGAAACATAGCATTCCTTCCATTACCTATGACTCCTTATCTCTTTAAATGCCCCATAGATGTTTCCTAATATTTATTCTTTGATTGTCGCAAATGCACAGATTTAAATTCACATATATGTTTTTGTTTGGCATCGGTTGGCCTCGGGAGGCAAAGGTAGCTGCTGGTAGCTGTTGGTGTCAAGTTAACCAGGCTCTTCTAGGCTACAAGCAGGAGCTAAATAGCTCCCAGCGCCATTCAATTTCGAACCCTGATATATAAAACGGATTGTTTACTTGCAAAGGGATTCCAGTTTTCATTCCAAAAAAGTCCAATGAGAAATTTAGAATAACTTTGATTGTATACATTACAGTTATAAATCATTTGGCTGACACCTCCCTGAAGTAGCCACGGATTTTCTCACCAATTAGAACACTGCTTTCGTAATAGATTTGGGAACCAAAAATGGGTTTAGACTTTTTAGTGAACAAGTCAGCTTGGGCACATTTTTAAATTCTACTAGCATGCTGTTGGCATGCAAATTACTAGAGCCCTGAGCAAGTTATCATTGGGTGTCTATATATGGATGTTGACAAGTTCAATTTCTCCCAAATGGGCGGAAGGCCGATATGGGTACAAACCCACCAACACCAGTTCCTAAAACACAGAGCGCAGTTACAAAGTAAGACTTTTTAGCAGATATAACTGTCATGGCAGAATCAATTCAGTGGAGCTTCGAAAAAGAATTGTATTTCCAGAAAATGCCCATTTGCTGCTGATAATCCGTCACAGCCCTAAAGACACCTCATCTTTGTTGAAGGAGCTCCTAAAATTCAAAGTCAAATAATACTTCCCCATGAACACCCCTCTTATCACTACTTAATGGACAGTTTGCTATTGTATATCTCTGCATACATCTCAATGTCGGCCTACAGCTGCTTATTACTACTGTACATAACTGCATCATTATGCTACACATCTCTAACTACTTGGTCCCTAAGCCTCCTCTGTTTTTCTGTCTATACATTCGCATTGTCTATGCAACTGTTATGTCTGTATCGCTAATGTTTCATCCCTCTTTACATGTTTCCATTCCTGTTACACTAAATGGTTTATGGTACACTCACTCACTCACTTATTTATTTATTTTTATATATAGCGTTTTGGACAAAGTGATGCACACATTTTTACATTCATGGTAACATAGTAATGAATAATAGACAAATTGCCAACCAAAGTTATATTTACATTCTGGAATTAGCAACAAAGTTAGCTTTAAGTGAGTAACGGAAAGAGGAGAGAATAGAGAGACAAAACCATAGACAGGGGAAGAGCATTCCGAAATGTAGGAACAAGAAGCACAAAGGAAAGAAAACAAAACTGCTCACGAAGAATGCAAGGAACATCAAGAAGAAACAGAGAAAAAGAACAAAGTGTAATACTGGGAGTAACAGACACAGAGGAAGAAACGTATGAGGTGGTAAGACTATTGATTCACTTAGCGGCAATGCATAAAAAATAGAACTGGAGCCAGGGAGGTAAAAAAAGCCATGCAAGCACAGCAAGAGTGGGAGAGATGTGGGGACAAGTAGGAAGAAGACAAACAAGATGAGCAGCAGAATTAAATATGGACCGAAGAGGAGCAGGAGCACAAGCAGGAAGAGCAGTAGTCAAGTGAGGAAAATATCAAAGTGAGAGTAAGAATAGAGTTTTAGTGGAAGAGAAAGAAAGAAATAGATTTTACGAATTTGATAGACCAGAAAATGGTAAGCACTGGCAAAAGTAAAGATGAGAATAGAAAAAGAGAGTGATGAATTTAGCAATAATACGCAAGGGCCTTTAACGAGGGTCCCCGGTGCTGTTAGGGCCAGATCGGGTATTAATGCAATAAGCACCAATAAATTGCCAATCCAGTAACCCGGGGTGCTGACAGCAATGTTTTTGCATGAATGAACACGACACCTTGCAGCGTCCCGTTCATTCATACAAAAATTGAGGAAGATGAGGCTCCAAGTGGAGCAACTCTTGCAGCCATACGGAAGACGGAGTGACAGCGGCGCCGCCGCTGAAGCCATCAGGTATGTGGGGGTGTAGGGACAGGGAAAAGAAACTTAAGGGAAGGGAGAGTAGTGGGAAGATGGCAGGGTGGGGGAAGCAGCTGTCAGGTTGCTCAGAACGTAGGCTTGGATTGTGGGATTCAGCCCATGATCCGAGCAACCTGATAGGTTGCAACCCGTTCCATGGTGCTAATCAAAAATAATGCTTAGTGTACATACAAGTGGTGTATAAGAAAGAGCCAGGATAGAACTAAATAGAAGAGGAGGAGAAGAGTCAAAAGGAGAAGAAGCAGGAAAGAAGAAAATATCAGTTTTGGAAGGATTAAGACGAAGAGAATGTGAAAGCATTAAAGGCTTGGCAGCAGAAATAAAGCCAGTAAGAGAAAGGAAGCTGATTAGAAAAGGAAGACCACAAGGAAAAAGATCTGAATGAATAATGATAGATACAGGAACAGTATACAAGGAAAAGAGCAAGGGCTTAAAGAATGAACCTTGTGGAACCCCAAAGTGTAAAAGTGTGCAACACAAAGATCCACCGTCGATTGAAACTGAATATGTGAGATGAGAAAAACAGGAGAGAACCAAGGCAAAGCTGATCCAGATACATCAAGAGAGAGTAGGCAGGAGCTTAGATTAGAATGATCCACAGTATCAAAAGCCACATATAAGTAAGACAAATAAGAAGAAAAGACTGTTTTAAATGACAGGATGATGAAGTAGGAAAGTTAGCTACATGCAAGAGAGCAGTTTCCCTACAGTGAGCATGATGAAACCCCTAATTGTAAAAAGGGGTGGAGACAACTGGGTTTAAGGTATGCAGATAAATGAGAGGAGAGAGCATGATATAAGTCAAATCAACATAGCTTTATTTTGGGCAAATCGTCCCCCAAAAACATAAACATCCAAAATATTCAACAACTCATATAAATTGTACAATAATCTAAAGCTAGTCTTTATAATTACAACCATAATAAATGCTCCAAAAAAGTAGATTTCATATTTATAGTAAAGTGCAAGTGCTAAACAACAGCATAAATAAATATAATATAACATAAAGATGTACATTAAAACAGTTATGTCCTCATAAATGTAATGTTAGGGTATAGGAGAACAAATATGTTTGACAATCCAATCTATGTTTCTTGGAGCGTCACTGACAAGCCTTAAGCAAAAAAGGAGATACAGCAAAAAAAACAGAAATTAAACATTCAGAAATGAAAGAAGATTGCTGGCACAAGGCGAGGGTCTCTTTCAGAAATCCAACATGATAGTTTTGCAACATAGAGACAAGCCAACACCTTTTTATGTCATATTATGTAGGGCATAAAAGGATAACATGCAATAGATTCGATATGTGTGGGGGACAGAACAGGCAGGTGTTCTTACTGCCTGTTAACCACCCAAAGGTAAATTCGGGAAGTGGGAGGACATTCAAGTGCATCTTGAAATAAAGCTATCTTTTATCTGGAGATATATAAATGTAAGATATGGTTTAGAAAATTGAGAATCTTTATGCCTTAAATAACCCATTCATCTTTTCGGATGCATGGAATTAACTATCTGTTTTTCCATTTGCCATAAACCCATTGCAGTCTTTATATTGCCCGTCAGTTTACCTGTGGTTATAAAAGGCTCAGTTGGAACACGGGCAGAACCCAGTTCCCATAATAAACAATTAACATGTTGGAACCATTTGAATGTATGGTTTCCAGGGTAGCGAATAACATACCAGATTGCCTCTTTAAATATAAGAAGCCCTTGATTTGTGTGCCATCTTAGCCAATACAACGCAGGCCTAGTGGCAGCTTCTAAATCAATATCCTTAAGATCAATTTCCAAAAATAAAGCATTCTTGGGAGCTCAATCAAAGGCAAATATTATTTTAATAAATGGTGTTTTTAGATAGAAAATGTGCGTGAGCATACCCCCTTATTTCACTTATATACAAACCTTCAAAGACTACTTGAGCGCTACAAATGTCTAGAAGGATTAATGGAACCCCATTAGAAAAACAATTAAGCACAGATCATCTAAGCGCCTACTGACCACCAAATTACTCTTCTCTACCTTTGGAGCCTAGCTCCCAGTTTTGATGAACCTGATTCCCTGATAAAAAGGCGTCGACTTGTTTTAACACCTTACTATTGAAGAGTAAACTTAATTTGAATTGACTTGTCTTGTGGCAAGCCATCAACATTGTTTTATCCTACAGCATGATCCAAGATCTTAGAAAGAAAGGGTAGTAGGGTGATAGGACAACAATTAGAAGGGAGAGAAGGCTCATGAGAACGTCTTTTAATAAATGAAGGAATAGTAGCATGCATGAAGAAAGATGGAAAATAGTAGCAGAAAGAATAGGATGAAAAGGGAAGCCAAACAAGGAAAAAAGGCGCAAAAATCCCATTGGAAGACCTCAATGGAAAAAAAGAACTGAACTGAACTTGCAGAGATTAGTAAAACAAGAAAAGGTAGATGAGAGAGAGGAAATAGGAGAAGAAACTCACATCACAATTCTCCACTATGGTAAAGCACTGTAAGGAAGGCATGACATCAAAGCAAGACAGACGCAAGTGATCACATATCAAGTGTGTTTATTAAACTGTAAGAATGGGTGAGATAAACCCCTAATCTAAACCTAAATCTAAGATGGGAGCAAGCTACGACCATCAAAGTATAATAATACAGTCCAAGTGGAGTCCAGTCAAATAATAAGGGCCTATACTAAAAGGAAACTATTGCGAATCCTTACCACTAGACTACAAAAGAGTGTGCGATAATGATCACAAGAAAACAAAGAAGTGTTCACAAAATGATAAGTCAAGATGTTATGGCCGTGGTCTCCCTTTCCAGATTTTTCACACGGGACAAGCTGGGACTCTTTAGCACAGCACACTCCTGGGTTTCTCTCCGGCACAAGGTTACAGTTCCTTTTCTCAATATCAGGACCTTCTGTGTCCAAGTCTCTTTCATGCAAAGTCTCTTGCTTCAGAGGGCCTGATATGACATTTACAACAAAACAAAGGTTCCTTCGGCTAATATTCACGTCGGGTGATTACTCTTCACCCTTGGATCCCCTCAGCCAGGCTCTGGTCCTTCTCTCAATGTTATCCTCCCTCAGTCAGGCTCAGACCACCCACGTCACAATGTTCATGGGTGTATTTCTGCTCATCCTAATTTGCAGGCATCCCTCAGCCGGGTTCACATTTGCCAAAATACTCAGTTTACTTAGTTTTCTCACAATGCAGGATTCACTTCCCTTGTTTTTCTCCTGTCGTCCCTCCGTCGGGTTCACATTGCCTTTTAACACAGTTCCAAAAGAAAGTCAATCTCGACCCCTTAGGTTCTTCCCTTACCTAAGTCTGGGTCTTAGCCCCCAGTCAGGCTTTCCCTTAAGGCTCTAGTCAAGCTTCACACAGTTATATCATCACAATGAATTTGCAGGTTCACATTTGCTCCAGGAACACAGTTCACTTTACTTCCATAACGTGTCAAAGACTTTCGACTGTACAAGGGGTTTGGCGTGACACTCGTATTCTTTGACACCTCATGCCGGCCTCCCCTAGGTCCTCTTGGTACTTGTAGTTGCAACAATCTCAGTTCATTAATTTCCTTGTTCAGGAGAGGGGCACCAGCCAGAGATCTTCGAATGAGCACCCACGTGGCGCCTGACCATTCTAGCTCTGGTACCTGTTTTAATCATAAAGTTCACAAGGGTCTCCCTCTGACGGGCTCAGACCCCTTGTAGCGTTCACAAAGGGCCTCCATCTTCGGGCTCGGTCCCTTCTCCCAAAGTTTATAAGGTTCTCCCGTTGCCAGGCTTGGACCCTTCTCACAAAGTTCACAAGGGCAAAAAAAAAAAAGCCAAAAAGGTTGAATTGATAGAAAAGTTGTTAGAATACCAAAGTCTGAGGAGTGGGTCTGAATCCCCCACACTTACAGCAAATGTGGAAAATGTTGATGAGGATGATAATGTTTCTGACAGTAACTCTAATGTTATGGATGAGTTAGATGAGGAAGAAGAGTCTTCAAATGAAGGCCCTGTTTTACCTCTACCTGTTCATAGGCCTCAACGTCTGACCACAGGGACCCCAGCAGGTCCAACATTAAGTCCTGAATTTGTGTCTTTAGAAAGAATGAGACTTGAGTTAGACTTTAAAAGAATCGAAGCTCAAACTGAATGCAAATATCAAGAACTTAAACTCAGAGAGATGGAATTGAACCATGCACTAGAGATGAAAAAGTTGCAGGAAAATTGCAGTCTGCTGCAGGAGTCTCTCTACAGTGGTTTTGTGGGAGGACCCACCATCTGCTTCAAAGACTGCCTTCACCCGCGAAGTGGGCTGCGAGCGAATTGCGGGCAAATTGCAGTCTGCTGCAGGAGTCTCTCTACAGTGGTTACTGTTTTGTGAGAGGACCCACCATCTGCTTCAAAGACTGCCTTCACCCGGAAGGCGGACGGCAAGCGAATTGCGGGCAAATTGCAGTCTGCTGCAAGAGTCTCTCTACAGAGATTACTGTTTTGTGGGAGGACCCACCATCTGCTTCAAAGACTGCCTTCACCCGGAAGGCGGACCGCAAGCAAATTGTGGGCAAATTGCAGTCTGCTGCAGTCCGCGGCAGCCGGGCGCCGGGTGGAGGCATCAGAATGGAGGAGGACACTAGGGTCCTAAGAAGTGGCCGCCCCTGGATCACGGAGCCGAGTGGATGAGAAAAGGAAAGCCTGGCTCCGGGTGTGTAATCCGCTTTAACCGAGGGCGCCTTCCCGTTTCCCTCGCCTGATGACACTGACAGCGACGATGCCGGTAACAGGGTCAACGTACAAATGGGGGCGAGTGAAGGGTGGGGGGAGCTGTCAATTTGGAGTTGTGCCCCTTGCCAGTGGGCCATGTAGACAGTGACAGTGTCAGTGACGATAATGAAGAAAACGTCTTAGTGAGGGTGCAGGCAGAGTCTGGAAGTACGCCCCCAGGTGGAACGGTGCCACAAAGAAACGATCATGTGCACCAACAGCAGTATCTGTGGGGGGAGAGTGGGAAAAATCCCGGACTCAGCCCATGCAAAGAGGGAGAAACAAAGGCGGGGAAGGACCGGGCGGTATGGGCGGTCTAAGAGACCTCCATCTACGGCAGGACATGGGATGTGGCTCCAGGCAGGGAGTAGTTGTAGGCCAGGAGATCCACCATAAAGCCCCCCAGTACAGTCTCCCCCAAGGAAAACTAACCCCTCCCAGCTTGCCCCCCCCCCCAGAATTTGACTGTGGACGTGGAGATCCACAAAGAAAGCATACATTTGGAGTGTTTCACTCAAACAAAGCAACGTCGGAGGGGGAGTCAGGGGGGGAGCTGCAAGGGACAGATGGAGAGCTGTCCCAAAACTGAATGCCCCCCTGCATATGGATAAAGACAAAGCTGACAGTATGGCCAGAATGGGGGTTTCAAGTCTATCAGCACAGACCAACTGCCCTAAGAAAACACAGTTGGCCATAATGGTTATTCCCATAGAAAACCAGGGAGAACTCAAGAAAATCGAACTGACAACATTTTTTTCAAAAGTAAACAAAAAGAAAACTGCCAAACGCTAGTAACGCGCAGCAAAGAAAAGGGAAACAACTAAAAAAGCAGAAGCAGGGACGCAAGCCGAAACAAAAGGAATCCTAGAAAAATAAACCAAAATCTTTTAATACAAAGCAGCAGAAAATTTTGACAAGTTCGCTTAAGCTCTTCTTTCAAAAAAGAATTCAGTCTGAGGCAGTAGAGGCTGACAATGTGAACGATCTTACTGATGCAGAACTCATTGCAGGAACAGAAATCCTTGACACAGTCTTACATCGCTCACCACTTGCAAGTAGTGAAAACATTACAATTGAAAACATCTGTCAAAATTCCTGCGAGCATGAAAAACCGGTCTCGGTTAATCCGGAATCATCCAAAATAGTGTAGGCGCGAAACTTCGAATACAGAGATAACATTATGAGAAACAACGAGACTCTACCAGAAATGGGGAAACCACCCAAGAACGCCCCAGAACTACTGTTAATGTAGTTGCTACATGCCCTCAAAAACAAAAGGAAGGAGTTCACGACCAGCGAGCGGGGTCTCCCAATCAGTGGGAAGAACCTGGAAACATAGGAAATCAACAGGTGGGTGAGGCTCTTGAGACCAGTACACTTCCAAAGAGAGGCCTTTTTGACCTCCCAAGAAAATCCCTGAGTGGAAAAGACTCAGCGCATGGGACTGAAAATTTAGATCACTGGCCTCCAGGGTCTTCAGCAAAAGCAAAAAATGAAGATAGAAGGAGGGAGAAGCAAACAAAGGCAAGCGGAGATCAGAGCCCGCTATTGGTGAGAAAACCTTTCATACCAATTGGAAGACAACGAAGTGAAATATCTTCTTAAGCGCCGAGAGACACACCATCAAAGAAGATCGATTTAATGTCAATAATGTCCACTATAACAATTGCGTTGACTCCATTCTGCAAACTTTATGAGACAATAAGAGACACTTTGAAAGACCACACGTCCTTAATGGCAGTAATGAATTCAAAATTAACTCTCCTAGAAGGTCACGTGCTGGTAAAACCAGGTGAGAAGGGTTTGTCTTCGACAGCAGTAAAGACGTGGAAAAGGCATCACAAACGGAAGCTTTTTCTGGTCCATTCAACAATTACAAGGTTTCATCGGTGTCAACACAAACAGACCTGTTTATAAACTTGACTTCCCCGGAAAATAAATTTTGGGTAATTGGCACGCAAACGAGGAGTGAAATTATCCTGATAAAGGATGGTCCAAAGACTCCTCCTCAGATGGAAGACATCTAGAGGGCTCACAAAGTCACACAGAAAACAAACATAACGGGGCAGGAAGCCTGTAGGGGGAAGTTTAGAGGGAATGGTTCGATCGCCACTACCACCGACAGAGATAAAAAAAATTGTCTCACTCCCAGTGTTTGATTGTGAAGGTAAATCCAAAGAACAACGCAACAAAGGCAAGCAATCGTTTCATGGCATTTGTTCCCAAAAACTAGGTGGAAGTCTAAGGGAATCGACAGGCAAGGTGGAGACACTTGACCTGAGAGCCAGAGGCAACCAAAACAGTAGAAAACCTGGAAACATGGGGGGGAAGCGGTCTTCCTCAGAATCGCGGAAACAGGAAGGTGTATCTCAAAAAACACCAAGACACTACTACACCAAAAGGAAAAGGAAAACACCACTAATCCTGAGGAGTAGGCAAGTATATCTGTCGATCTCATGGATCTAAGTGAGTACTTAAGTGAAGATTCAGATTTTGAAGGCCCTACTTCAATCCAGTTGAAAAGGAAAGCGACATCCCCACTGGATAAGGGTTGAGTGTGCGAACCAAAAAGGAAGATCATGAGACGTGATAAAAAGCCAGCGTGTCCGTACCAAAAGGACCAATATGGATCAGTATCTCCTACTGACATCACAAATAGAGCACGGAGAAATCAAAGAGGAAAAAGCAGAGAAAGAGCACAAAATCTCAGAGAAAGCCCTTGTGAGGTAAGAAGAAAAAGAAAAGAGATAGAGGTGCGAAGAAGCCCTTCAAGGTTAAATGAGAAGGAATCCAAGAAGTTACTGAGGGACTATTTGGCCCATAGATGTACGGATTTAAAAGAAAGTGGAAGGGAAAGAAAACACAAAGAATATTGGAATGAAAACGTTACAGCTCAGCAAAAGAAAAGAGGAGAACGATCTACAACATTCTATCAAGAAAAAGAGAGAGAAAACAAGGCTAGAGCGCAGGACACTCGATCTTTCGAATTAATGAGAATCATTAACAAAAATGACAACTTGATCTTGAATCGGCGTACAGTAATGAAATTGTGTGCTTAAATTCCTAAGCTAAGTGGCCTCCGTTCGGAAGAAATAATGATCGTGGAACCAATGCACAAAGGCAGAAAAGCTTGCTGCTTTTTGCACATATGTTCAACAAGAATAAAAGATTTGGTAGGTCGCTCAAGTCGAGAATTTTCAAAATTGGGTTTTGACTTAATAGACCTATCAACAGTGACAAAGCAAGAACAGAAGATCGAGAGTCGAAAACAGATCGAGAAACCACATCGGTATTCTCAGAGACCAAGAAAGCATAGTCCAAAGGCCTCAAGAAAAGAAACCGTTATGGCAATTAGCCCAGTGAGATATGGAAATAGAGAAAGAAACTACGTTAAGGAAATAGCGGAGAGACGACAGAACAGAAGGGACTATGAAGTAAGGAAAGAGGACAGTCGAAGACGACACGCAAAACGAGAAGAGCAAGAGAGTACACATACCAGCTATAACAGACATCTTAAAGGTCCCAACTTAAGTAGAAGGACGGTGGTAGAACGTGAAGAGAAACGCAGACCCAAGTTAGCTATACCCAACAAATGGGAACTGGAATCAAATAACCGAGGGAAGGACCCAAGAAATTGGACATGGGCCTCAGACTGTCAGTCCTAACAGGATCCACCAGAGGCGGGATGATCAAATAGTAATGGGCTCCTGGAACACCCGTGGCTTTGGTCATCTTACAGGGACTTCGGACGTGAATCTTGGAGACCACGACATCTTGTGTCTCCAAGAGACCTGGCTGAGGGCAAAACCATGTATGGACGGTTACGAGATTGCGTTCTCTTCGGCAGTAAAAGGCCATAAAGGTAGATCCTCAGCCGGTTTGTTGAAAGAGATTTGTTCCGGAAGGGGATTTTTTCCGGAAGGGAGCAGTTTTTATAGAATGGTCGAAATGGAATACAATGGGAAAACAGGCAACACCCTCAACGATTCTATTAATGATTTCCTATGGGAATCCTGGTGCAACAAATGACGAGGCCTATTTACAATGGATTGGAAAGCTCCTGGAAAACACAAATTTAACGCAGAAAATTGACTATACCATCGTCGCCGGAGACCTGAATGCAATATGTGAAGAAAAAGAGCATCTATGGAAAACAAGTCAGATGACTTTACCCTCCTATAAAAGAGGCAAAAAGTGGATACATCTAATGGATGCCTTTGATCTTGACAATCTCCAAAGAATACGTGATCAGCAGCATGCTCTTGTCCCGTCTTGGGAACGAAACGGCCAAGGGAGGACGATCGACCATATGTTCGTTTCAAGGGAACTGTTGTTACTCATCGAAAAGTTCGAAGTCAAAAGAACTCTAAATAGCGATCACTATTTGCTACTAACAAGGTGGAAATCCATCCAGAAACTACAAGAAACCATGACAGTGGATTTGGAGCTAGACAATGGGAAAAATTGACTACGTCTAAACGAAAGCTATCCAAAAGTTAACAGAAAGGTATCAGATCCAGGTAGAAAAGGTCGAAAACCATCAAATAACCGACCTAGTCTACTACCCATTGTTAGACATTTTCAAGATAAGCAAGAAAAAAGGAAAGTTACTCAACAATTGCACACCTATGATACCCTATGATGCCCAATTAGTGGCAAAAAGACGAATTGTCAGGACACTCAAAAGGCAAGTAAAAAAGAGAAGCGACCCACTGATAGTGGAGAAAATGGAGCAGGAAGTACGAAGTTACAGAGCATGGGTACGAAATCACAGACATACTTTATATCAAAGGGATGCCGAAGACAGGCTCCGTGCACTGTCTGGGAAAAATCAAGAGAATTCTGGACAATGATTCGTACAACCAGAGTTGAACCCAGTGGGAGGCTGCAAAACAGCATGGGGGAAGAAACGTGGGTAACCCACTTTAAGCAATTACATAAATCGGAAGCCACTACCGTTAACACCAACGCCAAAAAAGAAGGGCAATGGAGGATAACATCTCCCATAGAGGAAATCGAATTAATGAAAAAGAAATTGAACAATTCTCGGGCCGCCGGTCCTGATGGAATAACAAACTTTGAACTGAAGCAGCATTCGGAGTCCTAGGCACCATTTATTAGTAAAATCTTCGAGGAAACAGTAAAGGTCAGAGACATTCCAACATCATGGAGAAAGGCCCACATAGTGCCAATCTTCAAATCAGGTAACGGAGCAGACCCACGCCAGTATCGGCCGATCGCATATAATAATATTCATTGACTTGGTTCAAGCCTTCGACCGGGTAGAGTGGGAAATCCTGTGGGAAAAGTTGAAAATCTAAATTGCCCAAGTTCCATTATGGGTCCAAAAAGAGCATTGTACTCCTAAACATCAATAAAGGTGAGACTCAACAGAACAGGAGATCTATTAGGAGAACTTCCAACTGCCGGGGGTAAAACAGGGATGCCCCCTGGCACCTGCTCTCTACATTTTCTACACATTGGACTTTATGAACACCCAGACCTCGATCAGATCCTTTCCCCCATCTTTGGGAAATGAAAACATTCCGAGATTGATCTATGCTGATGACATTATTTTAATAGATCAGACGCAAGTGGGTCTTCAGTTGAATAACATTCTTGGCTACTTGGATAAAAATAAACTAGAACTAAATAAATCGAAAATAAAAGTAATGTCTTTCGAAAAAGGAGGAAATGCAAAAAAAATCTTGGGAAAGTAACAAGTTTTAAATACTTGGGAATCATATTCAATAACAGCCGGGTAGAACTACCGATGCAGAAACACCTATTTGAGAAACTTAAATCACTGTCACCCAGTTGAAAATGATAAATCAAAGGTTTGGACAATTTTCAGTTCTCCCTATTGTGAACTTCTACAGGGCCAAAGTTGTGCCAACATTAACTTATGGCGTAGAAGCAATGCCGGGACTGCCTTCAAACTTAAGGCCAAAACTCAAAGGGCGCTTCCAGCGAGAAGTTTTAAACCTGCCCAAGTCTACTCCAATGGTGGCGATAAGAAGAGAACTAAGTTTAAGTTCATTGAAAGTCCTGGTGGAACGAAACACTCAGAAAAGTCATAGATCCATCAGCGAAGTCCATCTTGAAAACAATCAGAAAAGAAATGGAGAACGAAATAAACGGGATGTTACTTGATTGGAGGTCCAGGAATCGCCTGGTCCTAGAGAAAACTGGAAGTACGGAAGAGGACTTGTTATTTAACCCCACAAAGATCAATGTAAAACTCCTAAAAATGGATTGGTTTGAGACCGGGGATTTAGCTGATCAATGTAAACTGCTCGCCGACCTTCCGAGGAACCCAAAAAAACTGAATGTAGTGATTCTTTATTTAGTAAAATGTCCCGACCAACGTACACAACAACATTTCCTTCGAATTAGACTGAATTTATCAACACAAAGGAAATCTTAGCAATCAGAGGAAAAGCAACATCGAACAAATGTAGATTTTGCCATTCGCCCACTCAAGTAGAGACAAGAAGACATTTACTACTTGAATGTTTGGGCATAGAGGAAAAAAGACTTACCTGGTTGGGCCACTTCTTCAAGGATCAATTTGGGTGTAGAGGAGCACTCCTTAATTCTATGAACCTTAATGTAAACTCAAATGCTTCCTTGTTACAACTAAATACAAACTTAAGTGCTAAACAGAGTTTGATTCTGGGCTACAGAATCGGAATAAACAGTGGTTTGAAAGATCACTTCAGCAAAAATGATCATCCTCTGTGCACACTTTTAGGCATAAACATGCAAAACACATTATCGTAGTGCAATTTTTGCTTTCACATTTTATTCTTAACCAAACACAATGACCTTTGAAGGTCTGGGTAGTATCTCTATTTTCTTTTGTTAGTGATTCAAAAAATACCCATTTTACAACAAAATGTTATATGCAGTCTCGTGTTTAGAACAATTTTCAATAAACCAAACAATATATCCGTGTTTTCAAAGCTTTTTCAATCCGAAAGTGTTTCTAATGTCTCTTTAAAACTCTTTTTCTTGTTGATCTTTACAGTTTAAAGTCCATAGTTCTCAAATGAAAACAAGGGACTATTGATCAAATAGTCTCTTATCTTTTCGTTGATGCACAACGCGTTTTGGGCTCTCTCTTAGCCCTTCATCAGGTGCGACCAAATTCTATACTTCAATCTGATGTATCTGAAAGTTAAATATATATTTCTATTTAGACCCTCAGTTCATGTTCCATATAGCTTCACAATTTCTTTTGACTAAATAGACCAATGTACCTGTAATACTGTGGATCTCTCCCATCTGTCAGTCTCTAATTCTTGTGACTTTCATTCCAGTATCGTTTATTCATCCACTCTTGTGTTTGTCTTGAATATTACGCCTGATCTGTAAAGAATGAATATGACGTGGTTTTTCTACATGAATTTTGAATGTTTATGAGCGGGTTTGGTGCTGGGAACAGTCGCTACATCATAGCGCTGTGACCCAGTCACCCAACCCTAATTCAGCGTTTTTCATGCTTTACTTTCATATCGTGTGCCCGTTGTCTCACCTGACTATGCGGACCGCTGTCGGCTACTTTCTTTGGCTTGCCGTACGTGCAAGCTCATTGTCGTCCGCTCAGCACTGCCGCAAGCCGCTCGCGTTGCTGTCTCGTGCCGTTCACGATTTTAATTTTCTCCTTCCCTTGGTCCGCGCTCTCCTGTTCCATTCACAGCATGTGTGTCTCCTTGAGGTAGCTCCACGGTTGCCTTGATTGTGTTTCTTTGAACTCCCTAGATGTAGTCCCTTCTTGCTTTCTACCAAGCTGTGAACTGGCTAGTTTTCCGTGATTGCATGGCCACCATCTTGGAATAGTTTCAATAACTGTGGTTTAAATTCCTGTGGTGTGGTGGTTGCTTCTAGATCGTTGCTACAGAAGTCTAGGGGTGTTGCTAAACATGATGTTTGTTATTTTAAGTGTTGCATGGCTCATTAGAGAGCACTCAAAAATGTTTTTTATTTATTTCATATGCATTTGTTTTGTACCAGCCCGATTTTTTACAAATACAATTCTGTACGCGGGGAGCTATTTAGATTCTTGCTGTCCGGTTGGTGTTTCTGTGCTCTTTTATAGAAAGCAACTTAAATCCCAATCTGCGTTCATACCATTGGGTTGCATTGAGTTCAATTTGTCGATCCAGTATGTTTCTCTTTGCAGAAGAATTTTGTTTAGATTTCCGCCCCTTCTTGATATTTTTATCTGTTCCAGAATGATGAATATTATTTGAGAGAAATTGTGTCTTTCTTTTTTGAAATGTTGAGTAACTGGTGATTTTATTGCTCCTGTCCTGATGTTTGACTTGTGTTCGGACCACCTTATTTTTGCCTTCCTCATTGTCATGCCTACGTAATAAATTCCACATGGACATTTTATACCATAGATTACATTTTCTGAATCACAGGTCGAAGAATGATACAAATTAATTTTGTAACCTTTATGGGGGTGAAGGATGGTGTTGCCCGTTATTAAGTTATTGCAGTTGTTGCAATTGTGACATGGGGTTGTACCTTTGTAGGTTCCCTGGGTTCGTTTTTCTGCTGACAAATCTGCTTTTATGAGATGTTCCCTCATTGATTTACTCTTGGAATAGGCAAAGAGTGGAGGTTCTGGAAAGAGTCTTTTCATCATTGGGTCTACGGTCAAAATTGACCAATTCTTTATAATAATTTTTTTAATTTTCGGGCTCTGTTGGGAGAAAGTGGTAACATATACAAGTTTCTCCTGTTCCTCCTTTTCTTTTGGTTGTAACGCTCCTTCTCTATTGATGCTGTTGCCTTTTTCAGCACATGTTGTGATAATGGATGGTTGATAACCTCTTTTCTCAAATTTTTCTTTTAATTCTGCTGTTCTTCTGGTGTATTCCACTTCTTCTGAGATGATGCGTCTGTATCTTAAAAATTGACTGAAAGGTATGCTTTCTATTGGCCTCCACGGGTGGAAACTATTCACATGCAGTATGCTGTTCCTGTCTGTTAGTTTCGTAAATATTGTTGTTTCCAATTTGCCTCCTTTCTTGTATATTTGCACATCAAGGAATTCAATGGATTCTTTGCTCGTTTTAGATGTTAATTCAATCCTCGGTGCCATGTTGTTGAGATGCTGAAAGAATGCCAACAATTCATCATTTGAACCATTCCAAATCCCAAATATATCATCTATAAAGCCGAACATGCATTTCAATTTGTTTGTCCATCTTTCTTCATTAAAGATATTGGTTTCCTCCAAGTAAGCCATATATGTATTCGCATAAATTGGGGCCATTGCGGCCCCCATGGAAGTTCCAGATATTTGTGTATAGTATTTGTCCTCGAACATAAAGAAGTTATTTTGTAACACTATTTTGAGTAGTTTTAAAGTGAACAGCTTATCAGCTTCACAAACCGTATCTGCTTTCAGTAGTAGCCACTCCATGGCAATCCAACCTTCAGTGCATAAATTCAAAACGTACATAAAAGACACAAATGATTTTTTGAACAAATTAAATCAAGTTGAAATAGATGACGATCAAGATATCCTCTTTACAATGGACGTGGTAAGCCTTTACACCAACATTACTCATGAGGGAGGTCTGGAAGCCATGGAGTGGCTACTACTGAAAGCAGACACGGTTTGTGAAGCTGATAAGCTGTTCACTTTAAAACTACTCAAAATAGTGTTACAAAATAACTTCTTTATGTTCGAGGACAAATACTATATACAAATATCTGGAACTTCCATGGGGGCCGCAATGGCCCCAAGTTATGCGAATACATATATGGCTTACTTGGAGGAAACCAATATCTTTAATGAAGAAAGATGGACAAACAAATTGAAATGCATGTTCCGCTTTATAGATGATATATTTGGGATTTGGAATGGGTCAAATGATGAATTGTTGGCATTCTTTCACCATCTCAACAACATGGCACCAAGGATTGAATTAACATCTAAAACGAGCAAAGAATCCATTGAATTCCTTGATGTGCAAATATACAAGAAAGGAGGCAAATTGGAAACAACAATATTTACGAAACTAACAGACAGGAACAGCATACTGCATGCGAATAGTTTCCACCCGCGGAGGACAATAGAAAGCATACCTTTCAGTCAATTTTTAAGATACAGACGCATCATCTCAGAAGAAATGGAATACACCAGAAGAACAGCAGAATTAAAAGAAAAATTTGAGAAAAGAGGTTATCAACCATCCATTATCACAACATGTGCTGAAAAAGCCAACAGCATCAATAGAGAAGGAGCGTTACAACCAAAAGAAAAGGAGGAACAGGAGAAACTTGTATATGTTACCACTTTCTCCCAACAGAGCCCGAAAATTAAAAAAATTATCAAAAAGAATTGGTCAATTTTGACCTTAGACCCAATGATGAAAAGACTCTTTCCAGAACCTCCACTCTTTGCCTATTCCAAGAGTAAATCAATGAGGGAACATCTCATAAAAGCAGATTTGTCAGCAGAAAAACGAACACAGGAAACCTACAAAGGTACAACCCCATGTCACAATTGCAACAACTGCAATAACTTAATAACGGGCAACACCATCCTTCACCCCCATAAAGGTTACAAAATTAATTTGTATCATTCTTCGACCTGTGATTCAAAAAATGTAATCTATGGTATAAAATGTCCATGTGGAATTTATTAAGTAGGCATGACAATGAGGAAGGCGAAAATAAGGTGGTCCGAA
Organism: Ambystoma mexicanum; assembly: GCF_040938575.1. Classification (NCBI taxonomy): domain Eukaryota; kingdom Metazoa; phylum Chordata; class Amphibia; order Caudata; family Ambystomatidae; genus Ambystoma; species Ambystoma mexicanum. The sequence continues at coordinate 645,513,012 of NC_090938.1, forward strand.
CACAAGTCAAACATCAGGACAGGAGCAATAAAATCACCAGTTACTCAACATTTCAAAAAAGAAAGACACAATATCTCTCAAATAAGATTCATCATTTTGGAACAGATAAAAATATCAAGAAGGGGCAGAAATCTAAACAAAATTCTTCTGCAAAGAGAAGCATACTGGATCGACAAATTGAATTGAATGCAACCCAATGGTATGAACGCAGATTGGGATTTAAGTTGCTTTCTATAAAAGAGCACAGAAACACCAACCGGACAGCAAGAATCTAAATAGCTCCTCGCGTACAGAATTGCATCTGTAAAAAATCGGGCTGGTACAAAACAGATGCATATGAAATAAATAAAAAACATTTTTGAGTGCTCTCTAATGAGCCATGCAACACTTAAAATAACAAACATCATGTTTAGCAACATCCCTAGACTTCTGTAGCGACAATCTAGAAGCAACCACCACACCACAGGAATTTAAACCACAGTTATTGAAACTATTCCAAGATGGTGGCCATGCAATCACGGAAAACTAGCCAGTTCACAGCTTGGTAGAAAGCAAGAAGGGACTACATCTAGGGAGTTCAAAGAAACACAATCAAGGCAACCGTGGAGCTACCTCAAGGAGACACACATGCTGTGAATGGAACAGGAGAGCGGGGACCAAGGGAAGGAGAAAATTAAAATCGTGAACGGCACGAGACAGCAACGCGAGCGGCTTGCGGCAGTGCTGAGCGGACGACAACGAGCTTGCACGTACGGCAAGCCAAAGAAAGTAGCCGACAGCAGTCCGCATAGTCAGGTGAGACAACGGGGACACGATATGAAAGTAAAGCATGAAAAACGCTGAATTAGTGTTGGGTGACTAGGGCACAGCGCTATGATGTAGCGACTGTTCCCAGCACCAAACCCGCTCATAAACATTCAAAATGTATGTAGAAAAACCACGTCATATTCATTCTTTACAGATCAGGCGTAATATTCAAGACAAACACAAGAGTGGATGAATAAACGTTACTGGAATGAAAGTCACAAGTATTAGAGACTGACAGATGGGAGAGATCCACAGTATTACAGGTACATTGGTCTATTTAGTCAAAATAAATTGTGAAGCTATATGGAACATGAACTGAGGGTCTAAATAGAAATATATATTTAACTTTCAGATACATCAGATTGAAGTATAGAATTTGGTCGCACCTGATGAAGGGCTAAGAGAGAGCCCGAAATGCGTTGTGCATCAACGAAAAGATAAGAGACTATTTGATCAATAGTCCCTTGATTTCATTTGAGAACTATGGACTTTAAACTGTAAAGATCAACAAGAAAAAGAGTTTTAAAGAGACATTAGAAACACTTTCGGATTGAAAAAGCTGTGAAAACACGGATATATTGTTTGGTTTATTGAAAATTGTTCTAAACACGAGACTGCATGTAACATTTTGTTGTAAAATGGGTATTTTATGAATCAATAACAAAACTGAATAGAGATACTACCCAGACCTTCAAGGGTCATTGTTTTTGGTTAAGAATAAAATGTGAAAGCAAAAATTGCACTAAGATAATGTGTTTTGCATGTTTATGCCTAAAAGTGTGCACAGAGGATGATCATTTTTGCTGAAGTGATCTTTCAAACCACTTCTTCAGGGATCTCCACTTTTACAGTGAGGATGACGGGTGGACGCGTTTAATGAGTGGGAAAAAAACTAGTTGAGTGATCGCTGTGGTGTTTTTGTTTGGCCAACTGGGTCTGGAGGAGAAGCCAGGGTCTTTGGTGGATCATTTATGAAAATCGACAGGAAAACCTCAGCCTTTTGAAATAGAGATCTGGGAAATGAGGACGGTTAAAATTGGTGGATGTTTCCTTCCACATACCTGTGCTTTTCATTTTCCACCCCTCCAACTCCTCATTTCCTCTCCTCCAAGCTGTCTGCCTGCATCTTTTCTGTTCACCTTTTTTCTTCTTACATGCACAACTTCTTTGGCAGAAGAGCATCATTTCCAATTTGTAAACATTTTTGTACAATTCAATCAAAAAACAAAAAAAATAATAAAGTCTGTTGAAACTGGTTCTCTGCCAGAGTCTTCTAGGTCTTCCAGTCCTAAGAGGCCTCACATGCCCAAAGATGCAGTAAGTATGTATGAGGTTAAGCTTGATATTTATTTTGGACTTGTGGTTTGCCAACAGGAATACTCACAAGGATTCTGGGGCAACTCAGAAAAAGGATGAGGGAAGCAGCACACGAAAGATACCAAGGAGAATCCCAATACTTCCAATCCAAAAGAGGGCCACAAACATAATAAGGGTAAGCCCCAAGGGAAACCAAAACAGGCTAATGTACCTTATGGGGACAAACCAGAAGGAGGTCAAAACAAACCCCCATTCATAAAGACATTTGGTAAATGTTATGCTTGTGGGTCAACTGACCATGTGAAAGGGGACCCCAGATGTAAGGGTAAACCTTCAGGGGTCCACACTGTCTCCTTAGCCTTCTCCCCAGTGGATGAAGTACCAATGGCAAGTGGAAACTTTCACTTATTGGCTGAGGAACCCATGAACGTCTCAGCCAGTGTCTCTTTGGTGTCTCTGGGTCTGTGGGAACAACAGAATTTAGATGTTTACAACTCTATTCCAGACAATACTAAAGAGTATTACAAAGACAGTGTTCTTGTCAATGGTCAGGAGATCCCTGCCAATCGAGACACTGGGGCCAGCATAACTGTAGTTGATGAATCATTTTTCACGATTGAGGGTGTTGCTAAGCCACCCAAAATCCTAACTAAGCTTGCTGGAGGCCCTGTCCAAATGCTTCCACAGTTACCAGCACTCATCCAGTATAATGATATGACTGTCAAAATACCTGTAAGTGTGCAGAGTGAAGTACCTAGGAGAGTTCTGTTGGGGAATGACTTAAAAACTCTTGGAGTTGGGGGGCGTAGCCTGGATCGCCACCGATGAGGCTGCTCCTTTAATGGGCCCGTGTGAGTGCCACGGCGTCCAGCGAAATACAGCCCTTGCAGCAGGCATCCAACTATAACTTCCTAACCCATGAAATCATGAGAGACTGAGGCACCCATTGCCGGCTTTTGAGGTGGCTGAACTCCGTGGAACCCCTGAAATATTCCAGATTAATGTTTCCCCCTGGGCCCACGGTTGCGCTCTCAAGATGGCCGCCAGCAGCTACAGCCCCAGCCCGATGCAGTGAGTGGCGGGTGGAAGAAGAACAGAGGGTGAGCGGAATATTGGACCCCCGTGGAGTCGTATTTAACCTGGCAGATCGGCGGATTACTGGGCCCCCTCCCGCGCCCACCCCAGGCAAAAGCGAGTGCGGCACGGGCGCCCCGGAGAGTGGCGTTCCCCTGCAACGGAGGAACCGGCGCTGGAAGTGGGGCATACCTGTGGATCCAGAGGAAGCGATCCCAACGCTCCCCTCCTACGCATATTCGACGCACCATCAGAGAGAAGCGGCGAAGCTCCTCCGAGAACTCAGCAACCTTCCATGAAGCGGGACTTGTCCCGCGCCTGAGACGGAGCCACAGAGCCCGGGAGGGCCAGACGCGAACGAGCGGAGAGCTGGCCTTGGTGGGTCCGGCGTCCATGCCGGCCCTCCGAGCCTTGCGGGAGGAGAGAGGCAGCGCAGCTGTGAAAAGAAAGCTGCGCGACTCGCCAGGACCCAGGTAGGCGCCTTTGAGGCATTGCGCGACTCACGCCCGCTGTCTACCGCCTGCTCCCAATCGAGAGGGGGTGCGGTTCTGATGGGCCCCGTCCCAGACCCCTAAAGAGCTGCTGTGGCACGGAACTCCCTGGTCAGGCTGAAAACCTACACCCCGGAACGACCCTGGGAAAACCCCAGACCTTTTCTCCTGGGAGTGAGTGGGGTCCATTGGGCCTGCGACTGGCCCCCCTCCCTCCTCTTGGGGCTTGAAGCCGCCGAAGCAGCAGCACAGAGTCCCCCCCTGCCGCCCTAGCCCTGGGACCTAGCTACTCCCGGAGCTCCATCTGCAGTGGAACATTGGCGAGGTAGAGAGAGCAGCCTGGCGGCCTGCCAACCCCAGAGCTGCGGTGCTGAGAGGGTCCACCCTATAAACAGCCATGTCTGCCACACAGTGCTTGAGAAAATTCCTCCGGCCCAACAACTTCCTGGGGCGCCCCTGCCCACTTTCCTTTCTGCTAGACGACCCACACTTGAAGGTTGGCCCCCCTGGAATCCCCTGACTTTTCCCGCTGTCGCTGAATCCACACAAACAATCTGAAGGATCTCGCCCAGAGGGGCCCCTGCTCCCTAATGCTGTATCACCACCCTTACGAAGCTACAGATCTCCACCTAAGTGAAGGATCTGCAGATCATCCCTTCACGGCCCCTAGCTGGTCACCCAAGACAGGGCTCTGCGATCACTGCAATGGCGAAGGCCGTAGAGGGAACCAAAACCGCTGATATCTCTGCGATGCTGCTAGCGACAGACAAGCCCAAGAAATCAGACCCCCCGAAACTAACTCTGCAGAAGTCCTCTGAGGAGCAGGGAAAATTGGCAACTAAGGGGGATATACAGGCCTTTATGCTGGACATTAAAGAAGAATTCAGATCTTGCATAGCCGAATTCACTGCGAAACTAGAATGTACGGACCAGCGAGTCACAGATGCTGAGCAGAGACTGGGTGAGGTCGAGGATTTGACTCAAAGCCATGATGCTACCATAATAGAGATGCAGCGAGCGATTCAAACCCTCCAGAATAGAAATGAGCTACTGGAATTTAAGCAGGAAGATCTGGAAAACAGGGCCCGAAGGAATAATCTGCGCATCCGCGGAGTGCCCTCATCCGTCCCAGATAAAGATCTCCTAGAATATATAGGAAACTTCTTTCAAGCCCTACTCCCACAAATGGACCAGACCCAACTGATTCTTGAACAAACCCATAAGCTTCGCCCGAGACGGGGGGTATCCACGGATCCCCCTCCAGACGTGATAACTAGGGTCCATTTTTACTCTACTAAAGAAGCACTGGCAGCGATCAGCCGCACCAAAGACGAACTGTCCTTCATGACCTCCCCGCTGCAGATCTACCAAGATTTCTCCCTAACGACCTTGCAGAAAAGAAGAGCTCTAAAACCCCTCACCCAGTTCCTGCAGAGCCAGAAGATCCGTTACCGATGCCTATTCCCGACGGCCCTCCAATTCACCTACCAAGGGACCCAGTGCTCGATAAGTCACCTGGAAGACACTGAGTCTATCCTCCACCCAGCTTCTCTGAGATCTTTGCCCTCCCGCAGTCCAACTTCCACCCCTGATGATTTAAGACAGCCTCCTCGGAAACAGGCTCATCCAGCCTGGTCAAAGATGCAGAGACGCCGAAAATAAGACAGTACTACAAAAACTTCAGCTCAGAAGCTTCTGACTGCTACAGTATGAAAAACAATAGGAATGACGTGGGGCCCTTGCGGTCCATTCCCCCACTCCAAGGTGTATGCCATCTTCCCACCCTTGGAGACAAACCCAGTTCTGGTTGATGGCCCTAGCCCTGTTGGCTTTTGGAGCGGAACTGGCCCTGTTGGCCAGGGGACTCGCCGGAAAGGAAACCCCGGCCTCCCCTAAAATGTTAAGTTTGGCCTCCCGTTGGACAGAATATAAAACACGATCACTGGAGAGCGACACTGAAATCAAGCCCACAGATGATGCCTGACCCCCACCATCCCTCCCCTCCAAAAGCATCCCACCCACTCGACGAACAGCAGGAGTCCCCACAACCACACCGGAAAGTGCGATTCCTGACGATCATTGTCAGAGGCCTGAACACGCCCCAGAAAAAAAATCTATCCTACAAAGTATCCAGAACGAGGAGGCCTCAGTGGTATTACTCCGGGAAAGAAAGCAGTGTGCACTTGATCTAGTCGTTCTATAGCCTAAGGCTAAAAAAGAAGAGCTCTAAAACCCCTCACCCAGTTCCTGCAGAGCCAGAAGATCCGCCTAAGGCTATAGAACGACTAGATCTAGTGCACAGTGCTATCCGCACAGGTCCACATCGTTCTGAAAAAGGATCTCTAGACTAAGCACCTAGGGGTCCTTTCTGTTTTAGGTGAATAACCTCCAGAGAGAAATCCACTGAAGAAATCTCTTCCTTGTTTTTAGACAAAACCTGCACCTGCCAACACAGAGAAAACCCATTAAAATGAACTAAACCTTCATCTGGATAGCAGCAAGCACATGCAAAAACCAAAGTGGTTGAGCATGTGTTTTCTAGCACAACACAGTGCACCATAGACGATTTGGAAAGCAAAGTCAGTCCAACTGGCTTCTTGAAACCCGTCCCATTCGACAAAACTGTGTTTTCTTTAGTGTGACATCGATTCTGGGCAACACACAGTTGGAATTCCCACCAATAGTCCCTTTGTTTTGTTTATTCCTCCAGGAAACCCATCTGATCCCAGCGGATTTCACTAGACTCCGTAGCAGACAATTCCCTTTGCAGTTTCTAGCATCGAATGGCACCAAGAAAGGGGGAACAGCAATACTCTTCGCCAAGGACCTCTGACCCCAAATCTTAGACTCCTTACTGTGCCCGGAAGGCCGATTTGTAGCGATCAAATGCCGGCTATTTGGCCAATTATATTCTCTGATCTCGGTCTACGCCCCAAACGAAAAACAGGATGAATTTTACTCAACCCTAGAAGAAGCCTTATCGCAATTTATAGAGGGTCACACAATAATTGGCAGAGACTTCAACAGGGTCCCAGACCCAATTAGAGATAAATCTTATCCCCCGGCTCACAAAGATTATAGCATGACGACGGCCTTGCTCAAATGTTTTCGAACCCTAGATGTGGTGGATACGTGGAGAGTCCTACACCCGGTAGGACTGGACGCCCGTGACTACTCATTTTACTCTTATGTGCACAGAACCTACTCGCGCATCGATCTCCTGCTAGCCTCTCCTCAAGCGCTGGCCTTCACGGACGATGTAATCATTGGCCCTAGAATCCTTTCTGATCATGCCCCAGTCATATTAACGATGAGAGCCCATGACCCGGAACCACCTCCAAAGCGCAAATGGGCACTCTACGACCCGATCTTGGGCGATATGGCACTATGAGACGTGACAGCGAAAGCCATCAAGACTTCTTTAGTGAAAATAAGAATGAGGACACCTCACTGGCCAATACATGAGACGCGATGAAGGCGGTGGTCAGAGGGGTCCTGATCTCACAAGGGGCGGCTTATCACAGAAAGAAGCGTCAAATCCACCAGGCCCTATAAGTGGAAGTAGAGGAAGCGGAAGGAATATGCAAAGCAAAGAACTGGACGCCTAAAACCCACCGGGCCCTCCAGATAGCCCGGAAGAAGCTGGAAGCACATTATGCGGAAGGCACAGCCCAGATGCTAGCCAGAACTAAACAAAGTTACTATGCTAAAGGAAACAAAGCGAATACATTTCTGGTGGAGAAGCTGGCAAGGATAAGGAACAGAAACGCAATCTTAGGCCTGCGGGACTCGCAAGGTAGAGTCCAATTCGCAGAGAAAGATAAGCAGCATATCGCAGTGGCCCATCTCACGGACACGATGACAGCGTCCCCTAGATCCCTACGAGACCAACAAGCTTACCTCCAAGACGCAGCACTTCCCCAGATCTCCCAAGCGACCAGAGACGATTTAGAGACCCCGATCTCATGTGAAGAAGTGGATAAAGCCATCAAGAGTCTTAAACCGAGAGCCCCAGGCCCAGAAGGGTTCTCTACCCGCTTCTATAAAATCTTCCGCCCCCAGCTGGTGACCCCCTTGACAACTCTGTTCAACTCCTTCGCTGGCTCTGGAACAACTACCCCATCGATGCAAGAGTCGATCACAGTCCTTGCACTGAAACCAGGAAAGGACCAGAGAGATATCAGGGCATACAGGGCGATCTCCCTGTTAAATCTAGATGCCAACATATACTCAAAACTCATGGCCAACCGATTGGCGAAGGTTCTCCCAGACATTATCGACCCAGACCAGACTGGCTTTATAATGAACAGATCGGCCCCGGACAACATACGCAGAGTCCTAAACTTGGTTGAGATAAGTCAGCGAGACTCACAAAAATTGCCAGTGCTGGCTCTAGATGAGACTAAGGCCTTCGACAAAGTAGAATGGACTTTTCTCCGACTCACTCTAGAGTCCTTTCACTTTGGCCCCGCATTTCAGAAATACATCCTGGAGAATTATCAATCCCCTAAAACTATGCTCCGAGTCAACGGCTGCCTGTCTAATCCGATCCCTCTATCCTGTGGGACCAGACAGGGATGTATTTTGTATTTGTATTTAGTTTATTTATAAAGCGCAGCCAGGCCCGGGGGCATAAGGGCGCTTAAATGAGGAGCTAGTTACAAAGGAGCAATTAAATGAGTTACGTTACAGTTACAATTACAGGAAGGTTACAGTTACTTAAGTGTGCAATCACAACAATACAGTAAGCCAAGTTCCAAAATAGTTACAGGTAGGAGCTGGCATAGTAAGCAAGTGCATATTCCAAGTGATTGGCCATGTCCAATAGGTTAAGGTTTAAGCTGTCATGAGTCCATGTTATGGAGCCAACACTTTGTGCTATGTTTGAATCGGTTAAATGAAGGTTCTGCACGTAGATGTGGGGGGATGGTGTTCCATAGTTTAGATGCTTGTACCGGGAAGCTAGCTCCACCCGAGTTGTGGAGTTTAAATCTCGGAATGGTTAAGGTGTTAGTTTGGGCTGCTCTAAGAGGTCTCGAGGCGGAGTGTGGTGTGAAATGGTTAGTGAGGTATGCTGGAGCAAGGTTAGCCCTAACTTTGTGTGTGGGCAAGCGTTTTCAGGGATATTCTATGCTTGACTGGGAGCCAACGTAGGTTACGTCTGGTCTCAGATATGTGTGCTTTTTTGGGGATGTTAAGGGCAGCTCTGATTGCATTGTTTTGGACTACTTGTAATTTATTGATATTTTTGTAGCTGGTGCCCAAGTAAAGGGCGTTGCAGTAGTCTATTTTGGAGAGGACTAGAGCTCTCGCGAGAGTGATACAGTTGGGTGCGGATATGAATGGTCTATATTCAGTAATAAGCTTGCAGGTGTAAGCAGCTGATGACGCTACTGCGTTAGTTTGTTTAGAGAGGGATAAGGTAGCATCGATGTAAATACCAAGAGTTTTAGTGTTATTAGAGACTGAAATGAGGTTGCCATCTATGGTAAAGGCTTTGAATAAAGGATTGAGATTTTTAAGTTTGGCATGAGTGCCCAGGATGATCAACTCAGTTTAATCGTCATTGAGACACAGGCCATGGTGTGCCATCCATGCTTGTATGACGGAGTAGATTTCGTTGAGGGTTGTGCTGTCTATTCCGTAGTCACCCGTGATAGGAAAGAGTATCTGGGTGTCGTCCGCATTGTTGGTATACGTAACACCCAGATAGTCTAGGATATCGAAGAGGGGTTTCGTGAATATGTTATAAAGTGTTGGGGACACGCAGGAGCCTTGCGGGACACCACAAGGTACTGGAGCCGGCTCGGCGGAATCTGTGGGAGAGAAGACCCTCATGGTTCTGTTCGCCAGGAAGGAGCCGATCCATGTCGTGGCTGCATCTGAGAAGTGGGCTGCAGATTTCAGGTGTTGACAGAGTGTTTGATGGTTAACCAAATCAAACGCTGCTGACAGGTCAAGCAACAAAAGGAGTGCTAGTTTGCCATGGTCTTTCAAGGTTTGGATCTGGGTAGTGAGGTCAATAAGTGCGGTTTCCGTACCGTGTCTTGGTCGGAAGCCTGATTGCCTGAGCCCTAGGAGATTATTAGCTTCTAGATAATCCTGTATTTGTAGGTAGGCTGCTCTGTCCAGTATTTTTAATAGGAATGGTACCGTCGTTATTGGTCTGTAGTTAGACGGGTTGGCTGGGTCAAGCGTGGGTTTTTTGAGGAGTGGAATGACCCAGACGTCTTTAAGATTGTCAGGGACTATTCCGGATTTGAAAGAGGCATTTATGAAATTGGTGATGAATGGCGCCAGATCGTGTCCAGCTGCTTTAACAATTGGGGCAGGGCAGGCATCCCCTTGGCAGTTTGAAGGTTTTAGTTTCATAATGATGTTTTCTACTTCCCATGTTGAAAGGGGTGAGAAGCTGAAAGGTTTACAAGTTGTCTGGAAGGTTGGAGGTATGTTAGGAAGTTGTTTGTGGTTGGGGTCAGCAGATAGCAGGGATTTTTTTGAGGTAATTTTGGATTGTAGGCGAGCTATTTTATCTAATAAGGCTTTCTGGATGTTGCTACACCATAGTGCGTCAGTAATACCTTTGTCACTCGGGGCAATAGGTGATTCTAATTCTTTGAGTATTTTGAAAAGTTCTTTAGTGTTGGATTCTGCTTGTGTAATCCTTTTGTTATATGAGTCTTTTTTGGCGAGGAGTATGGCTTCTTTGTAGCTAGAGGATACTAGGGTTAGTTCAGCTTTGTTAGGAGCTGTGGGGTATTTTTTCCAAAGTGCCTCAGCGGTTCTTTTGGCTTTACGTAGTTCTCTTAACTGTGGCGTGAACCATGTGTTAAGGTGACGCTGTGGTTTCGGTTTCCGCAGTTGTAGCGGGGCAATGGAATCCAGGGCTTTAAGTATAGCCTGGTTGTAAGTGTCCAGTAGAGCTGTTGGGTCTGCATCTGAATCAATATTATTCAGAATAGGGAGTACTATAGGTAGGAGTTTGTCGGGAGTAATGTCTTTCTTGTTTCGCGTGCGGATGGCAGAGGCGATGATAGGCGCTGAGTGAGTGGTGTTAGCTTTGATAGCAAAGATTAGTTTGTGGTGGTCAGAACAGATGCATGGGTCATTAGATAGGAGGTCAATAGAGCAGTTGCTGTGTGAGAGCCAGTCTAGGGTTCTACCTTTGATATGGGTGGGTTCGTGGATAATGTGCGTGTGACCCAGATCAGATAGGGAATTAGCTAAGTCAAGGGCGTTGGTGTCTTTGGGATCTTTGAAACCGAGGTTAAAGTCCCCAAGTAGGATGGTTTGCGAGTTGGGTTTGGTGTTTATAGATATAAGTGATGCAATGTCCTCAGTGAAAGAGGAGATGGGTCCTGGTGGTCGATAAATGAGGTGCACGGTGGCCGTGTGGTTGGGTGAGAGGGGTAGCTTAATTGACAGGGATTCGGCAGACGGGATTTGCGCATCTTGGATGATTTTGATGTCGAATGTATTTCTATATATGAAGGCAAGACCGCCTCCCTTTGTTTGAGTGGTGTTTCTGTCAGATCTTATAATGGCATAATCGTTAGGTATTACGAGGGCCAGAGATGGTCCAGATGTGGCATTCAGCCAGGTTTCCGTGACTGCGAGGACATCAAGGTTTTCATAGGTTATAAAGTCAGCAATGTCGAGAGCATGGGCAGGAAGAGACCTGGCATTCACAAGTGCTGCTTTGATGAGTTTATCTTTTTTGAGGTTTTTTTCAGATGTTGGCGGTGGATTATGGGCGAGATTATTGGCGTCAAAGAGGGGAGCAGCGTGATTATGGGCAAGATGCGAGTGTTTCATGGTGCGGGCCCTTAGTCTGGTGTTCCTGCTTAAGATACTAGGGTGGTGAGAATATGGGGAGGTAGGATGACTGGTTCGGATGTTTAGACTAGTATTTCTCTTCAGTGTGTTAGGGTGGAACGAGCCTTTCTAGTTCTGGAGTTCAGTCTGGAATTTCTGATGGTGATAGTACAGGGCTGGTTGGGTGTTGGTTTGGTGGCAAAGTGGCGTATCCAGAGTGCTGGATCGTCCAAGTATAGATTTGCGGGGGTCGTGGTGCTAGGCCTCAGGGAGGAGGTGGTGGGTGCCATACCTAATTTGGTGAAAGTATATTGTTTAGAGTGTATAGTCTGACTAGACCAATAACTACTGTAAGTATACAGTAGATGGATGAGCGTTGATAGGTACCAATACATGATGTTTAAGGTGATGCTGGTACACAGGGTGACGGGGGTGGTCCATTAGCTTATTATGTCCTCTATCCACTCTGCTCTTTGCCTTAATTATGGAACCCCTGGCCCAACGAATCTGCCTTAACCCCACAATTAAAGGCCTCCAGGTAGGCCCCACCCAACATAAAATAGCGTTATATGATGATGATGATGTGATGCTGACCATAACAGACATCGCCCAATCACTGTGGTCCTCCCTGGCAGAAATTCACTCCTTCGACAAGGCATCAGGCTTCCCTATAAACTTCACAAAATCGTCTGCCCTAGGGGTGAGACGGAATTCAGAGGATAAAACATTCTTTGGAGCCCTTTGCCCGATCCGGCTGCCTGAGGAGGCGTTTCCATACCTAGGAGTCCAGATCACAGCCCGCCCGGAAGACAGCTATCGGGCGAACTTTCGACCAGTATTTAAATCCTTGGAAGAAGACCACGAACGATGGCGCTCACAGGAAATCTCACTTCTGGGCCGTATAGCGGCGTGTAAGATGAACCTTCTCCCTCGTCTCCTGTATACTTGCTCAGCCCTTCCTATGATGATCCCCCGGCCCCCACTGCAACGTCTCCAGAGAAAAATGCTGCATTTCATATGGAAAGGCAAAAAGCCAAGAATCCCACTGAAAACAATGCTGACCATTCTGAATCTAGGAGGCCTGGGAGTCCCAGATCTTCAGAAATACCATATAGCGGCGCAATTGGCCCACACGCCAGCCTGGTTCATTAGCTCAAATCGACCAAGATGGACAGAAATGGAACAATCCCGCTTACCCCTCCCCCTCCGCTTTCTCCTACACCTGCCCCCGCCTCAAGGAGAACATGGCCAGCCACCCTATCATCCACCAAGTTCACCCTGAAAGCCTGAGAATGGACAAGTAAACATAGGGGCACCCTGAGGGACCTGGGCCCATCCGCCCCAGTCTTCCATAACCCAGCATTTTCACCAGGAGCCCACCCCGCAAATTTTAACAACTGGATTCCTGGGGGTCTCAGCATCCTTGGCCAGCTTTTTGTAGGGAACCGCCCCCTCACCTTTGAACAATGTAAGAGCGCCTTCAGCCTAAGGGAAACTGACAGATTCTCATATGCTCAGCTACGACACTGGTACTCCCACCCATCAATCCGCCTGGCAGCTACTCGAGAGTTGGACCCCGTGGAGCTGACACTCGCAGACCCCCCGCATAAAGGTCGAATCTCGACGATATACAAGCTATTGCATACAAACTCTCTCACTACCAGAGCGACCCACATAACACAATGGGAAACTGACCTAGATCATGCAATAGAGGATCAGACGTGGATAGACATTTGGTCTCGCACCAGCTCCTCTTCATACTGCATCATTAATCGAGAGTGCGCCCATAAACTGCTCCTACGATGGTACTACCCACCACTCTGACTACACCGCATTAACCAATCCCTAGACCCCCAATGTTGGCGCCAATATGGCCTCCAGGGATCATTCATACATATGTGGTGGTCATGCCCAGTGGTTGCAAAATTCTGGTCCCAATGCATGCTGGCAATCGCGGAGATAACAAGGATCACGTTGCCTCTGGAACCAGAATCAATCTTACTAGGAGCCCCGATGCACGGACATGGAAATCACCAGAAGGCCCTCAGATGATATTGTGGCGGCTAAAATTGTGGGATATTTTTATTGCAGAGAAAATCACAGCGGCAAGTAGGGGCCTGCTTCATCGCTTCATGAACATTTGGTCACATCTGGTGGACTATGATGAGAGCTATCCGGCTCTAACATTTAACCGCTAGGGCGATTGTAAACGCCCTAGCGGCCGAGCGCCTGGACTTGGTACAGCGGGACGAGGAGCGAGAATGGGGTGAAGACTGAAGGAGAGTTAACGAGAGGAGGGTGGAGGGATGGCTGAAAGACAAAAGACTAAGGGGCTTGATAAATGGCTATGAATTGCTTGTTATAATGTACGTTCTCCTGTGTATCGAACAAAAATAAACACGTAAAAAAACAAAAAAAAAAACTCTTGGAGGTGTATGAAGCACTCCCCGGCCTCCCAACAAAAGGAAACAGGAGCAGACTAGGAAGGCCAGACAGAGTACCTTATGGCACCCTCCAGAGGAGATTATAGAGGAAATTATAACTCCCAGTCCACAGGACTTACTGACTGCAATTTCTAGGAAGAAGGAGGAAAAGGGGCAACCTAAAACCTCCAGGAAGAAACCAGCCAGCACTCCTGTGCTACCAACAAGGACATCCGACTGTCCAAAGTCACATCTGTGACTCCTCCACCAGCTGAGGCTGAGTGGGTGGAACAACCTTGTGTGGTTGAATCAGCTACTAAGGAATCAGAGCTGGAAGAGGACCTTGCTCCTGTTGGAGATCTGGATCCTGCAGACCATCCTGGGCTGCAGTCTTTACTGGTAGAAGGTGGACCCTGTAGGGCAGACTTCAGCAGAGGTCAAAGAGAGTGTACTACTCTTGAAGGTCTTCGCCAACAGGCAGCTTCCCAGCTGGATGGGCAAGAGCCAGGGAAGCATAGGTTAGTTATACTAGGAAGATGGCCTCTTCTACAGTGAACCAACTGAGTCTATCCCAGGGGACTACAGAGGACATGTAGTGCATCTTGAAAGCAGACTCCAGCTCCTACAGTTAGCCCATGAGATACCTTTGGCTGGTCACTTAAGTTTTAAGAAGACCAAGGAAAGGCTCTCTTTACATTTCTACTGGCCCAAGTTGGGGTCTGATGTAGATATGTTCTGTAGGATCAGTCACACTTGCCAAACCTCAAGAATGAAGCCAAGAATGTGGCACCCGGATTCCAAGATGGCCGCCTAGGGAGCAGGATGCGTCGCCCCGCGCGCCCGACCTGCACTGTTTTCCTAGCCGTCCACTGCATTAGCAGCCCTCCCCGGCATTTGGACGGAGCGGCGGGCTTCCTTGGACAGTGCCTCGATCTCCTCGGCAGCTGACGGCCCCGGCAGGGGCCGAGGAGGGCGCGGCCGTAGCCGGGGCTGAGGCGGTCTTGCGGCTCGGAGCCTGAGTGCCCTTCTACAGTGCGAGCTGAATCAGGCCCCACGATCCGCGGGGTGTGTCTGGAGCACGCCGGCCGGCGCCCGCCGGGTGGTTGGTGTCCTCTCGCCCCCTTGAGCCCCGGATCGCCGTGCATAGAACACATCGGCTGGCGGCCGCCGAGGTGTTGCTGCCCCTTCCCCCTGGACGCCTGGAACACCGCCTGGCTGGCGTGCCTCTGCCGGCCAGCGCTGGGGGTGCAGGGGCAGCCCTGGAGGACATCGGACCGCGCCCTGAGAAGTTTTTGCGGCCCCTCCCCCTTTAAGGATCGCAAGGTCGTCCGGGCAGCCTGCTTCGACCCGCAGGCGGCTAAGTGAAGCGGACCTTCACTGTGGAGGTCCATCTTTGAAGGTGCGGAGAGGGGCTGGTGGACTGGGGGGGGGGGCTGTGGCTGAGTTCGTGGCAGGAGGCGGAGGGTGGCATCCCCATTGGGCTCCCTGCACTTGGAGGCCAAGGCTGGGAGGCGCTCCCCTAGGTTCTTTGCACAGAGAGACTGGGCCGTCCCTTGGAGTGGAGGAGGCAGCCGGTGACTGCTACCCCGGTAGGCGTTTGTGGCTACTGATCGCGCATTGGAGCGGGGGTCCGCCCATTACAATTTTTGTGCTCTGCAAACAAGAAATTGTTTAATCTGGTCTACGGGGGTGGCAACCTGGTCCTGACTGGAAATTGCACGGTTGCTTAGGGCCATAACCTGACTGGGGTACGGCCGGCCTTACCACCCCCACCCGCATCGCTGCTGCCCGGAAGGTTTCTCTGTGACTTCAAACCAGCTCCCTGCCCTCTGGGGATCGGGAGGAGCAGGCACTCCGATCACTCATGTCAAGAATTAAGAGTAAAGACTGTCCACCCCAAGGGAAGACCCCCAAAAAGGCTTCAGAAGGCCCCCTCACGAAATTCTGGTCTAAAGAGGTGGAGACGGCCGAGGCCCTAGAGGCGGCCCAAGACTCCCCTGAGAGCGCCCCCGGGAGGTCCCGCAACGGTCAAGACAAGCCAATTACTCAAGCGATGCTTTCGCAGTTTATGGGGGAGCTGGTTGAGAAGATCACGGCTACGGGGCAACAGCAAATGGACAAGCTGCGAGAGGATTTGGCCGAAAGTCTAAGGGAACTTAAAAGAGATGTTAATAAAGTCAAGGAGAGAGTGGACATTAATGAGCTGGCCATACAGGAACTGACGGAGGATGCAAGAAAAGTGGACAACTTGTTAGAGACCCTGGCTGTAGCAACGCAAAACCTGGAGTTACAAGCAGAAGATCTGTAGAACAGGTCAAGAAGAGCGAACATTAGAGTGAAATCACTGCTGGAAAATGTCCAGGATCAGGAGTTGAGCCCAGTCCTGAAAGCAATATTTGTTGACCTGCTAGCAGCTAATTCAGACCCTGAAATGCAGTTTGACAGAGTCCACAGGGTGGGCCCGCGTACGGCGGAGCCAGGATCCAGACCGCGAGATGTGTTGGTGGCCTTCCATAGCTATGCAATGAAGAAGAAGGTTATGGAGAAAACGAGAAGGGCAGCTAGCATCACCTACAACGGCCAAGAAATATCGCTGTACCAGGACCTGGCGAGTATCACCCTAATTAAGAGGCAGCGGATGGGTCCGGTCCTGTCCTTCCTTAGATCATAGCAAATTCGTTACAGATGGGTCCACCCCTTTGGTTTGTCATTCATCTGGCAAGGTTCCCACCACAAGATCACGACTTGCGACAAGGGGATGTCAATGTTGGGCCTGGAAGAGCAGGCCCCGCCCCCACTAGAGGGGGCTGAGGTGCCACCGGCTATTCGCAACCCATGGGAATGGTCTACAGCCAAGCACAGAAGAGGTCGCAAGAGAGCAACGGACTCGGTTCACGGGAAGCCCATCACTGACGGAGCCAGGGATCGTTCCACGGGGCAGTGTAGTCCTCCATCAGTCACATGAGACATTCCTTGGCTGAGCTCAGTTAACGATTAGAGCCTGGGGGGGCGCTACCGCAAGCTGTTCTCTAGTGGTTGATGGGTTGTTCTAATGGGTTGTAAGGGATGTGGGTTTGGTGGGGGGGATGCCGGGAGTCTTGGAATGGGGAAGGGTTTCCCTGCGTTGGAACTCTCTGGGTTTGATAATGGGATCGGCTCTCGTGGAAAACTCACGAGGGGGGCTGAGGGCCAGTCGTTCCCACCTGGAGGGGGGATTGGGGAGTGGTAGGGGGTGAGGGGGGGTGGGAGAGGTTTTAGATCCAGGGTTCAGGGCGGGGCGCCCAGGCGTGGTACCCTTGGTAGGAGAGCAAGCTGCGAACAACAATTGAGGAACGGCTCGGGGGGTTCTTCAGAGTTAATAAGGTCTGCATGAATCAGGCAAATGGCTAGCTCTCAAGTTGTAAAGTTCCTTTCCCTAAATGTGAATGGTCTCAATTCCCAGGTTAAGAGGAGAAAAGTGGAGAGGTTTCTCAAGAGGGAACAGCCCCAGGTAGTGGCCCTGCAAGAGACACATGTGCACACAAAGGACTCTCACAGAATTAGATTTTGGGGTTATTCTAGATTTGTACAGGCCACACAAGCATGCAAGAAAGGGGGGTCTTAATTGCGTTATGGGATGGATCACATCTTTCCATTAGAGACATGCAGAAGGATAGTCAGGGACGATATCTTGCGGTGCTATTGGAGGGCATGGGCGAGGTCTTCACGGTGGCAACTCTATATGCGCCTAATCAGGCCCAGGATGCCTTTTTACAAAAATCCCTCACACGATTAGGGAATTTTGCTGAGGGGACCATTTCCTTAATGGGGGACTTTAACTTGGCATGGGACCCCTCCATAGATAGGAGCTCCTCATCATGGGAGTGTCAGGGGGGTCCATCAGGGGATCTGGTAAGGAAAATGCGGGAATTGGCCCTGGTGGACACTTGGTGAGAACTTTACGGGCAGACGAAGGGGTACACCTTCTACTCGCATGCGCATAGGTCGCATTCGCAAATAGATTATGGGCCTCATTACGACCCAGGTGCTAATGGGTTAACGGCGCCGTAAAAGGCTGCAGCGCCGTTAACCTATTAGCGCCTAATTACGAGGTCCCTTTGCGAGACCCGACCTTAACGGCTGGTGTAGACCAGCCGTTAAAGTAGGGACCCGCAAAGGGACCTTGGTGCTAATTACGGTACCGCAATTTGTGGCACTGTACTTAGCGCCTTCCCCATTCCCATTGAGCCCTATGGGGCAAAAATGGGAAGGGGAAGGGCCATGGAGGAAGGGGGAATTACCGCCCCCCCAACCTTGTAATGGGGTGGTAATTCCCCCTTTCTCCATGGCGGAGTCGGTAACTTACCGGCATGGACCATGGTGCTAATAGCACCATGGTCTTCCGCCAGGGTCGTAATGAGGCCCTATGTCTGGATCTCGAAACCACTGTTGGGAAGGGTGACAGCCCTGTAGATAGGAGCGATCACATTGGGGGATCATGCTCCGCTCACCCTGGTAATGGCGGTTCCCAGGGGTCCCCCGGCCGTCTGGAAATGGAGGTACCCAGCCCTGCTTTCTAGGGATCCGGTCTTGGTTGGGGAGATAGAGAAGGAACTAGACGATTCCCCTAACAACAATAAGTGGGACGATACTACCCCTCAGATTTGGTGGGACGCCCTGAAGGCCACAATTAGGGGAAGGATCATTGCAATCAAAGCTAGAAGGGAAAGGGAACTGAGGTTGGAGGAATTACGACTGGAAACAAGACTTAAGGAGGTTATGGCTCGCATGGGTACTGGATTGTCGGCAGCCACCAAAAAGGAATACAGGGCAGTGCGAGGTCAGCTGAACCTCATACAAACAAGAGCGGCCGAACGTAGCCTCCTCCGACAGCGACAAAGATATTACGTCAAAGGCAACAAAGCTGACCGCTTGCTGGCCAGAAGGTTGTGTAAGGAAGCAGGCGATAAGACTATACTAAATATAAGGGGTGAGGGTGGAGTCTTGCTCACGTCGAACTCCGACATTGAGGCTCAATTTACTAAATTTTACGCTGCCCTCTATAGTTCAAGCTTCCCCGAATGCTCAGATCAGGAAGCATATTTACGGGATGTTGGCGTTCGACGGTTATCGCAGGACGATAGGGACGCGCTGGAAGTCGAGATTACCGCGGATGAAGTGAGGAGAGTTATTAATAACCTTCCATCCGGCAAAGCCCCAGGCCCTGATGGGTATGTCTCTGAATTTTACAAGACCCACAAGGAATTCCTGATTCCAATTCTCACTAAACTGTTTAACTGCATGGGGGCGACGGGAATTCTCCCCAACTCTATGAATGAGGCCAAGGTAATCTTGATACATAAACTGGGCAAAGATCTGACAGACTGCGCGTCTTACCGCCCTATTGCTTTAATACACGTGGACGCCAAAATTCATGCTAAGATCCTGGCTAACCGCCTTGAATCCATCCTCCCCAAACTAATTTATCGCGACCAGTCGGGGTTTATAAAAGGCAGACAAACCTCAGATAATGTGAGACGCCTGGCACACCTGGTTGAAAAGTCTCAGAAAAAAAATATCCCGGCCCTTCTTCTGGCGATCGACGCTGAGAAGGCTTTTGATCGGGTTGAGTGGGGCTTCTTGTTTGCGCTCTTGGGTCGAATGGGATTCGGCCCGGGTTTTACTACTCGGGTAAGGGCAAACTATCGAAACCCGGTTATACGTCTGGCAACAAATGGCCAAGTCTCCACTCCGATACGGTGGGAAGAGGCACCAAGCAGGGCTGCCCGATGTCGCCGCTCCTTTACGCCCTCCACCTGGAACCGTTCTTGGAGACGGTGAGAGAGGTTGATGATATCAAGGGAATCCCATTTGGGGGGGAGAGCCATAAGATCGCGGCCTTTGCCGATGATATGATCTTGTCATTGACCTACCCGATCATTTCATTGCAGGCGGTGGGAAGAGAGCTAAACAGATTTGGGCAGGTAGCGGGCCTAAAAATGAATGTCCACAAGTCTGAAGCGCTTCCCCTTACCTTGTCACCATCCGCTACTCAAAACCTCAGAAAGGTTTATAACTATAGATGGGTGGACTCCTCGCTGAAGTATTTGGGGATCCAGCTGACCAAGACTGTGGAGCAATTATATACAGCAAATTACCCCCCGCTCCTTCGGAAGGTGAAATCCAAGGTGGTCGATTGGGGTCCCCTGGAGATATCCTGGTTGGGTAGAATCAATACTTTAAAGATGGCAATTCTTCCCTGCCATCCTGCTCCTGTATCATTTGACAGCCCTACTGAGCCGTGTCCCTACTTCTTTCTTCAGAGCCCTGCAAAAAATAACTAGTAGGTTTGTATGGAACCGAAAGCACCCAAGGGTGGCGGCATCCACGATGAAGGCCTTGCCGGACAGAGGTGGAATAGGGGAACCAGACTTCCGTGTGTACTATTTAGCAGCACAATTGAGGGTCATTAGGGACTGGCAAAGGGATGACAGAGGCAAGGTGTGGAGGTCGATGAACAGGGCAGTGGTGGGGAGGGACTTGGAGGGGGTCCTGTGGGTGCCAAAGCAAGATAGGCCGACCAGAATGTATTGTAGTGCAATAACTTCCACGACAGGGGAGGCCTGAGATCAAGCCATCGTGAGAGCCCGGATCACCTCCTTCCCATCACCGTACTCACCCCTGCATGGTAATCCACAATTCTCTCCAGCGGCCTCGTATGACCCGAGCTTCGATCCATGGTTTTCTGGAGGTTGCAGGATGCTGCGAGATGCTGCGAGATATGCTAGAGGGGAGAGAGGTGAAGCAGTTCGAGCAGTTTCAGAAGGAAGGACTTTGGAGTGGGAGAGAAGCAGAGATTCTCGTACCTCCAGATCAGGCATTGGCTCTCCCATTCGTCAGTAAAGCAAGCGGGTTCTCGCTCCCTTACTCATTTAGAAAAATTTGTAGATACTGAGTCGGATGACAGAAGGGTGATCTCATCCATTTACAAACTCATAAAACGGGAAGAACCTATACACTCCAATACCCCCATGAGCAAATGGGCGCAAGATCTTGGGTCAGGCATAGAGAACAGGAATGGCTAAGGCTGTGGTCCCAAATCCCGAAACTTGCAAGGTCTATTCAAATCTGTGAGATCTGGTTGAAGCTCCTACTGAGACGGCACTGCACCCCGCTCAGGTTAAATAAAATGTACCCCACGATTTCAGAGAAATGTTGGAGGGAATGCAGTGCTGAGGGCTCATGGGCTCACATTTGGTGGGAGTGTCCGAAACTTGATCTATTTTGGTTGCAAGTTCAGCAGGCAATGGCCCAGGTGTTGGGGCTCCGGCAGACTGGCGATAGGGGTCGGGACTTGCTAGGCCTGAATGTGTCTTCACAACTCCACCCTCCAAAGCTGACCGCAAATTGTATGTGATAATGATGATCTCGGCTGCATTGGTCCTAGCTAGAAAGTGGAATTCAAAGGTCCCTCCACAGGAGCATGAGTGAGTCGCGAAACTCTGGACACTGGTCGCAATGGAATGGCTCACCTACTCGATCCAGGGGTATCACATGGCTTTTATACAGACTCAGCCAGCCTTCTGTCATTTCTAAGGGAGGGTGCACGCCGTGCCTGGTGCCCCGAGGCGATGGAACTACTGAGCATAATCCGCCCTCAGGATGAATCAGACCTGTGATTTCACCTTCTTAATGTCTCTATTTCATTTATTGATCTCGAGTTGTCTCTGAACCCATTGGAACTGTGGGGGGACAGGGTGATGCGGAGGGGAGGGAAGAGAGGGGGGACATGGGGGTTTAAGGGAAGGTTTGTTGATTTCTAAGTCACACTTGTTTCTATGAAAATCTGCCAATAAAAATGTATTGAAAAAAAAAAGAATGTGGCACCCTTAGTGCCTCTCCCAGTGGTGGGAGTTCCTTTTGAGAGGGTAGGAATCAAAATTGTTGTTCCCTTACACCCTCCCACATCTTCAGGAAACAGGTTTATCCTCGTTGTAGTAGACCATGTTACTAGGTATCCTGAAGCAATACCTATGAGGACTGTTACAGCTCAGGCTGTTGTTAAGTATGTGGTATAAGGTAGGTTTTCCTAAGGAAGTTATCTCTGACAGGGGATCCAATTTTATGTCCCACTACATGAAGGCCATGTGGCAAAACTGTGGAGTAACTTGCAAGTTCTCAACTGCCTAACATCCACAGACAAATGGATTGGTAGAGAGGTTCAACCGTACAATGAAGAGCATGATAGGTGCTTTAGAGAAACCCCTTAGAAGAAAGTGGGACCTTCTACTGCCATGCCTTCTATTTGCATATAGATAAGTCCCTCAGGAGGAAGTTGGATTTAGTCCCTTTGAACTTCTTTATGGCCATCCAGTTAGAGGCCCTTTTGCCCTAATTAAGGAGGGGGTGGAGAGTGCCCCTTCCCCCAAGCCAGTGAGAGTCACTGACTATATGATAGGTCTCCGGAGGAGAATGTCGCACATGATGGCAGAAGCATCTGATAACTTAAAAGCAGTTCAGGCTCTGGTCAAATATTGGCATGACCAGAAGGCCAACATGGTTGAGTTTACTCAAGACCAGCAAGTTTTAGTTATGTACATACAAGGCAGCGGGCCTTACAGGACAAGTGGATAGGACCCTTCAAGGTTGTGGGTAAACTTGGAGAGGTCAACTATCTGGTGGATTTAGGCAATCCTAAGGAGGCTCTCAGAGTCTTTGACACCTTGTTTTTAGGCTTTTAAAAGCCGTTTAAAGGATTATGTCTGAAGACCAGAAGTGGGAGCTTTGCTTCTAGCTTCAGCTCAAGAGGAGGAGGAGAGTGAACCTCTACCTGACCTACTCAGAGGCCAGCCTTTAGATGAGAAAATAGAAGGAGTTAATCTCTTTTCTCACTTGACACCTGAACAACAGGAGGAGTGCACGTTTCTGTTAAATCAGTTTGCCTCCCTGTTATCACTATCACCAGGTTTGACCCCTTAGGGCCAGCATGATATTCAAACTGGTGACTGTCTACCTGTCAAAAACAGAGGTTACAGGATGTCAGATAATGTAAGATCTCACATAAAGGAGGAGGTCAACAAGATGCTTGATCTCGGGGTAATAGAGCCCTCTACCAGTCCATGGTTTAGTCCAGTTGTTCTAGTACCAAAGGCAGGATCCAAGGAGTTGAGATTCTGTGTAGACTATAGAGCTCTTAATGCAGTCACCAAAACTGATGCCCACCCTGTACCAAGGACAGATGAACTGGTGGATAAACTTGGTTCAGCCAAGTACTTGTCATGGCCACTGGACAAGGGGCCAGTCCTTCCTCATCCTCAGGGTCCAACTGGACCCAGTCCTGGTGCCTCTGGCACAAGGCTCATGTAAAAGTGTGCCTTGCACACTCTGCGCCAATGGCAGGTGCAGCTGGGCCGGGCGTGGCCGTAGAACAGCATTGGAAGGCATGTGCCAGAGTCCCTGGGAAGGGTAAGGTGGAGTCAGTAGGCGGGGCTAAAAGGAGGGGCCTGAGCCAGCCTAAATAAGGCCAACCCATCCACGTGCCTTCGCTTCGCGTTATTCTGCTTTCAGCAGCCAAACGCTCTCTGCTGTGCTTACCTGTGCATCACTGGATTCCTGCAGCTCCATTCCTGAAGACATCTCTGAGGACGCTCCTTACCTGCTGCCAGCCGCTACATCGCACCTCTTACCTGATCCGGCTGCTCCATCGCTGAGGGCACTCCTTACCTGCTGCCAGCTACTACATCGCTGTGCGCGCCTCTTACCTGAATCCAGCTACTCCATCACTGAGGGCGCTCCTTACCTGCTGCCAGCCGCTACATCGCTGTGCGCGCATCTTACCTGCATTCCATCACTGCCGGAGCCGGAGTCTTCATGTTACCTGCATTCCATCACTTCCAGAGCCGGAGTCTTCATCTTACCTAATCCGGGCGCCCAGTTACCCGGAGCTCTTCTTCTCTCCATTTTCTCTGCGTTATCTTCATCCTGCACCGCGAATCTTCATCGAGCATCCGGACGCCATTCTTCGCCGCCGGCCTGCACCTGCGAGGAAAGAAAGAACACAACAGGTTACAACTCATACGAATAACGAACGCTTGGCCACGCCATACAAGAGACTAGAGTTTCCTTATAAAGACCAACTCACCTGTCACTGTTGAAACTCCATCAGCCTCTAGAGACTTCCCGGACCCTCCTCGGCTCCGATTTACTTCTTCGTAACTATGGGGATGGAATGAGACATTGCAAGAATTATTATAGACAAAATACAGACAGCCTAATTGAACAATAGTTATAACTAAAAGACTTACCTTCTAAGTGGACTGGTCTCAGCTGGTTTGGATAAACACTTCCACGGACCAGTGAAGAAACTCGGTCCGTTCTACGCACCCCTGCTAGGATAGCAGGACGGATAGCTCAACATTACAAAACAACAGGTGAGCTTGTATGGGAAGGCGCTTGCACACTGTATTTTGGCACGAAAAGGTTGGGGGAAGTCAGGATATCCCCACTCCATTTTCATTGCCTCTCATCTTCACTCAGGGGCAATACCAGTATCTCGAGCAGCAGGCCCAGCAGCAACCTGGAGGGGGAGACGATTCTGAGGAGTCAAGTCAAGGGAGGGCTCCAACCGTGCCCCCACGGAGACCAGGTGAGCGTAACAGTACCTCAGTACATTTGATCTCACTTCAGGCTATTGGCAAATAGCCCTGACAGACCATGCCAAGGAGAAACGTCCATTCTCGACCCCAGCAGGCCTCTACCAGTTAAGGTAATTCCTTTTGGACTAAAGAATGCACCTGCTACATTCCAAAGGATGGTTAATCAAGTTCTGAATGGGATGGAGGACTTATGCATGGCATACTTGGATGACATTGCAGTGTTCAGCCCTACTTGGAAAGAACATGTTGACCACTTAGGATATGTTTGGCAGGCTCTTGAGCAGGCCCAGCAGGCTCTTGAGCAGGCTTTATGGTCAGGCCCATAGGCATGACCATAAAGGCTAGTAAATGTCAAATTGGTCAAAGTAAAGTGGTCTACCTTGGACATGAGATAGGAAGAGGTGAAATCAGGACATTGCCTAGCAAAGTACAAGCTGTACAAAACTGGGCCACCTCTACTACTCAAACCCAAGTGAGAGACTTCCTAGGCCTCACTGGTTACTATAGGAACTTCATAGAGAACTATGGGACCGTAGCTTCTCCCTTGAATGTGGTCTCCTCTCCCAAATTCCCTAAAAAGGTCAGGTGGAATGACTTTGAAGGCCTAAAGAAATCCCTTTGTCAAGCTACAGTCCTAAGAGCTTCTGACTATAACCAAACCTTCATTGTGCAGACAGATGCTTCAAATACAGGTAAAGGTGCAGTCCTTAGTGAACTGGATGAGAATGGTAGGGAGCACCCCATTTGCTTCATCAGCAGGAAGCTGAAGGAACCAGAAACAAGGTGGGCAACCATTGAGCGTGAATGCTTTGCTATTGTGTGGTCATTGAAGAAGTTTAGACCATACTTCTATGGATCTACTTTTGTGATTCAAACTGACCACCAACCCTTGAGATGGTTGATGCAAATGAAAGGGGAAAACCCAAAACAACTGAGATGGTCAATCAGCCTACAAGGGTTTGATTTTACCAATGAACACAGGTCAGGGTGTCACCACCAAAATGCTGATGGTCTCTCCAGGATGTTTGACCGACGGGAGTGAGGAGATTCATCCAGGAGTGGATTAAATCCTCCTGTTGCTTAGTCTGTGGGGGGACGAGTGTTAGGGAGAAGTCTCCAAATGTGCTAATTTCCCTTACCTTTTGAGATCCCCAGCAACTTTGCTGGATTTCTAGGATTTTATGTTTTACCTGCAAAGAGTGTGAGCCTTTCTTTCCCCACTCTTTCATGTATTTTGATGTGTGTTTTACTTTTGTGTTCTTTGGTTATGGTGTTTTAAACAAACTCCATGGCATCATCTTTTTCTGTGTGTCACATAGCACCTTCAGTGCAGTGGCACAGGGGTGTCTTTCAGACTCCCCAAGGTTTAAATACCTTCTCTGGGAATGACTACTGTCTCCCAGAGCATGTAAAGTTAAATTGACTTTATTAGTTCCTATAAATTTACTGACCCAGCGCACACTATCTTACTATAGAGTGCTGGAGGGGTTGCCTATCTTCCCCCGAGTCAAAACACTCATGTAACAGTAATATGTTACCCTTTCCTACTTTAAATGGCTGGTGGCAGTGGTTTAGATCAAACTACCATGATTTTTCACTACCGCTAACAACGGTAGCTAAAAATCGGGTCAACCATGATTTTCAATATGGCGCCCAAGACCTACCTGTAAAAACAGACACTGGTCATCTTTTTTCGCCATTTCTTTTAAAAAAAGGTCCTTCTAGTGTTTGTCTCTGCGCGCCAAACCAGGTTTGGTCCCTTTGTTCGTTGGCCTTTGGCGGGCTTCAGTTCTGAAGCCCTCCTCTGGCGCCAGAGTGTCTGGGGTGGACAGGATGTGAGGGAGGTGCCCGATACTCCCTGTGCTTAGTCTCCTAGGAGACCTGAATGCACTCTGGCGTGATTGGCTGGCTGGCTGTCCGGCAAGGACAGCCACCATGCTGTGTGAGTGACAGCCATGCTGGAGTGAATGGGTGAAAACTGTTTAAAAGCAGGTCTCTGGGACTTGGAAAGCAGAGTCGACCATTGGAACGAAGAACCGAAGAGGAGAGGAAGGAAGAGGACTGCTGCAACTCCTGGACGACCGCTGAAGCCCTGCTGCAGGTCTGAATTGCCTGAAACTCCGACAACAGAGAAGCCCTTCAAGGTTAACTTCTTCCCTTGAGTTTGGTGGGAACAACCAACTCGCAAGCCACCTGGACACGGTCCCCACCTGGTCGAATTTTCAGAGTGCTGTTGAAAACCGGATAGCCGGAGGGAAGGAAACCAGCTTGTGGACTTTAAGGCACTCACACCTTAAACCGACGTTTTGCTACAGTTCTTGGCCTCTTCCCGGGGCAGTGCAGGAACCTCCCGGCGTCCTCCTTCTTGTTCCCACGAATGAAGCTCAGGAACAGCGAGATCTGCTCGAACTGCCAGGAACAACTGCTTCAGCTACAGCTTTCTTCATTGACAAGGTACTGTGCAAACATGGTCCGGAAATATTTTTGGCCATCAAGAAAGTGCGTGAAACTTTTCTCAACTTCGAAGGCTTGTCCTTCCCTAAACATTCGTCAAATTTTTCGCCTAGCCAAATCCTTTAAAAATCTGTGGCAAAGACTTAACTGTTACATACCAGAACTGTGCTATCCTATACAAAAGACTCTGAACCATTGACTTTGGCTTAGGCCTATTGAGAAGAATTGCTGGTTGTATCTAACTGAAACCCTTTTCCCTGCCTATGAATGTATTTGGGCTGTCTATTCTTATAACCTTGTCTTTTCCCTCCCTTATTAAGTATCTGAAGTGCCATTTTGCTCACACTTCATTTTTGAGCTAACCTTGTTCAATTATGTTTATGCTTATTACATTTATATTGCACTCCTATTGACCCAAAGTCTTGAGGGCGCAGACAAGACAAGACACAAATACAGAACACAGGGCTATAAAACCAGAACAATCAGAATATGCAGAGTGTAACAGATTACCCTTACAGAAAATTTCAAAATCCGGACTAAAATCCACAGAAAGAAGCAAGAATAACAAAGTTGAATAGGGACAAGCCATGTATATGAAAGACCACCCTAAGCTGCAATTAAAGGATCAGATTACAGTTCGATGCCCCTTTGGGCAGATATCTGCATAGTCTAAGCTACGCCAGTAGGGTGCTTACCCCACAGCCCACTAGGATACAGTCAGTATTAGGTTGTGAACACCAGTCACTAAGGTCTATCCTTTTAATGATCAGTAAGTCATTAAGTCTAACTACTACTCGGACCTGTTCTCTGGTGAAGCCATGCGAGGATCTTAAAGCGCAGTGCATCTTTGTTCTCTTTCTCTTTAGTTTTCTGAACATTGGTTATGATAAAGTTTCTCTGGTCCCTAGCGAAGTCATGAAAATTCGAATTCCTTATCATTGGCATTTGGGATTTCTTTAGTTGTAAGTTTCGTAGGGATATCCTTTTCAATTTAGCATTCTTACTGGTTGGATTTTTGTGGTGGATTAGTGTGTGATATTGAGCTGCTTGTGCTAGGGTAATGTTTTATAACTGACTGACAGTAAATAAATGTATATATATATATTTTTATTTTATTTGATTTAATGGTATAATACAATTTTTACAAAATAGGAATGTAATCCTCCCATTAACTGTTCGAAGATCACTAACAGAACGGCGCAGGGCCTTGCTTTAGCCTGTGTTGCAGTCACACGTAGTTCCCACTCCGATTCTACACCGGGATCATGCACAGGGACCGCGACCCCCACAAGAGTGGCGGGCTAAGGACACCCAATTGGCTATCCTGCCCATCCGTGGCTGCGGTCAGGTAAGCAGGCCAATCTCTTGAAAGAACCCTACCACCGCAATCACCCATGTAGTCTTTTCCCCACTTATGAGCCAGCACCACCATTCCTCTTCCTCGTAGACGTATAGGTTTTTGAACAAATGTCCGAGGTGTCTCTGGCGGGGGCCCGTGACGCCTAAGCAGTTGAGCAGGAGGTGTCTTGTGGTTTCCGCCATCTCTAACTTCGTGCAGAATCTGCATGCTTCGTCCGGGGCCAGTTTTCTACGGAATAGGACTTCCCTTGTGTGAACAATATTAAGGCGGATTCTTAAAAAGTTCATCCTAAGTTTAGAGTTCGGTCCTAAATGTATATTCTTTTACCAAGAAACCTTGAGAAAGTGTTTGCTTGAATCTCTGAATTGGTTGGTCCTTTGTGTAACTTGTTCTACTGCTCCCTTAAACTCTTGAGATAAGTCTGGCTGCTCAGCCATCGCTACCACTTTACTGTGTAGTACAGGCTTGTACCAAAGGTGAAATTGTGCTTGCACTTGTAGTCCTAATTACCTGTAGTGTTTCCAAAGGGTACTGCAAGTGATTCTGCCTAACAATAGCCCCTTCCTTGATTGCCTTCGATTATTGTAAGGAACTCATGGTGGCAACAGTAAAGACAGACACAAGTGATCACAGTTCAAGGGTGTTTATTGAACAATAAATGCAGGGTGGAAAAATGCCTAACCTAAACCTAAATCTAAGATGGGAGCAAGCGTTGACCATCAAATGAAAAATAAAGGCAGTCCTAGTGGCGTTGTGTCAAAATAAAAAAAGCCTATACTAAGAAAAACCTATTGCCAATTCCTTACAACTAATTACAGAAAGAGTGTGGGATAGGGTATCAAAGTAAAGGAAACAATGGGCCTCATTATAAGCTTGCCGGTCTGGTAACAATGGTACCAGTAAGCTTGCCAATACCATTGTTACCGGACCGGCAAACTATGAGGTCTGCTTCCGGGTGCCTTTCCGGCCACCAGGTCTGACCTGGCGGGTGGACCGTCACCCGCGAGCAGACCATGTCGGATGCACCGCTACCATTCACGAATGGTGCCAGTGCCTCCGGCCTCCCCATTCCCATTGAATCCAATGGGACTCATATGGGAATGGGGACTCATATTTACCGGCGCCCAGGAATGGGCAATTACCGGGTCCGCTGGGGCTGTAATGCCCCGGTAATTGCCCATTCCTGGGCACCGGTAAATTCAGGACTTCGGCACCGCCAGGGTCATAATGAGGCCCAATGTTCAAACAATAAGTCAGGATGTGATTGCCTTGAGGTCTCCCTTCCCCACGGTTTTAGCACGGGTGAATGTGAGACTTTGGAGCACAGCACACGCTAGAACCTTCTCAGCACAAGCTGACATTTCCGTTCCAGCTATCAGGTTCTTCGGTGGTAAAGTCTCTTTTCAATAACAGTCTCTTTCCTTCGAGGCCTGATGCATTCAACAAACAAACACAAGGTTCTGCTTCACGTAGACTTTTGGTGACGTCCCCCTCTTCCGGGTGCAGACACTTCACAATATTGCTTTTAACGATTTCAGAAAAACAGTTCCTTTCTTATTGAACTTTGGGTGCTAGCATTTCACCCCTGGATCTCCCTCGACCGGGCTTGGATCCCAATTATTGACAAGGGGGACACTTCCCTTCCCCTTGTCTTGCAATACTTCTAGCTTCATTGTACTTGAGGTAGGGATTCGTCACCCCTTGGCCCCCCTCTTCCGGCACAGACCCCTTTCGAATGTTTCTCTCGGCTCAGGCTCCCTCTTCCGGGTTCATTATAGCTTTGCACAAAGATAGTTCCCCTTTTGACTTTCAGCAGTCTTCATGTCTTTTTCAAACAATTCTTGTGGACATGCCTCTGCCGGGTTCACTCTTGTCAACACTCTGTTTCGTGGGACTTCAGACTTCGCCCCCTCTCATCAGCATCCCTCTACCGGGTTCACTCTTGCCAATCTTTACGGAACACAGTTCATGTATACACTTTTCACCATGCGGGATTCGCTTCCCTTACTTTCTCAACAGTTTGTCGGTCAAAAACTTTCGATTGTACAGGGATTTTGCTTGATATCCTATATGACCACTTCGACCTATCTGGCAGTTCTCCTACAGCCTTCTGGTATCTGTAGTCATATTCAACATGGGATCGACCAGGGTTTCTCGGGTCAGCACCCACGTGCTGCCAGTTCCCTCTGCAGCTGGTCTTACCTTAACACTTATACAGTTCTTTGAACTCTTCTTCATATGCCACTTTGTGACTTTTCATTCAACACAGCCCGGTTCTGATTGGCTCTCCATTCAACTCCTCGGCTGTGATGAATGGCTTGACTTTCCTTGGATCTGGAGTCAAGGCTGGTACTACGGTAGTGGGAGTTTGCCTCGATCTGGCTTATCAGCGTAGACACACTCCGTGCACCGTTGACATCTGTTGCAAAACACTTGGGCTATTATCCACAGCCTTACGATTCCCTCTACAGAGGTTTTGCGGGTCTGAGTCAAAAAGAGCAAGGTCGCGTCTCTCCTTGTCAGCTTCTCGATATTTGCCTCCTTTCTCCTCCTTTTGAACTGCAGGATCTGGATAGCTGTCTCGTCGCGCTGTCTGCCTCGTTCGTCATGTGCTCTTGTGCTCCACCTTTTATCCCTGCGGGGAAGGGAAAGGGCTGTCAGATGTGAGTGATTTATGTCAATTGCCTGACTTTGCTTGACCCTTGTATTGGGACATGTCAGGTAAACGGTTAGTCTGCTGTCTTACGTGTTGTGCGAAAGTGTTTGTATTTGAAAAGTGGGGGCAGTGTTTTGGAATATCCTACGTGGTGTGATGGGGAAAAGGTGTTGAAATAAGGGGGATACCGCGTCTCACCCCTCGGTGTGCCACTCATACACCCCAATGACCCCTTAGCCAGGGAGACACCTTCAGGTTTCTCACAGATGAAACATGGCAGGTCCTGTTTGGCCACAGACAACTACCTGAGAATGGCAGGCCAGGGTGGACATGTAGTCTGTGCTTCATACCTGTAAAAATTACACATCCACCATCTACAACCTCACAGTAAAACCTGATAACATGGGCAGTGTCACTAGTATTACACATTGCATACCCAAAGCAACACCCACAAGCACACAAATACAGACAACAAGGTCACCTAGCAACACATATCAACTAAGAAAGCAACATGGACATGAGACATCAAACAAAGTCAAACTAAGAGCATGGCACACCAGCCCATATTGGTGTACTTCCATTATCCACTGACGAAGCATGAACACCCAACAAGTACATTGTAAATGACTGATTGACAGCCCGATAATGGGCATGTACCACTGAGTGGCCACAGGCCTGTGAGGACAGGGAGGTACAAGGGCAGCGGGAGAACCTGTGGCTTGCAGGGAACATCTGCCCAAATCTGGCTGTGATAGCATGAATGCTGCACCAGCACAACAATGCTTTTGCAGTTGCTGACTCAGTGAGGGTGTTCCAACTCCACATCACACTGGCTGTGCTTGTGCCTCATCGGTAGGGTCACGTGACTACAGATGCCTCCACATCACCCTCTCAGTGGTGGCCATAGGGCAACCAGGGACTGGTCCCAGGGTGCCGGGTGGGGGCAATGCACTAGCATGGATGTGGGCTGCAGGGTCAGGGAGCATTCTAACAGTAGGTGTACAGATTGGCGTGGCTCAGTGATCCAGCATACAGCGTGGACTTTGCCATGGACCCATCCATAGAAAGATAGCTAAACTCACACATCAT
Source organism: Ambystoma mexicanum (assembly GCF_040938575.1). Lineage (NCBI taxonomy): Eukaryota > Metazoa > Chordata > Amphibia > Caudata > Ambystomatidae > Ambystoma > Ambystoma mexicanum. Next base: position 645,545,132 of record NC_090938.1, read on the forward strand.
GACCATGCAAACATGTGTAAAGCACAAAGTATGCTGTTGCATATCAGTGAAAAAATCCCATCACATGGAAGGTGAGACTTAGGTGTTCAGGATGCACATGCATGATGGACTGGCTATTCGCCAACAATTCTGGCAGGACGTGGCATGCAAGGAACCCAGGACATGACACCCAAAAACCCAGCAACAAAGAAAGATGCCAGTGTATGGGCCAGCACCAGAAACATGTGCACATAAGCACCGCAAGTGGACAGATTCCGACTAGCATGCAGCAGATTCCTAAACAACGTCCACAATATTAGAAATATTACCATTCCCATGTCTGCTGCCTGTGGCAATCACGCACCACCATACTTGTGCCATATCATAACAGTGTAGATTACCCCTGCTATCTGCGCAGGGAGTATTAATTCTATTAAAGACTAGGAGGCGAGCATTATGCTTCATCTTCCTTTATTTCTACTCTTCAGCAGTTCAACAAACATGTACAACAAAATCCTGAAAAGTGTCTTAAAACTAGCAACTTTCTCTTGTCCAAAACTACAACATCCATGATCCTCTGTAGTCCATGCACCCTCCACCAGTCACAATCCACTTCCTGTGCCTGGGCTCCTCCTCTGCTTTTACTCGCTCTGAAAGTCTCTAACTGATCCTTGACAACTGTGCGAAGGCTCTCTTGGACCTTTAACTTAATCGCTGCAAAGGCTCTGGGCTCCTGACTCTCCCTGCTCTGTCCTCACCATCAGTTATTCTTCTGATCCTCTCCTATGAAAAAAGAGCAACAAAAGATTATGATAGGGTGGTGCCAACGTCTCGTACTGATACATAATAAAGCATTGCCATTGTATACACAGTACCAGACTCGGGTGGGAATTTAATGCTCGCCTCCTAGTCTTTAATAGAATTAATACTCCCTGCGCAGATAGCAGGGGTAATCTACATTCTATGACAAGACTGGAGGTGAGCATTATGCTTGTTCAAAGCTTACCCAACACCTTATTTGCTAAACTCTCCGCTGGCTTAAAGTAAAATTCTTTAAAAGTCCTCTCGCTTGACCAATCTGCTGCCAGCATTATCTCACTCAAAGGCACTCCTGCTCTCAAGGCGGACGAGGCCATGGCCCCCCTCACCGAATGAGCTCCATACGTGCTCACATTCAGACCTGCTGCATGCATAACCTCCTTGACCCATCTTGCGATGGTAGCCGATGCAACTGCGTTATAGGGCTTCCTGCGCGCTATTAATAACTGAGTAGTACTCGCTGCTCTATGCTCTGCCGTTCTATTCTCGTACTCCTTAATGCATCGTGCTACGCACCATTTCGAATTACTCGGGAAATACGGATAATGTACCGTAGACGTCCCTGTCTTGGTCCTTCTGACTATGGAGAATGTAACTCCCTCCGGCCCGAAGGATCGTCTGTTAACCTCTAGTGCTCTCACGTCCGATACTCTCTTGCAGGAGATCAAGCATAGCAACATCGCTAGCTTTCCAGATAATTGCTTAAGCGAGAGATATTTATTGGTCGGCCAACTCGCTAGAAGGCGCAGTACTGTAGACACCTCCCATGTCGTGGTATACCTGGGTTCCGGTGGCGCTTTAAATCTAGCTCCTCTGATGAGCCTCACCACCGCAGGGTGTTCCCCTGCCGGGACGCCCTCTAATGGCATGTGACCCGCAGAAATCGCCGATCTGTACACTCCTATAGTACGGAAAGCTCTCCCGCTCTGTAATAAGTTCGCTAGAAAGTTCAGAATCTCCACTACCGGTGCTGAAACGGGATGAACACCTCTGTTCCTGCACCAGCTTGTCCATTTTGCCCAAGCTGAGTCATAGCTCCTCCTAGTGGATGGAGCCCAGGATTCAGCAATAAGCTGCGCAGCCTGCGCCGAAATTCCTGGCAAGGCCCACCGTTTCCGGATATCCTGCACGCGACTAGCGGGAGTGTCCCTCTCACTCTCAGAGGATGACACGACCCAGCTGGGTCCGTGAGTAGTCGCTCCTCGCCGGGGAGGACTCTCGGAATGTCCGACACTAGTTCCATTAAGGTGGGGAACCACACCTGAGACTTCCATAAAGGTGCTACTAATACCAATTCTGCTTTCTCCCTCCGGCATTTCGCCAATACTCTGCTCAACATTGCGAAGGGGGGAAAAGCGTAATGCGGACCTCCTATCCACTCTTGCAGGAACGCGTCTGTCCCCAGCGCTCCCGGATCCAGCCTCCAGCTGAAATAGTTGCTCCTCTGCGTATTGAGCCGGGAAGCAAACAGGTCTACTTGCAATGGTCCCCATCTCGTGTCCAGTCTCTGAAACACTGCTGGATCCAGCCTCCAATCGCTGGAATCTGTCAGGTACCGAGAGTTCCAATCTGCTACTACGTTCAGTGTCCCTGGCAGGTACTCTGCTGTCACCGACGTCCCTGATTGTAGGCAGCAATGCCACAGGTCCTTCGCTAACTCTGCGAGCATCTTGGATCTCGTACCACCCAAATGGTTGATGTAGCGCACTGCTGATATGTTGTCCATCTTCAGCAGGACACAAGATTTCACTCTCTCTTTCGTAAAGGCTTTGATCGCGAATGATCCTGCTAGGAGCTCTAGGCAGTTTATGTGTAGACGAAGCTCCTCTTCGCTCCACTTGCCTCCGGTCTGTAAAGACCCACATCTGGCTCCCCAGCCTTTCCGACTGGCATCCGATTCTATTATCAAATCCGGTCTGTCTCCGAATATGGCTCGCCCATTCCAAGCGTCCATATTCTTTAACCACCATTCTAGCTCTGTAATCGAGTCCTGATCCAGCGGCACTTGTTGATGGTACTTCAGACCTAGCTGCAGATGCTTTATTTTCAATCTCTGCAGTGCCCGGTAGTGCAGTGGCCCCGGAAAAATGGCTTGGATAGATGCTGCTAGAAGCCCAACTATTCTCGCTAATGTCCTGAGAGATACTTGTTGCTTCTCTAAGCATACTCTGATCTCTCTCTTGATGTCTCTCATCTTCCGAGCTGGAAGCTCTAAGGTCGCCTTCTTGGTGTCTAGAATGAATCCCAGGAAGTCTAACCTTTGCGCTGGTACGGTGTCTGACTTTTCTGTGTTCACTAGAAATCCTAGTGAGGTCAGAAGGTCCTGCACCCATCTCGTTTGGTATACTAACACCTCCCGATCTTCTGCAAGAAGCAGGAGATCGTCCAGGTAAATAATAAGCCTTATTCCTTTCTCCCTGATCGCTGCCGATACAGGCTTCATTAGCTTTGTAAATGCCCATGGTGCCGAAGCAAGACCGAATGGCATCGACTTGAATTGCCAGAAACGACTTCGCCAGTGAAAAGCTAGAAATGGTCTGTACTCCTCGAGAACAGGTACCGTGAGGTAAGCGTCCTTTAGATCTAGACGCGTCAACCAATCTCCTTCTCTTAGGGAGTCTCTGAGCTGATGGACACCCTCCATCTTGAAGTGCCGATATATGATCCAGCCATTCAGCTCCTTGAGATTTATCACCGGGCGTACTTTCTCCTTCCTGTGCACTAGGAACATATTGCTCACAAACTTCGGGGCTGTCTCGCATTTCTCTATCGCCTGCTTGGTCACTAGCTGCGCTATCTCGCTGTCTAGCCATGCTTGTTCCGCTTGCGCTAATTTCTGGCCCCGCGGCTCGTATCGCTGCACTGGGGTCTCTATGAAATCTAGTTGCAGACCGCTGACGGTCTGCAGTATCCAGGAATCGCTTGAAAGCTTGCGCCAATTCACTAAATACCTGCGCGTCCTCCCCCCTACTGGGGGATACATAATCGCTCTCACCTGGCGTAAATCCTTGGCCTCTTCCCGATCCTCTGGACCTTCGGCCTCTTGGGAATCTCCCCCTGGACGGGAAAAAGGTGTCTTGGCTCTTGTTCTCCCAGTATTGTGCCCTGGTGTTCTGAGGTCTTCTCCCTCCTTGGTAGCGACCGGCTGCGCGACCTCTGTAGCGGCCGGTCCCTCCAAAAACTCTGCTGGGGAATATCTTGCGAATAGATGCTTGGGCCTTCTCTAGCGATGCGAATGTTCCTACGAACCGGCCCATCTCATTCCCAAAGGTCTCTCCGAATAGGAGGCCTTGTGCGCCTTCCCCTGCTTCATATGACGACAAATCGCTCAATTTTGAGTCTATCTTGAGCAATAGGCCCTTCCTTCTCTCTGACGCGATGGCACAATTCGCGTTTCCCAGCAGGCAGACGGCTCTCTGAGCCCACCCTGCGAGGGCTTCCGGATCAACCTCTTCACCTGTGTCCTTCGCCCTCTCTGCGAGGTCCATGATTTTTGCGAGCGGACCTGCTAAATCTAGCAACTTCTCCTGACAGGATTTCCAGGATCTATCAATCCCCTTCCGGGGGTCCTTGCTGGCCTTGGCTACAAAGGTCAGCATTTTTGGGTCGAGCTCCGGTGCTTCCGCCACCTTTCCTGGCAAATCTGGGCGCGGGCACTCTGCCCGTAGGCGCTGTCTCACTTCCTTGTCTAGTGGCTTGCGTAATCTTGCCGCCATATACTGAGTCACTCGGGGGGATGGTTGCCACTCGGTGGACCTCGGATTACGTATGCTGTCTGGGTCGAACATATCCTCCTCGTTTTCTACGAGGTGTTTCTCCTTCCTCGCTTTTTTGCCCCCACTGGGTCTAGTCCAGTCATCTTCCTCGCCTTCTTCATCCCCTAAAGAGCCTTGCTCATCTATTAGCTCTTCCTCCGAGCCAAGGTCCTCTTCCATATTGTCTTCCCCTGGAGCGGGGGTCGTGAGGTTCGGCACTGCCTGCTTTTGTAGGTACGCTTCTTTAAGCTTAGCACAAGCGTCAGGCACCTCCGAGGCCTTTTCTATCGCCTCCTCATATGAGCCCCGGGGGTCGTCAGAGGATTTCCTCTTTAGGGCTTGCTTACTCCCCTTCTGCCCCTCATTCAAGGGTTCTGTGGGCGTGCGCTTATCCACTTTGGTGCTGGTCTTTGGCTGCGAGAGTATAGCTTCTAACGTCTCCAGCCTCTCTTGTAGGGGTCTCACCCCTTCTGCCACTGCATCTATAAGAGAGCTACCCAGCACTTGCTTGAAGCTGGCAGCGAGGTCCTGGGATTGCTCCTCCTCCCTCCACTCAAAGTCTGACATATTCCTCTGTGCTGTGTGCCTAAAATACCTGGGACAGGTGTCTTAGCACGCCCACTCTCTCTTATGATGTTATTGTCTCTTTTTTTTTTTTTTTTTTTTATGTATGTGGCTGCACCTTTGTCCTTTTTCAGCCTTCCGGCCTCCAATCAACTCTCTAACTGCTTCTCGGCAGCGTAGGGCTCCTAGGCCCGATTCTCCCAGCTCTTGCTGTTGAAGTCCTATATGCAGTGCTGAGGTCCGTGATCCAGCTGATCGAGCAGCGCGCGATCGTATGATCGCTAGAATCCGTTTCCCAAACTAGTTGGGGTCGAGAGGAAACTCCGCGTCCACGAACGCTGGCGAAGGTAATTAGCTCTCGCCGCTTCGCGATGACGCTACGCGACTTAGCGCGTGTAGGCTCCGCCCACCCGCGGGTGGGGGCTATGTTGTAGGAGCGAGACGCTCCGCGCTTCACGCGCTAGCTCCGCCCACCCGTGGGTGGGGGCAATGCTGATGAGGCGATCAGCCCCACGCTTCGCGCGCTGGCTCCGGCCTCCAGTGGGAGGCTATGCGCGACCTGCCTATTGCTCGTGAGGCTGACCGAACCCCTGGAGTGTCGGGTATACGGCACGGGGCCGTCAGCCTCACGGCAGTCCCTATAGATCAAGGGAACTCCCTGGGGCCCCGCCGAGACCCACGCGGCGATTGCTCCTGTAATAGGGAAAATACCAAGCTTAGTACGCGCGCGCGTAGTGTGACATTTGCGGTAAAAACGTCTCCAAACCAATTATCTCACGTTCCCCTTGCAAACCACACTCTCTGAACATCTGTCCTATCTTTAATCTACAATTCCCCTCTTCAGTCAGCCAACTTATCTACAGACACTCGGAGAGGAAAGAAAATAGTACTTATCTGCTTGAAGAGCAGTAAAAGAAGAGGAGGAGCCCAGGCACAGGAAGTGGATTGTGACTGGTGGAGGGTGCATGGACTACAGAGGATCATGGATGTTGTAGTTTTGGACAAGAGAAAAGTTGCTAGTTTTAAGACACTTTTCAGGATTTTGTTGTACATGTTTGTTGAACTGCTGAAGAGTAGAAATAAAGGAAGATGAAGCATAATGCTCGCCTCCAGTCTTGTCATAGAATACTGGAATGCATAGGACAACAAATATGTAAATGCCTGTCATGTACTACCTTACCTTGTATCTCTGCCGTTGTGCTGTGGATCCCCACAACCTCCATCTAACACTGCCTCCTCATTTGTGTCAGGAGGGTCAGTGTCCAGCAGAGGGAATGGGGAATTGGATGAAAGGAGAGTGTCCTGGTTGCATTCACAGGGTGGGTGTGAGCTGACTGTGCAAAGTGACTTGAAACAACAACCGACACATGACCATTAGTGTGCATGTACCCTGTCACACATATTACACTTGTAATGCACAGCATGGTTAAAGATAATGTTTACCTGAATGTCCGATCATGTCCCTTGGGAAACCAGCATGTCAGCATGTTAACGTCACTGAACATGTTAGACTGAACAAGACACCTCCATCATCACTTTCAAAGTTCCAGCGTGAGAGAACCAAATGCACATGGTGCAACATGTCAATGTCCATCCAACCAGCAAAATGAGTCCACCTTGGGCAGCCAAATATAAATTTAAAAAATCATATCCATCAACGTGCACATAATCAGCGGGGATGATGAGGAAGGAGCGTAGTAAGGCGAGAAGCAACATAAGAACCTAGTGCAGGGATAACAAGATAGCATCACTTTGCAAAATCCCAGCTAAGACCCACCCTGTGGATCTTCATGTGAAGGGGGTCCCTGGCCACGCAAGGACAATGCATGGTCCATCAAGGCGGCTGCCACATGTGACACAGAAGCATGCAACATGCTGTCAATTGCAACAAGGTCCTGGTGACTCTCCTTGTGTGACTCACTCATGTATGCCTGCATAGCAGCCCTTGATGCATCCATCTGTACGTTCATGGTGTCCCTCAGGGATGACATCTCAAGACGGAGACTCTATCTTGAGGCCTTCATCTCTGCATGCAGGCATTCCTTCAAGGCAAAAACCACCCCACGCAAAAAGTAAGACAACACAAATTAGTACTACATCTGGATATATATTCATGCCTCACATGAAATGCATGCAGTACAAACGGCCTATGGACACATGCTTCAGAATCCCAAACTGGTCCCATGGTCCTGTCCCACATCCATGCCAACCCTAGCAGGGGCACCATGGCACCCCAGACACCCCAAATAGAACATACATGATGGCAGTGTAAATCTGATGAGTGAGTAAAGTGTTATCAATGCAACTCCAAAAATGCCACGTAAGCATTCAGGATGCACATGTCGTACACTGACAGTGGCATGCATATGAATCTGCGCCACATAATCTGGAGATGCAAGTACCATGTCCCATACAAGCAGATACCATCAGCTTGTCATTGAATACCTAGCAGTCATGAATTTGCCATCAGTATCGGATGTGCATGTAAAAATGTGCATCTACGTGTCTGTTACAGTGTATATACATGTGACCAGCATCAGGTAGCTACACTGACAGAGCAAGCAACAAATGGATGTTGCAGCAGCACAGTCAAAAGGCATGGCAACATATAGTTGGGCTTAATTGTGTAGTAAATGCAAAATGTTATGATCAATGGGACGAGCAAGTAGGTGAATGACACAGGTTTGAGTATGAAATGAAGAAACAATGGCATAGTTGCAAATGCAAGATCTGTGTGCCAAGGTGGCAAGAGACCGGCCAAGTTGGATACGAACCCTGCAACCTGTGCGACTGAAATTCAATTCTACCTGGGTGGATGTGGCCATGTATAGTCAGTGGCCAGCAAAATCAAAATACTATCCCTGTGTGTACAGGCAATGCCAAGGTGACAGTCATCCTCCCTGCAAAGGTTACAGTCAAGGTTGCATCAAGGGAAAAATGCACACATGCACCACAGGCATGTCATGCCAAGGACCGACACAGATATCACTGGTGTGCACTTTCATGTACAACAGAGCATGGACACCCCAAATGCACCTTCATCCTGAGTCAACATGACTATGCTATATGTTACCAGCATAATGACTGCATTGGATGTCCCCCCTACATTTCACTGGCATTGCACCCGTTCCTAGGTCACTGCATGACCGGAGCATTGAATGACACACACATGCATGACCCATTGCCAGTGGAGGAGCCATTTGAGTGCATGCAACACTGAGAGTACACACTACACAGACATGGCACAGATACTGTGCATGCTGATATACAGTAACTGGACACGTTGCCATGTAAGCAATGCCATTCACATCTTCACCTGTAAGGTGCAGTGAAGTGTCCTCTACGCATCCAACAGCCACATTGCATTTCATGTGGATTGGAACCACATGTATGTACAGCTGGAACGTCAATCCCATGAAGTGGATTCCATTGTGCAACACCAATTCATTCATCCTTCGTCGTGCACAGTGGTGTCATGATCACATGTATCAGTCACACATATCACTCACCTGCAGCATGTTCAAATGTGTCGATGCCTCTGACGCCAACAACCTGTTCACTCATGATGAGGCCAAAGGCTACGTCCTGAAAAGGAGTGAGCTCCTGAATATGCATAGAACCACCACCAGTCAGCTGTGCAGAGGACACATTTGCACCTAGCTTCTCCTTAATACACCTGGTTAGGTTATCCATCTGCTTATGCACCTTTTGCACAGTGTGCCTCTCCACCCCACAGGCATTTACCAAGTCAGTCATCTCCTGCCACTTCCGCTTATGCTGGGCCAGTGTCACAGTTCTTCCAGCCCAGGGGTACAGCTCAGGCTGGTGTTTGTCCACATAGTGTGTGAGGATTTGTAATTCCTCCTCTGAATTTCCTCTTCCAGCTCTGCCCCTTCTCAGTGACTGGTGGCTGTCCCTGGGCTGTAGGGGTACCAATGGCACCTTCAGTGACTGCGCTGGTGCCTGTCTGTGCCAGTAGTGCATCCTGAGCATGTGGCGGTTCTGCTATTCCCCTGGCACGCTTTGGTGGTGGTTCCTTCCCCCGCCTTTACTGGCCTCCTAGCCCTGCCAGTCCCCCTTCCATCCATGTCAGGAGTCAGGAATATGGTTATTTGCAAATCATGCAGTTCGGCACTTGAGTTGCGTATTCTCAGTTACCGCCCATAACTTCGATCACAGAAGTTACGATTATGCAGCGCAGATGTATTCTACGCATGCTCCCCCTATTCGTAGTAAGCCGTGCATGCGCATTTTGCCAGGCGTGATGCGCGTAACTTACGTGACATGGGCCTAGCTTGTTTTGGCATCTGGAGTTGTATGACAGGATACCGGAGAATGATTGGGCATACATCCTGTGGCAGACTCAAAAAGTGTCCCTAAACTCACGTTACAAGTTAATACACTTTAATTATATACATCAGGTCTACCACATGCCGGCACGACTACACAGATGATGTCCAAACTTACCAGCAGCATGTGAAAGATGCGGCACGGTCCCCGACTGACTACCTACACCTAGCCTGGGAATGCCCGACCATTAACCACTTCTGGAAAGAAGTCATAGAGTGAACACCTTTGATATTAGGAGAGCACCTTGAACATGACCCCAAAGTAGCGATGTTAGGATACAATACGAAGGTACAGGGCCCAGTGAGGTGGTTGGCCGGCCTGCTGCTGGTGCTGGTGTTGCGGAGAGTGGCCATGACCTGGGGGAAGGGCCACCCGCCCGCCCCGCGGGCATGGCTACAAGACATTGCATGCTGCCAGGACATGTCGAACTTCATCAAGACCATCCCCCTACACACTAGACCTCTGGACATATGGGGCCCCCACATAAACTACTTAATAACGACATCAGACTGATCACTACCATACGGCCCTCGATGTCATCGAAGAGCACTAATGGACCACTTACATCTTTGGCAACTGCTATGAACAAATTGAGTAAATCACAGCTTGTTTGTAGTAAACATATGCACTTCACCGACGGGGGGAAGCGGGGGGCAGATTCCACAAGTCGCACTGTTGAAATTTGTTTCTGTTATGATTAAAATGACAATAATAAAGGTTAAAAAAATGAGTCCACTGACAGCTTCATGCCACCAGTTGAAGGCCCATCTTGGCCTGCTCTCACACTCCTGCAATCCCTCCATTGTGGAATCTTGGGACAGTTTGCTGCACATTGCCAGTGGTCCACTGGTACAACTTCATTTCATTGCTGCCTGCTGCTACTCAGTACAGGTGAGTGGGGGAATAGCAAAAGGGCAACTGTTGGCTCTGTGGCTGCATGCAAGGTGGGAGTGGAATGGTGGCACTCATGGGGAGGGGGTACTTTTGTGGGGGGTACAGTGTGTTGAAGGTGGGTCCTTACCTATGCAATGATATGCACATGTTGCATGGTCACTGTCGCAATGCCTAGTAGTTAACTTAATATTGTACCCTCATGCATATGGGAGCTACAACAGCAGATGCATGAATTGTGCTATGCATTGTGTTGGCAAGGTGCCCAAGTTGGTTAGACACCAGAGGCATGTGCAGCTGGTCGTTGTGTGCGCATATGTGAGTGTGTCGGTCCATGCCCGGGTGTTGGCAGTGGCTGATTGTCCTTAAATGGCTGAATTAATATTGGGTCACGGATGGGGAAAAACGTCCTGGGAGCATACTTGGGGCCATAAACTGAGGGTGCGCTCTTTGGGGATCACACAAAGTGATGGTACGTCATACCAATGATGGTTATTACACTTCTATCTGTGTTACAGGTGCATTCCAGACCCTGTGCCAGTCCACCAGCATCAGCATCAACATGTCGGCCAAATCCACCTCAAAGGTTGCGCAGATGAGGGCTGCTAACTTCTTGGGGGCACAAGTTGCCATACTTTGTGAACAAGTGCTGCAGCACAACGACGCCCTCTTCCACCCGGAGCAGCAACTTGGGGCGGTTGGTCGTAGGAGGATCTGGCGGGACATTGCCACAGTCGTGAATGTTGCCATAATGTGGCCGTACGTACCCCAGAAAACCTTTTAAAAAAATGGGACGATATAAGGATCCGGAGACAGAAGAAGGCCAGGGTGGCCATCGAGGCAGGACCCACTGCAGAGGTGCACTCGAGCGTGCGCCATAGGATTTCACCTCTACATCTCAGAATCCTGCAGAGAGTGAACCCGGATCTTCACGTCCAGGCTGCAGGTGAGTCCACATTGTCAGTTCAATGGGGGAGAATGTGTATGCCATGTGATGGGAATGCATTTTGAGAGGACGCTTGTCGATGAACACGGCAATGTAGTGTAACGTAATGGTGCATGCATGGTTGCACTCTGTGCGCGTCCTATTAGTATGAGAGCCTTGGGAGGATGTGCCAAGGGGGTATATTTACAGATGGACACATGTGGTCCAATTCAGCGGTGAGTGCCCAGGCCACAATCTGCGTTGTAGGATGTGTGTTTACCTTTGGTGGATTTAAGGGGTTGGGGGACACATCTGGTGCAGGTGCATAGTCAGTTGTTGGCTGATGTGATGCGTGTGAGGGTGTATTGTGCCCTGGATGGACATTGATTGTGATGGGTCATGGATAGCTGACTTGCCAGTAGGCTGTGGTAGTCTATGGAGGGGAGCAGGGAGTCTGCCATTTCCACCTTACCCATGGCCATGTAGATGGTTGTGTGCGGGAGGAGGGTACTTGGTCAGTGGAGGGTGAGACATTTTTGGTTCGATAGTGCAATGATTATGGCTGCATGTCTTGGTAATATGCTACAGTCCTCAAGTATGCCCTATCCATGTTCCCAGTTGGCCATGGTGACTGTTGTGCCCCTGGGGTGGTCACTGTTCTTTCTCTGCAGATCCATGCATGGATTTTAAGGGGGTTGATCTCTTGTATTTCGTGCTCACATGTCTGTCTGTTAAGGGTGAGTTGTTGCAGTTGTGTTGTGATTGGGTCACGGCATTTGTATGTGAAATGGCAGCATGGTACCATGCCAAACTTTGGACATGCACATGTGTACACACATGCTGAACTGCCTCTCCTCTCTCCTTTTCCAACCAATGTTGCATGCAGATGAGGAGACCAGCACGGAGGACGAGCAAGTTGCAAGGCCAAGGAATTTCCGGATGCTGCGCAGTCCACGACCAATGATGCCATCATTCACCTCATCCGAGGGACAGGTGGCTGCCAAGAGTACATCTTCGGATGGCGCTGGGGATGACATGCAGGAAGTTGCCATAGACCTGGAGGGGGAGTCCTCACGGACAGAGGGGCAGGGAGATTCAGCCTTCCCCCACAGACAGGCTAGTTGCCACAGAGGTGCCCCCTAGGGTGTCAGGGTCAGGTGTAATGGAGGTGGAGGGAGCAATTGTGGGCCTGTCCATCTTGTCTGGTTGGGGTACATCGTCGGATGTGCAGGATGGGGACATGTGCCTGGGACAGGAGGTTGTGCAGGACACAGTGGTTGGGGCAGCTATTTACGCTGTCCCAGGGCCATTTTTTACAGTGCTGCAGACTTACGTTGATGGCACTACGCAACAGGCCATTCAGGATGCCGTGTTGCCCCTGCTCATATCGGGCTGTGGCCAGCAGGTGGCTGCACTGCAGGCCCTGGACATGATTCGTGGCCAACTCGTCAGCCATCACGGGCAGGTGTGCCGCATCATGTTGCAGATGGCTGGTACACTGCTGGGTGTGGTAAACATGTCACAGGCAACACAAGTAACACCCATCTCCTCCTCAGCAACTGTGCAAAAGGCACCCAGAGGTGTGATCTCTATGCTGGCAACCACCCCAGCCCCCTCTGCCCAGATATACCCATTTGAATGGCTGGTACCTGCAGTGTGGGTGCAAGTGGCCACAGAGGGCATTCCGGTGGTACCAGGCTCTGGTATGTCAATCACGCAAGATCAGGCAGTGCAGGTGGACATGGCACTTGTAGAAAGTGGTGGTGCAGCACTCCCCTCCAGGAGTCGTTCACCTCTCCAGAGGGAGGCCCTGTCGGAATAGAAATAATATTATGCCTCCTATTGTAATAGTTATATGTATATTGGCCTACGCCAAGTGGTCTAAACATCAGGCGCGAACAAACTCCACGGCAAGGTCTTGACCTCAGAGAAATCAATGTAAGCCGCCATCTTGAATCAAACGGCCATTTTAGGTTCTCTTGTTATGTAGAAGTCACCCTGAACATCAAAATGGAGGCCAAATGACATTTCATATAGATTCTGGCCGTTGTGACCTCCGTACAGCTGAATGATTAATATGCCTGCAGGCTACTTGTCGGGGTCATGAACTGAGACCTTGCCCTACTGTTGACCTATATGTAAATGTACTACTTATATCAGCGAAACTAATCAAAATGCATATATTAAAGGTTGACCTGGCAAGGAACCCTAGAACAGTATTGTATTTCACAGAATGGTTAACCCTCAAGAGGGTTGGCCAAGGGCTGGACAAATTGTATAAATGGCCCGGGTATTCCAATGTGCGGTCTCTCACTGAACACATCGATCCCTCATTGAAGTTCGTTATGTTATACTGAGAGCCGAATAGCTATCCGTTTGTCCGTTGACTTGGTAACTGTTGTAGCTTGAAATAAAGTACCTGTGTTGGTGTGTTTCCTTTTGGGCTTCCCGGCCTCATATTATTTTTCTGTTTTCACAGCCCGGCGCAAGAGGTGTGCTGTCAGGCGGCATGAGCAGTTGCGGCAGCAGAGGCAGGCACACTGCCAGCTCTTGGCATGGAGGGCACAGCGGGCATTCTTGGTCTGGCAAGGGAGGCAGGTGGCAAGGAACGGATTCATGTGGCCACAAGATGCCAACTGCAGCACATATGGTAGCAGGAGGTAGAGAGGTTGCATGTTATGGAGGAGGCAGCTGCCATGGTTGCAGCACATGCAAGGATGGAGGAGTTACATGCTGCCATTCTGGCGGAGAGCATGGGGGCTACACAGCAAATTGAGAAGTCCACTCGTGAGACCCTGCAGGCCCTCAGGGACAGCACAGAGACAGGCCTGCAGCAAGTGGAGGCAGAGTCAGAAGCAGCATTGGAGCTTGAGTTGTCAGGAATTGGATTGCAGCAGTGACTGTTGATGTTAATTTCTTTGTGTGATGGCCACATTATAGTTAGTTTTTGAAGGAGGATTCCTGTGAATTTATTTTGGCCTGATTGTTACATGGTTTTTGTTCGGTTTCCATTCCAATAAAGTTGTGTCTTTGGTTCTATCGGATTGCTGTTTTTTTTTGTGATATTCACTTTCTACAATACTTATGTGTGTGTGCAGTTATCTTTTGTAGTGCATGTCACACTGGTCTGTTTTTGAGGTTGCATGACACATAATCATGTGTTATGCTTCGCAGGATTCATGTGTCATCACTCATCCTATCATAGTTTTGTGTTGACAAGGTTCTGTGTAGCATTTGTACATGCATCTGATCACTGTGCATGTTGGATTCAGGGTTATGTGTGCACATTGCCAACAAGCGACATGTGTGCTGCATGCAGGTGTCAGGATCACAGGCATGTGCTGATGGCTCAGCATATGTTGATGAATTCACTGTGGCCTTCTCAGTCCATGCATGCAGTCGATGCAGGTGCATGGGATTGGTGCATGTATTTGTGTGGTGTGCAGACTGTCATGTGCATCTGTGGCTCTATGTGTGTGAGAGTGGTGGTGGTGGTGGTGGGGTATTTTCATTGTTCGTCGCTGTGGTTGTCAGTGTTGCTCTACATTGTATTCCTTGCACAGATGGTCATGTACCTATGTGTGTTGCCTGTACAAGTCTATGTTTGACTATGTGTAATGATGATGACTGTGCCTTGTAGTGCGCATGCATGTTGCACTGTAGAAGCATGTTTACATGTGATGTGGTTGGTGCATATGGCCCCACTACTTATATGTGTTTGAGATTGTGTTGTGGATGTGGGTGTGCTCTCATGGGTGATGGCCAGATCTCGGCGGCATCTAACAACTCGGCTGAACTCTTTAAAATCTGCAAGGAACTGGCCAACCCAGCTGCAGTCTCTACCTCTCCTGTCCCCTCGCAGGCCCTCTGCAGGGCACTGGCTTCTCACTTCACTTCCAAAACTCAGGACATCCAGTCCTCACTCTCCTCCTGTCAACTCTCTCCCTCTATCCCCTTCTCTCCCTCTGGCCCCTCTGCTGCCACACCCCCCTCCCTTTCTTCCTTTCCACTTTTTTCTGCTGATGAGGTTTCTCGACAAGTCCGATCTATGAATGTCTCGTCAAAACAGGTTCACCCCTGTTCATCCAAAACTATCAAGGACCACATCGACTCCCTGGCTCCTGCCCTGGCTGATTTCTGCAATCACTCTTTCGCCACTGGAGTCTTCCCATCCCCTCTCAAGCACTCCCTTGTGCACCCTCTTCTCAAGAAACCCTCTGCTGACCCCTCCTGCCTGGCTAACTATCGCCCAATCTCCATCACTCCCTTCCTGGGCAAGCTCCTGGAGAAACTGGCCATCTCCCATCTTATTCTCCACACCGAGTCTGTTGGTTGTCTTCACAACCATCAGTCTGGCTTCAGGGCTGCCAGAAGCACGGAAACTGCTCTCCTGAACATCCGTGAAGACCTTCTCTCCAACCTTGACTCCAACACCCCGTGCGTCCTTATCTTGCTTGATCTCTCTTCTGCCTTTGACACTGTAAACCACGGCATCCTGCTCAACCGTCTCCATGATAACCTGGGTATCACTGGACAGGCTCTGGCGTGGCTGACTTCTTTCCTCTCCGACCGACCCTCCCAGGTCCAACTTGGGTCCTTCCTCTCTGATATCTTTTTCTCTACCTGTGGCATCCCCCAGGGTTCTAACCTCTCTCCTTGGCTGTTCAACCAATACCTGGCACTCCTTGCCCACCGCATCGCCGCTCTCTGCCCCAATTTTCAGTGCTATGCGGATGATACCCAGCTCATTTTCAGGCTACCCTCGGCCTCCTCCTCTCCTTCCCTCATCTCTGATTGTCTGTCTGCTATCCAGGAGTGGTGTGCCGCCAACGATCTCTGCCTTAATGCCAGTAAGACCGAGATTCTACTCATCTGCACCCCCTCTCCCTCCTTCCCTTCAGCCCTCTGGCCGGCCTCCCTTGGCCCTCTTCCTGCTCCCACCTGCATGGCTAAAAACCTCGGGGTCATCTTTGACTCCACACTCTCCTTCTCTCCTCACATCTCCGACGTCTCTAAGAAGTCACACTACCAGCTGCACCTCCTCAGAGGTATTCTTCCTCTCCTCTCCTTCCCCCAGAAGCTCACCGTCTCCAGAGCTCTGGTTCTCTCTAAGCTGGACTATTGCAACAGCCTCTATCTAAATCTGCCTGCCTCTATTCTCCGCCCTCTGCAACTTATCCAAAACAGGACTGTAAGACTTGTCCTTGGCCTCAAGCCCAGGGATCGTATCTGTCCCTGACTGAAATCTCTGCACTGGCTCCCAGTGGCTGCAAGGATTAAGTTCAATACCCTCTGCATTATCCACAAGGCCTTCTGGGGCCTGGGACCGCATTACCTTCAACTCTCTCTTCCTAAATACCTTCCTTCTCGGGCTCTTTGCTCATCTGCCTCCAACTCCCTCAGGGTCAGCCGCTTCTCCAAGCAACGAGTTGGTGGTCGATCTCTCTCCTCGGCAGGGGCCTCCCTCTGGAACAGCCTTCCTGCCTCCCTGAAACTTGAGGAGAACCATCTTTGGTTCCGGAAGATCCTCAAAACCTTCCTCTTTGCCTCTGCTTTCTCTGCCTCTCTCCCCTGCTGATATTCCCTGCCGTTTCGGCACTGGTTACCTGGCCACCCTTTCTGATCTTGGGACCAGGCCCCGCCGCTTGCTCACCTGCCCTGCCTCCCTGGCAACCCCCTGCCCTTGGGGACTGGTTCTGTATCCCATCAGTCCCTTACCAGCACTTATGTCTGCTCTTACCTTGCACTTGCCACCTTCAGGCATTATTTATTGTATTATTATTCTTTCCCATGTACTGCACTTTTCCCCCTTTCCCTTCCCCTGGCACTTCTTCCCTTTCTCCCTACCCTCGCACTTGGGCGATCTGAATGACACCTGGCCTAGTAGGATCGTTGTCTGTCTTCCACTGTCTTCCCCTCCCTTGCCTCGTCGCGCCTTGAAACACTTGTGTATGGGCGCGTTATAAATGCCATATCATATCATATCATATCATGTTACTATCGCCAAGGCTTTGTCGATGTCGCATGTGTGTCACAGGTGTGTTGGGTGTGGTTATGTTGCCAGTGATGGTGTTTGCTGCTCAGTGATTTTCATGATCCCAGTGATGGTCACTGTCATGCTCAATATAGGTACTGAGAATGTCTGTGCTGGTGGATGTGTACTTTTGTGCGGGGTTGCATTCATTTCATGTACTGTGGCTGCTAATGCATGCAATACTCACCAAAGGGCACTCCAACATCTATAGGTCTGATGGTTGTTTCCGTAAGGGTGTTTGTAGCTGTACATGTGCTTCAGGTGAATGAGTGTCAACACCACCACGGGTGCCTCCGATGTATGTGGTCATTGATTTCTCCATGGCATGTCCAACTTGCGTACTAGGGTGGGTGGGGATTTGATGGACCACTGATCACTCACACGTCTAGGGATGGTGTGATAACACATTCATTTGGATTTGCAGATACACTCGGGTGGTAGTCCTCCCCATATTTTTTGTGTGGGATACGTGGAGTCAGTTTGCTCAGGAGTAGGGTTATTGTGGACCAGTAGTTACACCGGCCATACAGTGATGATGTCATTAATTGAGGTGGTGACAAATACAAGTTGCATTAGTGATTGTGGACACTCATTTGTAGAGAACCACACACAGGTTGTAGTTTAGATGATGTTTACTCAATGTCCATCAACAGGTTACAGTAGGCTGTTGTGGTTACACACTGGAGGTGGTGACACTTCTGGTGGAATTTTTTGGGTATTGGGCTGTGTACTGGCATGAAGTGGATTTTTCATTTGGGCACTGGGCTGAGTTGTTGTGGGGTGCAGTCCCAGGAGGACACTGCCTATTGTGGCCCTGTCCAGGCCCACGGTCCAACCCTCTCTGCATTCTCCTGGCTTGTGCATCCAGCTGATGTGTTTAGTTGTGCCTCACATTCAACTCAGGCCATTTTGTTCAGCTTGGTGGGTGCCCAGTGGTCAGGATTGATGGCACAGTGTGTCATGGTCCACCTCCCGGTGCACATCAAGCTCTTCCCCTGGTACCCCTGCCAGGGGCAGGGACCCACATGGCCCACAGCTTCGAGTCTCTCAGCCTCTATCCTCAGGGAAATAGGGCAACGTGTACACTGGGGGCTCCCAAACCTGGTGTGGGGTGGTTGGCTTCCTGCCTTCCTGTTGCACACATGCAGGTGCAGGTGGGGCATCCACATGCTGCACCACACAACTGCTAGCTGGGGTGGACAGTTCTCATCCAATGTTGTGCCCCCACTTGTGTGTGATGCTGGTGACAGTCATGTCACATATACATGGTTTGGACATGTGCCCTATCTTTCAAGGGGGATGCATGTGTGCTGTGTTGTGTGGTTTTGGGATGCACCTTGTGTGTGCTGTTCCTTGGAGGGGGTTGCATGGGTGTGGGGTTATATGTGTGGTAATTGGTGGAAGTACAGAGGTTAGGTTTATTGGGTGTAAGTGCACTTTGCACGTATGTGGCTCTGTTTGGTGGGTGTACAGGGAGTGGGAATAGTGGGTTTGGGTGCCCTTTGCATGTGTGTGGCTCTGTTTTATGGGTTTACAGGGAGCGGGAATAGTGGGTGTAGGTGCCCTTTGCATGTGGGTGGCTATGTTTTGTGGGTGTACGGGGAGTAGGAATAGTGGGTGTAGGTTCACTTTGCATATGGTGGCTTAGTTTGGTCGTAGTACAGGGAGTATCAATGGTGGGTGTAGGTGCAATCTGCATTTGGGGTGCACAGATTTATTTCATTCATGGGGTTGTTGATAATTTGTATGGGTGCAGCTAATGGTGATTACTTGTGGGTACTCACCATGCTATTTGTGTTTTTTTCACTGCATCTGGTGTTACGGGTCAAAATGTGCGCAAAGCGGTGGGTTTCGGTGGCTCCTTGTTTGCACTAGGGGCCTGTTGTGGCGTGTCAAGTGCAATCTGATTTTCTTTGCACTGTTGGTCCCTGCTTGTGCTTATTTCTGTAAATCGCCTCCTGCGTGATACATTTGCGCCGCACAATCCTAGCGCACGCACTAACATTTCTACACAAGATTTGCATATTTTTCTATAAATCAGGCCCAATGAACCAATGATTTTTGTATGATCTTCATACTTCATCCGCGCATATTTCAAGCTGGCAGTGGACCTGACAAGTAAAACATGTTTGGAGTAACTTTAGTTCATCAGAAGAAGATCTGGTGAGTTATGTGCTCTATGCAGACTATGAATGAGATAATGGGGCAGACCTAGACAATCACCATTTGCATATTGTAACCCGTAAAACAACACAATAATTGCACTGACTGTAGGGGAACATTCCCTCCAGTAAACATTTATTTTAAAATTATTTAATTGTTGATTTATAGACCACCATGCTTGTCAAAAAATGTCACTTCAGGTAACACAAAGATGAGAGAGCAGAAAGAGGGTTTGGGGGCTGGTAAAAATGGAGGGAAAGGGAAAGGTAATATAGTTGCATCATTTGCAGGTAGGCCATGGTTTGAACATTCTTGAGTAACTTATTGATAGAATTCTTGTAGTGCTGTAGTGTCCAATACGGTAGAGGCCCTACGAAAACAAACAGGTCTGGTGACTATCGATTGGTGTTAGGAGACTGATAAAGGATAAAGGATTTATTTTTTAGTAACATTCCAAATTCAGTTGGTTCTATTTGCTTCTTGTGGCCTGTTGTTTGTTTTGTTTGCTGCACTATTAAGGGCACTGTGTACACATGAGTGCAGGTCTACTTCCAGGTCAACCCTTTCACCACCTCCCTCTTACTGACTTTCACCCACTCTCCTATCACTATGCTGCTCCTCAATTCCCTGCTCCTACTCCCTTTCACCACGCTCCTTATCTACAGGCCCTGTGGCGCTCTCAACTCCTCCTTTCCAACCTGGACATCCCCACTGAGGCCACAATTGCCCTATAAGGGACTTCAACCACTCTTAATTATCGACCATCACCCGTAAACTTGACTTTGACTCTTTATTGACAGGCGAGTACTGGCAGCCTCCATGACCGACTGCCTCATGCCCATTGCAACTCCTTTGACCTCATCTTATAATCAACCTTCCTCACCTCATCCATCCTCGCTATTGACCCCTATCTTTATGACCTCTCAGATTTGCACTTTTACATGGTAGTTAAGCCCTCCTCTACCCCTCTCAGCCACTTCTGAACTAAATAGGAGTCCAAACCACATGCACTGCACCCGCTAATAGATAGTATGAAATATGGAAAACTGACTCCCGACTTCCAATACCGCTGCATCCAATGTCAGAATAGCAACAAGGCAAAAGTAGACAGGGTGTTTTAGTTGAAAGGCAGGACAGCACGAGAATGCAAAGCAAGTCATCAATAGCAGGGACCAGGAGCCTGGAGGAGCAATGAAGCAGGAGGAAGCTTCAGGAAGGAAGGGGCGAGGAGAACAGCACAACAATGATAGTCTGTACACAGGCGAACACCTGAGCATTGTGTCGCGAGAGTGATGATGTCCAATGGCATTATGAAGCTATTGCTGCACGGGAGGCCGTCCTCTGACATTGCATCAATGTGCACCTTACGGGCGCTATCTTGTTTGTGGCACGGAGCATCCCCGTACCGCCATCTTAGATGAGGCATGTCGGTGAATGGGCCGACACGAACGGTGCCTAAGACACCATGCGTTGTACAGGTAAGTGGGAGTGACAGAGGCATGACACCACTTGTCATCTTTCCTCCCTCTGCTCCTTAACACCCACCTTTCCTGATGATCTTAGAGCCATTCTTCTGTGAGCTAATCCATCTTGTGCCCCGTTAAACTCTTTTTTCCCTGCTAATAATTAAGCCCTGTCACCCATCTCTTGCAACGTCTACAGCCCTCTTCAACCTCTACTTTAAAAACTGGGATCTTCCCGGCTCTATTCAAGACTGCCAATTGCTACCCATCCTCTAGATCCCTCTGTTGAATCCTACATCCGGTTCCACTATTGCCAAGTCTCCCTTTTCCCTCAGTATTCCAAAATCCTTGAACGGGTGGTCTATCACTGAATTACCACCTACCTAAAACTAATGATCTCTGTGACCGACTTCCATTGGGGTTCTGTAGCCATCACACCACCTGAACAGCACTAAACCACACCTCTATCCTCATCCTCCCTGACCTCTAAGTAGGCCATCTAATATCATTGACCATCCTTCCCTCCTTCTTAATCTAGCTAATCTAAACATCCAAAACCATGTACTAGTCTGGTTCGCTTCCTAGATTCCCATCTCCTGGAACACCCATAATTCACACAGAACCTGGTTATCAGAAAACTACAAAGCCATCGTGAACAAAGTAATACCGGACAATTATAAATTAATACACATCAACAGAGAAAACCGAAAAGAAGGCGAAATCGCAATCGTACACATAGAACACATCCGAGCATCTCAGCTCATCGCAAACCAACGCAGAAGACTATGAATACCTCCTCATCAAGATAGAACTCAACGACCAAACCAACATAGTATTCCTCCAGATCTACAGACTACCTTCTTACAACCCCAACTTTGTAACAAAACTAGCAGACGAGGCCGCCATGCTATCAATCCACCACGACAACCTAGTCATACTGGGAGACTACAACATATGGTTTGAAAAAGAAAATGAATCCAGAGCAAACTCACTCTGCACACTCCTAGAAACATTGTATTTCAAGCAAATAGTAAATGGGTCCACCCACGACGCCGGACACACCCTGGATGCAATTCTCTGCAGATAAGTACAATGCGCATCTGCACAACCTACTTCAATGGCATGGAGCGACCACTACTTAATACCATTCTACATCACATCCCAAACCCGCCTAATGGCAGGGAAGGAAACACTCCATACCATTAAGAAAAGAAACTGGAAGAGCCTAGACCTAGAGGCCTTGACAAACCTTCCAGGCTCAACCCCCCCAAGCAAAACAGAACCCACCGAAAACAACCATAGACACGGCAGAAAACACAATCAATAAGTAGATTACCAAGGCCCTTGGCAAACTAGCACCAGCTAAAACATTCAAAGCAACACCAAAAAACTAGCAGCAAAATGGAAAACAAATGTAGAGAACAATACACCAGGCGAGACAACATAAAATACCAAAGACAACTTAAACTATACACATCAACAGTCCCGAAAGCAAAACATTTCTACTATGTCACAAGAATAGAAATGGAAAACAATCCACAGAAAAAACTCTTCAAAATCCTCAAAGAGATACAATACCCTTCTTCGTAAAAGAATTCCATCACCCCAACACAAGAACTTTGTGACAATATTTCCAACCACCTGAGAGCAGAAATAGACAATCCAGGAGACCATGAACCTAGCCCGGGCAAATACAATACAATATAGAGCACAGTCACAGGGCGAATCACAGACTACAACAAAACTCACCTGCCTAGAATCAATCACAGAGGAAACCTCTGCACATTGATCAAGGAAACCAACCTTGCAGGATCCCCAAGGGACCCCTGCCTGTCTGACATCTTCAAAGGAATCCTGAACCACAGAACCCCAGCGACACACTTCCGGAAATTAATGAATCTATCACTCAAAAGTGGAATAGTACCGTCCTCCTTCAAATCAGCATATATTAAACCTCTGATAAAAAAGCAATCAGAAAGCGCTGAAGGCCCAAGCAACTACAGACCAATATACAACCTGCCATACCCAGAAAAGATCCTGGAGAACCATGCATACAAAATCCTTCTTAAATACGTTGAAACAAATGGAAACTCGCCCACAAGTTGTCTGCAGACCAATGAGAGGAACAGAATCAGCATTTCTATCGATATGGGACAACCTGAAAATAAATGCAGCCGATGATGCCAAATCGGCCCTCATACTAGTGGACATATCAGCGACTTTTGACATAATCAGCAACACAACACTAATAAAAAGATTGATGGACTGTGGCATAAGGAAGTTGCACTAAAGTGGCTTACCTCATTCCTAACAAACTGAACCGAAAGAACCTACCTACCACCATTCACCTCGAACACCAGAAATATATCCTGAGGAGTCCCACAGGGATCAAGCCTTTCCCCGCTGCTTCTCAACATCTACATGTGCCCAATGATGAAAATCATTTGAAGCCACAAACATACCACCTACAAATACGCAGATGACATTGTGAAAACAAACATAACCCAGGAACAAAATAACAGCCTAAACAAGTGCCTCATAGACATCTACAATTGGATGACAACGAACAATCTTTAACTGAACCTGGCAAAAATGGAAATAATGGTCTCAATCGTGGGACTTGAGGGAGGGAACCCACAACTGGACTGGCCGAGCAAGAGAACGCAACCAGAGACTACCGATGTAGTTAATAATCTAGGAATACTCATGGACAACAGACTATCACTGGAACCCCAAGTCAACGCAATCGCCAAAAAATGCTTCTTCCTCCTATGACTGCTGAAAAGATTACTCCCCTACCACTCCTTCCCCCACAGAACCCTCACAATCATATCCCTAATACTCACATGAATTGACTAAGGAAACAGCCTCTACCTAGGAATGCCAGAAAGACTAACCAAGAAACTCCAAAGGATGAAAATACAGCAGGCAGGATCCTAAGACTAAAAAGGAGAGACTACATTACTCAAGCACTGAAAAGCCTACACTGGTTACCAGTAAAAAAGCGCATCAAATTCAAAGCGCTCTGCATTGCCCACCAGGCCTTGCACAGACAAGGAGCAGAATTCTTTCAAGACAATATTAGCCAGTATCGCCCAGGAAGGGAACTAAGATCCAGCAACGACCTACAAATAGAGACAAAACACTACGAAGAAAATGAAATTTGGCAGAACAACGTTCTCACGTCTAATTGTCAACATCTGGAACAGCATGCCCAAAGAATTTGGAACCACAAAAGACCACATTACCTTAAGGAAACGGCTCAAAACCTGGCTATTCAGCAGACAATGACAACCGTGAAAAGACACCAACAATAACAACACCACAGGCAAGCAACCTGAGAAGAGACCAGATGGGCCAAAGAACCACAAACAAGAAACTGGCTAGATACTATCAAGCGGCAACCAAAGAGCCGCGCCAGAGCCCCATCAAACTGACCGACTTACAAACCCATTTTCCATTTTCCCTTTCCTGCTCCTCCAAAACAACTGAAGCTTCTACACCAGAGTTTAGACTGGTCACACTACACATAAACAAACAGAGAATCAATACTATGTT
The DNA here is from genome assembly GCF_040938575.1 of Ambystoma mexicanum. Lineage (NCBI taxonomy): Eukaryota > Metazoa > Chordata > Amphibia > Caudata > Ambystomatidae > Ambystoma > Ambystoma mexicanum. The sequence goes on from NC_090938.1 coordinate 645,569,633, forward strand.
CAGGAAACCTAGAGTGAAACACCCAAATAGTCCATAAAACCTTCAACAACGCAACTACTCACCAAGATACCGGATCAACCCACAGCTACGGTCCCCTGTGACTCTGGATCCCTTAGTGACACTATCAAACTAGCACACACAACCAAACCCACCCTAACCCACACAACACACTAACATCAACACAGACTCTACCACACACCTGCGGCACTGAATCTTACCCATACGGTTACAATGCACGAGGCCTCAGACACAAACAACCAAATGCAAAACAATACTCATATATGCCAGTTCCTCCTGGTTCTGAAACTATCCTCTCACCCTATCCCCACTAACCTCTCCAAACCCCTCTCTTGCAGAGCCACGTGGGCGCCTGGAGACTGCCCCTGGGGGGTACCGGTACAAGGTATAAATCAACATGACATAATATAAATCCTAACACACCAAACTCCCAGTAGGAGATTCCAAAGTTCCATCCCCTGCCTGCTTCTCTCCACCCTATATACCTCCTCACTTGGAAAACTCATCTCCTCCTTTGGGTACTCCTAATAACTATGTGTTGACAACAGCCAGATATTCTTCTCCTTCCCCAAGTTCAACCCCAACATCTCCTCTCATATCTCTGTCTTCTAGCTATCTGGCACTGGATGTCTCTTCATTGTCTTAGCCTCAACTCCTTAAAGACCAAATTCCTCGACCTCCCGATTCATGGACCACCCTTTCTTCCCTCTTCCCCCCACCAATGACATTCTTTAACCACACTGCATGGCCAGCACATTTGATTCTCTGTAACAGTGTCCTAAAGCATCACCAATTCATAACATCTACAGGGAACATGGCTCGGCCAAGAATACTTAACACCTGCATAATAAGCTCCGTCTTCACCTACTACTCCACAACAATTGCAACTCAATCTGCTTGACTACAATGCCAACATTTTCCTATACATCCCTCATCACTCCTCTGCTCCCTTGAGATCATTCCCAACTTTGCAATCTACTCATGTACCAAAGAAACAAAAGAACGTTTTTTAGTTCTACTGTTTTGGCTCGGCAACCCTTCAATCAGAGTGTCTCGAGTAATCTGGTTGTCGCATCTTATAAGAGTATGACGGTAAAAAAGCCAAAGACCGCTTATTCTAGTAACTCTCACAATACTCCATTAAAGACAAGCGCCAAGTTGTTGATCATCATCACTATTTATTCTCCACAGAGTTGTGCCCTTAGGATGACACGTGTTTCTGCCATAGGGCTTTTTCAAATCGGGCCTTGTTCATTTGTCCTGTTGAGCCTTTTTCATGTAGAGCCGATGCGTAGGACAGAGTATTCCGAATTAGCTGGGATTTAACCCATCATCACGATAGAACAAATTAAAACAAAAAGAATACATGAAAAAAGCTCAACAGGATTAATGTGCAAACGAACTGGAGGATATGTGTCCCAACAGGAAGAAAAAAAAACTATGGGCCTCATTACAACCCTGGCGGTAGCCATTACTGTGCGGCTGCCACCAAACTCGTAATGAGGCCCACTGTCTTGGAAGTGTGAAAGCACAATTTTGACTGGTAGACTGAAAGGCCAGCAATTCATTTTCGAACTTCAAAAAAGGAAAACAATGTTTCATTTGATAAAACAAAGAGACTGTGGGAAATGTGTTCATTCTGCAGCTTGAAACTAGGAATATAGAAAATTAAATGGCACTGTAGAAGTACATTTAAAGATATGTATTAAGACAATGAGGGCTTGTCATACTGTTTTGAAAGAAACTGTGAGAAGGAAGATTAAAATTAAATCTGCCATAAGTGTGAATAACATAGAACTAAATCAGAGGCCTATCTTTCACTACAGAATGAACAATGAAAGGGTTTTTTTCAGAGAAAGAGAGCAGCATAAACGCATAAAGACATTTGCATCTGGGAAAGGAACTGTTTACCTGTGAAACTTCAGTACCTGTGTCAGTTTAATATAAAGTATAATTTAAAGATGAATATATCTGTATATGATTTGAGGTCAAGTATTAGAAGGCTTCATGTCTAAAAGAAATTGTAACATGCAAATACATCTGTTTCTGTTCAGGAGAAAAGGCATTAGTTTCTGTTCAGGAGAAATGGCTTCAGTTTCTGTTAAGGAGAAATGGCTCCAGTTTCTGGTCAGAACACTCAAACAGTGACCTTCCCCCTATCTTTTATCTATCTAAAACATCTTTTGAAGCCACAGCAGTGACCAAGAAGGACTTTTATGGAGGATTGGGCCTGTTCTCAAAGATAAGCCACAGATGATCCTTTAGCCCTGAGAGAAAGAATGTTGATGCATTAATTGCAGGCAATACCAACAAAGAAAGCAGATGACCAGCTCTCAGGTTCAGTGGGGAAACAAAGCCTAATGTGCAATTGAAGTCAGAATATGCATATATACTTGGAGATTGCCATAAGTTTAGACAGACTATCATATTTTGTTCATTTTCTCAAGAACCATACCTCACACAATATTGGAACGAATATCACTATAAAGCGTATAAAAAGGCCTACGTGTTGATACTAATTCAACCTTGGGAACAGGAGTTACAACCTAAAAGGTGTTTTAGCTCCCAGAAAATGTCACGAAGCAGAGATTTTGGACGATAGTAGCTTAGTGATGTATTTAATGGTATATAAAATGTTGTGCCCCTGACTTTGATCATCTTTGAGGAAATTACGAAAACCCCTTATTCGAACCTGCAACATCTTGCAGTCACGGGACTCATTTCATTAGGTCCATTTATCCAGCGTTGGTATCTTTCATGGATCCACATGCTGTGAATATTCCCCGTCGTCAGGCTGGGAATCCACAGACTTTGATTTAGTACTTTTCCTATGGAAAAACGTTGACACCTTGAGTGTCCCATCAACGTGGTTGAGGGTGATTCTGGCTATCACCAATAGGACGCTGAGTGTATAGCTCTGCCCGAGCAGCTTCCCCTCAGATTTTAATCCCTGAAGATGGACGATAACCCCCTGTAGAGGATGTTTGCCTGGAGGGGAAGGCTGGGGGGCCATGTGAATCCATGAAAGATACCAACGCTGGAGAAACTACTCCCTTCTCCAGCATTGGCTCTTTCATGGATTCACATGCCGTGAATAGATTTCATAGCAGTATACATGTTAGGAGGGGGATAAACCAGACAAACAAAGATTAGAAACATTTGCATTTTTCTGTGCTTATGTGAGAAGTATACATTCGTAAGTACAAGAAAAACAACCCGGAAGCTGCAGGGCTTACCTTACTGGAACAGCCGTTGAAGGACTGCCCGTCCCATCTGTATGTCTTCGACATGCTGCTGTTGTAGGCAGTAGTGCCTGGTATATGTGTGAGGTACTGGCCATGTTGCTGCCTGCCAAATGTCTTTCATGGGCACTCTCGACCAGAGAGCCGCTGAGGTGGCTGCGGCCCTTGTAGAATGTGCCCTAGCTGCAGCCTGCAGTGGCCTGTTGACCTTTCTCTGGCAGAAGGAAATCGCAGAGGATATCCACCTTGTGATGCCTTGTTTTGTGATGGCCTTCCTCTTGTTTGAGGGGCCAAAGGCGACAAAGAGCTGTTTTGTTGCTCTGAATGATTTCATCCGGTCCAGATAATATTTTAGGGCCCTTTTTATGTCCAGCGAGTGTAGAGCTCTCATCGCTGAGGATGTGGCGTTTTGAAAGAATGTAGGCAAGGTGATGGTTGCATTCTTGTGAAATTCTGATGGTATTTTCGGGATGAAGTGTGAGGGTTGGTGGAAAGGATTACCTTGTCCTTCGCCAATCAGAGATACAGAGGGTCCACCACTAAAGCCTGTAGTTCAGAGACTCATCTGGAGGATGTAACGGCGATTAAGAATGCCACTTTCCAGGTCATAAACTTGATGTGTGCCGTCAAGAAAGGTTTGAAAGGGGTTTTCATGAGACCGGCCGGGACCAGTTTTAGGCTCCAAACCAGTGGAATGTCTTTCTTTGGAGGAAACATGTGAAAAAGTCCCTTTAGGAAGTTTTTGAGCAGCCTGTGGCTGTCCTCTTTTCCTTGTGAATCTAGAGATTGCAGTTAAGTGTACTTTTATCGAGGATCGCTAGACCTTCTTTTGGCAGATGAGTAGGTAGTGGAGACCCTGTTGAGGTTTCATGGCTAGTGGTTGAAGGTTGGGCTGCTGCGCACACCATATACAGAAACTTTTCCATGTCTGGTTGTATGGAACATTAGTGGACGGAGCACTAGCTGCAGCTAGTATGCTCTGGCAGTCTTGCGGGATGTTTAGGTGGCCGAATTCGGTGTGATCAGGAGCCACACTGTTAGTTTGAGGGAGCCCGAATTGTGATGTAGAATCACACCATCGTTCTGCGATAGGAGGTCGGTGTGGGATCCTAGATGGACTGGATTGTCTGCCGCCAGTTGAAGGGAGGTCTGAGAACCAGGTTTGTCTGGGTCAGTACAGTACCACCAGAATTATTTTGAAATGATATTTACATATCATCTGGATTGTTTTCCTGATGAGAGGGAATGGAGGGAATGAATATGGAAACATGCCAGTCCATGGGAACGAGAATGCGCCCCCTTGAGAGCCGGGATGTGGAAGCCAGCTCACAAATTTCTTGCACTGCTTGTTGCCCTGTGTGGTGAAGAGTTCTAGAGGAGGATGACCCCATGTTGTGAAAGATTATGGATACTTGGTTGTTGTGCAGATGCCATTCGTGAGACTGCGATGAGTCCCTGCTGAGGGTGCCGGCTTGCTTGTTGTGTATCCCCGGGAGGTGGAAGACTTGCAACAGAATGTTGTTGTGAATGGCCCAATGCCAAATGGTCTGCGCTTCTTGAGACAGGGTGTTTGACCTTGCTCCACCTTGTTTGCACAGATAAAACATTGTGGTGGTATTGTCCATGAGGATTTGCACTACTGAATTCCTGATTAGAGGGAGGAAAAATGTTAGGGTCCAATGTACTGTACGCAGCTATAGGACATTTAAGTGGAGGATGGATTCTTCTGGAGTCCACAGGCCTTTGATTTGGCGCTTGTTTAGGTGAGCTCCCCACCCCGCCAGGGAAGCGTCGGTTACAATCGTGAGATGGTAATTAGGTTCTACAAGGGGCATCCCTTTTCGAGGTGTTGTCGAGGACTGTCCACCATTTTAGTGAGTTTGAGAGAGTCGAGGTGATGGTAATTTTGTCTGACCAGGACCCGTGTGTTTGGGACAATCTAGTAGCTAGAAATTGTTGTAATGGCCGTGTGTTTAGCCTGCAATTGGGTATGCAGGACGACCTAGTAGAGGCATGTATTTGCGTACTGTGATTTGTTTGTTTCGAGTGAAGGAATTTGTCAGGGCTATTAATTCTTTCAGTCTGTCGGATGAGGGTTTGACGAAGCTTTGATCTGTGAGAAATTGCGCACCCAGGAACACCAAACTTTTTGATGGAACTGTGCAAGATTTGGCATAATTGATTGCAAATCCCAATTGTTGGAGAAGAGCTTCTGTTTGTCTCAGAGAAACCGTGGTTTGTTGATATGTTGGACCTTGAACCAACCATTCGTCTAGGTAGGGGTAAATGTGGTGGCCCTGTTTTCTGAGTAAAGCTTCCACTGGTGCTAGGAATTTGGTGAACGTCCTGGGGGCTGATTTGAGGCCGAATGGAAGTACTTGAAATTGGTAATGACTTTCGCCGACCTTGAATCTGAGATACCTTCTGTGTCTTGGATGTATCGGGATGTGGAAGTATGCGTCTTTGAGGTCTAACGCTGCTAGATATTCGTGGGGATGTACAGCCTTTATGACGTCTTGTAGTGTGACCGCCTTGAACTTTTGCTTTTTGATGTTTTTGTTTAACTTTCCCAAGTCCAGCGTTGTATGCCACTTCCCATCCGGTTTCTTGATAACAAAGGGCCTCATCACGACTTTGGCGGTAACCCTTAAATCCGGCGGTCGCGCTATTAGCGCCGGATTTAAGGGTCCGCCAAATCAGGACTTTGGCGGATTTCGCCCCAGCTCTTGGCTGGGGGGAAATCCGCCAAAAATTTGCGCTATTACCGCCGGCGGTAAGAGCGCAAATTTTCCCCATTGAGCCCAATGGGGAATGGGGCATTCCTGAATGGGCTCAATGGGGAATGAGGAATTACATTACCGCCGGACTCGTGATACGGCGCTATTAGCGCCGGGGAGTTCGGCGGTAGGGCTAATACCGCCGGTGGTAATACCGCTGGCGTTACCGCCCAACTCGTGATGAGGCCCAAAGTATCTGGAGTATAATACTTTTTCCTCTGAAGAATGAGGAACTCTTTCGATTGCCTGTTTCTTTAACATTTGACGCACTTCCTGTTGTAGAATTGGAAGGTGAGGGTGTGATACCTTTATGGGAGGTAAAGTTTTCTGTGCGCGCTTGAATTCCAACAAGTGGCCGTGCTGAGTGGCATCTAGTCTTTTGTAATTGCTTGCCACTTGTGGAGATGAAACGCCACATTTTGTCCCACCTGTGTGCCCCTGAGGCAGTCATTACTGGGCCTTGTTCTGTCTACCTCTTTGAGAGGTGGTTGATCCGCGTTTGCACTGTCCCTGGTGGTACTCCCTGCTGCGCTGTGTGGAATGGTAATTTCTCTTCTATCCCTGGGAGTAGTATGCGGATCTGTCGTAGTTTTTGTTGTCCCTTGAGGACAAGAACCTAGAATGGCCCGAGGCACATCGAAAAGAACGAAAAGACCTCCTGCCCTGTAAGGTTGTTAGTGATCTAGCAATATCAGAGTCTGCTTTCATTGTTTTGAGGGCCTCATCGATCTTGTCCCCCAAAACGTTTTCTCCCTCAAAGGGCATGTCAAGCACCTTATGTTGTACCTCTTGCCCAAAGTTGGTGCAACATAGCCATCCTTACCTTCTGAGGACGACTCCATTACCAATTAGTTTGAATCCCGTTTCTACGAGATCCACTGCGATGTTAATACTTTGGTTTGAGGCCTCCTCACCTTCAAGCACCAGTGTCATAGCTTCTTTCCACTATTGCTCTGGAAAGTCAACCGATGCCACATTTCTCGATCGTAGAGAGCAACTATTGCAAGGACATTGGCCGCTCTGATTGTTGTTGCCCCGATGGTCAGCACTTTTTTACCCAAGGCATCGAATTTTCTGCCTTCATTGTCTGGAGGGGTGGTGCATTAGTGCTGCGTACAAGCCTTGCGATCCGCTGCCACTGACACAACTGAGTCTGAAGAGGGCTGTGAGGTGAGATATTTTGGTGTTGTATCTGGTGCCTTATATTTTTTATCTAGTCTACCTTTAAGTGCCGGTTCAGAAAATGGATGTTTGAGAGTACGTACACCTTCTTGCCAAACATGATCTAGGATGGGTATAGAAAACACAGCCTTTTTGTGTTAACCCATGTGGTCAAAAAGAAAGCAATCTTTCTTTTCTTCTGCAGGAGTTAAACCAAATTTCTGGCACGCCTTAGATACCATGGATTGGAAAGCCCCAATGTCATCTGGAGGAAAGGGTTGAGCTGGACTACCTCTATCCTGAACCGGGTCATCCGTGTCCCAAGTATCGTCTCTGCGAGGCAAAGATGAAGAGGCGGTAGAGCTTGTGTTCCTTGGAACTGTGTCTTGGTCGGTATCTACTAGTTCCCCCTCTTCTTGTTCGCATATTCACAGACTATCCCTTTGTGGTGGTGGAGGTCTAGGCAGAGATAGGGCTCTTGGACATTTGTTGTGGTCCCTGGATGAATGCCCTTGATCCCTTTGTTCCTGCTGACATGGTATACCCTGGTCTTTTCTGCACAGATGAACCCCCTGTGGCTAAGGAGGTGGAAGCCTGTCATTGAGTTGTCTCAGCAGTGTTTGTAGAGTGGAAACCACCTGCATGGAGAGTATGGATTGTTGGTTTAACAGGGAATATTGTAGAGTCATACCCCTTTCCCCGAAGGTGTTGATGCTAGAGCAGGTGGTATATTATGCATTCTTAGAGGTCTTTCTTCTCCTCATGATGGGAGGCGACCAGGAGGCATGTCCTGGATATGAGGTTGGGTCCTGCCTTCCTCAGTTACCCCTGGGCACTCCTCTCTTGGAGGCTCAAAATCTGATGTTATTTCATGCTGTAAGATTTAATCTGGCATGATGTTAGAGTAGGTTATAGGAGACGCTCCTAGAGGAATTTTTCTGTGCGCTGCAGGATCCCTTGTTGAGGGATTTAGTATTCCTTTGCTGCTGGATGATATATTGCCCTGTTGTAATTCCGGGGCTTCAGTCATGGTAATGGTTGACGGGATTGATGGCAGTGCAGCCTCACTCCCGGAAGATTTGTGTTTTTTGGTTGTCGACGAGAGGATCGTTGACGAGTGATGTCCCAATTTTACTGTCCATTTCGTCGACGGAGTGAGTAATGATGACGATTTGGTCGTCAGAGGATGCTTCGTGGACGACTCCTGTCCAGAAGAGGATCTGTGACCTTCTTTAGAAGTGTGAAACTCTGAGGATGAATTGTGCTTCTTTTTAAGGGGCAAGACGTGTCTTCGTGGACGACTTGGATTTGTGTTTGTCCTTCGTCGATGAGGATGTTCTTGACGAGTGGGACATGATTTAAGTCGACGAGTGCGAACTTTTATCCATCGGATGGTGTTTTCGTTGACGGGACTTTGGACAATTGCTTAGATACAGAATGGGAACCCTCACTGCTACCTGGTGTTTTTTTAACAGGAGACTGGGAGTATGTGGCCTTATTGTGGCTCGCTCATGATTTTGGCCCACCTGTTTTTTGTTTCTTGGCCAAAAGTTCTTCAGACTTGGACCTGTGGCTTGATGGCAACCCCTTGTCAGAGGGGGTGGTAGCAGTCCGACTCCTTGACGAACCCACTTCCATCGCCAGGTATGCTCCTTCATGAAGCCAACAAGTGAGGCAACGGTTTCTGTCTTTAAGGGTTTGCTGTGAAAAACCCTGACAGATTTCACATTCCTCTGGTGAATGGTTAGGGTTGAAGCAGTATAAACAATCTGCATGCCTGTCAACTTAGTACACGTTCTTTAGACCACAAGTATCACAGGGCCTGAACAAGGATTTTTTTCGGTCCAACGGTCTCCATGCTCGTAAATGGGACCGTAGATGAGTCATCAGTTGCTCCGGTTGGAGTAGAAATTCGAAAAATAATATATTTTGTGTGGAAAGATGTTTTCTCTTTGGAGAGAAGAACTAGCGGAATCCCTACCAGCTAGAAATACTGTTGCAATCTGAGGGGAAGCTGCTGGGGCAGAGCTATACACTCAATGTCCTTTTCGTGTGAACCAAAAGCACCCACAAAGACGTTGATGGGACACTCAAGGTGTCAATGTATTTCCATAGGAAAAGTACTAAATCAATGTAACCAGGGATTCCCAGCCTGATAACAGGGAATATTCACAGCATGTGAATCCATGAAAGTTTTTAACTGCAAAATTGAAATGTGTAAAAATGTAAATTCAAGGGGTTGGACTGATCCTTCCCCGTATTTAGGCTTGGTAATTGAAGGGACCAAACAAAAGAAAAGAGGCTAGGCCTGGGTTATGGGGATGGAGAATAGTGGTCCAATCCCCAGTAAGAGCCAATAAGCTGGCACATCCAAATTTTAATAATTAGGGATGGTTTATAAGTGTTTTCACAATGGGAATCAGGAAGAGCCGCCTGAAATCGCCTTGGCTGGAACTGCTGTCCAAAATTGTTGAAGGAAGCCTGGGAAGAACTAAAACCTGTCTGGGATCTATACAAGGAGAGGAAAATCAAAAAGGGATTAATGCTGGAGGCCATTTTTGACTGGACCTGGAGAGACCTCTAACCAAGTTCTGATATTTCCCATAAGTATCCAGAAGCCTTAAGGACTTTCGTATGCGCAACAACCCAGCGATATTTATGTAAGTTAAGTTGCCCAACCAAACCAAATCTTGTGGGGATCTAGGTGATATCATTTTTCCCTGTATTGATTGGGTGGGCAGACCAAATTTGATCCTTAGCAATTGTAATAAATAATGTTTTTTTTTATATAGCATTTTATTGAGTTTTGAAACATACACCATGCAATTAATCATTAACATTCCATCGGTTTGTCTTCATCACTTTGCTTAATCAGAGATGCTGTGATAGCGCAGTCCCACAAGTATTAAAGAGTAGCACTAACAGTTTGAAAGTTTATACCCATTATTTAGCGTCCCTCAATTTGCATATTTAGTTAGGCCTGCCGTAGCTCACCCGTACCTCTCTTCCCATTTGTGGCAGATCTTAGCAGCCTTCCACGGGCATCCCAGAGCAGTGTAAATGCAGAGTTCCTTCCATGAGCGCACATCTGTCTACATCAGAAACCCATTGTGCATAGCAGGGGCAGTCTGCAGCCCCCCACTTCTGTGCGATGTTTCGTTTGATCAGGCAAATCGTAGTAGACAGAAAAGGTTTCTCATATCACCCAAAGTTTTCATCCCCCCAGATACCCAATAGCAGTAATTTAGGGTTCAGTGGTATGTCCACTATTAGTGCTCCTGATAGTCTATTGCAGCATGACCACCAGAAGGTATGGATCCGGGGGCATTCCCGTAAGATCTGGATGAATGTGCCTTTGCCCTGTCCACAGTGTAGGCAGTTAGGGCTTGTTGTCATATTTCAGCGAAACAGCGCGATTCTGGGGTAGTATATTCTATGGAAAATCTTGAGTTGTATCAGGCGGAGTCTGGAGGAGATTGCGATTTCGCATGGGTGCATCATGGCTAGTACCTAGTCTTGCTCGTCAATGGGCCCCACATCCCTTTCCCATTTCTTCTGGAGGTTGGATAGTTCAGGGAATGCGAAGGCTGTGATTGCTTGGTATAGTGCGGACATAACCGTGGTAGAGATATGTTCTAAGAGGGTGTTACGTTCTAATGGTGAGCAGTGTGGCGTGTCTGACGGCATGGGAGATGTTTGGCTAGGGCGTGAGTGATCTGCAGGAAGCGATAGTGTTCTATGTTTGGTAGGCCGAATTTGCATCTCGATTCTGGAAAGGGGATAATGTATCCTTCTGTAAGCATGTCCTCTATTTTCCCCGATTCCTGCTTACACCCATTCTTGTCACATTGGCAATTTGTTCACTTCTGGCAGATTCCCATTCTCCCATAAGGGCTGCACCAGCGTCAGTTTGCCTTCCCAGCTGATATGTCTGTGGGCGTCTTGCCATATACGTGTCATGTGGAGTGCCAGTGTGGGGGGGGGCTTCTCATCTTTTGATATAGATTTGCAATTGGGGTCCTGTCCTGTAGTCCCATGATTTCTGCTCGTATGTGGGGTAGGCCCCGGTTCCCGTGCAGTACATCGTTGATAAGCGCCATCTGGGACGCCCCATAGTAAGATTTGATGTGGGGTAGCTCGACTCCACCCTCCCAGATTCATTGTTTCAACATGGCCAGGGCGATTCTTCAGTGTCCACCTTCCTAGAGAAAGTCCCTAAGGATATTGTTGATCTTGTAGAATTCTAGGTCTGGGATGCGTAAGGGGGGCATTTTGTATAATATAGAGGAAGCGTGGTAGGGCAAGCATCTTAAAGAGGACTGCCCTGCCCAGCATGGTGAGCAGGGGTGCCTTCCAGTGTCGGACATCCAGAGCAAAGCATTCTGTAATCGGGTGTAGATTATGAGCAAGATATCTAGAGAGGTCCACTTCAACACTAACTCCAAGGTAACGAAAGTGCTCCTGTTCAACCCGGTATGGGCAGTCCGGGGGGATTGCTTGTGTCATCCACTGGATTGGGAAGAGTATAGACTTGTCCCAGTTTACCCGTAGGCCACTGCCGGTTCCGTAGTCCTTCAGAATTTGCATAACTGTTGGGCAGGAGTGGGATGGGGTGCTTAGCGATATTAAACGGTCATCTGCATATAGGGAAATGTTGTCGTCCCCTCCCTCTGGCCAGCGAAAGCCTGTGCACGAGGCCTCCTGGCAAAGCCATGTGGCAAGGGGCTCCATGGCGATTGCGAAAAATAGTGGTCATAGGGGGCAGCCGTGTCGTATTCATATGCCCAGCGGAAAGGTTCTGGATGACCGACCATTTACCCTGACTTCTGCATGTGGGGCTTCGTACAGTAATTGGACCCATTCCAAAAGGTTTGTACCAAAACCCATTTATTTCATGATTTCTCAGAGGGCCTCCCAGATCACTGAGTCGAAGACGTTACTTCTTACATGGTAATGTTCTTTCGATGGGATGTTCCTCCGACGTATTCCTTATCTTGATAGATCATCTCCAGCTTGCTGGTCTCGGAAAGATTTTTTCAGTAGAGGGCGCTGCGCGTCGATGTCCCTCGAGCCGATGTCCCTCGACAGCCTGCGTATCGGCGCCAACGTCATCATGCGTATAAATAGACTTGCGCAGCGTCCGTTGCTCAGTTCCGTTTTGACATTAACAGTTGTTTTACATGAATTGGTTAGTGACCCAGAAGGAGCATAAGCTGTAACCACAAGGGAAGTTTTACTGAGGGGATGGATGGGAGAGGCGATAAGGAATACGTCGGAGGAACATCCCATCGAAAGAACGTTACCAGGTAAGAAGTAACTTGTTCTTCGAAGAGATTGTGTCCTCCGACATATTCCTTATCTTGATAGACTCCCATAGCAGTGGTGTGTAACTGAAGGTGGGAGTAAAATTGCCATGTTTCCCTTCAGGAGTGAACAGAGTGCAACACAGCTTTGCAAAATCTAGTCTCTTGGCTAGAGGAGGAATCCAGGTTGTAAAATCTTGTGAAGGTATGTCCAGACGACCATGTGGCAGCCGCACATATGTCTCGAATCGGTACCCCTCTTTGGAGGGCCGAAGAGGCTGCGATACCCCTGGTTGAATGAGCCCTAAGATTTTGATGAGGCTCTTTCCCTGCCAGTTTGTAACATTCCAGAATGGCTAAAATAATCATCTGGAAATGGTCTGTTTTGTTATCGGTAATCACAATTTGTGCCCTGAGTAACCTACGAACAGTTGGTCTGCTTGCCTAATCCTAGCAAGTCTGCAGATGTAAAAGCTCAAAGCCCGCCTTGGGTCCAGCCTATGCAACCTTTCTTCCTCTTTCCCCGGATGGGGAGGGGGATAAAATGAAGGGAAGGTAATCTTCTGAGTGATGTGGAATTCAGAAATCACCTTTGGAAGAAAATTAGGCTTCACTTGTAGGACAACTTTGTCTTTATGAAAAATTGTATGAGGGGGTTTACAAGATAGAGCCTGTAATTCGCTCACCCTCCTAGCAGATGTCAATGCTACTAATAAGACAGTTTTAAAGGTGAGAAACCTTAGTGAACAAGAGTGGAGTGGTTGAAAAGGAGTACCCATCAGGAAATGTAAGATTAAATTTAAGTCCCATAAGGGAACGTGGAATGGTCTTGGAGGATAGACATTGGTTAATCCCTTCAGAAATTGTATTACTAAGGGTAACTTGAAATACGATGGTTCTTCTGCAGTGCGCTTGAAGATCGATAGCACTGCGAGATAGCCTTTGATGGTGCCAACCTGAAGGCCCGAATTTGCCAAATAGAGTAGAAAAGATAACACTGTTGGTGTACCACTGAAAAGGGGTCGATATTCTTTTCTCTACACCAGCTGCAAAATGTGTTCCAACGGTAGCGGTATAAAGTCTTTGTTGCTGGCCTTCTTGCCGAAAGCAACACCTCCATGACGTCATCTGGGAGGTCCCAATCCTTGTATCTCAACCTTTCAGACACCAAGCATGAAGGTTGAGGGTTCTGATGTCTGGATGGAGAACCTGACCTCCTTTCTGCGAGAGAAGATTCTCCTTGAGTGGAAGACGAATTGGAGGGCAGATGGACATGTCCAGAAGGTCCGGGTACCACGTTCTCCTGGCCCAATCCGGGGCAATTAGGATCATGGCTTTCCAGAACCTTCTCAACCTCCTGATCATTTGAGGAATGACAGGGATTGGAGAAAACGCATACAGAAGTGGAAACTCCCAGTCCACTACGAACGCGTCCCCTAGAGCTCCTCTCGGAGGAAATTCCCTTGAACAAAACTGATCGCACTTCCTGTTGATGCTGGTGGCGAACAGATCCCCTTGAGGGGTTCCCCAAAGGGTGAAGATCTGTTGAAGGACTTCTTGAGCTAGTTCCCACTCGTGGGAGACTGTACTCTGCCTGCTCAGAGCGTCCGCTGTCAAGTTTTTCTCTCCGCCTAAGTGAACTGTCGATAGAGAGATTCCTTCTTGGATTGCCCAAAACCATAGCTGCATCGCCTCTCTGCACAGAGGCAGTGATCCTACGCCTCCTCTTTTGTTGAGGTAGTGCATGGCCACTGTGTTGTCCGCCATTATCAGGACATTTTTTCCCTTGTACAGATGACAGAAAAGCCTTCAGTGCTAGTCTGATTGCTCTCAGCTCTAACAGGTTGATATGTAGTCTGGACTCCGATGGAGACCAACGACCGCTGATGGTCAAGTCGTTGGTATGGGCTCCCCACCCCGTGAGTGAGGCATCTGTGACTACTGTTATCTCCGGCCATGGTTGCCAAAACAGTTCTCCTTTCAAGATGTTCTCCTGGCGGGCCCACCACTGAAGGTCTCGAGCCACCTTGTCCGGAACCTGAAGGAGATCTGTCATTCTCCCTGAGAATTGCGACCACTGAGTTCTTAGTGCCCACTGAAGAGAGCTCATTCTCAGGCGAGCCTCTGGCACAAGGAAGATGCAGGATGCCATGAGGCCTAGCAACCTCAAAAAGTCGAAGGCTGGGAGACGTTGAGCATTTTGAAACTTGGTGACCATCTGCAGAATATCTTGAGCCCTCACTTCTGGTGGCGAGGCTTTTCCCAGGGAAGTGTCCACGACCGCTCCAATGAACTGGAGTCTCTGTGATGGTATCATCTGTGACTTCTTTAAATTGAGGGAGAAGCCCAGTTTGTGAAGGAAGTGGCAGACATAATCTAGCTGGATCTGAGCTTGTTTCGGAGATACAGCTCTGATCAGCCAATCGTCCAGGTAGGGGTAGACGTGAATCCCTTCCCTCCTTAGACTTGCAGCCACTACCGACATTAGCTTGGTGAAGACCCTCGGGGCGGAGTTCAGCCCAAATGGCAGAACTCGAAATTGATAATGAGAGCCGACAATTGCGAACCGCAGGTATTTCCTGTGTTTGAGATGGATTGGCACATGGAAATAAGCATCCTGAAGGTCCAGAGATACCAGCCAGTCCTGGAGCTGGAGGGCCTGAAGGTTCTGAGAAAGAGTTACCATCTTGAACTTGTCCTTCCTGAGGAACTTGTTCAATTCTCGTAAGTCCAAGATAGGTCTCAGTCCTCCGTCCTTCTTCAGTATTAGGAAGTAGGGGGAGTACCGGCCCTTGTACCTCTCCGCTACAGGTACCGGTTCTATGGCACCTTTCTCCAGCAGGTCTACAATTTCCTGCAAGAGGAGCGGATCTGGAACTTTCCGAGAGCTGTTCCCCGGTGGATGACTCTGAGGAATGCGTAGAAAAGGCAGGCAGTAACCTTGGGCAACTGTCTCCAATGCCCAAGCATCTGACGTAATAGCCTGCCATTCCGTCAGATGTTGAGTTAGCCTGCCCCCTACTGGTGTCTTGTGAGGAGAGTCCTCAGAGTGATTTAGAGGCGGCTGATGCAGGTGCCGAGGGTAAAGAGGTACCTGCTGCTGCTGCTGCTGCGGCTTTTGTATTTTTACCCCGTCCACCTCGGGTGAATCTTTTTTGACCTCTTTGAACCGACTGTCCTCTGCCTTTTCGAATGTGGAATAAAAGCGAAAGGACTTACCTCTCCAAGAGGTTCCTGAGGGGCGATATGGCGTTTGACGGATTGCAGCACCCAGGGATTTTGCTGCTGCTTTGGATGTCTGTAACTTTTCTAGTCTGTCATCCGCCTTCTTACCAAACAAAGAAGAGCCATCAAAGGGCATATTTAAAAGTCTAGCTTGCACATCTGGAGCAAACCCAGACTTTCGCAACCACGCAAATCTGCAGGTTGTAGTACTTGCCGCCATGGCCCTACTGATGCTGTCAGCAGAATCAATGCCAGTTTGAAGGGATTCGCACATTGCGTCTTTACCATCCTTAATGATGTTTAGAAACGCTTCCCTTTCTTCTCCCTCTGGGAGGCAGTCAGCCGCTAATGAAGCACACTCCCAAAGTGTACGGCTGAACCTTGTGAGCGTACAAGTAGCGTTAATAGATTTCAATGCCATGCTACATGCAGAAAAAACTTTCTTAGCCATAGAGTCGTATCTTTTGTCATCCCTGTCCTGTGGAACAGTAGGGTATGCCGATCTACTGCCTGATGCAGTTGCTGCTTGAACAACCAGACTCTCTGGAGTTGGATGTTTAGACAAAAATTCAGGGTCAGTAGTAGATACCCTATATTTGGCTGATAACTTTTTGTTAACCGCCGGGATAACCTCAGGGGTTTCCCAGTTAGCAAATATTTTTCTTTGTAATGCAGCATGAAATGGAACCACAGGATCCTCCTGTGGGCCTTTAACTAAAATTTCTGTAAGGTCATCCTGTTGGAATGCAGGTGAAGGTGTAGACCAACCCATGAATTCTATAATTCTTGCCATTAAAATTCTGTAAGGGGTCTCAGCATGTTCCCCTGGGTCTGGTTTGGCAAATTCTATTTCTGGGGAAGTATCTAACCCACTTGCCTCATGTAAGGATTCTCGAAGGTCCTTCAACCTATTTTCCTCAGAGGTAAATTCCTCTGGTTCTGGTGTTGCAGATCTCTGCAACCCAAAGGGTCTTTCTTGATCCAAATCCTCCCCTTCCTCATAAATTGAAGACAAAGGTCTGAAATGATCAGACCTTGGAAATGGCTTAAATCCCATTTCCAGAGCAGAAGGGGCTAAATTTGTCATAATTGGTTGGGAAAACGTCGACGACGGACGTTAAAGGCTTCGAAAACACTGAAAAAGGCATCGAGAAGATTGGAAGTGGCCTCGAAGAACCTGAGAGGTTCGGGATCCTACTCGAGGTTATCAATGACCTCGAAGTCATGTTAGAGGCTCTGGGTATGACCACTGGCTGTGAGGTAGTGACGGCCGTGGGTTTGCTCTTTTTCAGCGTCGACGATGGCGCCGAAGACAGCGTCGATTCGATCGACCTATGCGTCGATGAACCCTTCGACAATGGCACTCAGCCTCAGAGCTATGTTTTGTGGGGGCAGGTGACTCTTTCCGGAGAAACAGAAGAAGAAGACGAGGAAGGGGATCTTCGACGTCTCTTACTTGAATGCTTGGATCTCGAAGAGTGGTGGGAACTGCTTCGAGACCTAGACCAAGAATGGTTTCTGTGTCGGCGAGGAGACGAATGTCTCGACTCTGCCGAGGAAACTTTCAAAGGAGTTTTAACGGTCTCTCCTCTGTCAAGCTTCCCCTTACGCTCCTTCAAGGCTTTCGCCGTCATGGACATGCAGTCCTCGCACTCCGAACATTGGTGCTCCGATCCCAGGCACCACAAACAGATCCTATGAGGATCTGTCAACAACATTTTCTTTCCACAGTCTCAACATTTTTTGAAGCCGGACCGTGGTGTCGTCGGTTCGGATGAGGAAGCCATTGAGTAAGAGTTGGTATTCTCGAGGAATAATGAAGAATATATTCTCTGACCAACGAACTGAGCAATGCGATTCCGAGGCCCACGAAGCATGGAAAAACGGAACTGAGCAACGGACGCTGCGCGAGTCTATTTGTACGCATGATGACGTCGGCACCGATACAGAGGTTGTCGAGGGACATCGGCTCGAGGGACATCGACGCGCGGCGCCCTCTACTGAAAAAATCTTTCCGAGGACAGCAAGCTGGAGATGATCTATCAAGATAAGGAATACGTCGGAGGACACAATCCCTTCAAAGAACGCTTTCTCAAAGTCTATAGCTAACAGTGCCAGAGGCTCTCTAATGACGGCCTTGTTGAATCGATAGGTGTAGTCTACGGCTGTTCATGCGGATTGACTTATCCGGCATGAAGCCGCATTGGTCTGGGTGGATCAGTGATGAAATGACTGCCTGCAACCTGTTCGCAAGTATTTTGGCGAGTATTTCGGTTTTGCCGTTAAGTAGTGAGATACACCTTTAGGATTTACAGAGTTCTGGGCTTTGCCTGGTTTGGGACTGACCACTATACTGGCTTTACGCAGGTCATGAGAGTGCTACGTTCCCTGCAATGATTAAGCATTTCGTGTATGGAGGCTACTGCCGCTTCTCCCATTCTTTTCCACGCCTCAATCGGGAACCCATTGGGGCCTGGGTTTTCCCCGAGTGGAGTTGGGCAATGTCAGTTTATACTTCATTTTCGGTTATTTCGGTGTCTAATTGTGCTTGCTGGACTTCTGATAGGCTGGGGACTGTAATGCTGTCTAGTATTGTGTTTGGTGTTAGCGGGGGCAGACTTTCATAAAGTGTGGCATAGTCATCTGCAAAGGCCTTCGCAATTTCGCAATCTGTTTGCACTGTCACACCTAGTTCATTGCAGATGTCTTTGTTTTTTTGTTTGTTTGTTTATTCATTTGTTAGGCGCACCAGACTCGTGAGTAAAAGGGCGCAACAATATGGAAATGCAAAGCTTACAAAAGTTACGAATATACACAGGATACAGTATTTACAAGGTTACAAAATATACAGTTTTGCATGATTACAGGATATATACAATGTACAAAATAGGGCGAAGACAAAGAGTAGCCAATGTAGTTACATAAATAAACAATAGGCACTGTACAAAAAGATATGCGTGCAAAAGTGGGGCCCTTCGTAAAGCACTTAGGCTTCCAAGTAGATCACAAGGTCTTCAGAGTTAGCGCAGAAGTACACTATTAATACAGGATGGCCAAGTCTCTTTGGAAATGGACAGGTCCCCAGTAGGTAATGAGAGACTAATGGTCAGTAGCAATGATGTGTTTTATTACGTTTTTCCTGAAATGTAGGTAGGGTTGGGCCGCTCTCAGCTCCTGAGGCAGTGAGTTCCAGAATTTAGCTGCCTTTACAGTAAAGCTATTGCCCCCAATAGTGGTGAGCTTATATTTGGGTGTAGTCAGACAGTTAGCATTCCCAGTTCTGGTATGTCTGCGAGAGGTTCTTCTCTGGAGTTTATCTATGAGGTAACTGGGGGCTGCGTTATTAAGGGCTTTGTAGGTCAAGGAAAGCGTTTTTAGTTGTATTTTGTTGGATGTGTAGAAACATTTATGTTGGCGTCTCAGGGAAGAGATGTGAGTTTTCTTGTTTATGCCTAGGGCTGCTCTTAGCGCATTATTCTGTAGTGTTGGGAGCTTTTGGATGGTAGATTTATTGGCACCACTGTATAGGGCATTACAATAGTCAATTCTAGGGAGTATTAGAGCTCTAGCCAGGATCAGGCAACTATTGTCAGAGAGGAACGGCTTACCAGCTCTAAGTAGCTTGCAGGTGTAAGCCTTGGCAGAGGTGAGGGATTTGACCTGTTTATCGAAGGACAGTGTAGAGTCCAGGTAGAATCCAAGGGTTTTTAGTTCCTTGGAGACTTTGATGGTGGTCCCGTCAATATTAAATGAGGAGAATTCTTGGCCTAGTTTTTTAATGTTAGCCTGCGAACACAGAATTATAAGTTCAGTCTTATCATCGTTCAAACACAGGCCATGAGTGGTCATCCATGCTTGGATGATAAGGTAAACTTTGTTCACTAAACCCATGTCCGTACTGTAATCCCCAGAAAGTGGGAGGAGAATCTGAGTATCATCTGCATAGTTAGTGTAGGTGATACCCAGCTGGTCCAGATCGTCGAACAGTGGCTTAGTGAAGATATTGTAGAGGGTAGGCGAGACGCAAGACCCTTGGGGAACACCGCATAGGATGGGTATTGGGTGGGCAGCTGCTGAGGGGGAGAAGAAATTCATGGTTCTCTCACTCAGGAAGGACTCAATCCATTTGATGGCACCCGTGGAGAAGTGGGTTGCAGAGTCAAGGTGCCGGCATAAGACCTTGTGATTGACCAAATCAAATGCAGCAGAAAGATCAAGTAGGAGCAGGTGTACTGTCCTTCCTTTGTCTCTCTGCTCGTCTATTTGGGACTTTAGGTCTCTGTTCTGTGTAGTGGACGGAAACCAGATTGTCTATTGCCTAAAAGTTTGTACAGTTCCAGGTGTTTTTGAATTTGGATGTATGCAGCTTTATCCAATATTTTTAGTAGAAATGGGACCGTGGTGATGGGCCGGTAGTGGGTGGGAATAAGAGGATCTAGTGTTTGTATCTTGAGGAGGGGTAGCACCCAAGATTGTTTGAGGTTAGCAGGTATTGTACCTGTGGCAAATGAGACATTTATCAGTTTAGTTATGAATGGGGAGAGTTCTCTGGCAGCATCTTTTATTAATTGAGCTGGGCAAATATCGCCTTTGCAGTTCGAAGGCTTCAGTGATAGGATAATTTTTTTCTACCTCCAGGATAGACATTTTAGAAAAATGGAAGGTAGTATTGTGTGCCGATGGTGAATCGTTGGGCAAGAGGGTGTTGGGCGAGTGCTGTAAGTTCAGTACTTCTTTTTTTTGTTGAATTTTATTCTGGAATGTATTAATTTTATTAGCTAAGGCATGCTGGATGTCTGTACACCAGGTTTTATCCTTGGTACAGACATCAGGTATAGCAATTCGGGACTTTAGTTCTTTGAGTATAGAAAAGAGTTCTTTCATGCTCGAATTAGAGTTAGCAATACGCTCGTTGTAGGAATTACGTTTTGCCCGGCACATTTCCTTCTTGTAGTGTGAGGAAAGTGAGGTTAATTTAGCTTTGTTCTCACTAGAGGGGCAAACTCACCAATTAGTTTCACTTTTATTCTTTAAGGTGCGAACGTCTTTAAGTTGTGGAGTGAACCATTTGTTTAAATGGGCTATTGGTTTGCTAGGTCTAAGTTTGACAGGGGCAATTTTATCCAGTGTGGTGTGCATAATGCTGTTAAATTCCTGAACTAGGATGCTAGGATCAAGATTTTCTGGTAGTGCGTTGAGTGTAGGCAAAATGGCAGGGATAACTTTCTCTACAGTGATGCTTTTTTTACTTCTAGTTGAGCATGGTGGCGCTAATGGTTAAGCCAGTGGAGTGGGTCGAATAGTGGATAGGTGGAATGAGACCAGAAAGTGGTCTGTCCACGATAGTGGCAAAATTGATGAAATGGTAACTGAACAGTTAAGGCCCACTATCCAGTCCAGTATTCTCCCTTTAAGGTGGATAGGTTTATTGACTTTTTGGGTGAGGCCTAATGTGTTGATAGTGTTGGCTATGTCGGTTGCGTTTTTATCCATTTGGTCATTGAAACCTAGGTTAAAGTCTCCTAATAGGAGTAGTTTAGTAGTAGGTTTAAGGTTATTCATAATTATGTTATGCAAATCTTCCTCAAAGGTACCAAGAGGGCCAGGTGGTCTATATATTAGGACATATCTGTGTCCCTCATCTTGTCTCTCAAGCCAGGCCAGTATTTTGCCTGCCTTGTAACCCTGTTTCATATATCCGGGTACGCATCTCCCAGTGGACCTATTTGGCGTTGTCCATCAAGACTTTGCAGAGTTTGTCCCCCAGCTGTCAAGAGGGCCTGATGGTTCTCGGGCGTACTTGCGAGCAGGTACTCTTCCTCTCATTCATTGACTTCTACCTCTGCCTCCGTTATGCTCTGTCTATGTGCCTTTCTCTTTGCGAAGGTCCAGGAGAGCATTTCCCACCGCAGTACTGCCTTATAGGCCTCCCAGAGTGTGTCAGTGTTATCTATTGGGCCCTTGTTGAGGTCAAAGTAATCTGTGGTGCAATTGTGGATGTGATCCATAAAGTCTGGAAAGCCCAAGCAGTAGTTGGTTAGGTGCCACCAAGGAATCGGTTTGGTCCATGAAGTTCCTGCCAGAAATCTCTCAAGCCAAGCGCTGCAGTGAAGGCTGCTAGTTTGGTTGTGGTCTCTGGATCCTGCCCCGTAGGAGTGTGTGGTCTAGTGTAATGTCCATGACATCGTTAAAGACTCTGCCAAGGATCCACAGGTGCGGTCGGGGGTTTGCCAGCAGGGTTTGCTCAGTCTGGAGGTGGCTGGGCACATCCCTCATTCCGCGTTCTCAGCGTCATCAGAAGATGAGATGGGCTGTGCACCGCTCCGGGTCGTCAGTGTTCATCAGAGGGGGATGAGGAGGTTGCATCAGGCTCCTCTTCCCAGTTCGAAGGTTTGACCGCGGAGCTGAGCGGGCACTAAAGTAAAAGATTGTCAGCACCCAGCGTGTGTTGGGGAGGCACCGCGTGCAGCGCAGGGGTGTACCGCAGGATATAGTCCGCGATGTGGTTAGGAGACAGCTGCGTTGTACGGTCGGCGCCCACAGTAGAAGATGTCAGCGAATCTGGGGACTGTCCCGACCAGATAGTTTTGCAGGGGTTAAACTTCTCCGAATTTCACACAAGTTAGGCCGACTGATAAGCCCAATCTTCCGAAACCAGTGTGTGTAGAGCTGGAGCAATTTCGGTATGGGGGAAGCAGGATATTATGTGGTGGCTGCGTAGGAGCAGAGGAGCTCAAATCCTTCCCAGCATGCTGCGCAACAGCGCCCCCTACTAAATAATAATTTCATTAATTCTCCTACAGCAAACTAACACAGGGTGATTTTGTTGAAATTCAAACTCACCAATATCACTTCCAGTGTGAATAAAAAAATAGTTTGTAAAGTAATTGGGTACTCCTATTTCTGAATAAAAACCCCAAAATACCTGATGCATAAAAATAAAATTCCCAACTGTTCACCCTTTTTCAGACCCTGCCTTAAAGCAGAGAGGTGCTGTAATGTAAACTGGATATCTGGGTTTTGTGCTGGGGCAGAAAAGTGTCTTGCAAAATTAAATAAAGTGAAGTCCCTGATTTGAAAAGCACACTCTCTAAAGAGAGTGAAAAGTGACTCCTGACAGAACTGAGATTATTTATTGCATTCTGGTGAAGGAGGAAGGTTTCTTCATATCAAAAACGTGTTTTGATTTTAAAAATTTGTTATGCTCCAACACTAATCTCTTTGCCTAGTGCGTAGGGAGATGACAAAAATACAGAGCGCTCCATGTGTGAAATTGATTTTGCTAATAGAAAAGTGTGCATATAATTCAAAATAAACATCATACAAAGTAGAGTGCCAACCTTATGATCTTGTCATGTTTCAAGGTGCTACATGTTATTAAAAGTGAACCCCATGGAAAGTGTTTTGACTGTACATGTTGTGGATTAAAGAGTGTTTTCAAGTTGTGTAAAAAGAAAACTAATTGTTAGGAAAGAAAAGCATTTGGACCACGCAGTGAGGTGGCGTGATTTGTGATTTTGTACAAATATTAATTTTTCCATTCATTAATAAATAAATATTCTTTCTATACGCCAGCCTGGTTGTTGGCTTACCTTTTGTTAAGGAGTGAGGGATCTACAAGGTACTATATTAATCAAAGACATTGCTAGATTGAACTTAAAAGGAATATTGGTGTGGTGCTTTTGTTGGGGAGGGAGGGAATTTCCTGCATCAATGGTTCCCGCCTAAATATCTCCTAACATAAATGGGGGCTGGTTGCCAGGATCTAGTTCTCAATTTTTGATTCATGACATGCACATTGTTTAACAGGCTATTAAATCTAGTGCTAAGTCAGTAGAGTGCGTGGTAGTTGTTCGTGCATTGTTAAAATATCACTGTTGGCTTGAACCCTGAGAATCTGCGAGGTGTACAGAGCAATAAGACTGTGCACAGCAATACAAATGTATTCTGATTTGGCATTTATTGTTGAAATCTAGCAGGAAGAAAGTTCAAGGTTTTTGATCCTGTCTAGAGAGAGATTATAAGGTTGCAAAAGCAATTTTAAATGAGTGCCATTGAAATGGAAGAGGCTAGGAAACCTCTCCTAGACAAGCTGTTCATTCGAGGAGACTGGGATAAGAAGGACGCTGGGTGCAAGCGGACTAGAATGATACAAGACATTACATCAGTAGGCATTGACATGTGGCTTAATGGCAGGATGTTACATCAGCCTCTGGGTGAGTTTTACATGACTCTAAATGCATGTGAGAAACAGAATAACATGGCCCAACTCCTGGCTCAGATATATTTTCATTTGCAATTAATTGAAGAGCGATTGCCAAATAAAGATGCCAGTATGCTGAGTCAGACTATAGACCTGGAAAATGCCCAGCAATCCCTTCTGCAATTGGAAGTACAACAAAACTAGATTTTAGAATTAAAACATGAAAGCCTCATTGAGCAACTTCAGAATTAGCTAAAAACCTACCTATAGGCCAGCGCAGAGCGAGAAAGGGCGTCTGATGCACTGCAAGACACATATAAAGAGAGTGCAGAAACCATAAGCCACCTTCAACACAAATGGAATGACCACGCTTGTCACACCAGAGTGCTGTTGGATGAAATTGTAACCTCCAAACAGTCTATAAAGGAGCTTAAACATGAAAACAGTCAATTAATTATAAAAACATTTTTTTTATATATAAATGTTTATTGGTTTAACATAGGCAAGATATAACATGACAAGTTAAATTAACCGTTTACATTCAATTGCCATTCCAATTTCTCCATACACTTCCTGAATTAAATAATTCCAACTAGAAGGTTAACAAAACTAAAATAAATCCGGAGAGGAGAGATGAGGCACTAGGGTAGACCATACAACAAAGGGAAGCCAAGAAGTTAAAGAGGAAAAGACAGGAGATTCTATTCCATAATTAGTCCTTGTTTCGCAAAGGTTATTCAATTTTGAGCTTTTAGTGGGATGGCCTCAATAAACTTAAGGACTTCAAGACATAGACTAAGGTTCACACCCATAATCATCCACTCACACCAATTATTATTGTCAAGTTCCATATAGCAATCCTTTGCATCTTCTTTAAATGAGTGATGCGTAGGTCTGTCAACTTGGGACAAGTGGTGACCCAGTGCGTAAGTGTTTCGACTGTTCCCTCTGTACAACAGAATCTGAAATTGGCGTCACTCTGGGATATTAATTTCCTCTTAAGAGCTCCTTTGTATTCATTATATTTAATTTCACTCTTAATAGGAGGTCTCGATATCTTTGTGAGGGGAATTTTTTCAAATATGTTGGCAGTTCGTTTAGTCCTTTTTTTCCTTTTCTTGAGCAGGTCTACGCAAGTCTTGATTTCTCAGCTTTATTGTTTCAATCTAGTCTTGCTCTACTAACTTCCTTTTGATTTTCATCAGGTTAAAAAGAGTTCTTCTTCGCATAGGTTTCGATCTTTCATAATGTTCGCGATCTTGGTCCACCACTTCCGAAGCATGAGATCCAGGATTTTGCCGTTATGCATGAAAAGTTCCAGAGGAGAATTTAACTCTGCTAGTTTTGTTTTCTGATAGAGTGTAATCATTTTCCATAGAACCAGACTCTCCAGGGATTGAAGTCTTAATTTATGGCGGATGACTGCCATATGGAGAGCATTGGGCAGTTGTAAGCATTTCCGCCAGAATAGCCCCTCTAATGTTGTCCAGATTTTCCATGGTAGGCATAGCATTCCTTCTGAGCCATATGTCAATATGACAGTGACTTTTTGTCAATAAAATGAAACCACAGATATCAGGGAGTATCTTCCGTATTTTTGCAGAATTCTTGTGCCTTGAGCCGCTAGACGTTTAGTTTTTATTCTGAGAGCGTGATAATGGGCGCTTTCGTCAGTGTTCCTATTAATCGGGACTCCAAGGTACTGCATGGTATCTATGAATTCCATTTTCTCGTCATTTATCCACCAATTTGATTCTTTTGCTTCAGTGTTCGGCTGAAGTCATCTACAAAGATTTTGATTTATGCACATTTATGTTCATATTACCTTTTTTTGAGATATTGTTGGAAGCAGTTCAATCTTCTTTGTAATCCCACTGAGGTTAAATCCAGGAAAACAATATTGTCTGCATTAAGTATCCATGGTATTGGGTTACCATTTATTTCAGGTGGGAAAGTTCTTACTTCTTCCTGTGACACACCAATGTCTACTATATATAGACTGAAAAGAAACACAGCTAATGCACACCCTTGCTTCAGGCCTCTGTGTGTTGGTATTTTCTCTCAGAGCACACCTGATTTGGTTATTCTGACCTGTACCGTTGTGTTTGTATAAAGTGTGCGGATTGCTTCAATCAGGTTGTTAGGGCAGTTCTATTTCTTTAATTTGGCCCATAGGTTGGCTTGGTTCATGCAGTCTAATGCTTTTTCCAAATCTAGGAAGGCCATGTATATTCTTGATTTGGACTCCAATACTCTAGATTTTAGAATTCCTAATAGAAAGATGTTTAGCGATGTTCCAACACCTTTAATAAATCCTGTTTGGTGAAGATCAAGGATTTTAGAGTTCTTAGCCCAGTTTGTCAAGTCTCTGAGTATTATTGAGGCGAAGAGTTTTCCCATTGAATCGAGCAACGCTATGGGCCAATAATTGTGGGTGTCCCCTCTTTCCCCCTTTTTATAGATCGGAACTACTATGGCATGAGGTCTGAACCTGTCTTGTACTCAGAACTTGTGTATAGATTTAAGTGAGGACCTTGCTCCAATCTTCAGGATGAACTTAGTTTCTAATTTTCGGGCTTCAACATCACCTCTACCTATGTCAATGGCCCACTCTTGTTGTGAATTTATAATTTCTTGTGAGAGGACATTGCCCGGGTCAGAAAATAAGTTTGTATAAGGTCACGCCACTTTGCTTCACTGATTTGTGCAAACATTGTGTCTGCTCTGAAGGATCCTCCATTATTTAACAAGTCCCAAAGATCTCTTGTGTTTTTTTGAGAGATAGCCTTTAGCATGTGTTCAGCTTCAGTTTCACTCATTGGGATTTAGTTGCAATCAACCAGTTTTTTAATTTATGTTTTTGCTTGTGGCCCATTTCTGTCCAATCTGGGGCCATTACCTTTCTTATTTTACTTATTTCAGCACCAAGTTGTCTTTTCGCGCTTTGTACTAGGGGGTCATAGTGGTTCTTTGAGGGCCTCTCATGAGATTTCCATGGTTTGGAGAAATCTCTCAAGATCCACGTGTAATCGACATTATTCTTATTGATCTCAAGTGTTTTTTTAAACGTATCGCTGATCTTCACAATCTCATTCTTACCAATTTTTATTTATGTTTTGTCCATGTTAGTTCCACTGGACCCATAAGCTTGTGCATTTTCTGTGGTTCAGATACTTCAAGAGCCATTGCGACTAGATCATGGTCACTCGTAGTCTGTGGCTTGATTTCTAGACTATGAAAATATTTTCGCATATTCCCCGAAACAAAGAAGTAATCTAAACAGACTCTTTTTGTTCCTTGGCCCCATGTACTATTTCCTGGTATGTTACCAGGGGTTTGTCCATTGAGCATGTGCAAGTCTCGTAGGTTCGATTGAAGGTACCAATTTCGTGCATTTCCTAAGAATTCTTCTTCCTTCTTTGGGAATCCTTTCTCATATAGTAGATGGATATTGAAGTCACCACAGAATATCACTGGAACTTCTTTCCATCCTGTGGTAGCTTGATCTATCTCTTTGCTCAGGGCTTAGATGAAATAGTTTTCTTTAGTTGAATTGACATGCCAGTAGACATTTATCAAAATTACTGTTTCTTGTTTGATCTTATTTCTCTTTTGTAAATGGAGGATTTGCATATATGGGTTCGGGGTAATCTGTTTGACTACATGATATTCTGAGTCAGTTTTTAGCAATGTCAGTAATCCCGAATATGGTCACCCCATGAGGCCTTTGCATGCTGGATTTAAAAAGGCCTCATGCCCATCACATGATGGGACGTTCCTCAACCAATTTTCCTGCATGCATATGACCTCGTATTTTATTAGGTCCTTCCTCTCCTCTGCGAACAGTGGTTTAAATCCTCTGGTATTCCAGCTGGCAAACCATGTCCATGCTGGACGTTCAATATGTTTATTCTATTGCTTCTTTCTCTCTGCTAGTGCCTCAGCTCGTCATTTCCACAATCCCTTCTCGTCTACAACATCTCTTGTCTCTTCCTTTTGATTGGTACTCACGATAAAATTTATTTTGCGTAGATCATCTCTATTTGCTGTAGTCAGGCTCTTTGAGTTTCTGGTTATAGTATCACTCTTTACTCATCTCCAATTGTTTATTTGGTCTTTTTGGTTCCGTCTTTCTTTTTTGTTTCTCCAGAGTGAGTCTTTATGTGTTTTATGATCTCTATGAGGTTGGTTGCTATTGCTCCTTCAAATTATCATTAAACTTCCTTGGGGCTTCCTGTCTTTTAAAGCCTTCATGGACATTTTTATCTCTGTCAGATTTCCTTTAATCATAGTGAGATCTTTGTTCAGTTTGAGTGGTCAATTTCTGATCATCTTGAAGGTCATAGCCTAGGCGTAATAATTTCTCATTCTGCTCCAGAATTGCAGACTTAATTTTATTTTAAGTCAAATGTAAAATTACTTCATCAATCGACCTTTCAGAGACAAATTCCACTATCCGGATATCATCAGTCATTATAAACCTTAAACTGGGTATATGTTGAAATAATTTCATAGCAGTCAGTCTGTTCAGAATTGGGGCTTTACGTCTTTTATCGATCCTTTCTAGCTGTATTTTTATATTTCCCTTTTTCAGATTAATTTTCTTTTCTGATGAGAATGCTCTTCTTTCTCTTCTCGGGGGAGTGGTGTTGTTTATTTTGTTGATTTAATATCTTTCTCTTTTGTTCCATGGTGAGGAATTCATTCATCTCTTCCTGATTTTATTCTCAGGGGGTATATCACTGGTTCTCTTTTTGTTTGAGTCTTTTTTCTAGCTTCATTCGAAATCGTAGTCGCTAGGCCTTCTATTTCTGCTCATTTCAATTTAGATAAGTTTTTATAGTGAGCATCATCTTCCTCTTGCTCAATCATTTCAACTAAATCACGCAAACATGTTGCAACTTCTACTTTGCTTGTTTCTTCCTCACCAAGGGTGAAATCGTCCGGAAACATGGTTAATTGTTTCTTTTTCCCGACTGTAGTTGTCTCTCCTCCCACTATCGCTAGTTCTCTTCTACCTCCCTTAGAAGGTTGGTCAACTTCAAGTTTTGGTGGAGTACGTACATTTCTGAGGAAGGCTCTTGAGCCAGTAGCCTTATACTTCTTTTTCAACAATGTTTGGTTTTTTGTTTTCTTTTTTTCTTTTATTGCTTGTTTCTCTGATAAATGTCCTTGTGCTCCTTTTGGTTTCGGAGGGTCTTGTTCAGTAAAGATGGCGTAAATATTTCCTTTTGTCTTATTTCCTTTATTCGGTTGCGTTAAGTCAACCGTAGTTGCGGTAATCAGAGCTTTCGCCAGTTCCGGAGCTGGGCTAACTGCTTGGGGTACTAGTTCTTTAGGTTTCTAGTGTTTCCAAATTGAACGCATCCATCTGCAGTCTTCTAATAATGCTTCCAGGCCGATGTTTCTGCTTCTTTTTCTAAGCGGGATTCTACTTTCATTGCTAGATTCTCAATTGTGATTAATT
Organism: Ambystoma mexicanum; assembly: GCF_040938575.1. Classification (NCBI taxonomy): domain Eukaryota; kingdom Metazoa; phylum Chordata; class Amphibia; order Caudata; family Ambystomatidae; genus Ambystoma; species Ambystoma mexicanum. The sequence continues at coordinate 645,599,029 of NC_090938.1, forward strand.
TAGATTGGAGCATGGCAGTCAGAGTGCTCTGATCTCTCATAGCCTCGTGAAGGGATTCGTATAGTTTAACGAATGGTGATAAAGAGAGTGAGATAGAGGCTGGTATGGTTCTCTGTAATTCCGATGCATCAATGTTCGTTGGGGAAGGATTTAAACTATTCTTCTGTGATTCCCAATCTTTATCTTCGAGGCTTGAGTCAGAGGTACTGCTTGATTGATCTAGATTTAGTTTCTTCGGTCGCCGCTCTTCTAAGGATTCCAGACTCATATTTTGTGATGTCTTGGTCTAGGAATCATGTTATTTTCAGATTGTCTCCTTTCTTCATTTTGTTGCGTTATCTTCATCTTTCAACTCGCTTTTTTAGTTTCTCTAGAAAGAGTTCTTACTAAAAGTTTCTCTATTGTTATATTAAGTTCGATCTCTGACAGTATATTTTGAATGGCTGCTAAGCTCTTCCGTTTTTGGTTGAAATCTTTTCAGCAAGTTTTGAAAGGTCCTTCACCAACTGCATGGCAAGGTCTGAATTCCCAAGTTTTTTCGAAGGGTCAAGAGGGTCGGGGCTACTTCCGCATTCACCTGTTAGTATCCCTTGCTGGCTCTTTTGCTGCAGCATATGTGCGCAATCTCGGGTCTTGGCTGGTTCATTTTCTTCGCTACCTCAAACTACATCAGCTAAATTTGTTGGAGACCCAAAGGGGTCCGGGATCACAGAGCCTGTGAAGACATTGTCTACATTGGTGTCGTTTAAATCTATATCTACTTCTGCTGATGTTAGATTTGTATTTGTTCCACTGGTTTTTGTTAATTTGCATTGGGCTTTCTTTGTATGCAAAATAGACACAGCTTCTGCGTCTTCCATTGTGGTCTCTTCACTTATAATTGTTTTCTTTGTTTGTAAGGTATTATTTATGCTGTTAAGTGCTACATTAGTCTCCTTGGGACGCGGTAGCTGGCTCATTGATGTTAAAGTCACACATTTTGATTGCATTGCTGGGTTTAAAGAAGTTTTCCTCGATTTCTGGGGCTAATCCTTCTTTATCTTCAATTGCGGGATGGATACTAGGGAGTCTCTTTACTTGCCGGGTTTTCATTTTAAATAAGGCTTGGGTTCAGTGCGAGTGTGGGTATACAGTGACTTTAAGTCGGACAGTAGCTCACGTTAGGATGAAGTTCTCTCGCGGCTTCAGGGATCAAAGGGACTTGCCCTGCAGTCTCCCGGAAGCCGCGGAAGTCAGCAATAAGTGAACGCAGCCGATCTAGACTCCGGCAATACGACCTTTAACACAAAGGTCACTTACAGGTTTACAGGCTTGCAAGTATGTACCTTTTGAGTCGACAGGGAGCTGACTGGGCAATGGATCTTCCCTTTCACTCCCTTTCCATTAAGCTCTGCTTGGGCTCAGGCTTTCTAGCCAACGGTTCCAGCCAACCCAGTAGCCGAACGGCAGTCGGACAGTGCAACAGTTAGAAGGTAGTGGAAAGTAGTTAGTAAGTCAGAGGGGATTTGTGTTTCAAAAAGGTACTTACGAGTCTCGAGTCGCTTTGCCAACTCGCTACAACTAAGCGTGTGCAGTGCTGTCACTCCTCTCTGCCAAGAGGAACGGGAGGGCAGGGCAGGACAGGGGTGCTGGAGGGGTTCTGCTACCACAGGTGTGGCGGACGAAAGCCCCTGTACCCCTCTTGAACGTCTCAATTAATTTTAAAAGGGACTGACACTAAAAGCGATATTGATCAGGTGCACCAGGATTTCAATATTCTGAAACAACAGAAAATGCAACAGATTAAGGAAAAAGCCATTTTACACCAGGATAAGAGTGCCCTGCTACAAAAAGTGAATCAGATGAAAGTGAATATTGTAAAGGGTCAGTCTTATTTTAAGGAGCTGACCAGAATCAGCAAAGAAAATATAGAGTTTGTGTGACACAAGCAGAAATGGACCTGTTACATAGTAGAGATGATCAAGAGAGAGAAAGCGTCATTAACATGCCCGCATGACACAAGAATCTGAAACGGGAATATGAAATCCTTAAATATGAAGTACAGAAAATAAAGGATCGATTGATGGCTCAGAGCAGTGTGCTTGAAGCCAGTCAGGCTTAGTGTAAAAGTAAAACATGTTGCTCTCTGAATATACGCAGGAAGGCCTTGCAGACAGAAACGTGTGAAAAATTAAACACTGAAATCAGAAAATATAATCAGGCACTGAGACACCCTGACCAACAAGGGTATGGGGTAGGGCCCAATAGCCAGGGTGAGATGCCCCTCCCATCAAGGACCTCATTCCAGTTACCTATAATTCCCAGGTAAAGACTGTAACTGACCTCATGCATACCACTGACAGAGAACAGGTACACATGAGACAGCTGGACTTGCCTATTCCTAGCTGACCTGATCAGGAAGGCCAGTCCTTATCGGATACTGATGAATATTTGCCTCTACCCATAAAAGGCAAGGTTGCCCGACCAGTGTGTCATGGGAGACTAAAAACAGCCGTGTGAATACTTCTGACCCTGAAAACACATATGATGATAATATCTGAGAGTTGGATTTACAGAAAATGTTAATGCAAAGAGAACACCTAACCCGCTTTACTGAAAGAGAAAAGCAAAACCTTTTTTTTCGATTTTGTCACTATTTGCAATTTTGCTTTTTTCCAAGGGTGCAATTTTTCCATTAAAGTGCCATCTAAGAGTGCCAATCTCTGATGTAGAATAGCACCTTTTTTTTGTCTGCTTCTTCAGGTTTTGCATGCCATAAGCTTCCAGTCCTTTATCTTTGCCACCATCTGCACCAGTGACCAACTTTTTTATGCTGATACTTTTTTTTGGAACTTTGGGATGTGTGTTTTCGTTTGAAGATTCAGGCACTTTATTTTCGTTTAGAACATTTGGTGATGGGGTGGGGTTAGAGGCTGCTTGAGATATCTCCGGAGACATTTGAAAGGTCAAGTTATTTGTTTTAGCTAGGCCTGTTTGCCTGTGCTTTTCAGTAGCTGGGAGCCTTTCATTTTGGCTTTCCTCGTCTCCGGACACGAGAGAGTTAATTCTTCTCTCTGCGTCCGCAGCACACGAAGCCAGTTCGGGCTCCTGAATGACTCCGCCCACGCCTGGTAACGAGCCGCACGGCCCCTCGCAACTACGGGGCTCAGCGTTTGCCTCTTTAGGGCTATCCGCTTTAGCTGGCCGGGAGGCCGCGGCAGAGCACAAGGGCTCCGTGCACGGCTCACAGCTCGTCTCCTCTCTCCCGCGGGGAGCCACATGGACGACGCCCACGCCAACGCTCGCCATTGACGCGGCGATCGCAGGCGGCTCTTCTAAGCCCCTGACTACAACCCCCCCGGCCCGCTTCTCTCGCTGGCCGCGCCGCTCACTGACCACAGCCTCGGCGAACACCTCATCGCAGAGGGCACCGGAGTCACGGCGACAGTCACACGCCTCTTCAAAACATGCCGGCGACCCTCCAGGTGCTGCACAAGCATCCGGAGAAGGTGGGGAGCAATTGTTTAGCGGGATTGGGGAGGTGTTTTCATTTGTGATGGTATTACAAACTTTATTGAGGCTTGAATTAGATGGCAGTTTTTTGCATTGTTTCCCAATGCCTTTTATGCCAGTCTTTGCACTAGATGGGATAAGAGTAGTGGCTAATGATGCGTTAAAAGACTGTTTTTCTGCCAAGACATCTAATCCACGTACCTTACTCCGTGTTCTTGAGTGCATGTCTCCTGATGTCTCAAGGTCCATTTGCTCGCACATCGGCGAACACTCGGCAAACACTCCGCTACGCTCCGCGTCTGTGGGTGGTTCTTAAGGGTTCCAGTTGTAGAAACAAAGAACAGACTCCAACAGAGCTTCTCCTTCTCCTTCTTTGCTGCCAAACACTCGGCAAACACTCCGCTACGCTCCGCGTCTGTGGATGGTTCTTAAGGGTTCCAGTTGTAGAAACAAAGAACAGACTCCAACAGAGCTTCTCCTTCTCCTTCTTTGCTGCCAAACACTCGGCAAACACTCCGCTACGCTCCGCGTCTGTGGGTGGTTCTTAAGGGTTCCAGTTGTAGAAACAAAGAACAGACTCCAACAGAGCTTCTCCTTCTCCTTCTTTGCTGCCAAACACTCGGCAAACACTCCGCTATGCTCCGCCTCTGTGGGTGGTTCTTAAGGGTTCCAGTTGTAGAAACAAAGAACAGACTCCAACAGAGCTTCTCCTTCTCCTTCTTTGCTGCCAAACACTCGACAAACACTCCGCTACGCTCCGCGTCTGTGGGTGGTTCTTAAGGGTTCCAGTTGTAGAAACAAAGAACAGACTCCAACAGAGCTTCTCCTTCTCCTTCTTTGCTGCCAAACACTCGGCAAACACTCTGCACATTCATTGCAGGCAGCCGATGCGAGGTAAGGAGGCCCATCCGGGCATGCCGCCGATTTCCGGGCGCCAACTGGGCCCCCAGGCCCTCCGAGCGTCCCTCTCCCACCCCGCACCCTCTTCCTGCTTCCCGCTCCCCTCCCGCCTCCCAACCCGCCCACCGCCGCTCTGATTGGGCCGTGAGCCTAGCTGTAAGGGTCTAGCAACCCTCCTCGCACCGGCCCCTGCATTCATTGCAGGCAGCCGACGCGAGGTAAGGAGGCCCATCCGGGCATGCCGCCGATTTCCGGGCGCCAACTGGGCCCCCAGGCCCTCCGAGCGTCCCTCTCCCACCCCGCACCCTCTTCCTGCTCCCCGCTCCCCTCCCGCCTCCCAACCCGCCCACCGCCGCCCTGATTGGGCCGTGAGCCCAGCTGAAAGGGTCTAGCAACCCTCCTCGCACCGGCCCCTGCATTCATTGCAGGCAGCCGACGCGAGGTAAGGAGGCCCATCCGGGCATGCCGCCGATTTCCGGGCGCTAACTGGGCCCCCAGGCCCTCCGAGCGTCCCTCTCCCACCCCGCACCCTCTTCCTGCTTCCCGCTCCCCTCCCGCCTCCCAACCCGCCCACCGCCGCTCTGATTGGGCCGTGAGCCCAGCTGAAAGGGTCTAGCAACCCTCCTCGCACCGGCCCCTGCATTCATTGCAGGCAGCCGACGCGAGGTAAGGAGGCCCATCCGGGCATGCCGCCGATTTCCGGGCGCCAACTGGGCCCCCAGGCCCTCCGAGCGTCCCTCTCCCACCCCGCACCCTCTTCCTGCTCCCCGCTCCCCTCCCGCCTCCCAACCCGCCCACCGCCGCCCTGATTGGGCCGTGAGCCCAGCTGAAAGGGTCTAGCAACCCTCCTCGCACCGGCCCCTGCATTCATTGCAGGCAGCCGACGCGAGGTAAGGAGGCCCATCCGGGCATGCCGCCGATTTCTGGGCGCTAACTGGGCCCCCAGGCCCTCCGAGCGTCCCTCTCCCACCCCGCACCCTCTTCCTGCTTCCCGCTCCCCTCCCGCCTCCCAACCCGCCCACCGCCGCTCTGATTGGGCCGTGAGCCCAGCTGAAAGGGTCTAGCAACCCTCCTCGCACCGGCCCCTGCATTCATTGCAGGCAGCCGACGCGAGGTAAGGAGGCCCATCCGGGCATGCCGCCGATTTCCGGGCGCCAACTGGGCCCCCAGGCCCTCCGAGCGTCCCTCTCCCACCCCGCACCCTCTTCCTGCTTCCCGCTCCCCTCCCGCCTCCCAACCCGCCCACCGCCGCTCTGATTGGGCCGTGAGTCCAGCTGTAAGGGTCTAGCAACCCTCCTCGCACCGGCCCCTGCATTCATTGCAGGCAGCCGACGCGAGGTAAGGAGGCCCATCCGGGCATGCCGCCGATTTCCGGGCGCCAACTGGGCCCCCAGGCCCTCCGAGCGTCCCTCTCCCACCCCGCACCCTCTTCCTGCTCCCCGCTCCCCTCCCGCCTCCCAACCCGCCCACCGCCGCCCTGATTGGGCCGTGAGCCCAGCTGAAAGGGTCTAGCAACCCTCCTCGCACCGGCCCCTGCATTCATTGCAGGCAGCCGACGCGAGGTAAGGAGGCCCATCCGGGCATGCCGCCGATTTCCGGGCGCTAACTGGGCCCCCAGGCCCTCCGAGCGTCCCTCTCCCATCCCGCACCCTCTTCCTGCTTCCCGCTCCCCTCCCGCCTCCCAACCCGCCCACCGCCGCTCTGATTGGGCCGTGAGCCCAGCTGAAAGGGTCTAGCAACCCTCCTCGCACCGGCCCCTGCATTCATTGCAGGCAGCCGACGCGAGGTAAGGAGGCCCATCCGGGCATGCCGCCGATTTCCGGGCGCCAACTGGGCCCCCAGGCCCTCCGAGTGTCCCTCTCCCACCCCGCACCCTCTTCCTGCTTCCCGCTCCCCTCCCGCCTCCCAACCCGCCCACCGCCGCTCTGATTGGGCCGTGAGCCCTTCATCACTGGTCCTCCCAGGGCAGCCCTCTGCCCGGCAGCCCCAGCGGCTAAGGGCCCCAAGGCCAAGGGCGGCTCCAGGAAGTGTCAGCAGGTGTCCGCAGGGGAAGCCAAGGAAGCCACCAGACACCGACAAAACTGTAAGTGCTGGCTTGGGTGGGGGGTAGAGCAATTACTCTACTCCAGAAAGCTCCTGCCACTCTCACTTACCTTTCAATAGCCTGCAGTCTAATGTTAACCAGCACCATTGCCCTAGAGAACCACACTGATTAGACTGCGCCACTTCTTGGCAGTAAGGTGATTGTAAGCATATGCCGCACTTAGATGACATCTCTAATAGCCTCTCTGTGAAAAATAGAATTTAGATATACATTTAGAAAGTTGCATTTAGATGTGTACCCAATAGCTGTGAAATGTTGCATTTAGAAGTGTGCCCAATAGCCTCTCTGTGAAAAGTTGAATTTAGAAGTGTGCCCAATAGCCTCTCTGTGAAAAGTTGAATTTAGAAGTGTGCCCAATAGCCTCTCTGTGAAAAGTAGAATATAGAAGTGTGCCCAATAGCATCTCTGTGAAAAGTTGAATTTAGAAGTGTGCCCAATAGCCTCTCTGTGAAAAGTTGAATTTAGAAGTGTGCCCAATAGCCTCTCTGTGAAAAGTAGAATATAGAAGTGTGCCCAATAGCATCTCTGTGAAAAGTTGAATTTAGAAGGGTGCCCAATAGCCTCTCTGTGAAAAGTTGAATTTAGAAGTACATTTAGAAAGTTGCATTTAGAAGTGTACCCAATAGCTTCTCTGTGGAAAGTTGAATTTAGAAGGGTGCCCAATAGCCTCTCTGTGAAAAGTTGAATTTAGAAGTACATTTAGAAAGTTGCATTTAGAAGTGTACCCAATAGCTTCTCTGTGGAAAGTTGAATTTAGAAGTGTGCCCAATAGCCTCTCTGTGAAAAGTAGAATATAGAAGTGTGCCCAATAGCATCTCTGTGAAAAGTCGAATTTAGAAGTACATTTAGAAAGTTGCATTTAGAAGTGTACCCAATTAGCTTCTCTGTGGAAAGTTGAATTTAGAAGTGTGCCCAATAGCCTCTCTGTGAAAAGTTGAATTTAGAAGTGTGCCCAATAGCCTCTCTGTGAAAAGTAGAATATAGAAGTGTGCCCAATAGCATCTCTGTGAAAAGTTGAATTTAGAAGGGTGCCCAATAGCCTCTCTGTGAAAAGTTGAATTTAGAAGTACATTTAGAAAGTTGCATTTAGAAGTGTACCCAATAGCTTCTCTGTGGAAAGTTGAATTTAGAAGGGTGCCCAATAGCCTCTCTGTGAAAAGTTGAATTTAGAAGTACATTTAGAAAGTTGCATTTAGAAGTGTACCCAATAGCTTCTCTGTGGAAAGTTGAATTTAGAAGTGTGCCCAATAGCCTCTCTGTGAAAAGTAGAATATAGAAGTGTGCCCAATAGCATCTCTGTGAAAAGTCGAATTTAGAAGTACATTTAGAAAGTTGCATTTAGAAGTGTACCCAATTAGCTTCTCTGTGGAAAGTTGAATTTAGAAGTGTGCCCAATAGCCTCTCTGTGAAAAGTTGAATTTAGAAGTGTGCCCAATAGCCTCTCTGTGAAAAGTAGAATATAGAAGTGTGCCCAATAGCATCTCTGTGAAAAGTTGAATTTAGAAGTACATTTAGAAAGTTGCATTTAGAAGTGTACCCAATAGCCTCTCTGTGAAAAGTTGAATTTAGAAGTGTGCCCAATAGCCTCTCTGTGGAAAGTTGAATTTAGAAGTGTGCCCAAGAGCCTCTCTGTGAAAAGTAGAATTTAGAAGTACATTTAGAAAGTTGCATTTAGAAGTGTAGCCAATAGCTTCTCTGTGAAAAGTTGAATTTAGAAGTACATTTAGAAAGTTGAATTCAGAAGTGCACCCAATAGCTGTGAAATGTTGCATTTAGAATTGTGCTCAATAGCCTCTCTGTGAAAGTTAAATTTAGAAATGTGCCCAATAGCCTCTCCCTGAAAGTTGATTTTAGAAATGTGCCCAATAGCCTCTCTATGAAGTTGAATTTAGAAGTGTCCCCAATAGCCTCCCTGTGAAGTAGAAGTCTCTGAAAGGGCATGAAACCCATCATATCTCACCAACACGCTTACTCTCTCCTTACATCACCACTCAACTAGAACACAGAGATACTATGACACCATTCGGTATAACTGTTCTCATATCAACATTCGCCGCTCTCTCCACATCATTCTAAATAATCACTGCTGGTTACACACCCCCCAGCGAGGCGTTCTCCTCAGGCCTAACGCAGCCACATCCGATCTGGATTAATCCTGCCAGAACGAACACATACTCCTGACCTCTCAACCACCACACCTACCGCTAGAAAGCAGCTATTACATTGATACTGCACGAGCTGTACACATACCCGGTGCTCACACGCACCTTTTTGACTCTCTCTACTCTCTCTACTGATATGAACTTCGGTTCCCAAGGGCGTTCAACCTACCAGCGCCTTCAGACCATACCAATGGTATATAAGGCGCTATATAAATGCAAAATAACAATAACAATAACAATAACATGCGAGGAACAGAGCGAGGCCCAATGTGCTCCACATATGACGGGACTTGAATCAATACATCCAGGAGCCTCTGACATCGTGCCTCTGAATGCAAGAATAATCCTTATTCCAACACAAACTGAAAATGAAATTGGCCAAAATACCACATCTGAGACTGCTGAAAAATCGACTGAAAATGGAGAGAAAGCAAAAACAAGTGCTTTCCCAATATTCGATCCAATTGCAAATAAGAAGTCAGAAGTAGTAAACACAAATAACACACAAAAGAAAAGCCAAAAAAGTTTAAGTAAAACAAAAAACGTGACCAGCAAAGAAAAGAAGAAGCAATGTGGATCAAGGAGTTTTTTACGAAATGTAAAAGACATGGTGGAAAAAGAGCCGTTTAGCGCCGCCTCTTGCAGTAAACTCATAGAGTCACCTACCCAGCTGATCCCTGAAAAGATCCCAACAGTCTCTGTGTCATCAGAAGAAGATAGTTTACAAGACGGAAGTATACAAGAACTCCTAGACTGCTCGGTATACGGTGATGAAAATGTCCAAACAGATGAAATACAGGAACGAGTGATCATGGATTTCAATGCATACGAAGCCAAAGAAGTAAGCATTGATCCCAAGGCACTTGATGAAGAAGATTTTCTAACCCTAAGCGATAAACTAAAATAATGCACAGCTAAATACTTCGAATCAAAAGAACCGAAGGGATATTCTTCACAAAAAGAACTGCAATTCACCTTCCCGAAAAATGCACAACAAAATGATATAAGAAAGGAGCCATGGCCCCTGAATGGAAAACAAGGAAATTTCAGAAACACCGGCCTGAATTCCAAATGGATGAAGCAAAAACCAAAACCACCGAAAAACACGGTTGTAATAATTGAAAAAACGGTAAAAAATTCGGATGGACTGACATTAAACCGATCAGCAATTATGAGACTTCTTCAATACATCCCTCAATTAAAAACAATAAAATCAGAAGAACTATTGTCAGTAAGCTTTCCGGACGAAGCGCGTGTTGATTTGGTAGAAATTGTGACAAACTCAGCGATACTTGCTTCAATTATGCTAGAGGCCTATGAGAATTTCAGAGCATTGGGATTTACGATCTCTAAACTAGCTGATGCTCAAACTACATATGAAGAGCCTGGAACCAGTGAAAAAAAAAAGAGAAAACCGAACACTTTGAGAGAACATTCTCTGGAGATGAAGGCTTGCACCTTATCAATTCGAGAATCGAAAATAGAAAGGTAAATCAAAGAGAGAATTATCAACATGACCAGAGTAACATGAGTGAAAATAAAAACAAATCAGGATTGACTATAGAACCACCATACAGTACAGTGATGGAAAATGGAAATAAAGAACAAATACAAATGCGTGAAAAAGAGCATTTAAATAAAATAAAAATAACAATAAGAAGAAATGAAAAAACAAGCGAATTAATAAATATGCAACAAACGACAAAAGAAGATCCGAAATATTGGAATTGGTTAGCAGGCTCTCTCGTCACCAAACCAAAACTGTAGCCACTCAAACAAACTCACACTAACCAATGGAAAATAGGAAGCTGGAACACCAGAGGTTTCCGACATCTTTTTAATGATTTCAATCCTCTTCTAAACGAGCTAGATATTATATGCATACAGGAATCCTGGCTAAAAATAGCCCCTTTTAAGGAAGGATTCACTGTGTTATGCAATCCCGCTAAAGGAAGCTCGATTGGAAGACCATCTGCAGGTCTCTTAACCCTAATTAAAAATGGGTCAGGAATACAGGTGATTGAATCTAAAAATGTTAATTTGCATACACAAGCAACAGTCATACAATTTCAGCTAGAAGCCCCAAAAGCCAACCAAAAAATGTTAATACTAAACGTCTATTGGAACCCCTCAAAAAATGAAGATGAACACTTCATAGACCAAATAATGGAATGCTTAGATGGAAAAACAGAAGCACACAAAGACCTAAATATTATCATCTGTGGCGATCTGAATGTGAATTGCTTCGAAGAAAACAAAGCTCCCCAAACTGACACAAACAAAAACGACTATAAACGTAAACGTGGGAAAATATGGAATGAAGAAATGGAAGCAAGAAGATTGCACAGACTTAATGGTAATATGAAGGGCGATATCCCACCTGCAAAGACTTGGTCAAATGGCTATGTGAGTAATATACTTGACTATATGTTTGTGTGCGAACGATTACTAGCAAAGGCACAAAGCTTTAGGATATCACCTTCGAACTACAGTGATCATGAACCAATCATTGCTGAATTCTTACACTGGGAAACTCGAACAAATCAAATATGGGATACGAAAATAGAGTTAGAACATGGCCTAAATCGCCTAAGGCTGAAAAAAAGCGACTTTGATGTTGTACTAAAGAACCTAGAAAAGTGGCAATCTAAAGAAAAAATGTCCGTAGAATATGAGACATCATTACAGATATTTAAACAAAGCCTTGGAAAAAATATAAAACCAAGAGTCAGAAAGTTACATGTATATGACCCAGAAGTAGTGATACAAAAGAAACTTCTAAGGAAAGACATATGTGCATTAAAAAATGAAAAGAACAAAGACCTGAAAGAACTGATCCAAAAAAGAAAACAAAAATACAAAAACTGGCAGAAAGCCCACAAATCACAACTGCTCCAACAAGATGCTGAAGCCATGCAGAAAGCAATATCTAAGGCAAATAGTAGATCATTATGGGACCTGCTAAATGAGAAACAATCAATGGCAGCGCTCACGAATCCAATACCAGAAAATGTTTGGTCAGAACATTTCACAAAACTATTCAACGAGACAGAAACTCCGGATAAGGACAATATTAAAGAAGAACCACCATGTCCTTGGGAAATTGAATTCGATAAGGAAGAGATAAAGTCCTTGATTTTGAGAGCAAGCTCTTCAAGAGCCCCAGGTCCAGATGGCTTGTCAAATGCAGTGCTAAAAGAAGATCCAGAAAAATGGGCAACTTTCTGCGAAAGACTCTTTAAGAGAATTGTGAAGCAAGGCCAAATACCAAGATCATGGAAGTTGGCTATCATCGTCCCTATTTTTAAAAAAGGTAATAGAATGGATCCTAAAAATCACCGACCAATCGCCCTGTTAGATTGTGTTGGGAAGATTTTTGCCACTATTTTGCTAAAACAACTAAAGACCTGGATAAAGGCCTCGAATACCTATGACAAAAGACAATCAGGCTTTGTCGAAAATGTGGGGTGCAATTTAAATCTCCTGATCCTAGGTCTGATGAAAAGAAGGGCCTACACAAATAAACAAAAACTGTATATAGCCAGTATAGATCTTCGACAAGCCTTCGATAGTGTGAACAGAAGTCGGCTCTGGGAAAAACTGGCCTCCAAAGGGTGCCCCTCTGATCTCTTGAAAGCGATCAAAGAACTGTACACCGAAACTTCAATAAGAATTAAATTAGATCAAGGCGGAAACTTATCTGAGTATATAAAAACAGCAAAAGGCCTTAAACAAGGATGCCCGCTAGCAGCCACTTTATTCTGCTTCTATATTGAAGATCTGCAACAATGCTTTGAAAACATCAGGACTTTTCCACCGAGATTAAACTGTAAATCAGTCAACTATCTGCTCTATGCTGACGACCTGATAATCTTAGACCATACACAAATTGGTCTGCAACGTGCATTAAATCAGGTTGAAAAATACATAGAAAATAATGACCTAGAAATAAATGCAGATAAAACCAAAATACTAATAATCGGTGATGAAAGATGGAAAAAGACCAAAAATGAAGAATGGAAAGTGGACGAAATCTTGATAAAACCATGTGATGAAATGAGATACTTAGGTTTACAAATAAGCGGAATAAAAAATGAAGAGCCCTGGAAAAAGATGCTAAAGACAAAAATTAAACAGCTAACAGCCCAAGCAATCATCATCAACAAAAGATACGGAAAATTCTCTCTCTGTCCAGTGATAACATTCTATAAGCTCAAAGTAATTCCTACATTAATATATGGAGCAGAAACTGGTACAAATATCCCAGAGAAATTCTGGACCACTCTAGAAGGTCTTTTTTGGAAAACCGTCCTCCCGATACCAAAAGTGATCCCAATCTCGGTAATTCGCCATGAACTAGGCCTAACATCAATATATATACACATCCGGTACAATCAAATGATGCTGTATAGAAAAACAATGATTAATTTGACACCTCCCCAATTTGAAATACTGGGCAAATCCAACAACTATGATGAAAAAGTAGTAGAAGATTGGAAAAATGGAAACGAACAAACCCTGACAGATTTTGGCATTAAAACTCAAACACTAGCGGAGAAACCAACAGCTGTAAAAAGAGCGCTTTGGGCTGAGGACTGGTCGAATACTGAAATGAAACGAGCTTTGTCAAAAACACATACACTTCTGAAATCCAATTGTGGTGTGATGTCTATTTTACCAGACTATTTGAAAAAGTTCCCAAATTCGAAACAAAGAGATCTGTTATTACGTTTCAGACTGAATATTCTACAAAACAAGACAACAAAAGCAAGATATACGAAAGAGGAAATATGTACAAAATGCAGACTGTGTAAAAGAAGCGAAGAATCTCTAATTCATTTAGTGTTATTTTGCACAGAATTAAGAGATCTGCGAAACTTGTTTTTAGCAAGCAACATCTCTGACTTATGCGATCTAGATGCGGAGAAATGGTGGAGTCTAATCTACAGTTGCCAATCCCCAAAAATAAACTTTGCAACGGTCAAATTCTTAGAAAATACCCTAAAAAGGCTTGACCATATCGATGAGGGAAACACATCGTAAACGATTAATTTGAACGACTGAAAGGATGTGTTGAGTTAATGTTAGATATTCACTTGTTACTCCAAATCATTGATCTAATAATGTTATCTTAATTAATATTGTTGGCAATCGAAATCTATTTTAAGTACTCCACTCGAATCCGAATGGGGGTTTTAAATTAGTTTAGCTTCTCTGGTTTTTCTAGTTATTCTTGAGTTAATTTTTAGTTATTTTTTTGCTACCTCTTACCTTTTACTTATTCCTTCTACCGTTGCTTTGTTGAGTTTGATGTGATTTCATTACGACAGATCTCTTCATGAAACGCAATGTTTTACTGATGTGAAAGGTTTGAAATAAACCAAATACACTTAAATAAAAAAAAAAAAAAACCTTCAGCCTAGGAATGGCATTCTAAAAACCTCCTCATATTCAGGTGAATGGGTGGATTCCCTCAAACTACCTGGAAGGAGGATAGTACACCTTGGAAACAGACTGAAGAAAGGACTGTGCTCTATCCCATACATAAAAGAGATGATAGCAAAGGTGAACCTGAGAGTTTGCGGCAGCACAGACGAGAAGAGTATAGATCCTGTGATCTGGGAGGTATTTCCAATCTCGTAGAGATAGAGAGCGAGTAGGAGACCAGGAATGGAGTTCAAATAGCAGTTGTGATTCTCAAGGTGAATGGACTCAAATTCAGAAGCGCAGAAAGTCTATAAAACCGAGAACACTTTGTGTTAAAGACCCCAATAGACAGATTAACACTATAAAGAGCTTCTTGACCCCATAGCACAAGAATGCCAAGTATTCGGGTTGGGGGCACTCTGAACTCTATGAACAAATGATGTCATCATTTGAAATTAAAAATTATGTTAACTGCATGGAGTTTGTGAAATTGACGTCTTCCCTGGAGTACACCGGTTTCTTTGTGGAACTGGAAGACCAAGATCATTGCAAATGGTCCAACTATAAGGCAGTCATTTTAAAACCCTTCTCCACTCACAGGAACCCACAAGAGGCATGCAAGGCTTCGTATAATTTACAATGTGGGGAATACCAGGCATCTAGGAAATTTTCACAATAGGTAAAATGTTCATTTGCGCAAACGTCCAGGTGGGTGAATATGAAAAGCAGGGAATATGTGACCACTTAATTCCACGCTATTCCCCAGTTCCCTGATGACACCCAACTCTTTCTCTCCTTCTCTTCTTCCACTCCCAACCTCCATCACACTCTGTCTTCCTGCCTTACGGCCATCAAAAACTGGATGTTATCACATTTTCTTTCCCTCAACGCTGACAAGAAGGAAGTCCTTTTTTTCCTCCTAACACACTTTCTCCTACCCCCATCCTTTCACCCACTTTCCCCCTTTCAATCTCCCGATCTCCATCCATGCTCGCAATCTTGGTCTCTGCATTGACTCTTCCCTCTCCTTCTCCAACCACATTTCTCTCACCATTCTTGCCTGTCGGCACACATCTCCCTCACCTTCCACGCTTCTAAACTCTTAATCTCCTCCCTTGTCTTCTCCCGACTCTTCTACTGCTCTTCTCTCCTCTTTGAACTCCCTGTCCCTTATCTGCCCCACCTAAGTTCCATCTACTACTCCTCTATCCATACTCTCTATCTCCTTGGTCCTCGCAATTCTATCTCCACCTCCCTCTCTCAGCTCGGCTGGCTTCCCTTCCTCTCACAACTAAAATTTCAATTCCTCTGTCTGGTTTTCAAATCCTTCCATGAACTTGCCCCCCCTATCTCTCTTCTCTCCTCTCATTTTACACTGCCTCCCACTCTCTCCGCTTGGCTGTCTTCTTCTTACTCACTGTACCCCCTGCCCCATGTGGCTCCTCACGCTTCTGTTCCTTTCAGCTCTTGGCCCCCCTACCTTGGAACTCCTTACCTCTTTCAATCCGCTCCATCCCCACCTACTCATCCTACCGCACCTCCTTGAAAGCCCTTCTTCTCCACTCCCCCCTGACTTTCCTTCCCTACCTTCTCTCCTCTCCAGCTCCCTTGTTCCCGCCCTTCACCTTCTTCTTGCACCCACTTGATCTCAATTCAGTTATTTGTAACCATCCTTACCTACCTCCTCTCCCTTTCCCTTCTCCCTTCCCTCTCCCCCTCCACCTAAGTAAATTGTTCTACATATTGTCTCACTGGTTTGTTTCATGATTGTATATATGCTTCTATCATTATTGTACCTTGTTGTTATACTGTAAAGCGCTTTGGATTAAAGCGCTATATAAACCTAATAAACAAACATAAACATAATATATAATTACCCAACTAGTTTACGATTTCCATCAGTGTAGGACACTGTATTTGGTAATAGAGCAAGCCACCAGGATATATGAGGTCCAGAAACCCACTAACAGTAAAAACAACCCTAAAGCAACAAAGCCATCTATCATACCTGCCGCTACCAAGGTGGCGGAGGTGAAAACTATCCATCTATTGGACCTGCAGACAGGACTGTTCCGGCTGATAAGCAGAATGAGGGGCAGAGGAGACCCTTCACCCAAACTAAATCAAATGGTAGCCAGGCATGGTATCAGTGAAATGAGTCATCTAGCTATGTGAGCCCTCGATATAAGGGTACAAAACCAATCCTGGGGTATGTGTACACTCCCCTGACACAAAGGGGCTGGGGGGACCAGAGCAGTTGAGTACTTCCCCAGGAAACATCCCTCCAAATTTCCTGCAGGAGAGAAGTACCCTGCCTCTTCCAAACCTGAATTTGTTCAACAGGCCCTCACAATCCAAACTTCCAAAACGGTTCGGAGTGACGGCGGAGCGTTTGGTGTTGAGAAGGAGTAAGGAGAATCTGCTCTACAAAGTCTGCTTTCTGTGACTATCGTGCAGGGTAAGAGCTGCCTGCACGATACCCCAGTACCCGAGCGGAGTCAGGCGGAGTGATGGCAGAGTGTTTAGTGTTGAGAAGGAGTAAAGAACATCTGCTCTACAACATGGACAAAGTCTGATTTCGGTGCCTATCGTGCAGTGGAAGAGCTGCCTGCACAAAACCCTAGTACCCGAGCGGAGCGAGGCAGAGTGACGGCAGAGTGTTTGGTAGACTGTGGGACTGCCTTCTGCCCTCTGTCCTCTACCCCCTGTCGCCTGCTCCTCCGCTGTATCGGAACGGAGACTGCAAAAAACCAAAAACTCGCCTTGGCTGAACAGCATTTAAAGGTGACTGCTCCCCCTTTATCCTCCATCTCCCTTGGCCCCCCAAAACGTTGTCCCTCTGATAAGCATATGCATATGTCTGCAGCAACCTGGTTGCGGGTGGTGACTAGACCCATTTAACTGCTACAGTTCGGATCAGCGATTGTGGGGTGTTCTTCCCTGGAAATATACTACTGGAGCTCCTATTATTCTCTAGAAACAGCTGTGACTGCGGGGCAGGGCCCTCAGGCTCTTGCTCTTTGAGCTGCTTACAGGAACAGTGCTACTGATCCTCCGTTTTAGAGCTGCTGCTCTTATCAGCCACCAACAGTGAATCTTCATCTGCTTTCTGCTCGACAGTAGCGGTGACTGCGGGGAAGGGCCTAAGTGCTCTCTTCCTTTGAGCCGCGGAGTAAAGCAGATTGTTGCCGTATTGCCAGGGAGGAGGTGAGGGGGCGGGGGACAGAGGCCTTGCATCGCCACTTCGAGCTGAGGGACTGAGATGCCGGCAGCTGGAGCAAGATCACGCCAGCAGGTACGACTGCTGGGGGCGACAGAGCCTAGCGGAACTGAGGTAATAGAGGAGGAGCAAAATGGAAACGTGGGTGGTCCTGGCAGCAAGATCTGCACAGATGGTAAAGGCCCCCCTGAACCACTGAGGAGTTGGCCAACCCAGATGTGGAAAAAGGAGGAAACCAGGGAAGGATGGAGGGAACTGAACCTCCATCCATGGAAGATACTCAGACTGGACCCTAGTACTCCTCCTCTGAAAGCCAGGTGTCCTTGAGGAAGGTCACGACAGAGAAGTTAGATCCTATCTGGATCTCACCTTTGAGAGAGGGGGAAATCCTCACTCAGCCGCTTTCTCTGGGAAATATGAGTAGTAGAAACAGCCCTGACAAGATTGATAGAGGCAGAGTGATGGGAGCCAAGGAAGAGATATCACTGGTTAAACCCGTCATAAAAAATGTGAGGGCAGGGCCCGACATGGACAATCAGGATGGGGTGGACCTGCCTGAATCGAGTTGGAGCAAAAACGAATGCCAGGCTCTGGAAAGCTTAATATCACCACCTCAGAAACAGGCAACGGCGATGGGCATCACCAAAAATGCAGATAAGCCCCAATATAAAAAACAGTGAAACAGATTAAATGAATACCCCTAAAAACAGATGTGATGAAAAATGTGCAATGAAAAACTCAGACTTGCCAGCAGCTTATCTAAAGATATTTTAGAATTAACAACTAAAATAGCCTCACAGAATGCCTGAGTCTAACAAATGCC
This sequence comes from Ambystoma mexicanum, assembly GCF_040938575.1. Taxonomy (NCBI): domain Eukaryota; kingdom Metazoa; phylum Chordata; class Amphibia; order Caudata; family Ambystomatidae; genus Ambystoma; species Ambystoma mexicanum. Next base: position 645,617,157 of record NC_090938.1, read on the forward strand.
AAGGAACAATTGGGAAATTGGAAAGGTCTGATCACCAATTTGGACTACAGCTACCAGGGAAAGTGAACGCCTATGGTTTCTAAGGAGACGGACGAGAAGCCAAAATATGTGGACAGCTGAGCATAGGCAAATTCCATCTCCCTAATAACCAACATGAAAATGAACATCCTATGACTGAAAATGGAAGGGAAGTCTCAGACAGTAGTTCATCATCAAGGTCTCGAGAATCCTCTCAATACGACTCAGTGTTTCAAACAGAAGAACAGAATCGGATGGTGGGCATCTCGAAGGAGGCAATGACCAATTTACACCAATCCACAATGACAGCTCTTGCAATATCAATGGCTCCGTTTACCAAGTTTTATGAGACTCTGAATGATTAGCTGAAATACTAGGCTACCCTAATAGCTATGGCACATGCCAAAATGACTTTCTTAGAAAGCTTTGTGACCAAAGTGCGGGATAGACTTGACAAAGGAGCAGAATCATCTATAAACTGGCAAAATAGACTGTGTGATCAGGCTAGACGAGAAGCTACTGATAAATCCCCGCTAATGGATGCAATGCTGGAAGACTGCAAATGGATGAGAAGCCAGTACAAGAATGACCAGGCAAAGGATCTCCCCATAAATGAGACCTCTCAGCCGGATTCTAGGGGGGCAGTGGAAAATGAAAAGCCAGCGACCAGGTAAAGAACGATCTAGCAATTAAAGAAACTGATCTGACCCGGAAAAAGAAAGCAGCGACAGGAGTTTGGGTGCATGTTGAACCACCTGCTGAAGGGACAAGCATAACAGCCCTACAACCCATGGAACCAATAGTCGAGTCGAGAGACACACTCAGGACTATAAGGGTGGCGGGAGCGAGCCTATTCCAGCCAGAACAGCTAACATGTTCTTGATATTTCAACCTAGCCAAGCCTCGGAGAGAGTGAGCAGAGAACACACTAAACGTGGGCACCTACTTAGCTGCGGTAAGAAAACAAAAAATATAAAGATGGGACAGAAACGTAAGTCCAATGAATCGAGGGCCTTTATGAGAAACTTAAGAACCCCACTGGAAGACGAATCATCAGAGGCTTCAAAACGCTCAAGAAAGGAAATAGTATATCCATAGAAGAAAGGTACAGAGTTTCTGGCACCCCAAATAGACACGGATGTTAGGAGAGAGATCTGTAAAAATGAGTCAGTCACTCAAGGAATCATGCCTCAGCAATCTGATTGAAACCATGGCAATGGAGGAGGAAAGCAATGAGTGGATCAACCTAAGCAGCTTGGAGCTGGCAGAAATAGATTGCCAGGTAACCTTCTTAACAATGGAAGCCCTCCCTCAAAGATCTCTGGACCTGAACCCAAAGGTGGTGGGAAAGGTGACAAATAAAACCGCCTTAATAACGCTGGAAGGGAAGAGAAAGCTCCTGGCAGGTGATCAACGGACAGATCAGCGATCTACAGCAGAGGGCATGGAAAAGCCTGCAACAACTATCCAGAGAAATCATAAGGATATAAAGTTGATATTTACGTTGAAAGTCACAGGCCCTGCTGGCACGAGAAGAGAGATGAGAGTTCTCTTAAAAAGGCTGTTCCCAGTGGATGACAATCTAATAATGATTCGTTGAAATGTGAAGAGTTTATTCCAACACATTCCTAAAATGAGACATATGACAACAAATGATATCTGAGTAGTGCAATTTGTGAACAAGAATCGTATGGACTGTGCAATTCTCCATTTAGAATCAGCTTTAATAATATCTGCCTTGTTAGAATTAAGTGATCAACTTCAACCCTTGGGGTACGAATTGAGTGACTATGTAGAGAACATAGGAGTGGCGAGATGAAATGTGATGGGGGGAGACCAAGTAAATATCCTCGCCACCAGAAATCATTCTAAAAAGACTGGTGATGAGAAGAATCAGAATCCACAATTAACACTGGAAAGAAAGCTTGCATGGAAATGTCAGTCTGCAGAAGGAAACCATTATTACCAATTGGTAGTTACCATCGAAAATCGACTAATAAGCAAACGAAACACAATTAACCAGCACAACCCCAAGCAAGAGGGTGACAAGCTCCCGAATTGGTCATGGCTGGCAGAGGTATTAGCGAAACCGCGTGAGCGATAGAGCCAATAGAGAAGGAAAAGGAGGTACTCCAGAATGGCTCCTGGACCACAAAGGGGCTTCAAGGAGCTCTTCTCAAATCAAAACTAGGCTTAGAACGCGTCAACCTTATATGTTTTCAAAATATTGCTGCAGTCCAAACCTATATGTGAAGGATACAAGGTGTATTTAAATCAAGCCCATAAATGACAGACAAGAATGCTATATTCGGGACTCTTGTCGCTAATTAAAACTAATAAAGACATGGCCATGGAAGAAATACACCAACCAAACCCCTTCTTTCAGATACTGAGGATGGGTCGGCACAATCTGGATGGCAGTAGGAAAATGACAATCTTCCTTCCAAAGGTATATTGGAGTGTGAACATGTGTCAAGCAGATCTTTTTACCAACTCAATAATGTCACTGTTGGATGAAGCACTTATTCTGGTGGAGAACCCCCATATTATTATATGAGGAGACCTTAACATGTATTTCCTGACTAGCGAGGGAGAGCTCCTTAGCGACTCACTACTGGAAAAAAGGGCCCTGGTTTGATTAAACGAAGCAATAGCACGTGATCTGACTATGCTAAATGGTCAAACTTTGGGGGATATTCCGGGACAGTGGAAATGGTCTATAGCAGGCTTGTCCAACCTTCTTGAATGTAGGGCCGAAGAATTAACTTTTTGTCACCCGGTGGGCCGGCGAGCCAAAAGTCAACAACCTCACCCAAAGCAGTATATTAAAAAGCGATGGTGTGTGACCCTTGACACAATAGCAGCACAGGCAGTGATAGCCATGCAGTCCCAAAGATAGCGTTTGGTGTCCAGGGCAGTGATCAAAGGTTATTTTCTTGTGATTTCTTCCAGTGGGTATGTGTTGATATTTTTCTGAAATAGTGGGCGTGGCCGAGCGTAGTGAGGGAGCAATAAGGATCTAGGGAGGGTGGGGGGGGCCCGAAGATTTTCTTTTCCAAATATGGGGCTGAAATGGTGCATTTTACAGCAGGAAAATTGACCAAAAAGACATACGTTTATAATCAGTTATAAAGGGGAACATGTACATTCCATGCCACCAACAGCAGACAAGAACATTGTAGAACACAACACATTTTAATGATAACTGTGTCCACAGTGTGAGACAGCACTGTCACAGATGTAAAATATTGGCATGCTGGTTGTGCCAAAAATATGCCTCTGTAACAACATGTCTATGCTGGCTGTCCCAATTTAGCAAAAACAAAGAGGTGATGGCTGAAAGGTTTAGAATTAATCTTAACCACTGGCATTGCTGTGGGCAACCCTCCAGACCACCGTTCTTCGCCTGCCAAGCCATTACAGAAGGGGAAATACCATATGCAAATCAGGCTTGGCCCCACCCCAAAAGGGGCAGTCCAGCCCCAACTGCTAGGTCACATCCCTTCTGCACGAGACCACAAGCATCCCCAAACATGTTTCGCCCTTGTTGGGGCTCATCAGTGAGGAGTAGCTTGGGTCTCTTGGCCCAGCAGGCACTGGACCCACGTCTGGGCATACCCGTCCCACTCGGGGTGACAAAGCAAAAACAATGAGGTGATGGCTGGAAGGTTTAGAATGAATCTTAACCACTGGCATTGCTCTGGGCAACCCTTCAGACCACCGTTCTTCGCCTGCCAAGCCATTACAGATGGGGAAATAACATATGCAAATCAGGCTTGGCCCCACCGAAAAAGGGGCAGTCCAGCCCGAACTGCTAGGTCACATCCCTTATGCACGAGACCACAAGCATCCCCAAACATGTTTCACCCTTTTTGGGGCTCATCAGTGAGGAGTAGCTTGGGTCTCTGGGCCCAGCAGGCACGGGACCCACGTCTGGGCATACCCGTCCCACTCGGGGTGACAAAGAACAAACAAAGAGGTGATGGCTGGAAGGTTTAGACTGAATCTTAACCACTGGCATTGCTCGGGGCAGCCATCCAGACCACCGTTCTTCGCCTGCCAAGCCATTACAGAAGGGGAAATACCATAGGCAAATCAGGCTTGGCCCCACACCAAAAGGGGCAGTCCAGCCCGAACTGCTAGGTCATGGCTTGGCAGGCGAAGAACGATGGTCTGGAGGGTTGCCCCGAGAAATGCCAGTGGTTCAGATTCAGTCTAAACCTTCCAGCCATCACCTCTTTGTTTTTTCTTTGTCACCCCGAGTGGGAGGGGTATGCCCAGACGTGGGTCCCGTGCCTGCTGGGCCAAGAGACCCAAGCTACTCCTCACTGATGAGCCCCAACAAGGGCGAAACATGTTTGGGGATGCTTGTGGTCTCGTGCAGAAGGGATGTGACCTAGCAGTTCGGGCTGGACTTCCCCTTTTGGGGTGGGGCCAAGCCTGATTTGCATATGGTCTATCCCCTGCTGTAATGGCTTGGCAGGCGAAGAACGATGGTCTGGAGGGTTGCCCCGAGCAATGCCAGTGGTTAAGATTCAGTCTAAACCTTCCAGCCATCACCTCTTTGTTTTTGCTTTGTCACCCCGAGTGGGACGGGTATGCCCAGACGTGGGTCCCGTGCCTGCTGGGCCTAGAGACCCAAGCTACTCCTCACTGATGAGCCCCAACAAGGGCGAAACATGTTTGGGGATGCTTGTGGTCTCGTGCAGAAGGGATGTGACCTAGCAATTCGGGCTGGACTTCCCCTTTTGGGGTGGAGCCAAGCCTGATTTGCATATGGTCTTTCCTCTGCTGTAATGGCTTGGCAGGCGAAGAACGATGGTCTGGAGGGTTGCCCCGAGCAATGCCAGTGGTTAAGATTCAGTCTAAACCTTCCAGCCATCACCTCTTTGTTTGTGCTTTGTCACCCCGAGTGGGACGGGTATGCCCAGACGTGGGTCCCGTGCCTGCTGGGCCTAGAGACCCAAGCTACTCCTCACTGATGAGCCCCAACAAGGGCGAAACATGTTTGGGGATGCTTGTGGTCTCGTGCAGAAGGGATGTGACCTAGCAGTTCGGGCTGGACTTCCCCTTTTGGGGTGGAGCCAAGCCTGATTTGCATATGGTCTTTCCTCTGCTGTAATGGCTTGGCAGGCGAAGAACGATGGTCTGGAGGATTGCCCCGAGCAATGCCAGTGGTTAAGATTCAGTCTAAACCTTCCAGCCATCACCTCTTTGTTTGTGCTTTGTCACCCCAAGTGGGACGGGTATGCCCCGACGTGGGTCCCGTGCCTGCTGGGCCTAGAGACCCAAGCTACTCCTCACTGATGAGCCCCAACAAGGGCGAAACATGTTTGGGGATGCTTGTGGTCTCGTGCAGAAGGGATGTGACCTAGCAGTTCGGGCTGGACTTCCCCTTTTGGGGTGGGGCCAAGCCTGATTTGCATATGGTATTTCCCCTTCTGTAATGGCTTGGCAGGCGAAGAACGGTGGTCTGGAGGGTTGCCCACAGCATTGCCAGTGGTTAAGATTCAGTCTAAACCTTCCAGCCATCACCTCTTTGTTTTTGCGTTCCCAATTTAGGGCAGCATTGTCCTGTACAAAGCATGATTGATGCTGCCTGAGCATGTGCAGGGTGCCCAATACATATGCCAGCTTATCTCTGTAATACACATTCATTACTTCTGTGTTAATGGTGACGCCACTGCTGTTACGACCCGGTTAATGTATTTATTTCTGCAATGTTGGTCGGGTACCTGTATCTGACCAACATTGCAGAAATAATTAAATTAATCGGTTGGGCCTCCCCACAGGGGCCTGGGCTGAACAGAATTGCTCAAGCCTGCCCTTCATAGCACATTGGGCCTGTAGTGTTAGTGAAAGGGCAAAAAGGTCTAAAGGTAAAACCTGGCACAGGCAACTGTGGGTCCTCCACATTTCCCAACTCTAGAAGATGTGGCCAGCACCCGGTAATGCAAGACTCCACGCGGCTGTCCTACTGCCACATGCCCCGTAAGAGGTACGGCCAGCCTGTGCTTACCCGGCAACATTTAGGGCCAGGGTCCCCATGCCCAGCCTCCACGTGGCCAGGAAAGGGCATGGGTAAGTTTGCAGCAAACCGTATTCGCAGTCTCCCTCTTGGGATCTTTACCTGCGGTCAGGCTTCCAGTCGGCCAAACCAAAACAAGCCATCTCCTTCTTCTACCCATGTAGCGCAGAGTGGCAAACTGAGCACAGTGTGTGTTTCACGATGGCTCCTCGCAGCCGACACATGGGAGTCAGGTACAAGACATGGGCCCGACAAACATTGCCAAAATAAATAAATAAAACAGGCAGTGGCTGAGGCCTGTAACTGCCTCTGGTGCCCTCTTGTAGGGCTCACCATAGGCAGTAACAGTCCTTCCCATGTCCCGCTCCTCTGCCACGGCCCGGTTTATTTATTTATTTGGGCAATGTTTGTCGGGTTCCTGTATCCGACTAACACTGCAGAAATAAATTAAATTAATCGGGTCCACAGACCTGACAAACATTGCCCATATAAATAACTAAACCAAGCCATGGCTGAGGCTTTTAACTGCCTCTAGTGCCCCCTTCCAGGCAGACCTGCCTACATTTGAAAATCAAAAACACTGAGATGTATGCCCCGCCCAGTCACACAAGAGTCGTCCATTTGCACATGGCGCCACCCACATATCAAAAAGGTAAACTCTGTTGCAATGTGATGTGACATCAGAAATTTGCAGTTCAAATTGAAATATGCATATTTCATTAAATTGGCTTTTCACAACCACCCAAATTGCATAGGACAAAGGGCATTCAAATTGCATAAAATCAACACGTTAAAATGTGCACATGTAAACTCCAAAACTCCAAGAACCAATACAAAGGTTTTCCCTGAATTGTGCAGTACCGAAATTGGACATTTCACCTTAGTCGTTTTTCATCAGGTTATTTAGTGCAGTGGTGAGTTGTCCAGCCTGCAAACCTGATGGCTGTGGTTCAATGGGTCTGAGTCCACCCTCTTAAAAATGTGGGTGGACTGGACACTGTCCACCCACGTACCCTCGACTTGAGCCCTGGTAATCTGGGCAAAAAGAATGAAAGCAAAATAAACGCGTGTTCGCATTGAAACTCGGCAAAAAAGAATGAAGGGTGAAGCAAAATAAACGCTCGTTATTTTGCTTCACCTGCATTCATTTTGCCAGTTTGCTGGAAGCGTTACAGTCATTGCTGCAGAGACAAAGACACACTCGGCCATGGAACCAACAAACATTGCCCAAATAAATAAATAAACCAGGCCGTGGCTGAGGCCTGTAACTGCCTCTGGTGCCCCTTGCAGTGCTCCCCACGTCCCGCTCCTCTGCCACGACCCTGGTTTATTTATTTATTAGGGCAATGTTTGTCGGTCAGTGGACCCGATTAATTTATTTATTTCTGCAATGTTGGTTGGGTACCGTATCCTACAACATTGCAGAAATAAATAGGTACACGGACCCGACAAACAATGCCCAAATACTAAACAAACTGTTCTGTGGCTGAGGCCTGTAACTGACTCTGGTGACCCTTTTGGGTCACCAGATGCAGTAACAGTCCTCCCCACGTCCCTCTCCTCTGCCACGGCACAGTTTATTTATTTATTTGGGCAATGTTTGCCAGGTCCGTGAACCCGATTAATTTATTTATTTCTGTAATGTTGGTCGGGTACCATACCCAACCAACATTGTAGAAATAAATAAATTAATCGGGTCCACGGACCTGACAAACATTGCCCAAATAAATAAATAAATAAACCGGGCTGTGACTGAGGCCTGTAACTATCTCTGCTTGCAGGGGTCACCGGAGGCAGTAACAGTCCTCCCCACGTCCCGCTCCTCTGCCACAGCCCGGTTTATTTATTTCTGCAATGCTGGTCGGGTACCGTACCTGACCAACATTGCAGAAATAATAAATTAATCACGTCCACGGACTCTCTTGAGCCCTGTGGGCCACATCAAATTGCTTGTTGGGCCACATTGTGGCCAGAGGCCCTATGTTGGACAACCTTGGTCTATAGGAATACAGAAGGCCTGCCTAGACTATCGTTTTGTCTCAGCAAATATCTCACAGGCAGTTAGGAAATTCGAGGTCATAAAGATGCCGCCAAGTGACCACAACGTCCTAGCAATAAGCTGGACAGTGCCCCGACAAGCCTTAAACAGTGTGGTCCCTAATCCAGTTGAGTTGTCCTGGGGAAAAAATAAGTTGCAAGTCAAATCAGCTTAGGTCCCATGATAACATCTCAGTTGGAGAGTTTTATACATGATAATCCAAGCAAAACAGAATATGCCTGGATCCTCATAGTTTATAGGGAAGTGAGCGATCAGAGTGGTAAGACCAACCTTGCACCCGCTCTGAGACACCTGATGGTGTCTCCCTGACTAGTCCTCGGGGATCTGTCATCCAGGTGGCCAGGACACAGCCATCGCTGTTGGATCCAGTTTGTGGGGGTGGACCAGTGAGGGAGGATGACCTGGAAGGGTGGTCCTCAGGGAGTGGAAGTGGGACACTGATGGGTGAGACGTGGTATCCCCCTTCTTATAACACCTTTTCCCAAGCCTGCCCCGTAGGATACTCCAACACTCTGCCCCCTGACCCCCTTTTCTGACACAAACACTTTCATGCACCACAAAAGACAACGGACAAACACCAGAGTCGTTTACCTGACATTCCCCACCACAAGGGTCAGGCAAAGTCAGGCAATTGATCCGAATCACACACACCAGATGGCCCTTTCCCTTCCCCACAGAGATAAAAGGTGGAGCAGGAGAGCACAAGAAGAGCAAGGCAGACCGCACAATGAGAGAGCTAACTCAGCACAGCAGTTCAAGAGGAAGAGAAAGACGGCCCAAATCGAGAGCATGACAAGGAGAGAAGCAACCTTGCCCTTTTCCGAGCCAGGCCTGTGAAACCCCCACAGAAAGAATTGTAAGGCTGTGAACAATAGCCAGCGTGTGATGCAGCAGATGTCAACGGTACTCAGGACCCTCCTCTGCTGATAACCAAGCCAGGGAGAGATGCTTTCCACCATGGTACCGACCTTGACTCCAGAGACAAGCAAAGCCGAGCGGTTCATCACAGCCAGTGAGTCGAGGGGAGAGCCGATAAGAAACCGAACGGGGTTGAACAAATTAGCAATGGCTAATTGAAGAAAGTACAAAGAACTGTTAATACGAGAGGGGAAAACCAGCTACAGAGGAGTTAGGCACCATATGGGTGCTCACTCTGGAAACTCTGGGCAACTCCTCTTTTGTTGAAACTACCATTACCAGAAGGCCTTGGGAACCGTGAGCAAGGGTCCAAGTGGTCATACAGGGATCTAGTAAAATCCTCTGTACAGTTGAAAGTCTTTGACCGGCAAATGATTGTGAACCTGAGGGAAGTGAATCCTGCATCGTAAGAAATGTTCAAAAAATTGCTTAAATTGGCAATGTTGGCAAGTGTGAACCTGACGGAGGGATGGCGATAAAAGGGGGCAAAGCCAGAAGCCCCAATGAATAGTGTGTTGACAAGAGTGAACCATGCAGAGGGATGTCCAGAGTGAACTTTTTTAAAAAGACATTAAGATTTGTGAATGTCACAGATGAGATTGGTTTGAAAGCCGTAGTGAACCTGACGGAGGGAGGCTAATATTCCATAAGGGTCTGAACCCAGAAGAGGAGGATCCAAGGGTGAAAAGGCATCACCCAACATGCAAGCACACAGGAACTTTTGTTTATTATTTTTGGAATACCTCAGGTGCTCGAGGCAAGAGACTTTTTGTAGAAAAGAGACTTAACCACCGAAAGCTCTGACAGCTGAGAGCAGAACTGTTGGCTCGTGCTGGGAAAGCTTGAGCGTGTGTAGTGCTCCAGAGTCCCACCTTGTCCCGTGCTCAAAACGTGGGGAAGGGAGACCCCAACAAAAAGAAATTAATAAAGCAGAGGTACTGCATTTGGCTGCGATCCTCTAAAGCAGCGAGGCTACAAGATGCAGAATGAATGCTGAGGGCAGTCTGTAAAAACAACACTAGGAATCTATGGGAACCTATTAATAATGGGGGGAGTTTCCAGCCTGCACATATGGTTGGCCAAGTGTCAGAGGAAAGATGGAGGGGCTACTATACAAAATTGTTTACACTGGGCAAAGTAGTTGTCAATGGGCCTCATTACGAGTTTGGAGGTAGCCATGCCCTTAATAAGGGCATGGCTACCCAAAAACTCGGGTCCGGGTTCCCTGAATGGGGAAATACCGGGCCATTCCGACCTAGGATTCCTGCTACATGGCGGGAGGCGATCTTGTTGTCAATTTTCAAGAAAGGCGATCGTGGCATCCAAAAAACTATTGACCGATTTCCCTTCTAGATACTCTGGGCAAGCTATTCGCTACAGTCCTGCTTAAGAGACCTAAATGCATGGGTGGTTGGATTGGGCTGGTTCGACCCGAAGCAGACAGGCTTTGTGAGGGGAGTCGGCACCTCCCTAAAACTTTCTCCTGGATCTTCTGAAGCAGAGATTCTTGGAATTCAAGACAAATACTTACTTGACTTTCATGGATCTTGAGCAGGCTTTTGATGGTGTCAGTAGGGAATGGCTGTGGTCCAAATTACTGGAGTGGAATTGTCCCCATGACCTGATTGAGGCAATCAGAGCATTATACTCTGATACATCGGTTCAGATTAGACTGTCAGCAAATAGGATGCTATTCAGGAAAATATATACCTACCGAAGGCTGAAGCACATTCTATTTAATCTCTATATAACCGACTTGGGGGAATCTCAAAGAAGGATGTAAGCTTTCCTGTCAAAGATCAGTTTCACTGAATTACTTTGGGTCCTGCATGCAGACGATTTGGTCTTTTTAGACCAAACTCCAATCTGATTGCAGCGCAGGCTTAGTGCCTTTGTGATATACCTGAAAGAGAATGGCATGAGAGTTAACGTTAAAAAGTCTAAGGTTCTCATTATGTCATCGGCTCATAAGAAAAACAATGGTGCCCATGTATGGAGGCTGGAGGATGAAAGTCTGGAAACATTGGAATTTATAACATACCAAGGCATCATAGTAGATAAACATCCGGATGAATGTGCACACCTTTCCATGTTACGAGTTAAGGTTGGAAGATTAGCAGCTCAAGAAAGAGCTCTGCATAGGAGACATGGGGCCTTCTCAGTGCTCCCCCTTCTTAAGTTCTATAAGCAAAAGGTGGTACAGATTCTAACATATGGTGCAGAATCATTGTTGAACATGACATGGACGGGGTGGGCAAAATTGGAGGGGCTATTTTGGAGGAAAGTCTTGAGGCTCCCCAACTCGCTACCAATGTGTGCTCTCCGATTTGAACTTGGATTACAGTCCATGCAATTGATAGTAACATGAAAAACCATATCTCTATTTAGGAAACGTATCTCCCAGGATAGCTCACGCTCTTTTGATATCCTGAGACAATATAAGGGAAATCCCCTAGATAAGGGCCTTAAAATATGGAAGGATAAAGGTGAGAGCTATCTGAAAGGCCACGATATCGCAATAGACCTGCTTCTTACGAATCCAAGGAAAGTGAAAAAAAAATACCTAGACTGGATAGCCATGTTGGAGATGAGAAGTAAGGACAGGCTGAGACTGCCTTTTGGACGGGAGGTAAGAGGCCTAAACCAAACACCCATATATCTACAAAAGTTCCCTCTTCCCACTATAGAGACCTCTTTATGCGCTGTCAACTAAACATACTGCCAATGAGAGAGGTGCAACTAGCGGGGAGGCATATTGTGGAGGCCGAAGCGAGGTGTAAATACTGTGGGGAAGGTAAGAAGAATGGAACATTGTTGCATTTAATAACAGCCTGTAAAGCCCTGACAGAATCAAGAACGAAATACCTGGAGGGGCATTTGGAGCAAATCCACTCATTGAGAGCAGTGGAATGGTGTGATAGATTTTTTATTGGAGAGAAAATAAGGCAGATTTTAGGGGTAATGAAATTTGTGGAACATGTTTATAAAAATGATTAATAATTTAAGCTGTTAAAGGAAAGAGAATAGATGAGTTTGATTCAGACTGTGAATTGGTTTCTCAAGATATGTCTTGTTCCTTTGAATTTTAAATGACATGAAGTTTGGACTAATGAATGATGATGTAAATAGGTGCGAGTATGTTAAAGGTTTTACTTCTCAGATAAACCAGTAAAACATTTTTATTTTTAATTCTCCTCCTTCTTCCCGGTTCCAGGACAATAGTTCCTTGAACCAAAGAGAAGGGAGAATCAGGACTGAAAATTATTGGGGAAATGTCCAATACCCAAACTACATCGCTATAAGGGGCAGTTACCCTTTAAGGGAGTTGAAGGGGTATGAGCAGAGACCTCCCTACAACGCAGAGAGAGTTACTCAGTTGAAGAGACCTGCAGTGCATGCTGAGGGCTCAGTCAAACCCTCAACCTAACCCTGCTTCCCAGAACCCCCTAACCCCTGGCTCTGATGCCACGGGGTGGGGGGATGTCTAAGGAAAGACTCGACAAGCAACGGGTTCCTGAGAATGGGGCCCTGGTGAAAAGGAGATTGCCAAGTCCTTGAAGAAGCCTCCTTTCTTACCAGAATAGAACCCCTGGAAACCTCTCAGCCTGGTAGTGACTTGTCTACCCCCGGGAAATTAGAATCCAAAGAGTAACAGGCAAGTAGAAGAGGCCAAAGAAAAATAACAAAAAGAATCCCCTTTGAAAGAGAAGAATCCCAGGAGGATTCAGGTAAGGACATTTTCTCTTTCAGGAATGGGGATCCCAAGAGAGCCTGAGTCCCACAAGAGAAATTCCTAGACCCAAACCATGTGAGCCAGATCCTACAGAGACTGTAGAGGTACCACCCCACAAACAGGTTCTGAGAACTGTCTTCAGATGAAGGGGGACCGCAAAGAATCTGGAGAGAAAGAGGATCCCCCCAATTAGGCCAATTATAAAATGTCATCTCCTTCTTACAGATTCCCAATCTCTGACACGGAAAATCACCCAAGATCACACAGTGACAGAGTAAAATATTAAGTAAATGATCGGTGAGCTGGCACATAACTCACACTTTCTTTGTAATGTTGAGAAAAAAGGGGGCATATTTTATGCCCCGGTCAAGGTATAGGGTTAGTGTGAATTATCATCTCTGGTGGATACTGGATCACAAGCTACTCTTCGGTCCAAAAGGGATTTTCACCAACTGAATTCAGGAAAGGAGGAGAGTCACCAGATTCCCCTCAGACCTCTTCCCGGACAACTAAAATATTTTGATGGGAATAGTATTTCCATTGAAGGCACCATGGATCTAGAGATAACAATTGGGCAACATCAACTAAAACACCCAGTGATAGTCGTGACTGCAGAGGACACGCCTTGTTTACTGGAGAATGATTTCCTTCAGAGGTTATCACGTCTGATCGGTTGCATGAAAATGGTCCTCTGGACCCAGATTAGCCAGACCATCAAACTAAAGAAAAGTAAAGATTATGTGAGTCCGAATGGCACCTGAACTGGAATTTCACTTTCAGAGCAATCAAGTCCCAGAAATCACCATCATCTCTGTAGGAGAACAAACTGGTGATGGGAACACTTCTCAACTCTTGAAAATCAACCTTCCCTCAGTTGCACGTGGCATTCCACACTGGAAGCGAACACTATGAAATGTTACACCAGTCAAAATTAGAAGAAACACTGAATCCCTTGAAAGAGGAAGGTGAAAAACCATCCCAAAAGGTGACCGATATTCAGAAAAAGGGTGAACACTTATCTTTCCCCATTCAGATAAATGAGGGGGGAGCCAGTACTCACCAGAGTATGCCTGCATCATGTGAAAAGCTTAATCGGTGAAAGATTATTCAAGAAACTCCAAAAAGATCAGACCATTCCCACATTTAAATTGAGTGATAAATGGGAAGCCGGTCTGGAAACACCAAATTCTAAAAATGTCCTTCTTAGCAGGTATATGCCAAATATTTCCATTGGCAACAACGTTATAGAACACATTTGTGGGGTTGTTAGAGATGTCCCTTCTGACTTTTATTTGAGTAGTGACATTCTAAATCAATTTGCAATTAGTCTAGATCTGATCCAAAACAAAGTATGGTCCCGACTGGGGGGTAACCCCATGGGTTTTGACAAAATCGAAAAAGCATTCCGGTGAGCTCTATTGCTGCATTATATGGTTGAAGTTCAGGTGGGAGAAGAGGTCACCAACCCAGAGCAGGTGCGACAGTACACCATTCCCCGCAAACTTAAGCAAGTGCAGAAACTCAAATCTAAGGACGCCTACATAAATTAAAAATATTATCTCCATCAGCAAGGTTTATATTTACATTCAGCACCTTTAGTGGATCTTGAACATGACCCCATTTGACTACTGGTGGATAACAGCGACCCTCAAAGTATCACTTTGGGCACAGACACCTCTATTGGAATGGCGGTTGATGCCCAACATTATTCTATTGATTTAGGTAATTAAATCATCGGACCAATCCCAAACAACTATTTTGATGTCAGTGACAATATTCTTCCAGAAAAGATTTGTACCCGTCATGCGGGGAAATCTTGGTGTACTCTTCATGCCCTTATGGGGTGGAAGAGGCAACCTGTTACATCAAAAAAGACGGGATGGTATTTAGAGTTAATAACAACTACCTCAAATCCATGAAACCTCCTGTCTAGGTGGGCACCATGAAAAGAGTTCTCTCCACCCAACTGGACCGCTGAAATTGCCACTCCCAAGGTCTTTCCAGGTTTTAGGCAGATAGTCGAGGAACAAATCAATCTCACTGATGCTTGTGAGACAGAGGAACAAAGACAGAAGCTGAAACAGGTATTCCTGGATTTCCAAGATATATTTTCAGTAGATTCATATGACTGTGGATGTGCATCTATCCATTCAACCACCATGCCCACGGACCCAGACATGGCGCCAGTATTTGTTTAACAATACTGGTTACCTCTTGCCTCCAAGGAGTCACGCATGGAGATTATCAAGACCTTGGAATCCTGTGGCATATTGTGTCCGATCAACAGTACCTTTAACAACACAGTACTGGGGATACTAAAACCAAATGGGCAATAGAGACTATGTGCAGACATTAGGGTGTTAAAAACCGTGTCCCCATGTCAAGATGGCCACTTCCCTGCATCGATCAAGGGCTGGCACAAATCCAACGGTCAAAAGTGTACACAGCCATTGATTTGACTAATGGTTACTGGACAATACCCGTGGGTAGGAAAGACCAATACCAGCTTGCCTTTATCTGTGAGGGTAGCAATACACATGGACCGAACACCCTTTGGATGCATAAACTCTGGAAGTGAGTTCAGTATGTTCCTGTATAAAGCCATGCCAGACTTGGGCGAAAGAGGAAACCTGGCCTATGTAGATGATGTATTGATCAAGAACTCAACTGTGGAAGAACATATTGCAGAAATTCGGTATGCTCTGTCCCAGTTGAAGAAAGTCGGACAAAACTGTCCTTTCGGAAGGCACAGTGGTGGAAGACCTGAGTGAACTTCCTAGTGCACAAAATCTCCCCTGAGGGCCTCAACCATCAGGCGAAGAAAGTGGAAGCCTTATTGAAATTAAAAGTCCCTACTAATCTATGAGAATTGAGAAGCCTTCTTGGGCTCACTAATTATGGCCAAAAGTTAATTGTAGACTACGCAGAGGTCACTCGACCCTTGGTCTATTTATTAAAGGGCAAAGTCAGGTGGGAATGGGATCCGGAACAATCCGAGGCAGTTAAACAACTAAAAAGAAGCCTTTCCCAAGCTCCTTGTATGGCTTACCCCATCAAAAATAAGGAGTTCTTCTTGTAGACTGGGTTTTCAGATACCTTCCTAACAGCGGTATTGTACCAAAAGCATGACAAGGTTAACAAAGTTATCTCATAGGTGAGCACAAGGTTAACAAAGTTATTGCGTACGCGACCTAGATGTTGTCCTCTATGGAGGAAAAATTCAATCAATGACTATGAAAAGGCACTCCTGGCAACGGAATGGGCATTGAAAAACTACTGCCCATTCATCCAGGGTGAGCACATCATCGTAGAGACTCCTGACCAACCCTTTGTAAGAAAGGCGTCTATCAAAGCAAGAGAGACACAAGTGATCACAGTTCAAGGGTGTTTATTAAACTGTAAAATGGGTGAGATAAACGCTTAATCTAAACCTAAATCTAAGATGGGAGCAAGCTACAACCATCAAATAATAATAATACAGTCCCAGTGGATTCTAGTAAAAAAAAAAGGGCCTATACTAAGAAAACCTATTGCCAATCCTTACCGCTATGCTACAAAATAGTGTGGGATAATGTCCACAAGAAAAGAAAGAAGGGTTCACAAAATGATAAGTCAGGATGTTATGGCCGGGGTCTCCCTTTGATTTTTTTAACCAATTCATCAGAGGTAGGCCTCAATGAACAGGTCGATTGGTCTGTGGCTAATATAAGCATTGTCAATATACACAGTGTTCAATTGCATCAGATTGAATTGAGTCTGTACTTCTAGAAAATTGCCAAAGTGGACACTTTGTGGTACATTGCTTAGTATCACTTGTCACTGTGACAAACATACCAAAGATGGATGAAAGTTCTGCTCTACGTGATGGTCGTATGTAGGTTGAAGGCACAATTAAGCGAAATAGTTGAGTCATTTTTAAGAGGTCCTTACGAGGGACAGTTAATATGATTCGAAATGTGCGCCTGTTAACAGTAGGCTGAATAGGCTTTATCATGAAATAAATATGTTTTGTTGTAAATGTCCCATGTTTAAACTGAACAAAAACACATATCGACGTCAAACATGGTTTTGTTCATTAGTATTTTGAGTGCTATGGACTTACGGAATGGAGGATGGTGGTGCCGGGGGCATCCGGTTTTGTCCGCGGCTCGTCCCGTTCGGTTTTTCGGGGCGTTGCGGTTGGCTGTTGTGGAGTGCAGAAGCTTGGCGCGGTGTGATGCTGACCGCTGTTGATTGGATGCGTGTCCGGCACCAGGAGCCGCAGAGCACGATCGCGCCACATCAAACGTCCGATCACGTGATATAGACGAACACCATTTAGCCGTTAATCCGCGTACAGGAGAAACCAGCTCCGGGACCCGAAGCAGAGAGGCAGGCAGATAGATGACTGCAGCGAGGTGACGAGACCAGGATCAACGAAGGTGAGTACAAAGGGAGCTTCTTAGATGAACCGGTCTTTAGAATCAGATACTTGTATTGAGATGACTCACGGCAACATTCAATTATAACTAAGTTTTGGTTTATTACAGCGACGTTGTACGCTTGAACCAAAACACGGCCATTTATCAGGGCTGAGTCATTGCCCGAATGAGATCAGCATCCTTACTTTCACAAACGATACATGACAGGATTAGATCTCTACTACCTTGGATGTGCACATTTGGAGGACACAAGGTAATCTCATAATCCTTATACAAAGAGTTAAATTCATAACTAATGGTTAGCTATATTTTGAGTGGTTACAAAGATAAATAGATGCTTCCCTTACTACTAACTAGTACACGCCATTATGTTAAGAAAGCCATTGCTTTTACCCCCACGAAAACGTGAGGAAGTCTATGATTAGCAGAGAGCTGACACACGTGGTGTATTTCTAATAAGGTCTTTGTGGTATTGTTCACAGGGCATAGTCCAGAGTTTAGACACCTGAATATTCCCAAGCACAGAATTAATAAATCAACCCACGCTTGGTAAGTGTGTAGAAAGCATAATAACATGCTTTTGAAACTTTTTTCAGTAGCTGGAAGTTGTAACATTAAGTGTTAATTGCTACTTTTTCTCTCCTTTTTTTCTCTTTTTTCCTCCCCCCTCTTTCTCCTTCTCAACATGATGGGTGCTACACACCTCCTCTCAAGAATCCAATACGAATTGATTCAGAAACTCACTTGTAAACAGGATTGAAGGAGTCACAATTTTTTGCTATAGTCCTGGTTTATAAATTACTAATATTAATTAGGATTTAATTGGTAAAATACCATTATTTTAAAATTTGTAGTGGGATCACGTTGGTTCCCCTGATGAAGTCCTTAGTAGTTAGCATAAAAAACTGCTCCCAGAGGACGAAACATGTTGGGTACGAAGCACTGTGATTCAATAACAGTGCCATAACAAAAGAGCTATTGAGTACAAGATACCTTTCGGTAGAAAGGAGTATGTGAATATATCCTAATATAAGGGTTCAATAGGTCCATTGCTTTAGGTTAAGGGTTCCTTTATACATTAGAAAAAAATGTATAAAAAAAGCCAATGCAGTGTTTACACTACAATTGAATTTGTTTTTGTTTAAATTGTTTTTGAGATATTAATGTGGTAATTTTGCACTTTTTTGCACTTTGCACTTTTTGCACTTTTGTACTGCAAGGTCGTTCTTCCATAAGTGGACAATTGACCACTGATGTTGTATCAACCACCTTAAAATATTGACCTGAAGTACAGTTATAAATATGAATTTTTTGTATGTTTGTCGGTGATTGTTTTTAACAACACCAGGTTGTAAAAAATTGTGTTTTAGAATTATATATGTGAATTGAAGTGATTGAGATATATATATACATAAAATAAAAAATATGTTTTAAGATTCCATCTGTGTGCTACCCAGTACCTTTTTGGTTCATGGTCTGGGTATTTTCGTTTTGAAGGTGAAAAGAGGGGAGACTGAGGAGAGAAGGTTCTAAGGAGGAGTGACACATTGGTTCTTTTGTTTCTGATTTCTTAGGTTGCAAAAAGGGCAGAACCTCTGTGTCTTGAAACTAGCCCATAGTCTCTCTTTTCGTTGTTGTCGGGGTCTCCCTTCCCCACGTTTTTAGCATGAGACAAGGCAGGACTCTTGAGCAGAGCACACTCCTGGGCTTCTCTGGCAAAAGCTTACAGTTCCTTTCCTCTATATCAGGGCCTTCTGTGCCCAAGTCTCTTCTCATGCAAAGTCTCTTGCTTCAGAGTTCCTGATATGCAACAAAAAAAAAAAACTTCCTTCTGTTAACCTTCACGTCAGGCGATTACCCTTCACCCTTGGATCCCCCTCAGCCGGGCTCTGATCCTTCTCTCAGTCGTCAGTCTCCCTCAGTTGGGCTCAGACCAACCCCTCACTGTGAACATCCCTCAGTCAGGTTCATACTTGTCATCAAAATGTAGTTCACTTAGCTTCTTCACAACTTTTCTCTTGACATCCCTCGGTCGGGTTCCCTACCACCTTTCAATCACAATCTCCTTATTTGTAATATTCAAAAGTCTCAATGTCTTTTCAAAAAAACACCTAGGTTTAGTTAGGTCCCCTTCATCTGTGCTCAGACTTTCCATAGCACTTGCCAACTTAAAACAAAGACTTCTGAAGGGCGATCACGCCTTCTGGGTCACTGTGTTAGCCTATGGCAAGTGCGTGTTTATTCACAAAATCACAGTTTGCACAGCGTTCCCCTCCACCGGGGGCGATTGCCTGTTTCACAATTCCCTCAGTTGGGTTCACAATTTTACAATCGTCAAAACGTCTACAATGTGTCAAGGACTTTCGATTGTACAGGGGGTTTGGCTTGACCCTTGTATGACCACATTGACACCTCACGTCGTCCTTCTCTATGGTCTCTAGGTACGTATAGTTTCTTTACCCTTTTAGTTCAACACAGTCCCTTTGTTCAGAAGCGGGGTACCAGCCAGAGACAAATGAACGAGCACCCACGTGGCGCCGGACCATTCTATCTCTGGTAACAAGTTTGTTCACAAAAGACCTCTGTATCTTAATCATTGTAATGTTGCCACTGCAACCTTGAGCCTAACACAGTCCGGTCCACTATCAGGGTCTTCTGACTCACCGGCTTTGCTGAACTCATTGGCATTTCGTTTGCCACTGGAGTCAAGGACGGTACTACGATGGCAAGTGCGTCTACCTGCCCTAGCTATCAGTGTGGGAGTGTTCCATATATTGCTGACTTTGTCACACAATTCGCCAGCTGCGATTCATGGTCTTATGTTTATTTTATCAGAGGCTTTGCGGGTCTGGGTTGAAAAGGACAAAGGCAACTCCTTCCTTGATGTCCTTTCAGGTCCCGCCGCCTTTCCCCTCCATTTGAACTGCCGTCTTGGAATAGCTGCATCTTCATGCGTTCAGCCTGCTCAGAGTGTGCTCTCGTGCTCCTTCTTTTATCCCTATGGGGAAGGGAAAGGACAGTCAGGTGTGGGTAATTGTCGGCAATTGCCTGACTCTTGTGTTGGGACATGTCAGATAAACGACTCTGGTGTTAGTCTGTTGTTGCTCACGGTGTGAGAAAGGGTTCATGTAGGAAAAGGGGGGGTAGAGTTTCTGAGTATCCTACTGGGCAGAACGGGGAAAAGGTGTCATAAGGAAGGGGATACTGCGTCTCACCCTACGGTGTCCGACTTCCACTCCTCGAAGGCCCCTCATCCAGGTGATCCTCCCGCACTGGTCCATCCCCAGGAACAGGATCCAATAGCGATGGCCATGTCCTGGCCACATGGATGACAGATCCCCAGGGACTAGTGAGTGAGACACCTTCAGGTTTCTCACACCTTGCAGTAATTACAAATTGGGAGGATACGGGTGGGGAATGTAAGTAATTCCAGAATTACTTCCTGGATCCTGTCCATGCAAGGCTTTCCTGTGGAGGTCAGATATGGCCAAAACAAGAAGAGTCTTCTAGCACACGGATTGGCTGACTTGCATGGTTGTGCTCAAGAAAACAGTCTTGAGGATGAAAGTCTAATGACCAAAGACAACATGGAGGCATGCCTAACATCCCCACAAAACGTCTATGAGGAAGACACTTGCCAGGCGATACCCACAGTTTATGTGGATGGGTGCTCCTACCACGTTGGCAATAATAGGGGAAAAGTGCTAGTGGCTCGCGGTAGGAATACTTGGGTGAATGATACCACCGAGCTTTGCTTGTTACAAAATTGGACCCCAAAGTAGTCAGATGGCAGAGTTGATGGCTGTACATGAAGTCATCCTCCTTGCAGCACACAACCAACTCAAAGAACTGGTCCTAATCACCGACTCTGACTATGGGCCTCATCACGAGTTTGGTGGTAACCCTTAAATCCCGCGGTAGCGCTATTACCACCGGATTTAAGAGTCCGCCAAATCAAGGCTTCGGCGGGGAGAAATCCGCCGAACATTCAAGCTCATACCGCCGGCTGGAAATCCGCCGGCAGTATGAGCGCGAAAATTCCCCATTGAGCCCAATGGGGAATGGGGCATTCCCGAATGGGCTCAGTGGGGAATGGGGACTTCCAATACCGCCAAACCCGTGATCCGGCGCTAATAGTGCCGGGGGGTTTGCAAGTGGGGAAGATAGCGCCAGTGCTATTAGCACCGGTGTTACCGCCCAACTCGTGATGAGGCCCTATGTCAGGAATCGGTTTGTGGAACACCTGATAAACTGGAAGAATAGAGGCATGCTTTGTGCTAACAACAAACCACTGAAACATGGAAAACTGATCCAGTCTGTTGATGATCTGTTGACCTCTATTGAGATGACCATCTATTGGAAGAAGATAAGAGGTCATTCAAATATAGAGGGGCTGGATATGACTGGGAACGACCTGGCTGACCAGCTGGCTAAAAAGGGAACTGTGCAGGGGGATTTCATAAAGGCGGAATCCCTGCTAGGGAAAATTCGAGTTATAGCTGTCACTGGGTCTCAGAGTTGTGCCAATAGTGAACTCTCAACTGGTCAGTGGAGTAAAGATACCCCGGATGCACATTTGGTCATTGCACAAAAAAGGACCCTATTATTGAAAAATGTTATGGACACTTTGAAGACCCTGTGAGATCCTCTAACAGAATCGGATCATGACGGTAAAGAGGATCTCTGGGTGTTGATGACATTTTCCAAAAAATTTTTTTTTTTGAATCCAAGACGGTTTGTTGGTACAGAGATCCCTACATAGATGCGACCAGTGGGTGGTACCTACCTCATTCCGGAGCCTGATGTTGAATCAAGCCCATGACGCTGCCTCTGCTAGTCATAGGGGTTTTCACACAGCATTGGAAATGTTGCGTGAGGTTGCATACTGGCCACACATAGGCCAGGACCTGAACATATATCTGAAGGGGTGCCTTATGTGTGCACAATTTCAGCCAAATTCCCCCACGCAGAGAGCTCCTCCACAAGACTTACTGCCTTGGTCAGATTTGCAAGTCGAGTTCAGCAGGCCAGTGATTCGCTCCTCTAGAGGAAACAAGTACATGTTGACTGTAACATGTTCCTTTACAAAACGGGTAAAATGTCTTCCTGACCCATATTATAAGGCAGAGACCGCGACATGAATTTGCACAACTATCATTGTTACTAACCCTTAACCATATGTACAGCAAAAACATATTTCTGTATTTTGTTTCTAGCCCCTTGGGCTCATGTGTCTTTTAAGACCTCATGTGGTATTATAGGCCTGAATCTTTTTAGATGTTTTGTCAGTACATTAATTAAAACATTTTGTTTCGAAATTATTTTTTCCGGTTCTGTGACCTTCTAGCTAGTATTTTCTAAAAGTAGCTTGCTGCAACCCACACCTACCCTGAATACGTCTCTTTAAACAGGGGTAGCTTCTGACTCTCTTTCTTCTTTATAGGCAGAGACCGCTGCCATGCTAATGATCAACCACATCTTGTGTCATTTTGGCCTCACGCAAAGGATTGAGTCAGACCGAGGAAGTCATTTTACCAGTGAAGTGATGACCATGATGTGGGAGATTCAAGAGGTAAAGAGAAAACTCCACATCACCTTCTGCTGGCAGCGAGCGGAGGGGTTGAGAAATACAATAAAACAATTGTAAGCATACTGAAGAAGTTTGTGGCTGACTTTGGTCCCAGTTGGGAAATTGTATTATCGCGTGCTCTGATGTCTATTAGGTCTAGACTATGTTCTGAAACTAAAATGTCTCCATTTGAGCTTAGGGCTAGACATAAAATTGTGTTACCGCAGCATCTGCTCTCTAGAACTCAGGATCAGATACTGATAAATGTGTCCACCACTCACGAGTACACTGAGAACCTCAGGAAGCACCTCCAGCTCACTTTTGGTTATGCGCAGAGCAATGTAGAGAAGTTGGCTGAAGGAATTAAATTGTACTACGACTTGAGACCACAGAAAAGGAGTATGAGGTAGGTGGCAAGCTTTACCTGTACAATATCCAGAGACACTAGGCCATGCAATGGAAATTTCTTCCATAATGGTGCGGTAGTTTTCAAATTGTGGACAAAATATAACCTGTTGCCCATAAGATCTGCATCCCAAAAGAAGAACAGGTGGAAGAGAAATGTGTCTTCAGCAATCTGTTGAAAAGCTGTCATCCCAGACTAGCTTTAAGAGTGATTGGGGAGCTCACAGAAGATAGAGAGGGGGAACCATCTGAGGAATGAAGGTGAAACTAAAAATATATAACAAGTCAGTAATTAATTTAGATATGCATATTATTTAAATTAATTTCATAGAAAATGGAAGAGTGTTTATGGAAATGTGAAATCTAATCAATATGTCACAATTTACATGTAATATTGTCTGGGGAAATAATGTCTAACCAAAAATACTTAATGCATTTTACCCCTCTCGTTAGACTTATTAACACCCTTCCTTCCATCCTGGGGACCGGAAGAAGTGGAGCCCTGAGAGGATCCCTCGGACCCTGGAAAGGAACCAAGGAAAAAGAAGGGGAGGAGACCCTTCCGTACCCGTGGAATGACTTCAGTTTCTGTTCGGGAGAAATTACTTTAGTTTCGGTTCATAACACTCAAACAGTGATCTTCCCCCTATCTTTTAACTATCTAAAACATATTTTGAAGCCACAAAACTTAATGTGGGGTTGGGGACTGCTCTCAAAGATAGCCACAGATTATCCTTTAGCCCTGAGAGAAAGAATGTTGATGGATTAATTGCAGGCAAAATGAACAAAGAAAGCAGATGTCCAGATCTCATGTTCAGTGGGGAAATGAAACTTAATGTGCAAATGAAGTCAGAATATGTATATATGTTTGGAGACTGCCATTGGTTTAGATCAAGGTTGTCCAACATACGGCCCGCGGGCCACAATGCGGCCCTTCAAGCCATTTCATGTGGCCCGCGAGGCTGTACAGAAAACTTTGAACAATGTTTGTTGGGTCCGTGGACCCGATTAATTTACTTATTTCTGCAATGGTGGTCGAACCAACATAGCAGAAATAAATAAATTATTCGGTTCCACAGACCCGGCAAACATTGAACAAATAAATAAATAAACCAGGCCGTGGCGGAGGACTGTTAATGTCTCTGCCATGGCCCGGTTTATTTATTTATTTGTTCAATGTTTGCCGGGTCCGTGGACCCGATTAATTAATTTATTTGTGTAATGTTGGGTCAGACCAACATTGCAGAAATAAATAAATTAATCGGGTCCACGGACCCGACAAACATTGAACAAATAAATAAATAAACCAGGCTGTGGCCTGTAACTGCTGGTGCCCCCAGCACCAGAGGCAGTTACAGGCCACAGCCCGCATTCAGGGGCGCCGAGTACGCGGGTGCTCCAGGCTCCCCCTGACCGCCCCAGGCCGGAGAGACGAGAACAGTATGGATGGCCCTTTGTTCCATCCTTACTGTGTCTCTCTCTGGCGGCCCGGGTAAAAGCCGGGTAAAAACGATGTTTAAGAATTGAGGGACGGATGCAAAACAAGATGCTCTTGTTTTGCATCCGTCCCTCAATTTCTAAAAATCGTATTGGTTTGGGTATACTTCTACATCGGTGCACGGATGTAGAAGTACACCCAACCCAAAACGATTTTTAGAAATGGAGGCACAGATGCAAAGCAAGTCTGTCCACCAATTTCTAAAAATCGTTTTGGGTTGGGTCTATTTGTACATCTGTGCACCCCTCTTGGCAGGAGGGGGTGCACAGATGTAATCGAGGCACAGATGCATAGCAAGTTTGCCCTCCATCTTAGTGGGGCTGCTATACTTTTGATGGGACAATATCAGCACTTCTCAATTGAGCTGCTACACTCTTATTGACAAGGCCCTAGCACTTCTCAGAAGATTTATTTATTTTTATTGGTTATTTATAGTGTGCATAATATACCCAGAGGGATCGAACCTGTGTTGCTCCATGTCGTCTTGCTTCCAAGGCGAGCACGTTGCCCCTGAGCTATCCTCCCGAGACTCTGAAGATCTGAAGTACATTTAATGATACAGAACCAGAACTATTGAGCAAGTCTAACATCATCTTCATCATCATCAGAATAAATCAACAAAGAGCTAATATATTTAAATGGATGAAATTACTCAGAATGTAGCAGCAGTATTCAATAACTCAAAGTGCCTAAGCATAGTTAATGTGAAAATACAACACTTCTCACCATTGGAACAGTACTGCCTTGGCCAGAGCTTCACACTGAAGAAGTGAGCAAGTGATCCGGGGTCTGCAGCCCACACACACCATGAGATTCCCATGCACCCACTTTGCGAGATTTACACCAAATTAGTGAGATTGTGCTTCAAGGTAGGAGACACATGCACAGTCTTTGCTCTGAGGTTTGACACACTCACAGGATGGGATTGCATTTCGTTCTCCCATCCTAGTGGTTGCTCTGCCTTTTGAGGGCTCCTACAACCTGGATGATTATAGAGGGGTGGAGTAGGGGCAATGATGGCCTACTGGAATACAACTGGAAGGCTTAAACCTCCTCCTTACTTGACTTTAGTATATGCAGTACATGCTAGCCAATGTTTCCACTGTTCTCCACCCCCCAAACCCCTCGCACCAAGTTGGTGACTATGTGCAAATGTGGTCATAGTACTGCTGGTGATGTCACTTCCTATATTTGAGCACCCCCGGGAAATTCATAAATTGCCTCCCGTGCCCGATTTATTTATTTGTTCAATGTTTGTCGGGTCCGTGGACACGATTAATATATTTCTGCAATGTTGGGTCTGACCAATACACCGGGCCGTGGCAGAGGACTTTTACTGCCTCAGGTGCCCCCTGGAATTGGATTATGCTTCTTTCATTACCACAGAAGTAATGAATTTGTATTACAGAGATAAGCTGGCATATGTATTGGGCACACTGCACATTCTCAGGCAGCATCAATCATGATTTGTAGAGGACAATGCCGGCCTAAATTGGGAACAGCCAGCATAGACATGTTGCTACAGAGGCATATTTTGGGCACAACCAGCATGCCAATGTGTTACATTAGTGACAGTGCTGTCTTACACTGTGGACACATTGATCATTAAAATGTGTTGTGTTCTACAATGTTCTTGTCTGCTGTTGGTCACATGGAATGTACATGTTCCCCTTCAGAACTGATTGTAAACTTATGGCTTTTTGGTCACTTTTCCTGCTGTAAAATGCACAATTTCAGCCCCATATTTGCAAATAAATCTTGCGGGGGGGAACCCCCCAAACCCTCCGTAGATCGTTATTTTCCCTTGCTACGCTCGGTGGCCCCCACTATTTCAGAGAAATATCAACACATACACACTAGAAAAAATCACAAGAAACTAACCTTTGATCACTGCCCCCAACACCAAAAGCTATCTTTGGGACTGCATGGCTATGCCTGTGATGCTACTGTGTCAAAGGCCACCCACCATCGCTTTTGAATATACTGCTTTGGGTGAGGGTGTTCACTTTTGGCTCGCCAGCCCACCGGGTGACAAAAAGTTAATGCTTCGGCCCCACATTCAAAAACGTTGGACAAGCCTGGTTTAGATGGACAATCATACTTTTCTCATTTTCTCAGGAACCATAAATTGCACAATAATGTGACAACTATCACTGTAAAGCATATACCAAGGCCTATCTAAGAATTTGACATTGGCAACAGGAGTTACAGCCTAAAATGTGTTTGTAGCTCCCTCAGAAATGTCACAAAGCAGACATTTTGGGAGATGGTGGCTTAGTGAAGTATTTAACGGTATATACATTTTTGGGATCTGACTATGATCATTTTTGAGGAAATGACAAAAAACCCTCATTCAAACCTGCAACACTGTGCAGCCGCAGGATGCATTTCATTAGGCCCGGCATGGGCAGACTGTTTCATTGTTGCATAGTGCTACGTTAGAGTTTTTAAGCGCAAAATTGAAATGTGTAAAAATTATGAATTTAAGGAGTTGGACTGACCCCATCCCCCCTGAATTTGGGCTTGGTTAATGAAGGGACCAATCAAATTAAAAGGGGCTACGGCTAGTGTTAAGGAGATGGAGAATCGTGGTCCAATCCCAATTCATAGCCACTAAGCCAAAGACAATAAGCTGGTACTTCCTAATTTTAATAGTTAGAGGTGTGATTATGGGTTTATAAGGTGTCACACAATGGGAATCAGGGAGAACTGCATGATATCATCTGGGTGGGACTACTGTTGACTAAATTGTTGGAAGAGGACTAACATATAGTATAGCAATACAAGGATATGCAAATCAAAATAGGATTAATGCCAGAGGCCATTTTCGACTGAACCTGGAGAGGCCTCTAACCATGATGTTTCTCCTGAGTATGTAGAAGCCTTGAGGACTTTTCTGAGTGCATAAACCCAGAGATATTTATGTAAGTTAACTTGCCCAACCAAACCAAATGTTTTTGGAATCTGGGTGATGTAATGTGTACCAGTATTGATTTGGTGGGCAGGAAGTCCATGAATTGATCGAACACGAAACATTAGAAGGAGAAAAAATTGAAAGTTATTAGAATTAAAACAACTTTTGGTTTGCTCTCCCGCTGACATTTCCGACAACCTGCTGCCCCCATCCCTCTGCGATGTCGGCTCCCTTCACTGACGTGCATGGGAACCAGAGCAGCAAGGTCCTTTTTTTGTATGTTTTAAAAAAACGTTATTATGTAGGTTGCGGGGGGGACCCCTGCAAGCCCTGATGTGATTACAGTGAACAAGGGTGCGGGGGACACCCCTGAAACACCTGCTCCCCTTGTTCACTGTATTTGCACCAAATGATAGATGTGTTCGAAATGTACGGCTGTATGTAATTTTCATACAGCTGAAATTCAAACATATCTACCAAACTGTCATGATCCCAGCCAGTGAGCATAGTCCTCATTCAGGCATTCAGGCTAGGCAGGGAACATTAAATCAATCACAGGTCAAAGGTAGGTGTTAGCCTGGCACATATGGCATTTACACCATTCACAGCATTCACTTCCATAGACTCCCATGATGTTCAACAGTAATTTCATACACTTAACATGGCTGCCGCAAAACCCATTTACAAGTAGCAGCACTGTTCCAATTCATATTTGCAGAGGGAGCTACTTAAGCCCCTCCTGCGCAGGAACGCACGCTTCGCGTCTGCTCTGCTGACAGCGGGTAACGCTACCAGCATTTCTCCTCACAGAACCTGTCAAAGTAAGGAGATATTAGAGACATTACGTTACGAATAGTTACAGAGTACCATAGTTCCAATGAATAGACTTACCTGACAGAAGTTATCTCTGACGTGGTTTTCTTCAGTAAGAACATTTATTCGCTCGCAATCACAGCATCTTCCTTCAGAAGTTTCACTCACAGCCGCAGCATCTTCAGTCAGCAGTTTTTTGCTTGCAGCTACAGCATCTTCAGTCAGAAGTTTCTCCCGCAGCCACCGCATCTTCCGAAGGTTTTTTCCTCAGCTTGCCGAAAACCTGCAGACAACACAAAAGGCATTTAAGTTAAAAAACGAACTAACAGTTTAACAGAGAAGACGTTTTATAAGAGTTTACGTACCTGAAAGTTCTTCAAGTTTTCACCTCACAGTTGTACCGCGCTTCACCTTGAAGGCTACAGTTACTCCGTATTGATGAACGTAATTTTTAAACACGTTTTCTCGTCCTGAGTAACTTTGTAGCCATCCGCAGCCCTAATTCTTTCCCGAATTCCTAGAACCTGCAAAAAAGAGATAGAAGACAAGAGTAATTAGTAAGAGAGATCTCTCCAATGTAGGAATCAATTCAAGCCCTTAAGGATTTCAGCTTTTTACCTGTTTACTTACCCAAACTTAGACTTGCTACCTCTAAAGGCAGATATATGCAGTCCAGCTGTATTGGCTGTTGCATGATCAGAATGTAAGAAGGAGGTGTGAAAACAGGGGCTACAATTGAGGGAGGCTGGAACTCCAACTTCAAACGGTAAACTCTAAACACAAAGAGACAAATAAAAGCTCTGGGTACAGGCTGGCCCAGAGTGGCAAGTGGCATGGAGGAAGGGAAGCTCATATTTACAAATATGAAGATTACCTTTGTTTAAAGGGACATAATTTTTCTCAGCAACCATAAATCTGATTCTCTTTATTTATGTGCCATTTTTAGATAATTTCCAGGCAATTTTGGGATATAAAATCCATCCACTTGTGACTTAGGGAACTCTAACAGCCAGTTAAACTAGTTTCTTGGCTGATCTGAAAATGTCCTGAATTTAAGAATTGGTGAACTGATGAAAGGTGGAATTATGAATGTGGAGAGTAAATTACATGTTCATAACTGTTGTGCTTTCTGTAAAAACCGCTGAAAATTGCCAAACGGTCATGCAAAATGGTGCAGACCTGGCTGTCCTTTTATTTAATTCCCCATGATTAGCTGAATATTATGGTAGTTAGCAGTAAATCACAAGGTTTAGACACAGAACTAGATTGTTGCCAAAATGTGACATGAAAACAAAGGTATTGCATATGTCTGTTTCAGAGTCTTAAACTAATCCGTAGAGAGAGGCGGGAGTTGGGGGAGGAGAGAGAAGGGTGACTTTCTAATACTATTTGTGAGAACTCTCCAGGGTACTCCCCAGGATTGTAAACTTGATGGTGTCATCGCTGCTATATTAAGGGGATGCACTATGAGGAAGAAAGAGAGAGCTGCTGAAAAATTACCATCGGAGGGAGATGCTAAAATTACCATAAGAGAGCTTCTAAAACTCACCATCTGACAGCAACAAGGAAGCACCAGAAGAGATTGCAGAAATTGCATTTGGTTGGAGCTGTCTAGTGGAGTTGTCTACTGCTGCTGCGGAGGCCTAAAAATCTGACTGGACCCTATGGTGGAGAGCGGGGGACCATCCTGGGGAGAGGAGTGACCATATCCCTGCCTTATCCTTCCAGAGGGCCCTGGCATGCAGCTGGTTGTTCTGAATTTTAACAGAGGTTTCCTTTGTAAGTAGAAGTGAACTCTTTGCAACCAAAAGGTGGGGGAATCTGCTGGCCTTAAAGCTTTCCCTTTATAGCGGGTAGGGGCGGGAAGCAAAACTGTGTAGATCCTTAGCATATTTAACTAAAAATATTAATTTAATTATTTCCCTTTGGCAGAACACTACAGTTAAAGTTTTGTTAAAATTCGAAATTAAAAGAGCTCACTTCCCAGTGTGTGCTGAAAAACTATTGCCTATAATTTAAATGTGTATTCCTTTTTGTCCTGTTGACCCCGACTTCTTTAAGGAAGAGGGGTTTCTTAGCTCTTAAATCAGTCCAATCTTTTTGTCCAACTTTCCCCAAAACAGGCCTTTCAGTGGAAGGGGTCTGAAATACAAAATTCTTCAACCATCCTAATTTTTCGGTCAGACTTCCCCAACCCAGACCAAAGTATGGCGGGTGGGGATCTGAAAAACAAACCACTAAATCACCCTGTGTTTATTTTAAAGTAAAAGTGTGGGTGAAATAATAATTGCTGTGTGCATTTGCCCACATTTGTAAAACTAAACTGCTAGCCTTTTAAGTGTGCAGGAAAATCGAAATTGCAGAGCACTACATTTGTAATTGTTTGTGTTCACTGAACAGTGATAATTATTTCTGGAAAGTACTGTGATTTGTGTGTTTCCACAATCATTTGTGTGATTTATTTGTGTAACAAGAAGTTGATTGTGAGCCACAAAGAAGGTGGCAGGTGTAGGTTGTGTGGTTTTTCTTAACATCTAATTCGAATGCACATAAATATATTTTCTGTACACCAGGCTGGTTCTTGGCACATTGGTAGCTCGGGGGAGGGATCCAAGGGGAATTGGATGAATTGGGGAAAGGGCTGAATAAAAGAATCCATTAAACAGTTTGTTGCATGGCAGCTAGGTGGGGAGGGAAGGAACTCCCCATGTAGAGGGTGGCTTCTCAATAAACCGTTACAAATTGGGGAATTGTGGCCAGGATTTAGCTGGCTATTTCTGACCCGTGACAAGCGCATTGTGACAGACTATTCATTTTAATGCAATTGCATTGTGGGGGAGGGGATGTCATCTTTGTTTTGTTAAAGTGCCGTGAGCACTTGACCCCTGAGTTCCAGGGAGGTGTTAGGTGAAAAATTAAGATTAAGTAAAAGAAAAAATGATTTGGCATAGTTAGTTTAAATCAAGCTGGAACATGGTGATTTGTGCCCCTGTGTAGAGAAAGTTCTATACAAATTTGCAAAAAGTAATTTTTACAAATTAATACAATTAAAACCGCTAGGGGGCATGGGGGAAGATGGCCGCCTAAACTTGCAGCTCCCGCTCCCTCCAGTAGAAAGGAGATGAGATTGAGCATGACTGCACGAGAAAGCTGAATCTAAAGGCATCCGTCAAGCGAAGATAACTATGTGAGCCAACTGAGCCTGAAAAGTAACTCAGAAGAGAGCCCCTGCGAGGTGCAGGCTAGAGCAAGCGAACAGCGGAGCGCTAAGGAACAGGGTGCACAAGGTGGAGTGCAGGCCGCCATTACGATGAAACGGCACACTGGAGGAGTGCAGATGAATGGAGAGCGCTGAGGAGGACGACCGGAGACCTAATGGACAGGAGTGTCCCGGGTGAGCAGCCGCGAGGCAGGAGCCAGCGTGCTGGAAGACTGCGTTGCAGCCTTGGCGGAGTTGTGACCGCTGGGCCCGGAGCGAAGAAGAACCGGTGCAGCGGGGGCAAAACCAGCAGGCAGCGCCATCGGAGGGGAGGAGGGAGCCGAGCAGCCAGCTCCGGAGGGAGAAGCGAGCCCAGGCAGTGGAGGACGAGTGGAACAACCCGAGAGGGAGACCCTGTCAAAGGAGAAGGACACCACAACTACAGCAACAGCCACAGGTACGTGCCCTCCGGTGCCCTGTTAGATGCAGTGAATGTGGTGAATCCGGAGAGAAGGCACGGGGGCAAAGGGAACCCGTGGGGCCAGAAGACAACGGGACAGAGGACCAACCAGGACCACTAGATACCCAGGGCACTGCATGAGCCGCAAGAACCGAGTAACCAAAAGAAAAGGATGAAAGGGGTCTAAACAAAATAAAGGAAGACAGTGCGACAAGGGTGGGACGCTCCCGCCTAAGCAACACATCACAGGCGGGAAAATATCCTGCACCACAGCACCGTCGAGTCTGGGTGAAACACCTGGGGAGGTGGAACCAACACAGAGAAAGGTCATGAGAAAGCAGCAGAGTGCAGAAGCCAGGGGGATTAAAGAAACAACATGCTAGGGGTGCCAGGACAGCGGAAACTCTGCAATCATGCATAACCAAGTTGCATTGGAGCTGAAACATAATAAAAGGGCAGAACTCCCAGAGAGCCCATGAACTGCTAACACAAACAAGAGAACATTGAACCCAAACATCAGCGAGAGACCGCAGATAAGAGGCACAGGGATAGAGCCCCCATGTACAGACTCCCCCGGCCCAGAACAATCCACCGGCCACAGCAAAGGCCCAAAAATAGTACATCCCGCCCTGGCAACAAAGGCCCGGTGAAGAGTCTAAAGGGGGGAACCCAAGATAAAGGTGTAACGACCGCTGAACACGTCACACCACAAAGGATAGCAAGAGGGAGCAGAAGGGGGATGCGCCAGCCAGGGCAAAGCCTCAGTTCCGCAGCGGAAGACCCCCACTCAAGTGAAACCAAGGACACAGTCCAAACACACGAGACGGAGAAAGTAAAGCCTAGCAAGCAGAAGCAGTTACCAGTGGCGACAGAGACCACGCAAACCTGTCTGAATGCCACTTCAGTAAAAAGCCAGACCAAAACCCACTACCCGAGGAAACAACACAGAGAAAAGGCAGAAAGGAGTGCCAGTTACAGGGAGTATCAGACCCCCAACTAAAGACAATCGGAAAGAGACTGGCACGCACAGCATGCAACGCCGAATACAAGGAAACGCAGAAAAGGACCCAGAGGAGGTAGAAATAATGACAAAGAAAGTTGGGAAGTCAAGAAAAGAGATGCCTACGGAGAGAGACATGTTGATGTTCTCGAGCAAGGAATACATAGGACACATACTGGCGGAAATAAAGGGCCTAAGGGGGGGACATACAAGCTTCCTTAACAGACTTTACAGGCAGAATGACCACTGTAGAGGGTAAAGTCGAAGGACTTGAGCATAACCAATTGAACGCGGACATGGTTGAAATGAAACTGGACGCAACGATGACGAAAATAGAGTTTCGAGAAGAGGAAGTTATGTTCAAGATGGATGACCTGGAAAACAGAGAAAGGCGCAACAACATACAAATACTCGGACTGAAAGAATCAGCGAGGGAAACTCCAAAGCAGGTTGAAGAAAAGGTACAGGCCTTGGTGCACCAACTCTTTGAAGCAGAAGGAGGAAAGACAGTGCAACTTAAAAGAGCACACAGTGGAGGCCGGTCCTATGGGAACAGTCCCAGGTCCATAGTGGCAAAATATCTACGATATACATACAGAACCGAGGTACTGAACAGGGCCAAGCAGCTCAGAGAAGTGGAGTTTGAAGACTCGAAGGTTTCAATATAGCAAGACTTCTCAAACCTCACATTGGCCAGACACAGAGCCTGTAGACCCCTCACGACATGGCTGCGCGATAAAGGAATTTGATACCGATGGGGCTACCCGTTCTCACTGCAATTTGAAGTGAAAGGGTTGGACTACCGCTTAACACTCGCAGAATCTCACAGCAGGTCTCGAAGCTGTGCCAATGAGCCTACGGGCCCACCCACAAACGGGGAGAGGCCGAGACCCGCACCAGGCCCACAAAGAAGGAGGGGGGGACAAACAGGAAGGAAATACATGCGGATCAACGGACCCTCACCCCGCAAGTTACCAGCCACACAAGACCAAAGGCCTGAACAGGAACCTGGGGAGTGGAACAAATGAATGACGGAACAGAACTATGAAAATCCAGGCATACACCTACAGAAGTGCAATAGACTTGCTGAAGAGAGGCAGGAAACTCTGCTCCAAAGTGGCCCTCTGTGAGAGAGAGGGCGTCTCCAAGACTTTACCTACACCTAAGTTAAAGTTGTTTCTAGTTAAATCATTGCTGGGGGGTTCACACAAAAGTTACGGCTCCAGGGAAAGAGACAGCACTGATGAGGAATTTTGCTCCCAAGACTTTGGAGATGAGGAGAGTATAGAGTTGCACGATAAACTGACGAAATGATTCGCTATGGGGAGAGGTGAAGCTGGGAGGGGTCTGTTGGTGGGGACAATGAATGTGAAGGGATTGAATTCCCGGACCAAAAGATCACTGGTCACTAGAAGATTTCGCAAACCGACCCTCAACGTGTTATCCCTGCAGGAGACACGTTTAATACAAGGAGAGGAGCGGGCAATATGAGGGGCAGGGATAGGTGAAGTTCAATGGGCATCAGGGGACTCTACGAAGGGAGGAGTCGGAATAGTGCTACATAAGCTATGCAAACTGCGAGATTGTTTGAACACCCGCTTGTTGTATGGAAGGCTACTGAAGCTAAAGGGGACCCTGGAGGGAGCGAGAGTGATCCTAGCAATGCTGTACGCACCCAATCAGGGGCAAGCGCATTTTATATCGAAACACACTCAATGCGATACAGAAACAGGAGGCCGATCTATACATCCTAGGTGAGGATTTTAATTCCTGGGCAGATGAAAAGAGGGACAGGAAGACTGAAGGGAACGCAGCGCAGAGGGAGGTGGGAACCATACCCGGACACCAGGGAAGAACAATCAAAGCTTGCGGCTTAATAGATGTGTGGAGGGAAAAACACCCAGGGGAAGTGGAGTACACATTCTACTCGGACCAACATAAAACCTACACCAGAATAGATTACCTTCTCATGAATAGAGATCAATGAACGAAAGTGACCCACAGTGAAATAAGACCGGTGGGATGGACCTACCATGATATGGTCCTAATGTTCCTGGATGTAAGAGGGCTTTATAGGCCAGATGGTAGCTGGCGTTGTAACGAAACGTTATGGAAGGACCCCCTCTTTGCAGACCAACTGGGGGAGGAGATCACTGAATATTTCAAGTTGACCGGCACTGGGGAAGTAAGTAAAGGGGTGGTCTGGGACGCGGGGATGGCAACCTGAAGGGGATTGCTCATCAGAGAGGGGGCGAGACACATAAGGGAAAGGAACCTGAGGGAAGATAAGTTGAGGAAAGGCATAATGGAGAAGGAGGAGAGGATGCATGCAATGGAAGGGGAAAAAGAGGAGGGAGGGAATACTTTCTAAGAGAGTAGAACTGAAGGAACTGGGGATGGGGGAAACGGTGTGGAAATTGAGTTACCTCAAACAAAAATACTATGAGAAGGGGGATAAGGCAGACGCACTATTAGCAGCAAGACTCTGAGCGCAGAGGGCAGAGAGATGGGCATCATGCCTTGCGAACTTCGGAGGGGGTTCACGGTATATGCTCAAGGAGATAGCAGAGGGATTTGCTCAATACCACCAGGCGCCCTTTACAAATCCAAAGCACCTGTGGGGGAAGAAGCAGTGGGGGAATACCTAGACAGGTTAGACATAAGTAAACCTACTGCTTAGAGGTGGAACATCTGGAGAGCCCAATAACAACAGAGGAGGTACAGGAAGCGATATCTCATCTACCAAACGGTAAAGCTCCGGCGGAGGATGGATACACTATAGGATTTTATAAACAGTATTCCACGATCCTGTCTCGACACATGGTACAGCTACATAATCATATCCTGGAAACTGGAGAAGCCCCAGACACCTTCAGCAAGGCACTGATATCAGTGATCCCTAATGAGGGCAGGGACCCCACACAATGGGCATCCTACCGTCCAATCTCACTTCTGAACGTAGATGAGAAAATATTCACACAAATCCTAGCAACATGTTTTGAGAAGAAATTGCCTAGATTAGTGCACCCAGATCAAATGGGGTTTATAGCAGGCAGGTAGAGCCCAGATGCAGTGAGGAAAACACTAGATCTCATGCAACATGTCGAAGGGGCCTGGGGAACTATGCACTCCTGAGGTTAGACGCAAAAAAATCCTTTGGCCGTGTTGAATGGGGGTTCCTGTTCACAGTATTGCGGAAAATAGGAGTGGGAGATAAAATGTGCAGAGCCATTAGGGCCATATACTTGGGACCCAAGGCAAGGGTAGTAGTGACCAGAGCGAAATCAAGGAAATTTGGGCTCAGCAGGGGCACTAGACAGGGTTGCCCCCTATCCCCTCCCCTCTTCGCCCTAGCGATGGAACCCTTTGGGGTGGAAATCCACAGAGACACACAGATGAGGGGTATTAAGGTGGGAGATGAGTCCCATAAACTAAGCATGTATGCAGACAATGTTATGGTATACCTCTCAGAGGTGAAAGAGACAGTACCGAAAGTGCTCCAAGTGGTTGAAGAATATGGTTGGCCATCGGGCTTCAAGGTAAATGTGAATAAATCTATTTTCCTCCCACTGGGGGAAACAACTGATGTCGTAGAATAAACTGGAAGGTGCTGCGGATACAGGTTGAGGAAGATAGCCTGACATACCTCAGTGTGCAGATACCCAGAGAATTGGATAAATTATACAAGATAAACTTCCATTTATACGAGATACCCCCGCTCCAGTGTAAAGACTGGAGGGGGGTATCTGTACTCCTGCTCCCTATTTGGCAAAGTAGAAGCACAGAGCACCCCAGCCAAGGTTCTCTATTCGGTAGCTGTGGACAAGCAACCAAGGCTGAAGCTCTCAGGAGGTGATGCAGGCTGGTTCATAAGTACAGTGTAGTCCCCAAGCACCAACAAAGGAATGTCCACAACTATGTTAGTGAAAACACAGTTCGTTATATTGTGCCTGCCCTTCTTCAGCACTCAAAGCTGATTCCACGCTCTGGCTTATTTTCTGCTTTCCTGCATCTTCCTCGGATCCAGCACACATCAGCTGGTAAGGCTACTGCGGGAGTTCAAACATTGCACTGGTTCCACACACCAGCTGGGTTTTATTTCTTATTCTACTGGCACGCATTGACTCCCTCACATATCTTGGCCCTTCCAAGATGGCCGGAATCTTCCTCACCCAGTGAGCAATCGTCGTGGTCTGGCCAACTCCCCCTCCCACTGGTTGCCTTGTCCTAGATAGGCCAATCACAGCAACCCAGAGGCGGGAGCCAGCCCAGTCCAACCAAGGCCCACAACGAGGCCCACTTTGATTGTGCCTGCCCTTCTTCAGCACTCGGAGCTCGGATTCCACCCTCTGGCTTCTTATCTGCTTTCCTGCATCTTCGTCAGATCCAGTGTTCATTAGCTGGTAAGGCAGCGAATTTCTGTGAGCACCGCACTGCGGTGAGTTTTTTTTTACCATCTTGCTCCCAAAAAATCAGAAAAGATAAGACATTGTTTTCCCCCACTGCCTGCAACACGACGACTGCAGGAATTCAAACATTGCTCTGGTTTCTACCCACCAGTGGGTTTTATTTCTTATTTCACTGGCAGGCATTGACTCCCTCACATATCTTGGCCCTTCCAAGATGGCCGGAATCTTCCACACCCAGTGAGCAATCTTCGTGGTCTGGCCAACTCCCCCTCCCATTGGTTGCCTTGGCCTAGATAGGCCAATCATAGCAACCAGTAGGCGGGAGCCGGCTCAGACCAACCAAGGCCCACAACGAACGCCCCTGTCTGCTCCCTGTCCACTACCAGAACGCTACATGAACCCACTGCCGCTACATGTCCCTCCCTGGGGCTGCCAGCTCACTCAGCTATAAAACTGGACTACTAAGACTCTCTTAGTCCCCTTTCTATGTGCTAGTTCCCTCCTTCCATTACCCTTTCTCCTCCCTTCATGTTTCCTTCACTCTCCCTTCTGCCTGCTCCAACAGGTCTCCCTGTTTTGCTCTCTAATTATTCTTGTTTCGGGTCCCACCTCTAACTTTACCTCACTTCTTTTACCTATGGTGCATTAGCATCTGCCTTTGAAAGTCAAATTTGGGTGTGTTTTAGAAAGTCAAATTGGGGTGTGTTTTAGAAAGTCAAATTTGAGTGTGTTTTTAGAAAGTCAAATTTGTGTGTGTTTATTCATTTACGTTTTGGCCCTCAATTGTAACCGCCTAGCCCAGTGACTGTTCCTTTAGAGCTGTACTGTATATTTCTCCTCCTGCCTCCCCCTCTACCTGACCATGTCGCTATCTGTTTCTCCCATCTACTCTAACTGCTTCTCTATCAACTATCCTTCACTTCTCACTAAGACTGGAAAGAAGATTTAAAAAAGATATCTTGGCCTCCAACCTAGGTCTCCCTAATGCTGATACCTATTCCAGCACCTCTGCCAGACAAACCCACACTGACACCCTTTTTGTCGTTCCTTCGCCAGATCTCAGGACCCCTCATCTGATCTCTGTGCTCGGTCCTGTCTCCTCCTCTACCATTAATGGTGGCACCCGTTCGGAAGTCCTCATGGATTCCTTCAACTCCTCCATAGTCATCATTAATGTGTACCTAAATGGCACTGTTATGGTTCAAGGCCCTCAGGCCAATCTTCTCCACTTTGATAGGCGGTTCCCTCGCCTTATCAACTTCCTCTCATCTCCAGCTGTCCCTTACTCTCCTCACTTGGCTACCTTGCCCCCCTTCCTCATCGGCCCCAGCTCAAGCTCTGTCCACACCTCTGCAGGGCGTACCTCTTATTTGTGCCCCTCCCTGGAAGGTCTTCAAGGCTGGGAACCTTCTTCACCTTGCCACTCTCAACTCTCGCTCTACTGTCAAACACTCATCTGACATCTGCCACCTCCTTGAAGAACTTGACCTTGATGGCCTCGGTCTTACCGAGACGTGTTTCACAGCCAGCTCTGTCACAAGCTTTGACACCCTCCTCCCTGACGGCTACAAGATCCTCTCTGCCCCTAGATCCACCCTGCCTGGAGGGAGTGTAGGCCTGATCTTCCCTGAGTGGATTCCTACCTCTTTCATCCCCACTCAGACTTACTCCTCTTTTGAATGCCTTGTCTGCAGGCTCTCTCTCTCCTAGCCATTCTCTTACTGTTGCTACTTTCTACCAGCCCCCTTGTCAAATCACCTCTTTTCTCTCTGAGTGGGCAGACCTCTCCTCCTCCCTCCTGGCCTCAACCACTCAACTCCTCATCCTTGGTGACCTCAACATCCATCTTGATTCTCCCTGTTCCTCATCTGCGCTCTTTCGAGACCTCTGTGATTCACTCTCCCTCTCTATCCTCCCCTGTGGCCCGACTCACTCTGGTCACACATTTGATGTCTTGATCTCCTCTGGCTTCCCCCACTCTATTCCCCTCACCACTCCTCTCTCCTGGAGTGATCACTGCTTCCTCTCCTCTCATCTGTCCATCTCCTCCCCTCAAGCCAAGCCTACCTTAAGACAGCCTACCTTCTCAGATATCCGTCCCATGAAGCAGGTGTCAGTCGAGGCTTTCACCGCCACCTTCTCCCCCCCGTCCCTAGGCTGACTCACACCCTGACACAGCCCTGTCCCTGCTCTATTCCTCTATTTCTGCCACTCTTGCCCCTGTCATGAGGATCCGCTTGAAGTGCAAAGCCAAGTGCAATCTTTGGTATGACTCTGACCTAGCTACACTTAAATGTAAGTATAGCGTGGCTTAGAGGAAATGGAGGGCATCTTGTTCAGCCTCTGACAAACTGGCCGGCCCCCTGCTCCAAAGGCAATACCGACTCTCTGTCCGTACCAAGAAGACAGTCCACATTCAAGCCTGTGTCTCTGCTGCATCTAACAACTCAGCCGAACTCTTTAAAATCTGTAAGGAGCTGGCCAACCCTGCTGCAGTCTCTGTGAGAGAAGGGCCTCAACGACCGGTGGGGGGTGTCTGTACTTCCGCTCCCTATATGGTGGAGGAGAGGCACAGGAGACCCCAGCCAAGATTCTCTATTACGGTAGCAATGGGCAAGCAATCAAGGCCTAGCTTCTCAGGAGGTGATGCAGGCTGGTTCTTAAGTACAGTGTAGTCCCCAAGCCCCCACAAAAGAATATCCACACTCTGTATTGGTTAGAACACAGTCTTTATATAATCAATATTTAAGGTTATGTACATTTATCATAATAACTCACTTTGTACTCCGGAAAAATCAACAATGGCAAATATATACAATCCTAAAGTGGTACCACCCTAGATCTCATTAAAGTGCATGAACAATACTGTACAATGTCACACATACCAATAGAGTGAAACCAGCCATAGAGAGAGGAGAGAAAATAAGATGGTTGAGCAATAGGCAGAATACTGGCCCCTACCACTGGACACAGTTCTGTGTGGAGATCCCCCCACCTGGGCAACCTGTAAATAAAGATATAGCACAAGCCCAGTCCATATATTGCTCTGCAAGTCTTATTCTCTCCTATAATGTTTTTTTTACCCCCCCCCAATGTACCTGGTGGAGTCGAGCTCCTTGAAGAGACGTCGACAAACGTCGAGGAACTCGCTGTTCGGCGACGGGGAATCGACGGCCCTTCTTGAATGCCTTCCCTTTCAAGCGGGAGGCACGGGGCGTCGAACGTCCGTCGACAAACGAGGTAGAACGATGTCGATGAGGCGGCAGCTTCGTCCGAGCGGTGCTCGTCGGCGTCGGAGCGTCGGCGTCCTGCAAGGCGGAGGCGTGCGGGGCACCTCGGTGACAATAGTTCTGGACCGCAAAGATTGTAGAGACGGAGGCCCAGCAAGGGCGTCGAGTCGTCCGAGTCTTTGAGGTCGTCGGGTGGCGGGAAACCCACCGGCAGGTTTCTCCTCGGCGCGTTGGTCGTCCTCGACTTTCTCCGGCAGGATAAGCGGTCGACGATGCGGTCGAGAGAGTCCTTCGATTGAATGTTCTTAGGCAAAGGAGCGGACGGCTCCAGTCGTCGGCGGCACGGCGTCAAGTGGTTCCCACGGCTGGGCAACACAACTTCGACGGGCCTCCAGCGGTTACACAAACCTGCGAACCCTGGTCGACGGCAATGGACTTCGACGGCGTCGATGTCCGGGTGCTTCACTTCGATCTCCTCAGCGGTCCCGTCTTGGGTCGACAGCCTTTCGAGGGTCTGTCTTCCAGGGCGCTTCGGCGAAGATGGAGCGGTGCTCGATGGTCCCTCGGAGCACGGGAAGAGGGCGCCTTACCAGGTCCTCTCTCGGGTCAGCCCTCGACGAATTCGACTGCCTTCAGATCGGTCGAAGCAAATGCCACAGCAAGTCTTCTTCTTCCAGCTGGACGTTGAGGATCAGCAGTTCCAGTTACTCGTAGAGTGGAGACTCAGCTCCCTGGCTGCTTTAGGAGCACAGTGGTCGCTTCCCAACCAAAGGTCCCTTCTGAACACTTTTCCAGTGGTGAGAGGTCCCCAGATATACTATCCTCTCTCTCATCCACGCTGCTGGCACACACTCAGCAGCCAATCATACTGCATGGCATTCATGCAGTCAGTCAGCCAATCAGGCACACAGTGCATTCAGGCCACACTCCTCCCTTCCAGACACTCACAACAGGGAACTTTGGGAAAACAAGATAACAGGCCATAGAAAGCAAGAGGCCACAGGGGCCATCTTGTTTCCTATCAGGAATCAACAGATCCCAATGGCAGGGCCGGGGTATCCCAAAATGGAGGACACCTGGAGCACCTGTCAATCTCAGCACGGAGCTTCCACCAGCCCATACCCTGCTCTGGGGTCACCCACAGGTGCCCAAAAACATACACTAGGGGCACAGGGTTGTACCCCTACCCATGGGTGCCATAAGGGTATCCCATGGGTCTGTTCACCAAACCAAAAGAGAGAGCTGCACTGCCAGGAGTCCCACATGGACTCCGGGGCAGAAAACATAACAGAACACACGGTAAAAACAGTAAAAGGACAAGGATTCAGAGGCCCTGTCCCTCAGATGCATTTCCAGCATCACAGTCTCCACCCCTCCTCTCGCCTCACATGCTCTTTGCAATCCCCTTGCATCTCACTTTATCTCTAAAACCCTGGACATCTTGTCCACCCTCTCCTCTGCTCCCTCTCTTCTCCTCCTTCTTTGCCTGCATAGCCTCCTTCACCTACTACCCCACCCTCTTTCTCCTCCTTTCCTCTTTTCTCACCTGATGAGGGCGCTAGACAAGTCTGATTCTGTCTGTTCTCTCCATGATCCCCAATCTGGCATCAGACCTTCCAGAAGCACGGAAACTGCTCTCCTGAACATCTGTAAAGATCTGCTCTCTAACCTTGACTAACACTCCCTCTGTCCTCATTCTACTTGGGGACTATGGACTAGGTGTCATGATCTCTGCTTCCAAAAGGTCAGGGTTTTCTCAACTCCCTTGGAAGCAGATCCATTACCCAGGTTCTGAGTGCCAACCAGTCCCAATTGGGACCTTTTGGACCCAGTCCGGGCGCCAGTGGCACCAGGCTCATAAATATGCCCAGTCCCAGCGCTGGAAGCGCCGGGCTCATAATGCTTGGGTGGACTTACCTGCAGCAGACCATGCTGCTTACTTGCCTGCCAGTTGAGTCTCTGATCCTCTTCTGTTTGGAACTACTTTTCCTGTTGGGTGGGGCAGGAGCCACTCCCTAGATTCAGAACACTGAAACTCTTCTGGAAAGCAGGAACTCTTTTCTTACCTAGGCGTGGCTGTGGAAGGAGACACCTAAGCACTAGAGGAGGCTATTT
The DNA here is from genome assembly GCF_040938575.1 of Ambystoma mexicanum. Lineage (NCBI taxonomy): Eukaryota > Metazoa > Chordata > Amphibia > Caudata > Ambystomatidae > Ambystoma > Ambystoma mexicanum. The sequence goes on from NC_090938.1 coordinate 645,659,946, forward strand.
AAACCACACCCGATGGATGAATCTTGCTTTGCGTTATTCTGCATCCTCAGCAGCAGAACGCTCATCGTGTCTTCTGCATCTGATCCTGGGCCTAAGGAAAAAGGCTTACCATTCTGAATCCAGTCTTCAGCAACACCTATAAAGACAAGAAAGAACAGGTTAGCATTACGGTCTTCAGTGACAGCTCTTCACTTACCTGGTCCATCGGCTGTCACCAACGCCTCGCGCTGCATTCCGGCATCTGAAAGACAAAAGCTTACCTACTCTTCGTGCGCTCCGGAAGTCTTCACACTGCATTCCGGCATCTGAAAGACAAAAGCTTACCAACTCTTTGCACGCTCCGGAGGCCTTCGGCGCTGCATCCCGCATCTGAAAGACAAAACAAGGTGCGTTTAAAGACATTGGGGAACTTTAATACTCACGTGCCATTACCCCTTTCCACATCTAACCCAGTGGGTATTCCGGCACCCTGCAGCCGCCCCGAACTTGTACCTGCAAAATAAAAAGACAGTTAGAGAGCATCGTGAAGCAGGCAACAAGCGCTTACTTACGTGCTTCCAGGCGCTTCTATTCATCACACAGGCTCCATCTTCAACTCACTTCAGCCCGCCATCCGCCATCGCCGGAACCCTGCAAAACAAGAGACATCATTACTAAAGACTTTAAAGACATTAGAATTACTCGAAACTTACCGTTCGTGCAGTAAACGACGGACAGCAGTCCTCTGAAGTCAAGAGGCCTGCTCCCCTTATCCAGTGAAGAAACTGGTTACAGCACCCTGCCTCGAGGCAGATGGAGAGCACGGCGTTCACTTACCTAAGGTGAGAGCGTTAACCTTTGGGGTTCTACAGGAGAAGAGAAAGGGAAGAAGAGAGAGACATTCAATAACCCAGTTCATTAATCCCACATTTTCTATCTGCAGACATCTTACCCTTCAAGCCAGACATACAGTGCACAGAGGTCCAGCCCAAAGAGCCAGCCGTGTGTTACACATCACCTTTGAAGATACGGTATACGCCCAGTCAAGACCGGCGCCTCTACGGGAATCAGGTGAGCGCTACAGAACGCAAAGCCTACCACAAAACTCCCGTCCAGGCGCTATGGAAACCTCGGATACCGACCAGCTAGCCCAGTTACTTGGGGAACTAAGGGCAGAAGTGCATGCAGCCCGTCAGGAAACGAACGCTCTAAGAAGGGAACTGATTATTTCCAAGGAGCGAACAGATGATCTCGCTAGACAATTGCTACAGTCACAAGCCGGACAGATCCCGTTACCCGCATCTGGGGGAAATCTTCCTTCTACATCCTCTATGAATCCAGTGCAGATCAACCTACCTGGGAATGTACCTCTGGCTCCGCCCGAACGATTTTCTGGTGACCCAAAGAGGTTTGCAGTATTTATCAATCAGTGCCGGTTGCATTTCTTATGCCGGCCAGCAGCCTTTCCAACTGATCAAGCTAAAGTAGCTTTCGTGCTTTCGTACCTTAGTGGCAATGCGGCAGACTGGTCGATCCCTCTAGTAAATCAAGATGATCCGGTCCTCCATGATTTTCAAGCTTTTCAGCTCAGTATGGAAAAACTGTTCGCAAGACATTCACAGGGGCAGGCCTTGGACAATGAGCTTCTTTCGTTGCAACAAGGTAATCAAGACCTTTTGGCTTATATTGCGTCTTTCAACAGACTGATAGTGGAAACTCACTGGCCTGAGGACAAAAGGATTATGCTGTTTTATAGAGGTCTACGCGGAGAGCTCAAAGATGTGTTAGCCCAAGTAGTGAATCCCCCACAAGATTGTTCGGACTATATAGACTTAGTCGTTCAAATAGATCACAGACTGCAGAACAGGAAGGCTGATCGTTCCAAGTTTGATGCTCGAGTATTTTCCAAACCGCCAACGCCGTCCAAAGGAGTAGACTCCGGGGAACCCATGCAAATAGGGGGTCTGAAAGGTCCTCTAACACAAAAGGAGCGGGAAAGGAGAAAACAGTTGCAATTATGCCTCTATTGCGGAAACTCAGGGCACTTTCTTCGAGACTGTCCGGTGAAACCTGCCAAGAAGGCAGTAGGAGCTGCAGTTACCAAAGTTACAAACTCTGAGCAGGGAAACGACCTCGCCCGACAAGAATAGAGGTCCTCTTGCAGAGCGTGAAAACCAGTTCCGTGACCTCGCATTTCGTGATACCTATGGTCCTCATTAGCCCTGATAATCCAGATCGATTACATGCAATTGAAGCTTACGTCGACAGCGGTGCCATCGGCAATTATGTGGATCATGAAATGGTTTTGAGGATGAATCTAACTCTTTGTCCAAAGGCTGTAAAGGACGTCATTACTACGGTGGATGGTACGGAGATAGCCTCCGGGCCAGTAACGCATACCACTCAAGAAGTGACGCTAGTAAGTCAAGATGGACACCATGAGAAGATTGTGTTCGATGTGATCAAGGCCCCTCAGTTTCAGATTATTCTAGGAATACCTTGGTTAGAGAAACACAATCCTCTGATCGATTGGCGAGCAAGAACGGTCCAGTTTCCAGAATGTGTCTCTACTTGTCACCCTCCACCTGGTGTTGCACTGGCAGCAATTTCTTCAGAGACTCCCCAGTTACCTCCCGAATACCTAGAATACCAAGATGTTTTCCGGAAGGATCAGGCTAACTCTCTACCTCCTCATAGGTCTTATGACTGCCAGATCGACCTGATACCTGGATCTACTCCTCCTTGTAGTAGAATTTATGCCCTCACCGAGCCTGAGAACCTTCACCTTCGACAATACCTGGATCAATACCTGGCAAATGGGTTTATTCGTCCTTCCAAGTCCCCTGCTTCTTCAGCTTTGTTCTTCGTTCCAAAAAAGGAAGGAGACCTTAGAACTTGTATAGATTATCGCTCCCTGAACCAGATCACCGTTAAGAATAGATATCCGTTACCTTTGATCCCTGAACTCCTGGACCAAGTCAGAAAAGCATGCATATATACAAAGCTGGATCTTAGAGGAGCTTACCACTTGGTACGAGTAAAAGAGGGCGATGAATGGAAGACGGCCTTCCGCACCAAGTATGGGCTATTTGAATATCAGGTCATGCCCTTCGGACTTTGTAATGCCCCGGCCGCCTTTCAATATTTTATGAACGATGTCCTCAGAGAGCTCATAGATGTGTGTGTTGTTGTTTACATTGACGACATCCTCGTTTATTCTTCATCGGAATCTGAACATCGGAAACATGTGAAAATGGTCCTCGAAAGATTGCGTCAACACAAACTTTTTGCTAAGTTGGAAAAATGTGTTTTCAACGTGACTGAAGTTGAATTCTTGGGATTCATATTATCACCTGGCGGAGTGCGTATGGATTCAAAGAAGGTCGATGCAGTTCTCAAATGGCCATCACCATCCTCCGTAAAAGGTGTGCAAAGCATGTTAGGCTTCGCTAACTTTTACCGCAGGTTTATCCCCGAATTCTCTCGAATAGTCCAGCCCATCACTGCCTTGTTAAAGAAAAACAAACGTTTTGAATGGTCTACCGAGGCGGAACAAGCTTTCCAGGATTTGAAGACTAAATTTATCTCTGCACCAATCTTAAAACACCCTCGCCCCGAACTCCCCTACATCGTGGAAACTGATGCTTCAAGCCTTGCCATGGGGGCAGTTCTATCACAAAAGGACCCGGTAACCAATCAGTTGCATCCCGTGGCATTTTGGTCCCGCAAATTCTCGCCTCCTGAAATCAATTGCACGATTACTGACAAGGAACTTCTGGCTATCAAGTCTGCCTTTAAGGCTTGGCGGCATTATCTGCTGGGGGCCCGACACACCGTTACTGTGATTACGGATCACCGAAACCTGCAATATTTGAAAACCGCAAAAGCCCAATCCTCTAGACAACTCCGTTGGGCATTATTCTTTGCTGAGTTTGACTTCATAATTACCTATCGACCTGGTACAAAAAACGGTAAAGCTGATGCCCTTTCTAGGATGGGAGTGGAAGAACACTTGATCAACCGTAAACCTGTACCAATCATTCCCGAACAAAGAATTCTGGGTGTAATCGCCACAGAATCCATAGAGGAAGTTAAGGATAAAGCCAGGCAACTTGTAACTCCAGCAGACATACAGAATTGGCATCTGCAGGGAAAGGACTTTGCAGTAAAGGACAACTTATTGTATTTCCAAGAACGATTATACCTACGCAGCACAGATTTACAGAAAAAAGTAATCTCTTGTTATCACGATTCTTTAATGGAAGGACATCCCGGTATGGCCAAGACCTCAGAAAAGATCAAGCGCTACTTCTGGTGGCCGTCTTGGAAAAAAGATATCAGAGACTTTATAATGTCCTGTGGAGTATGTGCCCAAAACAAGAGTCAAAAGGAAAGACCAGCAGGCCTCTTACGCCCTATTGACATCCCACCTCGCCCTTGGCATGCGCTTTCTATGGACTTCATCACCGATCTACCTCCATGCTCCGGATACAATACGATTCTAGTAATCGTGGATTTATTCTCCAAGATGGCGCATTTCATTCCGCTCAAAGGCTTGCCAACAGCAGCAACTCTGGCCCGAGAATTTCTCGAAAACATCGTCCGACTGCACGGTTTTCCTTTGGTTCTAATTTCGGATCGAGGTAGTCAATTTATTTCTCATTTTTGGCGAAGTTGCTGTCGGTCGGCTCAAATTGATGTGAGACTATCGACCAGTCACCACCCTCAGACCGACGGACAAACCGAGAGGACCAATCAAACTCTGGAACAGTATTTACGCTGCATGCTGCAACAAACTGAAAAAACTTGGAAAGACATCCTTTGGATAGCCGAATATGCCTACAATAACTCTGTCCATTCGGGAACTGGGAAAACCCCGTTTTTTCTTTTGTACGGCAGTCAACCTCGAACCTCGGAGTTGGATCCCCTCCAAGATCTTGAAACACCAGCAGTAGACTACCTGCATTCTACAATCACCCAAGCCTTTAAGGAAGCTGTTTCTCACCTTCAAAGGGCTAAAGAACAATACAAGAAAGGAGCAGATCAACATCGGAAGGAAGCCCCTCAATATCAAGTAGGGGATCAAGTCTGGTTATCCACCAAATATCTACCTCTAAAAGGGCCACGCACATTCAACCCAAGATACCTTGGTCCCTATTCCATCACTACCATAGTAAACCCAGTAGCGGTCAAGTTGGACTTGCCCCCGCACATGAAGATACATCCGGTCTTCCACGTCTCTCTATTAAAACCCGTGCAACCTCAAACCCGACTAACCAAATCTCCAAAACCTATCCTAGTTGATGGAGAACTCGAGTTTGAAGTCAAAAGCATTCTGGACTCCAAGATCTCCAAATCTAAACTATTCTACCTAATTGACTGGAAAGGCTACGGCCCCCAAGAGAGATCCTGGGAACCTGCTGAATATGTCCACGCTCCTCGCCTAATCAAAAGATTTCACCGAACATTTCCTGACAAGCCAAAACCCCCAGAGAAGCCCGGTTTGGAAGGGGCCTTGAGGGGGGGTACTGTCATGATCTCTGCTTCCAAAAGGTCAGGGTTTTCCCAACTCCCTTGGAAGCAGATCCATAACCCAGGTTCTGAGTGCCAACCAGTCCCAATTGGGACCTTTTGGACCCAGTCCTGGCGCCAGTGGCACCAGGCTCATAAATATGCCCAGTCCCAGCGCTGGAAGCGCCGGGCTCATAATGCTTGGGTGGACTTACCTGCAGCAGACCATGCTGCTTACTTGCCTGCCAGTTGAGTCTCTGATCCTCTTCTGTTTGGAACTACTTTTCCTGTTGGGTGGGGCAGGAGCCACTCCCTAGATTCAGAACACTGAAACTCTTCTGGAAAGCAGGATCTCTTTTCTTACCTAGGCGTGGCTGTGGAAGGAGACACCTAAGCACTACAGGAGGCTATTTAAACCACACCCGATGGATGAATCTTGCTTTGCGTTATTCTGCATCCTCAGCAGCAGAACGCTCATCGTGTCTTCTGCATCTGATCCGGGGCCTAAGGAAAAAGGCTTACCATTCTGAATCCAGTCTTCAGCAACACCTATAAAGACAAGAAAGAACAGGTTAGCATTACGGTCTTCAGTGACAGCTCTTCACTTACCTGCTCCATCGGCTGTCACCAACGCCTCGCGCTGCATTCCGGCATCTGAAAGACAAAAGCTTACCTACTCTTCGTGCGCTCCGGAAGTCTTCACACTGCATTCCGGCATCTGAAAGACAAAAGCTTACCAACTCTTCGCACGCTCTGGAGGCCTTCGGCGCTGCATCCCGCATCTGAAAGACAAAACAAGGTGCGTTTAAAGACATTGGGGAACTTTAATACTCACGTGCCATTACCCCTTTCCACATCTAACCCAGTGGGTATTCCGGCACCCTGCAGCCGCCCCGAACTTGTACCTGCAAAATAAAAAGACAGTTAGAGAGCATCGTGAAGCAGGCAACAAGCGCTTACTTACGTGCTTCCAGGCGCTTCTATTCATCACACAGGCTCCATCTTCAACTCACTTCAGCCCGCCATCCGCCATCGCCGGAACCCTGCAAAACAAGAGACATCATTACTAAAGACTTTAAAGACATTAGAATTACTCGAAACTTACCGTTCGTGCAGTAAACGACGGACAGCAGTCCTCTGAAGTCAAGAGGCCTGCTCCCCTTATCCAGTGAAGAAACTGGTTACAGCACCCTGCCTCGAGGCAGATGGAGAGCACGGCGTTCACTTACCTAAGGTGAGAGCGTTAACCTTTGGGGTTCTACAGGAGAAGAGAAAGGGAAGAAGAGAGAGACATTCAATAACCCAGTTCATTAATCCCACATTTTCTATCTGCAGACATCTTACCCTTCAAGCCAGACATACAGTGCACAGAGGTCCAGCCCAAAGAGCCAGCCGTGTGTTACACATCACCTTTGAAGATACGGTATACGCCCAGTCAAGACCGGCGCCTCTACGGGAATCAGGTGAGCGTTACACTAGGAGTAAGGTGGTCACTACGGTGAGTAACCTGGTAATACTCCTACGTCCGTCCCCTTTCCTCCATATTTGTGGGAGATTCCCAAGCACTCCTTACAGGAACTACGAGTGGATGAAAATACCCCTTACTGAAACAGTTTCTTCAGCACAGCCTGACCAAACTGAGCGTCAGCTCTTGAGCTCATGTCGAGACAGTAATGTTTACAGAAAGCAGATGGGGAGGCCCAAGTAGCTGCCCTAGCGATGGACTCCCAGGGGACATATTTCTGAAAAGCAACCGCGGCTGCCTTGCCCCGCACCAGGTGTGCATGGATGCCCTTAGGAGGTTTCAGCCCTTGGACGGTGAAAGACTCCACCTAGAAATAGTTGCCTTAGACGCCGGCTTGCCCTGAGGGTTACCGAAGGTCACAAAAAGTTGAGAAGAACTCTTAAGCTCAGAAGTCCTGTCCAGGTAGAACTTAAGAGCTCTTCGGACATCAAGACAGTGTAGAACCATTTCCGCCTCTGAGGCAGGGTTCGGAAAAAAGACCGGAAGGGAGATCGACTGATTCAGATGGAATTCGGTCACCACCTTCGGTAGAAAAGCCGGGTTTGTCCGAAGGACTACCTTGTCCTTGTGAAAGACCAAGAAAGGATGCTCCACCGACAATGCCTGGAGCTCACTCACTCTCCTTGCTGACGTAACGGCGACCAGAAAGGACACTTTCCAAGACAAGTACTTGAGGTCCACCGTAGCCATTGGTTCAAAGGGTTTATGGCACAGCGCCGTCAGGACTACATTTAGGTTCCATGGCGGGTGCGGATTACGAACCAGAGGGTAGATGCGTGTCAAGCCAGCAAAATGCCTCTTCACCACTGGGTTAGTAAGAGAATAAGAACACAGGCCTGTAGAAAGGTAAGCTGAAACCGCTGAGAGATAAGTCCTGCATGACAGGACATGAACCCCTGACTCTGCTAGGGAGGACACGAAGGACAACACTGTGTCAATCGTGGCCACCCTCAGATCCAACTTCTTCTCCAAACACCAATGACAGAACCTGATCCATTTACTCTTGTATTGAGATCTGGTCAAGGGTTTCCTGGCTGCCTGGATAATACGCATGTTATCCGCAGACAAACTCAGATGCTCTAAAGACTTGAACTCAGGCACCATGCCGCCAAGCTGAAAGATTGTGGGGAGTGTTGCCACATCTGTTGTTCCCCTTGGTGAAGAAGATCGGGAGTGACTGGTAACCTGATCGCGAATACACCAACAGGTGTTGAAGGTCTGAGAACCAAAACCTGGCTGGCCACCATGGGGCTATGAGTAGAAGGGAACAGTTCGCTGAGTTCTTCAACTTCCAAATTGCACGGTGAACTAGAGGCAGAGGCAGGAAGGCGTAAGCTCTCATGTCGTGCCATGGAATCTCGAGAGCATCCCCCAGAGAGGAGGCTCCCAGCCCCCCTCTGGAGGCATACTGAGGAAGCTTCTTGTTCGCCACCGTAGCGAAGAGGTCCACCTCCACTGTGCCCCAGCGCGAGAAAATCCATGAGAGGACCTCCGCCTTCAATTCCCACTCATAGCTGACCACTGTCCGCCGGCTGAGGGCATCCGCTGTGACATTCAGCTGGCCCGGGATGCGCACTGCAAGCAGCCAGACACCATGAAGCACGGCCCACTCCCAAATCTGGATGGACAGGTCCACGAGGGGGGGAGACTTTGTTCCCCCTTGTTTATTTATGTAATACATTGACACCACATCGTCCGTTCTTATGCAGACCACCTTCTTGACAATGAGCGGTCTGAACGCCCTGAGCGCTAGGAAGATCGCCAGAAGCTCCAAATGATTTATGTGCAGGAGCTTGTCGTGAGGTGACGGTCCGAAACCTGAAGAAGATCTAACGTCGCACCTCACCCTAGAAGGGAGGAGTCCGTCGTGATCGTCACCATGGGGACGGGGTCCTGAAACCCCGCGCCCCCAGACAGATTGCTGAGAGATGACCACCAATCCAGGTCCACTCTCATGGAATCCTGAATCATTATCCGCATGGTATCCGGATCCACTGCCTGACGCCATGAACTCTGAAGAGCCATCTGGGTCCGTCTCATTTTGAGAAGAGCAAGAGGAAGCGCCAGTACACACGAGGCCATGAGACCCAGAAGCCTCTGGAACCACCAGGCCGACATGCTCTCCGACTGCGCAAACATCTGACACGTGGCTAACAGATCCGCCATTCTGTCCTCGGTCAGATACACTCTGCAGTCGATCGTGTTCCAACGAAAACCCAGGAAGATCAGGTCCTGTGAGATGGTCATGGAGGATTTCCACCAGTTCACCGACAGCCCAACATAGAACAGGAGCTGAAGGAGAGACTGGAGGTTGCCCACTGCTGCCAGTGGACAAGGGCTGCGTAAGAGCCAGTCGTCCAAATAAGGATACACATGGATACCCTGGAGACGAAGATAGGCCGCAATCTACGACATCATCTTCGTGAAGACACGCGGCGCCGAGCTGAGGCCAAAAGGAAGCCCCCGAAACTGGAAGTGCTCCTCTCCCAAAGAGAAGCGGAGATATCTCCTGTGTGGATTCCAAATCAGGATATGCATATACGCATCCTGAAGATCCACAACGCTGAGCGAATCGCCCATCTGAAAGGAGGAGCGTATCTGGCTGGGCGTGATCATCTTGAATTTCTCTTGGGGTAGGAAAAGATTGAACTGGGAAAGGTCTAGGATGGTGCGCAGGCCAGCCTGGTTGGGTTTGGGCACCGTAAACCGCCGGGAGTAGAAGCCCTTCCCTCGCTCCCCAAGGGGAAGGGGTTCCACAGCTCTGAGGTCCAGAAGTTTCTGAACTTCGGCCTTGAGGAAGGGTGAGTCCGACAGCTGAAAAGGAGGGTTGAGAGGTGGGGTAGGAGGTAAAGGTAAGCGGAAGCCCGCTCGAGTGACTGACAAGACCCATCTGTCTTCTTTGATGGTCTGCCACGCCTCCCAATGAGACGCAATGCGTCCTCCCACCGGGGTCTCGTGGGAGCGCTGAAAACCCTAATTTGGCAGGTTTATCGGTGGCTGTGCCACCTGAACCTGATGAGGAGGCTGAGGAGCGGGAGAAAAACTGCATGCGTTGTTGTCTACGGTGGTTACTCCCCGCAGGAGTATCCACTCTGTGAGGTTTGCGGTCGAGGAAGCCCCTAAAACCAGAGGAGGGTTGACTTTGCAACAACGGTCTCTGGGATTTGAAAGGAGCTTTGACCAGAACAGACAATGATTTAGCTCTACATCAGTAGTAGAATGAAAAAGCTCCTTACCTTCGAATGGAAAGTCCAACACCTTGTCTTGCACTTTCTTAGAAAATGTAGTGGCATGCAGCCACGCCTGCTGTGAGGTATCAACCCCAAGCATCAGGCCCCGAGCGGAGGTGTCTACGTGGTGAGCCGCAGCCTACAGGAGATTCTGGGCCAAGACCCTGGCATCGGAAAGGCCTCCTTTGAAGTCTTCCAACTTCTCGACCGGGATGTGCTCCAGAAAACTCTGACAGACCTTTCCACATCCGCATGTTAGCTCCCGCCAATATCAACTCAGCGTTGGCCTGCCTGAGCTGCAAGGCTGAGTTGGCAAAGATTTTCCTCCCTAGGGAGTCCAGGAGCTTTCCCTCCTTTCCCAAGACCTAAGTAGCCGTCGTGGAAGAGGATGCTGCAGGTTTGGATTGCAACGTAGCCGCAGCCACCACTGTGGAGGAGGGAGGCGGACAAGACGACAGGGCCACCTCTTCCGAAGAATGCAGCCTGTACCTCGCGTCAATCTTCTTATTGACAAAAAGTCCCGAGTGTGGCTTTTCCCAGACTCTTCGGACCTCGGCCAGATCGTCCTTCTGCAGGAACAGGCCGGTACGCTCCAAGGGAGACAGGGTGAACGCCCCAGAAAGCATGCCCTCCTGCGGACTGGTGCCTCGGGCACCGGAACATCTAAGAAACTCATCATGTCCAGTACCCGGTCATGAAAGGCTCTGATAGAGCGGGGAAGGTCCTCGTTGTCCTGATCTCCTTTAGGGTCATCTGACAGGTCAGGATCCTGCTGAGCCGTGTCAGGCACTGCCTTGTCCACTGGAGACAATGGAGGCACAGGCGGAAGAGCCGGGGGAGGCACCACAGGCAAGGGAGGCGCCGCCAGAACCACCGGAGGAACGGGTGGAGCCGGAGACACAGGTGGACATATCTCCTTGAAAAGCCCTTTGAAATATTCCCTCATGGGGTCGGTGGGCGCATAAGCGCTTGAAAAGTACTGAAAAAAGCATGCTCAGGAGATTGCTTCGGAACCTGAGGAGGCCTCTCATGAGGTGGACAAATCCAGAGATGTAACGGGGAAGGGTGCCACACCGGCCCCTCCACCGACATATCCACATAAATCAAAGGATCCGCCCCCGCAGGCAACGAAACATTGTGCGGGAGAGGCATCTGGGTATTCCAATCATAAACCGGCCGGTCAGGATGCGCACAAGGGACCTTAGGTTCACCCAAGGGACTGCACCCTACACCAGAGGCCGATGGCGTAGTTGTAGGGGTAGCACCTAAAATGGCCACCATGGTCGTGGCGGTAACGGGTGCCATTTTGTCCTCATCTGAGGGGAACTGCGGCATGTGAGGAAGTGAGGCAGGGGTCCCCGTCGATGGATCAGGGGTCTTAATCTTAGCCTTAACATAAGGAACCTCGGCCAAGCCGGTACTATGAGGCCTGGAATGTTTTTGTGACATACCAACCGCCAAATTAGCCTTCGAAGGAAGGACCTCGGCAGTGCCGGTCAAAGAAGAACTTTGCTTCTTTGCCCCCTCAACAGATCTGGTATCACCACAAGAGCGGGAACGGTGAGAAACCGCTTTCACCGACAAAGACTTGTCCAGCCTCTCAGAACTGTTGGTAGCTTTAGCCTCTGAACGGGGACCTCAGACCCAGGCCTGATAACAGCCTTATCTGCACGGGCCTCGAACATTCGTTCGGTAACAACCAGCCCAGCCAAGGCCTCGGGGCGCACCCCGGTCTTGTTTTTGAGGGAAGCCGACAGAGAGGCCTCAGAGCGAGCTCCGGTACCCCACGATTCAGTAGAACAGGGTCTACAAACAGCCCCCACAGGAGGGGCCTCGGAGCATACTCCGGTGTTCACAGGCCCCTTACAGAGACCCTCGGAGAAAACTCTGGTAGAATTATTAGGCCCAACGGCACCTCAGGGCAAACCCCGGTGACAGAGCGATCAACGCCCCTCCCGGACCGAGAGGAACCCGGAAAGGTATCCCCTGGCCGGGGTGCTCTGAAAAGTAAAGAACTTACCGGCCGTTTCTTCTTCTCGTCGATGAACGCCTGAAAATGCGAAGGAGGAGTTCGTCGGAACACCTCCTCCCACCGCTCCAACCGACGTTGAAGTGCCCGGACCGAAAGGGAGTCACAGTAAAAACAGGAGTCCCAACGGTGTTCCGGACCCAAACACTCTAAACAAAGAGGATGGGGATCCGCCCTCGCGAAGCGACGGTGACACAATGAACAATCTGGAAAGTCTCATTTCAAAGACATAGACAGACTAGTAAACGAACGCTAGCGAGAGCCAGAGAGGAAAAAAGGGAAGAAAATCTTCCGAGGATGCAAGTGCGTCCGGCCCTGATCGAGTGGGGAAAAGGACTGATGGGCGATGCGCGGGGCGGAGCCAAGGTGGGTGGGATTACGGCCGCGTGCCGGGCCCCGCGCAGGAAAGAGAGGAGGGACACATTTTTGAAAAAAAAATTGGATGCTTTTTACAAAGTGCTCCGGTCCCGTCCCACAGGACGGAGAGATGTCCCACAAGTATGGAGGAAAGGGGACGGGCGGTAGGAGTATTGCCATTCAGAATTGACGTGCCGCCAACAATCTTTGTCTAAATGCCAACAAGACTGAGATCCTCCTCATTGGTACACCTTCACCTTCCTTTCCCCTCACCCTCTGGCTGGCCTCCCTTGGCCCTCCTCCTACCCCTACCTGTAAGGCCAAAAATCTTGGGGTCATCTTTGACTCCCCACTTTCCTTCTCCGCGCACATTTCTGGCATCTCAAAAAAGTCAAACTTCTTACTACACCTCCTCAGAGGTACTCTGCCTTTTCTCTCCTTCCCTCGGAAGCTTATTGTCTCCCAAGCTCTGGTTCTCTCTAGGTTGGACTACTGTAGCAGCCTCTTTCTAAATCTACCTGCCTCCACTCTCCACCCTTTACAACTAATCCAGGACAGGACTGCAAGACTTGTCCTTGGCCTCAAGCCCTGGGATCGTATCTCACCACATCTGAAATCCCTCCATTAGCTCCCAGTGGATGCAAGGATTACATTTAAACCCCTCTGCATTGTCCACAAGGCTTTCTGGGGCCTGTGTCCAAAATACCTTCAACTATCCCTCTGTAAATACCTCCCATCTCGAGCCCTTTGCTCCTCTACTTCCAACTCCCTCGGGGTCAGTTGTTTTTCAAATAAACGAGCTGGGGATAGATCTCTGTCTTCGGCTGGGGTCTCCCTTTGGAAAAGCCTCCATCCCACCTTGAAACTTGAGGAGAACCATTTCCGGTTCTGGAAGCACCTCAAGACCTTCCTCTTCACTTCTGCCTTTGCCCCTCTTCTCCCCTGCTGATCTGTTTTCTCTCTGGCACTGTGCACCTGGCCACCCTCTGTCCTTCTGGCCCAGGTACCTGCTCACCCTGCCATTCTCCTGCACTGCCTCCGGTCCTCCTCTTGCACTGGGGTCTGTATCTGTACCCATAAAGTCCCCCACCCTTTTATCTTCTGCGTTATCAAATATACCCTATCTGCTTAACCCAGCACTTGCCACTTGCTGGCTGCACTACCACCTATATTTATTTATTCATCTTATTTATTTTATTTATTCTGGTCTCTCCACACTTTCCACCTCTCCCATCTCCCATGCACTTTCCCCCTTTTCCCTTTCCTATGCACTTGCGCTTTCTTAATGTCACTGGGCCTAGTAAGACCGTTGTTATTGTTCTTCCTTGCTCCCCTCCCTTTGCCTGGTCGCGCTCTGAAACACTTGTGTATGAGCACGATATAAATAAAATATCATATCATATCCCCCCTACTGCACCGGCTCTTTGGGGAGCTAGACACCTGGTCGAAACTCACCATCTCATGGCTAGGGCGTCTGATTGTGCTCAAAATGGTCCGCCTCCCCAGAGTACTAAATCTATAGCAGGCATTGCCGATATAACTGCCGGACATACACTTTGGTGAACTTAAAAGGAGGACATTGAGATTCCTCTGGTAGGGAAAGAAACATAGAGCAGCCTATAGACAACTGGTATAACCTAAGGGAAAGGGAGGGGTAGGGCTACCGGAAATGCGCACATACTACAGGCAGCCCAGTTTAGAGCTTTGGTCCCCCACCTACGGGGAAACAAGCAAAAACAGTGGGTGGGCATCGAGAATCACCTTTTTTGCCCAATCACGCTCGGAGAATGGCTGTGAGCACCACGAGAGGCCGTCCCGCAAAAGGTAAGGACGCACAAGATCCTGGGCCCGCTCTGGTCCCTCTGGAAAATCAAGAAAGAAATGATGGGGTAACGACTTGGCCCTCGCCCCTAAGTCACATTTGTGCACCACCTATTAGGGACCACATCCTCAGACACGAAAGGTTCCAGGACTGGTTTGAGGGAGGAGTCGAGCGAGTGGGACAGGTCCTAAAAAAAGACATGTTTATCAAGCTAAGGGAGCTGGAAGAAATTTTGGGTGGGGGAACAATTTTGGTATTTATATACTTGCAACTTAAAGGGGTGCTGATGTCAGAAATTTTGAAAAAAGACCTGCAAAGGGAACTGACACACACAGAGAAGGTACTAGATACTGGAAAAGGAACGAAGGGACTCATCTACGAACTATACCAAGCCCTATTAGAAGCGCATGGAGGAGACATAGAGGTACACAGGAGGTACACAGGAGGAAATGGGAAAGGGATGTGGAAATTGAGATGGAGGGAGAGCAGTGGCAAAGGTTATGTGGGAATGCACACTGCACATCAGTTGCTTGACAGTACAAGCTTCATGGGTTACAACTCCTATACAGGTGGCAGTGGGACCCAGTGAGACTTTCTCAGATGTACCCGGGATCAGACCCCCATTGCTGGAGGAAATGCGGGTTGAGAGCAAACTATTGGTACATGTGGTGGGCCTGTGAAAGAGTGCAGAAATACTGGAAGGAAATTCTGGGATGGATAAAGAACCTGGATGGGGTGGACAGGCAACTGAGCCCCCTCCTGGTGTTATTTGGGATAGAGGTAACGGAAGGGGAGTGGACCAAGCTCCCGCACATGCCACACTACTTGCTATTAGCAGCTAGAGCCTGCATCGCAGGCGGCAGGAAAAGGATGAATCTTCCTAGCGAGAAGCAATGGGCTGCCAATGCCCTCGACATATATACAATGGAGCAGCTCACCAGACAAATAAATGGCCAAACCCCCTCCAGGGAGATGAAATGGGCACCCTTCCTAGAAAGATACGACCCAGAGAGACCACACGGGGCCCTTGAGACCCAGGGGGGAAATGAAACCTGAAGGGGAATAAGTGTAGAAAGGGCAGAGTTGGATGACAGCACTATATGCAGGTGGGAGGGGAATGGGAGATAAACAGGTAATGGAAGGCCACATAACGGACCCCAGAGCGGAAACACAGTGAAACCCAGGCGAATGTGGATAACAGACACTGAATCAAACAAGGGAAGTGCCAGAGCAGGCGGGAGCCGCAGGCAGGCTCCCGCGACAAAGGTGCTCTCATCTCCTAGGTCGTTAGTCATAAGGGGGGTATGAAATCAGGGGGGTGGTTGGGGTGATTCTGTTCTTTTGTTATGAACGGGGGGAAACGAATATCCAAAAACTGGTCATGACGAGTGGTGTATCAAGTGAATGTGTAACTGTACATTGCTATGACTCAACCATGGTTATTCTTTAATAGAGCTAATTTGAAGAAAAATAAAATGAATACAATTGATGTACATTGCTATATCTCAACCATGATTATTCTTTAATAGAGCTAATTTGAAAAAAATGAATACAATTGAAATAGATGATGCCAGGAGAAATTTCCTTACAAAGCTGTTCATTCGTGGGGAGTGGACAGGGGTGGAGGAAGGAAGCTGGAAAGCTAAAATGATGCAAAATGTCACATCAGAAGGAATTGATATTTGGTGTGAAAGTGAGATATGGTACAAAGCATTGGAGGCATGTTATATGACCTGAAATTCTCAAGAACTAAGTCAAATGGCTCATCTCACAGCTTATTTAGACTTCTACTTGCAGTTACTGGAAAAGCGAGTGCAGAAGAGTGAAGCCTGTGCGCGGAGTCAGACTGAGATTCTAAATGAGGCGCAGAAAGAACTTAAACAATTAGAAGATCAAGCACAGCAGGCCATATTTTTGAGCAAAAACAAAAAAGCCTCATGGAACAACTCAAAAATGCCCTAAAACCCAGCAGCAAGAGAGTGCAGAGCATGAAACACAATTTTCTGCACTGCAAAATGCACATAAAAAGTGTGTGGAAAATTTGATCACACTGCAACATGATAATAGAGGGCTGTTAGATGACCATATGGCCTTTCAATTACAAATAAAGGAGTTGAAAAATGAAAAGTCTGTTAATTATAAAAGGGGTTGATTCCCAAAATGACTTTGATCAGATATATCAGAAGGTACATACTTTAAAACAACAGAAAATTCAACTGGTGAAGGAAACATAACTCTTGAACCAGGTGAATAGTGTCCTTGCACAGGAGGTGCATCAGTTGAAAATGGATGCAGAGTCAGTCAGGTTCTCAGGAACTGACCAGAATTAGAGAAGAAAGGAATGAGCTAATAGAGCGAGTGAGACAAACAGAACCTGAACTATAAGCGGCAGCAAATTATGGGGATGAGCAAGAGAAAGTGTTTACTTTCCTGAAGGAACAGCACCTTGAATATGAATGCAGCATACAAGGCTCACAGAGGGAGAATGAATCACTTCAGCATGAGGTGCAGAAAACAAAAGATCAGCCCTTAATGTCAGAATTAAAAAGCCAGCTCTCTGACTACCAACAGGAAATAAGAAAAGAGAGACACACGGGTGAGAGTCTCACCAAAGAAATAAATTGAAAATAATAAACAGGCCCTGAGGCACCCTGACCAATCAGGATATGGGACAAGGCCCACTGATCAAGGTGAGGCTACCCTCCCAGCAGGGGCCTCATGCCAGTCATTTACAACCTCTCATGTACACATGGGAACCAATCTCATGCATGCCACCTATCAAGAACAGGGTGACATGAGGCAGTTAGACATACCCAGGCCTAGCCCAACTGATCCAGAAGGCCAGTCCCTGTCTGATATTGATGAGCATTCATCTCTACAACACAGAAGGGAAATTGGCAGGACCAGTGTATCCTGGTAAGGAATAATATTGTAAGTACCTTAGCCCATGAAAACACTTATGATGAGAAAGTCAGGGAGTTAGATTGGCTGAAGATGTGACTACAGAGAGACCCCTAGCTAGCTTCGCTGGAGAAGAACCTTTAAAGCTTCAGTCCATGAGGGGCATTCTAAAAACCTCTGTACATTCAGGGGAAGGGGCTGGACTGCCCATGTGGGCGGGACAAAGACTGATATGCAAATGGATATTTCCCATCTGTGAAAGGCACAGTGAGCAAAAAGCGTGTGCTGCAAACTCTCACCTCAGAACGGGTTATCAGGCAGGGGCCCCAAACAATGATCCCTTTGACACTGCCACCTATGTAAGCCCTAGGTACAAGGGTATGAAACCAATATTGGGGGATGTATACACTCCCCCATCCCAAGGGGGAGACCCAACGAGGTAAGTACTGCCTTGGAATCTTCCCTCCAAACTTCCCTCAGGAGAGATGTATAACTCCACCTCTCAATCTGAACTTTTTCCCCAGATATGCCCCGAACCAGAATTTCCAAAACAATCCTCCTCTCCATGACAATCGATCCCTGAACCCGGGAGAAGGGAGATTCAGGTTGGAAAACTATAGGGAAAATTTCCAGTACCCGAACTATTTCCGGAGAAGGGACAGTTACCCTTTTCGGGAGCAGCCTACCACACAGAAAAGGTCTTGCAACTGGAGCGACAGGTCCAGCAACTGACCGATGATATGGGGCGCATGAAGAGGGCTCAGTTTAAATCTCAACCTAACCCTGCTTGCCAAAATTCCCCAACACCCTGGCCTGAGGAAATGGGAAAAGTCTGGGGAAAAGACAGGAGTACACCTCCGACAAACCACACATTTCTGAGGGGGGGCCCAGGTCGAGGGGAGATGCCAAGCCCTAGAGGAAGCTTCCTTTCTCACTCAGACAGAAACCCTAAAAACCTCTCATCCAGAAAGTGTTTCTTCTACCCCCAAAATGTTAGAACACAAAGAGAAAATGGTAAGTAGGAGAGGCCAAACAAGAACCCACTTCATGGAGGAACCCTGGATCATTCCGTTTGAAGGAGAAGAATCCCTGGAGGGATCAGGTAAGCCGATCTTCTCTTTCAAGGAGAAAGAAGGCCAGATCTTCTCTTTCAAGGAGAAAGAAGGACAATTTTCTGCACTGACCAAGATGCAGGGTCAGTGTGCATTATCAGCTCTGGTGGATACTGGATCCTAAGCCACTTTCTTGTCCAAAAAAGCCTTTGACCAACTAAACTCAGGACGGGGGGCGGGTCACCGAATTCCCCTCACACCACTTCCCAGACAACTAAAAAATGTCGACAGGTATGATATTTCCATCAAAGGAACTGCAGATCTGGAAATAAAAATTGGACGGCATTGGTTGAACTATCCGGTGATAGTTGTGACTCCAGTGAGCACATCTTGTTTACTGGGGAACATTCTCCTGAGGAGGTTATCACCTCTCATCGACTGTGTAAACAAGGTCCTCTGGACTCAGACTAACTGCCCTATAAAATTATAAATGAGTACAAATTATGTAGGCCTGAATGGTGATTGATCAACATTCTGAGGATGTAGAGTTCCATTTCAAGAATAACCAAGTCCCAGACCTCATTGTGATCTCTGTAGGAGAACAAATTTCTCCATTCTTGAAAATCAACCTGTCTCCCAGTTTTAAGTGGCAAACCAGACTGGAAGGGAACACCCTAGGATTTTACACCAATCCAAAGTCAGAAGAAACATTAAGTCCTGTGAAACCAGACAAGGAAGAACCCGATCAAAGTCACCTAGCAGGTGTATGCTAAAAATGTCCATTGGCGACAAAAGTATAGAACATAATTGTTGGGTCGTGAGATTTGTCCCTTCCGCCTTTCATCTGGGAAGTGACATTCTCAACTGATTCACAATCAATATGGAACTAATTAATAATAAATCCTGGTCCCGACTGGGGGGAAACACCATGGGCTTTGATAATACTGAAAAATCTTTCCAGTCAGCTAAATTGCTGTCTTTTGCTGTTGAAGTTCAAGTGTGAAAAGAGTTTATCATTCCAGTGCAGGTGCGAAAATGTACTCGTCCCCTCAAAATTAAGCAAGGACGGAACCCCAAACATCCGGACCCCTATATACATCTAAATTCCCATCACCAACAACAAGGTATGTATTTAAACCCGACAGCTCTAGTAGACCTAGAACACAGCACCATTTCAATATCTGTGGACAACAGCAACCTTCGAAGTATAACTGTGGGTGCAGTCACCTATATTGGAATGGCTGTTGATGCCCAACATTATTCTATTGATTTGAGTAGTGAAATCATGGGACCCATCACAAACGACTGTTTCGACATCAGCAACGGTATTCCTCCAGAAAAGATCTTTACTAGGTATGGGGGGAATTTGTTGGTGTACTCTT
Organism: Ambystoma mexicanum; assembly: GCF_040938575.1. NCBI lineage: Eukaryota > Metazoa > Chordata > Amphibia > Caudata > Ambystomatidae > Ambystoma > Ambystoma mexicanum. Next base: position 645,679,734 of record NC_090938.1, read on the forward strand.
CCTGCCCCTACGGGGTGGAAGAGATGACCTGTGACATCAGGAGGGAGGAGGTAGTGTTCCTAGTAAAGAACCACTACCTCGACTCCATGGCACCTCCTGTTCAGGTCAACACCATCAAAAGAGATCTCTCCACCCAGCTGGAGGATGCTGCTGAAATTGCCAAGCCTGATGTCTTCCCAGGTTTCAAGCAGATGGTCGAGGAAAAGATCAATCTTGCTGATGTCTGTGAGACAGAGGAGCGAAGACATAGGCTGAAACAGGTCTTCCTGCAATTCCAAGATATCTTTTCAATGGACTCATACGACTGTGGACGCAGATCTATTGGCATGGACCCTGAGATGGCTCCAGTGTTTGTGAAACAATACTGGTTACCGCTCATGTCCATGGAGTCACTCACATAGATTATTAAGAACTTAGAATCCTGTGGGAAACTTTGTCCGATCCACAGCACCTTCAACATACCGGTACTGGGGATACTCAAACCAAATGGCCTATGTGCAGACCTGTGTAGTGAGATAGAAAGTGCGACATGTCACATATTAATTAGAGGGCTGCATGGGCTGCATTAACAGCTAAGACTAATAGTTTATTCAAAGTATGTGATAAATGCTGAAACAGATCTTTATAGATGAATTTAGTAATGTGTTGTGATAGTAGCGCCTACATTAATAAGGAGCTACATTGAAGGTGCAGGCCTCAAAGGCAAGGAAAGTTGCATTGTGCATAGAAAGGCAGGGCAGAGGCCCCAGTTTAGTAGCTAATAGAGACCTGTATTTGAGTGCTTAAAGCATTATAGCACTTGGATAGCCAGGCTTTGTAGTCAAGGCACTATGACACTAGCCAGTAAAGCTTTCTCACAAGGGGTTAATTGCAATGCATATTATTTCTGCTCCTCTCTTCGCCATAGTGGCTCTGCCAGGCTTGGTAAACAAATCCTCTTTCGCATGGGAAGGAATGGCACTGCCGCGTACGCACTGATAAGAGCATTCCTGTGCTTTTGCAGATGGGCACCAAGGGACGAAGGAAAGGAGCATCTTGGAGAGTTAGCAAGTTGGGATTTTCCATCAGTGGACATGTTTTGCACTAAGAAAGTTCTGGAACAGTGCGTCACGTTGACTGACAGCACAAGATTACAAAATGCACATGCACCCATGACTCAGGGAAAGATTCATCCGCGGACTGCTATGCAATAGCATGTGCCCGGAGATAGCCCCGGTGGCACCTTGTGGCGCTGTTATCTACAGAGCTAGCTGAGCAAGCAGTTCATTTTAGATTACCAGGATCTTTCAGCGTTGATTAATAACATGCAAGGGACGTAAGATTGTGTTTCTCTAATGAGCTTTGTGATTTTCTCTAATTATTATTTCCCAAATTGCTGCTAAATTTACTGTTCTGTTATATTATACTTTATGTCTAATAAATGCTAAATTTTTTCTGAAGGTGTGATTTCTCTAGCATGAGTTCATTGCTTGGCATGAGCGGACCTGTAAGCAGGTGAAATTGGGTAATTTATGATAATACTAGCTGGTCCCTGGGGTGAAATACCCCTTTTCAATACAACCTGAGGGAGTTAAAAAAAAGGGTCCAAATGTTTAGATGGCCCCTTTCCTACATTGATCAGGGACTGGCCCAGATCCAAAGTTCAAAGGTGTAGATCACTATTGAGCTGACCAACGGTTACTGGACAGTATCCGTGAGTAGGGAAGACCAGTACAAGCTTGCCTTTACCTTTGGGGGCAGGAGTACACGTGGACCCAAACCCCCTTTGGATACATAAACTCCAACAATGTGTTCAACATCATCCTACATAAGGCCATGCCCGATTTGGGCGAAAGGGGAAACCTGGCCTATGTGGATGATGTTTTGATCAAGAGCTCAACTGTGGAGGAACATATAGCAGAAATCTGCTATTCTCTAACCCGGTTGCAGAAAGCCAGAGCAAAACTGTTGTTTTAGAAGGCACAGTGGTGTAAGACCTGTGTGAACTTCTTAGGGCACAAGATCACCCCTCAGGGTCTTAATCCACAGTCGAAGAAGGTGGAAGCCTTATTGAAACTAATAGACACTACTACTCTGCGAGAATTAGGAAGCCGTCTTGGGCTCACTAATTATAGTCGGAAGTTCATTGAAGACTGCGCAGAGGTCACTGGACCCATGGTCGATTTATTAAAGGCCAGAGTCAAGTGGGAGTGGGGTCTGGAACAAGCCTAGGCAGTTAAACAACTGAAAAGAAGCATTTTGCAGGCTCCTTGTTTGGCTTACCCCATAACGAACAAGGAGTTCTTCTTGGAGATAGGGTTCTCAGATACTTGCCTAACAGCGGTGTTGTATCAAAAGCATGAAAAGGTCAACAAAGTCATCTCGTACTGTGGGGTGAAATAACCCTTAAATGCCATAACTACAAGCCAGAGTCAGTGGGGGGACATGACCCTCAGTAAAAAGCATGCGCTCGAGTACGTGCAAAATGAGGCCTTTGCCAAACACGAAGGAGTGATTTTGGGCATCCAAACTTGAAGGTGCCTAAAAATGTTCATGGCCTCCCAAAAGGAAAAGACACGCAAACACTTTTGCCAAAGGTCCCAAGGGGCAAAAACCATCTTGGCAAAAAAACTGCGGCATCCAGCATGTAAATGGAAGTGCCAAAATGTGTGCAAGCCTGTACAACAGACTGGGATGTTACTGTAACAAGAATGATTGCTTTCAAAATCTGTTTTTCCCTTCCATTGTATTAAAGACATGCTCTTCAAAATATGTGCAGGGATGCCAGAAAGGAACTGTGAGTTTGTTCATCATGAGCCCATCACAAAAAGACTTCATAATTCACAGAATCTACATGGAGATTTTTAAATGCAACAAAATGAAAGGTTTCACGGCTGGAACTTTCTGCATTAACATTGCAATGGTGTTTTAACATTTTCACTTTAAGTATTCACATGCACAGTTAAAGTCTAGAAATATGTACATTATGTTGCCTTTCTGTGATCACTGTTTGCAGGAAATTACTGTGCAAGGGTTTTACATACCAAAGTGTTCATTAGGTTGATTAAAAAGTAAAATGCCTGCAGCAGAGATAGGCCCCACATATTGGTCCTGGTTTTGTTTCTGGTGTGGGCTTTCCAAATGTGAAACTGAGGCTTAAAAGCCTGTTGCCATGGTATTGTGAGTCTGGTTTCCCTTCAAGCATGGGTGCTCTCCAGCAGTTTATGGTCTAAACCACTAAGGCCCCAATAGAATTGTGGCCTGAGCTAGCAGCTAGCCCTTTGAAGCTTAGCAGAATGTGATCTAATCTCAGCACAAGACCCTTTGTGATTTCACAACCACACATGGGAAAGGTGGGGGCTAGTTTAAGGAGGGAGCTGATTTCCCCTTGTGTTAAATAGGAGACGTATGTTTCATTGTGTAATATCCATAACGTTTGGCCCAAAATATGCATGTGTGGATTTCTGACAAGCTATCCGCAAGCCGCATCTACTGGGCTGAAAACAATTTTGGTGGCAGCAGACTATCAAAAGTTATAAGAAAAAAATGTATTGTATCCTCTGCATAAATATGAAAATCATAAAAATGTGAGAAAATGTGTAACAGGTGCTAGGTGTTCTGCCCATCGAATGCCTGAATTTTCAGTCATGTGGTTTGAGCGGAAACAAGGGAAACTGTGGCTTCGCACCAGTAGGTCCCACAGTCATCAAACAAAGTTTCGGTGACTGCCTGAAAAATACAGTATCTAGAAATATGGCCATCAGTGACATAACATGATGGGAAAGGGAAGTTATTAAAATGTGAGATTTCTAGGTACGAAAGCCTGATACAACCCCCTGCCTGTGTCATATGATTGATGAGGTATCCTCCCCTGACTGTTCAAATCACGCCAATTTTCTCTGAGCCTACTGGCTTATGGAAGGGTAGGGAACCCTTGATCACTGCCCAATCAGTTGTGCGAGGAGAATGGCACAGCAGTGATGTCATTTGGCTTATAAATAGGTTACTCCTCCTCAAGTGGGGATTCTCTCTACAAAATCAGAGGTGTGCAGCTGGCAGAAAATCTCTGGAGCTATACGTGCAGAAATTGGGCCGAGTCCTGGAGCAAAACAGGAACCTGGAGTAACTGGTTGGGAGGACAGAGTGAGCCCTCGATTGACTTCTTTGATGGTCCTGGCAGTGGAGCCCTGGCGCCATTGATGACTATAGAATCCTTTTCTTCTGTAAGTATAGAGCTCCACAGCCATAGATTAAACAAGTCCTATCTATTTAAGCACTACCCTAGAGTGTCTCCACAAGAAAAGATTCTCTATTCTTTCTGTTTATGAAATTTAGTCATTTTTCTATTGAAAAGTATTTTATTTGTGTGTGCAATTCGGCAACTCTCCAATTGACAAATACTATGTTTCTCTGTGCATTTAAGTCATTTTTCCTATGGAACAAAACCATCCCTTGTGTATCTGTTGATTATATTTCTCTTTCCCCTGAAAGTTCCTTTGTATGTTTGCATAGTTAAGTAAGTTATTTCCCTAGTATTTTGCTTAGTAAATCAATTAATTCCCCCATTGAAATTCACGGAGCAAGGTTGTTGCAATTCGAAATCAAACATCTTGTGCCCAGTGTTGTAATTTAATTGTTATAGTCATTAAAGTGTTGCCCCAAAAGAATTATTCCCAGTATGAGCTAAAACTGAATTTGTCCATGTGTTAAATTGTATGTTTAAAAACAAATCCCCTTTGCATCTGTCATATTAAACCCAAAGTGTTGTTCCCACTGTGAGAATCTCTTTGCCCAAAACATACCTGTGAGTTGCCCCTGTTATTTTCACTAAAAACGCGTTTCCTGTGTGCCTTTCTCATTGTTGAAAGCGTGTGTGTCATTTACAGCCCAAGCCAAATTTAGTGGGATTCCCAATTTCGTTTTTCCAAATATTTCTTTTCATTCTTTAAACAGTGATTTTCCCAGAGTATTCCACTTCCTCTATCATGTTCTGAACTCGGATTTGGCATTGCCTTTCTTTCATTTTTCATGGTTTGAACTTGCCTGTCATTTCCAGCTCCAGCTAAATTTAGTGGTATTTGTTTTTTCATTTTTCCAAATCTTTCTTTTCACCTTTGAAAAATCATTTTTCCTACTCTATCTTTCCTTCTCTATCACACCCTGCTCACGGATTCAAATGATATTCTCTGATTTTGTTTGATTTTTCTTTCGCATTTGCTGCCTGTGTAAAAATCGAATTTCTTATGTGTGCTAGCTAGTCTGTTTGGAAGCCCTACTTTTTCTCTAGTGTAAGCAGCCCAAAGTATCTCTTGTGTGCTGTCCTATGGTATTAGTACTGAATCATTTTAAACTCAGTTTTCCATTGTCATTCCATTGAGTGCTTAATCTTCCTGCAATCAGTTGAGGCAAAGTATTTGGCATTGCTTTTCACAACACAAATTTGGTGTGGCACTGAAGTCTATCTTAACCTGCTTATGTTCTAGAAGCCTGTGCATTGTGTTGCCACAGCCATAGTGGCTACTGTCAGATTTTTGCCCTGATTGAATATTAACAAAATAAATTAATACATTATTCATTGACAACACACAGGCCTGGTTCCTGGTCCATTGGGAAAAGGGGTGCCGGTGGAGGTTGGTTGCGAGACGGACTCGAGGCCTCCTCAAAAGAATTCAGTGCCATCATAAAAAGTGTTTTATTGTGCGTCACCATCATTGCAGGGGTAGAAGGTCCTTGACATGTTTGTGCTGCATAATATCTTGTGACAGTACACGAGCAAGACTTACGACCCTGGCGTTAAGGGTTTACGCAAATTGGGGTACCGTACTTAGCACCTTCCCCAGTTCCATTGAGCCCTATGGGGCGAAAATGGGAATGGCCATGGTGAAATGGGGAAATACCGCCCCGCCAACCTTGGAATGGGGCGGTATTTCCCCATTCCACCATGGCGGACTCGCTACAACACCGGCACCAACCATGGTGCTAATAGCGCCATGGTTTAGCGTTGGGGTTGTAATGAGGGCCTTTGTCCTCTGTAGAGGAAAAATTCAATGATTGCGAGAAGGCACTCCTGGCAATGATGTGGGCGTTGACAAATTACCACTCATTCATACAGGGAGAGCACATCGTTGTCAAGACTCCTCACCAACCCTTGCAATATCTCGAAAGTGACAGAATCCGAGCAGGGTAACAATAGTAATTCCAGAACTATTTCCTGGATTCTGTCCATGCAAGGCTTTGCTGTGGAGTCAGATATGGGCAAAACAAGAAGAGTCACCTAGCGCAAGGTTTGGCAGACTTACATGATTGTGTTCAAGAAAGCTGTCTCGAGGACGAAAATCGAATGACCAATAACATGGAGGCGTACTTAACTTCCCCACACAAGGTCTATGAAGAAGACACGTGTCAGAGGATACCCACAGTTTATGCAGATGGGTGCTCCTACCATGTTGATAACATCGGGGAAAAATAACTAGTGGCTGGTTTTGGGAATGCCTGGGTGAACAATACCCAAGAACCTTCTGCTGGTTACAAAATAGGACCACAAAGTAGTCCGGTTGTAGAGTTAATGGCCGTTCATCAAGCCATCCTCACTGCAGTGCATCACCAACTCAATGAACTGGTCATAATCACTGACTATTTGATTATGTCAGGAAAGGGTTTGTGGAGCACCTGATTAACAGGAAATATCAAGGCATGCTTTGTGCTAACAATAAACCCTTAAAGCATGCCAAACTAATCCAGTCAATTGACTATCTGGTCACCTCCAATGAGATGACCATCTATTGGAAGAAGATGAAAGGTCATTCCAAGATAGAGGGGCAGGATAAGACTGGGAATGACCTGGCAGACCAGCTGGCTAAACCCAGAGCTCTGCAGGGGGATTTCATAGAAACAGAATCCCTGCTTGGTGAAATCCAAGTTGCTGTTGTCTCCAGGTCACAAACTTGTGTGAATAGTGAACTCTTGACTGCCCAGTGGAGTAAAGATACCCCAGATGTAGATTTGATCACTGCACAGAAAGAGGACCAGATCATTGTGAAATGTTATCAACACATCGAAGACCCTGTGAGCTTTCCTCTAACAGAGTTGGATTGTACCAGTTTGGCGAATCAAAGGCAGTTTGTTGGTAAGGAGAGCCCTACCTGGCTGTGACGAGTGGGTGGTACCTACCTCATTACGAAGCCTGTTGTTGAATCACGCCCATGATGCGGCCACTGCCGGTCATAGGGGGTTTCACATGACATAAGAAATCTTGCATGAGGTTGCCTACTGGCCCCACATGGGCTAAGACCTCGACACTTACCTAAAGCGGTGTCTTGTGTGTGCTCAATTTCAACCCAGTTCACTCACATACAGAGCTCCCCTACAAAAAAGGAGAATGACACTGCCTTGGTCAGATTTACAAGTTGATTTCATCGGGCCAGTCATTCGCTTCTCTAGAGGAAACCAGTACATGTTGACTGTGACATGCTTGTTCACAAAGTGGGTAGAATGTCTTCCAGCCCGAATTGTAAGGCAGAGACAGATCTGGCACTAATGATCAACCACATCTTCTCTCGTTTTTGCCTCCCGCAAAGGATTGAGTCGGACCGAGGAAGCCATTTTACCAGTGAGGTGATGGCGAAGATGTGGGAGTTTCTAGGGGGCAAAAAGAAGACTCCACATTGCCTACCACTCAGCCTCAAGTGGAGGAATGGAGAGATACAACAAAACAATTGTGAGTATCTTAAAGATGTTTGTAGCAGACTCTGGACCCAGTTCAGACATCTGATTACCGCTTGTCCTGTTGTTTATTAGGTCTACACAATCTTCCGCAACAAAGATGTCTCCATTTGAGCTCATGACCGGATGAAAAATACTGTTACCGCAGCATCTGCTCTTTAAAACTCAGGAGTAGACACTGATAAATGTGTCCACTACTCACGAGTACATTAAAAATGTAAGGAAGCACCTCCAGCATGCTTTTGCTTATGCTCAGTGCAATTTAGAAAGGTCAGCTGAAGGAATTAAGACCTACTAAGACCTAAAGACCACCAAGAAAGAATATGAAGTAGGGGACAAGGTTTACCTGTATCCTTTTCAAAGGAATCAGGCCAAGGAGTTGGAATATCTCTCGTCTTGGCATGGTGCCTTTGAAATTGTAGATAAATTATCCCTTTTGACTACAGGATCTGCATCCCAAAAGGAGAACAGACAGAAGAAAGATGGGTCCACATCAATCAGTCAAAAAGCTGTCATCCCAGGCAAGCTTTACTACAGATTGAGGAGTCCAAATCCCCGGATGGAGAATTATAACAGGTAAGTATTTTAATTAATATTCTTTGGGAAAAAATGTGCAAAATGGATGTTCTGAAATACTGTGTCTAGTTTTATGTAATGTTCTCTCTTTCGTACGTAGGTGTTGAAATGTGATGTCTCTTTCTATGTAATATTTTTCCCTCGAATGCAACGTCCATCGTCTGGGGAAATGTGGTGTAAAAAGTAATGAACCACTCTTGTTTCTATTTGTTTTGTTGGGGGGCACCACCAGGTATGCCAGAGGGACAGTGGAAGTACGCGGACTTGGAGGGCCCACTCCCTCCCCCCAGGATACATGGAGGACTCAGTCAATGGCAAGTTCAAACTATGGTTTATCTTAGGCAAAACCAACAGGGATCAGCACAGGAACATGAAAGGCCCATGCACATCTCGAGCCTTCCTCAGCTCACAGGTCGGTTTTACTACCCAACTCTGTCGGTATGACATCACAACTTGGGCCCTTCTCCAAGGGATTGGGTAGTGAATATTCTACCACCTATAGTGGACATTATAGATATGATTCTACAGGCCCTCGCATGTCAGGTGGCTAGCCTGGTCCATCCCCAAATTACTAACTATAACATTGTTGCAGTGTGGTGGATTTACAATTGGTTCTTGCCTGTTGCTACCTTCCCCTAGGGTACTAAACTGTGATTGGCTAGAGCTGACGTCCCCAGGCCTGGGATCTGCAAAGATTCTCAGCTCACTGTGTACCTCTTCACGGTAATGAGAATGACTATGTGTCTGCATTGTAACTTGTGTGTACCACCTTAGCTTAAGAGAGTGCTCTCCTGGTCAGTGTAACACTTGTTGTATATTGTTGCATACTTGTCGCTGTCTGTGTCTGGCTGCGTGGGACCAGAGCTCCTTTCCCACTGCTCATCGATGTCCATTGTCTGCTTCAGCCACGTCACGTCTTCAGAGATCAACCACGAATTTGAGCTGTGTAGCTCTGAATTATTAGCATTTTCTGCAGCTGGTCCCTTTGTCGTCTGTGGATTGGAATGTCATCCCTATCTCTTGGCCTTGCCTGCAGGTCTTGTCTCACACATCTTGCCCTCTGTCCAGCCTGAATGAGCTCAGCTCATCTCTTGCTCTGAAGCCTGAGGCCTGCTGTAGTTTCTCTAAACCTTATAATGCAGTTTCTACAGTGTCCATGCTATGCTACGTTTCCATAGGTTAGTCACACTTGGCTCTGTCGGGTCCCAGAGGTGCTGCTGCAGTTCCATAGGGTTATTTGCAGGTAAGCATCTGCAAGCTTTGCTCAGGATCTCTTGTCTCTTGTGGTTTCAGCGTTGCTGCGTTTGGCTAATGGCAAAAATAATAAAAGCAATGACAGCATGTATATGTATCTGTCCACTAACTATAGAATTGTATGCTTGTGTTCTTCATGTATTCGAATGCGTGTTTGTGTCCCGAAGTGCAGGTGTTACGTGTGCTTCATGTCTAACGCTGGTATGTCTTAGTCTCTGTAGCAACGTCAACATCCTGGCTCCTTGGTGCTTAGTCCAGGCTGTCAATAGAGGTGTCCCTGATCATGCCCTGTGGCTCTTCATCCACACAGGGATAGGTCTGCACCACCCCTGGTCTGTATGGCTGAGTGGATACCTCTCGACATACTTGTTAATCACGGGTCAGTTGGGAATCCATCTGAAATAGAATGGATGATTGCAGTGTTTTCTGGCCTTTTTCCTCGTCATGAATTTAGTAGGAGGGGAAGGGCATGGTAGGCTTCCCTATCCCTCTTAAGTCCCCCCTCTGGTCCACCTGTCAACCACATCCTTATAATATAGTTCTTTCGCTCTTGGCTGCCATATCTTCGTTATACCTCCGAGGTGCACATAGTAGTTGATGTGGTTGTCGAACGACAAGGTTACGTAACAGCACACCCCTTCGGGATTGCACCAAATACACTTCCCTTCATAGTACTTTGCGTCGAACGAGTTGTCCAATTTCATTGATTCCGTTGACATTGCACAATTTCTTTTCTTATCTTGTTTCTTTCTGCCACTATCTCGTCCTTTGCTACTCCTATGTTCACATCCATCTGGATATGCATTCCGACAGCTTCCTCTGCCGTTTTCTTGCACTTGGCCATGCAGATTTTGATCCCACACAGCAATGTTGCTGCCAAAACGAGAGCTCCCATTATCACCTTTAGTCCATCTGACAGCCATGATGGCCTCCAAGATCATATGTACGCTATCCAGCTCTGGTCCTTTCCTGTCCCTCTGGCTTCTTCTTCCATTTTGGCATGCATCTGCACCAACTGCCCCACTGCATCTGATAGAGTTTCGGTATCTTCATTGTTGGCAGGTGTGAATGTGCAACAGGAACTCCCTATCTTTGCACAAACTCCTCCTTCTCAGTGGCCATCAGGAGGTCCAGAACATATCTATTCTGGAGCACCACCAACCTTATTGCTCTGAGCTCTTCCTGTATTGTGTTGAACCCATTCACTGTAGAATCAGCTCTCAGCGAGTAATCTGTAACCACTTTCCATTTGTGTAGTATGTACAGATGATATTATGGATGTAAAGAACGTTTGTGTCCTGCTGAACAGCTTGTGTTCTGCTGGAATCTGATCTAGTGCTGTTTCTGATGCTCTGAGAAGTAGTTTCCTCCTCCCTTCACTCTGTTCAATCCTCCTTGCTTCTCTGTCTTCTCTGTTTGTACCACTGCAAATGTCCTCTTCCTTTTTTTTGTTATTGTCCATTTTCGGGAAGTCGTCAAGTTTCATTTCCTTCCTGGGCACGACTAACGAAGACATATTGATGTGTACCAATGAGCAAACACCTCCCCAGTCGGGTGGCAGCTTCTTGTATGCTTTCGATCCGCAAGCCCAATAGTGAACCATCAGTACTGCAGTTCCTGCCTTAATAGCGATGTGTTGTTCAATGCTTCTGCAACCAACATTCTTGCTAACTTCCACTTCGCCATTGTGATGATAGCACAGTGCTGGTGTCTTCAGCGGTATTATTGGTCAAGCTTCAATCTCCACCCATGTCAGTAACTTGGCACTCTCGTCCCATTCTTTCAGGCATTTGCCATTTTCTTCCTGTACCTTGTTCACTGGCGATTGCGCCAGCATCAGTGCTTAGCTCCACACCACAACGTCCTGCCATCCATCCTTAGTGTATACCTGGCCATACACAAGTAGTTTTGGTCTTTCCCAGCAGCCTGGCACTCCTCCTGTCTCCCTCACTCTTGTCCAAGGACATGGTAATTCCTTCAGGGTGATAGTCTTTGTTTCTCCCTTTTCGGGCTCATCAGTTATGTACTGTATAGCTTCACCTAGCTGCCATTAATTGTTCATGTCTAATGTCTTTATGTAATTATCTTCATACAGGAACGTTGCTTTAGACGTCTATCTCGGCGTGGCTGTCTTCCCTTGAAATCTTCCCAGAGTTTGCACCATCGAGAGATACGTTAGACGTTGTGGTCTTGCTTCTGGTTTTTCAGTTGCTATGAACGTTCTGGAGGCACTCATTGCATAGGGGATTAAAGAGCAGACATAACAGCTCTCCCCGGTGGTTTCCTTACCTACATTTGTCATGTGTTTGTACCACATGTTGTTAGACACTCCAGCAGTGTTGTGAGATACATGTCAACCCCCTTCATGTCTGTGTCAACACTGCGCTTACCTCTCCTTAGCGTGTCAGCAGTGTTCTCCTGTCCACCTGACATGGTCGGTCCACCTGCTCGGGTTGGGGGAATGTTAGTAGAAGGTACAGCTGTAGTATTAGCAACAAGGTATTCATCAGAATATGAATCCCATCAATCCACTTGGAAATAATAGACACAGCATAATAGTAATGTTCTTTATTGTTTCCCTCATTTTCACTTGTGCTGCTTGATCCGTGCAGCTTGAAGGTATAGTTGCCCGCCTGAAATGCGTGAGGAAATGCGTTATTTTGTTAGCAGTTGTAAATGCACTGACGCCCCACAGACCAGATAATCACTTACTGTGAAGGCAAACACTTCTTCCCACAGTTTTTTCACTGATGGGTCTCTTAACATGGCAAGGACTGGGGGATCATTGTGCTCAAGCTGTGGGTACGTTTGGGCCAAATACTCTATAAAAGCAAGATAGTATACTCCAGGGGATCAGGCTCGGAATCTGCTGGGTCTCCTTACAGCATGTTGTTTGAAGAAAGTATCTGGGTGACAAGTAGAAGGCAACATGGATAAACCAACAGTACAGTCACAACGGCTTTGTGTGCGTGGAAGAGAAAAATAACAGTGTGCCCTAATCTATATCCACAAGCATTCCAGTCTAAAGTTCAGCTGCCCACGAGCGCGTGACCATTGCATGTCCTTCTCTCTGTAGTGTAAGTCCAGGATGCATTTGTAGCTCTCCAAGGTGCTGAACATTGCCCCTGTCAGTCAGTGTGACTTTGTTGCCAGGCGAGGCCGCATCTTTGTAGAGCTTGACGTCCGCCAAGTGGTTCAAAACTGTCTTTCCCTCAAGTTTGACAGCACGATCGGCCACTTTTTCCACCCCACGTGGTCTGGTATACCTTGGCGCATTACAGCACCTTATGAAGTTCCTGAGGAGGACTATGTTGCCCACGCTCATATTGTTTTTGAAATCATGAGTGTTGTGGTGCACCATCAAACTTGTTCTCTTTGCTGTCTTCAGGGCCTCCCCTGTGTCATATCTGGCGAGAGATAAAAGAAGCGCTAGCCACCAAAGAAGTAATATAGTCATTCATGTCCTGTCCTAACACATCTGCACTATTCTTACAGGCCTTCAGTGCTCTTGTGGGAGGAGCCAGGGGAAGATGCATGCGCCGTCCTGTCACCACCTCATGGGGCGTTAAATGGTAGTCGGACTGAGGCTTATTGCGCAATGCAAACAAGGCAAGAGGTAAACAGTGGAGCCAATAATTTTTGGTATTCTGCTGTGTCTTGGCTATGCACTCCTTTAGCAGTCCATTTAGGCATTTACACACCCTGTTTGGTTGAGGGTGGTAGGCAGTGGCAGATTTGTGTTGGATGCCCAGCAAAGTTGTGATATGCTGAAACAATTAATTGGAGCAGTGGGGCCCATTGTCAGACTGCAGGACCTACTCCATCTTGCTGCTGGAGTCTCTCTGCACTGCCTGTGAAAGAGGGTGGAGCCGTTATAAACTGGAAAAGTCCATGAAGCGGAGCGGAGTGGTGTAGAGTGGTAAAGCAGTCATTGCAGTCTTCAGTCCCTAATCTATCTTGCTGCTGGAGTCTCTCTACACTGCCTGTGAAAGAAGGTGGAGTCTTTATAAACTGGAAAAGTCCACAAAAGCAGAGCGGAGAGGTGTCGAGTGGTAAAGCAGTCATTGCAGAATTCAGACCCTACTCTATCTTGCTGCTAGACTGCAGGACCTCACACATGCCCCATCTTCGGAACACCTCTCTGACAAGGAATGCGGCCACTGTAAGGGGATCAGCATGTGAACAGGGCTCAGCCTCAATCCATCTGGAGAATGGGCATACAATCACTATCATGTAGTGGTACCCTTGACAGACTTGGATCATGTTGACATAATCCACGTGTAAATGCTGGAATGGGCCTACTGGTCTTGGTATGGCTTCTCTCACCACTCTCAAAGTATGCCCTGCTGTAACCTGCTGGTAGGTCAGACAGTTGCTCACAAATTCAGACACATGTTCGTCAAATTAGGAAAGAACCATGTTTCTCCAATGTGTGTAACAATGACCACCTTCCTTGTGTGTGTTGGGTAGTGCAGTTGTGTCAATACAGTGTTCAATAGTGCTGGTGGCATCACCACCTTCCCTGTGTTATCGTGCCTCCATATTGCATCTGTCAGAGACATTGAGCATCCCCTGCTTACCCAGAGTTCGTTCTCTTCCTTTGGTGTGACTCTCTGCAACTGCATGATCTGCGCTTCTGGCAATACGTTGTTCCTTGAGAACCATGTTTTTGGTGCACGCCCTCGCATTTGGAGCTCCTCCTAGTTCCCATAGCTCCCCAAAATACGCTGCAAATTTTGCCTCAAAATCTGCTGCTTCGTTTCCCTTTAAAATGGGATCTTACCCTTTTGTGTGTGCTTGGTACTTCACTATTGCTACCTGTGTTGGATAAGCAATTACTTCATGTTACACTGGAGGTCCATCTGCACTTCTGAGCCCTCTCCTAAGCCAACGTGTTAGTCCTGAGTGTACTGTTGACATCACGTAGGCGGAATCAGAATAGATAGTCACCTCTTCTCTACGCTGGTCTCCAGTGCCAGTGTTAGGGCCACTAGTTCTGCTGCTTGTACTGAATAATGGAATGGTAGCCGTGCAATGGCTACCACTTCACTTATCCCATCTTCCTTCAGTCTTACTACTGCAATCCCAGTATGCCTGTCCCAATCTGTCTGGTCAATTGTTGACGACCCATCAATGTAGAGCACTTCTTCCCCCTTAAGTGCATCCTCCTCTACTTTGCGAGTGTCACTGAACATCTCTATGTTTACTGTACAGTCGTCTGCATAGTCCCCTAATTGTAGGACATCTGCAAGGAATGTGGCTGGGTTGACTATTCTGTACCTCACTATATTCAGTCCCACATTCAATAATATCACTTCTTATCCTGATTCTCTTTGTGTGGTCAGCGTGCTTTTTGGCTTCCGCAGAATAGCAAAGAGGGCGTGCTACACGTAAAGAGTGGTGGTGCACCCCATTGTTATTGCTGCTGATTTCTCCACTGCAAATGCAGCAGCTGCCAAAGCTTGTTCACACGGATAGTATCCTCTCATAACTGGGTCCAGTTGCTCACTGTAGTAAGCTATTGTCTTGTGGCC
Source organism: Ambystoma mexicanum (assembly GCF_040938575.1). Lineage (NCBI taxonomy): Eukaryota > Metazoa > Chordata > Amphibia > Caudata > Ambystomatidae > Ambystoma > Ambystoma mexicanum. Next base: position 645,694,799 of record NC_090938.1, read on the forward strand.
TATGCTTGTCTTTTGTGTCAGTACTGCCTTCATCACTATACCGTCAGTGTCGGAAAACAGGAAGAATTGCTTTTTGTAATTTGGGATCACTAGCACTGGTGCTGTGCTGTGCTTACTGTTTCCTTCAGTTTCTCGAATGTCATCTCAGTGGTCCATGTCAGTGTCTTGTTTCCATTCTGTGCTTCCTCCGGTGCACCCAGTAGTGACCTTGTGTATGTGCTGTAGTCAAAGACCCATGCTCTGCAGTAGTTGCATAACCCTAAAAACTGTTGCATTTCCCTCACTGTTGTGGGCTTAGGTGTCCTGCGTATTATCTCTGTTCTCTCTGAGGTGATCTGTCGGCCATTTTGGGATATCGTCTGTCCAATGTATAGCACCTCTTTCTGACAGTACTGTAACTTGGCCTTGTCCACCTTCTACCCCTTGTCAGCTAGCACGGTCAGCATGTGTACTGAGTCCTTCCTACACTGGTCTCCTGTCATGCTGCAAATCAAAATGTTGTCTATGTATTGTAGAACTGTACTCTCCATCTGTATGTTGCTCAAGTCCATCTGTATCACTCCATCTGTATCACTTAAAAATAGATGGTGACCCGCAGTAACCTTGTTGTAAACGAGTGTGTTTCCACTTCTGATTTCTATACATAAAGCTGGGCAAGTCTTGTGAGTCTGGTGTAGTGCTACTGAGAAGAACACATTCTTCAAATCAATGACCGCAAAGCAGGCAGCTTCTGCCGGGATGCTGCACAATATTGTTGTTGGATTTGCAACTAAAGGATATTCTGCTTCTAGAATGTGATTAAGAGGTCTCAAATCGTGTATGACACGCCATGACCCCCCCTTTGCCTTGCGCACTTGGTATACTGCAGTGTTGCATGGGGATTTTGATGGTACAAGGATGCCTCTCTCAATCAGGGATGTGATGGTCTCATAAATGCCCTCATTTGCTTCTTTGGTTAGGAGGTACTGCTTCACTCCTGGTAAGATTGCTCCTGGCTTCAGTTTGATGTTCACTCCCCCTATGCTCTTTATGTGGCCCATGTCATAGGGACGTGTAGTCCATAGGGTGCTGGGCACCTTTGTCATACCTTCCTCCCAGAATGGGGTGGCGCCTCAAGTGCCATCGCCATTCTCTGTGGTACTTCCCTGTAGTGGATATGTAGCCAATAGGTCACACTTATTTCGAACACCATCTCAATTTCTAGTCTCTCCTCCCTGTAAAGCTCATCTGTCACAGTGGTTAGCCTACACCCTTCTGCCACTGCAATCACTGCTCTCCATGCCCATCCCGTGTCATCCAGCCCATGCACTGCAATCCAATCCTCTCTTGCAACCACTGCCTCTATTTCTGTTGGCACTATGGCTCCCTCTTCCTCGTCCATGTGTAGCTCAGGCCTGAGTAGGTACTCGTTTGGAACTCGCCACATCTTCCTTGTAATTCCTGGAAGCCATGCAATGGCATTTCCATACTGGAAAATGTCTGGGTCCACTGACACCCCCATCTGTACCTTGCATCCACAATAGGCTTGAACAATCTGTCTTACATTGAGCAAGTGTTTCCTGGTGTGGAGCACACTATTCCCTTATCTGTGAATGAGATGGTCATGTTCAGTCTGCTCATAATATCACATCCCAGTATGTTTACAGGTGTCTGTCGAGAATAAAGCAAAGGTAGAGATAAATCATGGTCTCCTATAGAAAGTGAGATACTGGGTCTCATTACAAGTTAGCCGGTCCGGATTTAACGGTGCCAGTAAAACCGTACAAGCACCATTTTCTGAACCGGCTGACTACGAGTTCTGTGGCCGTGTGGTGTTACACCCGCCAGGTCTGACCTGGCGGGCATAACGCCACTGGCTACAGACGGACACGGAAACACCGGCACCATTTCCACATGGTGTCGGTGTTCCCACTTCCCCAATGCCATGGAGTCCTGTGGGTCTCCGCCGGGAATAGGGATTTACAGAATGCCGGCTCCGGAATTACCGGATCACCGGGGCTGTAATGCCCCAGTAATTCTGGCAAGTCCAGAGCCGGTAAATACCCACGAGTCCGGCAGCAGCCTGCCGGTTTTACCGGCACGTCTACCGCCGGACGTGTAATGAGGACAATTGTCGGTAAAAGGAACCACTTCCCGAGCCCCAGAGAATCGTTGAGTGTTCATGGCTTCGCCTGAAAATGTAAATGCTCCAACTCTAATACAGGACCTAGTCGCCCCTGTGTCAACAAGAAAGGAAAATGTTTTGTCACTTATCGCCACCCCTATGTGAGGTTCCTCCGCAGGGTTGGGTGTGATCGACAGAATGGGACACATCAAGTTCGTCTGTGGGCTGCCCTATTGAGGGTACAGAGATATCCCATTCCCTGTAAAGGGGTTGTTCCCCACCATGGTAACTCGTCCCAATTGTCTGACACGAACTGTCACCACTGTGTCCACATGTGTTGGCGCATCACTGTTCTGTATCTGTGCTAATTGCTGCATGTTCCCTCGAATCTGTGGCACTTGTAAATATTGTGGTACCAACGCTGGCAACTGTGGTGCTTGCATTTGCATTTGTGGGGCTTGAACTTGTGCTTGTGGCATCTGTTGATATGTGTCCTGCATTTGCCCTTGCTGTTGCTGATCCTGCACGTAGTAATCATCCTGGTACCCCTTCCTAGGGCTGCTGGACCTGCCTTCCCCAATTCTGCTGCATCCCGCAGAACCGGCACGCTCTTGAAATGTGTCCTCACTGCCCACACGCCTAGCACTGTGGTGGCTCTCTCCCTTACCCCCTGAAAAGGCCACTGGGTTCTGCTGCATCTGTTTTCCATTGCCTCGAACCCCCCTGTGAAACCCCATTGATTGTGATGCATCTGTGGTCCAAAGCCATGCCCTCTCTGTTCGCCCCCCTTCCTCTGAACCCTTTCTGTGGGCCACCCTGTCCATGAACCCTCCCCCCATGAGCGGTGCAAACTGCTATGGCTGCTGCTGCGATGCCTGTGGGGAGGGGCTGGTTATGACTGGCCCCTCCATCGCATACGTTGACAGTTTTTTCAGTTCTAATTTCGCTTCATCAATCTTCCTGTCCTCTGCCCTCTTCTTAATCTTCTCCTGCCATAGCCGACAATTATGAACTATCGTGAGCTGTATCTCTGGCCACCCCTTCGCCTCCATCCCTACCAATTTCCTTAAACTCTTTTGGACAGGCTCTGGTAGCCCCTGCACTATTATGTGATAGAATATTGCTACTGTCTTGTCCCAAGGCTCTCGAGTTTTAAGGCACCAAAGCTCTTGAATATCCTGAATGTACGCTGCCCTGCAGTTTGAAAATGGCGAACCGCCGTGTGCTGTGTTCTGCATCGTCACCTCTCGGAACCACGCCCTTTTCAATATGTCATGGTCAACATCACCTAGGAACAAAACTAGGAGTCCCTTTACATCTCCCACACCCAACCTATGTCCTGCAGTCATTTTCTCCATCTCATATATCCATTTCCCAGCCCCTGCACTGAGCAATGGTAACCTACACTTCACATTTTCATTGTCAGTGTGCTTCCACGGTATGTACTGAAGTCGCACCCTTCCTCTCTCTATTAAGGGCATTTGTGTGAACACTGCCTCTTCCTCGTGCATCCTCCTAATCAGTCTTACTTGTTTGTCCCCTCTTTCGCTTCCAATGCTTGCGCACACATCTATTGGTTCTTGTATGGGCACTCTCCTGCTGTCGTCATATCTCCTCGTCAACCAACCCCTCGAACAAGCCATTTCTGTCTCCCCTTTCCTTCATCCTGGGAGGTCTCTATGCCTATCAATACATGTAGTGGTGTCCTGTCGGGTGTGAAAGTCAGTGGCCAGGCGTGTCTGCTCATTCAAACTGGCCCCTCCTTCTCCCCCATGTGTGCGTCCTAAACTCCCATGACACTCGCTTGTCTGTCCCTGTCCCCGTGGACTGGGATAGGAACTGCTCCCCCTCTCGTCCCCACTGTACCTGTCCTTATTCTCAGAGACCGTGTCCATGTTACTACAAAAATCATCTGCAAAACTGAGCCTCCTCGTTGTCAAGTCTGTGTTAGGCCTTATGCTGAGGTCGATGTCCTTCAAGTCGTACCTGCTTCCTCCTCCCAAGGCCCCTAGGCCTGCTCCTTCCCTGTCTATCGTGCTCCTGTATCATGAGGTTGTGCTGTCTGGTTCTGTCCGTCTGTCAGCCTCGAACCCGTTTCTTCCCCCGTCTAGAGCTCCTTGTGTTTTTATCACTCTTATTGCTCGCTCGTCCTTCTCCCTGCGCACTCGTTCCCTTGCCAGTCTATCCAACTCTAACTTCCTCTTTTCCCATTCAGCTGACTTTCATTTTTCCCGCTCTGCTACTTCTCTTCTCCTGTCGATCTCTTTTACTTCCCTCGTCCTTCTGTCCTGCTGCTCTTGCTCAGCTGTCTTCCTTTCCTTAAGGTCTCTTTCACTCCTCTCCTCTTGTTCCCTTTGTATGCACTCCATCTCCTCCTCCCTTCTTCGTTACCTATCTTCCTGTTCCAGTTTCTCTTCTCTTCTCCACTCTCTATCATTGCACTCTAATTTCTCCTCCAGGTCCTTCTCCCTCCAGTCCTCCTCATACATTACCTCTGCCCAGTGTTCTGCTTTGCTGCTTCTCTTCAGACCCTCCATTGCCTTGGTCGCCCCTTCTGCCTCTCCATCTTTTTTCCATTGCAGTTTCAGGAGTATCTATCCCCTATCCAATCATTCATGGCTATGCTCTCGAGCTCCTCTCTCGCACCCTTCTGCGCCACGCTGCTCGCCTCTTGATCAATAGCTGGATGTCCTGCGCCTTTCGGCTTCTCCTCCTCAGCATATGGTGGTGGCTTGTATGTCGGATTTGAGTACCCTTCTGCTGCCCTTAATTCTCGCATTGGGTACATCCCTTGCCCGTCATCTGTGTCATCAGATGCTACACTTGGAGGGACATGGGGAGGTGCGGAGGGATGAGTCCCTGACTCCTTCACCTTTTGCTGGCTTAACGTCCACTGACGCCTCACGTTATCCTCCTCTTCCCTCCTGGAACATGTGCCACAACAGAAATATGGCTATGCATTTTGTTAGCTTCTTCCCCTTACAGACACCCTGTATCTGTGTCACTAGTGATTGCTATACCTCTTTCAAGAAACTTCCACATGGTGGCCATGGTTTAGTTAACTTTCCCCTGTACCTTTAGACCATTCTATGCTACACTTGCAAATATTTTCTCTGTAAGGTGAGAGTGTCTTACACAAGTGCTGAAGAGGTGTACCCTCCCCACATTTCCCCTGATGCATGTTCAGTACCCTTACCTGACCTCAAGTCGAGGGTTTCGACAGTCCGCTGTTTAGGGAAAAAGGTACGGTATAATGGCAATAGTTTTCGGTTTCTGCAAGCCTCTCTTGCTCCACTACTTAACGAGTGTGTTCCACACACTGGCCCTCCTCCACAATCACTGCTGCCTCCTCAGGTACACTCACAATCTTGCACATGCACCTTCCGCGCACCGCCACTGGTTCACCTAGTCTGCCAATCCCAAGTTTCCAATACTAACTCCTCACCGTCTTAAGGTCTCTGTGTCTTATGTGCAACCTATGGGTGACATCACCAAATTGGACATGGTAATACAAAATGAATACCGCACACACTGTAGTAGCCTGTTACTCCCAAACCACATGAAAACCCCACAGCTGTCTTCCCGCCTCAAGGCAGAGTATACCAATATTCTCTTGTGATCGAAATGCACCCTCTGCGTTGCCTAGCATGAGAAACGTCTCACTCCAGGAGACTTAACCAGTCGACTCACCTTCCGCAATCTAGGCCAGCTACCTTGCTAATCATTACAGGGATACAATCATCTATGATGCAAGCTTAAACACCCAACCCACAGGAATACCAATATTTACATATCTTCTGTCATCTGTGCCCTCGAGTCAATACTCTAGGTTATTCACCAGAACCTTTTACCTCTAAGACCTAATGGGTCCTAAACATAGAAAAAGTACTTCTACCTCCGCTCCTGTCCCTGCTACTTTGACAATGCGAGACAATATTTTGACAATACCCGACAATACTCAATACCCTCTCTCACACTCACAGTTGCCGTTAGACATGGTCAATACTTACACTCCGTGGTTTGCTGGTGCTGCTCGGCTGCCGACTCCTCCTCAAGGCGCTCACCTTCCCGTCCTGGTCTGCCTGGACTACTCGCTGACTTCAGGCAGGATGATTTCCAAGGGGCTCTCAGGTTCGTCAGCAAAGGAGACAACCTGGTGCCAGGCTGGCGCAGTCAACCATCACCTCTGCTACCAAATTGTTGTGGGGGTCCCCCAGGTATGCCAGAGGGACACTGGAAGTCAGCGGATTTGGAGGGCCCAACTCCCTTCCCCCAGGATAAACAGAGGACTCAGTCAATGGCAAGTTCAAACTGTGGTTTATTACAGGCAAAACTAACAGGGATCAGCACAGGAACAGGAAAAATCCATGCACATCTGGCCCTTTCTCAGCTCACAGGTCGGTTTTACTACCCAACTCTGTCAGTATGATGTCACAACTTAGGCCCTTCTCCAGAAAACCTATCGGACCAAGGGATTGGGTATTGAGTATTCTACCACCTATAGTGGACATTATAGAATTTATTCTACTGGCCCGCGCATGTCAGGTGGCTGGCCTGGTCCATACCCAAGTTACTAACTATAACATTGTTGCAATGTGGTGGATTTACCATTGGTTCTTGCCCATTGCTACCCTGCCCTAGGGTACTAAACTGTGATTGGCTAGAGCTAACGTCCCCAGGCCTGGGATCTGCAAAGATTCTCAGCTCACTGTGTACCTCTTCAGGGTAATGAGAATTACTATGGGCCTCATTATGAGTGTGCGGGTCCAGAAACAACGGCGCTGGTAAGCCTACCGGCATCTTTGTTTCCGGACCGGCACGTACGACTCTACGGGCGAGTGTCATCCCACCCGCCAGGGTCAGACTTGGCGGACGGAACAGCACCCACCCGCTGAGTTTAACAGAGGCAACGGCAACGTTATAAACGGTGCTGTTGATTCAGTTGTCCCCATTCCCATGGACTCCTATGGTACTCCATCGGAATGGGGACCTACAGAATTACCGGCAACTGGGAAGTCAGGCACCAGTAATTTTTTCGAGTCTGGCGGCAAACCGCCGGGCTTACCGCCAGACTCGAAATGAGGCCCTATGTGTCTGAATTGTAACTTGGGTGTACCACCTCAGCTTATGAGAGTGCTCTCTTGGTTGACGCAGTACTTGTTGCATATTGTTGCATACTTGTTACTGTCTGTGTCTGGCAGCCTAGGACCAGAGCTCCTTTCCCACCACTGATCACTGTCCAGTGTCTGCTTCGGCCATGTCACGTTTTCAGAGACCATGAATTTGAGCTGTGCAGCTCTGCATTATAAGAATTTAGTAGCATTTTCTGCAGGTAGCCCTTTTTTCATCTGGGGATTTGAATGTCACCCGTATCTCTTGGATGCGGTCCTGTGTCACAACACGTCTTGTCCTCTGTCCAGTCTGAATCAGCTCAGCTCCTCTCTTGCTCTGAGGCCTGTTGTAGTTTTCCTAAACTGTACGCTTGTGTTCTTCATGTATTAGAGTGCGTGTTTGCGTCCTGAAGTGCGGATGGCATGTGTGCTTCATGTATAATGTTGTTATGTCGTGGTGTCTCTTATGACATCAGCATTGTGGCTCCTTTGTGCTTAGTCCAGTCTGTCAATAGAGGTGTCCCTGGTCATGCCCTGTGGCTCTTCATCCACACAGGGATAGGTCTGCATCGACTCTGGTCTGTATGGCTGGCTGAGTGGATACCTCTCGAGATACTTGTTAATCATGGGTCTGTTGGGAATCCATCCAAAATAGAATGGGTGGTTGCAGTGTTTTCTGGCCTTCTTCATCATGAATTTAGTAGGAGGCAGAGGGGTGGTAGGCTTCCCCATCCCTCTTCAGTCCCCCCTCTGGTCCACCTACCGACCACATCCTTATAAAATAATCCTTTCGCTCTTGGCTGCCATATCTTTGTTATTACTCTGAGGTGCCCATAGTAGTTGGTGTGGTCATCAAACGACCAGGTCATGTAACAGCACACCCCTTCAGGATTGCACCAAATACACTTCCCTTCATACTACTTTGCGTCAAACGAGTTGTCCAATTTCATTGATTCCGTTGGGAACAGTTGACATTGCACAATTTCTTTTCTTATCTTGTTTCTTTCTGCCACTATCTCGTCCTTTGCTACTCCTATATTCACATCCATCTGGATCTGCATTCCGACAGCTTCCTCTGCCGTTTTCTTGCACTTGGCCATGCAGATTTTGATCCCACACAGCAATGTTGCTGCCAAAACGAGAGCTCCCATTATCACCTTTAGTCCATCTGACAGCCATGATGGCCTCCAAGATCATATGTACGCTATCCAGCTCTGGTCCTTTCCTGTCCCTCTGGCTTCTTCTTCCATTTTGGCATGCATCCGCACCAACTGCCCCACTGCATCTGATAGAGTTTCGGTATCTTCATTGTTGGCAGGTGTGAATGTGCAACAGGAACTCCCTATCTTTGCACAAACTCCTCCTTCTCAATGGCCATCAGGAGGTCCAGAACATATCTATTCTGGAGCACCACCAACCTTATTGCTCTGAGCTCTTCCTGTATTGTGTTGAACCCATTCACTGAAGAATCAGCTCCCAGCGAGTAATCTGTAACCACTTTCCATTTGTGTACGTCTGTACAGATGATATTATGGATGTAAAGAACATTTGTGTCCTGCTGAACAGCTTGTGTTCTGCTGGAATCTGATCTAGTGCTGTTTCTGATGCTTTTGAGAATTAGTTTCCTCCTCTCTTCACTCTGCTCAATCCTTCTTGCGTATCTGCCTTCTCTGTTGGTGCCACTGCAATCGACCTCTTCCTTCTTTTGTTATTGTCCATTTTCGGTAAGTCATCAAGCTTCATGTCGTTCCTGGGCACGACCAACGAAGGCATGTTGATATGTACCAATGAGCAAACTCCTCCCCAGTCGGGTGGCAGCTTCTCGTATGCTTTGATAAATAACCTCTTTCATTTCCGGCCTGGAGGCAAGAGGGGAGTCTGGTAGGGACCCAAGAGACCCCGGGAAGAAGGAAGGAGAGGGGGTTCCGTGCCCCACCTTTCAACCCAAAGATGGAAGAAGAGGATGTAGTGCCCACTCCCTGATGAAGGAAGGGGGTGCTGTGCCACACCCTTCTATCCAAAGATGGAATCGCAGGCTGGAGTGCCCACTACCTAATGAAGGAAGGAATGGGGTGCATTGCCACACCCTCCAAACCCAGAGATGGAAGGGGAGACTAGAGTGCCTACTCCCTAATGAAGGAGATTGAACCAGACAGGCTCCAACAGAAGGAAAAATATGAAGAAAAAAAGACCAAAGTACACTTCGAACAAAACCCCACGCTACACTGCACTTTCACACAAAAGAAGCATGGAAGAAGAGGGGGGTACGTGGCATGTAATCAAAGGCCCCAAACCAACCGAACTGAAGGAGCTACGGGGACACTGACCTGTCAGCACTTATAACAAAACATTCACACTAAAAATGTACCTATTAAGGCGGACTGTCGGGTTTTTGCAAGTAACGAAAGAAGGGCCATGTGAAAAGGCCTACCTGTCATTACAAAAGCAAAAGCAGCATTTAAATTCACAAAGGTAGAAGAAATTCAAAGGTCCCTTTCACATGAAAACACGATTTTTAAACACTAACAAAAAAATGGCTTTACATGTGTGTTTGCAAGTTAAGTCAAAACATGAGAAAAATGTCCCCCTGTCAACGTAAAGATGTAAGGGATAAGACACGGTACATGTTGACAAAAAGTAAGGTAGATTATGCTTCACATGCAAAATACCGGAAGGAGAACATTTGAAAAGAAAAGCCCACTTTGTTGACATGAAAAGTTCATTCAGGCCCACAGCAGACCCTGTTTGCTTGCTGTGAGACAAATGTCACAAAGGACTCAACCAACTGAAAGCCTGGTTTGCATCCCAGTGGTTTACAACAACAATAAAATGTGGCTTGACTGAAAGGTGTGGAAACCAAGTGTCCTTTCGACTTGCTGTCTCTAAAGGCAGCTGTATGCAGGCCAACAGTTTTGGCTGTTGCATGACGAGAACGTAAGAAGGAGGTGTGAAAACAGGGGCTACGATTAAGGGAGTCTGAAACTCCAACTTCAAACGGCAAACTCCTAACACAAAGAGACTAATATAGACTCTGGTTACAGGGTGGCAAATGGCATGGAGGAAGGGAAGCTTATATTTACACATATGAAGATTGCCTTTGGTTAAAAGGACTATAATCGTTTAGGCATTTTTGTCAGCAACTAAAGTCTTGTAAGTCTTGATTTATGTGTCATTTTTTAGATAATTCCATGCAATTTTAGTGATACAAAATTCATCGATCTGCGACTTTTGGAACTGTAATGGCCAGTTAAACTAGGTTCCTGACTGATCTGAAAATATCCAGAATTTAAGAGTTGGCAAACTGGTGAAGGTTGAAATTATGAATGTGGAGAGTAAATTACATGTTCATAACTGTTATGCTTTCTGTGAAAATTGCAGAAAATTGCAAAACGGTCGTGCAAAATGGTGCAGACCTGGCTGTCCTTTTATTTAATTCCCTATGATTAGCAGAATCGGAAAATATATATGTTATGGCAGTCAGTAGCGAATCACAAAGTTTAGACACATAGCTAGATGTTTTCCAAAATTTGACATGAAAACAAAGGGAATTGCAAATGGAAGTTGCCACATGTCTGTTCTAGACTCTTAAACCAATCCGTAGAGAGAGGCGGGAGTTGGGAGGAGAGAAATGGCTGACTGTCCAATCCCATTTGCGAGAACTCTTCCAGGGTACTCCCCAAGATTGCAAACTTGGTGGTGTTATCGCTGCTATATAAAGGGGATGCACTATGAGGAAGAGAGAGAGCTGCTGAAAAATTACCATCGGAGGGAGATGCTACAATTACCATAAGAGAGCTTCTAAAACTCGCCATCTGACAGCAACAAGGAAGCACCCGAAGAGATTGCAGAAATTGCATTTGGGTGAAGCTGTCTATTTGAGCTGTCTGTTGCTGGGGAGGCCTAAAAAACTGACTGCACCCTATAATGGAGAGCGGAGAAACATCCTGGGCAGATAAGTGACCAGATTCCTGCCCTATCCTTCCGAGGGCCCTGACATGCAGCTGGGTGTCCTGAATTTTAAACAGAGGTTTCCTATGTAAGTAGAAATGAACCCTTTGCAACCAAAAGGTGGGGGAATATGCTGGCCTTAAATCTTTTACCTTTATAGTGGGTGGGAGGCAAAACTGTGTAAATCCTTAGCCTATTTAACTAAAAATATTAATTTAATGAATTCCCTCTGGCAGAACACTACAGGGTGAGTTTTGTTAAAATGTGAAATTAACAAAGCTCACTTCCCAGTGTGCGCTGAAAAACTATAGCCTATAATTTAAATGGAGAATCCTTTTGTCCTGTTCACCCTGACTTCTTTAAGGAAGAGGGGTGTCTTTGTTCTTAAATCAGTCCAATCTTTTGGTCCAACTTTCCCCAACACAGGCATTCAGTGGAGGGGGGTATTAAATCCAAAATTCTTCAATCATCCTAATTTTTCTGTCAGATTTCCTCAATTCAGACCAAAGTATGGGTGGGGGTATGAAAAAAAACCCACTAAATCATGCTGTGTTTATATTAAAGCGAAAGTGTGGGTGAAATAATAATTCCTGTGTGCATTTGCCCAAATTTGTCAAACTAAACTGCTAGCCTTTTAAGCGTGCAGGAAAATTGAAATTGCACAGCACTACACATGCAATTGTTTGTGTTCACTAACCAGGGCTAATTTTTTCTTGAATTGAAATTGAGATAAAGTACTGTGATTTGTGTGTTTCCCCAATTAATTGTGATTTATTTGTGTAACAAGAAGTTGATTGAGAACCACAAAGAAGGTGACGGGTGTAGGTTGTGCGATTTTTCTTAACATCTAATTCAAATACACATAAATATATTTTCTGTACTGCGGCTTGGTCCTGGGTACACTGGTAGCTCAGGGGTAGGGGTACAAGGTATTTTAGATGAATTGGAGATTGGGCTGAATAAAATAATCCATTAAACAGTTTGTTGTGTGACACCTTCAGTGGGGAGGGAGGGAACTTCCTGTGTTCAGGGTGGCCTCTCAACAAACTGTTACAGGTCAACCATGTCCTAGGCAGCTGACTTTTATATTGGGATCCACATGCAGCATTGGATAGTGTCAGTAGCTTTTCCAAGATGGTTTTGGTGCTCATATAGGGATGGAACCCAGACTGGGAAATGTGGCTTTGCATTCAGGGTAAACCTGTCGGTTGCAGTTGCACAAACATACAATTGCCAAATTACTACATATTCCAAACACGCATCAAATAATGAGTATATTAAAACAGGTCTTATCAGACAGATTGATAAGAACATATTAAAAGCACATAATAGGACCATGTCCCTTGTAATCATCAGAACTATTACATTGCATCATTAAAATTGAACAGAATAATAGATAAAACAGTCAAATCAAAAAAGACCATCCAGTAAATCAAATTACAGGTCAATTAGATCTCCTAAGCCATGCCCGAAACACAAATGTAGAGACAAAAAAGACTGCATTCAAATAATCAGTGTTTTTACAGAAGTCCAATTCGAGGCCAGTGGTCCTGATATTTTCAATCTAAATAACGAAATTAAATATTGAGAACTCAAGTCCTTATAGCCCACAAAGAACAATACAAAAATTAATGATAGACTCCTGTGCAGCCCCGCAAACCAGGCATCGGGGATCATTGGATGATATCTAAAGCGAAGTCCCTATCTAGCAGGAAGATGCGATAACATTTCTCTGGAATGTGTCTTTGTGCAAAATCCAGTGGTCACACAGATGGGTTATAATGTTGGGGGTTGTCACTGTATTATAATTATTAATATTATTGTTATTATTATTATTGTCATTATTCTTGTTGTTGCTTTGCTACTGCGTCAGCTCACCTCCATACTAGTCTCAAGACATAGGAGAACTTCCCACTTTTTAAACATCGCCAGAAAGGGGCCGAAAGACTGGATTGGTCTATTTCTAGAATGGCCTACATACATTTTAGTATGACTGGCATCACAACAACTAAACAGAGGAGGGTGAGTAAACAATTACCAGGAGCATTAAGAAGTCCCCTGGATGTCATGATGATTCCCTGTGCCAGACCCTGGGAGGTGAGCATGGGTGCAGAGTGGGGTAAACTCTGATTTATTGTCCAGGTGATTCGTTTTCTTTTTTATTGGGTTTTTACATAGCGCTCATACGATGGGAGAAGTGTTTGCGGAAAGGTGGGGATTGTGAATAGACTGCCGATCATCCGTTGAGCCGACCATACTAGTCTCAAGACATAGGAGAACTTCCCACTTTTTAAACATCGCCAGAAAGGGGCCGAAAGACTGGATTGGTCTATTTCTAGAATGGCCTACATACATTTTAGTATGACTGGCATCACAACAACTAAACAGAGGAAGATGAGTAAACAATTACCAGGAGCATTAAGAAGTCACCTGGATGTCATGATGATTCCCTGTGCCAGACCCTGGGAGGTGAGCATGGGTGCAGAGTGGGGTAAACTCTGATTTATTGTCCAGGTGATTCGTTTTCTTTTTTATTGGGTTTTTACATAGCGCTCATAAAATGGGAGAAGTGTTTGCGGAAAGGTGGGGATTGTGAATAGACTGCCGATCATCCGTTGAGCCGACCATACTAGTCTCAAGACATAGGAGAACTTCCCACTTCTTAAACATCGCCAGAAAGGGGCCGAAAGACTGGATTGGTCTATTTCTAGCATGGCCTACATACATTTTAGTATGACTGGCATCACAACAACTAAACAGAGGAAGATGAGTAAACAATTACCAGGAGCATTAAGAAGTCACCTGGATGTCATGATGATTCCCTGTGCCAGACCCTGGGAGGTGAGCATGGGTGCAGAGTGGGGTAAACTCTGATTTATTGTCCAGGTGATTCGTTTTCTTTTTTATTGGGTTTTTACATAGCGCTCATAAAATGGGAGAAGTGTTTGCGGAAAGGTGGGGATTGTGAATAGACTGCCGATCATCCGTTGAGCCGACCATACTAGTCTCAAGACATAGGAGAACTTCCCACTTTTTAAACATCGCCAGAAAGGGGCCGAAAGACTGGATTGGTCTATTTCTAGAATGGCCTACATACATTTTAGTATGACTGGCATCACAACAACTAAACAGAGGAAGATGAGTAAACAATTACCAGGAGCATTAAGAAGTCACCTGGATGTCATGATGATTCCCTGTGCCAGACCCTGGGAGGTGAGCATGGGTGCAGAGTGGGGTAAACTCTGATTTATTGTCCAGGTGATTCGTTTTCTTTTTTATTGGGTTTTTACATAGCGCTCATAAAATGGGAGAAGTGTTTGCGGAAAGGTGGGGATTGTGAATAGACTGCCGATCATCCGTTGAGCCGACCATACTAGTCTCAAGACATAGGAGAACTTCCCACTTCTTAAACATCGCCAGAAAGGGGCCGAAAGACTGGATTGGTCTATTTCTAGCATGGCCTACATACATTTTAGTATGACTGGCATCACAACAACTAAACAGAGGAAGATGAGTAAACAATTACCAGGAGCATTAAGAAGTCACCTGGATGTCATGATGATTCCCTGTGCCAAACCCTGGGAGGTGAGCATGGGTGCAGAGTGGGGTAAACTCTGATTTATTGTCCAGGTGATTCGTTTTCTTTTTTATTGGGTTTTTACATAGCGCTCATACGATGGGAGAAGTGCTTGCGGAAAGGTGGGGATTGTGTATAGACTGCCGATCATCCGTTGAGCAGGCCAGTAAATGTCTATGGTGAAAGGAGACCAATGTCTGATTTCAATAGGTTGATGTTCAGTCCTCTTCAAATTCGCATGGCGCATTCTTCAAATATGTGATGAAAGGGGGGGGGGGACTTCAGGTGGATTTAGCCGTGTACACTGTGACGTCCCGAGTTATGGATGACGCGCATGCGCGAGCCTCGTTGTGGCCCGCGCATGCGCGTCTGTAATAAAGTGCGCCCGTGCGGCAGTTCCCGCCGGGACGCGGACGAGACAGCATCGCGTCCCGTGTCCTTCCTGTGTGCCTGCCCGAATGCATGCGTGTGTGGGGTCCTAGGCCGACATAACAACTGGCGACGAGGCGGGACCACCGCCGCAACGTGGGCCGAGTACGTGGGGGCAGAGATACCGGAAATCTGCGTTGCTACGCGGTGACACGGAGCGGACCCAGCGGCAACACTACACGTGGAGTGGCAGTAGCGGCCTGAAAATGTGCTCGTGCGCTGCCATTTCAAGAAGAAGCGACGAATTTTTGGAACCCTGACCGCCCCCAACAATCTGGGGACGATCACAACAACACGGAGAGCGCAGAACGGCTGGGCATAGACCAAGGAGTAAAAACAACCTGGTATACCGCAGTCTGAGGTACGTGGAACCCCACCCCAGTCAGGTTTGCGGCCTCAAGATCACCAAGAGGTGCCTGTGCCACCTGTAAAGATGGCGGGAAGTGATAGCGAAACAGAAGTCGCGACAAGAGTGATAAGGACTCAACAAGGGTTGCTACTGCCCATGCAGGAATTTGATACTTCTGGCCCCCCGTCTAAGCTAGGCCCCAGGTGGCTACTATGGGTGAAGAAACTAGAAATGTATTTCACAGCCACAGGAACTACCGATGATGACTCAAAAAGAGCGACGCTCCTATATTCGGCTGGGCTAGAGGTGATGCGCATATACGAATCACTCAACCTGCGGATAGTCACATACGCCACAGTAAAGACTGCATTGGAAAACCACTTCATACCCCAGTCAAATGTGGACTACGAAAGGTTCCTCTTTTCCAAGGAGAAACAGAGGGAGGAGGAATCCCTTGACCAATTCTGTGCCAGGCTGACATTAATGGCTAGCACGTGTCGCTGGGACAACGAAGAGTCGATGATACGACACCAGGTGATCCAGGGATGCAGCTCAGGCAAACTGAGACGGCAAATATTGAGGGAGCCAGGATGGTCACTGCAACAAATACAAGACAGTGGCCGGACATATGAGTTGGCAGAGTCCAGGGGTGCGAACATGGACGCAGCGGTCCACCCCAGCACACGGGATATGGCGTATGCCGTAAACAAACGGCCCAGGCCGAAAGACAAATGGACCTCAAAGTATCCTGAGAAAAACACCCCTGCCACCTCTGGACCCTCCTGCACCTACTGTGGATACGACCTGCCACACACGGAGGAGTGCCCAGCCAAGGGTAGGTCCTGCGGACGGTGCAATGAACCAGGACACTATGCCCGCATGTGCCGCGCCCCTGCTCCGGTGCCCATGCAGAGAGGACCCGCGAGAGCACGGGGTAGCGGTTTCAGAAGACAGCGGAGTATCGCAGCGCTGGAACTAGAAATCCAAAAGCTACAGCTCGCGGAGGAAGAAGAAGAAGACGAGGAAGAGGAAGATGAAGTATTTTTCATCTCTAACATCGCATCGGGGAGCAAACAGAAAAGACAGCCCAAGTGCGAAGTGAATATATTGGGGGTGCCAACACAAATCCTCATCGACACAGGTGCATCGGTGTGCGTTCTCGCGGAGGAACACTACCTGAGACTCCCAGGCCCTCCAACACTAGACAAACCCATGGCAAAAATTTTCACGTTTGGGGGAGACACTCCGTTGCCTCTCAAAGGTGTATTCATGGCACCCGTGTCCAAGGGGGAAGTATCAATCAAGGCCAGATTCTTCGTCACAGAGGTCAGCCCACACTCCCTACTCAGTTGTGCCGCATCTGAGGCGTTAAACCTTGTCCACTTCGCATACGAAGTTTATCAGATAGACATTGAGACATTGCTGAACAAATTCGCAGGCATCTTCGAGGGGATTGGGAAATTGAAAGCGCCCCCGGTGCGTCTCCACATAGACGAATCAATCAGGCCCACGGCCCTGAAACACAGGCGAATACCTTTCCACCTCAGGGAAAAGGTGGAGGAGGAACTCCGATCCCTTGTCAGCATGGACATCATCGAGAGAGTAGAGGGGCCGACGCCATGGGTCTCCCCGATTGTGGTGACGCCCAAACCAAAACAACCCGGGGCGGTTAGAATATGCGTGGATATGCGGCTGCCCAACGCAGCGATTAAGAGGGAAAGACACATAACACCGACCCTCGACGACATCATTGGTGAACTGCAAGGCGCCAAGGTCTTTTCCAAACTAGACCTAAGAGCAGGGTATCATCAGCTGGAACTTCACCCTGACTCGAGGTATATAACAACATTCACGACGCACGATGGCCTATACCAATTCAAACGCCTAAGCTTCGGGGTCTCGTCAGCCGCCGAAGTATTCCAAAACACCATCCGAGGAGCCCTAGCAGGCCTCAAAGGCGTGTTGAACATGAGTGATGACATCCTGGTGTTCGCAGCCTCGGAAACGGAACACTTGAAGAGGCTGGAAGGTACCCTCCAAAGGCTGAAAAATCTGGGCCTCACGTTACATCGACAAAAATGTGAGTTCTTCAAGGACCGCATAGGCTTCTTTGGCTTTATCTTTCATGCAGCAGGTGTGTCCCCTGACCCGGCCAAAATCAAGGACATCAAGAACGCTGCCGCCCCACAATCCCCCACCGAGGTGAGAAGCTTCCTGGGGATGGTAACATACTGTGGGCGGTTCATAAAAGGGCTAGCGTCAACGGCAGAGCCGCTCAGGGCACTGACGAGGAACGACACAGCATGGAAGTGGGGCGCCAGGGAGCAAGAGGCATTCCAGACCCTGAAGACCGCCCTATCCGATGGCGACACCATGGCGTATTTCAACCCTGGAGTGGAGTCCGAGGTGGTGGTAGATGCGAGCCCGGTAGGGGTTGGGGCTGTACTGCTGCAACCAGACGAGCGCGGGGATATGCGCCCTATCGCATACGCAAGTAAAGCCCTCTCCACTACCGAAATGAAATACTCACAGATCGAAAGGGAGGCACTAGCCATCCTGTGGGGCTGCCGCCACTTCCGCCTATACATCCTGGGCAAACCTGTTGTGGTGGTGACGGACCACAAGCCTTTATTGCCCATACTAGCCGGAGTGTCATCGAAACCACCACCCAGGATTGAGAGGTGGATGCTGGCTTTGATGGAGTATGGGGTACGACTGATGTATAGGCCAGGCACCAACAATCCGGCTGACTATCTATCACGCCATCCCAACCAAGAGGGTCCAGATACAGACATTGGTGCGAGTGACTGTCACGGACTACTATGTCAAGTGGTGGAAAGTTCTCTTCCGATGGCGATATCAAGAGCAGTCATATCGACGGAATCAGCCAATGACGAGGTCTTCGGCATTGTCCGGACTGCAATCAGAAGCGGTGACTGGAGAGAGGTACTGCGGGACAACTCGCGCCGACAAGAGGTGGCCCAGAGGGACCTCCAAGCGCTCTGGAAGGTGCGAGAGGAGCTGTCCATCTCGGACGACGGGCTCATACTGAGAGGACGCCAAATCGTCGTGCCAGGGACGCTGAGGTCCCGGATACTAGAACTAGCACACGTTGGTCACCAGGGAGTGGTCAAGACAAAGGCACGGTTAAGAGCAAAAGTATGGTTCCCGGACTTGGAGAAAATGGTAGAGAACTTTGTAAAAAGATGTCTAGCGTGCCAGGCCGCGACCCCAGGGGACAGAGCTCCGCCGATCAGATCCATGGAGCGCAGCCAAAAACCATGGGGGACAGTACATGTGGACTTCGGATCAACAGGACGGGGAATGTACTTTCTGGTAGCTGTGGACCAATGGTCACGATACCCCGAAGTGGAGATAGTTGAATCAACGGCGACTGAATTCTCAACGAAGGCACTAGACAGGATGTTTGCCACACATGGGTTCCCAGATCTTATATGCTCGGACAACGGCCCGCCATTCACGGGCCACCAGTTCGCCACCTACCTCAGGGAAAGAGGAATCCAGCATCGCAGGGTGTCCCCACTCTGGCCACGGGCCAATGGGGAAGCCGAAAGGATGATGCGGACCCTCAACAAAGTCCTAAGAATATCCGCCAGCAGCGGGGCTGACTTGGAGAGAAAGCTTGTGGAATTTCTAAGGGAATACCGCACGATGCCCCACCAGTCCACGGGAGTGGCCCCCGCGGAAGCACTATTCGGACGATGTCCAAGAGGACTGCTACCGGAGGAAGAAGGCCGAACACCCGGAATTATCGACAATGAGAAGATTCGGGAGGAGCGAATCAGGCGCAACGAAAAGGAAAGTGGACGACGAGGGTTGCAGGAAAAGGAAATGCGAGTAGGGGACACGGTGTTGGTCAGAAACCGACACCCGGAAGGAAAACTGTCCCTCCCATTCGAGCCACGCCCGTGGAAGGTAACCCATGTGAGGGGCACGATGGTAACGGCGGCCTGTGACCGAGGGACCGTCACACGCAACCGGTCGTTCTTCAAGAGAATTGAAAATACTGTCGAGAATGAAGTACCGGAGGAAGCCACAAGCACAGAGGAACCACCCGCCGACCAAGGCGAGAACGGGCAACACGCCCCAGCTGGAGCAGAACCCGGCTGTCCCATGAGGGCCGGGACCCCACCAAGATATCCCGTCCGCCGAGAGCGGAGGTTGCCAGGCTATCTCAAGGACTATGTACTAGACTCGGGCGACTAAGCCGAGAAGACCTGATGGGACGTAAGTGTAATTGCTAAAGGCTGTGTTCAAGGCCACCAGTTGTTTGGGGTCCATGCACCCTGCTAGTTTGTGTTCCATTTTTGTTAAAGTTGAAAAGGGATGTGACGTCCCGAGTTATGGATGACGCGCATGCGCGAGCCTCGTTGTGGCCTGCGCATGCGCGTCTGTAATAAAGTGCGCCCGTGCGGCAGTTCCCGCCGGGACGCGGACGAGACAGCATCGCGTCCCGTGTCCTTCCTGTGTGCCTGCCCGAATGCATGCGTGTGTGGGGTCCTAGGCCGACATAACATACACTAAGTAATGTGTACGATGGATGGCTAGTCGGGGTGGCAAGCAGATATTATCCTATGTCTTCGGATGCGAGGTACTAATGACATGTGAGGGTCCCGGCTGTGATGTGGCCTATCTGCCCACCTGAAACCTGATGTAGTGCCATACGTCAGGATGCTTCAGAAGACAGTGGCTGCGAAGATAGAAGAGCCTGGCTATGCTCAGGGAGCAGCCATAGTCTGTAGAGTCAACGGGTGCACCTCAGTGCAGAGAGGTATGCGGCCACTACTGCCTAGAAACATGAATCGTCCTACCAAGGCACTCACTGCCCGGGGCCTCTGGCAGTATGGAGGGTTTGACAGTTCCTCGACATACCCTCAATAATTGCACCCTTTATGCCTGAAAAGGCCATGCAGAGTTTATGAATCATTCTCTTGGTCTTGCAGTGCCCCTTACGGGCCCTCGCCGCCCTCCACTCCCGCCTCTGATGGCTGCTTCATTTGTAACTCATTTCAAGAAGTTTGTCTGCGCTGAACAAAGAATGATGATGTACTACTGTCTGCATATATCACTGGAAGGAAACGTTTTTACTGCTGGGTTGTGAACCGGTGTCACTCGAAGGCACGGACTAATAATTTAGCCCTTTTTAATGGAAACATAAAATCCGTTTCCACGAGTGTTGGCTTAACACTTAAAGAAAATAAACACTGCCGGCGCCAAAGCTCTAGTTCTTGCTTAAAGTTAAGTGGTTTGTCCGGACAGCATGGATGTGACAGCCTGACAGGTGAATAAAGATGGTGGTCCAGAAGCACCCCTGTGCATCTGCAGTCATGAGCAGTACTCTATAAATCACAGACACGCGTGACATGTGTCCACGCAGCGAGCACCATGGCTGGGAAGGCGTCCACTAAATGTGTGGGCTTCAAATGTGGCCTTCCCTCTTCCTTGTAAGAAAGGGCATTGTGCCATATCACCAACTCTGAAATGTTCCTCTTACGGCCTTGTGGGCGTATGTAAATGGAACTCAGATACATGATCAGAGAGATACAGATAATTATGTATCACTATGCTTCTAAGCATAGATAGCAAACCATATGTTTGACATATATCATTAAAGTACAATATGATTGCATTCCTGAGGTATACTGCGTGCTCGATTCAAGGTCAGGCACTCCATTGGCAAGGCAGGTGGGGCATGAGGCACGGTTCTAGGACAGTCATATGTTTGAACTGGGCCCCAGACCTCCATGGGAGACAGGCACACGTCCATAACTCAACAGTGGCGAATATCCAGGAACGGTATAATAGCGCTGGCCGATTTACAAAGCATTTTCCATTGTACAACGATTTTGTAAATCGGGCCCAGTGATTGTTTTGCTTCATTAAAAGTACGTCGCGTCTCTATTGCTCGCCATCCTCAGCCTTAATATGGATTCAATAGTGCTAGCTAGCTTAAAAGCATCCTTCGGGGAGCTTGCAGGACATGTACTGGTCGGAGAGAGAACCAGGGTAGGAACACCTAAAACAACATGACAGGTGGTGTTGTTGATGCCGAATGAGTAGTGCAGGACACGAAAAAAGCAATGCACCTTTTAATACGGAACAGGGAAAACGTTTCGAGGCAACAACCACAGTTGGACAAACGGAAAGAGGCTCAGAAATCAAGCGTTTCATTGCATCTTTCCTCTCTGATCAACCCCTGCAGGTCCAACTTGGGTCATTCCTTTCCTTCATCTCACTTTCTACCTGTGGTGTTCCCCAAAGGTCTAATCTCTCTCCCTGGCTGTTCAGCCAATACCTGGCACCCCTCGCCAACGAAATTGCTGCTCTCTGCTCCAACTTTCAGTGCTATGTGGATGACAATGAGCTTGTTTTCAGGCTTCCCTCCACCACCTCTTCTCCTAACCTCATCTCTGACTGTCTGCTGGTGTGCCACAAATGATCTCTGCCTTAATGCCAGTAAGACAGAGATTCTCCTCATCAGCACACCTGCACCCTTCTTTCCTGTCACTCCCTCGGCCCTCTTCCTGCTCCCAGTTGGGAGGCTAAAAAACTCTCACATCGCTTTCGTCTCTAAGGAGTCAAACTACCAACTGCACCTCTTCAGAGGTACTCTTCCTTTCCTATCCTTCCCCCAGAAGCTCACTGTCTCCAGAGCTGTGGTTCTCTCTAAACTAGACAACTGCAGCAGCCTCACACACACACTGCCTCCCAGCATCAGTTGAACTTGGGTCTGTATCTGTAAGTCTATGGGTCCCTTTACCTGCACTTATCAGACACCCCTTGTCTGTGCTTTTAATACTGCACTTGCCACCCTGTTGGCTGCACTACCAGTTGTTTTTGTTTTTATACCTTGCTCGGCACTTTCCACCTCTCCCTTGCACTTTCCCCTTTCCTTCTCCCTTGCACTTGCGCGTTCTCAATGTCAATGGACCTAGTAAGATCGTTGTTTTGTCCTCCCTTGTTCCCTTCCCTTGCCTCTTCGCACCCTTAAACACGTGTATATGAGCACGATACAAATAAAATATCAAATCATAAAGTTACAGGTCCATGGAACTTTAAAGCATGCTGAGTCAGATTCACAAAAGCGTTCTCATAATGGAGCAATTCCATTGAAACACGCTCTGTGAATTAGGCCCGCTATATGGGCCGAAAAGAGCCTGGGTGCCTGTAGGGTGCAGGGACAGGGTACATTCCATGGGAAAAGGGCGGAGGTCTTGTGTTTGATAAGCAACAATTCCTGCCAAGAATAGGTTGCAATGTCTTTGATTGAGCCAAGATATAACAGACCCTTCCACTTACGTGAACCTTATGTGTTTGTAAATAAACAACATTCACCAACAAAACGCATGTGAGTGAACCCGGAAGAGCCCATAACATTCATAATTGTATTTTTCGAATAATACAGTAGACACAGCCTTGTTGGCGTATTAAATTAATAAATGCAAGACAAACAGGTCAAAGTAATATAGCGGTAACATGACATTAAAAAAGCCTCTGAGAACCAAACACATTTAAGGATGTTACTTGCACCCGACCCGCAGAAAGAGCTTTCCTTTAATACAAACAGCGTCCGATGTTGCTGATATTGGCTCTGCCCACGGGTCTCTCCCGTCAGTTAGAACGCCTATCATGTGTATTTAAAACGGCACCATGTTGTCCGATGAAAATTGATACGGGCAGTCCTAAGTGTTCAGTGGCTGCATTCTTTTCTCACATATAATGAATAATGCACTGAGAGAAGTCACCATGAAATGTACCGACAAAAACGAACCAAATAATTAAAAAACAGATTTTCAAGAGGGCACCGGCATATATTTCATGTATTGATGATTCGTGAGGAGAATAGCTCAGGGGCAACTCGTCTGTGTTGGAAGCACCAAACAACGCATTAAGGGCTCAGATCCCGCGCTTAGAAACCAATCTCTGGTATAAAGCTCGTTATAAAGGAACAATTATAACTATAAATGACAAAAATAATTTTTTTAAGCGTTTTTCAATGGCGCAATCTCATAAATCAGGCCCCAAATCTCGCTGACTTCACGGACAAACGCAACACACTGGGAGGGCAGCAATAATAAACTCCATGAAGACTACAAAGATACTATAGGAAACATTAATTTAAAAAAGTAATGCGAGGCCACCAGTAAAAAAAACCCCACAGGTAACGTTGTAGAGAACACGAGAAAGAAAGAACATAAAAAATAAAAAAGCAAACATCAAATAGAAAAATAGGAAATCCAGAAGAAAGAAAATATAAAAAAAATATTGAAAGAGGAAAAAAAGACATTAGAGTTAATTAAGAAAGAAAAAATAAAGTACTACGAGAGTCGAGATGTTTGTGTTATTGCAAGTGGAAACACAGCCAACAAGCCACACTAGTTCCTGATACAGAGGAAAGTCCATGTGGAATTAAATGCATGGGAGAAGCCTTAGGGAATCAAACCCAGGGAGAGTGGGGACTGGGCTCTGAATAGAGCAGCGAGGCCGGTTTGGCCGCTTCTACTGACGGCCCATCTGCTGCCTGGTGTGAATTTTGCCTCCTGCCTTGGGCAGCGTTTGTTCTCACACTGAGAAACCTTTTGATCTGAGGAGTCAATTCTAGTAGAGGGAAACTAGGCTTATTGCGGAATGTAGCCGTTCTGGGTGTTTTTGTTATTCGCCCCTTTGAAACTGGAGATGTAAACGAAGGTGTTATTTAACAATGATTCATGGATATCGTTCTGGGATAGGCTGCTACATTGCAGGCAGCAAAATATTTCCCCGCACAACATAGAAAGGAGATCGCAATACGTGCAGGCAGTACATTTCAGAAACAGAAAACACGTTTCCCTTGTGCCGCCTCGACTCGATGCAATTCTTTTAGCAGTCTTCGAGGGATATTTTTTTTTATAAAAACGACCCGTTTCTATTGCTTGCAGCTGGAGGCGAAAATTAAGGTGTGCCCCCTCCCATAGACAGCACATCATTTACAAACCCCTGTTCCGTGAGCGTTCTTTGGGTGTTTTAAAATGATTTGCACTTTGATGCAAAGAAGTTTCCTCAAGGGATTTAGGGTTGTGCGAGCAGAACTGGGCATTA
This sequence comes from Ambystoma mexicanum, assembly GCF_040938575.1. Taxonomy (NCBI): domain Eukaryota; kingdom Metazoa; phylum Chordata; class Amphibia; order Caudata; family Ambystomatidae; genus Ambystoma; species Ambystoma mexicanum. The sequence goes on from NC_090938.1 coordinate 645,719,416, forward strand.
TCCAGACCTGCCGTGGGGAATCTTTGGGAGCCTCGCAGTGCTGTTCCCCTGAAGAGTGTCACCAATCCTTGCAATAACAGGGTGTATCTCGATGGGCTCTCACTCTAGGTCAGGATTCCCCGAATGACCTTCCCTTTTGGGGATGCTTTCTCACAAGCAGTGCACACGGTCTCTTATTCCACCCACCCTACACTAAGGGCTCACTCTCAAGGTTGCCTTCCACCGAGGTATGTGAGAGGGGGCTGCCCAGAGCGGGTAGTGGACAGGCAGTAGCGGATCTGAGCAGTACGGTAGTACCGGGCTTCCATAGCCCCACTGGGGCCTCGCCCATCCCTCCCGTTTACACTGGGTTGACAGCTCCATTTCATCCGGCAGTCCGAGATGGACTGCTTCAATATTTACACAGGCGGATGGCTCTGCCCGGCGTGGACTTGTCCTGCCGGCCCCCTTCCCTCAGGCCCAGGTTCAGCCAGAGTTCAGGCCCGATGAATGCAGCCGCACAGCTTGGAGCAGGCTGTCCGGGGCTGGGGCCTGTGCTTGGCCCCTCTCTGGCAGGGTCATGCCCGGGTCTCTCCCCGCCTCACCTGGCCCAGCACTCAGCACTCCAGGCTACAAGCTTTGGAAAAAAACAAATAGCCTCTTTTCAACCGTGCTGCCTTCAAAAGGACAGACACGATCTGCATGTTAAAGCCCTGGAACATGCAGGCCATTTGCAACAGTTCCACGGACAACATATATCCATTGTTTTCAGATCTCTCCCGAATTCGTCAGGGAAAACGCAGTTAACCCTGGCTGGGTATTTTTATTTCATTTCACCAGAACACCTTTGCTACTGATGGGAGCCAGGCTCACGGTGCCTCTCCAGTATTATCCAAGGATGGTTGAGTTTTATATATGGTCTTCTCAGTTTATTTTTTTCCTACTTCACAGTAATAGTTAACTAGCCACTTAGGAAAATTTAACAAAAAGGAGGCCGGGGCAATAGCCTCTGTCCTTGGCTTCTGCCTGGCCCAACAGTTGGATCCCTTTTCCAAAAAGAAATGTTTCAAATTCATCCAAGTTCTGCATTTCTTTCCACAAAGTTCTTCAATGTCTTAGCTGTACACTCCTTCGCCCCTATGCACGTTCTGTATGCCAAGTTTGAAGTTTTTACCTATATTCCATACTGTTTCCTTTTCCTCAGGAAAGACAAGGTTTTATTAACATGACTCCACCATTTCCCGCTTGTTGCTTGACAGTGTCCTTGTCTTGTTTTTAAACACTTGAACCCTCCAGGTTCTCTCTTCTCCCAGTTCTTGGTTTAGCAGGGCCCTAATAGGGCATCCGCCCTTTCGAGTTTTCTGGGCTACTGTAACCCTTGTAGCATCTTCACCCTTGAGTGTCAATGTCTTTCGGTTTTCCAGGGCTCCCCAAAGTCCTTTAGCCCTCTGATATTCATGCTTTACCAGGGCCTCAGCAGACCGCGTGCCCGTTGGGGGTTTCTGGGCTCCTGTAACCCTTAGAGCTTTCCGAGTTTTTGGTACTAAGGTTTTCCCTTCTTAACGTCATTACCTCTTTGGGAGCGGTCAATTCCTTTACTCTGCCCAGCTCAGCAGTTGTTGTACTTCTAATCAGGCAACCCTAGTAAATTCTAGCCCGGTCCCAGCAGTGTGACTTAGCCTAAAGGAGAAGGGGAAAAGAAATTTGATAAAAGAGAGACGTTGTATCTGGTGCTCTTGCATAAAAGAAGGTGTGTTGTGCCATGGCAAGACTTTACCTTTTTTGTTTGGAAATGAATTTATATGTTTTATGTAGTTTTCTATTTTATGATCTGTTTAATCGTTATTTAACTGACTAATGATCAATCTTGGTTACATGTGAAGTATGGAAATGTGATCTGATAAAATTGTGAAAGGTTCATTTTAACCAGATACAATAAAAGTACTTCTTAAGCGGAGATCAGGGATCCGACTTCTCTGCTGCGGTCTTGTCTTGGCATCAGTTAACGGGCCACAGGCCCACCACAGCTTGTGTATGGTCACGCCACTTGGTAAGATTGTCTCTTTACCATCTCTCTCTCCTGACCTTGGCTTCTTGGTTGGTCAGGGCACCAACATTCTGGCATCTTGCTAGCAATTCATTTGCTCGCCACTCTACAGCTGGCTCTGCATTCTAGCTTGGCTCTCACCCTTCAGGACGTCTTCCCATCAGAGGCTCGCCCCTGCAAAGGATTGTTTTCCTCCATTCTAGGTTCCTTGTCATTTTATGTACATCGTCACAAATAAAAGGGGTGTGTCGCTGTTCTTTGTCTGTGGAGTTCAAGCGAGATCCAGGATTCCCCCTCCCCTCACCATAATCAATGCACTTGCACTATCAAAAATGTCGTCAGGCGTATTATGATATTTAAAAAAGGTAGCAGGCGCTCCTCTCCAGAAAGAACATGGCATGATAACCTGTTATGAGATGAGAGTTTGCAGCCACACTTTAGATCACTGTACCTTTCACAGAGGGGAAATATACATTTGCATATCAGTCTTTGTCCCGCCCACATGGGCAGTCCAGCACCAAAATCCTATGGCAATTCCTCTCTGAACAAGAGTACCACCAGCAACCCCATACACATGTTTCAGCCTTGTTGGGCCTCATCAGTGAGTACAGTGAGCATGGAGTCCATGTCTGGTTGCCCCCAGGTAACTCAGGGTGACCAACCCCAAGTTCCTTGCAAATATTTAAAAAAGGTAGCAGGCGCTCCTCTCCAGAAAGAACATGGCATGATAACCTGTTCTGAGATGAGAGTTTGCAGCCACACTTTAGATCACTGTACCTTTCACAGAGGGGAAATATACATTTGCATATCAGTCTTTGTCCCGCCCACATGGGCAGTCCAGCACCAAAATCCTATGGCAATTCCTCTCTGAACAAGAGTACCACCAGCAACCCCATACACATGTTTCAGCCTTGTTGGGCCTCATCAGTGAGTACAGTGAGCATGGAGTCCATGTCTGGTTGCCCCCAGGTAACTCAGGGTGACCAACCCCAAGTTCCTTGCAAATATTTAAAAAAGGTAGCAGGCGCTCCTCTCCAGAAAGAACATGGCATGATAACCTGTTATGAGATGAGAGTTTGCAGCCACACTTTAGATCACTGTACCTTTCACAGAGGGGAAATATACATTTGCATATCAGTCTTTGTCCCGCCCACATGGGCAGTCCAGCACCAAAATCCTATGGCAATTCCTCTCTGAACAAGAGTACCACCAGCAACCCCATACACGTGTTTCAGCCTTGTTGGGCCTCATCAGTGAGTACAGTGAGCATGGAGTCCATGTCTGGTTGCCCCCAGGTAACTCAGGGTGACCAACCCCAAGTTCCTTGCAAATATTTAAAAAAGGTAGCAGGCGCTCCTCTCCAGAAAGAACATGGCATGATAACCTGTTCTGAGATGAGAGTTTGCAGCCACACTTTAGATCACTGTACCTTTCACAGAGGGGAAATATACATTTGCATATCAGTCTTTGTCCCGCCCACATGGGCAGTCCAGCACCAAAATCCTATGGCAATTCCTCTCTGAACAAGAGTACCACCAGCAACCCCATACACATGTTTCAGCCTTGTTGGGCCTCATCAGTGAGTACAGTGAGCATGGAGTCCATGTCTGGTTGCCCCCAGGTAACTCAGGGTGACCAACCCCAAGTTCCTTGCAAATATTTAAAAAAGGTAGCAGGCGCTCCTCTCCAGAAAGAACATGGCATGATAACCTGTTATGAGATGAGAGTTTGCAGCCACACTTTAGATCACTGTACCTTTCACAGAGGGGAAATATACATTTGCATATCAGTCTTTGTCCCGCCCACATGGGCAGTCCAGCACCAAAATCCTATGGCAATTCCTCTCTGAACAAGAGTACCACCAGCAACCCCATACACGTGTTTCAGCCTTGTTGGGCCTCATCAGTGAGTACAGTGAGCATGGAGTCCATGTCTGGTTGCCCCCAGGTAACTCAGGGTGACCAGCCCCAAGTTCCTTGCAAATATTTAAAAAAGGTAGCAGGCGCTCCTCTCCAGAAAGAACATGGCATGATAACCTGTTCTGAGATGAGAGTTTGCAGCACACACTATTATGATAGTCACTGTTTGTCCCTCTCCTTCCTCCCCTCCACATCCCTTCACTCACCTATTGTCAATGCCCTTGCACCATCAGAAATGTTGTCAGGCCTAATACGATAGACACTGTTTGTTCCTCTCCTTCCCCCCTTTCTCCTTCCCTCACTTATTGTCAAAGCTCTTGCACTATCAGAAATGTCACCAGGCCTATTACGACAGTTATTGTCTGTTCCTCACCCCGCGCCCCTTCCTTCCTTCAATCTTTGTCAATGCTCTTGCACTATCAGAAATGTCGTCAGGCCTAGTACAATAGTTAATTACCGATTCTTAATGTCACTAGGCCTTGTAAGAAGGTTATTGTATTTTCCCTCCCCTGCCTTGAAGCGCTTTGAAACACGTGTATAGGCGCTATACAAATAAACTATCATATCAAACTGTTGCACATTTTATGAACTATACACTATAAAAACAAGTTTCCATTTTTTAGGGAGAGGGGATTTAATATTATTTTCTGATACACTCTTAGGATTTCAAAAAATAATTGCAGTGTGGGTTATACGGACACTATGCCGCCCGGTACTGTTTTAATAATCCCAATGTGCGAGTGTGTAAAAATAGCGCTATTTTGCACACTAATTCCAAGACTTGTGTGTGTGCTTGAAATGTGCATAAAAAATGCGAGCCTTAGTGAGTGCTACAACACCATCTCGTCACACCAACTGTTGTTTGTAAGGGCGACTGCTATGCCCTAACATGTTGACAACATACTAAGCATAATGATACAGAATGCATAATCACACTTTTGGATACATTTCAGGTTTGGATGGATGGCATATCATTTGGTCCGGCACAGGTTGCCTGCAGCCTGACATGCCTTCCCTCTTCCCTCTGTCTGAGAGCCCCCAAACAAACCAGGGGTTTGTTTGTTTATTTATTTATAAAGCGCTCATAGATCTGTTATTCAAGAAGGATTGGATCCATGCCGTTGCTTCTGTGGAGAAGTGGGCCGCTGTTGAAACATTTTTTACAGAGCACCTTATGATCAACCAGATCAAAAGCGGCTGACAGATCTAATAGGAGTAAGAGGGCAGGTTTCCCTTTGTCTTTCAGGTCGTCAATCTGGTTCTTCAGGTCAATCAAAGCTGTTTCTGTGCCATGTTGGGGCCTGAAGCCAGATTGTCGAAGTCCTAGTAGGTTTTGTTGGTCTCTAGATACGCCTGTATCTAGATATAGGCTGCTTTGTCAATGATCTTCAGTAGAAAGGGGGCTGTTGTGATAGGTCTATAGTTGGTGGGGATGCTAGGGTCCAGGGATGGTTTCTTTAATAATGGGAGTACCCATGAATTCTTCAAATTAGTGGGGATAGTGCATGTGCAGAAAGATGAGTTGATTAAGGTGGTGATGAAGGGGGCTAGTTCTCTGGCAGCTTCTTTGATTGTAGAAGCCGGGCTGATGTCTCCCTGGCATCTGCAGGGTTTGAGTGAAGCTATAATATTTTCCACTTCTAGGGTAGATACTTGGGTAAATTTAAATCACTGTCTAGGTTTAGTGGGGATTGGATAGGATTTCAAGGTATTTACCTGCGTTGGGAGGTTCCGTTTTTTAGTAGCTATCTTAGTTTGGAGAAGAGAGATTTTGTTAACTAATGCCTCTTGTATCTTCGTGCACCAAGTTTTGTCCTTATTGCAGTTATCTGTTAGTGGGGTGGGAGATTCTAGTTCTCTTAAGATGACAAAGAGTTCTCTAGTGATAGAGCTGGCTTTATCAATCCTATCGTTATAGGTGTCACATTTAGCTAGCAGAATTTCTGCTTTGTAGTTAGCTATGATTTTGAGTAGGTTATCTTTGTTGGCCGGGATAGGGTTATTTTTCCAAGTGGTTTCCTATTTTCTTTTTTCATTTCGCGAGGCTTTAAGTTTAGGTGTAAACCAGGTGTTAAGGTGTGCTTTAGGTTTACCTTTGCGCAATTTTAGAGGTGCAATATTGTCTAGGGCTAGGGTAAAAGTACTGTTGTAAAGTTCCACTAGTGCTGCCGGATCGAAAGATGCAGGTAGCGGGTTCAGTATGGGTCGGAAAAGGGGCCTAAGTTTGTCCATTGTGATGTTCCGTTTGTTTCTCGTAGGAAAAGGTGAAGCTATAAGGTTGTTTTTATTAGGAAATGCACAATCTTGGATAGTGAAGGTGAGTAGAAGATGATCAGTCCAAGGGTACGGTTCAATACTATAGTAGTTACACAGTTACAATCGGCTACCCAGGCTAGGGTTCTACCTTTTTCATGCATAGGGTGAAGAACTCTTTGTGTCAGGCCAAGTTCAACCAGGGAGTTCACCAGAGCCAAGGCAGCTTAAGCATTAGGGTAATTAAATCCAAGATTAAAGTCTCCTAGTATTAGGATTTGCGAGGATGGCCTAGTATTAGTAGATAGAAGGGTAATGATATCTTCCTCGAAGGATCCCATAGGTCCAGGGGGTCTGCAAATCAAGTGAGCCGTTATAGTGCAGGAGTTGGTGAGAGGAAGTTTAACCGTCAGCAATTCGCATGATGCAGTTTCCTGTGCCCCCAAAGTCTGGTTCCAGAGTGTGACACAATACCATCTGCAATGTCATAATAGCCTAGATTCTGTTTGATATTTCTTAATAAAATTATGAGGTCCGTTAATCAGACCCCACTTTCATAATGCTCCATGCTGAAAAGCATAGTGAAAATGTGGCTGCTGGGCCTGTCTACTCAGATCTGCCAGCAGCTGCTTTGTAGTTTGGCAACATGGCACTGCAAAGAGACATGTGCATTGCTGCCACCAGATCAATGGAGCCCAAGCCAGGATCTGCCTTTAACACACGGCAATCCTGATCTTAAATTAAATCATATAATTGTGCACATCCAGAACCTGGTGGCAGATGAAAAATCTAAATATCAGCCATGTCTGGACTACTGAAGAAGAAGGTATACAATTGTACCTTTATTGGAGGTACAGCTTGCTTCAAATTCCTCTGCCATAGAGATGAAGATAACGGCTCCCAAGAAGGGGGAAATACCCTTTCTTGAACCATCCCTGAGGAATATTTGGGTTGACCTTGTAAGGAGGGAAGGGGCAAATTAGCCCCCACCATGCATTCTACATGAAATAACCTCTTGCTCTTGCACTAGTGGGGGACGCCTCCATTGCCCTTCTGCTCCCACGAGGAATAAGACCTCGGCTGGAGCAGAGGTGGGGCTATTGCAAGACACACTTGGACACCATTTTGTGTGCCCTCGACTCCATCTTTCGACTAGGCCGCAATCCTGCAATACGAAGTCTCCTCTCCCCTCTGCAGCGCCGTGTCCAGCGAGCCCAAAGGCCCCCACCTTTTCTGCGCCGCCCAAGTCCCTTTCTCAAGGATGCGCTGAAGCTAACTGTAATAATTCAAGCCATGTATCGTATCATTCTTCCTCTGAGATCACTGTCCGGTGCGTGAACCGGCTCGAACCATGACTTGTAGCTCTTCCATCTCCACAAACCTGCTCTTGAACCCCTCACCCTCTCTGTTGGAAAATTACTGCTTGTGTAACCCTGTACCCTCCTAAGGTATTCACTTGATGTAACAGAAGTATGTCCCCACTGCGCTGACCACCCCAGAGTGCTCCCAATAAACCCAGACCCCTGGCACATATATCTTATCCTAAACTAACATGTGTCACTCCGCTCCCCTCCTTGCCCTGATGTGCCAGACCAGCCCCAGGTTATCTTGAAAGGCAGGACCCCCGCACCCCTAACCTTATGAATGACCCAATGTGCGACAATATAATCATATCTGTGTAATTTACAGGTCTCTAAGATTTATTCAAAGGTATATTGGTGTTCATGGTTTATCTTAGAATAAGAGCATAGACTAGTTAGTGAGGTCCGGTCGCCTCTCCGACCTGGCCTAACCTTCACCCCGCACGGACCGGCCCAGCTGAATCACGTGATGTCCAACCTCTCGCCAAGCCATCGAGCAATCCTGTGGAGCCGGCCCCTAAAGAACTATATGTGGACCTCCCTTCTAACCAATAATATTGTAACTTGTTGGCTGTATAGGAAACATCACTGATGACGCTGTAACCTTTTAAAAACACGTTGCATGGTAATGTTTGCCAGAGCGCTCTCGAGGTAGCAGAGTTCTCTGGATGCTGAATTTCATATAAATCTTTGACAACTCGCAATCATTTCTTGTGGTCTCATTCCTTACTCGAATGTGTCCTTTATTCTGAATTTTCTTTGCATTGTGGGGAGTGAGTACTTTCACTTGATGCCCCCACGATGTAATTGAGGGTGCACCGAGAGAAGCTCCCATGCTGTGCGACGGGATCCGGGACGCCCCCAGAAAAACCATCGCCTCCTGCGGCTGACCTGTGTGCGCACAAAAGAAGAGGTTCCAAGGATCACCGCATTGCGAATACCCAACTGCTCTCCAGGGCGGGTCACGGCTTGGTTGGGGTGCAGTCCCGATTGTGGATAGACCATGAACAGAGGCTCTCGGATCACCTTGGACACGTGAGTACTGGTTGCGAGAACCTCAAGGAAGGGGAATATAATTGGTGTAAGGATAACAGTTAGTAACATAGTGGGGAGTCAGATTTTGGGTCTAGGGACTGTGTGAGTGTAACTGATAGGCTTTTTCTCATCCTTTCTTTATATGGCCGTTCAGTTGTGAATACAGAGGTAACAGAATACGAGAGGAGTATGGGAATCTAGCTCCGAAGGGGGGTAGAAGGCAGCGCCGCGTAGCATTGTCTCGACCAGTGCAGTGAATAAGTAGAGATAAAAAACGTAGGAGTCTCCTATATTGAGTAGACTCGGGAGATATTAGTAGCTTTAGTAAATTCTTTTTCTTTAAGAGTAACTCTTTTAGAAGTAAGCCCGAAGGGGCTCAGGGAAGGGGGGCGAGAAGAGTGAATGGGAGAATAGAATGTGGATACGTGTGACTAGGATAGGGTAGGAGTATAACTAGCACCAAATCAAAAATACATGTTATGTGTTGACTGTCGGTAAAGTCAAATTTGTTGGTCCGTTCAAAAAGTATATGTACATTTGTTTTTCATGTAATAAGGTTTGAAAGTGTGTTGTTTGTCGTTCATACAGAAATAAGAAGGTGTAAGTAACAAGGTTTTGTGATATTATATAGTGAGTGTTGAAGTATTGTCAGAGCAAACAAAGGTATTTTTCCAATTGTGTTTGTGACACACGATATACACCCGAGTAAGCACAAAAGTAAACAGGAGAGCCATGGGGGGGGGAGACACCTTTAGCCCATATCTGCCAACACCTTCCCCTGTACAGTGAGAAAATACAAAAATAACATGAGCACTGGCTCACGGAAATAAAGGGAGAGGGATCATCCCAAGTGTGGCCAGAAGGAGGATCATTTGACAAAAGAGTGTTAGAACTTGTGACAACTCACATGCTAGCAAAATATTGGGGCAAGCAGCTCCAAAATAGAAGCAAGATATTAGACCGTTGGAGGATGTTTGAAGATGCATCCCCTGGTAATGATGCAATAAAAGAGGTATCGCAGAAAGCAGCACCAGCCCCAGCAGGAGAGGGGAGAGTAACAACAGAAGAAAAGGGGATCAAAACGGGGGACAATGACATCATTAGACTATACCGACTACTAAAATGGGCCCGCTGCGCTGTACAGTGACCCATCCTGAACCAAGTACCCCTCCGACCCCCGCTGCCACAGCCCCACCTCCTTATGATCCTAGAGGGTTGTACGGACCTACGAGCGACCCTCCAGTACACCTAGCATGTCTCACTGGAGATTTGGAAAGACAACTTGCCTCCACACAGATGGAATTAATGCGATTACAGAAGCACCATCAAGTGCAGCGGGTGGGCCTACACCGTCGCCACTGAAACAGGGGAACATACCCACGGGGCCCGAACATGAATGGAAGTCAGGAGAGTTTTTCATCCACCTAAACGATACCCCCATAAAAATTGTGCAAGCAGAACAAGGAGGCAGCCAAGCAGGGGAGGAACAAGGAAGCAGGGACTCAGACAGGGAGATAGATGAGTCATGGAGTGACTAAGACAAGCACGAAGAGGAGGCGGCAGCAGCAGGGTGGTCCCTACCACTACGAGAGGACCCAGAGGATGGGATAGTAAGGGAAAGATGGCAGGGAAGGTTGAGGAGCAGGTTGGGAAAGATGTCATTGGATAAAGTGAAAGGAGTAAAAGTAAGTAAAAAAGGAAGTAAAGCAAAACTATAAATGCCTCTCATCCACAAGGGAACAGGGAGACCCCATTACATATCATGGGCACAAATGGACAAAAATAATTTGTTGAAAGTTCTTCCCCCACTTTCAGGAGGGGCTGGGAAGTGGATACATGAATTCGAAAAGAACACAGCAGGAGTGCCGATGACCAGAGGGGATGTAAAAAGCTTATTAGTATCCGCAGTGGGAGACCAAGCAGACGGGGTGTGGGTGAAGGCAGGTTTCCCGGGAGTAACTATAAATTGTGACCGCCATGATGGGACAGCCTTTAACAATGTGGGAGCACAGGTGTGGGATGCACTGCAGAGAACTTTCCCTAATACACCAGATTTACATTTGGTGATGCAATGTACCATGGGTGAAGAGGAGGAGGCTGCGCAATTCATTCTTCGGGTGCAGGACTTGTGGAGATCAGAAACGGACACGGCTTGGGACCCGTCCACCTCCCTTTTTTTACTTTATCATCAAACGAGGCCACTCAAAGGAGGTACAGAAGGCCTGGGATAAAATAGCTGGGATAGAAGCCAAAGATTGGCCTGAGATTCAGAGCATTATAGTACATCATTGTAGGAGGATCAAAGAAAGGGAGAAGGAAATTGCACAGAGAAGGTTGGCTGACGAGGCGAAACTCGTACAAAATAAGCTGGTGAAGGTCACTGCGATTAACGCAGCCCTACCCACTGAGAGACGGATAGGAGGGTTCGGGGAGTACACTGGCAAGGATGGCAGCCACATGGTCTGCAATCGGACAGAAGCAATGGGCTGGAGAGGAGCAGTACGAAGGACCCCAATGGCAGGGAAGGCCCGCAAGAGGACAAGGTGGGTACAGAGGAACAGAGAGGGTGTTTGGAGCTCAGGGGAATAGAGGTTTTGGAGGACAAGGGATGCGAGGAGGGGGACATGGGTCGTGCTGCAATTGTGGGTGGTGGGGACACTTTTCACGGGAATGTCGAGCACGGCCTATGGGATATTATCAAGGACCCCCTTCCATGGGAAACAAACAACAATTTGGCAACCCGCACCCAGGCAGCCCCTATGGATTGCCAATGGGAAGTAATGGACAACAAGAGCAAAATTATAATGACTACCCACAAGAAACACAAAATGTTCAGCACAGACAACAAGCACAACCACAAGGCATGCAGCCCCAACCAGCATGTCAGAACACGATAGGGAACACACAACCCAATATTTTGCTACAACTGCCAAAGGTGCACCGGCGCCGTTTCGCAGTACAGCAGTAATTGGAGACAGCGTTTTCTCCGTCCCAGGAACGAACGCATATCCTGATTAGGACAGCCCACAGAAAGCACATGCGTGTCCAGCCCTATCGACTACCCTACGTGCAGAAGAGGAACCACTAGTGGGGGTGGGGATAAGAAACAAACAGTTCATCTTTATGGTGGACTCGGGAGCGGAAAAATCATGCCTCATGGAGGGCCGGTTTCCCCCCTGGGGGAAACATTTGGAAACACAGGGGTTTTCTGGGGCAATTTTAAAAGTTCCTTATACAAAAGTTTTGGACATAACAGTGGGAGTGAAAACGGTTCGGGCGCCCTGTGATGCTGGAAATGCATCAGAGGGACAGTGCCTCTGAATCCTTGTCCTTTACTGCTTTTTATCGTGTGTTCTGTCATGTTTTCTGCCCAGGAGTCCATGTGGGACTCCTGGCAGTGCAGCTCTCTCTTTTGGTTTGGTGAACAGACCCATGGGATACCCTTATGGCACCCATGGGTAGGGGTACAACCCTGTGCCCCTAGTGTATGTTTTTGGGCACCTGTGGGTGGCCCCAGAGCAGGGTATGGGCTGGTGGCAGCTCCATGCTGAATTTGACAGGTGCTCTGGGTGTCCTCCATTTTGGGATACCCAGGCCCTGCCATTGGGATCAGTTGATTCCTGATAGAAAACAAGATGGCCCCTGTGGCCTCTTGCTTTCTATTGCCTGTTATCTTGTTTTCCCAAAGTCCTGGGAAGCCCTGACTCTGTCCCTTCCCCCTGACTGGCTGTTGGGTGGAAGTTCCATATATGGTGTTGTTGTGAAGGCCCAGCTAGACTGACTGGAGCCTTCCCAGTGACTGTATGATGTGGGTACCTCCTGTGGGTGGGACCTGGGTGAATGGAGTGTGTGACCAATATACACTCCTTGTTGTGGTTGTCTGGTTTCTGGCATGAGAGACAAAGACTGAGACAGCCCTGCCCGAAACTGGCCTGAATGCAGTGTGTAGTGTTGAATGGCTGGGTACTTGTCCCAATCCACATTCCTTGTTGTGAGTGTCTGAAAGGGAGGAGTGTGGCCCGAATGCACTGTGTGCCTGATTGGCTGACTGACTGCATGAATGCCCTTCTGTATGATTGGCTGCTGAGTGTGTGCCAGCAGTGTGGATGGGAGGCAGAATAGTATATCTGGGGACCTCTCACCACTGGTAGTTGGTTCAGGAACGTTCAGGAACGTTCAGAAGCATCCTGGAGCTGAGTCTCCACTCTAAGAGTAACTGGAACTGCTGATCCTCGACGTCCAGCTGGAAGAAGAAGACTTGCTGTGGCATTTGCTTCGACCGATCCGAAGGCTGCCGAAATCGTCGAAGGCTGACCCGAGAGAGGACCTGGTAAGGCGCCCTCTTCCCGTGCTCCGAGGGACCATCGAGCACCGCTCCATCTTCGCCGAAGCGCCCTGGAAGACAGACCCTCGAAAGGCTGTCGACCCGAGACGGGACCGCCGAGGAGATCGAAGTGAAGCACCCGGACATCGCCGCCGTCGAAGTCCATTGCCGTCGACCAGGGTTCGCAGGTTTGTGTAACCGCTGGAGGCCCGTCGAAGTTGTGTTGCCCAGCCGTGGGAACCACTTGATGCCGTGCCGCCGACGACCGGAGCCGTCCGCTCCTTTGCCTAAGAGCATTCGATTCGAAGGACTCCCTCGTCCGCACCGTCGACCGCTTTATCCTGCCGGAGAAAGTCGAGGACGACCAACGCGCCGAGGAGAAACCTGCCGGTGGGTTTCCCGCCACCCGAAGATCACAAAGACTCAAACGACTCGACACCCTTGCTGGGCCTCCGTCTCCACAATCTTTGCGGTCCAGAACTATTGTCACCGAGGTGCCCCGCGCACCTCTGTCTTGCAGGACGCCGACGCTCCGACGCCGACGAGCACCGCTCGGACGAAGCTGCCGCCTCATCGACGCCGTTCTAACCTGTTTGTCGACGGACGTTCGACGCCCCGTGTCTCCCGCTTGAAAGGGAAGGCATTCAAGAAGGGCCGTCGATTCCCCGTCGCCGAACGCCGAGGTTCTCGACGTTTCTCGACGATCTGTGACTCGCGCTTGAAAGGGGGTCGCTCAAGAAGGATCTGTCGACGCCTCTTCGAAGAACTCGACTCCACCAGGTACATTGGGGGGGTAAAAACATTATAGGAGGGAATAAGACTTGCAGAACAATATATGGACTGGGCTTGTGCTATTTCTTTATTTTACAGGTTGCCCAGGTGGGGGGATCTCCACACAGAACTGTGTCTAGTGGTAGGGGCCAGTATTCTGCCTATTGCTCAACCATCTTATTTTCTCTCCTCTCTCTATTGCTGGTTTCACTCTATTGATCTGTGTGACATTGTTACAGTATTGTTCATGCACTTTAATGAGATCTAATACAAAGGGTGCTACCACTTTAGAATTGTATATATTTGCTATTGTTGATTTTCTTGAGTACAAAGTGAGTTATCATGATAAGTGTACATAACCTTGAATATTGATTATATAAAGACTGTGTTCTAACCAAGACAGTGTGTGGACATTCCTTTGTGGGGGCTTGGGGACTACACTGTACTTAAGAACCAGCCTGCATCACCTCCTGAGAAGCTAGGCCTTGATTGCTCGACCATTGCTACCGTAATAGAGAATCTTGGCTGGGGTCTTCTGTGCCTCTCCTCTACCATATAGAGAGCAGAAGTACAGACACCCCCCACCGGTCTTTTCTACACTGGTGGCAGCGGTGGGATGCTTATGGTTTTAAGAATCAGTGTATAACCGTGCCACTTACAAAGGATATCTGCCCTTTATTAAATTAAGGTTTAGTTGTGTACAAGATAACTGCATTACAAACAATGGAGTCTATTGCAAATGGCAAATTGACTCGGATGAGCTTGGAGGCTCTCCAGAGTGCTTGTGAAGCCAGGGAGTTAGACTTTGTGGATAAGTCTAGGGCTGAGCTGATAGCTGCCCTGGTGGACTACCAGACTGATAGTGAAACTCTTGATGAGGGAGGGAATGCAACCAATGAGGACTCTGCCCCTGGGGTTTCTGCTGAATCTGTTTCTGGGAATGCCGCCATTCCTGCTGCCTCTGTTCCAAACCCCAGCAATTCCTTGGAGCTTGAGTTATTAAGGATGAAATTGGCCTTTGAATACCGCAAGTTGGAAATAGATGCTGAACTTAAGAAAGAGGAGTTGGCTCAACAAGTGGAGCTCAAGAATAGGGATCTTGAACTCAGAAATAAGGACCTTGAACTCAAGAGCCACGACACAGAATGTCAGAGAATCCAGCTAGAGAAAGCTAGAGTGGAGACTTCAGCTAAAACCAGTGAGAGTGTCAGGTCCCCAGCCACCAAGTTTATGAAAGATTTGGTTGGTGTATTCGTGGAGGGTTCAGATATCCTCCAATGGATCGAAGCGTTTGAAATGGCTTGTGCGATTCATGATGTTGATAAAAGAGATTGGGCTAAGTGTTTGTTAAGCAGAGTGCCTCAAACCGGATATGACTGTATTCTGAAGCTGAGTGTGGAAGAAAGGGGTCAGTATGAGTGTATGAAGTCTGCTTTGATTGCCAAGTTTGGCAAGACACCTACCCAATACCTTAGAAGGTTCAGGGATTTTAAGAAAAGAGAGAATGTGTCTTGGGTTGACTGGGTGAGTGCTGCGCACATGAACATGATGGGGTGGATCGATGGATACAAGGTTAAGACTTTTGTTGAATTGTCCCACCTCTTGTTTTTTGAGCATTTTTCTGAAGCCTGTTCACCAGAGCTGCGTCAGTATGTGGCTGACCAGAACATTTTGGACCCCTTTAAGCTGGCTAGGTTGGCTGACAAGTGGGTCTCCCACCGGGTGTCCCCTAAGGACTCCAGTGGGAAGGACAAGGACAAAGAAAAGGGGGCCTCTCAGAAAGCTGAGGAGTCCCCCAAGCAGTCACAGTCGGGTAAACCAAAACCTTCCTCTCCTAAGACCCAAAAATCTAGTGGGGATAAGTCATCTGGGGGTGGGAATAAGAGTAGTGGTCCACCTGCTGCAAAGCAGGCTCCCAGTGGTTCCAGTACCGTACCCCGCACTCCTGGCGCTTGTTGGGACTGTGGGGCTCTGGATCACAAAAGGGGTGACCCCAAGTGTAAAGGTAAGGCACTTGGAGTACAGGCTGTCAGCCTGACCTACCCTTACCCCGTGTCTGAGGTGGAGGCCACTGACCTCCCCTCCTCTGCCGGGATCACATTTGGTGCTCCGGTAGAGATTTCCTTAGTGTCCCTTGGGGCCTGGGACCAGTATGCAGAAGTACTGGCGACTATTCCACAGAACACCCGTAGGTTTTTGAGAAGTGTCCTCTTGAATGGCCAGCCTTCTACTGGTTTGAGAGACACTGGGGCAAGCATGACAGTGGTGGACAGGACCCTGCTCAAGCCAGAGGACTATGAAGGTGCTCCTCTGCAAACCACCAGGTTAGCTGGTGGGCCTCCCAAATTATCACCTGTAGCCTTAGTCACACTCATGATTGGAGACAAGACAGCAAAGCTTCCTGTCCTGGTTCAGGACAATGTCCCTGCTAACATTTTGTTAGGAAATGATCTAGTAGAGTTGGGGTTGATCTCGGATGGTCTTCCCATGACTGCTGCTGCAGTCACTAGGTCACAGGTGACACCGGGTCTGGCTGTGGGTCAGGTACCCGAGCCTAAGGCAAGAAGAAGGAAGACCAAGAAGGCCACCTCTGTGGATGAACACCTTCTCTTCCTGCTGTTCCGACAGCACCCATTGGGATCCATGCTCCGGACGGGCTGGGTCCAGTGGAAAACCCAAACTCAACTCCTGTGGGAGAAGAGACAGAAGACTCTCCTGTGGGAAAGGTTCTCAACCCGGAGGATCATCCTGACCTTCAATGCTTGTTAGCTGAAGGGGGACCCTCCCGGGCAGACTTCTGTAAGGGTCAGAGAGAGTGCCACTCTCTCGAGGGACTGAGGAAACAGGCCCTGGCCCAGGCACAAGGAGAAGTGCCTAGGACATTCCGGATTTATTGGGAGGGTGAGCTCCTTGTTAGTGAGCCCACTAAGCCTGAACCTGGTGCCCTCAAGAGGTTGGTGGTACCCCAGGTTTACAGGCCCTTCCTACTGCAGTTGGCGCATGAGGTGCCCTTGGCTGGTCATCTTGGGACCAAGAAGACTAAGCAGAGGCTCTCTGCCCATTTCTACTGGCCACGGATGGGAGTAGAAGTGGAGTCCCATTGCAGGACCTGCCCAACTTGTCAGTTGTCTGGCAAGACTGGAGGCAGTATCATTGCCCCACTGCAGCCATTGCCAGTGGTTGGCACACCATTTGAGAGGGTGGGCATCGACATCGTCGGTCCCCTTGACCCTCCCACTTCAGGTGGACATCGGTTCATCCTGGTCTTGGTAGATCATGCCACCAGGTACCCTGAGGCGATACCCCTTCGGACTGTTACTGCCAAGGTGGTTGCCAGGGCTCTCCTGGGCATTTTCACCCGTGTTGGATTCCCCAAGGAGGTTGTCTCTGACAGAGGATCCAACTTCATGTCTAGTTACATGAAAACCATGTGGAAAGAGTGCGGGGTAACCTACAAGTTCTCCACCGCTTACCACCCCCAGACCAATGGTCTGGTTGAGAGATTTAATAAAACTCTCAAGGGCATGCTAGGGGCTTTGGAAGAACCCCTAAGGAGGAAATGGGATCTCCTCCTGCCATGCCTTCTGTTTGCTTACAGGGAGGTACCTCGAGAGGGTGTTGGTTTCAGCCCCTTTGAGTTACTCTTTGGACATCCCGTGAGGGGGCCCCTCGCCTTGATCAGAGAAGGCTTGGAAGCCACCCCTCCAGGTCCCGCCAAGCAAGTGGGGGACTATGTGTTAGGCCTCAGACGGAGGATGACACAGATGATGGGTCAGGCAACAGCAAATCTCAAGGCCAGCCAGGAATTGAATAAGTACTGGCATGACCTTAAAGCCTCGCAAGTGGATTGGACTCCGGGACAGGAAATCCTTGTGATGGAGCCTACCAAGCCCAGAGCATTGGCAGACAAGTGGACTGGACCCTTCAGGATCATTTCCAAGATGGGCGAAGTCAATTATTTGGTTGACATGGGAGCCTCTGGGGTAGCCCCTCAGATATTCCATGTCAACAGGCTCAAGCCTTTCCACCGGCGAGCAGAAGTCTCATGTCTCTTGCTAGCTTCCGGGCAAGAAGAGGATGAGAGTGAGCCCCTTCCTGATTTGCTGCATAGCAACCCTCAGGATGGCTCAGTGGAGGGAGTACATCTCTCTCCAGATTTGACAACAGAGCAACAGAGGGCCTGCAGGGCTTTGCTCCAACAGTATGCCTCTCTGTTTTCACTGACGCCAGGCCTTACACCGTGGTGTAGGCATGAAATTGACACTGGTGACAGTGTGCCTGTCAAAAGCAGGTGCTACCGTATGTCAGATACCGTCAAGAACCACATCCAGGCTGAGGTCGCCAAGATGTTGGATCTGGGTGTTATTGAGCCCTCAACCAGCCCCTGGTCCAGTCCAGTGGTCCTTGTCCCCAAGGCAAGTTCCCAGGCGGGTACCAAGGATTGGAGGTTCTGTGTGGACTACCGAGGAGTCAATGCCGTCACCAAAACTGACGCGCACCCATTGCCCAGGGCTGATGAGCTCGTGGACACCATAGGTGCTGCCAAATTTGTGAGCACCTTTGACCTTACCTCAGGCTATTGGCAAATAGCTCTGACGGACCATGCCAAGGAAAAGACGGCCTTCTCAACACCTGAGGGACTCTACCAGTTTAGGGTCATGCCTTTTGGGTTGAAGAATGCCCCTGCCACCTTCCAGAGATTGGTCAACCATGCGCTCAGTGGGCTGGAAGCCTTTTGTGTGGCTTACTTAGACGACATTGCCGTCTACAGTTCCACCTGGGAAGAGCATTTGACACATCTGGATAAGGTGTTGCAGGCCTTGAAAAGGGCTAACCTCACTATCAAGGCCACCAAGTGCCAGATAGCTCAGGGGAAAGTTACCTATCTTGGTCATGAGGTAGGAGGGGGTCAAATCCAACCTCTCTCCAGTAAAGTACAGGATGTACAGAACTGGGAGACTCCCACTACTCAAACCCAGGTGAGGGCCTTTTTGGGCCTGACTGGGTACTATCGCAATTTCATGGCAGACTATGGGACCATAGCTGCACCCCTGACAGCTCTAACCTCACCCAAGCAGCCTAGGAAGGTTAATTGGACCGAAGACTGTCAGAGGGCCTTTGATGGCTTGAAAGAAAGTCTGTGTAGGGCACCTGTGTTGAGTGCGCCTGACTACAGCCAACCCTTTATCGTCCAGACGGATGCCTGCGACACCGGAATTGGAGCTGTCTTGTCCCAGTTAGATGACAAAGGGAGAGAACATCCTATCATATTCATCAGTAGACAACTCAAGGGTAGAGAACTTAGGTGGGCTACTGTTGAAAAGGAGTGTTTTAGCATAGTTTGGAGCCTTAGGCGTTTTAGGCCCTACCTTACGGGGTCTACCTTCAAGGTCCAAACAGATCATAAGCCCCTGAAGTGGCTTATGCAGATGAAGGGTGAGAATCCGAAATTGCTCAGGTGGTCCATTAGCCTGCAAGGGCTAGACTTCACCATAGAGCACAGACCAGGGAAGAGTCACGATAATGCAGATGGCCTTTCCAGAAGGTATGTTGACCGTCTGGATGAGGGTGTCTATCCCGTGGGAGATTAGACACCCTCCACCTCAGTCTGGGGTGGGCGACTGTGATGCTGGAAATGCATCAGAGGGACAGGGCCTCTGAATCCTTGTCCTTTACTGATTTTTATCGTGTATTCTGTCATGTTTTCTGCCCAGGAGTCCATGTGGGACTCCTGGCAGTGCAGCTCTCTCTTTTGGTTTGGTGAACAGACCCATGGGATACCCTTATGGCACCCATGGGTAGGGGTACAAACCTGTGCCCCTAGTGTATGTTTTTGGGCACCTGTGGGTGGCCCCAGAGCAGGGTATGGGCTGGTGGCAGCTCCATGCTGAATTTGACAGGTGCTCTGGGTGTCCTCCATTTTGGGATACCCAGGCCCTGCCATTGGGATCAGTTGATTCCTGATAGAAAACAAGATGGCCCCTGTGGCCTCTTGCTTTCTATTGCCTGTTATCTTGTTTTCCCAAAGTCCTGGGAAGCCCTGACTCTGTCCCTTCCCCCTGACTGGCTGTTGGGTGGAAGTTCCATATATGGTGTTGTTGTGAAGGCCCAGCTAGACTGACTGGAGCCTTCCCAGTGACTGTATGATGTGGGTACCTCCTGTGGGTGGGACCTGGGTGAATGGAGTGTGTGACCAATATACACTCCTTGTTGTGGTTGTCTGGTTTCTGGCATGAGAGACAAAGACTGAGACAGCCCTGCCCGAAACTGGCCTGAATGCAGTGTGTAGTGTTGAATGGCTGGGTACTTGTCCCAATCCACATTCCTTGTTGTGAGTGTCTGAAAGGGAGAAGTGTGGCCTGAATGCACTGTGTGCCTGATTGGCTGACTGACTGCATGAATGCCCTTCTGTATGATTGGCTGCTGAGTGTGTGCCAGCAGTGTGGATGGGAAGCAGAATAGTATATCTGGGGAACTCTCACCACTGGTAGTTGGTTCAGGAACGTTCAGGAACGTTCAGAAGCATCCTGGAGCTGAGTCTCCACTCTAAGAGTAACTGGAACTGCTGATCCTCGACGTCCAGCTGGAAGAAGAAGACTTGCTGTGGCATTTGCTTCGACCAATCCGAAGGCTGCCGAAATCGTCGAAGGCTGACCCGAGAGAGGACCTGGTAAGGCGCCCTCTTCCCGTGCTCCGAGGGACCATCGAGCACCGCTCCATCTTCGCCGAAGCGCCCTGGAAGACAGACCCTCGAAAGGCTGTCGACCCGAGATGGGACCGCCGAGGAGATCGAAGTGAAGCATCCGGACATCGCCGCCGTCGAAGTCCATTGCCGTCGACCAGGGTTCGCAGGTTTGTGTAACCGCTGGAGGCCCGTCGAAGTTGTGTTGCCCAGCCGTGGGAACCATTTGACGCCGTGCCGCCGACGACCGGAGCCGTCCGCTCCTTTGCCTAAGAACATTCGAATCAAAGGACTCCCTCGTCCGCACCGTCGACCGCTTTATCCTGCCGGAGAAAGTCGAGGACGACCAACGCGCCGAGGAGAAACCTGCCGGTGGGTTTCCCGCCACCCGAAGATCATAAAGACTCAAACGACTCGACGCCCTTGCTGGGCCTCCGTCTCCGCAATCTTTGCGGTCCAGAACTATTGTCACCGAGGTGCCCCGCACGCCTCTGCCTTGCAGGACGCCGACGCTCCGACGCCGACGAGCACCGCTCGGACGAAGCTGCCGCCTCATCGATGCCGTTCTACCCTGTTTGTCGACGGACGTTCGACGATCCGTGACTCCCGCTTGAAAGGGGGTCGCTCAAGAAGGATCTGTCGACGCCTCTTCGAAGAACTCGACTCCACCAGGTACATTGGGGGGGTAAAAACATTATAGGAGGGAATAAGACTTGCAGAACAATATATGGACTGGGCTTGTGCTATATCTTTATTTTACAGGTTGCCCAGGTGGGGGGATCTCCACACAGAACTGTGTCTAGTGGTAGGGGCCAGTATTCTGCCTATTGCTCAACCATCTTATTTTCTCTCCTCTCTCTATTGCTGGTTTCACTCTATTGATCTGTGTGACATTGTTACAGTATTGTTCATGCACTTTAATGAGATCTAATACAAAGGGTGCTACCACTTTAGAATTGTATATATTTGCTATTGTTGATTTTCCTGAGTACAAAGTGAGTTATCATGATAAGTGTACATAACCTTGAATATTGATTATATAAAGACTGTGTTCTAACCAAGACAGTGTGTGGACATTCCTTTGTGGGGGCTTGGGGACTACACTGTACTTAAGAACCAGCCTGCATCACCTCCTGAGAAGCTAGGCCTTGATTGCTCGACCATTGCTACCGTAATAGAGAATCTTGGCTGGGGTCTTCTGTGCCTCTCCTCTACCATATAGAGAGCAGAAGTACAGACACCCCCACCGGTCTTCTTTACACGCCCCTACTGTATCACAAAGATTCGCCCATAAATTTGTTGGGGAGGGACCTCTTTAGTAAGCTGAATATGACCATCTCCTTTACAGAAAGGGGAATAGTGTGCTCTACTCCAGGGGTGTGTCCGGTGCAAGCAATGCTAATGATCAACACCATGACAAAAACGAGGTTGCAGTAAGGGTGGCCACACGGATGTAGACATATTCATTTATGGGTTACAGGTCCTGGATAGAGTGGTACCAGAGATCACTCGGAAGGAATGGAGGGTCCAATCAGATTTTGTTTTTCCGCCCTGTGATAAGCCCAGAGATTGTTCCTGGCACCATCCTTTCAATTGACCTACAGGGGGTGCAAGTATCAGGCAGACGTATTGTGGCAATAGGACTGGACATGCATGGATGTGAGTGGCGAACAGTGTTATGCGTAGACCCAAACAAAGCGCTAAGAGATTTAACAGATGAAGAGCTATTTACTGACAGTGACACTGACAGGGAAATAATAATGGAAATATGTGTGCTGTGTGACATAATTATTGAACACATAGAGATACATAACCCCCTCATGGCCATTGTCAGTACACCGCCTTCCATATTCGATCAAGATATGAAAGAGGTACCCACAGAACTATGGACCACAGGGCCCCATGATGTAGGACTCTTGCATGGGGTAACGCCCATAAAAATTAAACTAAAACCAGGCGCAGTACCGTCCAGAGTGAAGCAATATCCACTGTCCAGAGAAGCAGAAGAGGGAATAAAAGAAACAATAAGTGCATTACTACAACAAGGTATAATTGTGCCATCAAATTCACCATGCAATATGGCAAGTTATCCTATAAAAAAAGCAAGCGGCGGGGCGTGGAGGATGATACAGGATCTCCGGCCACTTAATGATGTCATACAGAAAGAGTTCCTGTTAGTGCCAAACCCTGCATCCATTTTGTGTAGCATCCCAATAAATGCCACATGCTTCACAGTTGTGGACTTGAAGAATGCCTTCTTCTCAGTACCACTCGGCCTCAGTTGCCAATACTTGACAGCATTTACCCTAGGAGGAAAGAGATATGAACACTTCAGACTGCCCCAAGGGTACTGTGAAAGTCCCAGCATATTTAACAGGATTTTGCACAAATACCTCGGCAATGTTAATGTAAAAAGCACAATAATTTAATACACAGATGACCTCCTTGTCTGCAGTGAAAGTGAAGAACAGTGTAGAACAGATTCAATAACATTACTGAACCTGCTGGTGACAAAAGGGTACAAGGTTGACAAGGGCAAACTGCAATAATGCCTAGCAGAAGTACTGTATCTAGGACAGTTAATTTCAAAGAATGGTAAAAGGATCATACCAGACAGAGCAGCAGCTATACGTCATTCCATGATGCCTAAAACTGTCAAGGAAATGCAGAAATTCCTTGGCATATGCAACTATTGCCATGCATGGATACTAGACTATGCTGCATACACATGCCCCCTTCTCCAAGCACTGAAACAAGCACAAAAGAACAATGTCCCCATAAAATGGACACAAGAAATGATCACACAATTCTATAAACTGAAAGATCTCATCACAAACTCACCCGTTTTGGCCACTCCAGATTATGATCGGGAGTTCTACCTGTTCTCACATTGTGATGGAATGCTAATGACAGCAGTACTCGCACAAAAAACATCACTGGGTCACAAGCCATTGGCCTATTACAGTGGCACCTTAGATTCTGTAATGCAGGGACACTTCGCATGCGAACAGGCTCTTGCAGCCGCCGCCTTCACAATAGAAAAAAGCGCCACCATAGTGATGGGCTGCTCAGTCACACTATTCGCTGAGCACTCTCTATTTGCCATACTAGAAAGATAAAAATCCACACTCACCACACATAGATCAACGGCATATGAAATAATAATATCCAGTGCAAACGTGCACGTCGTACAATGCAAAACTGTTAACCGAGCCACATTCATTACAGATACATGCACAGTTGAGGACATGCAAGCACATGATTGCGCTACATATGAAGGGGAAGAAGATGATATCCCTACAGCAAGTGAAAATGCCCTAGAAGAAGAACAAGTTACTTCTTACCTGGTAACGTTCTTTCGATTGGATGTTCCTCCAACATATTCCTCATCTTAGATGTATTCCATGCAGCTTTGCTGCTCTTCGGAAATGTTTTCGGCAGAGGGCGCCGTGCGTCGATGTCGTTGAGTCGATAGTCCCTCGAGGGCCTCCGTCGAGGGTGACGTCATCGGGTGTATAAGTAGCACACGCGGCGCCCGTTGGCCTCAGTTCTGTTTTTCCGCAGTACGTTGCTTCGGACATTCGGCGCGCCTCGAGTTCTGTCAGGAAATATAATATTACGAGAAGAAATAATGTCCTCGTCATCGATGCCGACCACGACCCCGAGATGCGGCTCAAAAATGTCGATCACGGACCCGCACCGCGAGTGTTTGTGGCGTCTCGGGGAAGGCCACGACATGGAGGCCTGTTCGAAGTGTCAGGCGATGACGGGAAAGGCCTTGCGAGAAAGGAGAGGAAAGCTACAGGTAGGTCGGAAGGATCAGAAAGCCTCTAGCGTTGAGTCAAGACCCCATGGGGAAAAATCTCCTCGACGCGAAAGGCATAGATCCAGATCTCGAAGCGATTCTCATCGCTCGTCGTCTTCATCGAAAAAGTCGAAGAAACGACGCCATAGATCTCCCTCCACCTCGTCGTCAGACGAGTCTCCGAAAATGAAATGCCCCACAAAACATTTGTCTTCCGAAGAGTGGGAAGCATTTAGGGTCAAAATGATGGAGGTGTTTGAAAAAGCAAAGCCTCGGTCCGCGCCTTCTTTGGAAGCCGGCCGGGAGCGTCATCGCTCCGACACTCGCGCACCCTCGAGCCTGGGTGATCGTAAAAGGAAGGATAGAGAACCTTCCAGGACGCCAAGCGAAAAATGCTCGAGTCGAGTCGACCGCTCAAGGTCACTGATGCCGTCCAAGACCTTCCACACCTCGAAGGGGAAACTGTTGAAGGCTGCCTCGATGCCCTCGAAGCAGACCCTGTCGACGACCACGATGTCATTGACGCCACCAACGCCTTTATCAATGTCGACTGCGAAACCTTCAGCGCCAAAGGCTCCAACCAAGCCAGGGCAGCTAGAACAGGAGAAGGAGAAAACTGCAAGACATGTATCTTCTTCAAAATCTAGTATTACACCTCCTCCTCCTCCTCCTCCTCCTCTCCCAGAGAAGGTTTTCAAGCCTCTCCCTAGGAAGGAGTTTTTCAAATCCTTGACCTCAATTTTTGAGGATCAGGAGAGATCCGAAGAGGAAGATGTACCTTTTGGGTTGGAACATGGCACCTAAAATGTCCCAGAATGCTTAAAATCGGAAGAAAGCAGGATGAAGGATTTGGTGGAGTCCTTACATAATGCAAGTGCCATTGATACCTCTCCTGAGAATGATTTTGGTAGACCAGATCCAGGAGAGCATGCCAGTCCATCTTATCGTCAATTAATGACAAAGGTGGTAGACTACTTGGGATGGGCTAAACCAACAGCCCAATTCGTCCAGGACGATTTGACAGACATATTGGATCATAGTCCCACTGAAGACCCAGTTTTACCTTTTCATGTAGCCTTACAAAACAGGGTGGCCAAGAATTGGGAAACTCCGGATTCTATTCCTCCGGTGAATAAATCCCTAGCATCAAAATACCGCCCAGCCAGTAGCGACCCCGGCTATCTGTCAAAACATCCAACTCCCGAGAGTTTGGTCATACAGGCAGCCACAGCTTCCAACAAACTTGCGTACCTGTCTATCCCTCCAGACAGGGACGATAAGCGCGTGGATGGTTGGGCATGGAAGGTATTTTCAGCCGGGAGCATGGCATTAAAATCTGCCAACTCCACGTGTGCCTTGGCAAGGTTTTCGTACACTCTGTGGGAGTGCATCGCAATGGCGGCGGAGCACATACCAGAAGGGGAAGAAAGGGAAGGTTTCCTAGCCATCGTTAGAGATGGAAAGGAGGCCATGCAGGAATCCCTTCAATCTGGATTGGACACTGCGGATAGTATAAGCAGATCCATGGGCACTAGCACGGTAATGCGCAGGTTTGCGTGGTTTTGCACCGGACGTATTTGCCATCTGGGCCTCTTTGCCATCAGCGGCTGCAACATCCGCCACAAAACCACTTTGAGGACTTGCACTGCAAAACACCTGTAGGAGGCAGGCTGTCGCAGAATCTGCAAGAATGGCGAGCCATTACTTCAGATGTTTGGGCTCTAGAAATAATAGCCCAAGGCTATTGCCTTCCTTTTCTAAAGCAACCTCAAAGCAATCCACCAGGGAGACACCCGTTGAAGATTTCAAATCCGCTCCTACAGCAGGAAGTTCTAACCCTGCTGGAGAAAGGTGCCATAGAACCAGTACCTGCAGCGGAGAGGAACAAGGGTTGGTACTCCCCGTATTTTTTCATCCCCAAAAAGGACAGAGGACTGAGACCCATCTTGGACTTAAGAAGCTTGAACAAGTTCCTCAGGAAGGACAAGTTCAAGATGGTTACTCTTTCTCAGATCCTTCAGGCCCTTCAACTCCAGGACTGGTTGGTGTCATTGGACCTCCAGGATGCCTATTTTCATGTGCCGATTCATCTCAAGCACAGAAAATACCTGAGGTTCGTTGTTGGCGACTCACACTATCAGTTTTGAGTCCTGCCATTCGGGTAACCTCCGCCCGAGGGTCTTCACCAAGTTAATGGTAGGGGTGGCAGCGCACCTCAGGAGAGGGGGGATTCATGTCTACCCCTACCTGGACGACTGGCTGATCAGATCGCGCTCTGCCGAGCAAGCTTTGGATCATCTGAAAGTCACCTGTCACTTCCTCCACAAGCTGGGCTTCTCCATCAACTTAAAGAAGTCTCAAATGACACCTTCCCAACAGCTTCAATACATAGGAGCTGTATTAGACACATCCTTGGGAAAGAGCTCCCCTCCCAAGACGAGGGCTCAAGACATTCTTCAGATGGTTTCAAAATTCCAAAATGCCCAGAATCTCCAGGCTTACGACTTTCTACGGTTGCTCGGCCTCATGGCATCCTGCATTTTTCTGGTGCCAGAGGCACGCTTGAGGATGAGATCCCTTCAATGGGCCCTAAAGACTCAGTGGTCCCAGTTCTCGGGTCAAATGACGGATCTTCTTCAGATTCCAAACAAGGTCAGACAAGACCTTCTATGGTGGGCCTGTGCAGAGAACATCTTAAAGGGAGAACCCTTTTGGCAAACATGGCCAGAGGTCACAGTAGTGACGGACGCCTCACTCCTGGGGTGGGGAGCACATGCCAACGATTTGACAATAAACGATCGCTGGTCTCCATCGGAGTCCAAACTACATATCAACCTACTAGCGCTGAAGACTTTCCTGCCATCTGTCAG
The DNA here is from genome assembly GCF_040938575.1 of Ambystoma mexicanum. NCBI lineage: Eukaryota > Metazoa > Chordata > Amphibia > Caudata > Ambystomatidae > Ambystoma > Ambystoma mexicanum. The sequence goes on from NC_090938.1 coordinate 645,746,462, forward strand.
GGGAAAGAATGTCCTGATAATGATAGACAACACAGTGGCCATGCACTACCTAAACAAAAGAGGATGTGTGGGGTCACTACCCCTGTGCAGAGAGGCAATGCAGCTCTGGTATTGGGCGATTCAAGAGGGAATCTCTTTAACTGCAATTAATCTAGCCGGGGAAGAGAATATGATGGCAGATGCTCTGGGCAGGCAGAGCACGGTGTCCCACGAATGGGAATTGGCTCAGGAAGTCATTCAAGAGATCTTCGCCCTTTGGGGAACCCCTCAGTTAGACCTATTCGCAACCAGTACCAACCAAAGATGCGAAAGGTATTGCTCAAGGGAATTTCCCCCGAGAGGAGCCCTGGGGGACGCGTTCGTGGTGGAGTGGAATTTCCCACTATTGTGCGCGTTCCCTCCGATTCTCGTCATTCCTCAGGTCATCAGGAGGCTGAGACGCTTCGGGAACCGCATGATCCTAATTGCCCCGGATTGGGCCAGGAGAACGTGGTATCTGGACCTTCTAGATATGTCCATCTGTCCTCCAGGACGTCTTCCTCAGAGAGAGAACCTTCTCTCTCAAATGGAAGGTCAGGTTCTCCACCCAGAGGTCAGAACACTCAACCTTCATGCTTGGTATCTGAAAGGCTGAGATACAGGGATTGGAACCTTCCAGATGATGTGATGGAGGTGTTGCTTTCGGCAAGAAGGCCAGCAACAAAGTCTCTGTACCGTTGCCGTTGGAAAAGGTTTTGCAACTGGTGCAGGGAAAAGAATGTGGATCCTTTTCTATGTTCTATTCCGGAAGTACTATCTTTCCTTCTGACCCTAGCACATAGAGGTCTGAATATTGAAACAATAAAAGGTTACCTTGCGGCGCTTTCCATCTTCAAGCGCTCATCGGAAGAATGCTCCTACTTCAAAATTCCTTTGATAAGACAATTCATAAAAGGTCTCACTAATATGTTTCCTCCCCACCCATTTCAAATAATTGAGTTACAAAGGTGCGACCCAACCAAAGAGCAGGAATTATGGGAGAAACGAGGGTGTAAACAATCACCCACAGACCTATTGTGACGCCAGGAAATGACAGGGAAAATAGTGATGCCAGTAGAGTTATTACAAATAGCATTCCAACAGCTTAATTTTCCAGCGGATGTGACAAAACAGCACATTGCAGCAGACATCCAAGAAGAATGGTTCATATCCAATCCGCAGGAACACTTAACGAAACTAGTAATAGAATGCACTACAGGTCAGACATACAGTTCAGGGATGACACTCAGAACTTGCGAGGAACACTGCCACGCCCATCAGGACCATTTCGAGAACTCCACATAGATTATGCCGATATGGGGGGAAGATGTAATAGAGCAAGGTGCCTCATAGTAGTGGTGTGCCCATTCTCACGGTGGGTTAAAGCAGGACCATGTGCGCACCCAGATGCCAAGTGCACGGCCACATTTTTGGTAAGGGAGGTATTCCTGAGGTGGGGGATATGTGATGTGATCCGTTCAGACAATGGCACACACTTTGTAAATGACCTTTTCAAGGAGGTGACCACATTGCTAGGGGTAAAACATAAACTCTGTTCGATTTATCACCCGCAAGCTAACAGAATTGTAGAAAAAATCAATTGCCTCCTCATAAGTAGATTGTCCAAACTATGTCACACCCTTAAGAAAAACTGGGTATATTGCTTGCCTCTAGCATTGTTCCAACTCAGAAAGCAGCCAAGTAAGGACCACCATTTAAGCCCGCACAAAATAGTGACGGGAAGGCGCATTCAAATGCCACTAATTCCAGTAAGAAGAGCATCAGACGCTCACAGAGCTGCCACAGTGCTAGGGGATGAATTTAAGGAATATCTCACTCAACTGACACAAGCAGTGAGGAGTATAGCAAAACAAGTAGCACCTCCATTTACACAAGAAAACCAAACTGATACAAATACACCCACCCAAGACAAACTAGCAGCCCTGCTAATGCCTGGTGAACATGTACACGTGTGCAGCTTCGTGCAGAGATGGAACTCCCCATGATTTTATGGCCCATATGAAGTGATTTAATGTATGCCCTCAGCCGTAAGGGTGAAGGGTTTAAAGTACTGGGTGCATATCTCAGATGTAAGAAAGGCCAACGAGAGCACCACACCGCAAAGCGACCAATCACAGGAACAGAATGTTGCTATTCCATAAACAAAAGTATAATTCAAGAAATAAATGGCAAAATGAAAATTAGGACTGTAACACAAAGAAAAAAGTAATGTACAACAAATACAGATCAAATGAGATTATAATGCATATATATGTATGATCTCTCTCTCTCTCTCTCTCTCTCTCTCTCTCTCTCTCTCTATCTCCCTCTCGCTACCTCTCACTCTCTCTGGGTCTTTCTATCTCTATTACTCTCTTTATCTCTCACTCTCTCAGTATCTCTCCATCTCTACCACTCTCCGCCTAGCACAGTTTCTTCAAAGGCAGTCCGCTCCCACTCTCTTCTCTTATGTTTTCTGTCATCGCCTATTTTTGCTTCAAAAACATGTATGGTAAATACGTAAATAAACATAATAGTGATATGTCATGAAAAGAAAGAAGAAAAAGATTGATTATTCATGTACTTAACCCGTTTATATCGCCCCTTCAGGTGGAAATATGACGGAAAGGAGGGCTCTCACTAACAACGCAACCAATGTAGATAGTGATAGGGTAGAAATAAATAGTAATAGAAACTACAATTATGATTGTGGCTTATATTTTGTGCCTATCGTTTTTAGTGTGATGTTGTTTTGCCTTGGCCTGTATTGGAGTATATCCTTTATATTAGGAGATATAAAGGAGGGGGAGAGGGGTACATCTGATACAAGAAGGGTCAAGTCTCATTTGGAATGGTTTTATAGTTATGTGGACCCACAATGCTTCTTTGAATGCTAATTTAACCACTCAGCACAAAAACCGAACTGTCAAAATCCCCATTTTTACATATGTTGGTATGGGTTATGATAGCGATAACGTGTCAAATGAGTATGATGTTCATTATTCTATGTTCGGGATTTCGGGTTCGCCAAATGTAAATATGCACACAACCAAAGAACCTACCTCAGAGGGCGACAAACTGCACTTTATACGCTATGTCCCAACTACCCAAATGTATCCTGTGCCACAATCCTTGCAGAGTGGGGGCGAACAGAATTACCAGGTTGTTCACCGTAGTGACCCCCTTACTCCTAGTCCATAGTCCCCTTAACTCCATACTTAAGGGGCATCTCTCCGTCCTGTGGGACGCTACCGGAGCACTTTGTAAAAAGCATCCACAATTTTTTCAAAAATGTGTCCCTCCTCTCTTTCCTGCGCCCGGCACGCGGCCGTAACCCCACCCACCTTGGCTCCACCCCGCGCATCGCCCATCAGTCCTTTTCTATCGCAGGGTCAAAGACCCATTAGCAATAACAGAGGAACCTTATTAGAGGGGACGGAGGGCGGGCCTATGGAGGAAAGGGGACTATGGACTAGGAGTTAGGTGGTCACTACGGTGAGTAACCTGGTAATACCCCTACGTCCCATCCCCTTTCCTCCATACTTATGGGAGATTCCCAAGCACTCCTTACAGGAACTATGGATGGATGGAAATACCCCTTACTGAAACAGGTTCTTCAGCACAGCCTGGCCAAACTGAGCGTCAGCTCTAGAGCTCATATTGAGGCAGTAATGCTTACAGAAAGCAGATGGGGGGGCCCAAGTAGCCGCTTTAGCAATGGACTCCCAGGGAACATACTTCTGAAAAGCAACCGCGGCTGCCTTGCCCCGCACCAGGTGTGCATGGATACCTTTAGGAGGTTTCAGCTTTTGGACGGTGAAAGATTCCGTGATACAGGAGGCAATCCATCTGGAAATAGATGCCTTAGAGGCCGGCCTGCCCTGAGGGTTACCGAAGGTCACAAAAAGTTGGGAAGAACTCCGAAGCTCGGAAGTCCTGTCCAGGTAGAACTTAAGAGCTCTTCGAACATCCAGGCAGTGTAGAACCCTTTCCGCCTCCGAGGCAGGGTTCGGAAAAAAGACCGGAAGGGAAATTGACTGATTCAGATGGAATTCGGTCACTACCTTTGGTAGGAAAGCTGGGTTTTTCCGAAGGACTACCTTGTCCTTATGAAAGACCAAGGAAGGATGCTCCACCGACAATGCCTGGAGCTCACTCACTCTCCTCGCTGATGTAACAGCGCCCAGAAAGGACACTTTCCAGGACACGTACTTGAGGTCAACCGTAGCCATTGGCTCAAAGGGTTTATAGCACAGCGCCGTCAGGACTACATTTAGGTCCCAAGGCGGGTGCGGACTACGAACCGGAGGGTAGATGCGTGTCAAGCCAGCAAAATGTCTCTTCACCACCGGGTTAGTTAAAGAATAAGAACACCGGTCTGTAGAGAGGTAAGCGGAAACCGCTGAGCGATAAGTCCTGCAAGACAGAACATGAACCCCTGACTCTGCTAAGGAGGATACGAAGGACATTACCGTGTCAATCGTTGCCACCCTCGGGTCCAATTCTTTCTCCAAACACCAATGACAGAACCTGAGCCATGTACTCTTGTATTGGGATCTGGTCGAGGGTTTCCTGGCTGCCTGGATAATGCGCATGTTATCCGCAGACAAACCCAAACGCTCTAGAGACGTGAACTCAGGCCCCATGCCGCCAAGTTGAGCGATTGTGGGGAGGGGTGCCATATCTGCTGTTCCCCTTGGTGAAGAAGATCGGGAGTTCCTGGTAACCTGATCGGCGGACACACCGACAGGTGTTGAAGTTCTGAAAACCAAAACCTGGCCGGCCACCACAGAGCTATCAGTAGAAGAGAACAGTTGACAGAGCTCTTCAACTTCAGAATTGCTCGATGAACTAGGGGAAGAGGCGGGAAGGCGTAAGCTCTCATGTTGTGCCATGGAATCTCGAGAGCGTCCCCTAGAGAGGAGGCTCCCAGCCCCCCTCTGGAGGCATACTGAGGAAGCTTCTTGTTTACCGCCGTGGCAAAGAGGTCCACCTCCGGTGTGCCCCAACGTGAGAAAATCCATGAGAGGATCTCCGCCTTCAACTTCCACTCGTAGCTGACCACTGTCCGCCGGCTGAGGGCATCCGCAGTGACATTCAGCTGGCCCGGGATGTGCACTGCAAGCAGCCAGACCCCATGAAGCACAGCCCACTCCCAAATCTGGATGGACAGGTCCACGAGAGGGGGAGACTTTGTTCCCCCTTGCTTGTTTATGTAATACATTGATACCACATTGTCTGTTCTTATGCGGACGACTTTGTTGACAATGAGCGGTCTGAAGGCCTCGAGCGCCAGAAAGATAGCCAGAAGCTCCAAATGATTTATGTGCAGGAGCTTGTCCTGAGGCGACCAGAGGTCCGAGACCTGAAGAAGATCTAACGTCGCACCCCACCCCAAAAGGGAGGAGTCTGTTGTTATCGTCACCCAGGGGGCTGGGTCTTGAAACCCCGCGCCCACTGACAGGTTGCTGAGAGATGACCACCAGTCCAGGTCCACTCTCATGGAATTCGGAATCATTACCCGATTGGAATCCGGGTCCACAGCCTGACACCAGGAACTCCGAAGAGCCATCTGGGTCCGTCTCATTTTGAGACACGCAAGAGGAAGATCCAGTACACACGAGGCCATGAGGCCCAGAAGCCTCTGGAACCACCAGGCCGACATGCTCTTTGACTGCGCAAACATCTGACACGTGGCCAACAGATCCGCCATTCTGTCCCCGGTCAGATACACTCGGCAGTCGATCGTGTTCCAACAAAAACCCAGGAAAGTCAGGTCCTGTGAGACCGTCATGGAGGATTTCCGCCAGTTCACCGACAGCCCAAGATGGAGCAGGAGCTGAAGGAGAGACTGGAGGTTGCCCGCTGCTGCCAACGACAAGGGCTGCGTAGGACCCAGTCGTCCAAATAGGGATACACATGGATACCCTGGAGACGAAGATAGGCCGCAATCACCGACATCATCTTCGTGAAGATACGCAGCGCCAAACTGAGGCCAAAAGGAAGCACCCGAAACTGGAAGTGCTCTTCTCCCAAAGAGAAGCGGAGGTATCTCCTGTGTGGATTCCAAATCAGGATATGCATGTACGCATCCTGAAGATCCACCACGCTGAGCCAATCGCCCATCTGCAAAGAGGAGTGAATCTGGCTGGGCGTGATCATCTTGAATTTCTCTTGGGGTAGGAAAAGATTGAACTGGGAAAGGTCTAGGATGGTGCGCAGGCCAGCCTGGTTGGGTTTGGGCACCGTAAACAGCCGGGAGTAAAAACCCTCCCCTCGCTCCCCAAGGGGAACGGGTTCCACAGCTCTGAGGTGCAGAAGTTTCTGAACCTCGGCCTTGAGGGAGGGTGAGCCCGACAGCTGAAAAGGAGGGTTGAGGGGTAGGGTAGGGGGTAAAGGTAAGCGGAAGCCCACTCGAGCGACTGACAAGACCCATCTGTCTTCTGTGATGGTCTGCCACACCTCCCAATGAGACGCAATGCGTCCTCCCACTGGGGTCTCGTGGGAGCGTGGAAAACCCTCTTTTGGCAGGCTTATCGGTGGCGGTGCCACCTGAACCTGATGAGGAGGCTGAGGAGCGGGAGAAAAACCGCATACGCTGTTGTCTACGGCGGTTATTCCCCGCAGGAGTATCCACTCTGTGAGATTTGCGTTCGAGGAAGCCCCTAAAACCAGAGGAAGGTCGACTTTGCGACAACGGTCTTTGAGACTTGAAGGGAGCTTTAACCAGAACAGACAATGATTTAGCCGTCTGAGTGCTATCTTTGGTTTTGGTGAGCTCTACATCAGTAGAAGAGTGAAAAAGCTCCTTACCATCGAATGGAAGGTCCAGAACCTTGTCTTGGACTTCCTTCAAAAACTTAGTGGCATGCAGCCACGCTTGCCGTGAGGTATCAACCCCAAGCATCAGACCCCGAGCCGAGGTGTCTACGTGATGAGCCGCAGCCTCCAGGAGATCCTGGGCCAAGACCCTGGCATCGGAAAGGCCCCCTCTGAAATCTTCCAACTTCTCGACCGGAATGTGCTCCTCAAACTCCGCCAGGCCTCTCCACATCCGCATGTTAGCTCCCGCCAAAATCAATTCTGCATTGGCCTGCCTGAGCTGTAAGGCCGAATTGGCAAAGATTTTCCTCCCTAGGGAGTCCAGGAGCTTGTCCTCCTTTCCCAAGACCTGAGTAGCCATCGCGGAGGAGGATGCTGCAGGCCTGGATTGCAACGTAGCTGCAGTCACCACTGTGGAGGAGGGAGGCGAACAAGACAACAAGGCCACTTCTTCCGAAGAATGTAGCCTGTACCTCGCGTCAATCTTTTTATTGACAAAAAGTCCCGAGTGTGGCTTTTCCCAAACTCTTCGGACCTCGGCCAGAACGTCCTTCTGCAAGAACAGGCCGGTACGCTCCAAAGGAGACAAGGTGAATGCCCCAGAAAGCACGCCCTCCTGCGGAGCGGGTGCCTCGGGCACCGGAACATCTAAGAAACTCATCATGTCCAGCACCCGGTCATGGAAAGCTCTGATAGAGCGGGGGAGGTCCTCGTTGTCCTGGTCGCCTTGAGTGTCATCTGACAGGTCAGGATCCTGCTGAGCCGTGTCAGGCACTGCCCTGTCCACTGGGGACAATGGTGGCAAAGGCGGAAACGCAGGGGAAGGCATTACGGGCAAGGGAGGTGCCGGCGGGACCACCGGTGGAACGGGTGGAGCCGGAGGCGCAGGTGGACATATCTCCTTGAAAAGCCCTTTGAAATATTCCCTCATGGGGTCAGTGCACATAAGCGCTTGAAATTTACCGAAAAAGGCGTCCTCAGGAGATTGTTCCGGAACCTGAGGAGGCCTCTCATGAGGTGGACAAATCCAGGGACGTAACGGGGAAGGGTGCCGCACCGGCCCCTCCACCGACGTAAATCAAGGGAGCCACCCCCGCGGGCAATGAAACATTGTGCGGAAGAGGCATCCGGGCGTTCCAATCATAAACCGGCCAGTAAGGATGCGCACAAGGGACCTTAGGTTTACCCGAAAGACCGAACCCTACACCAGGGGCCGATGGCGTACTTGTAGGGGTAGTGCCTAAAATGGCTGCCGTGGTCGAGGCGGGAACGGCCGCCATTTTGTCCTCATCTGAGGGGAACTGCGGCACGTGAGGAAGTGAGGCAGGGGTCCCTGTCGATGGGTCAGGGGTCTTAACTTTAGCCTTAACATAAGGAACCTCGGCAGAGCCGGTATTATGAGGCCTGGAATGTTTCTGCGACATACCAACCGCCAACTGAGCCTTCGAAGGAAGGGCCTCGGCACTGCCGGTAAAAGAAGAAACATTCTTCTTTGCCCCTTCAACAGATCTGGTGTCACCACAAGAGCGGGAACGGTGAGCAACCGTTTTCACCGACAGGGCCTTGCCCGGCCCCTCAGAACTGTTGGTAGCCTTAGCCTCTGTACGAGGGACCTCGGACCTAGGCCCGGTAGAAGCCTTATCGGCACGGGCCTTGAACATCCGTTCTGTAACCTCAAGCCCAGCCAAGACCTCGGGGCGCACCCCGGTTTTGTTTTTGAGGGAAGCCGAAAGAGCGGCCTCAGAGCAAGCTCCGGTAACCCACGACTCAGTAGAACTGGGTCTACAAACAGCCCCCACAGGAGGGGCCTCGGAGCGTACTCCGGTGAACACAGGCCTCTTACGGAGACCCTCTGAGAAAACTCCGGTAGAATTAATAGGCCCGACAGGCACCCCAGGGTGAACCCCGGTAACAGAGCGATCGACGCCCCTCCCGGCCCGAGAGGAACCCGGAAAGGTATCCCCCGGCCGGGGTGCTTTGAAAAGTAAAGAACTTACCGGGCGTTTTTTCTTCTCGTCGATGAACGCCTGAAAATGCGAAGGAGGAGTTTGTCCGAACACCTCCTCCCACCGCTCCAACAGACATTGAAGTGCCCGGACCGAAAGGGAGTCACCGTAAAAACAGGAGTCCCAACGGTGTTCCGGACCCAAACACTCTAAACAAAGAGGATGGGGATCCGCCCTCGCGAAGCGACGGTGACACAATGAACAGTCTGGAAAATCTAGTTTAAAAGACATGGTGTAACGCTCACCTGGTTCCCCCGGAGGCGCAGGTCTTGATCTGGCGAGGATACTGTCTTCAGGGTTAGGCGCAGGGTTCGTTATGCTCCCGGACTGGGCCCCCTTCCCACCGACAGTTTAAGCTGAAGAGTGAGGTGTCTGCAAGGGTAAACCAAGGTATTAGTGTTTGGAAGGTTCGGAAAGTTCCTAGCCCCTCTCGCCCTTTCTTTCCCCGTGGAACTGGGTTGATATTGCGCTTACCTTATATAGGTAAATGCCGGGCTCTCCATCCTGCGTCTTATGCAGGGGCGCTGGATCCAGTTGCTTCACTGGATGCGAGCTCTGCCTCTTGATAGCAGAGGATTTGCTGAGAGCGAAGACGCCGTTAATGCACGAGCGTGCCTTGTAAGTATTAAAGTTCCTTTTGCCTTGTTCTCTTCTCTTTCAAAAGTCTTAAGTCTGTAAAGTCTATGTCTTTCCCTTTTCAGATGCTGTGACGATGAAGATTATCCTTCTAATGGCACGTAAGTAGAAAGACTGCACTAGCGCTGGAGAATGCTCCGTAATGTCTCTTTTGTCTTTGCAGGTGCTGAGGTGCAGCGCGAACAGATTGAAAGCGAGCATAACACAGATAAGCAGTCTTGTAACTAAGCGTTACTAACCGATGTATCTTGCCTTGCAGGTGCCAGAATGCAGCGCGAGCTGAGTTGGAACGGGCGTAACACAGGTAAGCAGAACTTGTAGTTGAATATTACTGACCGATGTTCTCTCTCTTTGCAGATGTCGGATGCCGGAAGAGAAAGGCAGAAAAAGGCGCCTTGGATGCTGCCGTTGGATTAGGTAAGTAGATTCACTGCCTTTACTTTAGCCTAACCTGTGCCTTTGTTTAGCAGGAGCTGCAGAAGACTGAAGAAGACTGAAGATTGGATTCCAGCAGGTTATTTCGTGTTCACAGGATCTGGAGCTGGAGGTTTCCTGGAGCTGACACGGTGAGCGTCCTGCTGCAGATGCAGAATAACGCGAAGCACGTGAAACCAATCGGGTGTGGTTTAAATAGCCTTCTGTAGTGCTTAGGCGTCTCCTTCCACGGCCCCACCCAGGTAAGAAAAGAGTTCCAGATTTCTAAAAGAGTTCCTGTGTTCTGCTTCCAGGGAGTGGCTCCTGCTCCACCCAGACAGAAAAAGTAGTTCCAGGCAGAGAAGGATCAGGAGACCAGTTAGCTGGTAAGTAAGCAGCATGGTCTGCTAAAGGTAGGTCCACCAAGCACTCTTATCCAATATGAGCCCGGCGCTTCCTGTGCCGGGACCAGTCACCATCATGAGCCTGGCGCCACTGGCGCCAGGACAAGGTCCAGAGGGTCCCTATAGGGACTGGCTGGTTCCTGGGATCAGAGTCATGGGCCTGCTTCCAAGGTCGTGGGGCAAGTCCTGACCCCTTGGAAGCAGGGATCATGACAGCACCCCCCCTCAAGGCCCCTCCCAAGGTTGACTTCTCTGGAGGTCTTGGTTTGTTAGGAAATGTCCGATAAAATTTCTTGATTAGTCGGGGAGCGTGTACATGTTCTGCAGGTTCCCAAGATCTTTCTTGGGGGCCGTAGCCTTTCCAGTCAATCAGGTAGTGTAGTTTTGATTTGGAGATCTTGGAATCCAGGATATTTTTGATTTCAAACTCAAGTTCTCCGTCAACTAGGATAGGTTCAGGAGATTTAGTCAATCGGGTTTCTGGTTGAACAGGTTTTAGTAGTGAAACATGGAAGACTGGGTGCATTTTCATGCGAGGGGGTAAATCCAACTTGACCGCTACTGGATTTATTATGGCAGTAACAGAGTAGGGTCCCAGGTATCTTGGGTTAAAGGTGCGTGGTCCCTTTAGGGGTAAATATTTGGTGGATAACCAGACTTGATCTCCTATTTGGTATTGAGGGGCTTCCTTTCGATGTTGATCTGCTCCTTTCTTGTATTGTTCCTTGGCCCTTTGAAGGTGGATAGTAGCTTCCTTGAAGGCTTGGGTGATGGTTGAATGTAGGTGGTCAACTGCTGGTGTTCCAAGATCCTGAGGTGGATCCAGGTTAGAGGTTCGAGGATGATTACCATACAAAAGAAAAAACGGGGTCTTTCCGGTTCCAGAGTGGACTGAGTTATTGTAAGCGTACTCGGCTATCCAAAGGATGTCCTTCCAAGTTCCTCCTGTCTGTTGCAGCATGCAGCGTAGGTACTGTTCCAAAGTCTGATTGGTCCTTTCGGTCTGACCATCGGTTTGTGGGTGGTGACTGGTGGAAAGCCTCACATCAATTTGAGCTAACCGACAGCAACTCCGCCAGAAGTGGGAGATGAATTGACTTCCTCTGTCTGAGATTAAAACTGAAGGAAAGCCGTGCAACCGAAAAATGTTTTCAAGAAATTCTCGAGCCAGGATTGCTGCTGACGGTAACCCCTTTAGTGGGATGAAATGTGCCATTTTTGAAAATAAGTCTACGATTACCAGGATTGTATTGTATCCGGAACAGGGAGGTAAGTCGGTGATAAAGTCCATGGAAAGGGTATGCCAGGGATGAGGTGGAATTTCAAGTGGTTGTAAGAGGCCTGCTGGTTTTTCCTTAGGACTCTTGTTCTGGGCGCACACTCCACAGGACATGACAAAGTTTCTGATGTCTTTTCTCCAAGATGGCCACCAAAAGTGACGCTTGACCTTTTCCGAGGTCTTGGCCATACCCGGGTGTCCTTCCATTAAGGAGTCGTGATAACAAGAGATGACTTGAGTTTGTAAGCTGGTACAGGGTAGATAAAGTCGTTCCTTGAAGTATAATAAGTCGTTCTTTACTGTGAAGTCTTCCCCCTGAAGTTGCCATTTTTGTATGTCCGTTGGAGTTACAAGTTGTTTAACCTGGGTTTCAATTTCTTCAATGGATTGCATGCTGATCAAACCCAGGATTCTTTGTTCAGGAATAATAGGTACTAGCTCGGGGTTAACCATGTGTTCCTCTACTCCGATTCGAGAGAGGGCATCCGCTTTACCATTCTTATTGCCTGGTCGGTAGGTGATTATAAAATCAAATTCGGCAAAAAATAATGCCCAGCGAAGTTGTCTGGAGGATTGAGCTTTGGCTGATTTAAGATACTGTAGATTACGATGGTCAGTAATGACTGTGACTGTGTGTCGGGCTCCTAAGAGATAATGCCGCCAGGCCTTAAAGGCGGACTTAATAGCCAACAGTTCCTTATCGGTAATGGTGTAATTGATTTCTGGGGCTGATAATTTGCGAGACCAAAACGCCACGGGGTGCAACTGGTTGGTTTCTGGATCTCTTTGTGAAAGCACTGCTCCCATAGTAAGGCTGGAGGCATCGGTCTCGACGATGTAAGGTAGTTCCGGGCGGGGATGTTTTAAAATCGGGGCGGAGGTAAATTTAGTCTTTAGCTCCTGAAAGGCTTGTTCTGCTTCGGTAGACCATTCAAAACGTTTGTTTTTTCTGAGGAGAGCTGTAATGGGTTGGACTACCCGAGAAAAGTCTGGAATAAACCTGCGATAGAAGTTGGCGAAGCCCAACATACTTTGAACCCCTTTTACAGATGATGGTGAGGGCCACTTGATTATTGCATCTACTTTCCTCGAGTCCATGTGAACTCCGTTAGGTGACAAAATAAATCCCAGAAATTCGACCTCAGTAACATGAAAGACGCACTTCTCTAATTTTGCAAAAAGTTTGTGTTTGCGGAGCCTCTCCAGTACTGCGGTTACATGTTTTCGGTGTTCTGCCTCAGAGGACGAATAAACCAGAATGTCGTCAATGTATACAACTACACACACATCAATGAGTTCACGGAGCACGTCAATCATAAAGAACTGGAATGCGGCCGGTGCGTTACACAACCCGAAGGGCATCACTTGATACTCAAACAGTCCATACTTGGTACGAAAGGCCGTCTTCCATTCATCGCCCTCCTTTATTCGCACCAAATGGTAGGCTCCTCTGAGGTCTAACTTAGTATATATGCAGGCGTTTTTGACTTGGTCAAGTAGTTCTGGGATCAATGGCAATGGATACCTGTTCTTAATTGTAATCTGGTTCAGGGCACGGTAGTCTATACACGTTCTTAAGTCTCCCTCCTTTTTTGGCACGAAGAACAGAGCTGAGGAGGCCGGGGACTTCGAAGGACGAATGAATTCGTTAGCCAGGTACTGGTCCAAATATTGCCTTAGGTGGAGATTTTCAGGTTCAGTAAGGGCATAAATCCGACTGCACGGAGGAGTGGATCCGGGAATCAGGTCTATCTGACAGTCGTATGATCTGTGGGGAGGCAAAGAATTAGCTTGGTCTTTCCGAAAGACATCTTGGAATTCCTGGTATTCAGGAGGCAGTTGCGGACTCTCAGAAACAGTTGCAGCTAGTTTGGTGGAGAGCTGAGGGTAGCAGGTAGAAGCGCATTCTGGAAACCGGATTGTCTTTGCTCGCCAATCAATTTGAGGATTGTGTTTCTCCAACCAAGGAACTCCCAAGATGACTTGAAACTGAGGGGCCTTGATCACATCAAACACGATCTTCTCTTGATGCCCATCTTGGCTTACTAACGTTACTTCCATGGTGGTGTGAGTTACGGGTCCGGAAGCTATTTCCGTCCCATCCACGGTGGTAATGACGTCTTTCACCGTCTTTGGACAAAGACATAGATTCATCCTGGCGGCCAGCTCACAGTCCAAGTAATTCCCGATTGCGCCACTATCAATGTATGCTTTAATGGCATGCATACGATTAGGTTGTTCAGGACTCACGAGGACCATGGGCATGATGAAATGCGAGGTCAAAGAACTGGTTTTAACGCTCGGCAAGCGGACCTCTACACTTGCCGGGCGAGGTCGTTTCCCGGCTCAGAATTCTTGGTACCTTTATCAGACGCCCCTACTATCTTCTTCTTGGGCTTCACTGGACAATCTCGAAGAAAGTGCCCAGAGTTTCCGCAATAGAGGCATAATTGCAGTTGTCTCCTCCTTTCCCTCTCCTTTTGGGTTAAAGGTCCTTTTACACCCCCTATTTGCATGGGTTCCACGGAATCAGTTCCTTTTGTAGAACTTTGCGGCCTTGAAAAAAGTCGGGTTTCAAATCTGGATCGATCGGCTTTCCGATTCTGTAGTCGATGATCCAATTGCACTACCAGATCGATATATTCGGAACAGTCTTGTGGAGGATTTACCACTTGAGCCAGAACGTCTTTTAATTCCCCACGCAGACCTCTGTAAAACAGTGTGATCCTCTTATCCTCCGGCCATCCGGTTTCCACCACTAGTCTGTTAAATGATGCAATATAAGTCAGAAGATCTTGATTGCCCTGTCGTAGTGAAAGAAGTTCATTGTCCAAGGCCTGTCCCTGATAGTGCCTTGCGAACAGTTTCTCCATACTGGCTTGGAAGTCCTGGAAGTTATGGAGAATGGGGTCATCTTGAGACACTAAAGGAACAGACCAATCTGCGGCACTGCCACTGAGATAAGAGAGCACGAAGGCCACTTTAGCCTGGTCCGTTGGAAAAGCGGCGGGTCTGCACAAAAAGTGCAAGCGACATTGATTGAAGAACACAGCAAACTTTTTTGAATCACCTGAAAAGCGTTCGGGCGGAGCCAAAGGTATATTTCCTGGTAGATTGATTTGTACCGGATTCGAGGAAGCTGGAGGAGCGTGGCCCCCACTTGGGGTTGGTAGAGGAGTTTGTCCAGCTTGGGCTTGCAGCAATTGTCTAGCCAAATCGTCTGTTCGCTCTTTGGAGACCACTAACTCCCTCCTTAGGGCATTTGTTTCCTGACGTGCAGCGTGTACTTCCGCCCTCAACTCCCCGAGTAATTGGGCCAACTGGTCTGTGTCTGAGGTTTCCATTGCGCCTGGGCGGGAATTTTGTGGTAAGGCTTCGCGTTCTGTAACGCTCACCTGGTTCCCCCGGAGGCGCAGGTCTTGATCTGGCGAAGATACTGTCTTCAGGGTTAGGCGCAGGGTTCGTTTTGCTCCCGGACTGGGCCCCCTTCCCACCAACAGTTTAAGCTGAAGAGTGAGGTGTCTGCAAGGGTAAACCAAGGTATTAGTGTTTGGAAGGTTCGGAAAGTTCCTAGCCCCTCTCGCCCTTTCTTTCCCCGTGGAACTGGGTTGATATTGCGCTTACCTTATATAGGTAAATGCCGGGCTCTCCATCCTGCGTCTTATGCAGGGGCGCTGGATCCAGTTGCTTCACTGGATGCGAGCTCTGCCTCTTGATAGCAGAGGATTTGCTGAGAGCGAAGACGCCGTTAATGCACGAGCGTGCCTTGTAAGTATTAAAGTTCCTTTTGCCTTGTTCTCTTCTCTTTCAAAAGTCTTAAGTCTGTAAAGTCTATGTCTTTCCCTTTTCAGATGCTGTGACGATGAAGATTATCCTTCTAATGGCACGTAAGTAGAAAGACTGCACTAGCGCTGGAGAATGCTCCGTAATGTCTCTTTTGTCTTTGCAGGTGCTGAGGTGCAGCGCGAACAGATTGAAAGCGAGCATAACACAGGTAAGCAGTCTTGTAACTAAGCGTTACTAACCGATGTATCTTGCCTTGCAGGTGCCGGAATGCAGCGCGAGCTGAGTTGGAACGGGCGTAACACAGGTAAGCAGAACTTGTAGTTGAATATTACTGACCGATGTTCTCTCTCTTTGCAGATGTCGGATGCCGGAAGAGAAAGGCAGAAAAAGGCGCCTTGGATGCTGCCGTTGGATTAGGTAAGTAGATTCACTGCCTTTACTTTAGCCTAACCTGTGCCTTTGTTTAGCAGGAGCTGCAGAAGACTGAAGATTGGATTCCAGCAGGTTATTTCGTGTTCACAGGATCTGGAGCTGGAGGTTTCCTGGAGCTGACACGGTGAGCGTCCTGCTGCAGATGCAGAATAACGCGAAGCACGTGAAACCAATCGGGTGTGGTTTAAATAGCCTTCTGTAGTGCTTAGGCATCTCCTTCCACGGCCCCACCCAGGTAAGAAAAGAGTTCCAGATTTCTAAAAGAGTTCCTGTGTTCTGCTTCCAGGGAGTGGCTCCTGCTCCACCCAGACAGAAAAAGTAGTTCCAGGCAGAGAAGGATCAGGAGACCAGTTAGCTGGTAAGTAAGCAGCATGGTCTGCTACAGGTAGGTCCACCAAGCACTCTTATCCAATATGAGCCCGGCGCTTCCTGTGCCGGGACCAGTCACCATCATGAGCCTGGCGCCACTGGCGCCAGGACAAGGTCCAGAGGGTCCCTATAGGGACTGGCTGGTTCCTGGGATCAGAGTCATGGGCCTGCTTCCAAGGTCGTGGGGCAAGTCCTGACCCCTTGGAAGCAGGGATCATGACACATGGACAGACTAGTAAACGAACGCTAGCGAGAGCCAGAGAGGAAAACAGGGAAGAAAGTCTTCCGAGGATGCAAGTGCGTCCGGCCCCAATCGTGCGGAGAAAAGGACTGATGGGCGATGCGCGGGGCGGAGCCAAGGTGGGCGGGGTTACGGCCGCGTGCCGGGCCCCGCGCAGGAAAGAGAGGAGGGACACATTTTTGAAAAAAATTTGGATGCTTTTTACAAAGTGCTCCGGTCCCGTCCCACATGACGGGGAGATGTCCCATAAGTATGGAGGAAAGGGGACGGGACGTAGGAGTATGACGAAATAAGGACAAACATTTTTCCTATAAGACATCAAAAGGTGAAAAAGTTACACAATGGCCAAGGGGGGAATAAGAGGTGGAAAAGGGGGGTGGAACGAAAGTGTTATGATGCATACCACGGCCTGGGATTAGATGAAATTGAAGACCCCCACCACCTGGATCAGTCCAATAAATGGTACTCAGACATGAGTGCCACAGCTAAACAAGCAACAAATGAGAGCTGTTACGTTTGCTCTCTCATACCCCATGCCTCTGGCACACCCAAAGTTCTTATACCCCAAGAAACACCCATGTCGGATGCCCAGTGTCTAATTCACCTAGTATTGTGTAGACAGTACAAATGCTGCAAAATGAAAAAAACGTGCACAAGCAAACCTTAAGGAGTGACATGTTTGCAAGAACCATTTTTTATCATCAAAGGGACTGGCAAGACGAGACAATCACATGCAAAGCAGAAGCATTGCGAGGACTGACAGAAGAGAACTTTCAATGGGCCAAACGAACATGCGCTGCAACGTGGTCCCAGCACACTGCCAAAACGTGGGTGACAGCACTTCAAAAGCCGATCAAGATACAAAAAGAGATCCAGCATGAACTTTGTTTTCACAGCAAAGGAAAAGTACGAATGGGCTCCAACAAACACTGCAACAAGACAATCACCCTCCCAGACAAGAAAAAAGGAACAGCACCCTTAATCGACACTTACTGGGTGTGTGGCAAACAACGTACCTAAACCTCCTACCTTCACGGAGAGGTACCTGTGCCATAGCAACGCTACACTCAACCTTAATGGTGATTCCGGAGAGCCATGTCCAAGGGGGGAAGGTGCCAATCGAAACATCACCGGCACCCCAGCCAGCAACCAAGAAGCCCTCCATGTACAACATACTGACTGAAGATGAGCTACAGGACAGAGTCTCCCGCAAGCGAAGATCATCAAATTACATTTCCAGCGAATCCTCAGACCTTCTGGCAGAGATTCCGGACCAGTACAAACCTTTTAATTCTGTTGAAACATTCTTTGCTTCACTCCTACTGCCAGGACTCCAGGCGTGAACAAACACAAAATGGCTGCAGATCGTACGCTGGGAATTGATCCAGCTGGCCAACGACACAGAAGCGGGCTTCAACGTCATTAAAGTGGAACTTTGCGCCCTGCGGTTGATGACCATGCAAAACCGGTACGTCCTAGATCTCCTCAGTGCAATGGACGGCGGTGTTTGCCGAAAAATCGAGAGTGCCTGCTGTACATTCGTACCTTCGGCGGATGCGGACAATGGGACCCTGTCCCATGTGATCTTGGCGGTGCATAACTTGGGTGAAAGGATGAGAAAAGAAGGAGGCATCACCCCCAGCAACTGGTTCAATGAAATTTTCAACTGGATCCCGTCCTGGTTCAGCACGATGATGAAAATGTTTGTCCCACTCATCGTTTTCCTGTTACACATTTTTTGTGTGTGTCAGGTAGGGGTTTGATGTTGTGCAAAATCAATACCTAGCCCCGCTATGATAATGGTAACAATGGGGCAACCGACAAGGGTACAAACAATGAAAGATGCACAAATACATACATGAGAGTCTGGTCCCTCCAAATATCGCATGACCGCAGTTTATTGTTATCCCGGGGACAGGGTAGATAATCTGTATCATGCCACAATAAAGGAACAAAGGGAGTTACAATGGTACAAGGAGGTGTGGGTGGATCTGGATGGGGATGGGGGAATATACATGAGCTGCACCCCTGATGAGTATGCCAGAAGCGGCCAGAGTTTACGAGGGGTATGCAGAGCCTGGATGCCAATCAAAGGGAAACCGGCTTGGGATGAGGCAGTAATAGAGGCAGAGTATTACCGGAATACAAATAATAATAAAAAGTAATTTGTTACTTTAGATGTAACGAAAGGGGGGAATATAAGGAAGGAAGGGACGAATTAGCCCCCCACCATGTATTCTACACAGAATGAACCTCTTGCTCTTGCATTAGTGGGGGAAGACTCCATTGCCCTTCTGCTGCCATGAGGAATAAGACCTCGGCTGGAGCAGAGGTGGGCTATTGCAAGACACACTTGGACTCCATTTTGTGTGCCTTCGACTCAATCTTTGGATTAGACCGCAATACGAAGTCTCCTCTCCCCCTCTGCAGCACAGCGTCCAGCGAGAGCCAACGGCCCCCACCTTTTCTGCGTGGCCCAAGTTCTTTTCTCACGGATGCACTGAAGCTAACTGTAACAATTCAAGCCATGTATCGTATCATTCTTCCTCTGAGATCACTGTCCTGTGTGTGAACTGGCCCGAACCATGACTTGTAGCTCATCCATCTGCACAAACCTGCTCTTGCACCCCTCACCCTCACTGTTGGAAAATTACTGATTGTGTAACCCTGTGCCCTCCTAAGGTATTCTCTTGAAGTAACAGAAGTATGTCCCCACTGCGCTGACCACTGCAGAGTGCCCCCAATAAACCCAGACCCCTGTCACATATATCCTATCCTAAACTAACATGTGTCACTCCGCTCCCCTCCTTGCCCTGATGTGCCAGACCAGCCCAGTCCCAGGTTATCATGAAAGGCAAGACCCCGCACCCCTCACCTTATGAATGACCCAATGTGTGACAATATAATCATGTGTGTGTAATTTACAGGTCTCTAAGATTTATTCAAAGGTATATTGGTGTTCATGGTTTATCGCCTGTTTAGAATAAGAGTATAGATTAGTTAGTGAGGTCCATTCGCCTCTGCGACCTGGCCTAACCTTCACCCTGCACAGACCGGTCCTGCTGAATCACATGATGTCCAACCTCCCACCAAGTCATCGACCAATCCTGTGGAGCCGGCCCCTAAAGAACTATATGTGTACCTCCCTTCTAACCAATAATATTGTAACTTGCTGGCTGTATAGAAAACATCACTGATGACGCTGTAACCTTTTAAGAACATGTTGTATTGTAATGTTTGCCAGAGCTCTCTCGAGGCAGCAGAGTTCTCTGGGTGCTGAATTTCATATAAATCTTTGACAACTCACAATCATTTCTCATGGTCTCATTCCCTACTGGGATGTGTCCTTTATTCTGAATTTTATTTGAATTGTAGGGATGGAGTACTTTCAACCTGTTGGCTGGACATGAATTACTGCAAACTGAGACCACTGGTACCCAGGAACCAGTTCACTGGAAGTGACAGAACCTTACAAGTGATCTCAAAATATATCCTGGCTTGGAAGTGCAGAACAAAAGGACTTATCTTGCCGCTACAGACCACAGATAACAAACCAAAGCACCCACAAGTCAAGAAACAGCTTGGTTTTCCAGCTTTAATCCATTTTCAAGTCACTGTAAGCAGCCAGAGCTTCCTTTGACATTCACCACTTTTTGATCTACTTTCGAGGTGTCGAGTCACCGCCTCTACTCATCATCTTCCTGAGTTCCATGTGTTTTTTTAACCTTTCGAACCAACTTACTAACCCATCTCCCCTCTCTGCTCCTCCAACATAACCTATGCCTCTACACTAGTCTATAGGCTAGCCACACTACACATAAATACACCAAGAATCAACTTAATGTTTGACACTACCATAAACCTGAGATTCTGGTAATACACCAGAGGGAACCCCTGACACACAGTGCTTAAAACCATCAATTTCACAATTACACGCCAACACAATAGTCAGTCACGCATCAACAGCCACCCGTGACTCTGGGCCCTTATGGACACAACTAACTGGGGTGCTCAACCACTACCCACCCAACATCACATGACACACACACAGCAACACAAACACTAACACACATCCGAGGCACTCAGTTTTACCCAAATGGTTACAACACACAGGGCCTCCAAAACCAACTAACACGTGCAAAACAATGCTTACAAACACCTGTTCCTCCTGGTTCTGAACCTATCATTTTATCCTATCCCCACCAACACCTCCAGGATCGCTCTCTTGCAGAGCCACGTGATAGCCTGGAGGCTGCCTGTGGGTGGCAGCACTGCATGGTATAAATCAACATAACATAACATAACAATCACCACTGAAGAAACGCATTACGCTGCTGAACCTCTTTGAGCTGATTTGATAAATTCAAAACACCTAACTCTCTTAATTTGTAAGAGACATCTTCAGTGAAATGACATTGATGCTGAAATGATTGCATATGCACCCGTCTTCAAACACAGTGTCCCTTTTCTTTACAATGTCTGCATATTCTGTGCCTTTTTTTTTTTTTACAGGGGAGGGTTATAGTGTTTTTTGTTTGTTTGTATTGTTAGTTTAATGGAAGTATCATACTTTTATAAAATCTTGTTTGGCCATTTTTTTTAGTACCACAGTAATATTGTTGATTCATCCATCAGCCCACATCCCCCGATAAGTATATAGCCTGCCCTCAGCCAAGCTACCTTAAAAAGACAAAGGAGGTATACCATTCAAACAGTACCTGTTTCACATTCATGATTCAGATCACTGCTGGTTGTAATGGTAGTGTTGGTCTGAGTAGGACTCTTATTCATTACTCATCCCTGTATTTCTAGATAGCAATAGTAATTTTGTCACACTGAGCCAATGAAAAGAGGGAGGACACCAACAGGTATGTCATTCCTAACCACTCTCAATCTGTCTGACCCACAAACTATAGGTTCATCACTACGGTGCCATTCCTCCTACAGATACCAGACAGAGTGGCTTACCTACAGATTCAGAAATTCTTGGCACCCGGCAATCAGGTTTCAGACCGCAGCAAGGTACTGAAACAGCACTCATTGACCTTAGGGCCCAGGTTGACGAGCTGAGAGACCAAGGAAATCTGCCCTACTACTTCTTCTGGATCTCTCAGCAGCGTTTGACCTGGTGGACCATAAGGTACTCTGTAACCACTTAGAGTCAGCAGCGCATTTCTCGCCACAAGCTGTAGCCTCGATCCAGTCATTCTTAAGTGAGAGAACCATGAGGGTCTTCTCCATCTCGGCAGCTGCAGATCCCATCCCTATCACTTGTGGGATACCCCAGGGTTCCTGCGTCTACCCTACCATGTATAACATATTTACCAAGCCCCTGTTTGATGATATGGACTGTCTAGGTGTCCCTTACACCACAGATTCTCATCCCACCTTCAGGGGATTACAATCAGGATTTGGCCTTGGTGAATAGGATATAAATCATAATCCAGGCATGGATGGCACTCCATGATCTATGCCTGAATAATGACAAAACGGAACTCATCATTCTAGGGACCACATCCAACATTAACAAACTCAGCCATAATTACTCATCGTTCGATATAGATGGCAACACTATTAAGGTTGGACAGGAAGTAAAAACCCTAGGTTTTTACATCGACTCCAGCCTTACCTTGACAAATCAAGTGAACACAATGGCATCAACCACTGCCTACACATGTAATTTGATTAGATTGGCTAAACCGTTCCTCTCAACAAGAAGCTGCACCACATTGGCAAGAGCACTTGTACTGCAATGCCCTCTACCTGGAATCCAACAAACACATTACTAGGAAAATTCAAATACTTCAAAACAACGGTCTGAGAGCAGCTCTAGGTATGACCAAAAGAGAATACATCTCGGTAGCAAGAAGACAAGCTAACTTGCTCTCTACTATCGATAAAATGAGACTAAAAACTGCCTCACTAACATTCAAGTGCCTTAATAATGCAGCACCTCGTAACTTGACAGAGAGGTTCAAGAGAAGATCTATGTTCAGACCTACCAGAGCGGCCTACACAAACTGCCTGACAGTCCCTTCCTTCAAAATGACGACTATCGGTGGCAACAGTTTCCCTGTCAAAGCTGCCCAACTCTGGAATTCCCTCCCACCCATCCTAAGGGCAGACCAAACTTACTCACATTTCAGACTAAATATCATCAACTGGTTTAAAGAAAATGATCTTTAGCCCTAGCATGACCCGCTAATCCTCGCACTCCCTACCTGGCGGAGACCACCTATCTTATTACTATGTTTATACCTATAACTCTATTCCACTGCATTCCCACTAACTTGTTTGGGTACATTTACATCCTGATCCAGATGCTTGCGCCATCTACTGAACGGCAACTACACTGTATCGTGATTTGCATCTGTGTAACTCTGTAAAACACCATGTACTTTTGTATCGCACTTTGTAACTATGTAAGCTGAAAGTTTCCTTGTCCTCGCGCCCTGATACCCTTGGGTCTGGTGCGCGCTACAAATAAAAAAAAAAAACAAACAAACAAACAAACAGGCCCACACTGGAGCAACAGTTTACAGGTTGATGTATTTGTGGGTGATCATCTTACTTCTGTTTTTGATTGAAGGGAAAGTGCTTGTGTGGCCTATCCAAACACCACGCCTACATTGTGGAAAGTTGGTTTGGACAAACAAAAAGCCATTAGATCCCCACCGCGTGGGGCACTTTGTTAAAATTACAAAGGCCTCCATCTCTGAGAATGAAGACACAATTGTCTCGTACCCCACCACAAGAGGTGTGCTCGTCCCACCAGGGCAAGACCCACCAAATTGGGCAAGGTTCTCCTTCAATAGTACCCTGTCCAAGAGTTCCATTTGAAATGTGGGCCAACAGCCATGGGTTCCCTGGTGGGAGATGTTGGACAAACAACTAGACATGTATTTAACAAACCAACTGACATATCGTACCATGTTGCGAAATAGGCCTTTAGGGAATACTATCAATAACTTGTAAACATGGTCTATGAGCATTCAAGCTGCGTGCAGAGGTGCAAGCTGCCCTACAGATAAGAGTGTATCGGCCACTTTTTTTACTCCCTAAACATTGGCAAATACTCCCACAAAATAAAAAAAGGGAGTACAAATACTCAGGAAGAAACTGCTATTTTTAGCTAACTGAATGAAAGAAGTACACATGTATCTTTTAATATGCATGAATAACAGGTGCAAAGAAGTAAGTATTACAAAAAAATGTTGTTTTTTCAGTTAAAACATATTTTTACTCTCTTATAAAGTACTCTCATTGAAAATTTTACTTACTATTTTTTTACTCCCTAAAAAATAATTTTACTCCCTGCCCGAGCCCTCAAGCACCACTGCGAAGGCTCTCCTCTCAAACGCGGCGCGCTGGCTATGCGAATCTAAGGATTACACGCTCACAGAGATGGGGATAAATACGACTTTATTCAATCATCACATAATCGCTAACTGCCAACCCCTTATCCCACGTGATCCCTTCGTTCCGCCCTCCTCCCTAACCCACAGTTCCCTTAGTGGCTCCAAAGGCCTCAACTGAGGGCCACCCACATAACTATGTGGTGCGGCTGTATAAGCCCTTTACATCATAACATCTCCTCCCCTTTTAAAGAAACTAGGTCTTCCTGGGGCTGGAGGTTCTAGGGCAGATAAGCAGATCCCATCAGGTAGATCTTCTTCGTCTGAGGGTTCACTGTCCCCATGATAAGACTCCTCTGAGTCTGACTGTTCGTCCATGTCTCTGGCTGATTCCCATCTATCAGGGAAGCAACCCGGGAATCTTTGGAAACATGAAGAGTTCCTGATGACTTCTTGTTGGCGGTCTCCACAAGCCGTCACCATGTTGCCTTTTTTCCTGTTACTATCAGCACCTCCGGCACAAACGTTGAGTCTTCCTTGCGGGTCTTTGATTGGCACATAACAACTTGGTCTCCTAATTCAACTTCACATTCTTATGCTCTCCTCTTCCTGTCCGTGCTGATTCTCATCTTTTCCTTCTGTTCTAGATGACGAGCTTTGACTTGTTGCTCAAGAGGTGTTTCCGACTGTTTCTGTGGATTTTCAGGTAGGCATGTTCTTATGATTCTTCGGAATATGAGATCCGATGGGCTCACTCCTGTGGTGCTATGAGGAGTGTGGCGGTCGTCACGTAGTGACTGGTACAGTGCTTGTTCAAAAGATTTGTTCACTAAATGAGCTATCTGTAACGTTTTCTTGATGTTTGCCATAAAACACTCCACGATGACATTGGCCTGGGGCCATCGGGGCCTTATTTTATGATGTGTGAAACCCATGTATTTAGCAAAGTGTTCGAAATCATAACTTTTGAAAGATGGTCCATTGTCTGTCTTCAGTATTTTTGGTATGCCATAGACAGATAGCATTCGGTCTAACAGAGGAATAACACAGTGTGATGACGTGGAATCTATAATCTGGGCATCTGGAAATCTTGAATGTTTGTCCATCATCAAAATGACATATTTTCCATTTTGTAACGGTCCGAATAGATCAACTGCCACTTCTTCTCAGACACCTTCAGGTAGTTCTGACATTTGCAAAGGGCCTGGTGGTGGTTTTGGAGCCACTAAAGCAATTGTTCACATTTCACCACGACTTGGTCCACTAAGGTGTTTAGTTTTGGAAACCACACCTTTTCTCTGAGGAGTCGTTTCGTTGAGGCTAGACCACGATGACCCTCATGAGCAAGTGCAATTACTTGTTCTCTTAATGTTGAGGGTATGACAATTTTTGATACTTTCATCAGTATGTGGTTTTCAATGACTGTCTGTCATGGTTCCTGCCCCTCATGTCCCCAGCCCTCCAAGATGTCAGGCTGGAGCTAGGCCACGATCACCTACATGGCCCTCAAGGGCCTCTCCATCCCTCCAAAGACCCACTTGGAGTCAGACTTGGCGCTTGTGGCACCAGACTCACTCACTCCCATAGGATAACATTGGGGATTGGACTTGTAGTGCATTGATGGGGACAAGATGGATGCCCCCACATATTTCGGTTCCCAGAACTGCATATGTGGTCTAGTCTTTTGGGTGTGGTTCAGCCCAGAGACACCTGGGATACCCAGAGACTATTTAAGCCACGCCCAGGCTAAGAAACATGCTTTGTGTTTTCTGCACCTGCAGCGTGACACTCACTGTGTTCGGATCGGTCTGCAGTAGGCCTGCATCTTTCTTCTGCGCTCAGCTCCTGCAAGAACAAGAACACTGTTAGGAACAGCCTTACCTTGCGGCGCTTCTGCCCATCATTCATCGCTTCTTCTGTTCTGCGGGCATCTTTGGCGGTGTCATTCCCATCCCGGCACGCCGCTTCCTAAGGAAAAGGGAAAAGAACAGAAAAAGGCATTAGTAAGCATTCAGCAAATCTTTGCTTATTTTTAAACACTGTACAAGCTTTAAACGCTTATCTGAATCCCAGGCGCTCTGGGGGAACTCTGTCTCCGGAACGTCTCATCCATCTGCAAGAGGGAAAAGTAATTCCAGGTTAGCGTAGAAACATCTAGAGGCGCCGCATACCGCGCTTACTCACTGCATTTCTTCTTCATAACCGACCGCGGCACCTAAAAGACACAGAAACAGAACTCAGTTCAATACAAAAACGAAAGGGTCGCATCGCGCATCGCTCTCTCAGTCACCTTCAGCGCTACTGATCTCAGCAGCAGGTCCCCATCCCCGGACGCCGGCCATCATCTAAGGAAGGAAAGGAACGAAGTTAGAGAACTTTTCAAAAGACTCATTATACTTACCTGTCGGACTCTTGCCAGTGAAGTAACTAGGCAGCAACGAGCCTGCATCAATCAGCGCGCCCCTGCGCTGAAAGCAGGACGGAGAGCACACTTTCCAAGAAAACAAGATGAGCTGGGGATCAAAGGGAAGGGTTGGACCCCGGGGAAGAAGGGGTTCAAGCACACAGAGACAATAGGGAGTTAAGCTCCACCAATCTTGTGTTTCAGGCCCAGTCTCCAGTCAAGTAGACTCCAGGGAAGGGTTCGAGGTCGTAAGAGGTCAGAACATCTGAGTGACGTCCCCGTGGATACCAGGTGACCGTTACACTGTCAGCTCATCTTTCACAAGTTCCATAGCTTTGATGTCTTCTTTCACTGACTCTTTTTCAAATCTAGCTTGTTGTTTTACATGCAACATCCTATTCCAGCAGGCGTAGACTCCATCTTGCAATTCTTGGAGGCATTCTTGATTTAGGATTACCAAAGATGGTAAGGAGTGCTTGGTGATCAGTGATTACGGTAAAAGGCTTGCCGTAGAAAAAAAGAGGAAAATATTTGCATGCCCATACCACTGCTAAACTTTCCTTTTCTGCTTGCGAATTTGCTTCTTCTGTGGTAGCAAGGATTTTGCTGGCATAGGCCACTATAGATTTTTCATTCGGTTCGGTTGTATTGTGTTAGTATGGCACCCAATCCTATGGGGCTGGCATCTACTACCAATTCCGTCTTTTTCGCTGCATCAAAGTATGCTAAATGTTCTGCTGTTGTGATGTTATCCCGAATGGTTTCAAAGGCTGCTTGTCATTCTGTTCACCATTCAAAAGCTTGATTTTCCCGTGTCAGGAGGCGTGGTGGATTGCTTACAGCTGCATAATCTGGTATATATCTTGAACAGCAGCTGGCCAAACCCAGAAAGGATCTTAGTTCTGAAATGTTGATTGGTGGTAAGGGTGAGTTTAGGGCAGCAACTTTTTCAGGGTCAGGCCTCATCCCTTCTTCAGAAAATATATGTTAAAAAAATCTCAGAGAGTCTTTCCAGAACTTACACTTTGATTGATTGTGAGACCTGCTGTTTCAAGGGCTGTGCGTACTTTATACAGCGCTGCATCATGTTCCTCTTTGGTTTTTCCGAACACCAGTACGTCATCTGAGTAGTTGAGACAATTTGGGACGTGACGAATGACCTTACGTATTTCCTCCTGAAAAATCTCTGCTGCTGATGATATACCAAAACTTTGTCTTTTGTACTGGAAAAGGCCTAAGTGAGTCCCAAATGTGGTGATGTACCTGGATTCTGGAGCAATCTCAATATGGTGATATCCTTTCGTGAGATCTAATTTAGAAAAACATTTGGCTCCATGTAAAAGATGAATCATGTCTGTTATTCTTGGTGCTTGGTGTCTTTCTCTTTCGATGGTCTGATTAGCTCTTCTCATGTCCACACATAATCTGATTGTTCCTTCTGGTGATTTTTTAGGTATCGGCACTATTGGCGAGACCCATTGGGTTGACCCTGTTACTGGCTCTATGACGTGCTGTTTCAGTAATTTGTTGATTTCGTCTTCCACCTGGTGTTGTATATTTATAGGAATGCCCCGGTAGTGTTGTGCAACTGGTTTCACATCTGGATTAATGTGGAGTTGAATTTTACAATTCTTAAGTTTCCCTAGACCCTTGAATAGTTTTGGAAAATTGGTCTCAATGTCCTCTGGTCGAGAAAAATATTTGTGCGTCATCAATTGATACATTATGTGCACTAGTCCCATTTCTACAACATTTTAAAAACTGAGTATGCATCCACTTTTGGCTTCTGTTTTCAGCACATGCAATATGTTACTTGTGTGCACAAGTTACTAATGTTACCCCTTTACAGGGCAGCGACGTGGTGGAGCCATATGGATATATGTCAACCATAGCCTTTTTGAGTTTTGGAGGGTTTGGTAATGACTCATAAGCTTCTTTACTTATTATATTGACAGTTGCACCAGTGTCAATAAGGAAATCCAATGGTGTGTTGTTTACTTGAATGTTCAGAATGGGGCTATGCTGCGTGGCAGTGTTATTAACACCCATACATATCCCTTTTTACGCTGATCCCCCAAAGAAGAAAGTTCACTACTGGATGGTGACTTTATTTCAATGTACCTAGCATGACACCTTCTTCTACTGCGTCTTATAGTGTCAGCAGGCTTGTGTTCATCCTTCCGATATGTACTTTTTAAAAAAAACAATTGTATTGGTTTATTCAAACAAACAATACAAACCAAAGAACGCAGTGCAAGTATCGACGGTTCAATTTTTCTTTGCATAATTTTGGTCACTGCTCCCCTTATCCCACCCTCCCTTACGAGCCTATTTATTCCACACTCACTGTATCCGCCTCGCGTGGTTGGGTCTCCGCTTCTGTGGATTCTGTCAGATCCTGTATTGTTCCAAACTATTCAGCTATTAATGATTTCCATGTCATCAGGTTTCCCGCTTCCTCCTCTCCCACTATAGTGCTCGCCTCTTGCCATACCATGGTTTCTGCCTCCGCCCATTTCTGCAACTCCTTCCACCACACCTCCACCCGTGACCTATGACATGTCTTCTATCCCATGGCGATCCTTCTTTTTGCAAGCACGTATGCTAGATCTTTCAATTTACTAACATGCTTAAGTTTCTGCGATCTACGGAACCCCTCCAGCAAGCATGCCCAGGCTGTATCAATAACAACCGTGACCCCCTTTTCCACCAGTTTCTGTGCTACTTCACCCCAGAAGCGCTCAATTACTGGGCATGACCAAAACATGTGTACCATGCCAACATTTTCTTCGTCACATTTGGGACATGCTTGCAAACCTAGATATTCTCTGGGGTGTCATATATGCCGTGTGCGTGATGTATAGTTGTATCTGTTTTAGTCTCGCATTTCTGGACACCTTCTTGTGATACCCCAGGGCACGTTCCCACATCCCATCCTCCATTGAAGCTCCCACTTATGCTTCCCAGTCTAGTCTTAATTGTGTTAATTCCCTCCCAACCTTGGACATCATCATCTCGTACAGTCTTGAGATCTCGTGCCCCCCCACTGCTACATCATAAATTGTGTCTATGCTAGCATCTGGTTCTTCCTCCAGTACCGTTTCGGGCCATGTTCTCCTAATTTTCTGAACCATTCTGTGATACGTGATATACTGGCCTGTGTGTAATCTCATTTCTTCCCCCAGCACTTCAAAATCTACGATGGTCCCCTCTTGCCAGATATCTCCGATCGTCACTAACCCCACCGACTCCCAGTTGTTCCTGATTATCATCCTCAGTTGCCTATCTCCTCCCGCCAGTGCAACTAATGGTACCTGAGGAGAGCATGGGAATGGGTTTTCCATCATCTGGCATGCTCGGCGCCAGATCTTCCACCCCAGCATCATCATCTTAGGGCGTTCTTTCATTTCTGCCTTGGGCATCCAGATCATCTCTCTTAAAGAAAACGGGGCACAATCCTGTCCAAAGAGCCTGGATTCGGGGGTCTGTTCATCTGAGAGCCATTTGGCAACATATTGCAGTTGGCTCGCTACGTAATAAACCTGATAATTAGGCAGTTTTATCCCCCCTTTTTCATAGAAATTCTGCAACTTCCATAGTGCCACCCTGTTTCGAGTACCATGCCACAGGAAAGCCCTACACATGCTATTCAGTTTAGTGAAAAACATCTTAGGTATCAAGTATGGAATATTCCCGAAATAATGCAGGAGCCTAGGTAGGACCACCATCTTAAGCATTGCCCCCCGTCCCATCATTGCAAGGGGCAACTTCACCCAGAATTTCATACAGTTCTCGATTTTTTTAATGGCTACCTCGGTGTTGTGCTTGTGCTCCTCTTCCACTGTGTGATACACGTCTATCCCAAGATACCGAAAAGTACTGACCGCCCATGGTGTTTGCAGCACCAGCAACCGTCCCACAGGGATTCCCCTATAGCTGCCTAGTGGGAAAGTACTGGATTTTTGAGGATTCACCGCTATACCCAACAACCCCGCATATCTATCCATCACTTCCAGGATGTACTGCAGATTTTCTTCCGGTGCCTCAAGTACAGCAGCAAGTCGTCTGCATATAAGGAGACCAAGTGTTGTTCCCCTCCTATCTCGATACCTATAGTATCTTATTGTTGCCTAAGGTATATTGCCAGGGGTTCTAGGGCTAGTATATAGAGCATTGGGGACCATGGGCACCCCTGTCTGGTGCCTCTTCTAAATTGCCATCTCTCAGATACTACTGTTCCTGTTTTGACCCTGGCCAGCGGTTCACTATATAACATCTTCGCCCACCTTATGTATCCAGGCCCCATACCGTAGCCTGCCAGGATCGTCAGCAGTCATGGCCACTTGACCAAGTCGAAAGCCTTTATCGCGTCCAAGGACACAATTGCCAGATCGCCTTCGTTTTTACTTCCCCATTCAACCACCCGTTGGAGCCGTCTATGATTGTGAGTTATATTCCTATTCGGGACATAGCCCGTCTGGTCAGGGTGTATTAGTTTGCCAATAACTCTCCGCAGTCTGTTTTCCAAGACAGCCGTCAATATTTTGCTGTCTTGGATCAACATCGACAGTGGTCTGTAGGTGCCACAGCTATGCCCAGGCTTGTTGGGTTTGGGAAGCAGCATTATGATCGCCTCTCTAAGTGATTCCGGCAGCCGTCCCACCTCAAACGCTTCATTTAACATTTCTAACATTGGGGAGAGCACTTCCTCTCTATACACTTTATAAAATTCACTCGGGAGCCCGTCCGCCCCTGGGGTCTTACTAGTAGGCAGCTGCCTCACCACTTCTCCCAATTCCTCCAGGGTAATCGGTGCATCTAGCTCCTCTCTTTCCTCTACACTTATCTTGGGCAGTCCTATATCCTCCAGTGTTTCCGTTATCTCCTCATAACTACGTCCTTCCTTATCTCCATATAGCAACCTATAATACTCTGCAAACTCCTGATTAACTCCCTCTTGGGTGTCCGCTACACTGCCATCTTCTCTCGTTATCGTTCTAATCGTGGGTCTAGAAGTTTCACTCTTATATAACCATGACGAAAGCCTTCCTGTTTTGTCACCTCCCGCATGCTGCCTCTCTATATATTTGTTATAGTTGAGGTTGCACAATCTTTCCCAGTGCTCCGCGCATTTCTGCTGCAATGTAAGTATCAACTCCATGTCGATCTCCATGTCACCTCCCCCCTTCAATGCCTTTTCCAGTTCCTTTTCTGTTTCTTGTAGGTCCGCCAAGACCCCACCTTGCAGGCCCTTTGATTTTGCTATGGCTACACCCCGCACCACCACCTCAAAGGCTTCCCATAGCGTGCCCGCCGAGTCCACACTACCTGTATTTGTCTCAAAGTAATTTCTAATCTCCTCCCTTATGTCTTCCCTAAAACAGGGATCCTTAAGTTCCTCTGCCCGGAGGCGCCATGTCGGAATCCTTGCTCTCGGGGGGCAATATTGCCACCTGAGAATCAAGGGCGAATGGTCTGAAAGGACCCTTGCCTTATATTCTTTGTGAGTAATCTCAGTTATTACCTCCGACGTAGCTAAGACCTAGTCCAGTCTCGTGTGTAACTGCTGCGGGGCAGAGTAGTGCGAGCATTGCCATTCTTGGGGGTGTCTCGTTCTCCACACATCTGCCAGACCAAAGTCGTCTAGTAGCGTCTGCAACGCTTTAGCCGCTGTGGCGGGTCTATCAATCTTCCCATCTGCTCTATCTACCCTGGGGTTTAATACACAGTTAAAATCCCCCCCCCTCAGATCACCGCGCTCCCCATACACGTGCTAAGAGTAGCACTCAGAGTTCTGAAATATGCTGCCGTGTTCCGATTGGGGGTGTATGTATTTACAATGTTTATCTCCCTTTTCTCCACCAATCCCCTCAATATGACCATCCTCCCATCTATTTCCACCTTTTCCTGCAACAGTTGAAACGGGACATGCGGTGACACCCAAATGAGCACTCCTCTAGCATAAACGGAATATGTCGAGCCCACCAACACCCCTTTCCATTTCTTCACAACCATCTCCATCTTTTCCCGCGTCAGGTGAGTCTCCTGCAATAGTGCGATGTCTATCTTCAGTCTGCGCAGGTACAACATAACCTTGTTCCTCTTTAGATAACTGTTAAGTTCTCTGACATTCCACGTAAATTTTTTAAGGTCCCCATAGCTCATTAGCGTTCCCTTCCCCTTCCCACTGGTGCAGTCCAAATCACACTTCCATCTCCGTCTGTATAGGCTTGTTCTCCCTTTCAAACTTCGCCTAACTACGAACACCCCAAACCCCCTCAACAGTACAAACTCCCCAACCTCCCACCCTCCCACCTCCCTATCCCATCCCAACAACACCCTCCACAACTGTTGCCCAGCTCCATTCCTGGATCTCAGGCACCCCCGCATCTAGCCCTTTCTGGCAATAGCCCGTACTCGCGGCTCAGCAGGGTCAAGCAGCCCTAGTGGCTGTCTTACTATTAACTCTTGGGGGGTAGATTGCCTCCATTCTACTGCTCCTATTTATTACTGCTAATATTTCCCAGTCAACTTTATACTTATTATCTATATTCCAGTCCAAAAGGATCCCTTGATCCAAAAGCGACATAATGCAGTTTGAATATTGAATCATGACATAATGGGCTCCCCTCCGCTTAGCACCCCAATGATTTTACTGTATTCCTCTCACTTATCTTGCTTCCCACAGTCTTGTTCCACCTCACGATCTGGGCAGCCCTGCAGATCCAGCCACGCCGTGGCATCCTCCGGGGTTTAAAAAAAGAACGCTTTACTTTTGTGAAAGACTTTTAGCCTTGCAGGGTACAACAACATGTATTTGATCCCAGCCGTGCGCTGTCTCCTCTTGACTGCCACATAGCTGTATCTCTGCCTTTGCACTAACATTGTGTAGTCAGGATAGGCCGTGATGTTAGTGGATGCCCTTTCTATCGTCCCACCTTTACGAAAGTATTCCAGGTTTTTTTCTCTGTCTTTATAGTTTAATATTTTCGCAATTATCGCCCGAGGAGGGGCCCCGGGTCGTGGTTTTCTCGTCAGGGCCCGATGTGCTCGTTCATCAGTAAATCCTTGTGACAACTTGTCTGCTCCTATCTCTTGCAGGATCATATTCTCCACATAGTCCGTGGGGTCCTGGCCCTCCTCCCCCTCCCGCAAGCCGACCACTCGGATGTTGTTCCTTCTCGCTCTTCCCTCCGCTTCCTCTGCTCGTTTCTCCAGGTTAGCTACCTGCTGTTTCAATATGTGGACTTCCTTCGCATTATTCGTGCTAGTTTCTGTATTTGTCTTCACCGCTATCTGCATTCCACTTGTTCTTTCCGCCAGCGGCATGACATCCTGTCGTAGCAGGGTAACTTCAATTCCCACTGCATCAATCTTGTTCTCTAAGGCTGTTCGTAGGTCCGCCAGTGCCGTCCCCCATGTGTTCCTCAGCTCTGTTATCGCCGCGAGGACCTGATGATTGTCTCCCCAGGGGTGCCGCCCGCGGAGTCCACCGCTGGGCTCGCCCCCGGGGCAGCGGGAGTTCGTGGTGTCTGAAGGTGAGCCCGCATGTGTAATATTGTGCTCACACTTGGAGTTTTGTATTTTTCACTATGTGCGCTAAATGAATGTGCGTTTATAAAAGAAAAGAGACTTTCCTTTTGATGGCGATACTTGCAGATGCCGAGACTAGCATGAGTTGTTGAGAATGTCCATATAGGGATAGTAATTGTAAATTAGACAGAGGCCTGTTTAACCTGACAAGAGCTTGTTTTGCAGAAGGATTGTGCTTGGTCCATGTGTGTCGAAATGAGCTGAGTCTAACTGAAACTGTCTGCAGGATGCGGGTGGGGGGAAGGAATGAGTAAGCACAGCCTCGTGCACAGAGATAAGGACACAGAGGGGCACGAGAGAGAGCGAATAACAGATAACAGGAAACCACAATAGCAGATGTTGAACTGTTGACCGTTGATGCAAAGTCATGACTGGGAGGAACCGCCTTGTGGTGGACATAATCTATGTGCAGCAATGTATGACAATGTAAAACAGATGGGTATAAAAGGACCACGATGTGCAGGGGAAAGGGCGGCACTTTGACGACTTGCTTTGCGAGACGGTTGAACTTGTGGCCCATTCGCGAATGCTTGTGTGTTAATAAAGCAATGTTTACTCAACTCTTTTCTGTTTAAGTTTTTATAGGGTCCCTCTTGTACTGGTTATGGTGACGGCGAGAAATCGCACCCACAATTTTGGTGTCAGAAGTGGGATGCGAAGGAGCGACAGTCCGTCACTGGGTGAGGAACGCCGCGGCGGAACCGGAGAAGGAATTGATCACGGGGCCCCAACAACTGAATCCTCACCTTTGATTGCAACCAACGCGTCATCCTTGTTTTTCCGGCTCCGTCGGCGGTGGAACAGCAGGCTGTCGCCCTTCGGGTCCGGAACACTCTGGCGGGACCCTTAAGATAAGTGGTATGGACGGATGCATGATGGAATAAGGAAATAATGATTCAGGGTTTGTGAAGAGGACGGTGGTAAGTCCGTCTATGAAGAAGTAATGTTGAAATGATGATATGATATGTTAGATACGCCAGGAGGATGTATTATTATTGTTAGCCAATAGGTGCATATTTGGGAAAGGTGAGTGTTTTAGGCAATTGCGGTATACCGCCAAGATGGGTCAAACGGCTTCCCACAAGGGAGGTATAGGCAAGAGACACTATGCCCCCCTTGAAGGAACCCCTGCATTTGATATGTTGATTAAACATGGATTGAACTCGACATTGTTTTTAAGGGAGTGGTCTGAATATACAATAGATTCGATTGAACATAAGTGGCCAGATACCGGGTCCTTTGACATAGACCGCATATCCAAAATAGAAATAGAGTTAGTAAAAAGACGGGTTAGACCCGCACAGTTTGAGGCTATACGACTATGGAGGGTAGAAGCAATGCGCAGGCGCAATGCTCAGAATAAACAAAAAGCAAAGGAGCAGAAGAGAACGGTAAATCAAAAATTACATGATCTAGAGATAAAAGAGAAGGGTGAGAGGCTAGATCAGTTGGATAGACATACGATGATTAAGAACAGTGGGGGTATGTATCCTGCCGTGCCGGTGCCTCGATATGAAGATGCGATAGGGCTAGAAGCAGAACAAACAACGACTGAATTATTGTTTCCAGGAGCTACAGCTCCACTGGCAGACAGTGAGGGTGAAAGGGTGGAATTCCCAATGAAGTATGGAGACCCAGATAGGTTGATAGACCATAGGAGAACGACTACTGTAGAAAAGGTTAGAGATGGAGACTTGCAAATCCTTATGACCGGGCTGTATGGCACACCCCTCAATGACAGCCTACGGGACCAATTGGGGCGTTTGACACCTTTGGAATTTAGGACAGTGGCCACTAAACTATATACCTTTCATGAGGGTAACTGTAAATTGAGAGGACAGAGTACTGCGGATCTGCCCTCAGCATATCAGGACGCTGTCGCGTTACTACCAGTGACTGCGTCCAGTGTTCAGTTATGGGGATGTATGTCCGACATAATAGCGGAAGTCATAAGGGGCGGTGTTGAATGGGAGAAGGAAAAGAGGGCATGGGAAAGAGAGGTGAGGGAAAGAGAGGCTAAACTCAAAGATGCAGACCAGGCGGGCCAAAACGTAGCTAATCGTATGATAGCATCCATACACTCGCAGTCCATGTCCACCCTGGTGAGTCTGATGGAGGGCCTTGGCTGGCCTATACAAGTAAACGTAATTAAATATCTTCTTATTAGGGTGGATGATATAGAAGAGGAAAAGGAGCCTAGATATGTGTCCCAGTGGAATAGGATTAGGACGGAATTGGATAAGAAACTGCTATCTAATATAAGAGTGGATGATTCTGGGGCGGAAGAATGGAGGATGGCTAAGGTGGAGAAACTATTAAAAGATTATAAAAAAAATGAAAGAGAAAGCTCTTAGTCATCAATCCTCTGTTTCGCCACCAGCGCAGGCCCCTGTGAGTGAACAAACAAATACGGAAAAGTTACTATTAATGCCAATGAGAGAGTGCCAACCCACCATAGAGGCAGCCACTGGTAACATGATACGCACCTATGTGTATGTCCCTTTATCCCGAATTGAATTAATGCATATCACCAAGTCCATCCCCGACCCCCGTATAGACCCGGCAGGATTCTACAAAGAAGTAGGAAAGTTATTCAGACCAGGGTTATTTACCGTAGAGGATGTAGATAACATATTGTTAGCCATTGTCCCAGAAGAAATATGGACCCCCTTTCGTGCCAAAGACAATGAAACAATAAAATGGAAAGATGTAATGGATGCGAGCAAAAATAGAAAACTGCATGAGGAATATCCTGAACCCCTAAGGGGGCATGGCATGGCAGTCCTGAGGGCTCTAGAAAAGGTGTTACCCCCATTTGATGTGAATGTGGAGAAACTGTCCACTGTGATACAGGGTGCAAGTGAGGAAGTAGCACAGTACTTTCTGCGTTATGAAGCAGCATTCAAAGCGCACAGTGGGCTAGAGATAGGGTCTGAAACGGGCCAACGGTACTTTGCCACAAACTTTGTAGAGGGGCTCCACGGGCCAATTCAGGAGAACATTAGGAGGGCAGAAAGTACATGGATGACTAGAAACCCCCGGGATCTCCTCGAAATGGCTAGGTATTACGAAAGAGGGGAAAGAGTGAAGGGACAACAAAAGGCACGACAAGAGAAGGATTTAAAAACCAAAGTGTTGATGCAACAGTTGCATCAAGGGCCCCAAGGCAGGTATAACTACAATAATAATGGCCCGTCACAGGGCTATAGTAGCAACATGATAGGGGGCCAAGGGACAGGTAGAGGTACAGTGCAAGGAGGTGCGCTATATGGGAGGAGGGATGGGCTACCCCAAGATGTATGTGCCTTCTGCAAGAGACCCGGACACTGGAAATCCCAGTGTCCCCAGAGTGGTGGGAGAGGAAGGGGCGTACGGCCCCCTTCACAGACAACATTTGCCCCAGGAAATAGGACTGGTGGGTACGGCAACCAAGACAATAGAATGTTTAAACCCCCTCAACCCAATGCCTTTGACGGACAAGCAAGAGGGGATGTTCCCTGGCCGGCCCCGCCTCCCCCCAATCTACTGTATCAGCCACGACAAACGACACAAGTACAAGGTGTATGCCAGGGTGAAGAATGTGGAGAAGGGGTATACTATAACGATGATTTTCAGGATAACACAAGCGATATGTCCTGAGGATGCCGGAATGAGATAGCGGGAGTGGTGCAGGTTCCTATAGACCAAAGGGGGCCTTATGCCTCTATTAGGATCGGCCCCCACCGAAACTTGAGATGTCTGGTAGACACGGGAGCTGGAAACAGTTCCGTGAATATCAGAGCCGTCCCCGCTGTCCCATTATCGGATAAAAGCAAGGTATCAGTTGGATTTGGGGGAAATCCAATAAAGACTCCTGTAAGTGAAATAGTAGAGGCGGAACTTCATGGGGTAAAATGGGAGAATGGGTGGCTATTGACCAATCACTGCCCAGAAAACTTGTTAGGTATTGATGCATTAAAGACACTAGGGGCCACAATATATTGCTCCCCTCAGGGGGTGAGAATGACTATAAGCAAACCTGTGGGTATGATAGGAGTAACGCAAACCCTGCCCCCGGAACTCCAAGACATCCCGAATGAACTATGGGCCACTCATGGGAATGATGTAGGAGTGTTGGATGTTTCCCCAGTAGTAATCAAACTAAAGCCCGGTGCCAGGTTGCCCAGGACAAAACAATATCGCATATCACACGAGGGAGAGCAGGCACTATATCAAATAGTACAGGATATGATACGGTTAGGGGTGGTAGAGCCAACAAATGATAGCCCTTGTAACTCTCCGATCCTTCCAGTACACAAGAAAGGTGATGAAGCTGTACCCTATCGTTTTATTATTGATTTGAGAGAAATAAACAAAATAGTAGAACCCAGATATCCAGTTGTCCCTAATATTTCAAGTGTACTCACTTTAATTCCCAAAACAGCGAAATGGTTTACGGTAATTGATTTGAAAAATGCCTTCTTCAGCATTCCTATTTCCGAAGAAAGCAGGTACCTGTTTAGTTTCACTCTTCGAGATAGACAGTATCGATTTACTAGAGCCCCGCAGGGATATACAGAAAGTCCCGCCATATTCAGCCAAGCACTAAAAACACAGATGGATAACCTAGCCCTACCCGCTAACACTGCTCTGATACAATATGTTGATGATTTGCTATTATGTGCAGCCACCGAAGAGGAATGCCATTATGTGACCAGATTGGTGCTAATGCACTTAGCAGAGAATAAGCACAAGGTAGCCCTAGCCAAAATGCAGTATGTAAAACAAAAGGTCCATTATTTAGGCTTTGAGCTGTCCGAAGAGGGGCGAACCCTGTCTACTGATCGCATTGCTTTGATACAGACCATAAAAGGTCCAGACACGGCAAAGGGTCTCCGAAGGATAATTGGTGTTTTATCCTACTGTAGGCACTGGATTCCTGAATTCTCTGTATTGATCCAGCCCATGCTAAAAGCCTTAAAAGAAGTACAAGATAACGGCCCATTAGAATGGACACCTGAGATGGAAAAAGCCCTGACAGCTATGAAAGATGTTCTATGCCACGCACCGGCCTTAGGCACACCTGATTATACTAAGAGATTTTGCCTTTTTGTTGATGAACAGGAAGGTTGCGCTGTGTCAGTCTTGACACAGGAACAAGGGGGTAAACAGAGACCATGTGCATATTTTTCTAGCACTCTGGACTCAGTAGCTCGAGGCCTACCCCCATGCATGAGAGCAGTAGCTGCAGCAGCGACAGCCCTAAAACAAAGTGCAGGTATCATCCTAGGGAGTGAAGTAACAGTAAAGGTTCCACATACGGTAGATGTTCTTCTGAATAGAGTGCATACACAGCATTTGACTACAGCTAGACTCACACAGTATGAGATGATCCTGTTTGCCAGTAATGTAAAAATTGAACGGTGTAACACTTTGAATCCAGCGACACTGCTTCCTTTGCCCACCTCACCTGATGACATTAGGCATGATTGTGTGATCCAAATGGAAGAACACACTAAGGGTAGAGCAGACCTGCAAGACACCCCGCTGGTTGATAATGAGGGTATATTATTCTGTGATGGTTCCTGTTTCAAACTGCCAAATGGGGAGACAACAGCAGGGTATGCAGTAACTACAGGGGAACGGTTGATTGAGAGTGGGAAAGTGTGTGAAAAATCGGCCCAGGCAGCAGAATTGATTGCGCTAACGAGAGCATTAGTGTTAAGCAGCGGTATGAAAGTGACAATTTATACTAATTCAGCCTACGCGCACGGGGTGGTTTCCAGTTTTGGTAAACTCTGGGGAGAGCGTGGGTTTTTAACCTCCCAAGGTGATACTATTAAACATGCCCGATTGATTGCTGAATTATTGCAAGCCCTTACGCTGCCCAAAATGGTGGCCGTAGTGAAGTGCTCAGCGCATAAAAAAACACTGGATTATGTCACGCAGGGAAATTCTTTGGCTGACCAGATGGCTAAACTAGCTGCCACAAGGGACACTCGGTGGGAAGCCCGACAGCTCATAGTGGGGAGGGATGTGACTATGGAAGGGACGAAGGAGCGTGTAAAGGAAATCCAAGCAGATGCAACCATTGAAGAAAGACTATCTTGGCACAAGGATGATCAATATGAGGAGACGGTAGATGGGCTATGGGCACATACCAAAACGAACACCTGGGTACTACCTGACACATACTTACCTGTGATAGTGAGTGTGGCTCATGGTCCAACCCACGTTAACGCAAGAACTATGGAAGAAGTTTTAAGTACTGTGTGGTACAACAAAAGATTGGGAATGTATTGTCGCCAATGGGCAAAACAATGTGAAATATGTGTTTTATATAATGTGGGGAAAGGTGTACCGGCCCCGGCGGGCCACAGTAAGTTACCCACCTGCCCTTTTGAGGTGGTGTATATGGACTTTATACAGCTGGAGCCTGTAAATAAACATTCCTACTGTTTGGTGATGAAATTTGGGTTCTCAGGATGGGTGGAAGCATATCCCCTGCGGGACAATAGTGCCACCTCCACAGCACAATGCATATTGAAACACTGGGTGCCCTTGTATACGGTCCCCAGATATCTATGGTCTGACAATGGGACTCATTTTACTGGTGAAGTAGTAAGCAAAGTTTGCAAGGCCCTTGGTATTGACAAACACTGTTTTGAACTTTGATCATTAGGGAGATGAACATTTGGACTCTCTTGTTGGTTTTAGCAGAATTGTGCCTTACTGAAGACGACGGGCTTGTAGCCTGAAGGGCCTTCGGCGTTCCCCTCCTGGGACAGGCACTACGAGACGTGGGACAGATCGGATGAAGGTTTTCGGTGAGACCTACCACTACTAGAGTAATAAGGACACTGGTGCTTTAAATAGGGGATATTGCTATATCGCTAGGTTGCAACTGATATACGCTGTATACTGAGCCATATACTGAACTATGTCTACACCCCTGTATGCTGGTTTAGTCCCTGAACGGATAAGTGTATGCTCCTCAAACACAGAAGGTAAGAGGAAAATACCAGTTTGTACCACAAGAGGCAAAATTTTGTTTTCTGTATGCACGATAGTAGTACTAATAGCATTTGCCATAATATTCTGGTATCTGGAACATCCATCTAGATATGAATTAAAGAACCTGTTGCCCGAGTCAAATGAAACAGGGAGAACAGATTGGGTCAAGAGCAGGAATCGAGATGCCTATGACCAACACGACCCGGAAGACTATGCTAAAAATGAATACGTGAAGATAATAAACACAACATATGGGGTAGTGAATAAAACTGATTGCTGGATCTGCACCCACATGCCCCGACATAGCAGTGAAGGAATCCCAGTGTACGCATCGCCAGTTACTGAGGATGCCGGGTGTACATTAATTTACATTAGAATAGTGTCAGCACAGCAATACATGATACCGAATACCGCTTGTTATGTTAGAGGAGAGAACAAAACCCTTCTAAAGGAAAAGATATGCTATAAAATCAAAACTGAGGGAATCGGGCTTGCACCTGCTATGGTACAGATAGTAAGAGAACCTCCTCCCCCTATCACCATCACACAAGAGTTTAGGCCAAAGAATATATGTTTTAAGAGGAGCGCAAGAGGTAATCAAAGAATGATCTCGGGGTGCAGTCAAATGGTGAATCTAAATAACTACACGAAGGGATTGTTACAGATTGAAGGACATGCCTACGTCTGTAACAAGAGGGCTTATTTGTGGTTAGCCAAAGATTTTGTTGGGGTATGTTACATAGCCAGAA
Organism: Ambystoma mexicanum; assembly: GCF_040938575.1. Taxonomy (NCBI): domain Eukaryota; kingdom Metazoa; phylum Chordata; class Amphibia; order Caudata; family Ambystomatidae; genus Ambystoma; species Ambystoma mexicanum. Next base: position 645,787,963 of record NC_090938.1, read on the forward strand.
TAATGCCGGCTGTGATGGTATATGCCCCGTCTACTCTGCATAAAGAAATACACAGCAGAAATAAACGAGCAGTAAACCCAAAAATTCCTACGTATCAACCTACAGGATGGGAAACGTTTATAGATCTGATGGGGGTCCTGGTTCCTACAGCGGGCATCTTTATGAACAGTCAAGAAATCCAAAAGCTAAACAGGGCCCTTGAGTTCGTAATCGAAGAATCTGCAGACCTAATGGAAAACATCACTTATGAAATGAAAGCAATTCGGCTAGTGGCTCTCCAAAATAGGTATGTCTTAGACATACTCACTGCAGAAAGGGGCGGAGTCTGTTTTTTGGTGGGATCCCAATGCTGTGTTTACATACCAGAAGGGAGTACAGGAATCCTGGATGGAGTAAACAAACTGCATAAAGTGGCGGATAGTATCCACCAGGAGGAAGGGTCAGGAGATAGCTGGTGGATGAAGCTCCTGAAAGAAATTGGATGGCAACTTCTTACGCCTATACTGGTTCTAGCGGCAATAGTTGTAGGAATTTGTCTCTGCATCCAATGTTTCCCGGTATGTGTGTCGTGCTGTGTTTCCATGTGTTCCTCCACCGTAACACGCCTAAATGCAACAAACAAAAGCCATGTACAACAGGAATGCCTGGACATGGGAGGCCTGGAGAAGATTATGGTATACACATTATGTGATGATTAGAAATGCCTAAATTGATGCTCAAGTGTGAGCAAAAGGGTGGATTGAAGGTGAGCCCGCATGTGTAATATTGTGCTCACACTTGGAGTTTTGTATTTTTCACTATGTGCGCTAAATGAATGTGCGTTTATAAAAGAAAAGAGACTTTCCTTTTGATGGCGATACTTGCAGATGCCGAGACTAGCATGAGTTGTTGAGAATGTCCATATAGGGATAGTAATTGTAAATTAGACAGAGGCCTGTTTAACCTGACAAGAGCTTGTTTTGCAGAAGGATTGTGCTTGGTCCATGTGTGTCGAAATGAGCTGAGTCTAACTGAAACTGTCTGCAGGATGCGGGTGGGGGGAAGGAATGAGTAAGCACAGCCTCGTGCACAGTGATAAGGACACAGAGGGGCACGAGAGAGAGCGAATAACAGATAACAGGAAACCACAATAGCAGATGTTGAACTGTTGACCGTTGATGCAAAGTCATGACTGGGAGGAACCGCCTTGTGGTGGACATAATCTATGTGCAGCAATGTATGACAATGTAAAACAGATGGGTATAAAAGGACCACGATGTGCAGGGGAAAGGGCGGCACTTTGACGACTTGCTTTGCGAGACGGTTGAACTTGTGGCCCATTCGCAAATGCTTGTGTGTTAATAAAGCAATGTTTACTCAACTCTTTTCTGTTTGAGTTTTTATAGGGTCCCTCTTGTACTGGTTATGGTGACGGCGAGAAATCGCACCCACATGTCTTAGCAAAGGCGTCCATTGTGGGCTGCTTGCTTTTGGCTCTGAGTCCTTTAAACGACATAATGCGGTCCTGTCTGCGTGTTCGATGCTGGGCCCCTTTGTATCCTTCCAAGTCTATTTCCTGCAGCTCCCCAGCGACACTCGGGCAATCCAGGCTCAGGAACGCACCCTTCAGAGAACTACAGTATGCAGTAGCGTGCGCTGCGCTTAAATTTCAGATGGGTTGTGCCCTCCCACGTACCTTCGTTGTCAGTCACAGTTGCTGCCCTTTCAGGTCATCTACTTCTTCGCCACTCGCACCTCAGCTCAAGAAAAATCCAGGCCGCCTCAGCGCTCGTTTACTATTCCTTCATACGTTTCAATGTCTGCAATGCCGCCACAGGGACGCCAGGAACCACCTATTCACCATGCGTCGCCTCCGAGATGTTATCCATGGTCTTATCCACTCCTCGGGAGGGCCCGATGTCGCCCAACTCCACGGGGGCAACCAGCCCCCTCTCGCACTCCCCCTGTTATAGCTATTCAACCTTGTGTGCTTGGCTCGTCTTGGATCTGTGCAGGGGTGTAGTCTGCCCTGCCCCACACCAGCAGGGCTGAGCCACCCCAGGCGCAATATTGGGTCTGGTGTCTTCTTCAGAAGCCTCACAATGTTCAGGGTCTCCCCATCTCACATCACTTGGCTTTGTGCTGCCAACCCACAGGGGAGCAGCCCAGAACGAGTCAGCTCAAGCAAGCACAATGCAGCCCACTGTATGTACCCCGCCGCTTGCTAATTAGGCCACCTATCCGTATCCCGTTGTCTGCTGGCTGTGCGCGTATCTTGCAGGCAGCGTACTTTATGGTGCCCGGGTTGTGCTTTTTGGTTTTCTGGACCCGGATTACAGTCGTGAGCCACGAGCCCTCGCCTCCTCATCGGCTCTGCAGAACATTATCATCAGCAGCCGCACACACTGCTCATAGGCACACTGTTTGGGTCTGGATGTCTATTTTTAGAGGCCGCGCAATGCTCAGGGTCTCCCCATCTTGCATCACCCGGAATGGTGCTGCCAGCCCACATGGGAGCGGCACAGAGCAAATGCGCCCCAGCAAGCGCAACGCGGCTCACTGTATGTGCCGCGCTGCTTATTTATTAGGCCACCTATTTGTGTCTCGTGGTCTGCTGGCCGAGAGCGTGTCTTGCAGGCAACGTGCTTTACAATGCCCGGGTCGTGCTTTCAGTTTATCGGACCCGGCTTGCAATCGCGGTCTGCGAGCCCTCACTTCTTCACCAGCCTTGCAACTCGTGGTCACCAGCAGCCGCACACACTATTTATGCACGCGGTTGCCAGTATCGTTTCTGGATAAAACTCAGCGGCTCCTCCAAGCCACATATCTGTATCTCCTTGTTTGCTGGCTTACGGGCAACGCACTTTTCGGTGCCCGGGTTTTGCTTGTCGGTTCCCGGGCCCGGCTTGCATCCGCGGCCCGTGATCCCTCACTTCTTCACCGGCCTTGCAAAATGCAGTGCTCGGCAGCCGCACACACCAGTTATGCGTGCGCGCTGCCGGTATCGTTGCTGGACAAGACCCAGCAGCTTCTCCCCGCAGCTCCTCACCCGCACAGGGGGCCGGGTCCTTAATCGTGTCTCCGCAGCAGCAATCAGCCGCCGCGCGCTCCTCCCGCAGTGCCTCTCCGCGCTATAACTTGTGCTCCCCTCGGGCTCCGCTGCTTCGACCGGCTCCGATCCAGCCTCCGCTCGTTTTTTCTTCACTTTATCGCCACTATAGCGGCCCGCTCTGCAGGCTCACCAGTTGGTTTCGCAGATCCCTTTGTTCTACCGCGGCGGCCATTTTATCGTCATACGGCCGCATTCAGGCCGTGCTACAAAGTGTCTGATCTCTCATTTTCCTTCACCAATTCAATCGCGGGTAGACGAATCCTCTTCCCGTCCCCTTTAGACGCCCATGCTGTTGTTTCTGTATGGTAGTCTGTTGGCTGGTAGCATTCGCTACAGATAATCAATAGCCGGATCACGGAGCATGATGGAGTCACAGCCTACTCCATGGCTGCCAGGCCACGCCCCCCCAATATGTACTTTTGTATTCTCTGTTATCTCACCATGATCTTCTTTGATCAGGGTCTGAGCCATCTTCACGTGATCTTGTAGGGGTCAATCCTCTGGGCTCTCTGCAATGTTTCCGTAGAATTGGTTGAAAAGGAGCATTTTTGCACATGGCTCTATAATGGTCATATCCACCACAGGATGTGCACTTCTGACCCACAGCAGGACATTCTCCGGCGTGCGGGTTTTCATAACCACATCTGTAGCATGTGGCTTCATTGCGGTTGGTAATTGGCTTAACCATAGAATTTAATTCATGAACTACTTCTTGATCAGAAGATTTTGTTTGCATGTTGACTTTATTAAGATTATTTAATTGGGATACCACTGCAGCTTCCATGCGAGCTAAAGCAAGAATTTCATCCAATGAACGTTGATTTTGTAACAGTTTCTTGTGAAAAGTGGGTGATTCACACCCCGCTATCACTTGAGATTGAAATGCCTCCTCGTTGGTATAACGATGAAATTCACAATGTTTTAATTTGATACACAAGCGCATCACGTAATTGTCTATGGACTCTCCTTTTTCTTGACGTGTGCTGTGAAAGATGTGTCTTTCATAATCCACATTGGTTATAGGTGTCAAATATTCTGTCAATTTGGAGTGTAATTCCTGATATGAGGCGGTTTCCAGATTAATATGTTCCCCTACTATGGCCCTCATTACAACCCCGGCGCTAAACCATGGTGCTATTAGCACCATGGTTGGTGCCGGTGTTGTAACGAGTCCGCCATGGTGGAATGGGGAAATACCGCCCCATTCCAAGGTTGGCGGGCGGTATTTCCCCATTTCACCATGGCCCTTCCCCATTCCCATTTTTGCCCCATAGGGCTCAATGGGACTGGGGAAGGCGCCAAGTACGGTACCGCAAATTGCGGTACCGTTATTAGGACCAAGGTCCCTTTGCGGCACCCTACTTTAACGGCTGGTAAAACCAGCCGTTAAGGTCGGGTCCCGCAAAGGGACCTCGTAATCAGGCAATAAGGGTTTAACTGGGCAGACACCTTTTACGGCGCCGTTAAACCCTTAACGCCAGGGTCGTAATGCAGCCCTATGACTCTTACTGCCGGCCCCACTGCCATGGATAAAGTATTCTTGAGTCTGGTATCATCCTTGAGACCAATATCTCCAACATAAAAGCTGAAATCACGTAACCATGTGGCCCCTCTGGGTCCCAGGTTACTGGTATACGTTAAGTCAAAAGCATGTGGTATTTGTAACATCTGCGAGCTTCCATTTGTGGCAGCCGATGTTTCATTTGGTGAGTGATTCTCTGTGGAGGATGTGGGAGTTTCTTCGGACATGTTGGCTTTAAGTGTTTTCTTTTCTTGTCTGCTGTACTCTTTATACTTATCGTAATATCAGCGTAATTATACTTGTTCACCTTTTATTGGTGATTAATTGCGCGCGCACTTCTGCAACTTCGCGTTGAATAAGGTGCCCTTATTTTTAAACAATAGCAATGGTACCGGGTTTCAAACTTGCCTCACTTTCTCTCCCTTTTCTCATGTACTTCCTACTTATACTTATACTGATGGGAAGATGGGAGGTTATGTGCGCGTAGCGAGCGCTCAGTGTCACCAGTTAATGTAAGTTATCCCTTTTTTTTCTTTTTGTGCTGACGGTGCCGGGCTTACGGATGTATGGATTATTAAATCCCTGTTGTCCCGTTGCCTCACGGCAGCTGGAGGCGCGCCGACCAGCGTTTAGTGGTCCACCGCACCCTCCCCGCAAGTGGCTGTCTTTCGCGACAGGACTTTTTTTTTCTTCACAGCGTGAATTTCAGCAAAGCGCCATCCTCGTCGCCAGTTGCCTAAGCCCTCAAGCACCACTGCGAGGGCTCGCCTCTCAAAAGCGGCGCGCTGGCTATGCGAAGCCAAGCATTACTCGTTCACGGAGATGGGGACACATAGGGCTTTATTCAATCATCACATAATCGCCAACTGCCAACCCCTTATCCCATGTGATCCCTTTGTTCCGTCCTCCTCCCTAACCCACAGTTCCCTTGGTGGCTCCAAAGGCCTCAACTGAGGGCCACCCACATAAATATGTAGTGCGGCTGTATAAGCTCTTTACATCATGACACTCACAACTTTAAAAAAATAGGGAGTAACATACTTCCATTTCCAAACCTTATCTGGAGCACTAGGTGCAAGAATCACACGATGGGTACCATGCTCGTTTAAGGAACCTAGCATCATCGTGCACATTAGCCAATAAGGAAGATGAGATCAGGGTTTTACCATTCCAAATCTGTCCCTCAGCTCACTTATATTGCCACATACTCTGTGAGCCAGGGATTTTGATGCAACAAATGCTCGAGCTCGGTAGGTCACACAAACAGCCCTCCAGTCCATCTGTGCAGAATGCGTCAAGCCTTACAGCGGTCGACCATTCCCCTGAGGACGTGTGAGAAGCAGTGGAAACCAAACTCTCATGTCCCAGCAACAGTAGATGGTACAATGTGAATCTTGTGAGTACTGCAGCGGCTCACTCCTGCTTATGGCTGAGAGTCTGGCATCATTACACACCTATAAATGCTGTCAAAAGCTGAATCATTTTGCCAAAGTATATTGGGTGCGGTTTCTGACACACTGTCGAACTAATGATATCAACAACACGCCTGACAAAAGCAACTGCAGTGGCCCAAACAGTGAAGGCATAATCTCCCTCAAACAGTGAGGGCGAGGATTCTAAGGACGTGTTTTGCATATTGGCAGCATGCAGCACACATGCAGGCAAGAGAAGACAATCCAGATACAGTCAAGCAGTGTGCCAGTGGCGTGTCAGTATATGTCATGGCCAAAACACAGTCTGCCACCCATGCCTATGCCCGAAGCTTGTGTGACCTAAATTCAAAATCTTCACCTATGGAGGTTCTACCACTATATCACTAAAGGTCTTTTTGTCACAATAGTCCACCACGACAAGGAGTCAATCATATACCCAGACCCCAGCCACACAAGTTACTGGACAAAACTACTCCCAACTACTCACCACTTAGGGCCCATCCACCCTCTGCGCCCACTTCACTGCCCCAAAACACAGCCATAAGAAACCTTCCCCTAAGGGATCGTACAGCTGCCACACACAAAATTTCACCCAAGCTGACAGCTGTCCACAGCAACCTCAAGTGACGTAAGCTTGTATCCAAACAGAACTGCACCTACAAAGAGCACTCATGCCATTTGGCAGGGCGCATATCCACCCTCCCATTAAAATGTGTGCTTGTTAATGCAAAATGTATCCATGCACATGCATTGGACATTAACAACCTGATCTCTTCCTTAGACCTTGACATTATAGCAACCACAGAAACTTGGCTGCACTCAGCATCCGGGCCGGCACTCTCCATTGCTCTGCCCGCCGTGTATACTATCTTCTGCGCTGACAGACCAAATGCAAGGTGTGGAGGAGTAGCACTCCTTTCTAGAGACTCACTACCCATGATAGTGCTCAACTCCACCCTTCCGATAACTGCGACATACTATCAACCAAACTGGCCCTCTCTGACTCAGACACTATCTCTATTCACACTATCTACCGACCCCCTGGCCCAGCCATATCCTTTGAGGAGAACCTCCTGCACACCTCGCGTGCCTGTATTAAACCTTCTTCCAAAATGATCCTTCTAGGAGATTTCAACCTTGGTTACAACGATCATTATGACACCGTAGCAACCTCACTCACCAACTTCCATAACGCTTTTACCTTTACACAATGCATCAACATCCCAACTCGCAATAAAGGCTGTATCCTAGACTGGATCGTAGACCATAACTGACAGGTGTCTATTCACTCGAACAGCCCCTGCCCTTGGTCTGACCATAACATAGTGCAATTCTCTATCCTTCCAACGGTGCACACCACCCCCGACCCTCATCCCGTTGCCTCCTGCTCTTGCATAGAGTTCCAAATCCCTTACCAAAGATTGCCTCGTCCCTTGCTCATGTCACTCCTACCTAAGCTCCCTTTTCCCCACTGACCTGAACTTACTAGCAGACCTGTATGCCAAAACCCTCTCAGATGCTATTGACACCATAGCTCCCCTTAAGCCATGCAAAACCAAACCATAAGCATAAAGAAGCTTGTGGTCCACCCCAGAACTCCAAGCACGCCGCTCTAACAAATGATCTGCAGAACTAATTGAAAGAAATCACCCTCTGAGGAGAAAAAACTATTGTTCACAACAGCAGCTAAACGATGCACAAAAGCTATCATCTTGGCCAAATCCTCCACCTACAATGCCCACATCGCTAATGCCAAAGATAACACCCGTGAAATGTTTACTATCCTCAGAGAATTGGAAACCCCCACCACTCTGCCAGTCACCATAACCAAAGATGACGCCTGGTGTTCTAACATCCAAAATGCCATGCTCTGAAAAATCGACACCCTGCACCGTAGAATTGACACCAAACAATCCCTGATCGGTCTCACGCATTTGTCGCTAACTGCCTCACCACCTTCCCCCTTCTCCTCACATAATTCTCCTATGTTACACTTTACCAATGTCACTGTAGACGAAGTTAAAACGATTGTTAAAGGCCTTAAACCTTCCTAATGTAAAGGAGACTCCTGCCCTGCTAATCTAGTAAAATAATGCGCAGACTCCCTAGCTCCACTAATTAGCACCTTCCTCAAAGCTTCCTTCTCTACCAGCACTGTCCCCACAAACCTCAAGGAACCCTAGGTCCTCCCTCTTATAAAAAAAACATAATTCAACACTGCCATCCTCACCAACTACTGCCCCATCACCACTGTCCCTTTCCTGTTAAAAATTCTGGACAGAGCCGCCTATCTGCAAATCCAACGACACTTAGAAGCCAACTATATCCTCTGCATGAGTCAGTCAGGGTTCCGCCCAGGCCATGGAACTGAGTCAGCCTTATACGACCTAAAGACCCAGATCTATGAAATTAGGTATGAAGGTAGTCCTGCTCTGCTGCTCCTCCTCGACCAGCAGCATTCAACCTGGTGGATCACAGAATCCTAGGCCAGCACCTTTCCTCCTCAGCCAACTTCTCCTCAGTAGCCATAAGATTGATTGCGTCCTTTTTAGGGGATATATCCATCAGAGTCGTTGCAGAGAATGCCGGTGTCTCCCCCGCACCAATCACTTGTGGGGTGCACCAAGGCTCCTGCGTATCCCCTACTTTGTATAACATAGTTACAATACCACTATAGCCCTCCGGGATTCCTTCAGCATATCTTATACAAACTATGCCAAACGACACACAAATTCTACCCCTCTCAGGCAACTACCTTGACGACTCAGCCACCCTAAACTCTGTCTATTTGACCTAGATGGCCACACCCGCCTCTGTCTGAACAATGACAGAACTGAGTTACTCCTAGTGGGCCCCCTCTCAATGATTAAAAGGCTTGACCCCCAATATTCCTGCTTTAATATTGATGGCCTCCTAATCCCTGTCTCACCCTTTGTGAAAACATTAGGCGTATACCTGTATCCCTCCCTATCCGTCTCACGGAAATTCAGTGCCATAGCCTCATCCGCAGCCTATTCCACCAAACGAATCAATGCATCCAGACCATTTCTCTCCCCGGATAGCTGTCTCACCATGGCCCAAGCTACTATAGAATTCAAGCTCGATTACTGCAATGCCCTCTTTGCGGGCACAACTAGGCACAACATTCGAAAAATGCAGGCTATTCAGAATAATGCACTTAGAGCTGCATTGAACATCCTGAAAAAAGATCACATCACTGCACCAAGAACAAAAGCCCACTGGCTCCCGATTCGTGAACGGATTAGTTTCAAGACACTCTCCATCATGCACAGATGTTTGTCTAATGATCCATCACCCTACCTATCTCAATAATTCGCCAGAACAACCTCGTCCAGACCCACTAGGGAAGCAAACACCAACTGCGTCGCTCAGCCTAAATTCAAACAGGCAGAGGATCCAGCTTCCCGACCATGGCAGGCAAACATTGGAACTTTCTCCCTTCTACCCTGTGTGCAGAACACTCATACAGGACTTTCCAGAAAGCTCTAAAAACATTGTTGTTTGCCTACCGGTGAACTACCGAGTCCTGTCTCTTCCTTTGACAATGTGACTCAGAAGCAGTGCCTTACTGTTCTTGTATCTTACCATGTACAAGCGCTTTGATGCCTCAGGGCTTATCGTGCTTTATTAATGTAAACATAAATAAATAAATCAAGGCACTATTATATGTGATGTTAAAGGCAAGAGGTACTCTCCTTGTCTGTGACACAGCACAGGTCTTAGGCCTAGTCTATTTTTCTACAGTGTCTGCCAGGAAGACATTGACAAACATCTGGACGAATGTTATGATCTGTTTGAGGGAATGAGTTGCTAAAAGAAAAAGAAGTAAGATTTAACATTGATACAACAAGTCAACCAGTGGTACAATACCACAGCCCAATTCCATTGCACTTATGGAAGAAGGTGGCAGCCGAGTTGCTGAACTTGGAGCTTCATAAATTTAAATAAATAAAATAAACTAGGAATAAGTGAAAGAGTCACAGGTCCCATCCTATGGATGATCCCAATCATTGTGGGAGCCAAGCTGAAGTAACCAGAGGCCTTCCGTATATGTGTAGGCATGCAACCGTCAAACAAGGCAATTGTGAGGGATTTGACCATCCACATGTTGGGCGTGCGCTCGTCTGGCCTTTTTGACATTTTTAATTAAATGGAATGGTGGTAGACCAACCTCAGGAAAATGTGTGGGGCTAATCCACACACATTTTCCTATGCTCACACCACGACAAAAGCATAGACCTGTGGACTCCAGGCTGGACAACGCCTACAGGCACCGTCCACCCCTGTCATATTTAGTTGTAATGTGACAGTCAAGGAATGCACAATGTCATCTGCAGGAAGGGGGAGCACCAATCTTCCCCCTGCCATGGCCAGCCCGATTAAGTAACAAAGGCTCCATGGATCCACCCTGCTCTTTTGTTAGGCTCTGCAGCGATTATCATAACAACAAGGGGCATTTCAAACAAGCCCACATGGGGACTGGCTGCAGAGCAGAGCAAAGGAGGCAGGAAACCCCCAACCTTTCATTTGCAACTAAGTCAAACTGAAGCCAGCTACTGCCTCTCAGTACCGGTGGCAGTGAACTGTCATGTTTGGGACTGTTGTTTACAGTAGGCCACACCGCTAGGGGGACCCCATTTGCATAGTATGAGAATGTGGCTTGCAGGAGCCAGAGAGTCTGGTACAGCTTCAAGGGAGGCCTGTCACTTTAACAGGGACCACATAGAGAGGACCAATAACCAAGGAGACTCTTTAACCACAACAGAAGATGGGTGGGACTTAATAACAGTGAGCCCAGAGATTTATGCTGAGAGAAGGTTTCCTCGATTTTAGCTCTGGGGCACACCTTGTTCCTGTATTCACTCCTTTACCTTTCCTGTTGCAAAGCTCTCTGGTTATGACCTCGGGCATAGAGAAATTGTTGGTAGGGACCCCAGGATTGGTTCACTAAGGTAGTCTTAGCCTACACCACTCATAGTTGCCCATTTTGCTTTAGAAGAGGGCACAGCCCCTCTTTTGGCAGATCATCTGAAGGCTTCACTTGAAGTAGCAAAGAAGAACTCAACCTTGGACCCTGGATGAAGGTACAGTCTGCCTTACATCTTCCATCAATGTTAATGTTAATGTTAAAGGACATTTGTACCGCGCACTATCACCACCGGAGTGGTCCCCTGGCGCTCCAAAGAAGAAAGGCCAGGATATCCAAAGAGGGGTAGCAAGATGCCTCCCCCAAACCTCTCCCATGGAACAGATGGAGAAACAGAACTCAGAAGACCATCCAGCCGCTCCAGAACCAATACCCAGTCAGCACACAGCGTGCCCTGCTAGGCTCTGCAGCAAGATTCCTGGATAGAATGTGCTAGAAGGTCTCTGAACCTACAACCAAGAACAAGGCAGTTGCCTGCAACACTATCCTCAGTTTTGGGTGGTCTGCCTTAAAGGATGACACAAGCCCATTGAAGGAGCTAATGGAGGGCGGTAGATGCTTGTCAGGGCAAGCATTTACCGCCTTCCACATTAAAGGACATTTTCGAGCCAGTCGAGTTCCTCGATATACAACCGATGGGAACGCTGACTGTTGTCAAGCTGCTGTCACTGTAAGATATCCGAGACCTCTCAACCAATGCTTAAGAACAGCCCATCATCACCACGACAACGATTCCTGAGCTGCTGTGTAGGCCAGGCCTGCAACCGTTCGTCCAGTTTCGCTCGCTGAACTGGTATGACGCCTGATACACGCAGCGGCTCCCGTCTCAAACTCTGTGACAGAAGCCTGAAAAGCGCCCTGAAGCTGACTCAACCCTGCCAAGCACCAAGAACATCTAAAGCACAAAGTACATTCTGGTTCTGTCCCCCTGGTCCTTCCCAGAAGGCCACTAGAGACGTATTTCTCCCTTGGTGCCTAAGCCAATTAACATTAAACTGTTGCAGTTATTAACCATACCGACTACCCTCCTTCAGTATCCAGAGTGCACCCTTTTTCCTTCTTTGAAACTGTCTGTCCTCTGCCTTCCTTTACAGGGTAGGATGTATTTCATTGTGTTGGTAGAACTGTTAGTTGTGATATAAATAAAGTAGATATTTTTAATAAAATCTTGACTGGACAGTCCCTTTTATCATTGGGTAATAATTGTTTTTATTCTGTGTTGCAACTAATCAACGATCCACGACCTTTCGGAGATTAGCCTGCTGTTCCGTCCACATTACTAAAATTGGACAAGCAGGTTTATAATTTGCTTGTTATTCCAATCTCTTCGGATTTCTTCTGGTATATTAGAGGTGTGAGGCTGATTGATGGTTTAGAAACCGATATTCACCCCTGGACCACTAGTACCCCAGAAGTTGATTCGTCATAGCAATAAAGAGAGAACGTCATCCTACGAGGACTATAACATTGTCACAGACTTATAAGGAGCTACAGTCTTTTCTAAAGTAGATTTAAACACCAGGTATCACCAAGTCCCTCTACATGCTATATCAAGGTACATTCCCACCTTTTCTTCTCACTGTGGTCTATTCCAGTGCAGGAGGTTGCATTTTGGTGTCCCTCAGTTGCCGAAGTGTTTCAGGAAACTATTAGGGGCATGCCAGCAGGGCTCCCAGATGTGCCCAATGCAAGCAATGATGTCCTTATCAATGGATCTTGTCATGAGCACATCCAGGGTTCATAGCCTAGATTCAGGAGTTCAGTCCAGGTGGGATTCTTTGTATAAATGAGTAGGTTTTAGGCAGGTGTTAGCTTGGCACACTTGGCATTCTCACAATTCACAGCATTAAATAACCATACACTTCTATGGGGATTCAATAGCTTTTCAATACCCATAAAATGGCCGCTGAGTGGGTCATGGACAAGTGTCCGCAGAGATCCAGACAGAGAACAGTGAGGGTTACTTAAGCTCCGCCACGGCAGTAATGCGTGCTTCGCGTTTGGTCCGCTGACAGCGGTGTAACGCTACCAGTGCTTCTTCTAACAGAACCTGATAAATCAAAGATAAATGTTTTTCCTAGTTTGAATAGTTCACAGAATATTTATTGACTACAGACAAGAATTTACCTGATCAAAGATTTTACCGCAGCAGTCTTCCCGTAGAAGAAATGTCTTCCGTCATAGTTCCTCTTCGGTCATCAGTCTTCATTCACAACCGCAGCAGCAGTCTGAGGTTTTATCTCCGTATCCGAAGACCTGCAATACAAAGGTGCTTTAGTTAAAAAACAAACATAACAGAATTAAGAGTGAAGATATCATTCGTACACGCATACATAACTGAAGCTCCATAGAGTTTTCTCTTCCTGATTACGCGTGCATACTTAACTCAGTCAAAACACCTTCAGGAGACGGAAGATCCCTTCAATTTTTGCACACTTCATTCCTAGCAAGCTCACCAATTTACCACAAGAAAAGGCTTTCACATTCTTTTTCTTGAAACCCCAAACTCTTCTGTTAAAGCTTTCTCCTCTGAGAATCTGCAAGAAAGAAAGAAGAAATAATTAGTTACTAAGAGAGATCTCTCCAACTTATAAAGAACGTTTATTCCTCAGAGACATCAGCATATTTCATCATTGGTTCTGTCGAGAGACTCATTTACATCTAAGACACTTTCCTCCAGAGGTTACCTGAGTTCAACAGCATCATAATCTTCAGAACCTCAACATCAACACACCCCTGTATGATAACAGGATGGATAGTTCTCTAAACACAAAACACAGGTGAGGAGAGTGTGGTTTAGAAATAGAGCGGAGTCATTTTCTGGATGAAAGGTAGACATAGAGTTCTAGTAGTTTTCTCCATTCTTATCAATTACAGCACCTCCTATCTTATTAATTCTCTTCCTGACAGGAAAAAACCCTTTAAGCATCAGTATAGTAGATCAACAGACCCTGGGAATCATTACGCTCCTGTGGAGACCAGGTAAGCGTTACAGATCTTTAATCCTGGATCATTCTGCATGGCTCAGGCTGTTCTGAAATGTGTAATGGACAATGTGTTGACCCTAAATAAAAGCAAATGCAACTTTCTGCAAAAGAAGATTGCATTTTTTTAATACATTTTCCAAGACACAAGCCTATCGCCTGATCGCAAGAAAGTGGAGAACATATTTTGAGCTGCACCAACCGTGTTGCAAATGAAAGACTGGCGTTTCCTATGGATAGTGGCATGCTGCACTCGGTACATCCCAGGTCTTGCCACAATTACAGAGCCTCTCAGACAGCTCACACGAAAGAACTGTGCATGGAGATTGAACAAGTCAGAACTAGAAATTCAATGGGTCAAGCGAGCACATACAGCATACAAAACAATGACATGTTTCCCCGTCTAACAGACGGAATTGTTGGTGGTTTTCCAGCCCTACAGGACTAAGGGGTCCTCATGCAGGTTGGTGACCAGGATGCATGACTTCCCATCTCTAGTATAGCCCTCACAACACGTTAGCAAAGGTACTTGAGCTTCTCCTCATGAGCGGCACAGCCCCTAACCCACGAGCGAGAATAGAGTACTGGCTTTTCAAAATGCAGGACTATGGAGTGCTTCTAATGTACAGAGCTGGGGCTGGCTAACCAGTGTGCTACTTGTCCTGCCACCCAACCACCTCCAAAGCATCTCAGGGATGTAAGGCTCTCTTTAAGTCCTCATGGCAGCCAACACGGATGATTAATGCCTACAGCTGTCCCTGTTACATCTTCATTGGGGAAGGTGGAGAGACTTTGGAAAATCACCCCCAATGCACTGCACAGGCGCAATAGGTCTTGCAGGGCCTATGGAAAGTTCACACTGAATAATCTGCATCGGAAGATGTCCTTTTGTTATGAGGGTCAATATTCATCCCTCCTTCACTAGTAGATACGGTGGTATCATTGGCACATGCTGGACACAAGTGTGCTTTCAAGACAAAGGCCAGACTTTGTGAGATAGTAGGGATTCTAGAGTTGAAAAAAAACTGTTAATGATGTACTGCTCATGGTGCCAAGAAAATGCAACTAAATCCAGGGAACTGTGCATCCAATCACCAACATAACGTGTGGGCCCTTGCAGGAATTAAGCATTGATTTTGGCACTATTCTGAACGATCAACACTTTATGGTAGTTGTGGATGAATACTTATGGTACCCTTAGGTTGAATTTATTCCATCAACAGTTGCAAATATATTAATACGACGGCCAATATGACTGGTCGCTGCCCGCCTGCCGGATTTCCTCCAATAGGACAAGAACCTGCTGTTTCAAGCCAGTGAAATACAAATCTGCATGGCCGACATGGAGATCAGTGACAGAGGCATCACGCCCTGCTGGCCCAGAGCCAATGGTGAACCAGAGCACTTCATTTGTACTTTAAAGAAGACATTGCAGACTGCATGTGAGCAAGGAGAATTGCTGGCAATGGTGCTGTGTGATTCCTCATGGTATACTACACAACCCCACACTCATCAACTCAGGTTTTCCCTGCTTAAAATAAAATTGCTGCATGGCTCATGACCACTGTTACATGTAATGTGTATCTTACCATGTCAGCCAGGCATATAGCGGCATATCCTTTTCAGACGTAGGCCCAACCTTTGATACTAATGTGTTGATGCAGAATGCAATGCAGATTTATATTCAGGAAAATGCGAGCCACAAGATTTGTTTTTACAAAGTTAAAGTACATTACGTTAGAGGGTTTTTTCAATAGTCTGGGCCGAGCGCCAGTAACCTTGACTTGAGTACACAATGTGCGTTTACTAAGACAATCCACTATGACTGCACTGAAGGCTTTCTGGGATGAGCGCCAAATGTACTAATAATAAAAGCAAAGAGATAATAAGGCACTGCAAAGAACTACACAGAGCAGACTTTTCTATAGTATCCTTGGGATCGATGCTGTCGGCTAACACATTTGTAGGAAAGATTCCTACTGTTGGATGACAAGGTCGCCCTTGGCTATAGTTTACACAATAAAGATGTTAGGCGCTGATATTTTTGTTTAGAAAGATTTTCAGTACTGGACGAACTTTGTGGATTGTGGGCGTGGAACAGGGAACGCCCAAACAGTATATGTATAACAAGCTTCAGGCCCTGCAGACAGCTGTTCGGGGTGGCAGCGCTAGCGGGACGAACAGGAGGCAGACGCAGATGGCTGGAAGGAGAGAGAGGAGATAGGATTTCTAGTTGAGAGGCCCAAGCCCTCTCTTTTCTTTTTCTCGATTGTAAAGCCATGAAGCTGGATTCTGGCTATTTTGAAGCATTTCTAGTGCCTAAAGGACTCAGCTTATTAACTTTTGAGCAGAACTTGGATTCTGTTTAGCTGCTTGGGGAACAACATAGTTTTTATGCCCAAGGAAGATCAGCTCACCACCTAACATTAGACACCTTATTTTGGATTGACTATATGCTGGCACCATTAATCCCGATAGGCATTTTATCCCATTTTTGATAACTGTTTGATGAAAAGATCATGGGGCATTAATAGGTTGCTTTGTAACATTTCTGGAATCTTGTCAACTTTCCATTTTTCCTTGAATTGTGGATAATCCCAGGCATCCAGTTTTCTCCATTCCTCTTAACTCCCTACCTTCTACAGTTAGTGAGTATGGAGTGGCCTTTTACCCTTCATTTGATATCACACTGAGAAACGCATTGAGGTATTGATTGAGGCAGATGCTTCTATGAGGTCGCCTATCATGATTTGATGAGGCAGGTGCCTGACTGTCTAGCATGATTTGTGAGGTTGCCTATCACGACCTGGTGATGTAGATAGTTTGTTTGTAAGGTGTCTATGATTTCTTGGAGATAGTTGATCAGTCGTAGTCTTGGTTCGAGGTAGAGACAATGACAATGATTTCAGCTTTTTCATTAATGACATTTTGCATTTTAAGTGTGTTGTGTATAGTGGCATAATAATGGCAATGTTTCTTTATTATACATGTCTTATAATTGAGAGATGTATTTTTGTACACAAGTATAAGAAGCATTCATTGAGTGTTCATTATTGAGTAGTACTTGAACATAAACTTAGAAAATGGGGCAGCTATCTAAATGCATTGTGTATACATGTGTAATGTATGCTACATATCTTTTAATACACATATGAAGGGTTACTGGATGGTGTGAGCAGTGAACCGTCAATACAAATACATGTAACATAGGTAAACTCCTCCTGTGCTGTTGAATGAGTAGCAGCCACCCACTGCAGGAGGTTGATCACCTGCTCTCATTACTGATGCGTAGTGACAGGTATATGCTTTTCCCTACCCCTACTCCTACCACAGCCACTGCTGGGGGAGGGAGGTCTTGGACACACCCCTGGGGATGGAGGGAAGGCTCTGAAGGTAGTGCTGATAAAATCACATCAACTGCCAGAGATAGATGACATTGCTGCTTGCTAACAATAAACAGCAGCGAACCTGCATGAAAGCAGGCAACAGAAAATGCACATTCATAAGGAGGAAGGAGACACTGTTCTGATCCAGGATAGACAACCGAGTCACAAGATAAGGCCGCTGTTTGCAGACAGTCGTGCCAACGAAAGGCTCCATAGTGACTGCACATGATGGGAAACAAAGCATCATGAGAAACGCCAGTTGGTTCTGAATGATGGATCTTGGCTCAGAGCTGGAAGAACAGCATGGAGACAGTGAAGATGACGTTGATGCAAGAAAAGCAATCCCTGAACCAGAGAGGGGTGGCCAGGAGCCCTCGACAGGTGACCCTAATGAAGATCAAATATTACATCACCCCATTAAATCGAGGGGGCTGAATAACCACAAAGCAGTGAGTCAAGTCGCCATCTGAAGTGCGTATTCAGACGGTCCCTAAATTCCACGACGAAAGGCTGATTTACAAAGCGCTTTAAAAGGCTTTGCCAATCACGCCCTATATGTTTTATGAGTGACAAGTTAATATGCAAGTTGGTTACATTTTGGAGGGGATGCTGTGTTTGTTCATTTCGACCGCTGAGTCTTAATTTACTGACACCATAAGCAAACATGATGATTCGTGGGCATGCCATTGCAAGAAACCATTCTCTATGTTTTCATGTGTTTATTGTGCGCTGGCATGCCACCGACTATGACCTGAACTGAAGTAAAGTCAAAACTAGCAACACATTTGCGGTGGCAGCAGAAGAGTACAAATCATGGACACATTTGCAGAAATAACATGCACCTGTTATATTGCCAGACATTTAAACAAGGGCACAAAACAGTGAGATGGGGTAATAGAGAGGACATTTGGTGACAGTATCATATGTGGGTCCATTCACGTATGATGTCAGCACTTCGGGTGCTTTAAGGATTTTTGTAAAATAAATAATAAAAGCAGAAGAGTTGGTGTGCTGTTCGGAGAAGTGGGATGTTGCATCTGGTGGCTGAGTGTGATGATCCCGTAAGGTGGGGTCGTCATAAAGTGGAAGGGGCCTCCCTTCATATACAAAAGACGTGGACACGGGCATACATTTTTACACCAATTCTTTATTCTTTAGACTGAGGAGCCTCCCTTCTCCTACATCACTTCCCATCCCGCCCGAACCCCCACCTCTAACATGAGGCTAATAGGCTCATTGCCAACATGAGATCTATCCCTTTCTTAACTATTGAGTTCTGGCTAACCCATCTCTTCAAACAGTCTTACAGGTTTTATTTGTGCTCTGATGGGCCACCGCTCTCTCTGTTGTTCCGGGCTTCTTCTTGGCGTGCAGTGTGCTGGCACCTCCCACTTATCTTCTGATGCTTCACTACCTTCTTTGTAGGAGTCCACTCACTTCTGCTTCTTCTGGAAGTTCTCCATGACCCATTGTCCATCCTTTTGCACACTTTGAAGTGTGATATGTTTCTGGTAATTGCTTTGATCATGGGACCCTTCCTCTGGGTGACAGTTAGCACCACCGTTATGAAGGTGGAAACATTTTCCTGTTATTTCTGCTGTTTGACCACCACTTGGTCACCTACTTCGATGGATCCTTCATGGGTACCTCTTCTGGCATCCACAATTCGGTCACTCCTTCCCCCCGGCCACTGACCTTTTGGAATTCTGGTCTGTATTCTCCTTCCAAACATCAACTCTGCTGGACACATCCCTTTGGTGCTATGTGGAGTATGGCGGTAGTCCCTTAAAAGCTGATAGAGTATCTGCTCAAATGATTTTCCTGTGACATTCGCTACTTGCAGGGCCCTCTTGAATGTCCCCATGAACCGTTCCACTATGCCATTGGCCTGGGCCAGAGGGGCATGATTTTCCAGTGTTTGAATCCCATGCACTGGGCAAAGTTAGCCAAGTCCTGACTCGTAAATGGCGGGCCATTGTCCGATTTGATAATCTTTGGAATGCCATATGCCGTGAGGATGCGGTCCGACGCTAGAATGATCGACATAGCTGCTGTGGGAGGCACTATTTGTATCTCTGGGAACCTTGAGCCTATACCATGGCCAAAACATATGATCCGTCGCTAACCGGGCTAAAGAAGTCAATTGCCAATCCTTCCCATATTCCTACAAACAGGGTTCACATTTTCAATGCAGAGGTCGTAGAGCCAAGGCCACCCCCGTGCATGTAGCGCACCTTTTCAGTGCCTCTTCAACTCTGCTGTCCAACTTGGAAAACCAAATCTTTTGTCTCAGCAATTTCTTG
Organism: Ambystoma mexicanum; assembly: GCF_040938575.1. NCBI lineage: Eukaryota > Metazoa > Chordata > Amphibia > Caudata > Ambystomatidae > Ambystoma > Ambystoma mexicanum. Next base: position 645,807,630 of record NC_090938.1, read on the forward strand.
GTGGACATTATCCCTCGATCTCCTTTGTGTGCCAAGTCTATTACTTGCTGTCATAGCGACATGAGCAACACAATCATGCACCCATTAATGACAATGTGCTCCTCTGTGACCATGAGTTCTTCTTGCACCAAGACCATGCACTTTACGTCTTCCTCTGTGTTATTATTTATTTGTTTTGGTTTGAAAAAGAAACCTTTACAAAATATAATTCATATAACAACAACATTACTGACTAAATTCATTAGTCAGGAAGAATATAACATATTACATAAATCTTTCCTATAAACACGATCATAAAAATGACTCAATTCATTACCAAATTTTATACACACATTTTAACAACCTCAATACAGTCAGAATTAATGAAACCGAACTTCTGTGCATAATGTTCATCCATAATAGATCTAGAGATACCCATTCAGTGTTGGATACATATTTACTGAAGTATTCAATTCTAGGGATTCTCATTTCCGGACAACAAAGCAATAGATGATACAGTGTTCCACTTCCTCGTTGTTTTGACAGTGTCTACAGCTAGATTTAATTTCTGCAACTGTACTTCTAACAGTTAAAATTTAATTGGTTGGAAGAAGATTAAGTCTAAAATGCATACAATCATTCCTCAGTTGTTTGTTAGGAAAGCATTTCAAGTATAGTTCCATCGTGTGGTTCTTTATAATGAGACATCACATGTGCATAGAGCCTAGTACGCAGGACTTTTCCCACTGTATTGGCCCAATCTCTGATTTGTAGAATTTTTTTTAACCTTTAGAGGCCTCATTAAGAGTAATTCCATAGAGACTCCTGCTGCATAAAATGAGTGCAAACTCTCCTTGTGTAATTCGTAGATTAGACCCTTTTTTAATATTTCCTGTTGTGACATCTCTGCTCAGTAAGAAGTATAGTGAGCTTTCCGAATGTACATATAGTTTTCGGGTCAAGTTAAGTTTCTTCCATACAATACTCTGAATCGAGTATAAACCCAATTCATAGCGCAGAGCAGCATATTTAACACTTTTAGGAATGTAATATAGGACAGACCTCTGAATTAGGGTCTCATAATAGTCAGGTTCATCCAGGTTCCAGAGAGGAAAAAACTCCACTCTGTAACAAAATCTCGGGACTACCTTTGCAAGATAGAATCTGATTGTGGGGACCATGGAGAACTTGCCACACCTCCTGTCTATGTATCTCAATTGGATTGCTCTTTTACTAGCCTTATCCCTTCAATAGTTTCTATAAAACTCCTTCAAGGGATTAGCTATAATAGGATAGTCCAAATACATCATGGAAGGAATGATTTCCTCTCACAAAGGAACATTGCACGACACAGATTCTTGTGATTGAAAAAAACGAATTTGTAATTATTTATTCATAACACACTGTGATGCCCTTTAGGATTACATGTGTTTCAGCACAACACAAGCCTTTATCAAATTAGGGCAAATCGATCTATATACATAACCAATCAAACAGTGAAGTGAGTCCATATACCATATGAAGCAAGAAAATATGAAAATATCAGATGTATACATAATGAGAGAAATTAAGGAGGGGAGTCGGGTGGGGGGGTAGGAGTTTGTATAAACACAAGGAAAAAATAATATATATTTGTTAGATCAATACTGGTCCGGTTTTTTGGATAAAAAAAAATATATATATATGTTATGTTATGTTATGTTACTTTGCATTTATATAGCGCCTTATGTACCATTGGTATAGTCTCAAGGCGCTGGTAGGTTGAACGCCCTCGGGAACCGAAGTTCAAGTCAGTAGAGAGAGTATAAAGGCGTCAAAGATGCGTGTGCGCACCGTATATGTGTGCTGCAGGTGTAGCATTCATGTGGAGGCAGCTTCTTAGCATTAGGTGTGGTGGTTGAGGGTTGAGGCGTATGTGTTCGTTCTGGCCGGATTATCCAGATCGATTGAGGCTGCGTTAGGCCTGAGGAGAACGCCGGCTGGAGGGTGTAACCAGCAGTGTTTAGTTAGAGTGATGTGTAGTATGAGGAAGATGTTGGTATGAGAACAGCTATACCGAATGGTGTCATAGTATCGCTGTGTTCTAGTTGGGTGATGGTGTAAAAGAAGAGAGTAAGCGTGGTGATGTGATATGATGCGTATGAGATCGGATTATATCTACATACTTCCTAATTCGTCGCTCATGCGTTCGTTCGATCATGCATTCAACTGCACTAAGGAATCACCGGCTCTGCTAGCTGGTACTTCGTCTGGTCTGCGCACACATACTTCTGATCTATACACAGGTGCCTGCTCTACATACACACACACACGTCTGCTCTACACACACACGCGTGCATGTCTGTTCCACGTCAGCTCTATACACAAACACATATACGCGCGTCCGCTCTACACACACATACGTCTGTTCTACACATACACGTCCGCTCTATACACACTCACACGTCCGCTCTATACACACAGATGTCCGCTCTATACATACACATGTTTGCTCTACACATACAGACATGTCTGCTCTACACACGCACACCCGTCCGCGCTACTTACACATACACGTCCGTTCTACATATACATACGTCCGCACTACACACTCCTGTTCACTTTACACACACTCCGGTTCGCTTTACACACACCCATGTCCGCTCTACACCTACATCTATACATCTGCTCTATATACACACATACGTCTGCTCCACACATGCACACGTCTGTACTACACATACATACGTCTGCTCCAGACACATACATACACACACGTCCGATCTACAGACACACATCCATGTGCGCTCTACGCCTGCATGTCCACTCTACACGCACACGTCCGCTCTATACACACGCACACATCCATTCTAAACACACACACGTCCGTTCTGTACACACGTAAGTTCGCTCTACACATGTACACACGTTCGTTCTACACGTGCATACACGTCTGCTCTATACATAAACGTCTGCCCCACACATGCACACACGTCTGCTCTACACACGCACACACGTCCGTGCTACATACACATCCATGTCCGTTCTACATACACATACGTCACGCTCTACAGACATCTATGTCCGCTTTACACACATCCACGTCCGCTCTACACCCACACACATAAGTCTGCTCAACGCACACACACATCTGCTCTACACACACACACATCCGCTCTACACACACACACGTCCGCTCTACACACACACACGTCCGCTCTACACAACACACAACACACGTCCGCTTTACAGACACACATACATCTGTTCTGCTCGCATACCTACGTCCGCTCTATACATACTCACGTCCGCACTGCACACACCCACGTCCGCTCTACACACATAATTCTGTTTTACAATGTACGTCCGCTCCACACTCATACGACAGCTATACGTACATACGTCATCTCGACGCATTCGTGCGCTCCACACACTCTCTCTACGCACTCGTCTGCTCCACATATTCGTCCGCTCCATATACCCGTCCGCACGACACACCCGTCGGTACACGTCCGCTCCACGCACACATTCCCTCAGGGCACCCATCTGTTCCGCGCATCCATCCGCTCCATGCGCTTAACCGCTTCGCGCACTCAGTCGCTCAGCGCACTCATTTGCTCTGTGCGCACATGCGCTCAGCGCACTCATTTGCTCAATACGTTGGTCCGCTCTATGCGCTTGTTCGCCCTTATAGGTTCATCCGTTCTTATACACTCATTCGCTCAATATATTCGTACGCTCTATACGCTCGCCTGCTCAATACACTCATCCATTCAATATTTTCCTCTGCTCTACATATTTATCAGTCCCTTGTGCTCATGCGGGTTTATACCTCCCTCAGTGCTTATACATTCATTCGCTCTATACAATCATCCTTTTGGTACATCAGTTCAGTCATTTGGTCTAGACGTTTCTCTGTCCTATTCAATCGTCTGGTTTATGCCTTCATCGCCTCCACGCAACGTTCCCGTTTATGCGTTTGTCCGCTCTAAACATTCATTGGTTTTATACATTTGCTTTGCTCATCTTGTTGATATTTCGCTGTTATGACCTATTCACGTTGTTCTTTAGTTTACATTGGTGGTTATTGGTTGTCGATTTCTCGCTTGGATCTTGATGTTATACTATTATTTGTCATATTGCAGTTTGAGATCTAGTAGTTTGTTGGGCTGGTAATATTGCAGTGGTGTTATTCAGTTTGAGTTAGTTTTAGCACAGGGTTGGTTTTAGGGGAAGAGCCAAGTTTTCAATAGTTTGCGGAAGGATATTAGATCCTCTGTTAGGGGGATGTGGGGTGGCAGCGTGTTCCACAGCTTGGGGGCCAAGGCTGAGAATGATGACCCACCTAACTTGACTGAGTTTGTTTTAGGTACGACCAGGAGGGCGGCCGAGCTAGATCTTAGAGTGCGTGGTGGGTGATCATCAATGCATATTCATAAAATGCCTTAGGTGACACAAAAATAAGCAACTGTAATCCTTTCAGAGTTTAGAACAAGTTTCTAATGATACAAGCACATCTATAACACATATCGCCAAATACAGAGACCGAACAGTAATTTGGAAAGGGGTTCCAAAATGGTGTCTGTCTATAAACTTCATCTCTAAACGCAGAGCACTTGTAGTATTAGGGTTCATTTCATAGAAGAACAAGTTACTTTCTTACCTTGTAACGTTCTTTCGATGGGATGTTCCTCCGACGTATTCCTTATCTTTGATGATGTTACCCATTCCAGCTTGCTAGCCTCGGAAATTCAGTAGAGGGCGCTGCGTGTCGACGTCCGTCGAGTCGGTGTCCCTCGACAGCCTCCGTATCGGCGCCAACGTCATCATGCGTATAAATAGACTCGCGCAGAGTCCGTTGCTCAGCTACGTTTTGAAGCTTAAATTTGCTTTGCCTGAATTGGTTATTAACCTTGAAGAAGCTTAAGCTGCAACTACAAGGGAAGTTTTACTGCAGGGATGGATGGGAGGGGCGATAAGGAACATCCCATCGAAAGAACGTTACAAGGTAAGAAAGTAACTTGTTCTTCGAAGGGATTGTGTCCTCCGATGTATTCATTATCCTTGATAGACTCCCATAGTAATAGTGTAAAGAGGAGGTGGGAGTAAAATTGAAATATTTCCCTTTAAGAATGTACAGAATGCAACACAGCTTTCCCAAATCTTGTCTCCTGGTTAGAGGAGGTATCCAGGCTGTAAAATTTAGTAAAGGTTTGTGCGGACGACCACGTGGCAGCCACACATATGTCTCTAATCGGAACCCCTCTTTGGAGAGCCGAAGAGGCTGCGATACCCCTGGTTGAATGAGCTCTAAAATGTTGAGGGGGCTCTTTTCCTGTCACTTTGTAACATTCTACAATGGTTAAAATGATCCACCTTGAAATGGTCTGTTTCGTGATTGGCAATCCTAATTCGTGTCCTGCGTATCCTACAAACCGTTGGTCTGCTTGCCTTACCCTAGCAAGTCTGCTAATACAAAAACTCAAGGCACTCCTCGGATCCAGCCTGTGTAATCTTTCTTCTTCTTTCCCTGAATGGGGAGGAGGATGGAACGAAGGTAAAGTTATTTTCTGAGTAATGTGGAATTCAGAAACCACCTTTGGGAAAAAATTAGGCTTCAGTTGTAAAACAACCTTGTCTTTATGAAAGATTGTATGAGGAGGGTTGCAAGAAAGAGCTTGTAATTCGCTCACTCTTCTGGCAGATGTTAAAGCCACTAGAAAGACTGTTTTAAGAGTGAGAAATCTTAATGAACAGGAATGGAGTGGTTCAAAGGGAGTACCCATCAGAAATTTTAAGACTAGATTTAGGTCCCACAATGGAACTTGAAAAGGCTTTTGGGGATAAGCATTAGTTAACCCTTTCAGAAATTGGATTACCAAGAGTAATTTGAAATATGAAGGCTCCTCAGCAGTATGCTTAAAGATTGACAGCGCTGCGAGATAGCCCTTGATCGTACCAATTTGAAGACCTGAATTTGCTAAGTAAAGCAAGAACGATAACACCATTGGTGTATTGCATGAAAAGAGTTCAATATTCTTTTCTCTACACCAGCTGCAAATTTTGTTCCAACGGCAGCAGTATAAAGTTTTTGTTGCTGGCCTTCTGACTGAAAGCAACACCTCCATGATGTCATCCGGGAGATCCCAATCCTTGTATCTCAACCTTTCAGAAACCAAGCGTGAAGGTTGAGGTTTCTGATGTCTGGATGGAGAACCTGACCTCCCTTCTGCGAGAGAAGATCCTCTCTTTGCGGAAGACGAACTGGAGGGCAGATGGACATGTCCAGAAGGTCCGGGTACCACGTTCTCCTGGCCCAACCCGGGGCAATTAGGATCATGGTTTTCCGGAATCTTCTCAACCTCATGATCATTTGAGGAATGACAGGGACTGGAGGAAATGCGTACAAGAGTGGAAACTCCCAGTCCACTACGAACGCGTCTCCTAGAGCTCCTCTCAGGGGAAATTCCCTTGAACAAAACTGATCGCACTTCCTGTTGATGCTGGTGGGGAACAGATCCACTTGAAGGGTTCCCCAAAGGGCGAAGATCTCTTGAAGGACTTCCTGAGCTAGCTCCCACTCATGGGAAACTGTACTCTGCCTGCTCAGAGCGTCCACCGTCAAGTTCTTCTCTCTGGCTAGGTGAACTGCAGATAGAGAGATTCCTTCTTGAATTGCACAAAACCAAAGCTGCATTGCCTCTCTGCACAGTAGCAGTGATCCTACGCCTCCTCTTTTGTTGAGGTAGTAAATGGTCACTGTGTTGTCCATCATTATCAGGACATTCTTTCCCTGTACTGATGGCAGAAAAGCTTTCAGCGCTATTCTGATTGCTCTCAGCACCAACAGGTTGATATGTAGTCTGGACTCCGATGGAGACCAACGACCGCTGATGGTCAAGTCGTTGGCATGGGCTCCCCACCCCGTGAGTGAGGCATCCGTGACTACTGTTATCTCCGGCCACGGTTGCCAAAACTGTTCTCCTTTCAAGATGTTCTCCCAACAGGCCCACCATTGAAGGTCTCGAGATACTCTGTCCGGGACTTGAAGGAGATCTAACATTCTTCCTGAGAATTGCGACCATTGGGTTCTTAATGCCCACTGGAGGGATCTAATTCTCAGGTGAGGCTCTGGAACTAGGAAGATGCAGGATGCCATGAGGCCTAGCAACCTCAAAAAGTTGAAGGCCGGTAGACTTTGGGCATTTTGAAACTTGGTGACCATCTGTAGAATATCTTGAGCCCTCACGTCTGTTTGCGAGGATTTTCCCAGGGAAGTGTCCAGGACTGCTCCAATGAACTGGAGTCTCTGTGATGGTATCATCTGTGACTTCTTTAAGTTGAGGGAGAAGCCCAGCTTGTGAAGGAAGTGGCAGACATAATCTACCTGGATCTGAGCTTGTTCCGAAGATACTGCTCTGATCAACCAACCGTCCAGGTAGGGGTAGATGTAGATCCCTTCCCTCCTTAGACTTGCAGCCACTACCGACATTAGCTTGGTAAAGACCTTCGGGGCGGAGGTCAGCCCAAATGGCAGAACTCGAAATTGATAGTGAGAGTTGCCAATTGTGAACCTCAGGTATTTCCTGTGTTTGAGATGGATTGGCACATGGAAATAAGCATCCTGAAGGTCTAGAGATACCAACTAGTCCTGAAGCTGGAGGGCCTGAAGGATCTTAGAAAGGGTTACCATCTTGAACTTGTCCTTCCTGAGGAACTTGTTCAATTCTCGCAAGTCCAAGATGGGTCTCAGTCCTCCGTCCTTCTTTGGTACTAGGAAGTAGGGGGAATACCAACCCTTGTTCCTCTCCGCTACGGGTACCGGTTCTATGGCACCCTTCTCTAGCAGGTCTACAATCTGCTGCATAAGGAGCGGGTCTGGAAACTTCAAAGAGTTGTTCCCCGGTGGATGACTCTGAGGGGTGTGCAGGAAGGGCAGGCAGTAACATTGGGCAACTGTCTCCAATGCCCAAGCATCTGACGTAATAGCCATACATTCTGCCAGATGTTGAGTTAACCTGCCCTCTACTGGTGTCTTGTGAGGGGAGACCTCAGAGTGGTTTTGAAGCGGCTGACGCAGATGCCGAGGGTAAAGTGGCACCTGCTGCTGCGGCTTTTGTACCTTTCCCCCGTCCACCATGGGTGAATCGTTTCTGGCCCCTTTGAGCTGGCTGTCCTCTGCCTTTTCCGAATGCGGAGTAAAAGCAAAAGGACCTACCCCTCCAGGAAGCTCCTGAGGGGCGATTCAAAGTCTGCCAGATTGCAGCCCCAAGAGATTTTGCTGCTGCCTTGGATGTTTGTAATCTATCCAGGCTGTCATCAGCCTTCTTACCAAGTAAAGAAGTGCCGTCAAAGGGCATGTTCAAAAGTCTAGCTTGTACATCTGGAGCAAAACCAGACTTCCGCAACCACGCAAATCTGCGGATTGTGGTACTTGCTGCCATGGCCCTGCTGATGCTGTCAGCAGAATCAATGCCTGTTTGGAAGGACTCGCACGTTGCATCCTTTCCATCCCTGATGATGTTTAAGAATGCTTCCCTTTCTTCTCCTTCTGGGAGACAGTCAGCCGTAGATGAAGCACACTCCCAAAGTGTCTGGCTGAATCTTGCTAGCATGCAAGTGGCGTTTATGGACTTAAGCGCCATGCTACATGCTGAAAAAACTGTTTTTGACATGGCATCAAATCTTCTATCATCCCTGTCCTGTGGAATAGTAGGGTATGCAAACCTACTGTTTGATGAAGTTGCTGCTTTGCAACTAAACTCTCTGGAGTTGGATGCTTGCTCAGATATTCAACATCTGAAGCAGATGCCCTGTATTTAGCAGAAAGTTTGTTATTTACTACAGGGATAACTTCAGGAGTTTCCCAATTCGCAGACATTTTTCTTTGCAGAGCAGTATGAAAAGGAACAACAGGATCCTCCTGTGGATCTTTATCTAAAATATCAGTAAGGTCATGGTGCTGAAAAGAAGGTGTAGGTTTAGACCACCCCATGAACTCTATTATTCTGGCCATCAGAATCCTATAAGGAGTCTCAGCATGCTCTCCAGAGTCTGGTTTAGCAAACTCTACTTCTGGAGAAGTATTGCCTCATGTAGAGAGTCCTGAAGGTCTTTTAATCTGCTCTCCTCAGAGATTAATTCCTCTGGCATGGGTATTGTAGTGCTTTGCAAACCAAAGGATCTCTCATGGTCGGAATTCTCCCCTTCCTCATATATAGAGGACAAAGCTCTAAAGTAGTCAGACCTAGGATATGGTTTAAAACCCATTTCTAGAGCATAAGGAGCCAAATTGGTTGTCACTGGCTGAGAAAACGCTGAGGTTGTCGACATGAAAGTCAAAGGCTTCGACAATCCTGAAAAAGGTGTTGAGAAAGTTTGAAGGGACCTCGATGCACTCGAGAGGATTGGAATCCTACTCGGCGTCGTCGAGATTGTCAATGGCATCCGCGACGTCATGGTCGAAACTTTCGACACCTCTACTGTCTTTGACGTAGTGACAGTTGTAAGTTTGTCTTTTATTCGAGTCGACAGTGGCATCTAAGACGGCATTGATGCAACGATTTATGCATCGAGGGATCCTTCGACAAAGGCGTTGATGATGTAGATTTGTGAGTCGAAGAAACCTTCGACGACGGCGTCGACGCGGTCTTACTGCATTACCCGAATGTTCATGACGCTCTCGAGTAGTCTCTCTCGCCGGGTTCAACGACTCGCAGCGTTTTGATTTTTTCGGGTCTATTACCCAGGGTATCACCTTTAGACGTCTCCGAGGGGGTCGAGGCCGCTTTCTCGAAGACGCTAAGCATTTTCTTACGGAATTCCTTCCACTTAGCTTGAGAGCTGCGTTTTGTGGGGATGGTGACCCTTTCTGGGGAGGTAGAGGAAGAAGAAGAGGGAGATCTATGACGCCTCTTCTTAGAGTGTTTTGATCTCGAACACTGATGAGAACCGCTTCGAGATCTTGAAGGGGAATGTTTCTTTTTGTCGACGAGGAGACAAATGTCTCGACTCAGCCGAAGAAACTTGAGGGAGTTGAAGTTTTAAAGCCCTTACCTCTTTCTAACTTCATTTTACGCTCCTTCAAGGCTTTCGCCGTCATGGACATACAGTCCTTTCATTCCGAACAGTGATGCTCCAATCCAAGGCACCACAAACAGATCCTGTGAGGAACTGTTAACAACATTTTCTTCCCACAGTCACGACATTTTTTGAAACCGGACCGGTTTGGATGAAGAAGCCATCGTATTAAGGTAATAATCTTCGAAGAATAGGAAGGTTTTTCCTGAAGAAAGGAACTGAGCGTTACGTTTCCGAGGCCCACGAAGCGTGGAAAAATGGAACTGAGCAACGGAAACTGCGCAAGTCTATTTATACGCATGATGACATCGGCGCTGATACAGAGGCTGTCGAGGGAAACCGACTCGAGGGACGTCGATGCACAGCGCCCTCTACCGAAAAAATTTCCGAGGCCAGCAAGCTGGAATGGGTAACATCATCAAAGATAAGGAATACGTTGGAGGACACAATCCCTTCAAAAAAGTAGGTAGTTCTCTTACACGGTTTTTGGTCTATTTTCTTTAACATGTCAAGTTGAAAAAACGAGTGAATGGGATCCATCCCTCCTGTGAATATGTTAACTTATGCTAAGTCAAAACAGATTCCGTATAACCACATTAGTACATAGTCATTTGTTAGTTTCAGAGAATGACTGGCGTTAATGTTTTGCCTAAAACGTCACTGTAATGTGTCTCGTATATACTTGTATTTCGTGCATCTTAAACAATGCTTACAATAATGTGCTTCGTGCAACGGTAGTGTAACGCTCACCTGGTATCCATGCGAACGTCACTCGGCCTGTTCTGACCTCTTACGACCTCAAACCCTTCCCTGGAGGCTATTCGACTGGAGACTGGGCCTGAAACACAGGATTGGTAGAGTATAACTCCCTATTGTCTCTTTATGCTTGAACCCCTTCTTCCCCGGGGTCCAACCCTTCCCTTTGATCCACAGCTCATCTTGTTTTCTTGGATAGTGTGCTCTCCATCCTGCTTTCAGCGCAGGGGCAAGTTGATTGATGCGGGCTCGTTGCTGCCTAGTTACTTCACTGGCAAGAGTCCGACAGGTAAGTATAATGAGTCTTTTGAACAGTTCTCTAACTTCGTTCCTTTCCTTCCTTAGATGATGGTCGGCGTCCGGGGATGGCGGTGTGCTGCTGAGATGAGTAGCGCTGAAGGTGAGTGAGAGTGCGATGCGCGATGCACCTCTTTCGTATTTGTATTAAACTGAGCTCTTTTTCTGTGTCTTTTAGGTGCCGCGATGTTTTCAGCGTGGATGCCGGTTATGAAGAACAAATGCGGTGAGTAAGCGCGGTATGCGGCGCCTCTAGATGTTTCCACGCTAACCTGGAGTGTCTTTTCCCTCTTGCAGATGGATGAGAAGTTCCGGAGACAGAGTTCCCCCAGAGCGGCTGGGATTCAGGTAAGCGTTTGAAGCTCGAACAGTATTTAAAAATAAGCAAAGATTTGCAGAATGCTTACCAATGCCTTTTTTCTGTTCTTTTCCCTTTTCCTTAGGAAGCGGCGTGCCGGGATGGGAATGACACCGCCGAAGATGCCTGCAGAACAGAAGGAGCGATGAATGATGGGCAGAAGTGCTGCAAGGTACGGCTGTTCCTAACGGTGTTCTTGTTCTTGTAGAAGCTGAGCGCAGAAGAAAGATGCAGGCCTACTGGAGACCGATCCGAACACGGTGAGTGTCACGCTGCAGGTGCAGAAAAAGCAAAGCATGTTTGTCAACCTGGGCGTGGCTTAAATAGTCTATGGGTATCCCAGGTGTCTCTGGGCTGAACCACACCCAAAAGACTAGACTGCACATGCAGTTCTGGGAACAGAAATATGTGGGGGCATCCATCTTGTCCCCATCAATGCACTGCAAGTCCAATCCCCAATGTTATCCTATGGGAGTGAGTGAGTCTGGTGCCAGAAGCGCCAAGTCTGACTCTAAGTGGGTCTTTGGAGGGATATGAGGCCCTTGAGGGCCATGTAGGTGTTCGTGGCCTGGCTCCAGCCTGACATCTTGGAAGGCTGGGACATGAGGGGCAGGAATCATGACAACACCCTCCCCCCAAGGCCCCTCTCAAGGTGGCTCTTCTGTTTGGTTGGATGGTTTTGATGAAATCGTCTAAGCAAGTGAGGTGCATGGATGTACTCCCAACGCTCCCCTGTCCTGTCTTGTGGACCATACCCCTTCCAGTCTACTAAGTAGTATAATTTAGATCTGACGTACTTTGAATCTAGGATGTCCTTGACTTCGAATTCTGGCTCCCCGGCGACTACTAATGGCTGCAGTGGCGTTGCTACCCAGGTCCCAGGTTGAACCGGTTTAAGAAGATCCATGTGGAACACAGGATGAATCTGCATGTTTGACGGCAAAGCTAGTCTGACCGCCACAGTATTTATCACGGAGGTGACGGTGAATGGACCCAGGCATCTTGGACGGAAAGTTCGGGTTCCTTTAACCTCTTTTGTGCCAAGGACGAGCTATCTCGTCCTTGGGATTACCTCCCTGTTGCCAAGGACGAGATAGCTCGTCCTTTCAGGCACTCTGTTGTGTGCGATCCCTGCAAGCAGGGATCGCACAAAACTGTAATCCAATCCCAAGGCTATGTGAGGGGGAGGGCCCCCTTCCCTGCCTGGGGGTTGGATTACCTTCAATTTCACTTCGGCCTGTGTGACGCACGCCGACATGAAATTGAAAGTAAATTCACAGCAGCAGCCATTTTCGACTGCCGCAGTGAAGAGAGAAGGTAAGAGCCCCTCTGCCTCGATCTCCGGCTGTATTTCAAGCCGGAGATTGAGGCAGGTATCATTGGAAAGGGGATATACTCCCCTTTTATTGTTGGAAAGGGGAGATACTCCCCTTTCCAACGATACCTTGTGTGACAGCATTGCTGCCCGCGGATCGGGCGCAGAGCTCGATCCGCGGGCAGCAATGTGCACTAGACCACCAGGGATCTGTTTTGGGAGCGGGGGAGAAGGGCTGCTTACTAGGTAAGCGGCCCCCTCTCCCCCAAGCCTCCAAAGCATGGCGCCACGGCTGTGGAGACCCATGGGGGCAGAGATCATCTGCCCCCAGGGGTGAAAAGAAAAAAAAAGAAAAATATATATATATTTTCGAAGGGAGGTGGGAGGGGTTTGGGGTCCTGGGGCCCACTAGACCACCACGGATTGTACAACAAATGGTGTCTTTGGAAAGGGGAGATTCTCCCCTTTCCAAAGACACCATTTTAGAAGCATTGCTGGTCACGGATCGGCGCAGAGCGCTCGATCCGTGACCAGCAATGGCCACTAGACACCAGGGATTCGTTTGTGACATGGGTGGGAGGGGGCCTGCTTACAGTAAGCAGCCCTCTCCCCCCCGGTCCCCAAAGCATGGGGGCACATATCTAATCAACCCTGGGGGCAGATGGCTGATCATCTGCCCCCAGGGAAGGGGAAATAAAATAAATAATTCGTAGGGAGGTGGGAGGGGGTTTAGGGCCCTGGGGCCTACTAGACCACCACGGATTTTAGAAAAAATTGTGTCGTTGGAAAGGGGAGATTCTCCCCTTTCCAAAGTCACCATTTTTGAAGTATTGCTGGTCACGGATCGAGCGCATAGCGCTCGATCAATGACCAGAAATGCCCACTGGACCACCAGGGATACGTTTGTGAGGTGGGGGCTGGGGGGGGCTGCTTACAGTAAGCAGCCCTCCCCCCAGCCCCCGAAGCATAGGGGCGCATATCTAATAAAATGGAAACTGGATATGTAGAGGCGCACTTAATGTTATATGGCTTCTTGTGATAATATTTTAAGATTCAATAGTTCTTGCTCCCAATTAGTAGAGTGCTACCTCTACTTTAACAAATGTGGTAAGCGAATGGTCCGACGATAACCTTGTTGTACAAACTGGGGCACAGCATAGGGCAAAACAAATTTTGCTTCTAATTCAATACAATTTCTTAATATGAAATACTATCATATAGTCGATTATTCAATATTTACATATTAATTCAATGTTCAACATCTTTCATATAAAAGAAAGCATTTATTTTTGTGTTTCAGACATTGCTTCATAAAGAAAATCAAAGTTGTGCATCATAAACAAAATATTGACATATTAACTCATATGTTTTTTACAATATTTTTTACAATACACGTTTCTTTCACATATTTTTCTCATATGTTTCCAACTGTTATTTGTTCATGTGATCCAATGATCTTGATAGGTTTCCTATCTTTAAACTACGCGTTTCGGGTAATTGATACCCTTCTTCATGTTTAAGAGTACTGGACTATTTTCTGTAAGACATAAATTGATATATCTAGATTACTTAGTTTGTAATATATTTATTAAAGAATAAACTTGCAATGGCTCAGTTCAGATAAACTAACCTTAGATTTTGTATCACCCTCTCAGGAAAAGCTTGCTGCCCAAACAGGGTACATTTCAAAAGCTGTAAAATAAGGATAAAACGTGAACAGTCGCTATAATGAGCGCCCAGGTAGGTACACCCACACATGTGAGGTAACGTTTTCATAGGGACACCTGTGGGAACGTAGGACAGTAGGCCATGTGTTGTTGGCGGCGTGTTTCGATGGGTGCGCTGAGTGAAATGTGCGGAAAATGCGTTTTTTTCCCCACATTTCGGACTTTGCGGGGGTGTCTGGGTAATACATTCTGGGCCGATTTGCCCAAATCATACCTCTGCCGATTCCCACGGGTGTCTTCTTTTTGGAAATGCATGGGGTCCCCTGTTTTCCTTGGTGGCTTGGACACCCGAGGCCGATATCTGTATGGTGTGCCGGTCGGCAGAGAGTCTGAAATTCTGGTCTGAAAACAGACTTGGGGTTACTTGTGTTTTAGGCTTTCCCTTGGCGCCAAGGTAGGTGCAACCACACATGTGAGGTAACGTTTTCATCAGGACACCTGTGGGAACGCGGGACGGTAGGCCATGTGTTGTTGGCGGCGTGTTTCGATGGGTGCGCTGAGTGAAATGTGCGGAAAATGCATTTTTTTCCGCACATTTCGGACTTTGCGGGGGTGCCTGGGTAATAAATTCTGGGCCTATTTGCACAAATCATACCTCTGCGGATTCCGCCGGGTGTCCTCTTTTCGGAAATGCATGGGGTTCCTTGTTTTCCTTGGTGGCTTGGACACCCGAGGCCCATATCTGTATGGTGTGCCGGTCGGCAGAGAGTCTGAAATTCTGGTCTGAAAACAGACTTGGGGGTTACTTGTGTTTTAGGCTTTCCCCTTGGCGCCCAGGTAGGTGCAACCACACATGTGAGGTAACGTTTTCATCAGGACACCTGTGGGAACGCGGGACGGTAGGCCATGTGTTGTTGGCGGCGTGTTTCGATGGGTGAGCCGAGCGAAATGTGCGGAAAATGCGTTTTCCCCCCCACATTTCGGACTTTGCGGGGGTGTCTGGGTAATAAATTCTTGGCCGATTTGCGCAAATCATACCTCTGCGATTCCCACGGGTGTCCACTTTTCAGAAATGCATGGGGTTCCCTGTTTTCCTTGGTGGATTGGACACCCGGGGCCCATATCTGTATGGTGTGCCGGTCGGCAGAGAGTCTGAAATTCTGGTCTGAAAACAGACTTGGGGTTACTTGTGTTTTAGGCTTTCCCCTTGTCACCCAGGTAGGTGCACCCACACATGTGAGGTAACGTTTTCATCAGGACACCTGTGGGAACGTGGGACGGTAGGCCATGTGTTGTTGGCAGCGTGTTTCGATGGGTGCGCTGAGTGAAATGTGCGGAAAATGCATTTTTTCCCCACATTTCGGACTTTGCGGGGGTGTCTGGGTAATAAATTCTGGGCCGATTTGCCCAAATCATACCTCTGCCGATTCCCACGGGTGTCCTCTTTTCGGAAATGCATGGGGTTCCCTGTTTTCCTTGGTGGCTTGGACACCCGAGGCCCATATCTGTATGATGTGAGAGTGTGCAATTCAGGTGTGAAAACGACTTGGGGTTATTTGTGTTTTAGGCTTTCCCCTTGGCGCCCTGGTAGGTGCACCCACACATGTGAGGTACCGTTTAGATCGGGACACCTGTGGGAACGCGGGACGGTAGGCCATGTGTTGTTGGGGGCATGTTTCGATGGGTGAGCCGAGCGAAGTGTGCGGAAAATGCATTTTTTTCCCCACATTTGGGACTTTGGGGGTTGTCTGGGTAATAAATTCTGGGCCGATTTGCGCAAATCATACCTCTGCGGATTCCCACTGGTGTCCTCTTTTCTGAAATACATGGGGTCCCCTGTTTTCCTTGGTTGCTTGGACACCCGAGGCCCATATCTGTATGGTGTGCCGGTCGGCAGAGAGTCTGAAATTCTGGTCTGAAAACAGACTTGGGGTTACTTGTGTTTTAGGCTTTCCCCTTGGCACCCAGGTAGGTGCACCCACACATGTGAGGTACCGTTTTCATCGGGACACCTGTGGGAACGTGGGACGGTAGGCGATGTGTTGTTGGGGGCGTGTTTCAATGGGTGAGCCGAGTGAAATGTGCAGAAAATGTGTTTTTTCCCCCACATTTCAGACTTTGCGGGGGTGTCTGGGTAATAAATTCTGGGCCGATTTGCGCAAATCATACCTCTGCGGATTCCCACTGGTGTCCTCTTTTCTGAAATACATGGGGTTCCCTGTTTTCCTTGGTTGCTTGGACACCCGAGGCCCATATCTGTATGGTGTTCCGGTCGGCAGAGAGTCTGAAATTCTGGTCTGAAAACAGACTTGGGGTTACTTGTGTTTTAGGCTTTCCCCTTGGCACCCAGGTAGGTGCACCCACACATGTGAGGTACCGTTTTCATCGGGACACCTGTGGGAACGTGGGATGGTAGGCGATGTGTTGTTGGGGGCGTGTTTCAATGGGTGAGCCGAGTGAAATGTGCAGAAAATGTGTTTTTTCCCCCACATTTCAGACTTTGCGGGGGTGTCTGGGTAATAAATTCTGGGCCGATTTGTGCAAATCATAACTCTGCGGATTCCCACGGGTGTCCTCTTTTCGGAAATACATGGGGTTCCCTGTTTTCCTTGGTGGCTTGGACACCTGAGGCCCAGATCTGTATGGTGTGCCGGTCGGCAGAGAGTCTGAAATTCTGGTCTGAAAACAGACTTGGGGTTAATTGTGTTTTAGGCTTTCCCCTTGGCGCCAAGGTAGGTGCACCCACACATGTGAGGTACCGTTTTCATCGGGACACCTGTGGGAACGTGGGACGGTAGGCGATGTGTTGTTGGGGGCGTGTTTCAATGGGTGAGCCGAGTGAAATGTGCAGAAAATGTGTTTTTTCCCCCACATTTCAGACTTTGCGGGGGTGTCTGGGTAATAAATTCTGGGCCGATTTGCGCAAATCATACCTCTGCGGATTCCCACTGGTGTCCTCTTTTCTGAAATACATGGGGTTCCCTGTTTTCCTTGGTTGCTTGGACACCCGAGGCCCATATCTGTATGGTGTTCCGGTCGGCAGAGAGTCTGAAATTCTGGTCTGAAAACAGACTTGGGGTTACTTGTGTTTTAGGCTTTCCCCTTGGCACCCAGGTAGGTGCACCCACACATGTGAGGTACCGTTTTCATCGGGACACCTGTGGGAACGTGGGATGGTAGGCGATGTGTTGTTGGGGGCGTGTTTCAATGGGTGAGCCGAGTGAAATGTGCAGAAAATGTGTTTTTTCCCCCACATTTCAGACTTTGCGGGGGTGTCTGGGTAATAAATTCTGGGCCGATTTGTGCAAATCATAACTCTGCGGATTCCCACGGGTGTCCTCTTTTCGGAAATACATGGGGTTCCCTGTTTTCCTTGGTGGCTTGGACACCTGAGGCCCAGATCTGTATGGTGTGCCGGTCGGCAGAGAGTCTGAAATTCTGGTCTGAAAACAGACTTGGGGTTAATTGTGTTTTAGGCTTTCCCCTTGGCGCCAAGGTAGGTGCACCCACACATGTGAGGTACCGTTTTCATTGGAACACCTGTGGGAACGTGGGACGGTAGGCCATGTGTTGTTGGCGGCGTGTTTCGATGGGTGCGCCGAGTGAAATGTGCGGAAAATGCATTTTTTCCCCCACATTTTGGACTTTGCAGGGGTGTCTGGGTAATAAATTCTGGGCCTATTTGCACAAATCATACCTCTGCGGATTTCGCCGGGTGTCCTCTTTTCGGAAATGCATGGGGTTCCTTGTTTTCCTTGGTGGCTTGGACACCCGAGGCCCATATCTGTATGGTGTGCCGGACGGCAGAGAGTCTGAAATTCTGGTCTGAAAACAGACTTGGGGGTTACTTGTGTTTTAGGCTTTCCCCTTGGCGCCCAGGTAGGTGCAACCACACATGTGAGGTAACGTTTTCATCAGGACACCTGTGGGAACGCGGGACGGTAGGCCATGTGTTGTTGGCGGCGTGTTTCGATGGGTGAGCCGAGCGAAATGTGCGGAAAATGCGTTTCCCCCCCCACATTTCGGACTTTGCGGGGGTGTCTGGGTAATAAATTCTTGGCCGATTTGCGCAAATCATACCTCTGTGATTCCCACGGGTGTCCACTTTTCAGAAATGCATGGGGTTCCCTGTTTTCCTTGGTGGATTGGACACCCGGGGCCCATATCTGTATGGTGTGCCGGTCGGCAGAGAGTCTGAAATTCTGGTCTGAAAACAGACTTGGGGTTACTTGTGTTTTAGGCTTTCCCCTTGGCACCCAGGTAGGTGCACCCACACATGTGAGGTAACGTTTTCATCGGGACACCTGTGGGAACGTGGGACGGTAGGCCATGTGTTGTTGGCAGCGTGTTTCGATGGGTGCGCTGAGTGAAATGTGCGGAAAATGCATTTTTTCCCCACATTTCGGACTTTGCGGGGGTGTCTGGGTAATAAATTCTGGGCCGATTTGCCCAAATCATACCTCTGCCGATTCCCACGGGTGTCCTCTTTTCGGAAATGCATGGGGTTCCCTGTTTTCCTTGGTGGCTTGGACACCCGAGGCCCATATCTGTATGATGTGAGAGTGTGCAATTCAGGTGTGAAAACGACTTGGGGTTATTTGTGTTTTAGGCTTTCCCCTTGGCGCCCTGGTAGGTGCACCCACACATGTGAGGTACCGTTTAGATCGGGACACCTATGGGAACGCGGGACGGTAGGCCATGTGTTGTTGGGGGCATGTTTCGATGGGTGAGCCGAGCGAAGTGTGCGGAAAATGCATTTTTTTCCCCACATTTGGGACTTTGGGGGTTGTCTGGGTAATAAATTCTGGGCCGATTTGCGCAAATCATACCTCTGCGGATTCCCACTGGTGTCCTCTTTTCTGAAATACATGGGGTTCCCTGTTTTCCTTGGTTGCTTGGACACCCGAGGCCCATATCTGTATGGTGTGCCAGTCGGCAGAGAGTCTGAAATTCTGGTCTGAAAACAGACTTGGGGTTACTTGTGTTTTAGGCTTTCCCCTTGGCACCCAGGTAGGTGCACCCACACATGTGAGGTACCGTTTTCATCGGGACACCTGTGGGAACGTGGGACGGTAGGCGATGTGTTGTTGGGGGCGTGTTTCAATGGGTGAGCCGAGTGAAATGTGCAGAAAATGTGTTTTTTCCCCCACATTTCAGACTTTGCGGGGGTGTCTGGGTAATAAATTCTGGGCCGATTTGCGCAAATCATACCTCTGCGGATTCCCACTGGTGTCCTCTTTTCTGAAATACATGGGGTTCCCTGTTTTCCTTGGTTGCTTGGACACCCGAGGCCCATATCTGTATGGTGTTCCGGTCGGCAGAGAGTCTGAAATTCTGGTCTGAAAACAGACTTGGGGTTACTTGTGTTTTAGGCTTTCCCCTTGGCACCCAGGTAGGTGCACCCACACATGTGAGGTACCGTTTTCATCGGGACACCTGTGGGAACGTGGGATGGTAGGCGATGTGTTGTTGGGGGCGTGTTTCAATGGGTGAGCCGAGTGAAATGTGCAGAAAATGTGTTTTTTCCCCCACATTTCAGACTTTGCAGGGGTGTCTGGGTAATAAATTCTGGGCCGATTTGTGCAATCATAACTCTGCGGATTCCCACGGGTGTCCTCATTTCGGAAATACATGGGGTTCCCTGTTTTCCTTGGTGGCTTGGACACCTGAGGCCCAGATCTGTATGGTGTGCCGGTCGGCAGAGAGTCTGAAATTCTGGTCTGAAAACAGACTTGGGGTTAATTGTGTTTTAGGCTTTCCCCTTGGCGCCAAGGTAGGTGCACCCACACATGTGAGGTACCGTTTTCATTGGAACACCTGTGGGAACGTGGGACGGTAGGCCATGTGTTGTTGGCGGCGTGTTTCGATGGGTGCGCCGAGTGAAATGTGCGGAAAATGCATTTTTTCCCCCACATTTCGGACTTTGCAGGGGTGTCTGGGTAATAAATTCTGGGCCGATTTGCCCAAATCATACCTCTGCCGATTCCCATGGGAGTCCTCTTTTCAGAAATGCATGGGGTTCCCTGTTTTCCTTGGTGGATTGGACACCCGAGGCCCATATCTGTATGATGTGAGAGTGTGCAATTCAGGTGTGAAAACGACTTGGGGTTACTTGTGTTTTAGGCTTTCCCCTTGGTGCCCTGGTAGGTGCACCCACACATGTGAGGTACCGTTTAGATCGGGACACCTGTGGGAATGCGGGACGGTAGGCCATGTGTTGTTGGGGGCATGTTTGGATGGGTGAGCCGAGCGAAGTGTGCGGAAAATGCGTTTTTTTCCCCACATTTCGGACTTCGGGGGTTGTCTGGGTAATAAATTCTGGGCCGATTTGCGCAAATCATACCTCTGCGGATTCCCACGGGTGTCCTCTTTTCTGAAATACATGGGGTTCCCTGTTTTCCTTGGTGGCTTGGACACCCGAGGCCCATATCTGTATGGTGTGCCGGTCGGCAGAGAGTCTGAAATTCTGGTCTGAAAACAGACTTGGGGTTACTTGTGTTTTAGGCTTTCCCCTTGGCACCCAGGTAGGTGCACCCACAAATGTGAGGTACCGTTTTCATCGGGACCTGTGGGAACGCGGGACGGTAGACCATGTATTGTTGGGGGCGTATTTCGATGGGTGAGCCAAGCGAAATTTGCGGAAAATGCATTTTTCCCCCACATTTCGGACTTGCAGGGGTGTCTGGGTAATACATTCTGGGCCGATTTGCGCGAATCATACCTCTGCGGAATCCCACGAGTGTCCTCTTTTCAGAAATGCATGGGGTTCCCTGTTTTCCTTGGGGCCTGGACACCCAAGGCCCATATCTGTATGGTGTGCCGGTCGACAGAGAGTCTGAAATTCTGATCTGAAAACAGACTTGGGGTTACTTGTGTTTTAGGCTTTCCCCTTGGCGCCCAGGTAGGTGCAACCACACATGTGAGGTAACGTTTTCATCGGGACACCTGTGGGAACGCGGGACGGTAGGCCATGTGTTGTTGGCGGCGTGTTTCAATGGGTGCGCTGAGTGAAATGTGCGGAAAATATATTTTTTCCCCCACATTTCAGGCTTTGCGGGGGTGTCTGGGTAATAAATTCTGGGTCGATTTGTGCAAATCATACCTCTGCGGATTCCCACGGGTGTCCTCTTTTCGAAAATATATGGGGTTCCCTGTTTTCCTTGGTGGCTTGGACACCCGAGGCCCATATCTGTATGGTGTGCCGGTCGGCAGTGAGTCTGAAATTCTGGTCTGAAAACAGACTTGGGGTTAATTGTGTTTTAGGCTTTCCCCTTGGCACCAAGGTAGGTGCACCCACACATGTGAGGTACCGTTTTCATCGGGACACCTGTGGGAACGTGGGATGGTAGGCCATGTGTTGTTGGGGGCGTGTTTCGATGGGTGAGCCGAGCGAAATGTGCGGAAAATGCGTTTTTCCCCCCACATTTTGGACTTTGCGGGGGTGTCTGGGTAATAAATTCTTGGCCGATTTGTGCAAATCATACCTCTGCGGATTCCCACGGGTGTCCACTTTTCGGAAATGCATGGGGTTCCCTGTTTTCCTTGGTGGCTTGGACACCCGGGGCCCATATCTGTATGATGTGAGAGTGTGCAATTCAGGTGTGAAAATGACTTGGGGTTACTTGTGTTTTAGGCTTTCCCCTTGGCGCCCTGGTAGGTGCACCCACACATGTGAGGTACCGTTTAGATCGGGACACCTGTGGGAACGGGGGACGGTAGGCCATGTGTTGTTGGGGGTATGTTTCGATGGGTGAGCCGAGCGAAGTGTGCGGAAAATGCGTTTTTTTCCCCACATTTCTGACTTTGGGGGTTGTCTGGGTAATAAATTCTGGGCCGATTTGCGCAAATCATACCTCTGCGGATTCCACCGGGTGTCCTCTTTTCGGAAATGCATGGGGTTCCTTGTTTTCCTTGGTTGCTGGGACTCCCGAGGCCCATATCTGTATGGTGTGCCGGTCAGCAGAGAGTCTGAAATTTTGGTCTGAAAACAGACTTGGGGTTACTTGTGTTTTAGGCTTTCCCCTTGGCGCCAAGGTAGATGCACCTACACATGTGAGGTACTGTTTTCATCGGGACACCTGTGGGAACGTGGGACAGTAGGCCATGTGTTGTTGGGGGCGTGTTTCAATGGGTGAGCCGAGTGAAATGTGCGGAAAATGTGTTTTTTCCCCCACATTTCAGACTTTGCGGGGGTGTCTGGGTAATAAATTCTGGGCCGATTTGTGCAAATCATACCTCTGCGGATTCCCACGGGTGTCCTCTTTTCGGAAATACATGGGGTTCCCTGTTTTCCTTGGTGGCTTGGACACCCGAGGCCCATATCTGCATGGTTTGCCGGTCGGCAGAGAGTCTGAAATTCTGGTCTGAAAACAGACTTGGGGTTACTTGTATTTTAGGCTTTCCCCTTGGCGCCAAGGTAGGTGCACCCACACATGTGAGGTACCGTTTTCATCGGGACACCTGTGGGAACGTGGGACGGTAGGCCATGTGTTGTTGGGGGCGTGTTTCGATGGGTGCGCTGAGTGAAATGTGCGGAAAATGTGTTTTTTCCCCCACATTTCGGACTTTGCGGAGTGTCTGGGTAATAAATTCTTGGCCGATTTGCGCAAATCATACCTCTGCGGATTCCCACGGGTGTCCACTTTTCGGAAATGCATGGGGTTCCCTGTTTTCCTTGGTGGCTTGGACACCCGGGGCCCATATCTGTATGGTGTGCCGGTCGGCAGAGAGTCTGAAATTCTGGTCTGAAAACAGACTTGGGGTTACTTGTGTTTTAGGCTTTCCCCTTGGCACCCAGGTAGGTGCACCCACACATGTGAGGTAACGTTTTCATCGGGACACCTGTGGGAACATGGGACGGTAGGCCATGTGTTGTTGGCGGCGTGTTTCGATGGGTGCGCCGAGTGAAATGTGCGGAAAATGAATTTTTTTCCCCACATTTCGGACTTTGCGGGGGTGTCTGGGTAGTAAATTCTGGGCCGATTTGCCCAAATCATACCTCTGCCGATT
Source organism: Ambystoma mexicanum (assembly GCF_040938575.1). Classification (NCBI taxonomy): domain Eukaryota; kingdom Metazoa; phylum Chordata; class Amphibia; order Caudata; family Ambystomatidae; genus Ambystoma; species Ambystoma mexicanum. The sequence goes on from NC_090938.1 coordinate 645,831,070, forward strand.
CCCACCGGGGTCCTCTTTTCGGAAATGCATGGGGTTCCCTGTTTTCCTTGGTGGCTTGGACACCCGAGGCCCATATCTGTATGATGTGAGAGTGTGCAATTCAGGTGTGAAAACGACTTGGGGTTTCTTGTGTTTTAGGCTTTCCCCTTGGCGCCTTGGTAGGTGCACCCACACATGTGAGGTACCGTTTAGATCGGGACACCTGTGGGAACGCGGGACGGTAGGCCATGTGTTGTTGGGGGCATGTTTCGATGGGTGAGCCGAGCGAAGTGTGCGGAAAATGCGTTTTTTCCCCCACATTTCTGACTTTGGGGGTTGTCTGGGTAATAAATTCTAGGCCGATTTGCGCAAATCATACCTCTGCGGATTCCACCGGGTGTCCTCTTTTCGGAAATGCATGGGGTTCCTTGTTTTCCTTTGTTGCTTGGACACCCGAGGCCCATATCTGTATGGTGTGCCGGTCGGCAGAGAGTCTGAAATTCTGGTCTGAAAACAGACTAGGGGTTACTTGTGTTTTAGGCTTTCCCCTTGGCGCCAAGGTAGGTGCACCCACACATGTGAGGTACCGTTTTCATCGGGACACCTGTGGGAACGTGGGACGGTAGGCCATGTGTTGTTGGGGGCGTGTTTCAATGGGTGAGCCGAGTGAAATGTGTGGAAAATGTGTTTTTTCCCCCACATTTCAGACTTTGCGGGGGTGTCTGGGTAATAAATTCTGGGCCGATTTGTGCAAATCATACCTCTGCGGATTCCCACGGGTGTCCTCTTTTCGGAAATACATGGGGTTCCCTGTTTTCCTTGGTGGCTTGGACACCTGAGGCCCATATCTGCATGGTTTGCCGGTCGGCAGAGAGTCTGAAATTCTGGTCTGAAAACAGACTAGGGGTTACTTGTGTTTTAGGCTTTCCCCTTGGCGCCAAGGTAGGTGCACCCACACATGTGAGGTACCGTTTTCATCGGGACACCTGTGGGAACGTGGGACGGTAGGCCATGTGTTGGTGGGGGCATGTTTCGATGGGTGCGCTGAGTGAAATGTGCGGAAAATGTGTTTTTTCCCCCACATTTCGGACTTTGCGGAGTGTCTGGGTAATAAATTCTTGGCCGATTTGCGCAAATCATACCTCTGCGGATTCCCACGGGCGTCCACTTTTCGGAAATGCATGGGGTTCGCTGTTTTCCTTGGTGGCTTGGACACCCGAGGCCCATATCTGTATGGTGTGCCGGTCGGCAGAGAGTCTGAAATTCTGGTCTGAAAACAGACTTGGGGTTACGTATGTTTTAGGCTTTCCCCTTGGCGCCAAGGTAGGTGCACCCACACATGTGAGGTACCGTTTTCATCGGGACACCTGTGGGAACGTGGGACGGTAGGCCATGTGTTGTTGGGGGCGTGTTTCGATGGGTGAGCCGAGCGAAATGTGCGGAAAATGCGTTTTTCCCCCCACATTTCGGACTTTGCGGGGGTGTCTGGGTAATAAATTCTTGGCCGATTTGCGCAAATCATACCTCTGCGGATTCCCACGGGTGTCCACTTTTCGGAAATGCATGGGGTTCCCTGTTTTCCTTGGTGGCTTGGACACCCGGGGCACATATCAGTATGGTGTGACGGTCGGTAGAGAGTCTGAAATTCTGGTCTGAAAACAGACTTAGGGTTACTTATGTTTTAGGCTTTCCCCTTGGCACCCAGGTAGGTGCACCCACACATGTGAGGTAACGTTTTCATCGGGACACCTGTGGGAACATGGGACGGTAGGCCATGTGTTGTTGGCGGCGTGTTTCGATGGGTGCGCCGAGTGAAATGTGCGGAAATTGAAATTTTTTCCCCACATTTCGGTCTTTGCGGGGGTGTCTGGGTAGTAAATTCTGGGCCGATTTGCCCAAATCATACCTCTGCTGATTCCCACGGGTGTCCTCTTTTCGGAAATGCATGGGGTTCCCTGTTTTCCTTGGTGGCTTGGACACCCGAGGCCCATATCTGTATGATGTGAGAGTGTGAAATTCAGGTGTGAAAACGACTTGGGGTTACTTGTGTTTTAGGCTTTCCCCTTGGCGCCCTGGTAGGTGCACCCACACAAGTGAGGTACCGTTTAGATCGGGACACCTGTGGGAACGCGGGACGGTAGGCCATGTGTTGTTGGGGGCATGTTTCGATGGGTGAGCCGAGCGAAGTGTGCGGAAAATGCATTTTTTCCCCCACATTTCTGACTTTGGGGGTTGTCTGGGTAATAAATTCTGGGCCGATTTGCGCAAATCATACCTTTGCGGATTCCACCGGGTGTCCTCTTTTCGGAAATGCATGGGGTTCCTTATTTTCCTTGGTTGCTTGGACACCCGAGGCCCATATCTGTATGGGGTGCCGGTCGGCAGAGAGTCTGAAATTCTGGTCTGAAAACAGACTTGGGGTTACTTGTGTTTTAGGCTTTCCCCTTGGCGCCAAGGTAGGTGCACCCACACATGTGAGGTACCGTTTTCATCGGGACACCTGTGGGAACGTGGGACGGTAGGCCATGTGTTGTTGGGGGCGTGTTTCAATGGGTGAGCCGAGTGAAATGTGCGGAAAATGTGTTTTTTCCCCCACATTTCAGACTTTGCGGGGGTGTCTGGGTAATAAATGCTGGGCCGATTTGTGCAAATCATACCTCTGCGGATTCCCACGGGTGTCCTCTTTTCGGAAATGCATGGGGTTCCTTATTTTCCTTGGTTGCTTGGACACCCGAGGCCCATATCTGTATGGGGTGCCGGTCGGCAGAGAGTCTGAAATTCTGGTCTGAAAACAGACTTGGGGTTACTTGTGTTTTAGGCTTTCCCCTTGGCGCCAAGGTAGGTGCACCCACACATGTGAGGTACCGTTTTCATCGGGACACCTGTGGGAACGTGGGACGGTAGGCCATGTGTTGTTGGGGGCGTGTTTCAATGGGTGAGCCGAGTGAAATGTGCGGAAAATGTGTTTTTTCCCCCACATTTCAGACTTTGCGGGGGTGTCTGGGTAATAAATGCTGGGGCGATTTGTGCAAATCATACCTCTGCGGATTCCCACAGGTGTCCTCTTTTCGGAAATACATGGGGTTCCCTGTTTTTCCTTGGTGGCTTGGACACCCGAGGCCCATATCTGCATGGTTTGCCGGTCGGCAGAGAGTCTGAAATTCTGGTCTGAAAACAGACTTGGGGTTACTTGTGTTTTAGGCTTTCCCCTTGGCGCCAAGGTAGGTGCACCCACACATGTGAGGTACCGTTTTCATTGGGACACGTGTGGGAACGTGGGACGGTAGGCCATGTGTTGTTGGGGGCGTGTTTCGATGGGTGAGCCGAGCGAAATGTGCGGAAAATGCGTTTTTCCCCCCACATTTCGGACTTTGCGGGGGTGTCTGGGTAATAAATTATTGGCCGATTTGCGCAAATCATACCTCTGCGGATTCCCACGGGTGTCGGCTTTTCGGAAATGCATGGAGTTCCCTGTTTTCCTAGGTGGCTTGGACACCGAGGCCCATATCTGTATGATGTGAGAGTGTGAAATTCAGGTGTCAAAACGACTTGGGGTTACTTGTGTTTTAGGCTTTTCCCTTGGCGCCCTGGTAGGTGCACCCACACATGTGAGGTACCGTTTAGATCGGGACACCTGTGGGAACGCGGGACGGTAGGCCATGTGTTGTTGGGGGCATGTTTCGATGGGTGAGCCGAGCGAAGTGTGCAGAAAATGCGTTTTTTTCCCCACATTTCGGACTTTGGGGGTTGTCTGGGTAATAAATTCTGGGCCGATTTGCGCAAATCATACCTCTGCGGATTCCCACGGGTGTCCTCTTTTCGGAAATACATGGGGTTCCCTGTTTTCCTTGGTGGCTTGGACACCCGAGGCCAATATCTGTATGGTGTGCCGGTCGCCAGAGAGTCTGAAATTCTGGTCTGGAAACAGACTTGGGGTTACTTGTGTTTTAGGCTTTCCCCTTGGCGCCCTGGTAGGTGCACCCACACAAGTGAGGTACCGTTTAGATCGGGACACCTGTGGGAACGCGGGGCGGTAGGCCATGTGTTGTTGGGGGCATGTTTCGATGGGTGAGCCGAGCGAAGTGTGCGGAAAATCCGTTCTTTCCCCCACATTTCTGACTTTGGGGGTTGTCTGGGTAATAAATTCTGGGCCGATTTGCGCAAATCATACCTCTGCGGATTCCACCGGGTGTCCTCTTTTCGGAAATGCATGGGGTTCCTTGTTTTCCTTGGTGGCTTGGACACCCGAGGCCCATATCTGTATGGTGTGCCGGTCGGCAGAGAGTCTGAAATTCTGGTCTGAAAACAGACTTGGGGTTACTTGTGTTTTAGGCTTTCCCCTTGGCGCCAAGGTAGGTGCACCCACACATGTGAGGTACCGTTTTCATCGGGACACCTGTGGGAACGTGGGACGGTAGGCCATGTGTTGTTGGGGGCGTGTTTCGATGGGTGAGCCGAGCGAAATGTGCGGAAAATGCGTTTTCCCCCCCACATTTCGGACTTTGCGGGGGTGTCTGGGTAATAAATTCTTGGCCGATTTGCGCAAATCATACCTCTGCGATTCCCACGGGTGTCCACTTTTCAGAAATGCATGGGGTTCCCTGTTTTCCTTGGTGGATTGGACACCCGGGGCCCATATCTGTATGGTGTGCCGGTCGGCAGAGAGTCTGAAATTCTGGTCTGAAAACAGACTTGGGGTTACTTGTGTTTTAGGCTTTCCCCTTGGCACCCAGGTAGGTGCACCCACACATGTGAGGTAACGTTTTCATCGGGACACCTGTGGGAACGTGGGACGGTAGGCCATGTGTTGTTGGCAGCGTGTTTCGATGGGTGCGCTGAGTGAAATGTGCGGAAAATGCATTTTTTCCCCACATTTCGGACTTTGCGGGGGTGTCTGGGTAATAAATTCTGGGCCGATTTGCCCAAATCATACCTCTGCCGATTCCCACGGGTGTCCTCTTTTCGGAAATGCATGGGGTTCCCTGTTTTCCTTGGTGGCTTGGACACCCGAGGCCCATATCTGTATGATGTGAGAGTGTGCAATTCAGGTGTGAAAACGACTTGGGGTTATTTGTGTTTTAGGCTTTCCCCTTGGCGCCCTGGTAGGTGCACCCACACATGTGAGGTACCGTTTAGATCAGGACACCTGTGGGAACGCGGGACGGTAGGCCATGTGTTGTTGGGGGCATGTTTCGATGGGTGAGCCGAGCGAAGTGTGCAGAAATGCATTTTTTTCCCCACATTTGGGACTTTGGGGGTTGTCTGGGTAATAAATTCTGGTCCGATTTGCGCAAATCATACCTCTGCGGATTCCCACTGGTGTCCTCTTTTCTGAAATACATGGGGTTCCCTGTTTTCCTTGGTTGCTTGGACATCCGAGGCCCATATCTGTATGGTGTGCCGGTCGGCAGAGAATCTGAAATTCTGGTCTGAAAACAGACTTGGGGTTACTTGTGTTTTAGGCTTTCCCCTTGGCACCCAGGTAGGTGCACCCACACATGTGAGGTACCGTTTTCATCTGGACACCTGTGGGAACGTGGGACGGTAGGCGATGTGTTGTTGGGGGCGTGTTTCAATGGGTGAGCCGAGCGAAATGTGCAGAAAATGTGTTTTTTCCCCTACATTTCAGACTTTGCGGGGGTGTCTGGGTAATAAATTCTGGGCCGATTTGCGCAAATCATACCTCTGCGGATTCCCACTGGTGTCCTCTTTAAAAAATGCATGGGGTTCCCTGTTTTCCTTGGTTGCTTGGACACCCGAGGCCCATATCTGTATGGTGTTCCGGTCGGCAGAGAGTCTGAAATTCTGGTCTGAAAACAGACTTGGGGTTACTTGTGTTTTAGGCTTTCCCCTTGGCACCCAGGTAGGTGCACCCACACATGTGAGGTACCGTTTTCATCGGGACACCTGTGGGAACGTGGGATGGTAGGCGATTTGTTGTTGGGGGCGTGTTTCAATGGGTGAGCCGAGTGAAATGTGCAGAAAATGTGTTTTTTCCCCCACATTTCAGACTTTGCGGGGGTGTCTGGGTAATAAATTCTGGGCCGATTTGTGCAAATCATACCTCTGCGGATTCCCACGGGTGTCCTCTTTTCGAAAATACATGGGGTTCCCTGTTTTCCTTGGTGGCTTGGACACCTGAGGCCCATATCTGTATGGTGTGCCGGTCGGCATAGAGTCTGAAATTCTGGTCTGAAAACAGACTTGGGGTTAATTGTGTTTTAGGCTTTCCCCTTGGCGCCAAGGTAGGTGCACCCACACATGTGAGGTACCGTTTTCATTGGAACACCTGTGGGAACGTGGGACGGTAGGCCATGTGTTGTTGGCGGCGTGTTTCGATGGGTGCGCCGAGTGAAATGTGCGGAAAATGCATTTTTTCCCCCACATTTCGGACTTTGCGGGGGTGTCTGGGTAATAAATTCTGGGCCGATTTGCCCAAATCATACCTCTGCCGATTCCCACGGGAGTCCTCTTTTCGGAAATGCATGGGGTTCCCTGTTTTCCTTGGTGGATTGGACACCGGAGGCCCATATCTGTATGATGTGAGAGTGTGCAATTCAGGTGTGAAAACGACTTGGGGTTACTTGTGTTTTAGGCTTTCCCCTTGGCGCCCTGGTAGGTGCACCCACACATATGAGGTACCGTTTAGATCAGGACACCTGTGGGAATGCGGGACTGTAGGCCATGTGTTGTTGGGGGCATGTTTGGATGGGTCAGCCGAGCGAAGTGTGCGGAAAATGTGTTTTATCCCCACATTTCGGACTTTGGGGGTTGTCTGGGTAATAAATTCTGGGCCGATTTGCGCAAATCATACCTCTGCGGATTCCCACGGGTGTCCTCTTTTCTGAAATACATGGGGTTCCCTGTTTTCCTTGGTGGCTTGGACATCCGAGGCCCATATCTGTATGGTGTGCCGGTCGGCAGAGAGTCTGAAATTCTGGTCTGAAAACAGACTTGGGGTTACTTGTGTTTTAGGCTTTCCCCTTGGCACCCAGGTAGGTGCACCCACACATGTGAGGTACCGTTTTCATCGGGACCTGTGGGAACGCGGGACGGTAGGCCATGTATTGTTGGGGGCGTATTTCGATGGGTGAGCCGAGAGAAATTTGCGGAAAATGCATTTTTCCCCCACATTTCGGACTTGCAGGGGTGTCTGGGTAATACATTCTGGGCCGATTTGCGCAAATCATACCTCTGCGGAATCCCACGAGTGTCCTCTTTTCAGAAATGCATGGGGTTCCCTGTTTTCCTTGGGGCCTGGACACCCAAGGCCCATATCTGTATGGTGTGTGTTAGGCAGAAACCTGTGCAGTTCCCTTGGGGAACACTGCAAAAGATTTAAGACTACAGGTAGAGCAGTAAACCCCTTTGGTAGCAGTCTGTACCACCCAGATTTACCTGGTAGCTGTGGCTGAGCAGTCAGACTTCTCTCAAGAAGAGTTAGGCAGTATGTAAAGTATACACAATATGTACCAAAACACAATAGCACAAGCAAACACTGACCAGAGCTTGGTTTCAAAAGTATATAGTTATTTATTTAAAATACACATAAGTTAAAAACACTCTAGCAAAAATATAGTAAAAGCACTTCAACACAGTTATAATGAAAGTAGATTCAATCCTTTCTCCTATCTAGACAACTCTAAGTAAACACCACTTAATTAAAACAGAGGTGAGTGCTTAACGTTAGATGACACTCTAGTAGTTTCCAAGAAAGGGAGAGAAAAAGCAGAAATGGGTTAGACACACCACTCTAAGGTCCAGAGCACTTGCAATAGGCTTAAAGAAGAATAAAGTCACAGGTGAGCAAAAGTCACTAGGCAGGGCCCACTCTTAGAGTAGCCGGAGCGAAAATGTGCCCAAGATCACACTGTTAGTTAGAGATTCAAAGTCTTGCAAAGAGTCAAAAAGAGGTTAGAGTGGCTCAGAAAGTTTAGCCAAAGTGTCCCAGGCACTCCCAGGTTCGAAAGCCGGGGACTAAATCTACCCCGTACAGTCGGTAGCAAGGGAAGCCAGGCAGAACACAGTACCTTAAGCGGAAAGGATCCTCCAGCGGTGGCAGTTGTTCCAGGCAGTGGCAGCAGGGCTCGACGTCGGTCAGGGGAGAAGAAGTTCTCGCTGAAGAGCAGAAGAAGAGGGTCGTTGCACTGCCCGGGAAGAAACCAGCCGCGGAGTCCTCCGGTTAAAGGGTTGGTACCGACTTTCGCGGTATGGGGGTAAAGTGTGGTATTCCGGTTGCCGGGGTGCTTGGCACAGGCAAGGCGGCCACGAGATACCTCAAAGAACGGAAAGAAGGCGAAAACTGGTTGTCCCCACCAGTCAAGGGAAGGAGCCACTCCGTTAAGAGTTCTCCTCGGTCGTCGGGAAAAAAAAGTGGTGAGACGGTTCAGCAGGGCTCCACCGGGTGGTGTCGTCGAAGCAGGTCGGCTCAGCTCTTCCCTCGTCGGATTCTTGGTCCTGTGGCGACTTCTGAAGTCCCAGTCCCCAAAGCCCTGCTTTTATGCAGCAAACCCCCATTCACCCAGCCTAGCTGTCACTCAAACATGCTAAGTGGTGAGCCGGGCGGCTCACCACTTGGGCCAATCAGGACGGAGTGCGACTTGAGTTACCAAGGTAACTCAGTCCAGGGTGCCTAAATCCCCCTCCCCCCCTCCTAAGTACCCCAGACAGAGTGGCACCACTTTGGAGGGCTTCTGTGGAGAAGCCCGCCAAAAGTGGAACAAAGGGCTCCACTTTGGGTCAGAGTTACAGAGGCGAACACCAACGCCATTTTTGAATCAAGTTTTGGCAAAAAGTCCCAACCGGAGTTATAAAAATAAATATATAAACCGGCGGTATGTTTAAGGCTACCGTAAATAAATAATTAAATGTGTTAGCCTAAAACAATGGGAAATCCCATAGGGAAATATTCGCGGTCGAATATAAAAAGTAGTTTCCACTGCCACCAGCCAAAACTCGATCAGGGGGGACGGAGACGTGCCCCCTCGACTAACAGACCCTGGGGCAATCGAATTGCCCCAGCCAGTACGTCCACAATATGATGGTTTGTACTGGTTCTGTTCAGGATTCAAGACTAGCAAAGTCTTTGGTGACTTTACATGCCCTGGGAGACAGTAGTCAGTCCCAGGGTATGGAGTCTATGTTGGGGAGTCCCTAGGACACCCCTGGGTCACGGCACAGAGGGTGCTGTGTGACCCACATCACAAAAATACATGAGGCCCTATGGAGTAAGAGACCCCATAGCCCATTCAACACAAGGTTTAACCAAGAAAACACACTTCAACATGTCCAAGAGTGAGGGTAAAAGAGTCTCACTCTTGGCAGGAGAAAAAATTAAACCCCAGAAATCCAGCAAAGCTGCTGGGGGACTCACTAGGTAGGGAAATTCAGCCTAAACAGAGAATTCTCCCTAACACTCGCCCCCCCCAGACTAAGGGACAGGAGGATTTAATCCACTCCTGGATGAACCTCATACCTCTAGTCGATGATATACATCCTAGAGAGTCCATCAGCATTTTGATGGTGACACCTTGACCTTTGCTTAAGGGAGAACTCAAAGGTTTTCTTTTGCAAGCTAAAGGACCTACAAACCCTTTGAGGAACATCAGTCTTTTTGTTATAGGGGATCTGGTTGACCAGTCCCTCAGAAGTTGGGACAACTTCTGAACCTATGTTAGGCTTTTTGAAGGGGTCCTTATAAAGGATTCCCTTAGATCTAGAGGGGCCTCCAAGGTTCCTCACCACCTCTCTTGTGGGAGCAGGTTGGGTCTTAGGCCTCTTGGTTGGAGGGGTTGGGGTTAGGCAATGTACCTGCTTCCCCTTCCTCTTAGATCTACCCTTACCTATTTTAGGAGTTTCCCCCCTAATATTAGGATTTGAGTTGGGGTCTTCAGTAGAAGGTCCAACAGTCTGAAGGTTTTTGGCCTTAGACTTTTCTTTTCTGGTTTTCCACCAGCACTGAGAATTACCAGTTCTCTCGGGTCTAGATAGGGGCCTAGTTGGTCTATCCACCTCTTCCTCAGAAGCAGGGGGAGTCAGAGACTCTGAGACTAGGGGAACAATGTTGGAGCTTGGTTGGGGCGCCCATGTTCCTAGCATACTATCCTGAAATGTGCCTGGGTTAGAGGTCAACTTACTAACACCAGGGCTTGTAGTGGGGTTCTCAGTAGAGGGTCCCACAGGCTTAGAAGGGTCCTTCAAGGTAGCCTTCCTAGCCAATTTGGTTAAGTTCTGCTTCTCCATACTGGGAGGCCTGGGGGTATGTGACACTACTCCTAGAGTTCTTAGGTCATTCCCTAACAGGACCTTCCCAGGTACCTCAGTCTGAACACTGACAGGGATCCTTACTGTCATGTTGTTACATTGAATGAGGGCTGGTAGAATAGGAACCCTTTGGACAGGGCCTCCAGACATCTTAGTGGGACCTTTGGGTGCTTTGGCCACATCCTCAGGTTGAAAGAAGCTTTCATCCACTACTGTTCTGCTGGCCCCAGTGTCTCTCCTGGCAGGAGTATCCTGGCCATTGACAAGAACACTGTCCACATAATACACCTTAGAGTTAACAGGTAGGGAGTTATACACAACCCTATTCTGGGGACTAACCAGACCCATAGGCTCTAAGTTTACAGTTGCTTGAAGACCCAAGGGTTCTTCAGCAAAGAGTTCAAAGTGGGCACTAGCCATCTGTACTTCATCCTCAGGAGTGAAGGCTAAGGAGACTGTGCTGATCCCTGCAGGTTTACCCTTGCACTTGGGATCTCCTTTGATATGGTCAGTACCCTGACAGACATAGCATTGTCCAAATGCTCTCTGGAAGGGTGGCTTGTTCTGACCTCCTTCTGGCTTGTGGCCAGAAGGTACAGTAGCCTGACTAGGTTTCCCATGTGGCTTACCCTGGTTATTTTGTGGTTTGGGGCCCTCTTTGGGATAGGAATTATTAGAATTCTCTTTGGAGTCTTTTTTAGACTGTTTTTCCCCATCCTTCTTCTGAGTTACCCCAGAATCCTTGTGAGTGGCCCTGTTGGCAACCCACAAGTCAGCAGCCTTAGCTAGTTTCCGGGAATCCAATTCCCTGGAATCAGCCAAGTGTTGTCTGAGCTCAGGAGAGCAGGCATCATAAATTGACTCCAACATAAAGAGATTCTTCATACCTTCATAAGTGTTCACCTTGTAACCCTTAATCCATCCCTCTAAGTTTTTCAAACATTCACTCACCCAGGTAGCCCAAGGGGTACCATCATGCTTTTTGAGGCTCCTAAACCTCTTAAGATACTGGGAAGGGGTCTTCCCAAACCTAGCTATCAAAGCTAGTTTCACACATTCATAGTCCTTCCTATCCTCCTCCCCCATCTCCATTACCACATCAGTTGCAACAGGGGGAAGCCTAGAGAACAACCAGGTGAGTAAGTCATTTCCTGTGATGTTCTGGAGCCCATGATTATATTCAAACAGAGACAACCAATCCAACACATCCAACTTAGGCTCATACATACCAACCAATTCTTTAGGCATCCGGGGTCTTTTAGGACTGGAACTTCTAGAGGAGCCAGAGAGAGAAACATTCTCAACAGATAATTTCTTCATTTCTAAGTCATACTTGAGCTCCATTTCCCTTAGCCTTAGTTCTTTGTCAGTTTGAGCATTAAGTTTCTTATACTCCAATTCTAGCTTCATTTTCTCCAGTTCAAAGTACTGAGGACTAAATGTGGGACCTGGTAAAGGTCCAGTAGGTACAGCAGGTAGAGCAGGCAGAGGCCTAGGGGGGACAGTTACAACAGCCTCACCCTCCTCTTCTGACTCTTCCTCAGAAACATCAACATTTTGCTCCATGTTAACTTCAACACTGTCATCTACAGTTGCTGGAGTGGTAGGTTCCTCTGAACCATCACCCAGACTTTGGTTAGCTAACAATCTTTCAATCAGCTCCATTTTCTTGCCCTTAGTCAGGAGATCCTTATGTTTACAGAGCACTCTTAAACAATCAGCAGTTTTGGCTGCAAGGGACTCTTGACTATAGCTTTCTATAACTGACATGTTAGAGGTTTTACTTTTTCAGTGCTAAGCTTTGTGGTTAGTTGCACTAAGGTATCTAAAGCACAATAAAATGTATACTCAATACAAATCCCACCGCTGTACACCAGTGTTAGGCAGAAACCTGTGCAGTTCCCTTGGGGAACACTGCAAAAGATTTAAGACTACAGGTAGAGCAGTAAACCCCTTTGGTAGCAGTCTGTACCACCCAGATTTACCTGGTAGCTGTGGCTGAGCAGTCAGACTTCTCTCAAGAAGAGTTAGGCAGTATGTAAAGTATACACAATATGTACCAAAACACAATAGCACAAGCAAACACTGACCAGAGCTTGGTTTCAAAAGTATATAGTTATTTATTTAAAATACACATAAGTTAAAAACACTCTAGCAAAAATATAGTAAAAGCACTTCAACACAGTTATAATGAAAGTAGATTCAATCCTTTCTCCTATCTAGACAACTCTAAGTAAACACCACTTAATTAAAACAGAGGTGAGTGCTTAACGTTAGATGACACTCTAGTAGTTTCCAAGAAAGGGAGAGAAAAAGCAGAAATGGGTTAGACACACCACTCTAAGGTCCAGAGCACTTGCAATAGGCTTAAAGAAGAATAAAGTCACAGGTGAGCAAAAGTCACTAGGCAGGGCCCACTCTTAGAGTAGCCGGAGCGAAAATGTGCCCAAGATCACACTGTTAGTTAGAGATTCAAAGTCTTGCAAAGAGTCAAAAAGAGGTTAGAGTGGCTCAGAAAGTTTAGCCAAAGTGTCCCAGGCACTCCCAGGTTCGAAAGCCGGGGACTAAATCTACCCCGTACAGTCGGTAGCAAGGGAAGCCAGGCAGAACACAGTACCTTAAGCGGAAAGGATCCTCCAGCGGTGGCAGTTGTTCCAGGCAGTGGCAGCAGGGCTCGACGTCGGTCAGGGGAGAAGAAGTTCTCGCTGAAGAGCAGAAGAAGAGGGTCGTTGCACTGCCCGGGAAGAAACCAGCCGCGGAGTCCTCCGGTTAAAGGGTTGGTACCGACTTTCGCGGTATGGGGGTAAAGTGTGGTATTCCGGTTGCCGGGGTGCTTGGCACAGGCAAGGCGGCCACGAGATACCTCAAAGAACGGAAAGAAGGCGAAAACTGGTTGTCCCCACCAGTCAAGGGAAGGAGCCACTCCGTTAAGAGTTCTCCTCGGTCGTCGGGAAAAAAAAGTGGTGAGACGGTTCAGCAGGGCTCCACCGGGTGGTGTCGTCGAAGCAGGTCGGCTCAGCTCTTCCCTCGTCGGATTCTTGGTCCTGTGGCGACTTCTGAAGTCCCAGTCCCCAAAGCCCTGCTTTTATGCAGCAAACCCCCATTCACCCAGCCTAGCTGTCACTCAAACATGCTAAGTGGTGAGCCGGGCGGCTCACCACTTGGGCCAATCAGGACGGAGTGCGACTTGAGTTACCAAGGTAACTCAGTCCAGGGTGCCTAAATCCCCCTCCCCCCCTCCTAAGTACCCCAGACAGAGTGGCACCACTTTGGAGGGCTTCTGTGGAGAAGCCCGCCAAAAGTGGAACAAAGGGCTCCACTTTGGGTCAGAGTTACAGAGGCGAACACCAACGCCATTTTTGAATCAAGTTTTGGCAAAAAGTCCCAACCGGAGTTATAAAAATAAATATATAAACCGGCGGTATGTTTAAGGCTACCGTAAATAAATAATTAAATGTGTTAGCCTAAAACAATGGGAAATCCCATAGGGAAATATTCGCGGTCGAATATAAAAAGTAGTTTCCACTGCCACCAGCCAAAACTCGATCAGGGGGGACGGAGACGTGCCCCCTCGACTAACAGACCCTGGGGCAATCGAATTGCCCCAGCCAGTACGTCCACAATATGATGGTTTGTACTGGTTCTGTTCAGGATTCAAGACTAGCAAAGTCTTTGGTGACTTTACATGCCCTGGGAGACAGTAGTCAGTCCCAGGGTATGGAGTCTATGTTGGGGAGTCCCTAGGACACCCCTGGGTCACGGCACAGAGGGTGCTGTGTGACCCACATCACAAAAATACATGAGGCCCTATGGAGTAAGAGACCCCATAGCCCATTCAACACAAGGTTTAACCAAGAAAACACACTTCAACATGTCCAAGAGTGAGGGTAAAAGAGTCTCACTCTTGGCAGGAGAAAAAATTAAACCCCAGAAATCCAGCAAAGCTGCTGGGGGACTCACTAGGTAGGGAAATTCAGCCTAAACAGAGAATTCTCCCTAACAGTGTGCCGGTCGACAGAGAGTCTGAAATTCTGATCTGAAAACAGACTTGGGGTTACTTGTGTTTTAGGCTTTCCCCTTGGCGCCCAGGTAGGTGCAACCACACATGTGAGGTAACGTTTTCATCGGGACACCTGTGGGAACGCGGGACGGTAGGCCATGTGTTGTTGGCGGCGTGTTTCAATGGGTGCGCTGAGTGAAATGTGCGGAAAATATATTTTTTCCCCCACATTTCAGGCTTTGCGGGGGTGTCTGGGTAATAAATTCTGGGTCGATTTGTGCAAATCATACCTCTGCGGATTCCCACGGGTGTCCTCTTTTTGAAAATATATGGGGTTCCCTGTTTTCCTTGGTGGCTTGGACACCCGAGGCCCATATCTGTATGGTGTGCCGGTCGGCAGTGAGTCTGAAATTCTGGTCTGAAAACAGACTTGGGGTTAATTGTGTTTTAGGCTTTCCCCTTGGCACCAAGGTAGGTGCACCCACACATGTGAGGTACCGTTTTCATCGGGACACCTGTGGGAACGTGGGATGGTAGGCCATGTGTTGTTGGGGGCATGTTTCGATGGGTGAGCCGAGCGAAATGTGCAGAAAATGCGTTTTTCCCCCCACATTTTAGACTTTGCGGGGGTGTCTGGGTAATAAATTCTTGGCCGATTTGTGCAAATCATACCTCTGCGGATTCCCACGGGTGTCCACTTTTCGGAAATGCATGGGGTTCCCTGTTTTCCTTGGTGGCTTGGACACCCGGGGCCCATATCTGTATGATGTGAGAGTGTGCAATTCAGGTGTGAAAATGACTTGGGGTTACTTGTGTTTTAGGCTTTCCCCTTGGCGCCCTGGTAGGTGCACCCACACATGTGAGGTACCGTTTAGATCGGGACACCTGTGGGAACGGGGGACGGTAGGCCATGTGTTGTTGGGGGTATGTTTCGATGGGTGAGCCGAGCGAAGTGTGCGGAAAATGCGTTTTTTTCCCCACATTTCTGACTTTGGGGGTTGTCTGGGTAATAAATTCTGGGCCGATTTGCGCAAATCATACCTCTGCGGATTCCACCGGGTGTCCTCTTTTCGGAAATGCATGGGGTTCCTTGTTTTCCTTGGTTGCTTGGACACCCGAGGCCCATATCTGTATGGTGTGCCGGACAGCAGAGAGTCTGAAATTTTGGTCTGAAAACAGACTTGGGGTTACTTGTGTTTTAGGCTTTCCCCTTGGCGCCAAGGTAGATGCACCTACACATGTGAGGTACCGTTTTCATCGGGACACCTGTGGGAACGTCGGACAGTAGGCCATGTGTTGTTGGGGGCGTGTTTCAATGGGTGAGCCGAGTGAAATGTGCGGAAAATGTGTTTTTTCCCCCACATTTCAGACTTTGCGGGGGTGTCTGGGTAATAAATTCTGGGCCGATTTGTGCAAATCATACCTCTGCGGATTCCCACGGGTGTCCTCTTTTCGGAAATACATGGGGTTCCCTGTTTTCCTTGGTGGCTTGGACACCCGAGGCCCATATCTGCATGGTTTGCCGGTCGGCAGAGAGTCTGAAATTCTGGTCTGAAAACAGACTTGGGGTTACTTGTATTTTAGGCTTTCCCCTTGGCGCCAAGGTAGGTGCACCCACACATGTGAGGTACCGTTTTCATCGGGACACCTGTGGGAACGTGGGACGGTAGGCCATGTGTTGTTGGGGGCGTGTTTCGATGGGTGCGCTGAGTGAAATGTGCGGAAAATGTGTTTTTTCCCCCACATTTCGGACTTTGCGGAGTGTCTGGGTAATAAATTCTTGGCCGATTTGCGCAAATCATACCTCTGCGGATTCCCACGGGTGTCCACTTTTCGGAAATGCATGGGGTTCCCTGTTTTCCTTGGTGGCTTGGACACCCGGGGCCCATATCTGTATGGTGTGCCGGTCGGCAGAGAGTCTGAAATTCTGGTCTGAAAACAGACTTGGGGTTAATTGTGTTTTAGGCTTTCCCCTTGGCACCCAGGTAGGTGCATCCACACATGTGAGGTAACGTTTTCATCGGGACACCTGTGGGAACATGGGACGGTAGGCCATGTGTTGTTGGCGGCGTGTTTCGATGGGTGCGCCGAGTGAAATGTGCGGAAAATGAATTTTTTTCCCCACATTTCGGACTTTGCGGGGGTGTCTGGGTAGTAAATTCTGGGCCGATTTGCCCAAATCATACCTCTGCCGATTCCCACGGGTGTCCTCTTTTCGGAAATGCATGGGGTTCCCTGTTTTCCTTGGTGGCTTGGACACCCGAGGCCCATATCTGTATGATGTGAGAGTGTGCAATTCAGGTGTGAAAACGACTTGGGGTTACTTGTGTTTTAGGCTTTCCCCTTGGCGCCTTGGTAGGTGCACCCACACATGTGAGGTACCGTTTAGATCGGGACACCTGTGGGAACGCGGGACGGTAGGCCATGTGTTGTTGGGGGCATGTTTCGATGGGTGAGCCGAGCGAAGTGTGCGGAAAATGCGTTTTTCCCCCACATTTCTGACTTTGGGGGTTGTCTGGGTAATAAATTCTGGGCCGATTTGCGCAAATCATACCTCTGCGGATTCCACCGGGGGTCCTCTTTTCGGAAATGCATGGGGTTCCTTGTTTTCCTTTGTTGCTTGGACACCCGAGGCCCATATCTGTATGGTGTGCCGGTCGGCAGAGAGTCTGAAATTCTGGACTGAAAACAGACTTGGGGTTACTAGTGTTTTAGGCTTTTCCCTTGGCGCCAAGGTAGGTGCACCCACACATGTGAGGTACCGTTTTCATCGGGACACCTGTGGGAACGTGGGACGGTAGGCCATGTGTTGTTGGGGGCGTGTTTCAATGGGTGAGCCGAGTGAAATGTGTGGAAAATGTGTTTTTTCCCCCACATTTCAGACTTTGAGGGGGTGTCTGGGTAATAAATTCTGGGCCGATTTGTGCAAATCATACCTCTGCGGATTCCCACGGGTGTCCTCTTTTCGGAAATACATGGGGTTCCCTGTTTTCCTTGGTGGCTTGGACACCTGAGGCCCATATCTGCATGGTTTGCCGGTCGGCAGAGAGTCTGAAATTCTGGTCTGAAAACAGACTAGGGGTTACTTGTGTTTTAGGCTTTCCCCTTGGCGCCAAGGTAGGTGCACCCACACATGTGAGGTACCGTTTTCATCGGGACACCTGTGGGAACATGGGACGGTAGGCCATGTGTTGTTGGGGGCATGTTTCGATGGGTGCGCTGAGTGAAATGTGCGGAAAATGTGTTTTTTCCCCCACATTTCGGACTTTGCGGAGTGTCTGGGTGATAAATTCTTGGCCGATTTGCGCAAATCATACCTCTGCGGATTCCCACGGGTGTCCACTTTTCGGAAATGCATGGGGTTCGCTGTTTTCCTTGGTGGCTTGGACACCCGAGGCCCATATCTGTATGGTGTGCCGGTCGGCAGAGAGTCTGAAATTCTGGTCTGAAAACAGACTTGGGGTTACTTATGTTTTAGGCTTTCCCCTTGGCGCCAAGGTAGGTGCACCCACACATGTGAGGTACCGTTTTCATCGGGCTACCTGTGGGAACGTGGGACGGTAGGCCATGTGTTGTTGGGGGCGTGTTTCGATGGGTGAGCCGAGCGAAATGTGCGGAAAATGCGTTTTTCCCCCCACATTTCGGACTTTGCGGGGGTGTCTGGGTAATAAATTCTTGGCCGATTTGCGCAAATCATACCTCTGCGGATTCCCACGGGTGTCCACTTTTCGGAAAATCATGGGGTTCCCTGTTTTCCTTGGTGGCTTGGACACCCTGGGCACATATCAGTATGGTGTGACGGTCGGCAGAGAGTCTGAAATTCTGGTCTGAAAACAGACTTAGGGTTACTTATGTTTTAGGCTTTCCCCTTGGCACCCAGGTAGGTGCACCCACACATGTGAGGTAACGTTTTCATCGGGACACCTGTGGGAACATGGGACAGTAGGCCATGTGTTGTTGGCGGCGTGTTTCGATGGGTGCGCCGAGTGAAATGTGCGGAAAATGAAATTTTTTCCCCACATTTCGGTCTTTGCGGGGGTGTCTGGGTAATAAATTCTGAGCCGATTTGCCCAAATCATACCTCTGCCGATTCCGACGGGTGTCCTCTTTTCGGAAATGTATGGGGTTCCCTGTTTTCCTTGGTGACTTGGACACCCGAGGCCCATATCTGTATGATGTGAGAGTGTGCAATTCAGGTGTGAAAACGACTTGGAGTTACTTGTTTTTTAGGCTTTCTCCTTGGTGCCCTGGTAGGTGCACCCACACATGTGAGGTACCGTTTAGATCGGGATACCTGTGGGAACGCGGGATGGTAGGCCATATGTTGATGGGGGTGTGTTTCGATGGGTGAGCCGAGTGAAATGTGCGGAAAATGTGTTTTTTACCCCACATTTCAGAATTTGCGGGGGTGTCTGGGTAATAAATTCTGGGTCGATTTGTGCAAATCATACCTCTGCGTATTGCCACGGGCGTGTTCTTTTCGGAAATACATGGGGTTCCCTGTTTTACTTGGTGGCTTGGACACCTGAGGCCCATATCTGTATGGTGTGCCGGTCGGCAGAGAGTCTGAAATTCTGGTCTGAAAACAGACTTGGGGTTACTTGTGTTTTAGGCTTTCCCCTTGGCACCCAGGTAGGTGCACCCACACATGTGAGGTAACGTTTTCATCGGGACACCTGTGGGAATGTGGGACGGTAGGCCATGTGTTGTTGGCGGCGTGTTTCGATGGGTGCGCCGAGTGAAATGTGCGGAAAATGATTTTTTTTCCCCACATTTCGGACTTTGCGGGGGTGTCTGGGTAATAAATTCTGGGCCGATTTGCCCAAATCATACCTCTGCCGATTCCCACGGGTGTCCTCTTTTCGGAAATGCATGGGGTTCCCTGTTTTCCTTGGTGGCTTGGACACCCGAGGTCCATATCTGTATGATGTGAGAGTGTGCAATTCAGGTGTGAAAACGACTTGGGGTTACTTGTGTTTTAGGCTTTCCCCTTGGCGCCTTGGTAGGTGCACCCACACATGTGAGGTAACGTTTTCATCGGGACACCTGTGGGAACATGGGACAGTAGGCCATGTGTTGTTGGCGGCGTGTTTCGATGGGTGCGCCGAGTGAAATGTGCGGAAAATGAAATTTTTTCCCCACATTTCGGTCTTTGCGGGGGTGTCTGGGTAGTAAATTCTGGGCCGATTTGCCCAAATCATACCTCTGCCGATTCCCACGGGTGTCCTCTTTTCGGAAATGCATGGGGTTCCCTGTTTTCCTTGGTGGCTTGGACACCCGAGGCCCATATCTGTATGATGTGTGAGTGTGCAATTCAGGTGAGAAAACGACTTGGGGTTACTTGTGTTTTAGGCTTTCCCCTTGGCGCCCTGGTAGGTGCACCCACACAAGTGAGGTACCGTTTAGATCGGGACACCTGTGGGAACGCGGGACGGTAGGCCATGTGTTGTTGGGGGCATGTTCCGATGGGTGAGCCGAGTGAAGTGTGCGGAAAATGCGTTTTTTCCCCCACATTTCTGACTTTGGGGGTTGTCTGGGTAATAAATTCTGGGTCGATTTGCGCAAATCATACCTCTGCGGATTCCACCGGGTGTCCTCTTTTCGGAAATGCATGGGGTTCCTTATTTTCCTTGGTTGCTTGGACACCCGAGGCCCATATCTGTATGGGGTGCCGGTCGGCAGAGAGTCTGAAATTCTGGTCTGAAAACAGACGGGGTTACTTGTGTTTTAGGCTTTCCCCTTGGCGCCAAGGTAGGTGCACCCACACATGTGAGGTACCGTTTTCATCGGGACACCTGTGGGAACGTGGGACGGTAGGCCATGTGTTGTTGGGGGCGTGTTTCAATGGGTGAGCCGAGTGAAATGTGCGGAAAATGTGTTTTTTCCCCCACATTTCAGACTTTGCGGGGGTGTCTGGGTAATAAATGCTGGGCCGATTTGTGCAAATCATACCTCTGCGGATTCCCACAGGTGTCCTCTTTTCGGAAATACATGGGGTTCCCTGTTTTCCTTGGTGGCTTGGACACCCGAGGCCCATATCTGCATGGTTTTCCGGTCGGCAGAGAGTCTGAAATTCTGGTCTGAAAACAGACTTGGGGTTACTTGTGTTTTAGGCTTTCCCCTTGGCGCCAAGGTAGGTGCACCCACACATGTGAGGTACCGTTTTCATCGGGACACCTGTGGGAACGTGGGACAGTAGGCCATGTGTTGTTGGGGGCGTGTTTCAATGGGTGAGCCGAGTGAAATGTGCGGAAAATGTGTTTTTTCCCCCACATTTCAGACTTTGCGGGGGTGTCTGGGTAATAAATTCTGGGCCGATTTGTGCAAATCATACCTCTGCGGATTCCCACGGGTGTCCTCTTTTCGGAAATACATGGGGTTCCCTGTTTTCCTTGGTGGCTTGGACACCCGAGGCCCATATCTGCATGGTTTGCCGGTCGGCAGAGAGTCTGAAATTCTGGTCTGAAAACAGACTTGGGGTTACTTGTATTTTAGGCTTTCCCCTTGGCGCCAAGGTAGGTGCACCCACACATGTGAGGTACCGTTTTCATCGGGACACCTGTGGGAACGTGGGACGGTAGGCCATGTGTTGTTGGGGGCGTGTTTCGATGGGTGCGCTGAGTGAAATGTGCGGAAAATGTGTTTTTTCCCCCACATTTCGGACTTTGCGGAGTGTCTGGGTAATAAATTCTTGGCCGATTTGCGCAAATCATACCTCTGCGGATTCCCACGGGTGTCCACTTTTCGGAAATGCATGGGGTTCCCTGTTTTCCTTGGTGGCTTGGACACCCGGGGCCCATATCTGTATGGTGTGCCGGTCGGCAGAGAGTCTGAAATTCTGGTCTGAAAACAGACTTGGGGTTAATTGTGTTTTAGGCTTTCCCCTTGGCACCCAGGTAGGTGCATCCACACATGTGAGGTAACGTTTTCATCGGGACACCTGTGGGAACATGGGACGGTAGGCCATGTGTTGTTGGCGGCGTGTTTCGATGGGTGCGCCGGGTGAAATGTGCGGAAAATGAATTTTTTTCCCCACATTTCGGACTTTGCGGGGGTGTCTGGGTAGTAAATTCTGGGCCGATTTGCCCAAATCATACCTCTGCCGATTCCCACGGGTGTCCTCTTTTCGGAAATGCATGGGGTTCCCTGTTTTCCTTGGTGGCTTGGACACCCGAGGCCCATATCTGTATGATGTGAGAGTGTGCAATTCAGGTGTGAAAACGACTTGGGGTTACTTGTGTTTTAGGCTTTCCCCTTGGCGCCTTGGTAGGTGCACCCACACATGTGAGGTACCGTTTAGATCGGGACACCTGTGGGAACGCGGGACGGTAGGCCATGTGTTGTTGGGGGCATGTTTCGATGGGTGAGCCGAGCGAAGTGTGCGGAAAATGCGTTTTTCCCCCACATTTCTGACTTTAGGGGTTGTCTGGGTAATAAATTCTGGGCCGATTTGCGCAAATCATACCTCTGCGGATTCCACCGGGTGTCCTCTTTTCGGAAATGCATGGGGTTCCTTGTTTTCCTTTGTTGCTTGGACACCCGAGGCCCATATCTGTATGGTGTGCCGGTCGGCAGAGAGTCTGAAATTCTGGACTGAAAACAGACTTGGGGTTACTAGTGTTTTAGGCTTTTCCCTTGGCGCCAAGGTAGGTGCACCCACACATGTGAGGTACCGTTTTCATCGGGACACCTGTGGGAACGTGGGACGGTAGGCCATGTGTTGTTGGGGGCGTGTTTCAATGGGTGAGCCGAGTGAAATGTGTGGAAAATGTGTTTTTTCCCCCACATTTCAGACTTTGAGGGGGTGTCTGGGTAATAAATTCTGGGCCGATTTGTGCAAATCATACCTCTGCGGATTCCCACGGGTGTCCTCTTTTCGGAAATACATGGGGTTCCCTGTTTTCCTTGGTGGCTTGGACACCTGAGGCCCATATCTGCATGGTTTGCCGGTCGGCAGAGAGTCTGAAATTCTGGTCTGAAAACAGACTAGGGGTTACTTGTGTTTTAGGCTTTCCCCTTGGCGCCAAGGTAGGTGCACCCACACATGTGAGGTACCGTTTTCATCGGGACACCTGTGGGAACATGGGACGGTAGGCCATGTGTTGTTGGGGGCATGTTTCGATGGGTGCGCTGAGTGAAATGTGCGGAAAATGTGTTTTTTCCCCCACATTTCGGACTTTGCGGAGTGTCTGGGTGATAAATTCTTGGCCGATTTGCGCAAATCATACCTCTGCGGATTCCCACGGGTGTCCACTTTTCGGAAATGCATGGGGTTCGCTGTTTTCCTTGGTGGCTTGGACACCCGAGGCCCATATCTGTATGGTGTGCCGGTCGGCAGAGAGTCTGAAATTCTGGTCTGAAAACAGACTTGGGGTTACTTATGTTTTAGGCTTTCCCCTTGGCGCCAAGGTAGGTGCACCCACACATGTGAGGTACCGTTTTCATCGGGCTACCTGTGGGAACGTGGGACGGTAGGCCATGTGTTGTTGGGGGCGTGTTTCGATGGGTGAGCCGAGCGAAATGTGCGGAAAATGCGTTTTTCCCCCCACATTTCGGACTTTGCGGGGGTGTCTGGGTAATAAATTCTTGGCCGATTTGCGCAAATCATACCTCTGCGGATTCCCACGGGTGTCCACTTTTCGGAAAATCATGGGGTTCCCTGTTTTCCTTGGTGGCTTGGACACCCTGGGCACATATCAGTATGGTGTGACGGTCGGCAGAGAGTCTGAAATTCTGGTCTGAAAACAGACTTAGGGTTACTTATGTTTTAGGCTTTCCCCTTGGCACCCAGGTAGGTGCACCCACACATGTGAGGTAACGTTTTCATCGGGACACCTGTGGGAACATGGGACAGTAGGCCATGTGTTGTTGGCGGCGTGTTTCGATGGGTGCGCCGAGTGAAATGTGCGGAAAATGAAATTTTTTCCCCACATTTCGGTCTTTGCGGGGGTGTCTGGGTAATAAATTCTGAGCCGATTTGCCCAAATCATACCTCTGCCGATTCCGACGGGTGTCCTCTTTTCGGAAATGTATGGGGTTCCCTGTTTTCCTTGGTGACTTGGACACCCGAGGCCCATATCTGTATGATGTGAGAGTGTGCAATTCAGGTGTGAAAACGACTTGGAGTTACTTGTTTTTTAGGCTTTCTCCTTGGTGCCCTGGTAGGTGCACCCACACATGTGAGGTACCGTTTAGATCGGGATACCTGTGGGAACGCGGGATGGTAGGCCATATGTTGATGGGGGTGTGTTTCGATGGGTGAGCCGAGTGAAATGTGCGGAAAATGTGTTTTTTACCCCACATTTCAGAATTTGCGGGGGTGTCTGGGTAATAAATTCTGGGTCGATTTGTGCAAATCATACCTCTGCGTATTGCCACGGGCGTGTTCTTTTCGGAAATACATGGGGTTCCCTGTTTTACTTGGTGGCTTGGACACCTGAGGCCCATATCTGTATGGTGTGCCGGTCGGCAGAGAGTCTGAAATTCTGGTCTGAAAACAGACTTGGGGTTACTTGTGTTTTAGGCTTTCCCCTTGGCACCCAGGTAGGTGCACCCACACATGTGAGGTAACGTTTTCATCGGGACACCTGTGGGAATGTGGGACGGTAGGCCATGTGTTGTTGGCGGCGTGTTTCGATGGGTGCGCCGAGTGAAATGTGCGGAAAATGATTTTTTTTCCCCACATTTCGGACTTTGCGGGGGTGTCTGGGTAATAAATTCTGGGCCGATTTGCCCAAATCATACCTCTGCCGATTCCCACGGGTGTCCTCTTTTCGGAAATGCATGGGGTTCCCTGTTTTCCTTGGTGGCTTGGACACCCGAGGTCCATATCTGTATGATGTGAGAGTGTGCAATTCAGGTGTGAAAACGACTTGGGGTTACTTGTGTTTTAGGCTTTCCCCTTGGCGCCTTGGTAGGTGCACCCACACATGTGAGGTAACGTTTTCATCGGGACACCTGTGGGAACATGGGACAGTAGGCCATGTGTTGTTGGCGGCGTGTTTCGATGGGTGCGCCGAGTGAAATGTGCGGAAAATGAAATTTTTTCCCCACATTTCGGTCTTTGCGGGGGTGTCTGGGTAGTAAATTCTGGGCCGATTTGCCCAAATCATACCTCTGCCGATTCCCACGGGTGTCCTCTTTTCGGAAATGCATGGGGTTCCCTGTTTTCCTTGGTGGCTTGGACACCCGAGGCCCATATCTGTATGATGTGTGAGTGTGCAATTCAGGTGAGAAAACGACTTGGGGTTACTTGTGTTTTAGGCTTTCCCCTTGGCGCCCTGGTAGGTGCACCCACACAAGTGAGGTACCGTTTAGATCGGGACACCTGTGGGAACGCGGGACGGTAGGCCATGTGTTGTTGGGGGCATGTTCCGATGGGTGAGCCGAGTGAAGTGTGCGGAAAATGCGTTTTTTCCCCCACATTTCTGACTTTGGGGGTTGTCTGGGTAATAAATTCTGGGTCGATTTGCGCAAATCATACCTCTGCGGATTCCACCGGGTGTCCTCTTTTCGGAAATGCATGGGGTTCCTTATTTTCCTTGGTTGCTTGGACACCCGAGGCCCATATCTGTATGGGGTGCCGGTCGGCAGAGAGTCTGAAATTCTGGTCTGAAAACAGACGGGGTTACTTGTGTTTTAGGCTTTCCCCTTGGCGCCAAGGTAGGTGCACCCACACATGTGAGGTACCGTTTTCATCGGGACACCTGTGGGAACGTGGGACGGTAGGCCATGTGTTGTTGGGGGCGTGTTTCAATGGGTGAGCCGAGTGAAATGTGCGGAAAATGTGTTTTTTCCCCCACATTTCAGACTTTGCGGGGGTGTCTGGGTAATAAATGCTGGGCCGATTTGTGCAAATCATACCTCTGCGGATTCCCACGGGTGTCCTCTTTTCGGAAATACATGGGGTTCCCTGTTTTCCTTGGTGGCTTGGACACCCGAGGCCCATATCTGCATGGTTTTCCGGTCGGCAGAGAGTCTGAAATTCTGGTCTGAAAACAGACTTGGGGTTACTTGTGTTTTAGGCTTTCCCCTTGGCGCCAAGGTAGGTGCACCCACACATGTGAGGTACCGTTTTCATCGGGACACGTGTGGGAACGTGGGACGGTAGGCCATGTGTTGTTGGGGCGTGTTTCGATGGGTGAGCCGAGCGAAATGTGCGGAAAATGCGTTTTTCCCCCCACATTTCTGACTTTGCGGGGGTGTCTGGGTAATAAATTATTGGCCGATTTGCGCAAATCATACCTCTGCGGATTCCCACGGGTGTCGGCTTTTCGGAAATACATGGGTTTCCCTGTTTTCCTTGGTGGCTTGGACACCCGAGGCCCATATCTGTATGATGTGAGAGTGTGAAATTCAGGTGTGAAAATGACTTGGGGTTACTTGTGTTTTAGGCTTTTCCCTTGGCGCCCTGGTAGGTGCACCCACACATGTGAGGTACCGTTTAGATCGGGACACCTGTGGGAACGTGGGACGGTAGGCCATGTGTTGTTGGGGGCATGTTTCGATGGGTGAGCCGAGCGAAGTGTGCAGATAATGCGTTTTGTTCCCCACATTTCGGACTTTGGGGGTTGTCTGGGTAATAAATTCTGGGCCGATTTGCGCAAATCATACCTCTGCGGATTCCCACGGGTTTCCTCTTTTCGGAAATACATGGGGTTCCCTGTTTTCCTTGGTGGCTTGGACACCCGAGGCCAATATCTGTATGGTGTGCCGGTCGCCAGAGAGTCTGAAATTCTGGTCTGAAAACAGACTTGGGGTTACTTGTGTTTTAGGCTTTCCCCTTGGCGCCCTGGTAGGTGCACCCACACAAGTGAGGTACCGTTTAGATCGGGACACCTGTGGGAACGCGGGACGGTAGGCCATGTGTTGTTGGGGGCATGTTTCGATGGGTGAGCCGAGCGAAGTGTGCGGAAAATGCGTTTTTTCCCCCACATTTCTGACTTTGGGGGTTGTCTGGGTAATAAATTCTGGGCCGATTTGCGCAAATCATACCTCTGCGGATTCCACCGGGTGTCCTCTTTTCGGAAATGCATGGGGTTCCTTATTTTCCTTGGTTGCTTGGACACCCGAGGCGCATATCTGTATGGGGTGCCGGTCGGCAGAGAGTCTGAAATTCTGGTCTGAAAACAGACTTGGGGTTACTTGTGTTTTAGGCTTTCCCCTTGGCGCCAAGGTAGGTGCACCCACACATGTGAGGTACCGTTTTCATCGGGACACCTGTGGGAACGTGGGACGGTAGGCCATGTGTTGTTGGGGGCGTGTTTCAATGGGTGAGCCGAGTGAAATGTGCGGAAAATGTGTTTTTTCCCCCACATTTCAGACTTTGCGGGGGTGTCTGGGTAATAAATGCTGGGCCGATTTGTGCAAATCATACCTCTGCGGATTCCCACGGGTGTCCTCTTTTTGGAAATACAGGGGGTTCCCTGTTTTTCCTTGGTGGCTTGGACACCCGAGGCCCATATCTGCATGGTTTGCCGGTCGGCAGAGAGTCTGAAATTCTGGTCTGAAAACAGACTTGGGGTTACTTGTGTTTTAGGCTTTCCCCTTGGCGCCAAGGTAGGTGCACCCACACATGTGAGGTACCGTTTTCATCGGGAAACATGTGGGAACGTGGGACGGTAGGCCATGTGTTGTTGGGGGCGTGTTTCGATGGGTGAGCCGAGCGAAATGTGCGGAAAATGCGTTTTTCCCCCCACATTTCGGACTTTGCGGGGGTGTCTGGGTAATAAATTATTGGCCGATTTGCGCAAATCATACCTCTGCGGATTCCCACGGGTGTCGGCTTTTCGGAAATGCATGGAGTTCCCTGTTTTCCTAGGTGGCTTGGACACCCGAGGCCCATATCTGTATGATGTGAGAGTGTGAAATTCAGGTGTCAAAACGACTTGGGGTTACTTGTGTTTTAGGCTTTTCCCTTGGCGCCCTGGTAGGTGCACCCACACATGTGAGGTACCGTTTAGATCGGGACACCTGTGGGAACGCGGGACGGTAGGCCATGTGTTGTTGGGGGCATGTTTCGATGGGTGAGCCGAGCGAAGTGTGCAGAAAATGCGTTTTTTTCCCCACATTTCGGACTTTGGGGGTTGTCTGGGTAATAAATTCTGGGCCGATTTGCGCAAATCATACCTCTGCGGATTCCCACGGGTGTCCTCTTTTCGGAAATACATGGGGTTCCCTGTTTTCCTTGGTGGCTTGGACACCCGAGGCCAATATCTGTATGGTGTGCCGGTCGCCAGAGAGTCTGAAATTCTGGTCTGGAAACAGACTTGGGTTTACTTGTGTTTTAGGCTTTCCCCTTGGCGCCCTGGTAGGTGCACCCACACAAGTGAGGTACCGTTTAGATCGGGACACCTGTGGGAACGCGGGGCGGTAGGCCATGTGTTGTTGGGGGCATGTTTCGATGGGTGAGCCGAGCGAAGTGTGCGGAAAATGCGTTTTTTCCCCCACATTTCTGACTTTGGGGGTTGTCTGGGTAATAAATTCTGGGCCGATTTGCGCAAATCATACCTCTGCGGATTCCACCGGGTGTCCTCTTTTCGGAAATGCATGGGGTTCCTTGTTTTCCTTGGTGGCTTGGACACCCGAGGCCCATATCTGTATGGTGTGCTGGTCGGCATAGAGTCTGAAATTCTGGTCTGAAAACAGACTTGGGGTTACTTGTGTTTTAGGCTTTCCCCTTGGCGCCAAGGTAGGTGCACCCACACATGTGAGGTACCGTTTTCATCGGGACACCTGTGGGAACGTGGGACGGTAGGCCATGTGTTGTTGGGGGCGTGTTTCGATGGGTGAGCCGAGCGAAATGTGCGGAAAATGCGTTTTCCCCCCCACATTTCGGACTTTGCGGGGGTGTCTGGGTAATAAATTCTTGGCCGATTTGCGCAAATCATACCTCTGCGGATTCCCACTGGTGTCCTCTTTTCTGAAATACATGGGGTTCCCTGTTTTCCTTGGTTGCTTGGACACCCGAGGCCCATATCTGTATGGTGTGCCGGTCGGCAGAGAGTCTGAAATTCTGGTCTGAAAACAGACTTGGGGTTACTTGTGTTTTAGGCTTTCCCCTTGGCACCCAGGTAGGTGCACCCACACATGTGAGGTACCGTTTTCATCGGGACACCTGTGGGAATGTGGGATGGTAGGCGATGTGTTGTTGGGGGCGTGTTTCAATGGGTGAGCCGAGTGAAATGTGCAGAAAATGTGTTTTTTCCCCCACATTTCAGACTTTGCGGGGGTGTCTGGGTAATAAATTCTGGGCCGATTTGTGCAAATCATACCTCTGCGGATTCCCACGGGTGTCCTCTTTTCGGAAATACATGGGGTTCCCTGTTTTCCTTGGTGGCTTGGACACCTGAGGCCCATATCTGTATGGTCTGCCGGTCGGCAGAGAGTCTGAAATTCTGGTCTGAAAACAGACTTGGGGTTAATTGTGTTTTAGGCTTTCCCCTTGGCGCCAAGGTTGGTGCACCCACACATGTGAGGTACCGTTTTCATTGGAACACCTGTGGGAACGTGGGACGGTAGGCCATGTGTTGTTGGCGGCGTGTTTCGATGGGTGCGCCGAGTGAAATGTGCGGAAAATGCATTTTTTCCCCCACATTTCGGACTTTGCGGGGGTGTCTGGGTAATAAATTCTGGGCCGATTTGCCCAAATCATACCTCTGCCGATTCCCACGGGAGTCCTCTTTTCGGAAATGCATGGGGTTCCCTGTTTCCTTGGTGGATTGGACACCGGAGGCCCATATCTGTATGATGTGAGAGTGTGCAATTCAGGTGTGAAAACGACTTGGGGTTACTTGTGTTTTAGGCTTTCCCCTTGGCGCCCTGGTAGGTGCACCCACACATGTGAGGTACCGTTTAGATCGGAACACCTGTGGGAATGCGGGACTGTAGGCCATGTGTTGTTGGGGGCATGTTTGGATGGGTCAGCCGAGCGAAGTGTGCGGAAAATGTGTTTTTTCCCCACATTTCGGACTTTGGGGGTTGTCTGGGTAATAAATTCTGGGCCGATTTGCGCAAATCATACCTCTGCGGATTCCCACGGGTGTCCTCTTTTCTGAAATACATGGGGTTCCCTGTTTTCCTTGGTGGCTTGGACACCCGAGGCCCATATCTGTATGGTGTGCCGGTCGGCAGAGAGTCTGAAATTCTGGTCTGAAAACAGACTTGGGGTTACTTGTGTTTTAGGCTTTCCCCTTGGCACCCAGGTAGGTGCACCCACACATGTGAGGTACCGTTTTCATCGGGACCTGTGGGAACGCGGGACGGTAGGCCATGTATTGTTGGCGGCGTGTTTCAATGGGTGCGCTGAGTGAAATGTGCGGAAAATATATTTTTTCCCCCACATTTCAGGCTTTGCGGGGGTGTCTGGGTAATAAATTCTGGGTCGATTTGTGCAAATCATACCTCTGCGGATTCCCACGGGTGTCCTCTTTTCGAAAATATATGGGGTTCCCTGTTTTCCTTGGTGGCTTGGACACCCGAGGCCCATATCTGTATGGTGTGCCGGTCGGCAGTGAGTCTGAAATTCTGGTCTGAAAACAGACTTGGGGTTAATTGTGTTTTAGGCTTTCCCCTTGGCACCAAGGTAGGTGCACCCACACATGTGAGGTACCGTTTTCATCGGGACACCTGTGGGAACGTGGGATGGTAGGCCATGTGTTGTTGGGGGCGTGTTTCGATGGGTGAGCCGAGCGAAATGTGCGGAAAATACGTTTTTCCCCCCACATTTTGGACTTTGCGGGGGTGTCTGGGTAATAAATTCTTGGCCGATTTGTGCAAATCATACCTCTGCAGATTCCCACGGGTGTCCACTTTTCGGAAATGCATGGGGTTCCCTGTTTTCCTTGGTGGCTTGGACACCCGGGGCCCATATCTGTATGATGTGAGAGTGTGCAATTCAGGTGTGAAAATGACTTGGGGTTACTTGTGTTTTAGGCTTTCCCCTTGGCGCCCTGGTAGGTGCACCCACACATGTGAGGTACCGTTTAGATCGGGACACCTGTGGGAACGCGGGACGGTAGGCCATGTGTTGTTGGGGGCATGTTTCAATGGGTGAGCCGAGTGAAATGTGTGGAAAATGTGTTTTTCCCCCCACATTTCAGACTTTGCGGGGGTGTCTGGATAATAAATTCTGGGCCGATTTGTGCAAATCATACCTCTGCGGATTCCCACGGGTGTCCTCTTTTCGGAAATACATGGGGTGCCCTGTTTTCCTTGGTGGCTTGGACACCTGAGGCCCATATCTGCATGGTTTGCCGGTCGGCAGAGAGTCTGAAATTCTGGTCTGAAAACAGACTTGGGGTTACTTATGTTTTAGGCTTTCCCCTTGGCACCAAGGTAGGTGCACCCACACATGTGAGGTACCGTTTTCATCGGGCTACCTGTGGGAACGTGGGACGGTAGGCCATGTGTTGTTGGGGGCGTGTTTCGATGGGTGAGCCGAGCGAAATGTGCGGAAAATGCGTTTTTCCCCCCACATTTCGGACTTTGCGGGGGTGTCTGGGTAATAAATTCTTGGCCGATTTGCGCAAATCATACCTCTGCGGATTCCACCGGGTGTCCTCTTTTCAGAAATGCATGGGGTTCCTTGTTTTCCTTTGTTGCTTGGACACCCGAGGCCCATATCTGTATGGTGTGCCGGTCGGCAGAGAGTCTGAAATTCTGGACTGAAAACAGACTTGGGGTTACTTGTGTTTTAGGCTTTTCCCTTGGCGCCAAGGTAGGTGCACCCACACATGTGAGGTACCGTTTTCATCGGGACACCTGTGGGAACGTGGGACGGTAGGCCATGTGTTGTTGGGGGCGTGTTTCAATGGGTGAGCCGAGTGAAATGTGTGGAAAATGTGTTTTTCCCCCCACATTTCAGACTTTGCGGGGGTGTCTGGATAATAAATTCTGGGCCGATTTGTGCAAATCATACCTCTGCGGATTCCCACGGGTGTCCTCTTTTCGGAAATACATGGGGTTCCCTGTTTTCCTTGGTGGCTTGGACACCTGAGGCCCATATCTGCATGGTTTGCCGGTCGGCAGAGAGTCTGAAATTCTGGTCTGAAAACAGACTTGGGGTTACTTATGTTTTAGGCTTTCCCCTTGGCGCCAAGGTAGGTGCACCCACACATGTGAGGTACCGTTTTCATCGGGCTACCTGTGGGAACGTGGGACGGTAGGCCATGTGTTGTTGGGGGCGTGTTTCGATGGGTGAGCCGAGCGAAATGTGCGGAAAATGCGTTTTTCCCCCCACATTTCGGACTTTGCGGGGGTGTCTGGGTAATAAATTCTTGGCCGATTTGCGCAAATCATACCTCTGCGGATTCCCACGGGTGTCCACTTTTCGGAAATACATGGGGTTCCCTGTTTTCCTTGGTGGCTTGGACACCCGGGGCACATATCAGTATGGTGTGACGGTCGGCAGAGAGTCTGAAATTCTGGTCTGAAAACAGACTTAGGGTTACTTATGTTTTAGGCTTTCCCCTTGGCACCCAGGTAGGTGCACCCACACATGTGAGGTAACGTTTTCATCGGGACACCTGTGGGAACATGGGACAGTAGGCCATGTGTTGTTGGCGGCGTGTTTCGATGGGTGCGCCGAGTGAAATGTGCGGAAAATGAAATTTTTTCCCGACATTTCGGTCTTTGCGGGGGTGTCTGGGTAGTAAATTCTGGGCCGATTTGCCCAAATCATACCTCTGCCGATTCCCACGGGTGTCCTCTTTTCGGAAATGCATGGGGTTCCCTGTTTTCCTTGGTGGCTTGGACACCCGAGGCCCATATCTGTATGATGTGTGAGTGTGCAATTCAGGTGTGAAAACGACTTGGGGTTACTTGTGTTTTAGGCTTTCCCCTTGGCGCCCTGGTAGGTGCACCCACACATGTGAGGTACCGTTTAGATCGGGACACCTGTGGGAACGCGGGACGGTAGGCCATGTGTTGTTGGGGGCATGTTTCGATGGGTGAGCCGAGCGAAGTGTGCAGAAAATGCGTTTTTTTCCCCACATTTCGGACTTTGGGGGTTGTCTGGGTAATAAATTCTGGGCCGATTTGCGCAAATCATACCTCTGCGGATTCCCACGGGTTTCCTCTTTTCGGAAATACATGGGGTTCCCTATTTTCCTTGGTGGCTTGGACACCCGAGGCCAATATCTGTATGGTGTGCCGGTCGCCAGAGAGTCTGAAATTCTGGTCTGAAAACAGACTTGGGGTTACTTGTGTTTTAGGCTTTCCCCTTGGCGCCCTGGTAGGTGCACCCACACAAGTGAGGTACCGTTTAGATCGGGACACCTGTGGGAACGCGGGACGGTAGGCCATGTGTTGTTGGGGGCATGTTTCGATGGGTGAGCCGAGCGAAGTGTGCGGAAAATGCGTTTTTTCCCCCACATTTCTGACTTTGGGGGTTGTCTGGGTAATAAATTCTGGGCCGATTTGCGCAAATCATACCTCTGCGGATTCCACCGGGTGTCCTCTTTTCGGAAATGCATGGGGTTCCTTATTTTCCTTGGTTGCTTGGACACCCGAGGCCCATATCTGTATGGGGTGCCGGTCGGCAGAGAGTCTGAAATTCTGGTCTGAAAACAGACTTGGGGTTACTTGTGTTTTAGGCTTTCCCCTTGGCGCCAAGGTAGGTGCATCCACACATGTGAGGTACCGTTTTCATCGGGACACCTGTGGGAACGTGGGACGGTAGGCCATGTGTTGTTGGGGGCGTGTTTCAATGGGTGAGCCGAGTGAAATGTGCGGAAAATGTGTTCTTTCCCCCACATTTCAGACTTTGCGGGGGTGTCTGGGTAATAAATGCTGGGCCGATTTGTGCAAATCATACCTCTGCGGATTCCCACGGGTGTCCTCTTTTCGGAAATACCTGGGGTTCCCTGTTTTCCTTGGTGTCTTGGACACCCGAGGCCCATATCTGCATGGTTTTCCGGTCGCAGAGAGTCTGAAATTCTGGTCTGAAAACAGACTTGGGGTTACTTGTGTTTTAGGCTTTCCCCTTGGCGCCAAGGTAGGTGCACCCACACATGTGAGGTACCGTTTTCATCGGGACACGTGTGGGAACGTGGGACGGTAGGCCATGTGTTGTTGGGGGCGTGTTTCGATGGGTGAGCCGAGTGAAATGTGCGGAAAATGCGTTTTCCCCCCCACATTTCGGACTTTGCAGGGGTGTCTGGGTAATAAATTATTGGCCGATTTGCGCAAATCATACCTCTGCGGATTCCCACGGGTGTCGGCTTTTCGGAAATGTATGGGTTTCCCTGTTTTCCTTGGTGGCTTGGACACCCGAGGCCCATATCTGTATGATGTGAGAGTGTGAAATTCAGGTGTGAAAACGACTTGGGGTTACTTGTGTTTTAGGCTTTTTCCTTGCCGCCCCGGTAGGTGCACCCACACATGTGAGGTACCGTTTAGATCGGGACACCTGTGGGAACGCGGGACGGTAGGCCATGTGTTGTTGGGGGCATGTTTCGATGGGTGAGCCGAGCGAAGTGTGCAGAAAATGCGTTTTTTCCCCATATTTCGGACTTTGGGGGTTGTCTGGGTAATAAATTCTGGGCAGATTTGCGCAAATCATACCTCTGCGGATTCCCACGGGTGTCTTCTTTTCGGAAATACCTGGGGTTCCCTGTTTTCCTTGGTGGCTTGGACACCCGAGGCCAATATCTATATGGTGTGCCGGTCGCCAGAGAGTCTGAAATTCTGGTCTGAAAACAGACTTGGGGTTACTTGTGTTTTAGGCTTTCCCCTTGGCACCCAGGTAGGTGCACCCACACATGTGAGGTACCGTTTTCATCGGGACACTTGTGGGAACGCGGGACAGTAGGCAGTGTTGTTGGGGGCGTATTTCGATGGGTGAGCCGAGCGAAATTTGCGGAAAATGCATTTTTCCCCCACATTTCGGACTTGCAGGGGTGTCTGGGTAATACATTCTGGGCCGATTTGCGCAAATCATACCTCTGCGGAATCCCACGGGTGTCCTATTTTCGAAAATATATGGGGTTCCCTGTTTTCCTTGGTGGCTTGGATACCCGAGGCCCATATCTGTATGGTGTGCCGATCGGCAGTGAGTCTGAAATTCTGGTCTGAAAACAGACTTGGGGTTAATTGTGTTTTAGGCTTTCCCCTTGGCACCAAGGTAGGTGCACCCACACATGTGAGGTACCGTTTTCATCGGGACACCTGTGGGAACGTGGGACGGTAGGCCATGTGTTGTTGGGGGCGTGTTTCTATGGGTGAGCCGAGCAAAATGTGCGGAAAATGCGTTTTTTCCCCCACATTTCGGACTTTGCGGAGTGTCTGGGTAATAAATTCTTGGCCGATTTGCGCAAATCATACCTCTGCGGATTCCCACGGGTGTCCACTTTTCAGAAATGCATGGGGTTCCCTGTTTTCCTTGGTGGCTTGGACACCCGAGGCCCATATCTGTATGGTGTGCCGGTCGGCAGAGAGTCTGAAATTCTGGTCTGAAAACAGACTTGGGGTTACTTGTGTTTTAGGCTTTCCCCTTGGCGCCAAGGTAGGTGCACCCACACATGTGAGGTACCGTTTTCATCGGGAAACCTGTGGGAACGTGGGACGGTAGGCCGTGTGTTGTTGGGGGCGTGTTTCGATGGGTGAGTCGAGCAAAATGTGCGGAAAATGCGTTTTTGCCCCCACATTTCGGACTTTGCAGGGGTGTCTGGGTAATAAATTCTTGGCCGATTTGTGCAAATCATACCTCTGCGGATTCCCACGGGTGTCCACTTTTCGGAAATGCATGGGGTTCCCTGTTTTCCTTGGTGGCTTGGACACCCGGGGCCCATATCTGTATGGTGTGCCGGTCGGCAGAGAGTCTGAAATTCTGGTCTGAAAACAGACTTGGGGTTACTTGTGTTTTAGGCTTTCCCCTTGGCACCCAGGTAGGTGCACCCACACATGTGAGGTAACGTTTTCATCGGGACCTGTGGGAACATGGGACGGTAGGCCATGTGTTGTTGGCGGCGTGTTTCGATGGCTGAGCCGAGTGAAATGTGCGGAAAATGAATTTTTTTCCCCACATTTCAGACTTTGCGGGGGTGTCTGGGTAGTAAATTCTGGGCCGATTTGCCCAAATCATACCTCTGCCGATTCCCACGGGTGTCCTCTTTTCGGAAATGCATGGGGTTCCCTGTTTTCCTTGGTGGCTTGGACACCCGAGGCCCATATCTGTATGATGTGAGAGTGTGCAATTCAGGTGTGAAAATGACTTGGGGTTACTTGTGTTTTAGGCTTTCCCCTTGGCGCCCTGGTAGGTGCACCCACACATGTGAAGTACCGTTTAGATCGGGACACCTGTGGGAACGCGGGACGGTAGGTCATGTGTTGTTGGGGGCATGTTTCGATGGGTGAGCCGAGTGAAATGTGCAGAAAATGTGTTTTTTCCCCCACATTTCAGACTTTGCGGGGGTGTCTGGGTAATAAATTCTGGGCCGATTTGTGCAAATCATACCTCTGCGGATTCCCACGGGTGTCCTCTTTTCGGAAATACATGGGGTTCCTTGTTTTCCTTGGTTGCTTGGACACCCGAGGCCCATATCTGTATGGTGTGCCGTTCGGCAGAGAGTCTGAAATTCTGGTCTGAAAACAGACTTGGGGTTACTTGTGTTTTAGGCTTTCCCCTTGGCGCCAAGGTAGGTGCACCCACACATGTGAGGTCCCGTTTTCATCGGGACACCTGTGGGAACGTGGGACAGTAGGCCATGTGTTGTTGGGGGCGTGTTTCAATGGGTGAGCCGAGTGAAATGTGCAGAAAATGTGTTTTTTCCCCCACATTTCAGACTTTGCGGGGGTGTCTGGGTAATAAATTCTGGGCCGATTTGTGCAAATCATACCTCTGCGGATTCCCACGGGTGTCCTCTTTTCGGAAATACATGGGGTTCCCTGTTTTCCTTGGTGGCTTGGACACCCGAGGCCCTTATCTGCATGGTTTGCAGGTCGGCAGAGAGTCTGAAATTCTGGTCTGAAAACAGACTTGGGGTTACTTGTGTTTTAGGCTTTCCCCTTGGCGCCAAGGTAGGTGCACCCACACATGTGAGGTACCGTTTTCATCGGGACACCTGTGGGAACGTGGGACGGTAGGCCATGTGTTGTTGGGGGCGTGTTTCGATGGGTGAGCTGAGCGAAATGTGCGGAAAATGAATTTTTTTACCCACATTTCAGACTTTGCGGGGGTGTCTGGGTAGTAAATTCTGGGCCGATTTGCCCAAATCATACCTCTGCCGATTCCCACGGGTGTCCTCTTTTCGGAAATGCATGGGGTTCCCTGTTTTCCTTGGTGGCTTGGACACCCGAGGCCCATATCTGTATGATGTGAGAGTGTGCAATTAAGGTGTGAAAACGACTTGGGGTTACTTGTGTTTTAGGCTTTCCCCTTGGCGCCCTGGTAGGTGCACCCACACATGTGAGGTACCGTTTAGATCGGGACACCTGTGGGAACACGGGACGGTAGGCCATGTGTTGTTGGGGGCATGTTTCGATGGGTGAGCCGAGCGAAGTGTGCGGAAAATGCGTTTTTTTCCCCACATTTCTGACTTTGGGGGTTGTCTGGGTAATAAATTCTGGGCCGATTTGCGCAAATCATACCTCTGCGGATTCCCACGGGTGTCCTCTTTTCGGAAATACATGGGGTTGCCTGTTTTCCTTGGTGGCTTGGACACCCGAGGC
Source organism: Ambystoma mexicanum (assembly GCF_040938575.1). NCBI lineage: Eukaryota > Metazoa > Chordata > Amphibia > Caudata > Ambystomatidae > Ambystoma > Ambystoma mexicanum. Next base: position 645,867,980 of record NC_090938.1, read on the forward strand.
CCATATCTGCATGGTTTGCCGGTCGGCAGAGAGTCTGAAATTCTGGTCTGAAAACAGACTTGGGGTTACTTGTGTTTTAGGCTTTCCCCTTGGCGCCAAGGTAGGTGCACCCACACATGTGAGGTACCGTTTTCATCGGGACACCTGTGGGAACGTGGGACGGTAGGCCATGTGTTGTTGGGGGCGTGTTTCGATGGGTGCGCTGAGTAAAATGTGCGGAAAATGTGTTTTTTCCCCCACATTTCGGACTTCGCGGAGTGTCTGGGTAATAAATTCTTGGCCGATTTGCGCAAATCATACCTCTGCGGATTCCCACAGGTGTCCACTTTTCGGAAATGCATGGGGTTCCCTGTTTTCCTTGGTGGCTTGGACACCCGGGGCCCATATCTGTATGGTGTGCCGGTCGGCAGAGAGTCTGAAATTCTGGTCTGAAAACAGACCTGGGGTTACCTGTGTTTTAGGCTTTCCCCTTGGAACCCAGGTAGGTGCACCCGCACATGTGAGGTAACGTTTTCATCGGGACACCTGTGGGAACATGGGACGGTAGGCCATGTGTTGTTGGCGGCGTGTTTCGATGGGTGCGCCGAGTGAAATGTGCGGAAAATGAATTTTTTTACCCACATTTCAGACTTTGCGGGGGTGTCTGGGTAGTAAATTCTGGGCCGATTTGCCCAAATCATACCTCTGCCGATTCCCACGGGTGTCCTCTTTTCGGAAATGCATGGGGTTCCCTGTTTTCCTTGGTGGCTTGGACACCCGAGGCCCATATCTGTATGATGTGAGAGTGTGCAATTAAGGTGTGAAAACGACTTAGGGTTACTTGTGTTTTAGGCATTCCCCTTGGCGCCCTGGTAGGTGCACCCACACATGTGAGGTACCGTTTAGATTGGGACACCTGTGGGAACACGGGACGGTAGGCCATGTGTTGTTGGGGGCATGTTTCGATGGGTGAGCCGAGCGAAGTGTGCGGAAAATGCGTTTTTTTCCCCACATTTCTGACTTTGGGGGTTGTCTGGGTAATAAATTCTGGGCCGATTTGCGCAAATCATACCTCTGCGGATTCCCACGGGTGTCCTCTTTTCGGAAATACATGGGGTTCCGAGTTTTCCTTGGTGGCTTGGACACCCGAGGCCCATATCTGCATGGTTTGCCGGTCGGCAGAGAGTCTGAAATTCTGGTCTGAAAACAGACTTGGGGTTACTTGTGTTTTAGGCTTTCCCCTTGGCGCCAAGGTAGGTGCACCCACACATGTGAGGTACCGTTTTCATCGGGACACCTGTGGGAACGTGGGACAGTAGGCCATGTGTTGTTGGGGGCGTGTTTCAATGGGTGAGCCGAGTGAAATGTGCGGCAAATGTGTTTTTTCCCCCACATTTCAGACTTTGCGGGGGTGTCTGGGTAATAAATTCTGGGCCGATTTGTGCAAATCATACCTCTGCGGATTCCCACGGGTGTCCTCTTTTCGGAAATACATGGGGTTCCCTGTTTTCCTTGGTGGCTTGGACACCCGAGGCCCTTATCTGCATGGTTTGCCGGTCGGCAGAGAGTCTGAAATTCTGGTCTGAAAACAGACTTGGGGTTACTTGTGTTTTAGGCTTTCCCCTTGGCACCCAGGTAGGTGCACCCACACATGTGAGGTAACGTTTTCATCGGGACCTGTGGGAACATGGGACGGTAGGCCATGTGTTGTTGGCGGCGTGTTTCGATGGCTGAGCCGAGTGAAATGTGCGGAAAATGAATTTTTTTCCCCACATTTCAGACTTTGCGGGGGTGTCTGGGTAGTAAATTCTGGGCCGATTTGCCCAAATCATACCTCTGCCGATTCCCACGGGTGTCCTCTTTTCGGAAATGCATGGGGTTCCCTGTTTTCCTTGGTGGCTTGGACACCCGAGGCCCATATCTGTATGATGTGAGCGTGTGCAATTCAGATGTGAAAATGACTTGGGGTTACTTGTGTTTTAGGCTTTCCCCTTGGCGCCCTGGTAGGTGCACCCACACATGTGAGGTACCGTTTAGATCGGGACACCTGTGGGAACGCGGGACGGTAGGCCATGTGTTGTTGGAGGTATGTTTCGATGGGTGAGCCGAGCGAAGTGTGCGGAAAATGCGTTTTTTTCCCCACATTTCTGACTTTGGGGGTTGTCTGGGTAATAAATTCTGGGCCGATTTGCGCAAATCATACCTCTGCGGATTCCACCGGGTGTCCTCTTTTCGGAAATGCATGGGGTTCCTTGTTTTCCTTGGTTGCTTGGACACCCGAGGCCCATATCTGTATGGTGTGCCGTTCGGCAGAGAGTCTGAAATTCTGGTCTGAAAACAGACTTGGGGTTACTTGTGTTTTAGGCTTTCCCCTTGGCGCCAAGGTAGGTGCACCCACACATGTGAGGTCCCGTTTTCATCGGGACACCTGTGGGAACGTGGGACAGTAGGCCATGTGTTGTTGGGGGCGTGTTTCAATGGGTGAGCCGAGTGAAATGTGCAGAAAATGTGTTTTTTCCCCCACATTTCAGACTTTGCGGGGGTGTCTGGGTAATAAATTCTGGGCCGATTTGTGCAAATCATACCTCTGCGGATTCCCACGGGTGTCCTCTTTTCGGAAATACATGGGGTTCCCTGTTTTCCTTGGTGGCTTGGACACCCGAGGCCCTTATCTGCATGGTTTGCCGGTCGGCAGAGAGTCTGAAATTCTGGTCTGAAAACAGACTTGGGGTTACTTGTGTTTTAGGCTTTCCCCTTGGCGCCAAGGTAGGTGCACCCACACATGTGAGGTACCGTTTTCATCGGGACACCTGTGGGAACGTGGGACGGTAGGCCATGTGTTGTTGGGGGCGTGTTTCGATGGGTGCGCTGAGTAAAATGTGCGGAAAATGTGTTTTTTCCCCCACATTTCGGACTTCGCGGAGTGTCTGGGTAATAAATTCTTGGCCGATTTGCGCAAATCATACCTCTGCGGATTCCCACGGGTGTCCACTTTTCGGAAATGCATGGGGTTCCCTGTTTTCCTTGGTGGCTTGGACACCCGAGGCCCATATCTGTATGGTGTGCCGGTCGGCAGAGAGTCTGAAATTCTGGTCTGAAAACAGACTTGGGGTTACTTGTGTTTTAGGCTTTCCCCTTGGCGCCAAGGTAGGTGCACCCACACATGTGAGGTACCGTTTTCATTGGGACACCTGTGGGAACGTGGGACGGTAGGCCATGTGTTGTTGGGGGCGTGTTTCGATGGGTGAGCCGAGCGAAATGTGCGGAAAATGAATTTTTTTACCCACATTTCATACTTTGCGGGGGTGTCTGGGTAGTAAATTCTGGGCCGATTTGCCCAAATCATACCTCTGCCGATTCCCACGGGTGTCCTCTTTTCGGAAATGCATGGGGTTCCCTGTTTTCCTTGGTGGCTTGGACACCCGAGGCCCATATCTGTATGATGTGAGAGTGTGCAATTAAGGTGTGAAAACGACTTGGGGTTACTTGTGTTTTAGGCTTTCCCCTTGGCGCCCTGGTAGGTGCACCCACACATGTGAGGTACCGTTTAGATCGGGACACCTGTGGGAACACGGGACGGTAGGCCATGTGTTGTTGGGGGCATGTTTCGATGGGTGAGCCGAGCGAAGTGTGCGGAAAATGCGTTTTTTTCCCCACATTTCTGACTTTGGGGGTTGTCTGGGTAATAAATTCTGGGCCGATTTGCGCAAATCATACCTCTGCGGATTCCCACGGGTGTCCTCTTTTCGGAAATACATGGGGTTGCCTGTTTTCCTTGGTGGCTTGGACACCCGAGGCCCATATCTGCATGGTTTGCCGGTCGGCAGAGAGTCTGAAATTCTGGTCTGAAAACAGACCTGGGGTTACCTGTGTTTTAGGCTTTCCCCTTGGAACCCAGGTAGGTGCACCCGCACATGTGAGGTAACGTTTTCATCGGGACACCTGTGGGAACATGGGACGGTAGGCCATGTGTTGTTGGCGGCGTGTTTCGATGGGTGCGCCGAGTGAAATGTGCGGAAAATGAATTTTTTTACCCACATTTCAGACTTTGCGGGGGTGTCTGGGTAGTAAATTCTGGGCCGATTTGCCCAAATCATACCTCTGCCGATTCCCACGGGTGTCCTCTTTTCGGAAATGCATGGGGTTCCCTGTTTTCCTTGGTGGCTTGGACACCCGAGGCCCATATCTGTATGATGTGAGAGTGTGCAATTAAGGTGTGAAAACGACTTGGGGTTACTTGTGTTTTAGGCATTCCCCTTGGCGCCCTGGTAGGTGCACCCACACATGTGAGGTACCGTTTAGATCGGGACACCTGTGGGAACACGGGACGGTAGGCCATGTGTTGTTGGGGGCATGTTTCGATGGGTGAGCCGAGCGAAATGTGCGGAAAATGAATTTTTTTACCCACATTTCAGACTTTGCGGGGGTGTCTGGGTAGTAAATTCTGGGCCGATTTGCCCAAATCATACCTCTGCCGATTCCCACGGGTGTCCTCTTTTCGGAAATGCATGGGGTTCCCTGTTTTCCTTGGTGGCTTGGACACCCGAGGCCCATATCTGTATGATGTGAGAGTGTGCAATTAAGGTGTGAAAACGACTTGGGGTTACTTGTGTTTTAGGCTTTCCCCTTGGCGCCCTGGTAGGTGCACCCACACATGTGAGGTACCGTTTAGATCGGGACACCTGTGGGAACACGGGACGGTAGGCCATGTGTTGTTGGGGGCATGTTTCGATGGGTGAGCCGAGCGAAGTGTGCGGAAAATGCGTTTTTTTCCCCACATTTCTGACTTTGGGGGTTGTCTGGGTAATAAATTCTGGGCCGATTTGCGCAAATCATACCTCTGCGGATTCCCACGGGTGTCCTCTTTTCGGAAATACATGGGGTTGCCTGTTTTCCTTGGTGGCTTGGACACCCGAGGCCCATATCTGCATGGTTTGCCGGTCGGCAGAGAGTCTGAAATTCTGGTCTGAAAACAGACTTGGGGTTACTTGTGTTTTAGGCTTTCCCCTTGGCGCCAAGGTAGGTGCACCCACACATGTGAGGTACCGTTTTCATCGGGACACCTGTGGGAACGTGGGACGGTAGGCCATGTGTTGTTGGGGGCGTGTTTCGATGGGTGCGCTGAGTAAAATGTGCGGAAAATGTGTTTTTTCCCCCACATTTCGGACTTCGCGGAGTGTCTGGGTAATAAATTCTTGGCCGATTTGCGCAAATCATACCTCTGCGGATTCCCACAGGTGTCCACTTTTCGGAAATGCATGGGGTTCCCTGTTTTCCTTGGTGGCTTGGACACCCGGGGCCCATATCTGTATGGTGTGCCGGTCGGCAGAGAGTCTGAAATTCTGGTCTGAAAACAGACCTGGGGTTACCTGTGTTTTAGGCTTTCCCCTTGGAACCCAGGTAGGTGCACCCGCACATGTGAGGTAACGTTTTCATCGGGACACCTGTGGGAACATGGGACGGTAGGCCATGTGTTGTTGGCGGCGTGTTTCGATGGGTGCGCCGAGTGAAATGTGCGGAAAATGAATTTTTTTACCCACATTTCAGACTTTGCGGGGGTGTCTGGGTAGTAAATTCTGGGCCGATTTGCCCAAATCATACCTCTGCCGATTCCCACGGGTGTCCTCTTTTCGGAAATGCATGGGGTTCCCTGTTTTCCTTGGTGGCTTGGACACCCGAGGCCCATATCTGTATGATGTGAGAGTGTGCAATTAAGGTGTGAAAACGACTTAGGGTTACTTGTGTTTTAGGCATTCCCCTTGGCGCCCTGGTAGGTGCACCCACACATGTGAGGTACCGTTTAGATCGGGACACCTGTGGGAACACGGGACGGTAGGCCATGTGTTGTTGGGGGCATGTTTCGATGGGTGAGCCGAGCGAAGTGTGCGGAAAATGCGTTTTTTTCCCCACATTTCTGACTTTGGGGGTTGTCTGGGTAATAAATTCTGGGCCGATTTGCGCAAATCATACCTCTGCGGATTCCCACGGGTGTCCTCTTTTCGGAAATACATGGGGTTCCGAGTTTTCCTTGGTGGCTTGGACACCCGAGGCCCATATCTGCATGGTTTGCCGGTCGGCAGAGAGTCTGAAATTCTGGTCTGAAAACAGACTTGGGGTTACTTGTGTTTTAGGCTTTCCCCTTGGCGCCAAGGTAGGTGCACCCACACATGTGAGGTACCGTTTTCATCGGGACACCTGTGGGAACGTGGGACAGTAGGCCATGTGTTGTTGGGGGCGTGTTTCAATGGGTGAGCCGAGTGAAATGTGCGGCAAATGTGTTTTTTCCCCCACATTTCAGACTTTGCGGGGGTGTCTGGGTAATAAATTCTGGGCCGATTTGTGCAAATCATACCTCTGCGGATTCCCACGGGTGTCCTCTTTTCGGAAATACATGGGGTTCCCTGTTTTCCTTGGTGGCTTGGACACCCGAGGCCCTTATCTGCATGGTTTGCCGGTCGGCAGAGAGTCTGAAATTCTGGTCTGAAAACAGACTTGGGGTTACTTGTGTTTTAGGCTTTCCCCTTGGCACCCAGGTAGGTGCACCCACACATGTGAGGTAACGTTTTCATCGGGACCTGTGGGAACATGGGACGGTAGGCCATGTGTTGTTGGCGGCGTGTTTCGATGGCTGAGCCGAGTGAAATGTGCGGAAAATGAATTTTTTTCCCCACATTTCAGACTTTGCGGGGGTGTCTGGGTAGTAAATTCTGGGCCGATTTGCCCAAATCATACCTCTGCCGATTCCCACGGGTGTCCTCTTTTCGGAAATGCATGGGGTTCCCTGTTTTCCTTGGTGGCTTGGACACCCGAGGCCCATATCTGTATGATGTGAGCGTGTGCAATTCAGATGTGAAAATGACTTGGGGTTACTTGTGTTTTAGGCTTTCCCCTTGGCGCCCTGGTAGGTGCACCCACACATGTGAGGTACCGTTTAGATCGGGACACCTGTGGGAACGCGGGACGGTAGGCCATGTGTTGTTGGAGGTATGTTTCGATGGGTGAGCCGAGCGAAGTGTGCGGAAAATGCGTTTTTTTCCCCACATTTCTGACTTTGGGGGTTGTCTGGGTAATAAATTCTGGGCCGATTTGCGCAAATCATACCTCTGCGGATTCCACCGGGTGTCCTCTTTTCGGAAATGCATGGGGTTCCTTGTTTTCCTTGGTTGCTTGGACACCCGAGGCCCATATCTGTATGGTGTGCCGTTCGGCAGAGAGTCTGAAATTCTGGTCTGAAAACAGACTTGGGGTTACTTGTGTTTTAGGCTTTCCCCTTGGCGCCAAGGTAGGTGCACCCACACATGTGAGGTCCCGTTTTCATCGGGACACCTGTGGGAACGTGGGACAGTAGGCCATGTGTTGTTGGGGGCGTGTTTCAATGGGTGAGCCGAGTGAAATGTGCAGAAAATGTGTTTTTTCCCCCACATTTCAGACTTTGCGGGGGTGTCTGGGTAATAAATTCTGGGCCGATTTGTGCAAATCATACCTCTGCGGATTCCCACGGGTGTCCTCTTTTCGGAAATACATGGGGTTCCCTGTTTTCCTTGGTGGCTTGGACACCCGAGGCCCTTATCTGCATGGTTTGCCGGTCGGCAGAGAGTCTGAAATTCTGGTCTGAAAACAGTCTTGGGGTTACTTGTGTTTTAGGCTTTCCCCTTGGCGCCAAGGTAGGTGCACCCACACATGTGAGGTACCGTTTTCATCGGGACACCTGTGGGAACGTGGGACGGTAGGCCATGTGTTGTTGGGGGCGTGTTTCGATGGGTGCGCTGAGTAAAATGTGCGGAAAATGTGTTTTTTCCCCCACATTTCGGACTTCGCGGAGTGTCTGGGTAATAAATTCTTGGCCGATTTGCGCAAATCATACCTCTGCGGATTCCCACGGGTGTCCACTTTTCGGAAATGCATGGGGTTCCCTGTTTTCCCTGGTGGCTTGGACACCCGAGGCCCATATCTGTATGGTGTGCCGGTCGGCAGAGAGTCTGAAATTCTGGTCTGAAAACAGACTTGGGGTTACTTGTGTTTTAGGCTTTCCCCTTGGCGCCAAGGTAGGTGCACCCACACATGTGAGGTACCGTTTTCATTGGGACACCTGTGGGAACGTGGGACCGTAGGCCATGTGTTGTTGGGGGCGTGTTTCGATGGGTGAGCCGAGCGAAATGTGCGGAAAATGAATTTTTTTACCCACATTTCAGACTTTGCGGGGGTGTCTGGGTAGTAAATTCTGGGCCGATTTGCCCAAATCATACCTCTGCCGATTCCCACGGGTGTCCTCTTTTCGGAAATGCATGGGGTTCCCTGTTTTCCTTGGTGGCTTGGACACCCGAGGCCCATATCTGTATGATGTGAGAGTGTGCAATTAAGGTGTGAAAACGACTTGGGGTTACTTGTGTTTTAGGCTTTCCCCTTGGCGCCCTGGTAGGTGCACCCACACATGTGAGGTACCGTTTAGATCGGGACACCTGTGGGAACACGGGACGGTAGGCCATGTGTTGTTGGGGGCATGTTTCGATGGGTGAGCCGAGCGAAGTGTGCGGAAAATGCGTTTTTTTCCCCACATTTCTGACTTTGGGGGTTGTCTGGGTAATAAATTCTGGGCCGATTTGCGCAAATCATACCTCTGCGGATTCCCACGGGTGTCCTCTTTTCGGAAATACATGGGGTTGCCTGTTTTCCTTGGTGGCTTGGACACCCGAGGCCCATATCTGCATGGTTTGCCGGTCGGCAGAGAGTCTGAAATTCTGGTCTGAAAACAGACTTGGGGTTACTTGTGTTTTAGGCTTTCCCCTTGGCGCCAAGGTAGGTGCACCCACACATGTGAGGTACCGTTTTCATCGGGACACCTGTGGGAACGTGGGACGGTAGGCCATGTGTTGTTGGGGGCGTGTTTCGATGGGTGCGCTGAGTAAAATGTGCGGAAAATGTGTTTTTTCCCCCACATTTCGGACTTCGCGGAGTGTCTGGGTAATAAATTCTTGGCCGATTTGCGCAAATCATACCTCTGCGGATTCCCACAGGTGTCCACTTTTCGGAAATGCATGGGGTTCCCTGTTTTCCTTGGTGGCTTGGACACCCGGGGCCCATATCTGTATGGTGTGCCGGTCGGCAGAGAGTCTGAAATTCTGGTCTGAAAACAGACCTGGGGTTACCTGTGTTTTAGGCTTTCCCCTTGGAACCCAGGTAGGTGCACCCGCACATGTGAGGTAACGTTTTCATCGGGACACCTGTGGGAACATGGGACGGTAGGCCATGTGTTGTTGGCGGCGTGTTTCGATGGGTGCGCCGAGTGAAATGTGCGGAAAATGAATTTTTTTACCCACATTTCAGACTTTGCGGGGGTGTCTGGGTAGTAAATTCTGGGCCGATTTGCCCAAATCATACCTCTGCCGATTCCCACGGGTGTCCTCTTTTCGGAAATGCATGGGGTTCCCTGTTTTCCTTGGTGGCTTGGACACCCGAGGCCCATATCTGTATGATGTGAGAGTGTGCAATTAAGGTGTGAAAACGACTTAGGGTTACTTGTGTTTTAGGCATTCCCCTTGGCGCCCTGGTAGGTGCACCCACACATGTGAGGTACCGTTTAGATCGGGACACCTGTGGGAACACGGGACGGTAGGCCATGTGTTGTTGGGGGCATGTTTCGATGGGTGAGCCGAGCGAAGTGTGCGGAAAATGCGTTTTTTTCCCCACATTTCTGACTTTGGGGGTTGTCTGGGTAATAAATTCTGGGCCGATTTGCGCAAATCATACCTCTGCGGATTCCCACGGGTGTCCTCTTTTCGGAAATACATGGGGTTCCGAGTTTTCCTTGGTGGCTTGGACACCCGAGGCCCATATCTGCATGGTTTGCCGGTCGGCAGAGAGTCTGAAATTCTGGTCTGAAAACAGACTTGGGGTTACTTGTGTTTTAGGCTTTCCCCTTGGCGCCAAGGTAGGTGCACCCACACATGTGAGGTACCGTTTTCATCGGGACACCTGTGGGAACGTGGGACAGTAGGCCATGTGTTGTTGGGGGCGTGTTTCAATGGGTGAGCCGAGTGAAATGTGCGGCAAATGTGTTTTTTCCCCCACATTTCAGACTTTGCGGGGGTGTCTGGGTAATAAATTCTGGGCCGATTTGTGCAAATCATACCTCTGCGGATTCCCACGGGTGTCCTCTTTTCGGAAATACATGGGGTTCCCTGTTTTCCTTGGTGGCTTGGACACCCGAGGCCCTTATCTGCATGGTTTGCCGGTCGGCAGAGAGTCTGAAATTCTGGTCTGAAAACAGACTTGGGGTTACTTGTGTTTTAGGCTTTCCCCTTGGCACCCAGGTAGGTGCACCCACACATGTGAGGTAACGTTTTCATCGGGACCTGTGGGAACATGGGACGGTAGGCCATGTGTTGTTGGCGGCGTGTTTCGATGGCTGAGCCGAGTGAAATGTGCGGAAAATGAATTTTTTTCCCCACATTTCAGACTTTGCGGGGGTGTCTGGGTAGTAAATTCTGGGCCGATTTGCCCAAATCATACCTCTGCCGATTCCCACGGGTGTCCTCTTTTCGGAAATGCATGGGGTTCCCTGTTTTCCTTGGTGGCTTGGACACCCGAGGCCCATATCTGTATGATGTGAGCGTGTGCAATTCAGATGTGAAAATGACTTGGGGTTACTTGTGTTTTAGGCTTTCCCCTTGGCGCCCTGGTAGGTGCACCCACACATGTGAGGTACCGTTTAGATCGGGACACCTGTGGGAACGCGGGACGGTAGGCCATGTGTTGTTGGAGGTATGTTTCGATGGGTGAGCCGAGCGAAGTGTGCGGAAAATGCGTTTTTTTCCCCACATTTCTGACTTTGGGGGTTGTCTGGGTAATAAATTCTGGGCCGATTTGCGCAAATCATACCTCTGCGGATTCCACCGGGTGTCCTCTTTTCGGAAATGCATGGGGTTCCTTGTTTTCCTTGGTTGCTTGGACACCCGAGGCCCATATCTGTATGGTGTGCCGTTCGGCAGAGAGTCTGAAATTCTGGTCTGAAAACAGACTTGGGGTTACTTGTGTTTTAGGCTTTCCCCTTGGCGCCAAGGTAGGTGCACCCACACATGTGAGGTCCCGTTTTCATCGGGACACCTGTGGGAACGTGGGACAGTAGGCCATGTGTTGTTGGGGGCGTGTTTCAATGGGTGAGCCGAGTGAAATGTGCAGAAAATGTGTTTTTTCCCCCACATTTCAGACTTTGCGGGGGTGTCTGGGTAATAAATTCTGGGCCGATTTGTGCAAATCATACCTCTGCGGATTCCCACGGGTGTCCTCTTTTCGGAAATACATGGGGTTCCCTGTTTTCCTTGGTGGCTTGGACACCCGAGGCCCTTATCTGCATGGTTTGCCGGTCGGCAGAGAGTCTGAAATTCTGGTCTGAAAACAGACTTGGGGTTACTTGTGTTTTAGGCTTTCCCCTTGGCGCCAAGGTAGGTGCACCCACACATGTGAGGTACCGTTTTCATCGGGACACCTGTGGGAACGTGGGACGGTAGGCCATGTGTTGTTGGGGGCGTGTTTCGATGGGTGCGCTGAGTAAAATGTGCGGAAAATGTGTTTTTTCCCCCACATTTCGGACTTCGCGGAGTGTCTGGGTAATAAATTCTTGGCCGATTTGCGCAAATCATACCTCTGCGGATTCCCACGGGTGTCCACTTTTCGGAAATGCATGGGGTTCCCTGTTTTCCTTGGTGGCTTGGACACCCGAGGCCCATATCTGTATGGTGTGCCGGTCGGCAGAGAGTCTGAAATTCTGGTCTGAAAACAGACTTGGGGTTACTTGTGTTTTAGGCTTTCCCCTTGGCGCCAAGGTAGGTGCACCCACACATGTGAGGTACCGTTTTCATTGGGACACCTGTGGGAACGTGGGACGGTAGGCCATGTGTTGTTGGGGGCGTGTTTCGATGGGTGAGCCGAGCGAAATGTGCGGAAAATGAATTTTTTTACCCACATTTCATACTTTGCGGGGGTGTCTGGGTAGTAAATTCTGGGCCGATTTGCCCAAATCATACCTCTGCCGATTCCCACGGGTGTCCTCTTTTCGGAAATGCATGGGGTTCCCTGTTTTCCTTGGTGGCTTGGACACCCGAGGCCCATATCTGTATGATGTGAGAGTGTGCAATTAAGGTGTGAAAACGACTTGGGGTTACTTGTGTTTTAGGCTTTCCCCTTGGCGCCCTGGTAGGTGCACCCACACATGTGAGGTACCGTTTAGATCGGGACACCTGTGGGAACACGGGACGGTAGGCCATGTGTTGTTGGGGGCATGTTTCGATGGGTGAGCCGAGCGAAGTGTGCGGAAAATGCGTTTTTTTCCCCACATTTCTGACTTTGGGGGTTGTCTGGGTAATAAATTCTGGGCCGATTTGCGCAAATCATACCTCTGCGGATTCCCACGGGTGTCCTCTTTTCGGAAATACATGGGGTTGCCTGTTTTCCTTGGTGGCTTGGACACCCGAGGCCCATATCTGCATGGTTTGCCGGTCGGCAGAGAGTCTGAAATTCTGGTCTGAAAACAGACCTGGGGTTACCTGTGTTTTAGGCTTTCCCCTTGGAACCCAGGTAGGTGCACCCGCACATGTGAGGTAACGTTTTCATCGGGACACCTGTGGGAACATGGGACGGTAGGCCATGTGTTGTTGGCGGCGTGTTTCGATGGGTGCGCCGAGTGAAATGTGCGGAAAATGAATTTTTTTACCCACATTTCAGACTTTGCGGGGGTGTCTGGGTAGTAAATTCTGGGCCGATTTGCCCAAATCATACCTCTGCCGATTCCCACGGGTGTCCTCTTTTCGGAAATGCATGGGGTTCCCTGTTTTCCTTGGTGGCTTGGACACCCGAGGCCCATATCTGTATGATGTGAGAGTGTGCAATTAAGGTGTGAAAACGACTTGGGGTTACTTGTGTTTTAGGCATTCCCCTTGGCGCCCTGGTAGGTGCACCCACACATGTGAGGTACCGTTTAGATCGGGACACCTGTGGGAACACGGGACGGTAGGCCATGTGTTGTTGGGGGCATGTTTCGATGGGTGAGCCGAGCGAAATGTGCGGAAAATGAATTTTTTTACCCACATTTCAGACTTTGCGGGGGTGTCTGGGTAGTAAATTCTGGGCCGATTTGCCCAAATCATACCTCTGCCGATTCCCACGGGTGTCCTCTTTTCGGAAATGCATGGGGTTCCCTGTTTTCCTTGGTGGCTTGGACACCCGAGGCCCATATCTGTATGATGTGAGAGTGTGCAATTAAGGTGTGAAAACGACTTGGGGTTACTTGTGTTTTAGGCTTTCCCCTTGGCGCCCTGGTAGGTGCACCCACACATGTGAGGTACCGTTTAGATCGGGACACCTGTGGGAACACGGGACGGTAGGCCATGTGTTGTTGGGGGCATGTTTCGATGGGTGAGCCGAGCGAAGTGTGCGGAAAATGCGTTTTTTTCCCCACATTTCTGACTTTGGGGGTTGTCTGGGTAATAAATTCTGGGCCGATTTGCGCAAATCATACCTCTGCGGATTCCCACGGGTGTCCTCTTTTCGGAAATACATGGGGTTGCCTGTTTTCCTTGGTGGCTTGGACACCCGAGGCCCATATCTGCATGGTTTGCCGGTCGGCAGAGAGTCTGAAATTCTGGTCTGAAAACAGACTTGGGGTTACTTGTGTTTTAGGCTTTCCCCTTGGCGCCAAGGTAGGTGCACCCACACATGTGAGGTACCGTTTTCATCGGGACACCTGTGGGAACGTGGGACGGTAGGCCATGTGTTGTTGGGGGCGTGTTTCGATGGGTGCGCTGAGTAAAATGTGCGGAAAATGTGTTTTTTCCCCCACATTTCGGACTTCGCGGAGTGTCTGGGTAATAAATTCTTGGCCGATTTGCGCAAATCATACCTCTGCGGATTCCCACAGGTGTCCACTTTTCGGAAATGCATGGGGTTCCCTGTTTTCCTTGGTGGCTTGGACACCCGGGGCCCATATCTGTATGGTGTGCCGGTCGGCAGAGAGTCTGAAATTCTGGTCTGAAAACAGACCTGGGGTTACCTGTGTTTTAGGCTTTCCCCTTGGAACCCAGGTAGGTGCACCCGCACATGTGAGGTAACGTTTTCATCGGGACACCTGTGGGAACATGGGACGGTAGGCCATGTGTTGTTGGCGGCGTGTTTCGATGGGTGCGCCGAGTGAAATGTGCGGAAAATGAATTTTTTTACCCACATTTCAGACTTTGCGGGGGTGTCTGGGTAGTAAATTCTGGGCCGATTTGCCCAAATCATACCTCTGCCGATTCCCACGGGTGTCCTCTTTTCGGAAATGCATGGGGTTCCCTGTTTTCCTTGGTGGCTTGGACACCCGAGGCCCATATCTGTATGATGTGAGAGTGTGCAATTAAGGTGTGAAAACGACTTAGGGTTACTTGTGTTTTAGGCATTCCCCTTGGCGCCCTGGTAGGTGCACCCACACATGTGAGGTACCGTTTAGATCGGGACACCTGTGGGAACACGGGACGGTAGGCCATGTGTTGTTGGGGGCATGTTTCGATGGGTGAGCCGAGCGAAGTGTGCGGAAAATGCGTTTTTTTCCCCACATTTCTGACTTTGGGGGTTGTCTGGGTAATAAATTCTGGGCCGATTTGCGCAAATCATACCTCTGCGGATTCCCACGGGTGTCCTCTTTTCGGAAATACATGGGGTTCCGAGTTTTCCTTGGTGGCTTGGACACCCGAGGCCCATATCTGCATGGTTTGCCGGTCGGCAGAGAGTCTGAAATTCTGGTCTGAAAACAGACTTGGGGTTACTTGTGTTTTAGGCTTTCCCCTTGGCGCCAAGGTAGGTGCACCCACACATGTGAGGTACCGTTTTCATCGGGACACCTGTGGGAACGTGGGACAGTAGGCCATGTGTTGTTGGGGGCGTGTTTCAATGGGTGAGCCGAGTGAAATGTGCGGCAAATGTGTTTTTTCCCCCACATTTCAGACTTTGCGGGGGTGTCTGGGTAATAAATTCTGGGCCGATTTGTGCAAATCATACCTCTGCGGATTCCCACGGGTGTCCTCTTTTCGGAAATACATGGGGTTCCCTGTTTTCCTTGGTGGCTTGGACACCCGAGGCCCTTATCTGCATGGTTTGCCGGTCGGCAGAGAGTCTGAAATTCTGGTCTGAAAACAGACTTGGGGTTACTTGTGTTTTAGGCTTTCCCCTTGGCACCCAGGTAGGTGCACCCACACATGTGAGGTAACGTTTTCATCGGGACCTGTGGGAACATGGGACGGTAGGCCATGTGTTGTTGGCGGCGTGTTTCGATGGCTGAGCCGAGTGAAATGTGCGGAAAATGAATTTTTTTCCCCACATTTCAGACTTTGCGGGGGTGTCTGGGTAGTAAATTCTGGGCCGATTTGCCCAAATCATACCTCTGCCGATTCCCACGGGTGTCCTCTTTTCGGAAATGCATGGGGTTCCCTGTTTTCCTTGGTGGCTTGGACACCCGAGGCCCATATCTGTATGATGTGAGCGTGTGCAATTCAGATGTGAAAATGACTTGGGGTTACTTGTGTTTTAGGCTTTCCCCTTGGCGCCCTGGTAGGTGCACCCACACATGTGAGGTACCGTTTAGATCGGGACACCTGTGGGAACGCGGGACGGTAGGCCATGTGTTGTTGGAGGTATGTTTCGATGGGTGAGCCGAGCGAAGTGTGCGGAAAATGCGTTTTTTTCCCCACATTTCTGACTTTGGGGGTTGTCTGGGTAATAAATTCTGGGCCGATTTGCGCAAATCATACCTCTGCGGATTCCACCGGGTGTCCTCTTTTCGGAAATGCATGGGGTTCCTTGTTTTCCTTGGTTGCTTGGACACCCGAGGCCCATATCTGTATGGTGTGCCGTTCGGCAGAGAGTCTGAAATTCTGGTCTGAAAACAGACTTGGGGTTACTTGTGTTTTAGGCTTTCCCCTTGGCGCCAAGGTAGGTGCACCCACACATGTGAGGTCCCGTTTTCATCGGGACACCTGTGGGAACGTGGGACAGTAGGCCATGTGTTGTTGGGGGCGTGTTTCAATGGGTGAGCCGAGTGAAATGTGCAGAAAATGTGTTTTTTCCCCCACATTTCAGACTTTGCGGGGGTGTCTGGGTAATAAATTCTGGGCCGATTTGTGCAAATCATACCTCTGCGGATTCCCACGGGTGTCCTCTTTTCGGAAATACATGGGGTTCCCTGTTTTCCTTGGTGGCTTGGACACCCGAGGCCCTTATCTGCATGGTTTGCCGGTCGGCAGAGAGTCTGAAATTCTGGTCTGAAAACAGTCTTGGGGTTACTTGTGTTTTAGGCTTTCCCCTTGGCGCCAAGGTAGGTGCACCCACACATGTGAGGTACCGTTTTCATCGGGACACCTGTGGGAACGTGGGACGGTAGGCCATGTGTTGTTGGGGGCGTGTTTCGATGGGTGCGCTGAGTAAAATGTGCGGAAAATGTGTTTTTTCCCCCACATTTCGGACTTCGCGGAGTGTCTGGGTAATAAATTCTTGGCCGATTTGCGCAAATCATACCTCTGCGGATTCCCACGGGTGTCCACTTTTCGGAAATGCATGGGGTTCCCTGTTTTCCCTGGTGGCTTGGACACCCGAGGCCCATATCTGTATGGTGTGCCGGTCGGCAGAGAGTCTGAAATTCTGGTCTGAAAACAGACTTGGGGTTACTTGTGTTTTAGGCTTTCCCCTTGGCGCCAAGGTAGGTGCACCCACACATGTGAGGTACCGTTTTCATTGGGACACCTGTGGGAACGTGGGACCGTAGGCCATGTGTTGTTGGGGGCGTGTTTCGATGGGTGAGCCGAGCGAAATGTGCGGAAAATGAATTTTTTTACCCACATTTCAGACTTTGCGGGGGTGTCTGGGTAGTAAATTCTGGGCCGATTTGCCCAAATCATACCTCTGCCGATTCCCACGGGTGTCCTCTTTTCGGAAATGCATGGGGTTCCCTGTTTTCCTTGGTGGCTTGGACACCCGAGGCCCATATCTGTATGATGTGAGAGTGTGCAATTAAGGTGTGAAAACGACTTGGGGTTACTTGTGTTTTAGGCTTTCCCCTTGGCGCCCTGGTAGGTGCACCCACACATGTGAGGTACCGTTTAGATCGGGACACCTGTGGGAACACGGGACGGTAGGCCATGTGTTGTTGGGGGCATGTTTCGATGGGTGAGCCGAGCGAAGTGTGCGGAAAATGCGTTTTTTTCCCCACATTTCTGACTTTGGGGGTTGTCTGGGTAATAAATTCTGGGCCGATTTGCGCAAATCATACCTCTGCGGATTCCCACGGGTGTCCTCTTTTCGGAAATACATGGGGTTGCCTGTTTTCCTTGGTGGCTTGGACACCCGAGGCCCATATCTGCATGGTTTGCCGGTCGGCAGAGAGTCTGAAATTCTGGTCTGAAAACAGACTTGGGGTTACTTGTGTTTTAGGCTTTCCCCTTGGCGCCAAGGTAGGTGCACCCACACATGTGAGGTACCGTTTTCATCGGGACACCTGTGGGAACGTGGGACGGTAGGCCATGTGTTGTTGGGGGCGTGTTTCGATGGGTGCGCTGAGTAAAATGTGCGGAAAATGTGTTTTTTCCCCCACATTTCGGACTTCGCGGAGTGTCTGGGTAATAAATTCTTGGCCGATTTGCGCAAATCATACCTCTGCGGATTCCCACGGGTGTCCACTTTTCGGAAATGCATGGGGTTCCCTGTTTTCCTTGGTGGCTTGGACACCCGGGGCCCATATCTGTATGGTGTGCCGGTCGGCAGAGAGTCTGAAATTCTGGTCTGAAAACAGACCTGGGGTTACCTGTGTTTTAGGCTTTCCCCTTGGAACCCAGGTAGGTGCACCCGCACATGTGAGGTAACGTTTTCATCGGGACACCTGTGAGAACATGGGACGGTAGGCCATGTGTTGTTGGCGGCGTGTTTCGATGGGTGCGCCGAGTGAAATGTGCGGAAAATGAATTTTTTTACCCACATTTCAGACTTTGCGGGGGTGTCTGGGTAGTAAATTCTGGGCCGATTTGCCCAAATCATACCTCTGCCGATTCCCACGGGTGTCCTCTTTTCGGAAATGCATGGGGTTCCCTGTTTTCCTTGGTGGCTTGGACACCCGAGGCCCATATCTGTATGATGTGAGAGTGTGCAATTAAGGTGTGAAAACGACTTGGGGTTACTTGTGTTTTAGGCATTCCCCTTGGCGCCCTGGTAGGTGCACCCACACATGTGAGGTACCGTTTAGATCGGGACACCTGTGGGAACACGGGACGGTAGGCCATGTGTTGTTGGGGGCATGTTTCGATGGGTGAGCCGAGCGAAGTGTGCGGAAAATGCGTTTTTTTCCCCACATTTCTGACTTTGGGGGTTGTCTGGGTAATAAATTCTGGGCCGATTTGCGCAAATCATACCTCTGCGGATTCCCACGGGTGTCCTCTTTTCGGAAATACATGGGGTTCCCAGTTTTCCTTGGTGGCTTGGACACCCGAGGCCCATATCTGCATGGTTTGCCGGTCGGCAGAGAGTCTGAAATTCTGGTCTGAAAACAGACTTGGGGTTACTTGTGTTTTAGGCTTTCCCCTTGGCGCCAAGGTAGGTGCACCCACACATGTGAGGTACCGTTTTCATCGGGACACCTGTGGGAACGTGGGACAGTAGGCCATGTGTTGTTGGGGGCGTGTTTCAATGGGTGAGCCGAGTGAAATGTGCGGAAAATGTGTTTTTTCCCCCACATTTCAGACTTTGCGGGGGTGTCTGGGTAATAAATTCTGGGCCGATTTGTGCAAATCATACCTCTACGGATTCCCACGGGTGTCCTCTTTTCGGAAATACATGGGGTTCCCTGTTTTCCTTGGTGGCTTGGACACCCGAGGCCCTTATCTGCATGGTTTGCCGGTCGGCAGAGAGTCTGAAATTCTGGTCTGAAAACAGACTTGGGGTTACTTGTGTTTTAGGCTTTCCCCTTGGCGCCAAGGTAGGTGCACCCACACATGTGAGGTACCGTTTTCATCGGGACACCTGTGGGAACATGGGACAGTAGGCCATGTGTTGTTGGCGGCGTGTTTCGATGGGTGCGCCGAGTGAAATGTGCGGAAAATGACTTTATTTCCCCACATTTCGGACTTTGCGGGGGTGTCTGGGTAGTAAATTCTGGGCCGATTTGCCCAAATCATACCTCTGCCGATTCCCACGGGGGTCCTCTTTTCGGAAATGCATGGGGTTCCCTCTTTTCCTTGGTGGCTTGGACACCCGAGGCCCATATCTGTATGATGTGAGAGTGTGCAATTCAGGTGTGAAAACGACTTGGGGTTACTTGTGTTTTAGGCTTTCCCCTTGGCGCCTTGGTAGGTGCACCCACACATGTGAGGTACCGTTTAGATCGGGACACCTGTGGGAACGCGGGACGGTAGGCCATGTGTTGTTGGGGGCATGTTTCGATGGGTGAGCCGAGCGAAGTGTGCAGAAAATGCGTTTTTTCCCCATATTTCGGACTTTGGGGGTTGTCTGGGTAATAAATTCTGGGCAGATTTGCGCAAATCATACCTCTGCGGATTCCCACGGGTGTCCTCTTTTCGGAAATACATGGGGTTCCCTGTTTTCCTTGGTGGCTTGGACACCCGAGGCCAATATCTGTATGGTGTGCCGGTCGCCAGAGAGTCTGAAATTCTGGTCTGAAAACAGACTTGGGGTTACTTGTGTTTTAGGCTTTCCCCTTGGCACCCAGGTAGGTGCACCCACACATGTGAGGTACCGTTTTCATCGGGACACTTGTGGGAACGCGGGACAGTAGGCCATGTGTTGTTGGGGGCGTATTTCAATGGGTGAGCCGAGCGAAATTTGCGGAAAATGCATTTTTCCCCCACATTTCGGACTTGCAGGGGTGTCTGGGTAATACATTCTGGGCAGATTTGCGCAAATCATACCTCTGCGGAATCCCACGGGTGTCCTATTTTCGAAAATATATGGGGTTCCCTGTTTTCCTTGGTGGCTTGGACACCCGAGGCCCATATCTGTATGGTGTGCCGGTCGGCAGTGAGTCTGAAATTCTGGTCTGAAAACAGACTTGGGGCTAATTGTGTTTTAGGCTTTCCCCTTGGCACCAAGGTAGGTGCACCCACACATGTGAGGTACCGTTTTCATCGGGACACCTGTGGGAACGTGGGACGGTAGGCCATGTGTTGTTGGGGGCGTGTTTCTATGGGTGAGCCGAGCGAAATGTGTGGAAAATGCGTTTTTTCCCCCACATTTCGGACTTTGCGGAGTGTCTGGGTAATAAATTCTTGGCCGATTTGCGCAAATCATACCTCTGCGGATTCCCACGGGTGTCCACTTTTCGGAAATGCATGGGGTTCCCTGTTTTCCTTGGTGGCTTCTTCACCCGAGGCCCATATCTGTATGGTGTGCCGGTCGGCAGAGAGTCTGAAATTCTGGTCTGAAAACAGACTTGGGGTTACTTGTGTTTTAGGCTTTCCCCTTGGCGCCAAGGTAGGTGCACCCACACATGTGAGGTACCGTTTTCATCGGGAAACCTGTGGGAACGTGGGACGGTAGGCCGTGTGTTGTTGGGGGCGTGTTTCGATGGGTGAGTCGAGAGAAATGTGCGGAAAATGCGTTTTTGCCCCCACATTTCGGACTTTGCAGGGGTGTCTGGGTAATAAATTCTTGGCCGATTTGTGCAAATCATACCTCTGCGGATTCCCACGGGTGTCCACTTTTCGGAAATGCATGGGGTTCCCTGTTTTCCTTGGTGGCTTGGACACCCGGGGCCCATATCTGTATGGTGTGCCGGTCGGCAGAGAGTCTGAAATTCTGGTCTGAAAACAGACTTGGGGTTACTTGTGTTTTAGGCTTTCCCCTTGGCACCCAGGTAGGTGCACCCACACATGTGAGGTAACGTTTTCATCGGGACCTGTGGGAACATGGGACGGTAGGCCATGTGTTGTTGGCGGCGTGTTTCGATGGGTGAGCCGAGTGAAATGTGCGGAAAATGAATTTTTTTCCCCACATTTCAGACTTTGCGGGGGTGTCTGGGTAGTAAATTCTGGGCCGATTTGCCCAAATCATACCTCTGCCAATTCCCACGGGTGTCCTCTTTTTGGAAATGCATGGGGTTCCCTGTTTTCCTTGGTGGCTTGGACACCCGAGGCCCTTATCTGCATGGTTTGCCGGTCGGCAGAGAGTCTGAAATTCTGGTCTGAAAACAGACTTGGGGTTACTTGTGTTTTAGGCTTTCCCCTTGGCGCCAAGGTAGGTGCACCCACACATGTGAGGTACCGTTTTCATCGGGACACCTGTGGGAACGTGGGACGTTAGGCCATGTGTTGTTGGGGGCGTGTTTCGATGGGTGCGCTGAGTAAAATGTGCGGAAAATGTGTTTTTTCCCCCAAATTTCGGACTTCGTGGAGTGTCTGGGTAATAAATTCTTGGCCGATTTGCGCAAATCATACCTCTGCGCATTCCCACGGGTGTCCACTTTTCGGAAATGCATGGGGTTCCCTGTTTTCCTTGGTGGCTTGGACACCCGAGGCCCATATCTGTATGGTGTGCCGGTCGGCAGAGAGTCTGAAATTCTGGTCTGAAAACAGACTTGGGGTTACTTGTGTTTTAGGCTTTCCCCTTGGCGCCAAGGTAGGTGCACCCACACATGTGAGGTACCGTTTTCATCGGAACACCTGTGGGAATGTGGGACGGTAGGCCATGTGTTGTTGGGGGCGTGTTTCGATGGGTGAGCCGAGCGAAATGTGCGGAAAATGCGTTTTTCCCCCCACATTTCGGACTTTGTGGGGGTGTCTGGGTAATAAATTCTTGGCCGATTTGCGCAAATCATACCTCTGCGGATTCCCACGGGTGTCCACTTTTCGGAAATGCATGGGGTTCCCTGTTTTCCTTGGTGGCTTGGACACCCGGGGCCCATATCTGTATGGTGTGCCGGTCGGCAGAGAGTCTGAAATTCTGGTCTGAAAACAGACTTGGGGTTACTTGTGTTTTAGGCTTTCCCCTTGGAACCCAGGTATGTGCACCCACTCATTTGAGGTAACGTTTTCATCGGGACACCTGTGGGAACATGGGACGGTAGGCCATGTGTTGTTGGCGGCGTGTTTCGATGGGTGCGCCGAGTGAAATGTGCGGAAAATGAATTTTTTTACCCACATTTCAGATTTTGCGGGGGTGTCTGGGTAGTAAATTCTGGGCCGATTTGCCCAAATCATACCTCTGCCGATTCCCACGGGTGTCCTCTTTTCGGAAATGCATGGGGTTCCCTGTTTTCCTTGGTGGCTTGGACACCCGAGGCCCATATCTGTATGATGTGAGAGTGTGCAATTAAGGTGTGAAAACGACTTGGGGTTACTTGTGTTTTAGGCTTTCCCCTTGGCGCCCTGGTAGGTGCACCCACACATGTGAGGTACCGTTTAGATCGGGACACCTGTGGGAACGCGGGACGGTAGGCCATGTGTTGTTGGGGGCATGTTTCGATGGGTGAGCCGAGCGAAGTGTGCGGAAAATGCGTTTTTTTCCCCACATTTCTGACTTTGGGGGTTGTCTGGGTAATAAATTCTGGGCCGATTTGCGCAAATCATACCTCTGCGGATTCCCACGGGTGTCCTCTTTTCGGAAATACATGGGGTTCCCTGTTTTCCTTGGTGGCTTGGACACCCGAGGCCCATATCTGCATGGTTTGCCGGTCGGCAGAGAGTCTGAAATTCTGGTCTGAAAACAGACTTGGGGTTACTTGTGTTTTAGGCTTTCCCCTTGGCGCCAAGGTAGGTGCACCCACACATGTGAGGTACTGTTTTCATCGGGACACCTGTGGGAACGTGGGACGGTAGGCCATGTGTTGTTGGGGGCGTGTTTCGATGGGTGAGCCGAGCGAAATGTGCGGAAAATGAATTTTTTTACCCACATTTCAGACTTTGCGGGGGTGTCTGGGTAGTAAATTCTGGGCCGATTTGCCCAAATCATACCTCTGCCGATTCCCACGGGTGTCCTCTTTTCGGAAATGCATGGGGTTCCCTGTTTTCCTTGGTGGCTTGGACACCCGAGGCCCATATCTGTATGATGTGAGAGTGTGCAATTAAGGTGTGAAAACGACTTGGGGTTACTTGTGTTTTAGGCTTTCCCCTTGGCGCCCTGGTAGGTGCACCCACACATGTGAGGTACCGTTTAGATCGGGACACCTGTGGGAACACGGGACGGTAGGCCATGTGTTGTTGGGGGCATGTTTCGATGGGTGAGCCGAGCGAAGTGTGCGGAAAATGCGTTTTTTTCCCCACATTTCTGACTTTGGGGGTTGTCTGGGTAATAAATTCTGGGCCGATTTGCGCAAATCATACCTCTGCGGATTCCCACGGGTGTCCTCTTTTCGGAAATACATGGGGTTGCCTGTTTTCCTTGGTGGCTTGGACACCCGAGGCCCATATCTGCATGGTTTGCCGGTCGGCAGAGAGTCTGAAATTCTGGTCTGAAAACAGACTTGGGGTTACTTGTGTTTTAGGCTTTCCCCTTGGCGCCAAGGTAGGTGCACCCACACATGTGAGGTACCGTTTTCATCGGGACACCTGTGGGAACGTGGGACGGTAGGCCATGTGTTGTTGGGGGCGTGTTTCGATGGGTGCGCTGAGTAAAATGTGCGGAAAATGTGTTTTTTCCCCCACATTTCGGACTTCGCGGAGTGTCTGGGTAATAAATTCTTGGCCGATTTGCGCAAATCATACCTCTGCGGATTCCCACAGGTGTCCACTTTTCGGAAATGCATGGGGTTCCCTGTTTTCCTTGGTGGCTTGGACACCCGGGGCCCATATCTGTATGGTGTGCCGGTCGGCAGAGAGTCTGAAATTCTGGTCTGAAAACAGACCTGGGGTTACCTGTGTTTTAGGCTTTCCCCTTGGAACCCAGGTAGGTGCACCCGCACATGTGAGGTAACGTTTTCATCGGGACACCTGTGGGAACATGGGACGGTAGGCCATGTGTTGTTGGCGGCGTGTTTCGATGGGTGCGCCGAGTGAAATGTGCGGAAAATGAATTTTTTTACCCACATTTCAGACTTTGCGGGGGTGTCTGGGTAGTAAATTCTGGGCCGATTTGCCCAAATCATACCTCTGCCGATTCCCACGGGTGTCCTCTTTTCGGAAATGCATGGGGTTCCCTGTTTTCCTTGGTGGCTTGGACACCCGAGGCCCATATCTGTATGATGTGAGAGTGTGCAATTAAGGTGTGAAAACGACTTAGGGTTACTTGTGTTTTAGGCATTCCCCTTGGCGCCCTGGTAGGTGCACCCACACATGTGAGGTACCGTTTAGATCGGGACACCTGTGGGAACACGGGACGGTAGGCCATGTGTTGTTGGGGGCATGTTTCGATGGGTGAGCCGAGCGAAGTGTGCGGAAAATGCGTTTTTTTCCCCACATTTCTGACTTTGGGGGTTGTCTGGGTAATAAATTCTGGGCCGATTTGCGCAAATCATACCTCTGCGGATTCCCACGGGTGTCCTCTTTTCGGAAATACATGGGGTTCCGAGTTTTCCTTGGTGGCTTGGACACCCGAGGCCCATATCTGCATGGTTTGCCGGTCGGCAGAGAGTCTGAAATTCTGGTCTGAAAACAGACTTGGGGTTACTTGTGTTTTAGGCTTTCCCCTTGGCGCCAAGGTAGGTGCACCCACACATGTGAGGTACCGTTTTCATCGGGACACCTGTGGGAACGTGGGACAGTAGGCCATGTGTTGTTGGGGGCGTGTTTCAATGGGTGAGCCGAGTGAAATGTGCGGCAAATGTGTTTTTTCCCCCACATTTCAGACTTTGCGGGGGTGTCTGGGTAATAAATTCTGGGCCGATTTGTGCAAATCATACCTCTGCGGATTCCCACGGGTGTCCTCTTTTCGGAAATACATGGGGTTCCCTGTTTTCCTTGGTGGCTTGGACACCCGAGGCCCTTATCTGCATGGTTTGCCGGTCGGCAGAGAGTCTGAAATTCTGGTCTGAAAACAGACTTGGGGTTACTTGTGTTTTAGGCTTTCCCCTTGGCACCCAGGTAGGTGCACCCACACATGTGAGGTAACGTTTTCATCGGGACCTGTGGGAACATGGGACGGTAGGCCATGTGTTGTTGGCGGCGTGTTTCGATGGCTGAGCCGAGTGAAATGTGCGGAAAATGAATTTTTTTCCCCACATTTCAGACTTTGCGGGGGTGTCTGGGTAGTAAATTCTGGGCCGATTTGCCCAAATCATACCTCTGCCGATTCCCACGGGTGTCCTCTTTTCGGAAATGCATGGGGTTCCCTGTTTTCCTTGGTGGCTTGGACACCCGAGGCCCATATCTGTATGATGTGAGCGTGTGCAATTCAGGTGTGAAAATGACTTGGGGTTACTTGTGTTTTAGGCTTTCCCCTTGGCGCCCTGGTAGGTGCACCCACACATGTGAGGTACCGTTTAGATTGGGACACCTGTGGGAACGCGGGACGGTAGGCCATGTGTTGTTGGAGGTATGTTTCGATGGGTGAGCCGAGCGAAGTGTGCGGAAAATGCGTTTTTTTCCCCACATTTCTGACTTTGGGGGTTGTCTGGGTAATAAATTCTGGGCCGATTTGCGCAAATCATACCTCTGCGGATTCCACCGGGTGTCCTCTTTTCGGAAATGCATGGGGTTCCTTGTTTTCCTTGGTTGCTTGGACACCCGAGGCCCATATCTGTATGGTGTGCCGTTCGGCAGAGAGTCTGAAATTCTGGTCTGAAAACAGACTTGGGGTTACTTGTGTTTTAGGCTTTCCCCTTGGCGCCAAGGTAGGTGCACCCACACATGTGAGGTCCCGTTTTCATCGGGACACCTGTGGGAACGTGGGACAGTAGGCCATGTGTTGTTGGGGGCGTGTTTCAATGGGTGAGCCGAGTGAAATGTGCAGAAAATGTGTTTTTTCCCCCACATTTCAGACTTTGCGGGGGTGTCTGGGTAATAAATTCTGGGCCGATTTGTGCAAATCATACCTCTGCGGATTCCCACGGGTGTCCTCTTTTCGGAAATACATGGGGTTCCCTGTTTTCCTTGGTGGCTTGGACACCCGAGGCCCTTATCTGCATGGTTTGCCGGTCGGCAGAGAGTCTGAAATTCTGGTCTGAAAACAGACTTGGGGTTACTTGTGTTTTAGGCTTTCCCCTTGGCGCCAAGGTAGGTGCACCCACACATGTGAGGTACCGTTTTCATCGGGACACCTGTGGGAACGTGGGACGGTAGGCCATGTGTTGTTGGGGGCGTGTTTCGATGGGTGCGCTGAGTAAAATGTGCGGAAAATGTGTTTTTTCCCCCACATTTCGGACTTCGCGGAGTGTCTGGGTAATAAATTCTTGGCCGATTTGCGCAAATCATACCTCTGCGGATTCCCACGGGTGTCCACTTTTCGGAAATGCATGGGGTTCCCTGTTTTCCTTGGTGGCTTGGACACCCGAGGCCCATATCTGTATGGTGTGCCGGTCGGCAGAGAGTCTGAAATTCTGGTCTGAAAACAGACTTGGGGTTACTTGTGTTTTAGGCTTTCCCCTTGGCGCCAAGGTAGGTGCACCCACACATGTGAGGTACCGTTTTCATTGGGACACCTGTGGGAACGTGGGACGGTAGGCCATGTGTTGTTGGGGGCGTGTTTCGATGGGTGAGCCGAGCGAAATGTGCGGAAAATGAATTTTTTTACCCACATTTCAGACTTTGCGGGGGTGTCTGGGTAGTAAATTCTGGGCCGATTTGCCCAAATCATACCTCTGCCGATTCCCACGGGTGTCCTCTTTTCGGAAATGCATGGGGTTCCCTGTTTTCCTT
Organism: Ambystoma mexicanum; assembly: GCF_040938575.1. NCBI lineage: Eukaryota > Metazoa > Chordata > Amphibia > Caudata > Ambystomatidae > Ambystoma > Ambystoma mexicanum. Next base: position 645,894,769 of record NC_090938.1, read on the forward strand.
GGTGGCTTGGACACCCGAGGCCCATATCTGTATGATGTGAGAGTGTGCAATTAAGGTGTGAAAACGACTTGGGGTTACTTGTGTTTTAGGCTTTCCCCTTGGCGCCCTGGTAGGTGCACCCACACATGTGAGGTACCGTTTAGATCGGGACACCTGTGGGAACACGGGACGGTAGGCCATGTGTTGTTGGGGGCATGTTTCGATGGGTGAGCCGAGCGAAGTGTGCGGAAAATGCGTTTTTTTCCCCACATTTCTGACTTTGGGGGTTGTCTGGGTAATAAATTCTGGGCCGATTTGCGCAAATCATACCTCTGCGGATTCCCACGGGTGTCCTCTTTTCGGAAATACATGGGGTTGCCTGTTTTCCTTGGTGGCTTGGACACCCGAGGCCCATATCTGCATGGTTTGCCGGTCGGCAGAGAGTCTGAAATTCTGGTCTGAAAACAGACTTGGGGTTACTTGTGTTTTAGGCTTTCCCCTTGGCGCCAAGGTAGGTGCACCCACACATGTGAGGTACCGTTTTCATAGGGACACCTGTGGGAACGTGGGACGGTAGGCCATGTGTTGTTGGGGGCGTGTTTCGATGGGTGCGCTGAGTAAAATGTGCGGAAAATGTGTTTTTTCCCCCACATTTCGGACTTCGCGGAGTGTCTGGGTAATAAATTCTTGGCCGATTTGCGCAAATCATACCTCTGCGGATTCCCACGGGTGTCCACTTTTCGGAAATGCATGGGGTTCCCTGTTTTCCTTGGTGGCTTGGACACCCGGGGCCCATATCTGTATGGTGTGCCGGTCGGCAGAGAGTCTGAAATTCTGGTCTGAAAACAGACCTGGGGTTACCTGTGTTTTAGGCTTTCCCCTTGGAACCCAGGTAGGTGCACCCGCACATGTGAGGTAACGTTTTCATCGGGACACCTGTGGGAACATGGGACGGTAGGCCATGTGTTGTTGGCGGCGTGTTTCGATGGGTGCGCCGAGTGAAATGTGCGGAAAATGAATTTTTTTACCCACATTTCAGACTTTGCGGGGGTGTCTGGGTAGTAAATTCTGGGCCGATTTGCCCAAATCATACCTCTGCCGATTCCCACGGGTGTCCTCTTTTCGGAAATGCATGGGGTTCCCTGTTTTCCTTGGTGGCTTGGACACCCGAGGCCCATATCTGTATGATGTGAGAGTGTGCAATTAAGGTGTGAAAACGACTTGGGGTTACTTGTGTTTTAGGCATTCCCCTTGGCGCCCTGGTAGGTGCACCCACACATGTGAGGTACCGTTTAGATCGGGACACCTGTGGGAACACGGGACGGTAGGCCATGTGTTGTTGGGGGCATGTTTCGATGGGTGAGCCGAGCGAAGTGTGCGGAAAATGCGTTTTTTTCCCCACATTTCTGACTTTGGGGGTTGTCTGGGTAATAAATTCTGGGCCGATTTGCGCAAATCATACCTCTGCGGATTCCCACGGGTGTCCTCTTTTCGGAAATACATGGGGTTCCCAGTTTTCCTTGGTGGCTTGGACACCCGAGGCCCATATCTGCATGGTTTGCCGGTCGGCAGAGAGTCTGAAATTCTGGTCTGAAAACAGACTTGGGGTTACTTGTGTTTTAGGCTTTCCCCTTGGCGCCAAGGTAGGTGCACCCACACATGTGAGGTACCGTTTTCATCGGGACACCTGTGGGAACGTGGGACAGTAGGCCATGTGTTGTTGGGGGCGTGTTTCAATGGGTGAGCCGAGTGAAATGTGCGGAAAATGTGTTTTTTCCCCCACATTTCAGACTTTGCGGGGGTGTCTGGGTAATAAATTCTGGGCCGATTTGTGCAAATCATACCTCTGCGGATTTCCACGGGTGTCCTCTTTTCGGAAATACATGGGGTTCCCTGTTTTCCTTGGTGGCTTGGACACCCGAGGCCCTTATCTGCATGGTTTGCCGGTCGGCAGAGAGTCTGAAATTCTGGTCTGAAAACAGACTTGGGGTTACTTGTGTTTTAGGCTTTCCCCTTGGCGCCAAGGTAGGTGCACCCACACATGTGAGGTACCGTTTTCATCGGGACACCTGTGGGAACATGGGACAGTAGGCCATGTGTTGTTGGCGGCGTGTTTCGATGGGTGCGCCGAGTGAAATGTGCGGAAAATGACTTTATTTCCCCACATTTCGGACTTTGCGGGGGTGTCTGGGTAGTAAATTCTGGGCCGATTTGCCCAAATCATACCTCTGCCGATTCCCACGGGGGTCCTCTTTTCGGAAATGCATGGGGTTCCCTCTTTTCCTTGGTGGCTTGGACACCCGAGGCCCATATCTGTATGATGTGAGAGTGTGCAATTCAGGTGTGAAAACGACTTGGGGTTACTTGTGTTTTAGGCTTTCCCCTTGGCGCCTTGGTAGGTGCACCCACACATGTGAGGTACCGTTTAGATTGGGACACCTGTGGGAACGCGGGACGGTAGGCCATGTGTTGTTGGGGGCATGTTTCGATGGGTGAGCCGAGCGAAGTGTGCAGAAAATGCGTTTTTTCCCCATATTTCGGACTTTGGGGGTTGTCTGGGTAATAAATTCTGGGCAGATTTGCGCAAATCATACCTCTGCGGATTCCCACGGGTGTCCTCTTTTCGGAAATACATGGGGTTCCCTGTTTTCCTTGGTGGCTTGGACACCCGAGGCCAATATCTGTATGGTGTGCCGGTCGCCAGAGAGTCTGAAATTCTGGTCTGAAAACAGACTTGGGGTTACTTGTGTTTTAGGCTTTCCCCTTGGCACCCAGGTAGGTGCACCCACACATGTGAGGTACCGTTTTCATCGGGACTCTTGTGGGAACGCGGGACAGTAGGCCATGTGTTGTTGGGGGCGTATTTCAATGGGTGAGCCGAGCGAAATTTGCGGAAAATGCATTTTTCCCCCACATTTCGGACTTGCAGGGGTGTCTGGGTAATACATTCTGGGCCGATTTGCGCAAATCATACCTCTGCGGAATCCCACGGGTGTCCTATTTTCGAAAATATATGGGGTTCCCTGTTTTCCTTGGTGGCTTGGACACCCGAGGCCCATATCTGTATGGTGTGCCGGTCGGCAGTGAGTCTGAAATTCTGGTCTGAAAACAGACTTGGGGCTAATTGTGTTTTAGGCTTTCCCCTTGGCACCAAGGTAGGTGCACCCACACATGTGAGGTACCGTTTTCATCGGGACACCTGTGGGAACGTGGGACGGTAGGCCATGTGTTGTTGGGGGCGTGTTTCTATGGGTGAGCCGAGCGAAATGTGTGGAAAATGCGTTTTTTCCCCCACATTTCGGACTTTGCGGAGTGTCTGGGTAATAAATTCTTGGCCGATTTGCGCAAATCATACCTCTGCGGATTCCCACGGGTGTCCACTTTTCGGAAATGCATGGGGTTCCCTGTTTTCCTTGGTGGCTTCTTCACCCGAGGCCCATATCTGTATGGTGTGCCGGTCGGCAGAGAGCCTGAAATTCTGGTCTGAAAACAGACTTGGGGTTACTTGTGTTTTAGGCTTTCCCCTTGGCGCCAAGGTAGGTGCACCCACACATGTGAGGTACCGTTTTCATCGGGAAACCTGTGGGAACGTGGGACGGTAGGCCGTGTGTTGTTGGGGGCGTGTTTCGATGGGTGAGTCGAGAGAAATGTGCGGAAAATGCGTTTTTGCCCCCACATTTCGGACTTTGCAGGGGTGTCTGGGTAATAAATTCTTGGGCGATTTGTGCAAATCATACCTCTGCGGATTCCCACGGGTGTCCACTTTTCGGAAATGCATGGGGTTCCCTGTTTTCCTTGGTGGCTTGGACACCCGGGGCCCATATCTGTATGGTGTGCCGGTCGGCAGAGAGTCTGAAATTCTGGTCTGAAAACAGACTTGGGGTTACTTGTGTTTTAGGCTTTCCCCTTGGCACCCAGGTAGGTGCACCCACACATGTGAGGTAACGTTTTCATCGGGACCTGTGGGAACATGGGACGGTAGGCCATGTGTTGTTGGCGGCGTGTTTCGATGGGTGAGCCGAGTGAAATGTGCGGAAAATGAATTTTTTTCCCCACATTTCAGACTTTGCGGGGGTGTCTGGGTAGTAAATTCTGGGCCGATTTGCCCAAATCATACCTCTGCCGATTCCCACGGGTGTCCTCTTTTTGGAAATGCATGGGGTTCCCTGTTTTCCGTGGTGGCTTGGACACCCGAGGCCCTTATCTGCATGGTTTGCCGGTCGGCAGAGAGTCTGAAATTCTGGTCTGAAAACAGACTTGGGGTTACTTGTGTTTTAGGCTTTCCCCTTGGCGCCAAGGTAGGTGCACCCACACATGTGAGGTACCGTTTTCATCGGGACACCTGTGGGAACGTGGGACGTTAGGCCATGTGTTGTTGGGGGCGTGTTTCGATGGGTGCGCTGAGTAAAATGTGCGGAAAATGTGTTTTTTCCCCCAAATTTCGGACTTCGTGGAGTGTCTGGGTAATAAATTCTTGGCCGATTTGCGCAAATCATACCTCTGCGCATTCCCACGGGTGTCCACTTTTCGGAAATGCATGGGGTTCCCTGTTTTCCTTGGTGGCTTGGACACCCGAGGCCCATATCTGTATGGTGTGCCGGTCGGCAGAGAGTCTGAAATTCTGGTCTGAAAACAGACTTGGGGTTACTTGTGTTTTAGGCTTTCCCCTTGGCGCCAAGGTAGGTGCACCCACACATGTGAGGTACCGTTTTCATCGGAACACCTGTGGGAACGTGGGACGGTAGGCCATGTGTTGTTGGGGGCGTGTTTCGATGGGTGAGCCGAGCGAAATGTGCGGAAAATGCATTTTTCCCCCCACATTTCGGACTTTGTGGGGGTGTCTGGGTAATAAATTCTTGGCCGATTTGCGCAAATCATACCTCTGCGGATTCCCACGGGTGTCCACTTTTCGGAAATGCATGGGGTTCCCTGTTTTCCTTGGTGGCTTGGACACCCGGGGCCCATATCTGTATGGTGTGCCGGTCGGCAGAGAGTCTGAAATTCTGGTCTGAAAACAGACTTGGGGTTACTTGTGTTTTAGGCTTTCCCCTTGGAACCCAGGTAGGTGCACCCACTCATTTGAGGTAACGTTTTCATCGGGACACCTGTGGGAACATGGGACGGTAGGCCATGTGTTGTTGGCGGCGTGTTTCGATGGGTGCGCCGAGTGAAATGTGCGGAAAATGAATTTTTTTACCCACATTTCAGACTTTGCGGGGGTGTCTGGGTAGTAAATTCTGGGCCGATTTGCCCAAATCATACCTCTGCCGATTCCCACGGGTGTCCTCTTTTCGGAAATGCATGGGGTTCCCTGTTTTCCTTGGTGGCTTGGACACCCGAGGCCCATATCTGTATGATGTGAGAGTGTGCAATTAAGGTGTGAAAACGACTTGGGGTTACTTGTGTTTTAGGCTTTCCCCTTGGCGCCCTGGTAGGTGCACCCACACATGTGAGGTACCGTTTAGATCGGGACACCTGTGGGAAAGCGGGACGGTAGGCCATGTGTTGTTGGGGGCATGTTTCGATGGGTGAGCCGAGCGAAGTGTGCGGAAAATGCGTTTTTTTCCCCACATTTCTGACTTTGGGGGTTGTCTGGGTAATAAATTCTGGGCCGATTTGCGCAAATCATACCTCTGCGGATTCCCACGGGTGTCCTCTTTTCGGAAATACATGGGGTTCCTTTTTTTCCTTGGTGGCTTGGACACCCGAGGCCCATATCTGCATGGTTTGCCGGTCGGCAGAGAGTCTGAAATTCTGGTCTGAAAACAGACTTGGGGTTACTTGTGTTTTAGGCTTTCCCCTTGGCACCCAGGTAGGTGCACCCACACATGTGAGGTACCGTTTTCATCGGGACTCTTGTGGGAACGCGGGACAGTAGGCCATGTGTTGTTGGGGGCGTATTTCAATGGGTGAGCCGAGCGAAATTTGCGGAAAATGCATTTTTCCCCCACATTTCGGACTTGCAGGGGTGTCTGGGTAATACATTCTGGGCCGATTTGCGCAAATCATACCTCTGCGGAATCCCACGGGTGTCCTATTTTCGAAAATATATGGGGTTCCCTGTTTTCCTTGGTGGCTTGGACACCCGAGGCCCATATCTGTATGGTGTGCCGGTCGGCAGTGAGTCTGAAATTCTGGTCTGAAAACAGACTTGGGGCTAATTGTGTTTTAGGCTTTCCCCTTGGCACCAAGGTAGGTGCACCCACACATGTGAGGTACCGTTTTCATCGGGACACCTGTGGGAACGTGGGACGGTAGGCCATGTGTTGTTGGGGGCGTGTTTCTATGGGTGAGCCGAGCGAAATGTGTGGAAAATGCGTTTTTTCCCCCACATTTCGGACTTTGCGGAGTGTCTGGGTAATAAATTCTTGGCCGATTTGCGCAAATCATACCTCTGCGGATTCCCACGGGTGTCCACTTTTCGGAAATGCATGGGGTTCCCTGTTTTCCTTGGTGGCTTCTTCACCCGAGGCCCATATCTGTATGGTGTGCCGGTCGGCAGAGAGCCTGAAATTCTGGTCTGAAAACAGACTTGGGGTTACTTGTGTTTTAGGCTTTCCCCTTGGCGCCAAGGTAGGTGCACCCACACATGTGAGGTACCGTTTTCATCGGGAAACCTGTGGGAACGTGGGACGGTAGGCCGTGTGTTGTTGGGGGCGTGTTTCGATGGGTGAGTCGAGAGAAATGTGCGGAAAATGCGTTTTTGCCCCCACATTTCGGACTTTGCAGGGGTGTCTGGGTAATAAATTCTTGGGCGATTTGTGCAAATCATACCTCTGCGGATTCCCACGGGTGTCCACTTTTCGGAAATGCATGGGGTTCCCTGTTTTCCTTGGTGGCTTGGACACCCGGGGCCCATATCTGTATGGTGTGCCGGTCGGCAGAGAGTCTGAAATTCTGGTCTGAAAACAGACTTGGGGTTACTTGTGTTTTAGGCTTTCCCCTTGGCACCCAGGTAGGTGCACCCACACATGTGAGGTAACGTTTTCATCGGGACCTGTGGGAACATGGGACGGTAGGCCATGTGTTGTTGGCGGCGTGTTTCGATGGGTGAGCCGAGTGAAATGTGCGGAAAATGAATTTTTTTCCCCACATTTCAGACTTTGCGGGGGTGTCTGGGTAGTAAATTCTGGGCCGATTTGCCCAAATCATACCTCTGCCGATTCCCACGGGTGTCCTCTTTTTGGAAATGCATGGGGTTCCCTGTTTTCCGTGGTGGCTTGGACACCCGAGGCCCTTATCTGCATGGTTTGCCGGTCGGCAGAGAGTCTGAAATTCTGGTCTGAAAACAGACTTGGGGTTACTTGTGTTTTAGGCTTTCCCCTTGGCGCCAAGGTAGGTGCACCCACACATGTGAGGTACCGTTTTCATCGGGACACCTGTGGGAACGTGGGACGTTAGGCCATGTGTTGTTGGGGGCGTGTTTCGATGGGTGCGCTGAGTAAAATGTGCGGAAAATGTGTTTTTTCCCCCAAATTTCGGACTTCGTGGAGTGTCTGGGTAATAAATTCTTGGCCGATTTGCGCAAATCATACCTCTGCGCATTCCCACGGGTGTCCACTTTTCGGAAATGCATGGGGTTCCCTGTTTTCCTTGGTGGCTTGGACACCCGAGGCCCATATCTGTATGGTGTGCCGGTCGGCAGAGAGTCTGAAATTCTGGTCTGAAAACAGACTTGGGGTTACTTGTGTTTTAGGCTTTCCCCTTGGCGCCAAGGTAGGTGCACCCACACATGTGAGGTACCGTTTTCATCGGAACACCTGTGGGAACGTGGGACGGTAGGCCATGTGTTGTTGGGGGCGTGTTTCGATGGGTGAGCCGAGCGAAATGTGCGGAAAATGCATTTTTCCCCCCACATTTCGGACTTTGTGGGGGTGTCTGGGTAATAAATTCTTGGCCGATTTGCGCAAATCATACCTCTGCGGATTCCCACGGGTGTCCACTTTTCGGAAATGCATGGGGTTCCCTGTTTTCCTTGGTGGCTTGGACACCCGGGGCCCATATCTGTATGGTGTGCCGGTCGGCAGAGAGTCTGAAATTCTGGTCTGAAAACAGACTTGGGGTTACTTGTGTTTTAGGCTTTCCCCTTGGAACCCAGGTAGGTGCACCCACTCATTTGAGGTAACGTTTTCATCGGGACACCTGTGGGAACATGGGACGGTAGGCCATGTGTTGTTGGCGGCGTGTTTCGATGGGTGCGCCGAGTGAAATGTGCGGAAAATGAATTTTTTTACCCACATTTCAGACTTTGCGGGGGTGTCTGGGTAGTAAATTCTGGGCCGATTTGCCCAAATCATACCTCTGCCGATTCCCACGGGTGTCCTCTTTTCGGAAATGCATGGGGTTCCCTGTTTTCCTTGGTGGCTTGGACACCCGAGGCCCATATCTGTATGATGTGAGAGTGTGCAATTAAGGTGTGAAAACGACTTGGGGTTACTTGTGTTTTAGGCTTTCCCCTTGGCGCCCTGGTAGGTGCACCCACACATGTGAGGTACCGTTTAGATCGGGACACCTGTGGGAAAGCGGGACGGTAGGCCATGTGTTGTTGGGGGCATGTTTCGATGGGTGAGCCGAGCGAAGTGTGCGGAAAATGCGTTTTTTTCCCCACATTTCTGACTTTGGGGGTTGTCTGGGTAATAAATTCTGGGCCGATTTGCGCAAATCATACCTCTGCGGATTCCCACGGGTGTCCTCTTTTCGGAAATACATGGGGTTCCTTTTTTTCCTTGGTGGCTTGGACACCCGAGGCCCATATCTGCATGGTTTGCCGGTCGGCAGAGAGTCTGAAATTCTGGTCTGAAAACAGACTTGGGGTTACTTGTGTTTTAGGCTTTCCCCTTGGCGCCAAGGTAGGTGCACCCACACATGTGAGGTACCGTTTTCATCGGGACACCTGTGGGAACGTGGGACGGTAGGCCATGTGTTGTTGGGGGCATGTTTCGATGGGTGCGCTGAGTGAAATGTGCGGAAAATGTGTTTTTTCCCCCACATTTGGGACTTTGCGGAGTGTCTGGGTAATAAATTCTTGGCCGATTTGCGCAAATTATACCTCTGCGGATTCCCACGGGTGTCCACTTTTCGGAAATGCATGGGGTTCCCTGTTTTCCTTGGTGGCTTGGACACCCGAGGCCCATATCTGTATGGTGTGCCGGTCGGCAGGGAGTCTGAAATTTTGGTCTGAAAACAGACTTGGGGTTACTTGTGTTTTAGGCTTTCCCCTTGGCGCCAAGGTAGGTGCACCCACACATGTGAGGTACCGTTTTCATCGGGACACCTGTGGGAACGTGGGACGGTAGGCCATGTGTTGTTGGGGGCGTGTTCCGATGGGTGAGCCGAGCGAAATGTGCGGAAAATGCGTTTTTCCCCCCACATTTCGGACTTTGCGGGGGTGTCTGGGTAATAAATTCTTGGCCGATTTGCGCAAATCATACTTCTGCGGATTCCCACGGGTGTCCACTTTTCGGAAATGCATGGGGTTCCCTGTTTTCCTTGGTGGCTTGGACATCCGGGGCCCATATCTGTATGGTGTGCCGGTCGGCAGAGAGTCTGAAATTCTGGACTGAAAACAGACTTAGGGTTACTTATGTTTTAGGCTTTCCCCTTGGCACCCAGGTAGGTGCACCCACACATTTGAGGTAACGTTTTCATCGGGACACCTGTGGGAACATGAGACGGTAGGCCATGTGTTGTTGGCGGCGTGTTTTGATGGGTGCGCCGAGTGAAATGTGCGGAAAATGAAATTTGTTCCCCACATTTCGGTCTTTGCGGGGGTGTCTGGGTAGTAAATTCTGGGCCGATTTGCCCAAATCATACCTCTGCCGATTCCCACGGGTGTCCTCTTTTCGGAAATGCATGGGGTTCCCTGTTTTCCTTGGTGGCTTGGACACCCGAGGCCCATATCTGTATGATGTGAGAGTGTGCAATTCACGTGTGAAAACGACTTGGGGTTACTTGTGTTTTAGGCTTTCCCCTTGGCGCCCTGGTAGGTGCACCCACACAAGTGAGGTACCGTTTAGATCGGGCCACCAGTGGGAACGCGGGATGGTAGGCCATGTGTTGTTGGGGGCATGTTTCGATGGGTGAGCCGAGCGAAGTGTGCGGAAAATGCGTTTTTTTCCCCACATTTCTGACTTTGGGGGTTGTCTGGGTAATAAATTCTGGGCCGATTTGTGCAAATCATACCTCTGCGGATTCCACCGGGTGTCCTCTTTTCGGAAATGCATGGGGTTCCTTGTTTTCCTTGGTTGCTTGGACACCCGAGGCCCATATCTGTATGGTGTGCCGGTCGGCAGAGTCTGAAATTCTGGTCTGAAAACAGACTTGGGGTTACTTGTGTTTTAGGCTTTCCCCTTGGCGCCAAGGTAGGTGCACCCACACATGTGAGGTACCGTTTTCATTGGGACACCTGTGCGAACGTGTGACGGTAGGCCATGTGTTGTTGGGGGCGTGTTTCAATGGGTGAGCCGAGTGAAATGTGCGGAAAATGTGTTTTTTCCCCCCACATTTCAGACTTTGCGGTGGTGTCTGGGTAATAAATTCTGGGCCGATTTGTGCAAATCATACCTCTGCGGATTCCCACGGGTGTCCTCTTTTCGGAAATACATGGGGTTCCCTGTTTTCCTTGGTGGCTTGGACACCCGAGGCCCATATCTGCATGGTTTGCCGGTCGGCAGAGAGTCTGAAATTCTGGTCTGAAAACAGACTTGGGCTTACTTGTGTTTTAGGCTTTCCCCTTGGCGCCAAGGTATGTGCACCCACACATGTGAGGTACCGTTTTCATCGGGACACCTGTGGGAACGTGGGACGGTAGGCCATGTGTTGTTGGGGGCGTGTTTCGATGGGTGAGCCGAGCGAAATGTGCGGAAAATGCGTTTTTCCCCGCACATTTCGGACTTTGCGGGGGTGTCTGGGTAATAAATTCTTGGCCGATTTGCGCAAATCATACCTCTGCGGATTCCCACGGGTGTCGGCTATTCGGAAATGCATGGGGTTCCCTGTTTTCCTTGGTGGCTTGGACACCCGAGGCCCATATCTGTACGATGTGAGAGTGTGAAATTCAGGTGTGAAAACGACTTGGGGTTACTTGTGTTTTAGGCTTTTCCCTTGGCGCCCTGGTAGGAGCACCCACACATGTGAGGTACCGTTTAGATCGGGACACCTGTGGGAACGCGGGACGGTAGGCCATGTGTTGTTGGGGGCATGTTTCGATGGGTGAGCCGAGCGAAGTGTGCAGAAAATGCATTTTTTCCCCCACATTTCGGACTTTGGTGGTTGTCTGGGTAATAAATTCTGGGCCGATTTGCGCAAATCATACCTCTGCGGATTCCCACGGGTGTCCTCTTTTCGGAAATACATGGGGTTCCCTGTTTTCCTTGGTGGTTTGGACACCCGAGGCCAATATCTGTATGGTGTGCCGGTCGGCAGAGAGTCTGAAATTCTGGTCTGAAAATAGACTTGGGGTTACTTGTGTTTTAGGCTTTCCCCTTGGCACCCAGGTAGGTGCACCCACACATGTGAGGTACCGTTTTCATCGGGACACTTGTGGGAACGCGGGACAGTAGGCCATGTGTTGTTGGGGGCGTATTTCGATGGGTGAGCCGAGCGAAATTTGCGGAAAATACATTTTTTCCACCACATTTCGGACTTGCAGGGGTGTCTGGGTAATACATTCTGGGCCGCTTTGCGCAAATCATACCTCTGCGGAATCCCACGAGTGTCCTCTTTTCGGAAATGCATGGGGTTCCCTGTTTTCCTTGGTGCCTTGGACACCCAAGGCCCATATCTGTATGGTGTGCCGGTCGACAGAGAGTCTGAAATTCTTGTCTGAAAACAGACTTGGGGTTACTTGTGTTTTAGGCTTTCCCCTTGGCGCCCAGGTAGGTGCAACCACACATGTGAGGTAACGTTTTCATCGGGACACCTGTGGGAACGCGGGACGGTAGGCCATGTGTTGTTGGCGGCGTGTTTCGATGGGTGCGCTGAGTGAAATGTGCGGAAAATGTGTTTTTTCCCCCACATCTCAGACTTTGCGGGGGTGTCTGGGTAATACATTCTGGGTCGATTTGTGCAAATCATACCTCTGCGGATTCCCACGGGTGTCGTCTTTTCGAAAATATATGGGGTTCCCTGTTTTCCTTGGTGGCTTGGACACCCGAGGCCCATATCTGTATGGTGTGCCGGTCGGCAGAGAGTCTGAAATTCTGGTCTGAAAACAGACTTGGGGTTACTTGTGTTTTAGGCTTTCCCCTTGGCGCCAAGGTAGGTGCACCCACAAATGTGAGGTACCATTTTCATCGGAACACCTGTGGGAACGTGGGACAGTAGGCCATGTGTTGTTGGGGGCGTGTTTCGATGGGTGAGCCGAGCGAAATGTGCGGAAAATGCGTTTTTTCCCCCACATTTTGGATTTTGCGGGGGTGTCTGGGTAATAAATTCTGGGCCGATTTGCGCAAATCATACCTCTGCGGATTCCCATGGGTGTCCTCTTTTCGGAAATGCATGGGGTTCCCTGTTCTCCTTGGTGGCTTGGACACCCGAGGCCCATATCTGTATGGTGTGCCGGTCGGCAGAGAGTCTGAAATTCTGGTTTAAAAACAGACTTGGTGTTACTTGTGTTTTAGGCTTTCCCCTTGGCGCCCAGGTAGGTGCACCCACACATGTGATGTACCGTTTTCATCGGGACACTTGTGGGAACGCGGGAAAGTAGGCCATGTGTTGTTGGGGGCTTGTTTCGATGGGTGAGCCGAGCGAAATTTGCGGAAAATACATTTTTCCCCCACATTTCGGACTTGCAGGGTTGTCTGGGTAATACATTCTGGGCCGATTTGCGCAAATCATACCTCTGCGGAATCCCACGAGTGTCCTCTTTTCGGAAATGCATGGGGTTCCCTGTTTTCCTTGGTTCCTTGGACACCCAAGGCCCATATCTGTATGGTGTGCCGGTCGACAGAGAGTCTGAAATTCTGGTCTGAAAACAGACTTGGGGTTACTTGTGTTTTAGGCTTTCCCCTTGGCGCCCAGGTAGGTGCAACCACACATGTGAGGTAACGTTTTCATCGGGACACCTGTGGGAACGCGGGACGGTAGGCCATGTGTTGTTGGCGGCGTGTTTCGATGGGTGCGCTGAGTGAAATGTGCGGAAAATGTGTTTTTTCCCCCACATTTCAGACTTTGCAGGGGTGTCTGGGTAATAAATTCTGGGTCGATTTGTGCAAATCATACCTCTGCGGATTCCCACGGGTGTCGTCTTTTCGAAAATATATGGGTTTCTCTGTTTTCCTTGGTGGCTTGGACACCCGAGGCCCATATCTGTATGGTGTGCCGGTCGGCAGAGAGTCTGAAATTCTGGTCTGAAAATAGACTTGGGGTTACTTGTGTTTTAGGCTTTCTCCTTGGCGCCCTGGTAGGTGCCCCCACACATGTGAGGTACCGTTTAGATCGGGATACCTGTGGGAACGCAGGACGGTAGGCCATGTGTTGTTGGGGGCATGTTTCGATGGGTGAGCCGAGCGAAGTGTGCGGAAAAAGCGTTTTTTCCCCACATTTCAGACTTTGGGGGTTGTCTGGGTAATAAATTCTGGGCTGATTTGCGTAAATCATACCTCTGCGGATTCCCACGGGTGTCCTCTTTTCAGAAATACATGGGGTTCCCTGTTTTCCTTTGTGGCTTGGACACCCGAGGCCCATATCTGTATGGTGTGCCGGTCGGCAGAGAGTCTGAAATTCTGGTCTGAAAACCGACTTGGGGTTACTTGTGTTTTAGGCTTTCCCCTTGGCACCCAGGTAGGTGCACCCACACATGTGAGGTACCGTTTTCATCGGGACCTGTGGGAACGCGGGACGGTAGGCCATGTGATGTTGGGGGCATGTTTCGATGGGTGAGCCGAGCGAAGTGTGAGGAAAATACGTTTTTTTCCCCACATTTCGGACTTTGGGGGGTGTCTGGGTAATACATTCTGGGCCGGTTTGCGCAACTCATACCTCTGCGGATTCCCACGGGTGTCCTCTTTTCGGAAATGCATGGGGATCCCTGTTTTCCTTGGTGTCTTGGACACCCAACGCCCATATCTGTATGCTGTGCCGGTCGACAGAGAGTCTGAAATTCTGGTCTGAAAACAGAATTGGGGTTACTTGTATTTCAGGCTTTCCCCTTGGCGCCCAGGTAGGTGCAACCACACATGTGAGGGAATGTTTTCATCGGGACACCTGTGGGAACGCGGGACGGTAGGCCATGTGTTGTTGGAGGCGTGTTTCGATGGGTGCGCTGAGTGAAATGTGCGGAAAATGTGTTTTTTCCCCCACATTTCAGACTTTGCAGTGGTGTCTGGGTAACACATTCTGGGTCGATTTGTGCAAATCATACCTCTGCGGATTCCCACGGGTGTCCTATTTTTGGAAATACATGGGGTTTCCTGTTTTCCTTGGTGGCTTGGACACCCGAGGCCCATATCTGTATGGTGTGCCGGTCGGCAGAGAGTCTGAAATTCTGGTCTGAAAACAGACTTGGGGTTACTTGTGTTTTAGGCTTTCCCCTTGGCGCCCAGGTAGGTGCACCCACACATGTGAGGTACCGTTTTCATCGGGAAACCTGTGGGAACGTGGGACGGTAGGCCGTGTGTTGTTGGGGGCGTGTTTCGATGGGTGAGTCGAGCAAAATGTGCGGAAAATGCGTTTTTTCCCCACATTTCGGACTTTGCGGGGGTGTCTGGGTAATAAATTATTGGCCGATTTGCGCAAATCATACCTCTGCGGATTCCCACGGGTGTCGGCTTTTCGGAAATGCATGGGTTTCCCTGTTTTCCTTGGTGGCTTGGACACCCGAGGCCCATATCTGTATGATGTGAGAGTGTGAAATTCAGGTGTGAAAACGACTTGGGGTTACTTGTGTTTTAGGCTTTTCCCTTGGCGCCCCGGTAGGTGCACCCACACATGTGAGGTACCGTTTAGATCGGGACACCTGTGGGAACGTGGGACGGTAGGCCATGTGTTGTTGGGGGCGTGTTTCTATGGGTGAGCCGAGCGAAATGTGTGGAAAATGCGTTTTTTCCCCCACATTTCGGACTTTGCGGAGTGTCTGGGTAATAAATTCTTGGCCGATTTGCGCAAATCATACCTCTGCGGATTCCCACGGGTGTCCACTTTTCGGAAATGCATGGGGTTCCCTGTTTTCCTTGGTGGCTTGGACACCCGAGGCCCATATCTGTATGGTGTGCCGGTCGGCAGAGAGTCTGAAATTCTGGTCTGAAAACAGACTTGGGGTTACTTGTGTTTTAAGCTTTCCCCTTGGCGCCAAGGTAGGTGCACCCACACATGTGAGGTACCGTTTTCATCGGGAAACCTGTGGGAACGTGGGACGGTAGGCCGTGTGTTGTTGGGGGCGTGTTTCGATGGGTGAGTCGAGAGAAATGTGCGGAAAATGCGTTTTTGCCCCCACATTTCGGACTTTGCAGGGGTGTCTGGGTAATAAATTCTTGGCCGATTTGTGCAAATCATACCTCTGCGGATTCCCACGGGTGTCCACTTTTCGGAAATGCATGGGGTTCCCTGTTTTCCTTGGTGGCTTGGACACCCGGGGCCCATATCTGTATGGTGTGCTTGTCGGCAGAGAGTCTGAAATTCTGGTCTGAAAACAGACTTGGGGTTACTTGTGTTTTAGGCTTTCCCCTTGGCACCCAGGTAGGTGCACCCACACATGTGAGGTAACGTTTTCATCGGGACCTGTGGGAACATGGGACGGTAGGCCATGTGTTGTTGGCGGCCTGTTTCGATGGCTGAGCCGAGTGAAATGTGCGGAAAATTAATTTTTTTCCCCACATTTCAGACTTTGCGGGGGTGTCTGGGTAGTAAATTCTGGGCCGATTTGCCCAAATCATACCTCTGCCGATTCCCACGGGTGTCCTCTTTTCGGAAATGCATGGGGTTCCCTGTTTTCCTTGGTGGCTTGGACACCCGAGGCCCATATCTGTATGATGTGAGAGTGTGCAATTCAGGTGTGAAAATGACTTGGGGTTACTTGTGTTTTAGGCTTTCCCCTTGGCGCCCTGGTAGGTGCACCCACACATGTGAGGTACCGTTTAGATCGGGACACCTGTGGGAACGCGGGACGGTAGGCCATGTGTTGTTGGAGGTATGTTTCGATGGGTGAGCCGAGCGAAGTGTGCGGAAAATGCGTTTTTTTCCCCACATTTCTGACTTGGGTAATAAATTCTGGGCCGATTTGCGCAAATCATACCTCTGCGGATTCCACCGGGTGTCCTCTTTTCGGAAATGCATGGGGTTCCTTGTTTTCCTTGGTTGCTTGGACCCCCGAGGCCCATATCTGTATGGTGTGCCGTTCGGCAGAGAGTCTGAAATTCTGGTCTGAAAACAGACTTGGGGTTACTTGTGTTTTAGGCTTTCCCCTTGGCGCCAAGGTAGGTGCACCCACACATGTGAGGTACCGTTTTCATCGGGACACCTGTGGGAACGTGGGACAGTAGGCCATGTGTTGTTGGGGGCGTGTTTCAATGGGTGAGCCGAGTGAAATGTGCAGAAAATGTGTTTTTTCCCCCACATTTCAGACTTTGCGGGGGTGTCTGGGTAATAAATTCTGGGCCGATTTGTGCAAATCATACCTCTGCGGATTCCCACGGGTGTCCTCTTTTTGGAAATGCATGGGGTTCCCTGTTTTCCTTGGTGGCTTGGACACCCGAGGCCCTTATCTGCATGGTTTGCCGGTCGGCAGAGAGTCTGAAATTCTGGTCTGAAAACAGACTTGGGGTTACTTGTGTTTTAGGCTTTCCCCTTGGCGCCAGGGTAGGTGCACCCACACATGTGAGGTACCGTTTTCATCGGGACACCTGTGGGAACGTGGGACGGTAGGCCATGTGTTGTTGGGGGCGTGTTTCGATGGGTGCGCTGAGTAAAATGTGCGGAAAATGTGTTTTTTCCCCCACATTTCGGACTTCGCGGAGTGTCTGGGTAATAAATTCTTGGCCGATTTGCGCAAATCATACCTCTGCGGATTCCCACGGGTGTCCACTTTTCGGAAATGCATAGGGTTCCCTGTTTTCCTTGGTGGCTTGGACACCCGAGGCCCATATCTGTATGATGTGAGAGTGTGCAATTAAGGTGTGAAAACGACTTGGGGTTACTTGTGTTTTAGGCTTTCCCCTTGGCGCCCTGGTAGGTGCACCCACACATGTGAGGTACCGTTTAGATCGGGACACCTGTGGGAACACGGGACAGTAGGCCATGTGTTGTTGGGGGCATGTTTCGATGGGTGAGCCGAGCGAAGTGTGCGGAAAATGCGTTTTTTTCCCCACATTTCTGACTTTGGGGGTTGTCTGGGTAATAAATTCTGGGCCGATTTGCGCAAATCATACCTCTGCGGATTCCCACGGGTGTCCTCTTTTCGGAAATACATGGGGTTGCCTGTTTTCCTTGGTGGCTTGGACACCCGAGGCCCATATCTGCATGGTTTGCCGGTCGGCAGAGAGTCTGAAATTCTGGTCTGAAAACAGACTTGGGGTTACTTGTGTTTTAGGCTTTCCCCTTGGCGCCAAGGTAGGTGCACCCACACATGTGAGGTACTGTTTTCATCGGGACACCTGTGGGAACGTGGGACGGTAGGCCATGTGTTGTTGGGGGCGTGTTTCGATGGGTGCGCTGAGTAAAATGTGCGGAAAATGTGTTTTTTCCCCCACATTTCGGACTTCGCGGAGTGTCTGGGTAATAAATTCTTGGCCGATTTGCGCAAATCATACCTCTGCGGATTCCCACGGGTGTCCACTTTTCGGAAATGCATGGGGTTCCCTGTTTTCCTTGGTGGCTTGGACACCCGGGGCCCATATCTGTATGGTGTGCCGGTCGGCAGAGAGTCTGAAATTCTGGTCTGAAAACAGACCTGGGGTTACTTGTGTTTTAGGCTTTCCCCTTGGAACCCAGGTAGGTGCACCCGCACATGTGAGGTAACGTTTTCATCGGGACACCTGTGGGAACATGGGACGGTAGGCCATGTGTTGTTGGCGGCGTGTTTCGATGGGTGCGCCGAGTGAAATGTGCGGAAAATGAATTTTTTTACCCACATTTCAGACTTTGCGGGGGTGTCTGGGTAGTAAATTCTGGGCCGATTTGCCCAAATCATACCTCTGCCGATTCCCACGGGTGTCCTCTTTTCGGAAATGCATGGGGTTCCCTGTTTTCCTTGGTGGCTTGGACACCCGAGGCCCATATCTGTATGATGTGAGAGTGTGCAATTAAGGTGTGAAAACGACTTGGGGTTACTTGTGTTTTAGGCTTTCCCCTTGGCGCCCTGGTAGGTGCACCCACACATGTGAGGTACCGTTTAGATCGGGACACCTGTGGGAACACGGGACGGTAGGCCATGTGTTGTTGGGGGCGTGTTTCGATGGGTGCGCTGAGTAAAATGTGCGGAAAATGTGTTTTTTCCCCCACATTTCGGACTTCGCGGAGTGTCTGGGTAATAAATTCTTGGCCGATTTGCGCAAATCATACCTCTGCGCATTCCCACGGGTGTCCACTTTTCGGAAATGCATGGGGTTCCCTGTTTTCCTTGGTGGCTTGGACACCCGAGGCCCCAATCTGTATGGTGTGCCGGTCGGCAGAGAGTCTGAAATTCTGGTCTGAAAACAGACTTGGGGTTACTTGTGTTTTAGGCTTTCCCCTTGGCGCCAAGGTAGGTGCACCCACACATGTGAGGTACCGTTTTCATCGGGACACCTGTGGGAACGTGGGACGGCAGGCCATGTGTTGTTGGGGGCGTGTTTCGATGGGTGAGCCGAGCGAAATGTGCGGAAAATGCGTTTTTCCCCCCACATTTCGGACTTTGCGGGGGTGTCTGGGTAATAAATTCTTGGCCGATTTGCGCAAATCATACCTCTGCGGATTCCCACGGGTGTCCACTTTTCGGAAATGCATGGGGTTCCCTGTTTTCCTTGGTGGCTTGGACACCCGGGGCCCATATCTGTATGGTGTGCCGGTCGGCAGAGAGTCTGAAATTGTGGTCTGAAAACAGACTTGGGGTTACTTGTGTTTTAGGCTTTCCCCTTGGCGCCAAGGTAGGTGCACCCACACATGTGAGGTACCGTTTTCATCGGGACACCTGTGGGAGCGTGGGACGGTAGGCCATGTGTTGTTGGGGGCGTGTTTCGATGGGTGAGCCGAGTGAAATGTGCGGAAAATGCGTTTTTCCCCCCACTTTTCGGACTTTGCGGGGGTGTCTGGGTAATAAATTATTGGCCGATTTGTGCAAATCATACCTCTGCGGATTCCCACGGGTGTCGGCTTTTCGGAAATGCATGGGTTTCCCTGTTTTCCTTGGTGGCTTGGACACCCGAGGCCCATATCTGTATGATGTGAGAGTGTGAAATTCAGGTGTGAAAACGACTTGGGGTTACTTGTGTTTTAGGCTTTTCCCTTGGCGCCCCGGTAGGTGCACCCACACATGTGAGGTACCGTTTAGATCGGGACACCTGTGGGAACGCGGGACGGTAGGCCATGTGTTGTTGGGGGCATGTTTCGATGGGTGAGCCGAGCGAAGTGTGCAGAAAATGCGTTTTTTCCCCATATTTCGGACTTTGGGGGTTGTCTGGGTAATAAATTCTGGGCAGATTTGCGCAAATCATACCTCTGCGGATTCCCACGGGTGTCCTCTTTTCGGAAATACATGGGGTTCCCTGTTTTCCTTGGTGGCTTGGACACCCGAGGCCAATATCTGTATGGTGTGCCGGTCGCCAGAGAGTCTGAAATTCTGGTCTGAAAACAGACTTGGGGTTACTTGTGTTTTAGGCTTTCCCCTTGGTACCCAGGTAGGTGCACCCACACATGTGAGGTACCGTTTTCATCGGGACACTTGTGGGAACGCGGGACAGTAGGCCATGTGTTGTTGGGGGCGTATTTCGATGGGTGAGCCGAGCGAAAGTTGCGGAAAATGCATTTTTCCCCCACATTTCAGACTTGCAGGGGTGTCTGGGTAATACATTCTGGGCCGATTTGCGCAAATCATACCTCTGCGGAATCCCACGGGTGTCCTATTTTCGAAAATATATGGGGTTCCCTGTTTTCCTTGGTGGCTTGGACACCCGAGGCCCATATCTGTATGGTGTGCCGGTCGGCAGTGAGTCTGAAATTCTGGTCTGAAAACAGACTTGGGGTTACTTGTGTTTTAGGCTTTCCCCTTGGCGCCAAGGTAGGTGCACCCACACATGTGAGGTACCGTTTTCATCGGGACACCTGTGGGAACGTGGGACGGTAGGCCATGTGTTGTTGGGGGCGTGTTTCGATGGGTGAGCCGAGTGAAATGTGCGGAAAATGCGTTTTTCCCCCCACTTTTCGGACTTTGCGGGGGTGTCTGGGTAATAAATTATTGGCCGATTTGCGCAAATCATACCTCTGCGGATTCCCACGGGTGTCGGCTTTTCGGAAATGCATGGGTTTCCCTGTTTTCCTTGGTGGCTTGGACACCCGAGGCCCATATCTGTATGATGTGAGAGTGTGAAATTCAGGTGTGAAAACGACTTGGGGTTACTTGTGTTTTAGGCTTTTCCCTTGGCGCCCCGGTAGGTGCACCCACACATGTGAGGTACCGTTTAGATCGGGACACCTGTGGGAACGTGGGACGGTAGGCCATGTGTTGTTGGGGGCGTGTTTCTATGGGTGAGCCGAGCGAAATGTGTGGAAAATGCGTTTTTTCCCCCACATTTCGGACTTTGCGGAGTGTCTGGGTAATAAATTCTTGGCCGATTTGCGCAAATCATACCTCTGCGGATTCCCACGGGTGTCCACTTTTCGGAAATGCATGGGGTTCCCTGTTTTCCTTGGTGGCTTGGACACCCGAGGCCCATATCTGTATGGTGTGCCGGTCGGCAGAGAGTCTGAAATTCTGGTCTGAAAACAGACTTGGGGTTACTTGTGTTTTAGGCTTTCCCCTTGGCGCCAAGGTAGGTGCACCCACACATGTGAGGTACCGTTTTCATCGGGAAACCTGTGGGAACGTGGGACGGTAGGCCGTGTGTTGTTGGGGGCGTGTTTCGATGGGTGAGTCGAGAGAAATGTGCGGAAAATGCGTTTTTGCCCCCACATTTCGGACTTTGCAGGGGTGTCTGGGTAATAAATTCTTGGCCGATTTGTGCAAATCATACCTCTGCGGATTCCCACGGGTGTCCACTTTTCGGAAATGCATGGGGTTCCCTGTTTTCCTTGGTGGCTTGGACACCCGGGGCCCATATCTGTATGGTGTGCCGGTCGGCAGAGAGTCTGAAATTCTGGTCTGAAAACAGACTTGGGGTTACTTGTGTTTTAGGCTTTCCCCTTGGCACCCAGGTAGGTGCACCCACACATGTGAGGTAACGTTTTCATCGGGACCTGTGGGAACATGGGACGGTAGGCCATGTGTTGTTGGCGGCGTGTTTCGATGGGTGAGCCGATTGAAATGTGCGGAAAATGAATTTTTTTCCCCACATTTCAGACTTTGCGGGGGTGTCTGGGTAGTAAATTCTGGGCCGATTTGCCCAAATCATACCTCTGCCGATTCCCACGGGTGTCGGCTTTTCGGAAATGCATGGGTTTCCCTGTTTTCCTTGGTGGCTTGGACACCCGAGGCCCATATCTGTATGATGTGAGAGTGTGAAATTCAGGTGTGAAAACGACTTGGGGTTACTTGTGTTTTAGGCTTTTCCCTTGGCGCCCCGGTAGGTGCACCCACACATGTGAGGTACCGTTTAGATCGGGACACCTGTGGGAACGTGGGACGGTAGGCCATGTGTTGTTGGGGGCGTGTTTCTATGGGTGAGCCGAGCGAAATGTGTGGAAAATGCGTTTTTTCCCCCACATTTCGGACTTTGCGGAGTGTCTGGGTAATAAATTCTTGGCCGATTTGCGCAAATCATACCTCTGCGGATTCCCACGGGTGTCCACTTTTCGGAAATGCATGGGGTTCCCTGTTTTCCTTGGTGGCTTGGACACCCGAGGCCCATATCTGTATGGTGTGCCGGTCGGCAGAGAGTCTGAAATTCTGGTCTGAAAACAGACTTGGGGTTACTTGTGTTTTAGGCTTTCCCCTTGGCGCCAAGGTAGGTGCACCCACACATGTGAGGTACCGTTTTCATCGGGAAACCTGTGGGAACGTGGGACGGTAGGCCGTGTGTTGTTGGGGGCGTGTTTCGATGGGTGAGTCGAGAGAAATGTGCGGAAAATGCGTTTTTGCCCCCACATTTCGGACTTTGCAGGGGTGTCTGGGTAATAAATTCTTGGCCGATTTGTGCAAATCATACCTCTGCGGATTCCCACGGGTGTCCACTTTTCGGAAATGCATGGGGTTCCCTGTTTTCCTTGGTGGCTTGGACACCCGGGGCCCATATCTGTATGGTGTGCCGGTCGGCAGAGAGTCTGAAATTCTGGTCTGAAAACAGACTTGGGGTTACTTGTGTTTTAGGCTTTCCCCTTGGCACCCAGGTAGGTGCACCCACACATGTGAGGTAACGTTTTCATCGGGACCTGTGGGAACATGGGACGGTAGGCCATGTGTTGTTGGCGGCGTGTTTCGATGGGTGAGCCGATTGAAATGTGCGGAAAATGAATTTTTTTCCCCACATTTCAGACTTTGCGGGGGTGTCTGGGTAGTAAATTCTGGGCCGATTTGCCCAAATCATACCTCTGCCGATTCCCACGGGTGTCCTCTTTTTGGAAATGCATGGGGTTCCCTGTTTTCCTTGGTGGCTTGGACACCCGAGGCCCTTATCTGCATGGTTTGCCGGTCGGCAGAGAGTCTGAAATTCTGGTCTGAAAACAGACTTGGGGTTACTTGTGTTTTAGGCTTTCCCCTTGGCGCCAAGGTAGGTGCACCCACACATGTGAGGTACCGTTTTCATCGGGACACCTGTGGGAACGTGGGACGGTAGGCCATGTGTTGTTGGGGGCGTGTTTCGATGGGTGCGCTGAGTAAAATGTGCGGAAAATGTGTTTTTTCCCCCACATTTCGGACTTCGCGGAGTGTCTGGGTAATAAATTCTTGGCCGATTTGCGCAAATCATACCTCTGCGCATTCCCACGGGTGTCCACTTTTCGGAAATGCATGGGGTTCCCTGTTTTCCTTGGTGGCTTGGACACCCGAGGCCCATATCTGTATGGTGTGCCGGTCGGCAGAGAGTCTGAAATTCTGGTCTGAAAACAGACTTGGGGTTACTTGTGTTTTAGGCTTTCCCCTTGGCGCCAAGGTAGGTGCACCCACACATGTGAGGTACCGTTTTCATCGGGACACCTGTGGGAACGTGGGACGGTAGGCCATGTGTTGTTGGGGGCGTGTTTCGATGGGTGATCCGAGCGAAATGTGCGGAAAATGCGTTTTTCCCCCCACATTTCAGACTTTGCGGGGGTGTCTGGGTAATAAATTCTTGGCCGATTTGCGCAAATCATACCTCTGCGGATTCCCACGGGTGTCCACTTTTCGGAAATGCATGGAGTTCCCTGTTTTCCTTGGTGGCTTGGACACCCGGGGCCCATATCTGTATGGTGTGCCGGTCGGCAGAGAGTCTGAAATTCTGGTCTGAAAACAGACTTGGGGTTACTTGTGTTTTAGGCTTTCCCCTTGGAACCCAGGTAGGTGCACCCACTCATTTGAGGTAACGTTTTCATCGGGACACCTGTGGGAACATGGGACGGTAGGCCATGTGTTGTTGGCGGCGTGTTTCGATGGGTGCGCCGAGTGAAATGTGCGGAAAATGAATTTTTTTACCCACATTTCAGACTTTGCGGGGGTGTCTGGGTAGTAAATTCTGGGCCGATTTGCCCAAATCATACCTCTGCCGATTCCCACGGGTGTCCTCTTTTCGGAAATGCATGGGGTTCCCTGTTTTCCTTGGTGGCTTGGACACCCGAGGCCCATATCTGTATGATGTGAGAGTGTGCAATTAAGGTGTGAAAACTACTTGGGGTTACTTGTGTTTTAGGCTTTCCCCTTGGCGCCCTGGTAGGTGCACCCACACATGTGAGGTACCGTTTAGATCGGGACACCTGTGGGAACGCGGGACGGTAGGCCATGTGTTGTTGGGGGCATGTTTCGATGGGTGAGCCGAGCGAAGTGTGCGGAAAATGCATTTTTTTCCCCACATTTCTGACTTTGGGGGTTGTCTGGGTAATAAATTCTGGGCCGATTTGCGCAAATCATACCTCTGCGGATTCCCACGGGTGTCCTCTTTTCGGAAATACATGGGGTTCCCTGTTTTCCTTGGTGGCTTGGACACCCGAGGCCCATATCTGCATGGTTTGCCGGTCGGCAGAGAGTCTGAAATTCTGGTCTGAAAACAGACTTGGGGTTACTTGTGTTTTAGGCTTTCCCCTTGGCGCCAAGGTAGGTGCACCCACACATGTGAGGTACCGTTTTCATCGGGACACCTGTGGGAACGTGGGACGGTAGGCCATGTGTTGTTGGGGGGATGTTTCGATGGGTGCGCTGAGTGAAATGTGCGGAAAATGTGTTTTTTCCCCCACATTTGGGACTTTGCGGAGTGTCTGGGTAATAAATTCTTGGCCGATTTGCGCAAATTATACCTCTGCGGATTCCCACAGGTGTCCACTTTTCGGAAATGCATGGGGTTCCCTGTTTTCCTTGGTGGCTTGGACACCCGAGGCCCATATCTGTATGGTGTGCCGGTCGGCAGGGAGTCTGAAATTTTGGTCTGAAAACAGACTTGGGGTTACTTGTGTTTTAGGCTTTCCCCTTGGCGCCAAGGTAGGTGCACCCACATATGTGAGGTACCGTTTTCATCGGGACACCTGTGGGAACGTGGGACGGTAGGCCATGTGTTGTTGGGGGCGTGTTCCGATGGGTGAGCCGAGCGAAATGTGCGGAAAATGCGTTTTTCCCCCCACATTTCGGACTTTGCGGGGGTGTCTGGGTAATAAATTCTTGGCCGATTTGCGCAAATCATACTTCTGCGGATTCCCACGGGTGTCCACTTTTCGGAAATGCATGGGGTTCCCTGTTTTCCTTGGTGGCTTGGACATCCGGGGCCCATATCTGTATGGTGTGCCGGTCGGCAGAGAGTCTGAAATTCTGGACTGAAAACAGACTTAGGGTTACTTATGTTTTAGGCTTTCCCCTTGGCACCCAGGTAGGTGCACCCACACATTTGAGGTAACGTTTTCATCGGGACACCTGTGGGAACATGAGACGGTAGGCCATGTGTTGTTGGCGGCGTGTTTTGATGGGTGCGCCGAGTGAAATGTGCGGAAAATTAAATTTTTTCTCCACATTTCGGTCTTTGCGGGGGTGTCTGGGTAGTAAATTCTGGGCCGATTTGCACAAATCATACCTCTGCCGATTCCCACGGGTGTCCTCTTTTCGGAAATGCATGGGGTTCCCTGTTTTCCTTGGTGGCTTGGACACCCGAGGCCCATATCTGTATGATGTGAGAGTGTGCAATTCACGTGTGAAAACGACTTGGGGTTACTTGTGTTTTAGGCTTTCCCCTTGGCGCCCTGGTAGGTGCACCCACACAAGTGAGGTACCGTTTAGATCGGGCCACCTGTGGGAACGCGGGATGGTAGGCCATGTGTTGTTGGGGGCATGTTTCGATGGGTGAGCCGAGCGAAGTGTGCGGAAAATGCGTTTTTTTCCCCACATTTCTGACTTTGGGGGTTGTCTGGGTAATAAATTCTGGGCCGATTTACGCAAATCATACCTCTGCGGATTCCACCGGGTGTCCTCTTTTCGGAAATGCATGGGGTTCCTTGTTTTCCTTGGTTGCTTGGACACCCGAGGCCCATATCTGTATGGTGTGCCGGTCGGCAGAGTCTGAAATTCTGGTCTGAAAACAGACTTGGGGTTACTTGTGTTTTAGGCTTTCCCCTTGGCGCCAAGGTAGGTGCACCCACACATGTGAGGTACCGTTTTCATTGGGACACCTGTGCGAACGTGTGACAGTAGGCCATGTGTTGTTGGGGGCGTGTTTCAATGGGTGAGCCGAGTGAAATGTGCGGAAAATGTGTTTTTTCCCCCACATTTCAGACTTTGCGGTGGTGTCTGGGTAATAAATTCTGGGCCGATTTGTGCAAATCATACCTCTGCGGATTCCCACGGGTGTCCTCTTTTCGGAAATACATGGGGTTCCCTGTTTTCCTTGGTGGCTTGGACACCCGAGGCCCATATCTGCATGGTTTGCCGGTCGGCAGAGAGTCTGAAATTCTGGTCTGAAAACAGACTTGGGCTTACTTGTGTTTTAGGCTTTCCCCTTGGCGGCAAGGTAGGTGCACCCACACATGTGAGGTACCGTTTTCATCGGGACACCTGTGGGAACGTGGGACGGTAGGCCATGTGTTGTTGGGGGCGTGTTTCGATGGGTGAGCCGAGCGAAATGTGCGGAAAATGCATTTTTCCCCGCACATTTCGGACTTTGCGGGGGTGTCTGGGTAATAAATTCTTGGACGATTTGCGCAAATCATACCTCTGCGGATTCCCACGGGTGTCGGCTATTCGGAAATGCATGGGGTTCCCTGTTTTCCTTGGTGGCTTGGACACCCGAGGCCCATATCTGTACGATGTGAGAGTGTGAAATTCAGGTGTGAAAACGACTTGGGGTTACTTGTGTTTTAGGCTTTTCCCTTGGCGCCCTGGTAGGAGCACCCACACATGTGAGGTACCGTTTAGATCGGGACACCTGTGGGAACGCGGGACAGTAGGCCATGTGTTGTTGGGGGCGTATTTCGATGGGTGAGCCGAGCGAAATTTGCGGAAAATACATTTTTTCCACCACATTTCGGACTTGCAGGGGTGTCTGGGTAATACATTCTGGGCCGCTTTGCGCAAATCATACCTCTGCGGAATCCCACGAGTGTCCTCTTTTCGGAAATGCATGGGGTTCCCTGTTTTCCTTGGTGCCTTGGACACCCAAGGCCCATATCTGTATGGTGTGCCGGTCGACAGAGAGTCTGAAATTCTTGTCTGAAAACAGACTTGGGGTTACTTGTGTTTTAGGCTTTCCCCTTGGCGCCCAGGTAGGTGCAACCACACATGTGAGGTAACGTTTTCATCGGGACACCTGTGGGAACGCGGGACGGTAGGCCATGTGTTGTTGGCGGCGTGTTTCGATGGGTGCGCTGAGTGAAATGTGCGGAAAATGTGTTTTTTCCCCCACATCTCAGACTTTGCGGGGGTGTCTGGGTAATACATTCTGGGTCGATTTGTGCAAATCATACCTCTGCGGATTCCCACGGGTGTCGTCTTTTCGAAAATATATGGGGTTCCCTGTTTTCCTTGGTGGCTTGGACACCCGAGGCCCATATCTGTATGGTGTGCCGGTCGGCAGAGAGTCTGAAATTCTGGTCTGAAAACAGACTTGGGGTTACTTGTGTTTTAGGCTTTCCCCTTGGTGCCAAGGTAGGTGCACCCACAAATGTGAGGTACCATTTTCATCGGAACACCTGTGGGAACGTGGGACAGTAGGCCATGTGTTGTTGGGGGCGTGTTTCGATGGGTGAGCCGAGCGAAATGTGCGGAAAATGCGTTTTTTCCCCCACATTTCGGATTTTGCGGGGGTGTCTGGGTAATAAATTCTGGGCCGATTTGCGCAAATCATACCTCTGCGGATTCCCATGGGTGTCCTCTTTTCGGAAATGCATGGGGTTCCCTGTTCTCCTTGGTGGCTTGGACACCCGAGGCCCATATCTGTATGGTGTGCCGGTCGGCAGAGAGTCTGAAATTCTGGTTTAAAAACAGACTTGGTGTTACTTGTGTTTTAGGCTTTCCCCTTGGCGCCCAGGTAGGTGCACCCACACATGTGATGTACCGTTTTCATCGGGACACTTGTGGGAACGCGGGAAAGTAGGCCATGTGTTGTTGGGGGCTTATTTCGATGGGTGAGCCGAGCGAAATTTGCGGAAAATACATTTTTCCCCCACATTTCGGACTTGCAGGGGTGTCTGGGTAATACATTCTGGGCCGATTTGTGCAAATCATACCTCTGCGGATTCCCACGGGTGTCGTCTTTTCGAAAATATATGGGTTTCTCTGTTTTCCTTGGTGGCTTGGACACCCGAGGCCCATATCTTTATGGTGTGCCGGTCGGCAGAGAGTCTGAAATTCTGGTCTGAAAACAGACTTGGGGTTACTTGTGTTTTAGGCTTTCTCCTTGGCGCCCTGGTAGGTGCCCCCACACATGTGAGGTACCGTTTAGATCGGGATACCTGTGGGAACGCAGGACGGTAGGCCATGTGTTGTTGGGGGCATGTTTCGATGGGTGAGACGAGCGAAGTGTGCGGAAAATGCGTTTTTTCCCCACATTTCAGACTTTGGGGGTTGTCTGGGTAATAAATTCTGGGCTGATTTGCGTAAATCATACCTCTGCGGATTCCCACGGGTGTCCTCTTTTCAGAAATACATGGGGTTCCCTGTTTTCCTTGGTGGCTTGGACACCCGAGGCCCATATCTGTATGGTGTGCCGGTCGGCAGAGAGTCTGAAATTCTGGTCTGAAAACCGACTTGGGGTTACTTGTGTTTTAGGCTTTCCCCTTGGCACCCAGGTAGGTGCACCCACACATGTGAGGTACCGTTTTCATCGGGACCTGTGGGAACGCGGGACGGTAGGCCATGTGATGTTGGGGGCATGTTTCGATGGGTGAGCCGAGCGAAGTGTGAGGAAAATACGTTTTTTTCCCCACATTTCGGACTTTGGGGGGTGTCTGGGTAATACATTCTGGGCCGGTTTGCGCAACTCATACCTCTGCGGATTCCCACGGGTGTCCTCTTTTCGGAAATGCATGGGGATCCCTGTTTTCCTTGGTGTCTTGGACACCCAACGCCCATATCTGTATGCTGTGCCGGTCGACAGAGAGTCTGAAATTCTGGTCTGAAAACAGAATTGGGGTTACTTGTATTTCAGGCTTTCCCCTTGGCGCCCAGGTAGGTGCAACCACACATGTGAGGGAATGTTTTCATCGGAACACCTGTGGGAACGCGGGACGGTAGGCCATGTGTTGTTGGAGGCGTGTTTCGATGGGTGCGCTGAGTGAAATGTGCGGAAAATGTGTTTTTTCCCCCACATTTCAGACTTTGCAGGGGTGTCTGGGTAACACATTCTGGGTCGATTTGTGCAAATCATACCTCTGCGGATTCCCACGGGTGTCCTATTTTTGGAAATACATGGGGTTTCCTGTTTTCCTTGGTGGCTTGGACACCCGAGGCCCATATCTGTATGGTGTGCCGGTCGGCAGAGAGTCTGAAATTCTGGTCTGAAAACAGACTTGGGGTTACTTGTGTTTTAGGCTTTCCCCTTGGCGCCCAGGTAGGTGCACCCACCCATGTGAGGTAACGTTTT